>NW_026126598.1:10422500-11622500 GCF_943737965.1 Phodopus roborovskii | reverse complement strand
CTGTGCCACCTCTTCAGCTCCAACCTTGTCTGTTTGTTTTTTCTTTTCTTTCTTTCTTTTTTTGTTTGTTTTGTTTTTTATGTTTGTTTGTTTTCCTATAGCTTTGGAGCCTGTTCTGGAACTCACTCTGTAGACCAGGCTGGCCTAGGAACTCACAGAGAACTGCCTGTGAGTTCCGAGGCCAGCTGGGATCAAAGGTGTGCACCATCACCCGGGCCCCCCAACCTTGCAGGGGCCTATAGTGGTCGACCAGTAGGCGGGGCTGGCTGGTCAGCAAGCCCCAGGATCCTCCTGCCCCCCTCTCCACTGTTGGCATTACAAGCATGAGGCCACCAGGCTTTATGTGGTTTCCGGGATCCAATGCACTTTACCAGTGGAGCTACCCAGTCAACAAGACAGCCCCACCCCCACACATGTCAACAGGACCTCACTACTGTCCTAGAGCTCAAATTCAGAGATCCACCTGCCTATGCCACTGTGTGAGCTCTAATGTCCAACCCCCAAGAGGTACAGGGAGCAGAATGAGCCGGGAGTGGCTCAGGGTGTCTTCCTTTCTGTCCCTGGAGAAAGCTTTGAAGGGCATGAAGATCAGGTTCCCAGGCTGCTGTTTGCAGCAGGCTTTGTGGGGGAACATTCATGAACAAATATCGCCCTCTTGTGGCTGAGAGCAGTATAGCCCCGAAGAGCAAGGCGGCCAACTGATAAACACAGGCCCAGCGTTTTTAGTGACATCCAAGCCAGGGCTGCATGGAGCTAGTGACCTGAGATTCCTCCTTTATGGTTGATCAGTGAGGAAAATGTATAAACATAGTCATGCATATTCATGTAGTTTGCAAGTGTTCCAAATGCATTCAAATGTCACCTATGACTCTTCATGATAGCAAACCTCTCTCTCTCTCTCTCTCTCTCTCTCTCTCTCTCTATCTCTCTCTCATACACACACACTCACACACACAATATCACCAGCCCAAACACACAAAGGTCAGAAGCAATAGAACACGGCCCAAGGGAGTACATAAATGGAAGCCAGGCTGCTGAGAAGTGACCAGATGCTGGCCTGTGCTGCCTTCCAATCACAGCACCTGGGGCTGGGATTCCAGATGAATGGCTGCCTTCCAGACCTCTCTGTGTTCCTCGGGTTCCTTCAGCTCACACACCTGCCAAGGGGAGAGGCTGCCTTTACTATGTGGTCCTGAACTTCCCTGGGTCTCCAAAGCTTCACCTGTAAAATATCTCTCCTACAAAGTTACAAGATTATAGAACTGTAAAATTGTGCTGTTGCAGCCAGGAGATGATGACACGCGCTTTTAGTTCCAGCACTTGGGAGGCAGAGGCAGGTGGATCTCTGGGAGTCTGAGGCCAGCCTGGTCTACAGAGCGAGTTCCAGGAAGCCAGGACTGTTCACAGAGAAACCCTGTTTCCTTAAGAAAAAAAAAAAAGTGCTATTGCAAAAATGTGTGTGGGGGGAGGTGTGTGTGTGTGTGTGTGTGTGTGTGTGTGTGTGTGTGTGTGTGTGTGCAGGGGAATAGATGACTATGTGGATGTGGTGGGGGTCAGTGAGGGACAAGTGCTTGTTACACAACCCTGATGATTTGAGTTTGATCCCTGACACCTAAGTAAAAAAGCCCAATGAGGTGGTGTGCACACATCTATAAATTCCAGAAAGGAGAGGAGAAGCAGAAGACAGGAAGAGCTTGGGGCCATTTAGCGTGGGCCCACAAGCATGGGAAAAGCAAAACAAAAGACACCCTCCTCAACAAGGGGGAAGAGCCAGCCCCTAAAAGTTGCCTTCTGACTTCCACATGTGCTACAAAGTATGTGTGCCTTCTTTGTCTCTCTCACACACACACAGATACACAGACACTCACACATACACGCAGATACACATACACACAGAAACACACACAAATACACAGATACACATATAGAGATACACATACAGAGACACACACATGCAGATACACACAGTGATACACACACACACACACACACACACACACACACACACTTAAAAATGAGCTAAATCGAAGTGAGCTTGCTCAAGTTCAGCCAGACATTGAGACTCGAGTCTAGGCAGCGAAGGTGAGTCAGAGCCCAATCACAGCAGGGACCAAGGCCAGGCTTCCATGGCCAACCCTTGTCAGTCCAGTCCCTATCAGCATATCAGTGGTCGTTCAGAGGGCATCTTGGATCAGAGGGCTCGGGCCAACCTTCCATCAGAGTGGCCCTGCTGTGGCACAGGGCCAGATACAGTAAAAGGACAGGACACTGACTTCTGATGCTTGGAGTCCTGTCATCTAGAACAGGGTGACAGAGCTTGGGAGGTCTCTGGTCTGTGGCATCTCCCATGGAGCTGGGCCAGTAAAGGGACCCTTGACTTCTTGTCTTCGTTCTCATTATGTGGCCCACACAGACCTTGAACTTGTGCCCCTCCTACTTCAGCCTCCTGAGTTCCATGATTACAGTGTGCATCATCATGCCTGGCTCCCAGCAATTTTTCTTTTCTTCCTCCCTCCTCCCTCCCTCCCTCTCTCCCTCCCTCCCTTCCTTCTCCTTTTCCTTCTCCTCCTCGATGTCCTCTTCCCCTTCTTTTGGACACAGGGTCTCACTATGTCACTCTGGCTGGCCCAGAACTTATTATGAAGATCAGACTGGCCTTGAACTCGCAGAGATCTACCTGCCTCTGCCTTCCTGGTGCTGAGATGGCAGGTGGGCCACCACACCCAACTCTCAGCAAGTAGGCCCGGGCTTTGGTCATTTTATAGCATCTCTCTGAACGCTCCCTACCAAGTGGGTGCAGCTACGAGTCAAGCCAATGGAATTGCCCGCAGACTCCCAATGAGGTGTTTCCAGGGATGGACACCAACACAGTCTCCATGTACACCACACCCGTGGGTCACTGCCAAGTGTGGTTTTCAGATGGCCGTAGGGGAGAAGGCAGGCCTCCCACAGTTTGTGGAATCACTGTTTGAATCTGAGACGTCTTCCGAAGGCTCAGGTTCCCAATGCTCCGTCCCTGGCCTGTGCTGCTGTGCTTTTATTTGTTTTTATATGTACGTGTGTGTGGATGGGCAGGACACATGAGTGCCAGTGTCTGAGAAAGCCAGTGTCTGAGAAAGCCAGAAGAGGGCGTCAGGGTGGCTGGGAGCTGCCCCAGGTGGGTGCTGAGAACCAATTCCAGTCCTCTGCCTGTGGTGGTGGCCCACGCCCCTGCCTTTAATCCCAGCACCCGGGAGCCAGGGGCTGGTCTATAAGAGCTAGTTCTACAGCCTCCTCCAAAGCCCAAGAGAAACCCTGTCTTGAAAAACCAAACCAAACCAAAACAAACCAAACCAAAACAAAACCAAAAAAACCCAAAACAACACCCCCCCCCAAAAAAAAAAACCCAAAGAGCAAGGAGTGCTCGT
Organism: Phodopus roborovskii; assembly: GCF_943737965.1. Taxonomy (NCBI): domain Eukaryota; kingdom Metazoa; phylum Chordata; class Mammalia; order Rodentia; family Cricetidae; genus Phodopus; species Phodopus roborovskii. The sequence goes on along the minus strand of NW_026126598.1, from coordinate 11,619,093 downwards.
AACCGCTGAGCCATCTCTCCAGGCTTGTGTGGTGCTATCTTGAAGGCTGTGGTGTTTTTAGGTGGTGGACCTGGCTGGTGGGAGTAGGTCACTGGACAGGTCTCTGAGGACCGTACCCGCTCCTGGCCCCAGCCTACCTTGCGTGTCCACCACAAGAGAAGTCTCTGCTACACGCTCCTGCTGCCCTGAGCTCTGCCCTGAGATCTGCCTTGCCTTCCCTGTCACGATGCACTGAATCCTCTAAAGCAGGGCTTCTCACCCTTCCTGACGCTGGGACCCTTTATTTAATACAGTTCCTCAAGCTGTGGGGACCCCTGACTGTAACAGTATTTCTTTGCTACTTCATAACTGTGACTTTGCTACTGTTATGAATTACCATGTAGCTATCTGATATGTAGGATATCTGATATGTGACTCCCTATAAAAGGGTCATGACCCCCAAAGGGGTCGCAGCTCACAGGTTGAGAACCACTCACCATGAACCTATACCATGAACCTAAATAAACCCTGTTTTTCTTTAGCTGTTTTCTGTTAGGTGGTGTGTGTGTGTGTGTGTGTGGTGTTGTGTGTTCATGTGTGGTGTTGTGTGTTCTGGTCACCTCAAAGGCCAGAAGGGTGTCAAGTCCTGTGGAGCTGGAGTGACAGGTAGTTTATAAGTCAATCAGTGGGGGTCCTCCACAAGAGCAGCAAGTGCTTTTAACTGGGCTGTCTCTCCAGCCCTATCAGGTGTTTTGGTCAAGGGATAAAAAAAAGTAATTCACACTCTCTGCTTTCTCTCCCAGGCAATGGAGGGCAGCACCCTTGGAAGACAGGGTTGGCTTCCTCTGCCCAGTGGCAGCCAACCTGTCCATCAGAGCCTCCTGCATACACAGACACTTTCCCAAAGACCCTCTAATGCTACTCTGCCCCAGGCACATGCAGTCGCATCAATGGGTCTTCTGCTTACATGTGTCTGACTGGAACAGGGGACTTACCTGGATGGCTTTTCCTTCTTCTGGTCTGCTTGCAGAGCCTCTCCAAGGAATGACACGGCCTAGTTTTCCCTCCAGGAGATCTTGAAGCCAATGGAGAGTACCTGAACGTGCTGTGATGTTATTTGGCATGGGGGCCCCAAGGCTTCTCCAGCGGCTCTGCTTGATGTCCCTCACAGGATTAACTTTCACAAAGTACCCGATTCGAGGTGAACTCTTTGGTCTTAAAAACATAGAACATTCAAATTACCTCAAGGTCCATGAATAAGTCCTTTCCCCTCTGGACCCACTGAGTAACTATAAAGTACAGTACAAAAATGAGATGCAAGTTGGTATAATTCTTTTTGTTTATTTATGTTTTTATTTTAGTTTTGGTTCTTTGAGACAGGTTTCTTTGTGTAACCCTGGCTGTCCTGGAACTCACTCTGTAGACCAGGTTGGCCTTGAACTCACTGAGCTCCACCTGACTCTGCCTCCCGAGTGCTGGGATTAAAGGCGTGCGCCACCACCACCATAAATGGTTTAATCTTAAGGGATCAGAGTTTTTGTTTGTTTGAGACAAGGTCTCCTGTAGCCCTCCTTATAGCCAAGAATGCTCCTTTCATTTATTCATTTATTATTTACTTATTGAAAGTCAGGGTTTCTCTGGTTAGTCCTGGTTGTCTTAGAATTCACTGTGAGCCAGGCAGTGGTGGCTCATGCCTTTAATGCCAGCATTCAGGAGGCAGAGGCAGACAGATCTTTGTGAGTTCGAGGCTAGTCTGGTCTACAGAATGAGTTCCAGAACAGCCAGGGCTACACAAAGAAATCCTGTCTCTACAAAACAAAACAAAATTCACTATGTAGACCAGGCTGGCCTTAAAATCCGCCTGCCCCTGCCTCCCGAGTCCTGGGTTAAAGGTGTGCACCACCACCACTCGGCACCAAGGATGCTCGTGAGCCTACAATCCTCCTGCTTCTAACTCCCAAACACTAGGATTGCAGGTATGTATGTTCTGCGGGCGAGGGGGGGGGGAATGGAGGCTGGGGTCTGTAAATGCTAGGTAGGCACTCCAGCAACTGAGCTATAGGCCCAGCCCTTAGTTATTTAATGATCCATCCATATTACGCCACAGCTACAGCAAGAGATGGATGCATTTTTACTATGTAGCCTTGGCTGACTTAGACTTCTCTAGGTAGACCAGACTGGCTTTGAACTCACAGAGCTCTGCCTGTCTCTGCCTCTGAGTACTGGGACTGAAGGTACAACCTATCATGCCTTTTTTAAAAAAAATGTCTTACTTGCATACGTGTGTGTGTGTGTGTGTGTGTGTGTGTGTGTGTGTGTGTGTGTGTCTGTGTAGAGGCCAGGGGAAGCAGGACCTCCCCTGACCCTGGGGCTAATGATCTCTCAGCTAGGCTGGGAGCCAACAAGTCCTATTAGTCCTCCTGTGCCTGACCCCTTGGGGCTGGGGCTGCAGGCACGAGTGTGACACTCGTTCTGGGATCTGAACTCTGGTCATCATGACTGAGTAATAAAATAAGAACTCTTATAACTCTGAACCACTGAGTTATCTTTCTGGGCCCTCTTTTTTTTTTTTCTCCCAACCCGTGATCCTCCTGCCTCAGTTTCACCACACCTGGCTGAGGGTCAAACATGGCTATAAATGATGACACTATCAGTGAGATTGTGACTTACTTCCATTTTCTTTTCTAGGCTCATTTGGTTTCTTTTAAGCCCACGGGAAAACTTGCCAACTGCTGTTTCACACCCCTGGGGTGAGGTGAGGAAGCAGGAGGAGGGCTCTGAGGTGAGGGAGGACAGAGTTCGGAGTTCAGTATGGGGGGTTCGCTAACACTAACTTCAGCTCAGCTGGAGTGGAGGGTGTGTGTGGCTGACAGGTGCTTGGGAGGGTGTGACTGGCGTGAAGGGGTGCTGATTAACCTCCTAGGACAGAGTCCTGGTGGCCAGGCAGGAGACTGCTGCTGCCCTGAGACAGGGAGGCCGCCCAAAGCTTAGGAGGACTTTGGTGGTGGCTGTGGGGAGAGACCAGGGCAACTGTAGGAAGATAAAGGCAGGGGCAGGAGGGAGGGAGGGAGGGAGGGAGGGAAGCTGCACTTGAGACTGCTGCTGGGCAAAGAGCGAATGAATACCAATAATAAATAGGAATGAGCTGGCTGTGTGACTCACTCAGGAGCTCAGGCAGGAGGACCACAATTTAAAAACAACAACAACACAAGTAAACAGTAGTAAAAAGAACTTCCATGCGTTCGCATAGCGTAATTTATAAAGCCCTCCAAAACCTATTATTTGATGCATCATCTAGGCATCAAGATCAAACCCAAGTCACGTGTGTTAGGCAGGTGCTCTACTACTGAGCCACATCCCTAGCCAGCCCCTTACTGGGGGATTCTAGGCAGGTGCTCTACCACTGAGCCACACTTCAGCCCCTCACTGGGGGATTCTAGGCAGGTAACCAATGAGGCACATCTTGGGTCCCTGTCTGTTATTTTATCTGATATTCATATAGGAAGACACACAGAGGCTCTGAGAAGTTAAAGGACTTGCTCTAGCCTGTACAGCTGCACACAGGGAGCCAGAGCCTTACTCTAGTTAGTTCTGGTGGCTGTGTATCATTGGGCTGGGCAGGTGGAGAATGGCTCTAGTCAATGACACTAAAATCATTGAGAATCTGTAGATTTCCACAAAGGCTGCTCCAGTACGGGAGAAGGGTCCTGACCACCATTAGATGCTGACCCACGGGTTGGTCCCAAGAGGGTGTGGTTAAAGTGGCTCTCTGCTAGTTTTGTCTAAGAGATGCATTACATAGCTCAAACTGACCTCAAACTCCCACCAAGACCCATGCCTCTGCCTCCTAAGGTACTGGGATCAGAAGTGTGAAGCCTACACCCACTTTTGGGTCTATTGTTTTCATCTGCAACCTCTCTTTCCCTGGGACAGGCTCTCCCAAGTATTTCTGAGAAAGAAACCGATAGCCCACAGGGACTGAATACTCTGGATACTAAATGTAGTCTCTGTGAAGCAAAGGAGAGATACCACTGTCCACAGACCTGCTCCGGAGTCACATTTCCCACGTGGGTTGCCTAGAAAGCCATTAGATGACAACGGGGAAGAGCCTAATAGAGGTCCTAAAGCAACTCTTCAGGGGATGGAGGACACAGCTGCACAAGAATGACAGACAGACAGACAGACAGGAGGGACTCCACGCAACCATGATCACCTCAGGACCCTCCCAGATTTCTAGCCCAAAGTGGGGTCATAAGGTAGTGTGAGGACCACACAAGGCTCCAAATAGACCTCAAAGCTGAGGGGGAGGGGTTCAACGGCTTTCCTGCCCCTTGCCAGAGCCTGTGGGCCCTGCTCTTACCAGGGCTCCAAGAACACATCTGAAGCTGATGATGTGGATCATGCTTCCACTGCAGACGTGTTGTGTGTTCCAAACAGTGGACCCGGAAGCATAGTAGAACATCAGGAACTCTAAAAGAAATAAGGGTCATCAGGGAGGGCGTGTGGCCCGTGTTTCCCCTCCCCCCTTCCCTTCCTCTCTCTCCTCCCTCTGCCTCTCTTTCATGATTTACTAGGTAAGTCCTTGAATTGCAGGCATCTGACACTGAAGGTTGTTTGTCCTATACAGCACAGGCTGGCCTCACACTCACTACATAGTCCAGGCTAGCCTGGAACTCCTGATTCTCCTGCCTCCACTTTCCAAGCGTTGGGATTACAGGCAGGCACCGTGCTGCGGATGGGGACACAGAGCTTTGTGTGCGCTAGGCGAGCATTGACTGCACCATTCACAAACATACACCAGACTGGAGTCCAACTCTCAGAGACTGCCAGCCTCTGTCTCCCGAGTGCTGGGATTAAAGGTGTGAGCCACCGCTGCTCCGCTTGTTTTTAGTCCTTTTTGACAGGGTCTTTACACATAACTTTTCACTATCATTGTTAGGCTGGTCTTGAACTTGGGGCAACTTCCCACCCCTGCTTCTGGAAGATAGGGTGTGCCCCACCCCTTGACTCTTCCCACCCAGTGTGTTTTCTTTATTAATGACTTTCTTTTTTATCATTTTTGTTTATGTCTCTGTGCATGTTTGTGTGAGCATATCTGTGTGGTACCCGTGGAGTTCAGAGAGGGCATCAGATGCCCTAGTTGGTTGTTACAGGTGCTTGTGAGCCACACCCAGTGTGGGTGCTGGGATCCCAACTCAGGTCTCTGCTAGAGCACATGCATTCCTAACTGCTGAGCCATCGCTCTGCCCCCAGTATTTTTATGGCTGGGAAAGCAATGTTTATTTACTACAAATACCTACTACTAAGTCATAATAACAACTTACAGTGTTATTTATAGAAACGTTCAAAGACAGGGCTCCTGTAGCCTTACTAGAACCCTTGCTTAGTATGTGAAAGTCCCTGGATTCACCAACACTGGGAAAAAAGTATAAAGGAAATGCCCTTCATAACCTTATCTCAGAGATAATCTAAATTACAATCATTCAAATTTTAATATGGCTTGAAAACCCAGAAAGCTTTAAAGGAAATGTAATTTGCATATATGTAAGGAAGTACATTTGGACTGGCGATGGAGTGTGTGGGGGTGTTGGGATGGTTCAGTCAAACGGCTGAGTTGGAACTCCAGAACCCACATATAATGCTGACGCTGGTGTTTGTACATGTATGTACGTGTGGAGGCGTCCTTCCTCTGTGACTGTCCTTGTTTTTGAGCCATGGTCTCCTGACAGCCTGATGATCCCTGACGTGGCTGGGGATCTTGGGAGCTGCCTGTCTTTGCTTCTCCAGCATGGCATTGGGATTACAAACGTGCCCCGTTATGCCTGGCTTTCTTATGTGGGTCCCGGCGACTGAAATCAGGACGCCATGCTTGGTGGCAAGGACTTTCACCCCGCAGGCATCTCCCTGCCCCCACTCCTTGTTTTTTTGTTTTGGTGAGGATGGGGTAAGGCTTCATTATGTAGTCCTGCCTGGTCTGGATCTTGCTATGTAGATCAGGCTAGTCTTAAATTAGCCTTCATGCTTGTCTCTCTGCCTCCTGAACACTGGAATCACAGGCATGTGCAACCAGCCTGGCACTTTGTTTCTTTAATGAATGGCCCTTAAAGCCTGTAATCCCAGGACTAGGGGAAGCTGAGGCAGGAAGATCAGTACAAGTTCCAAGCCAGCCTAGGCTTACATATACAGACCATATTTCAAACAAACAAACAAAACCCCAAGATAGCTGGTGAGGTTAGATAGCTCAGCGGGTAAATGTGACCCCTGTAAAGCTTGACCGCTGGAGTGCAAGTCCCAAGATCCACATCGCCAAAGAATCAATTCCGGAACCCAACACGTTTTATCTGATCACTAAATGCCCTCCTCCCAAATACAGAATACAGAAGGAGGAGGAGAAAGGAAAGGGAACCCACAACCCACAAACTTGTCATTTATTGTTGGAATGTTGCCTGTTTGATTTTGATTTTTAGAAGGAAATTGCACTTGAAGTACTGCTATGCACCACGGACATGCAGTCTGTCAGCCCCAGCTGGACTATGGATTTGGGGAACATTATTGATTTTCTCTGACCTCAGTTCCCTCTTCTGTAATAGAGGACTGTGGCTGGGACGGTACCCATCATTATTTATAATTGTGTGTGTGGCATATGCTTTAGTATGTGTGCACCCGCAGGGGCCAGAGGAGGCTATCACTATTTCCTAGAGTCAGGGTCCTTCTCTGAACTAGGCTGGTGCCCCACAAGCCACAGCGACCCTCTGGTCTCTGAGCCCACAGCGGCAGCGTCATAGGTGGATGTGTCCATGCCCAAGTTTTTTTGTTTTGTTTGTTGTTGTTTTGTTTGTAATGTGGGTGCTGGGGATTCGAACCCATGGATGCACAATAAAAGCTCTTACCCCAGACACTTCCCCAGCCAATGGACCACATCTAAATGCTCCACCCTGGCCCTTTCTATGGGTTCGCTCTGATCACCGGGACTCATTTTGCTATTCCGGACAAAATGAAGGAACCTGAACGGTGAACCCGAGGCGCATCCCCGGGGGTTTCAAGACTGGAGTGGTGGGTGGTAAGCACAACACCCGGCTCAGGGCCCAGTTTCCTGTGCATTCAACCCCAGGTCTGGTCCTGCTTTCCGGGCTGAAAATCCTCACCGTGGGAAGTCGATCCGGGCCGCAAGCAGCTACGGAGCCGCGGTGCCTGCCGCAGACCCGCAGCTAACGGCAGCTGCTCGTGCCTAACTACATTTCCCAGAGTTCTTAGCGGCAAGCCGGTTACCGGGCCGGGCTCGCGATCGGAAATTGATTGATCTGTCACTAACCCTCACAGCTTCCACCAGTCTGTTCACGCACTCGCCGTCACCAGACGAGGCGGAGCAAGACAAGTTGCAGCTTGTAAGGGAATCAGAACCACATCTCCCAGAATGCTTCGGCACGCATAGCTTTCGGCTTTGAGGAGCAGCACCGGTGACCGGCGTTGTTACCGCAAAGGCCATTCCCGTATTATTTGGGCTCCGGAAGCCGGCGAGTGAATCCATGTTAGAGGAACGAGGAAGGAAGAAGATATTTTACTGAAGCAATGCTTACGAATACAGCGTCCCTTTTTATCTACACGGATGCTCAGGGCCAGAGCAAAAGGCGAACAGCCCTCTGGGAAGTGCAAGCGAAACTGCCTCAGGAGCTATGGGAAATGTAGTTTATTAATCATAAGCCAAACATTTAAGGGGATAAAATTCATCCTCTTGCATCATGACCTTTCAAACACAGAATCTGCCTCAAATACTTAGAGCAATTAATAGTCACATTAGTCCCTTCTAAATATCAACCCTCAGGGCTGTGTTCCAGACACTACATTTCCTAAGTAGAGCTTGTACCTGGCTAGCTGTCTTCGGCCTTCTCAGGTTTGTTGTACACAAAAGTAGATCAAAGTAACCCGCGGCTAGTGGAACTGATAGACACACTTCATAGCCTATATTGCGAACAATTCTGTAGGAAGAAATCTTAGAGACTGCTAATGGTGTGTTTTTTCTGAGTTACTAATAGGACAGGCACAAGAAGAATGCAAGGCCTTGGTATGTGAATCTTCCCCGTGCTACACACTGAGAGACAGTAATTAAGGAGAGTGGAATCTCAGGAGACAATGCCCACCACCTGACAAGAGCGGCAAGACTAAAGTTTGGATGACTGGTGGCCGTTGCTTCCCCTCCCTTATATAATCTGCTGGCTAGTCCATGGGCTCAGAGGCCCTACTCCGGCCTATGTGTGTGCAGGTGTACATGTTTATGTGTGTGCCTGCAGTCCAAAGGTCCATGCCACGTCTTTCTCAATCACTCTAACATCTTATTTTTGAAGATGGAGTCTCTCACTGAATCTTCAGCTTACCGGAAACTGGCTGTCTCGGCATCGTCACCCACTTCTGTCCCCCCTCACAGCCCCACCCCATCCCCCTTCCTCAGGAACACCTGGCTTTTTTGTGAGTGCTGGGAATCTGAACTCTGTTCCTCAAAATTTTATCACTAAGCTCTTGCTCCAGTGCCTCTGATATGCGCGCGCGCGCGTGCGTGCGTGCGTGCGTGCGTGCGTGTGCGCGCGTGCATGTGTATGTGTAACTCATCAGTTTGGCTAATTGGCTGTCAGCAGTGTCCATCTCTGAAATTGCAGGAATCACCATTATGCCAGGTTGTTGTTCATGGAGCTTACTGATCTGAACTCAGGTCCTTATGCTCTCAAAGCAGATGCTGTGCTGACCAGGACATCTCTTCAACCCTCAAAGAGATTATTCTTTGTTTTTTTTCTGTTTTTCAAGACAGGATTTCTCTATGTAACAGCTCTAACTATCCTGCTGTAGATCAGGCTGGCCTCAAACAGAGATCCATCTGCCTCTGCCTCCAAAGTGTTGGGATTAAAGACATGCACCACTATGGCTGAGATATACTCTTGATGTGTAGTTGAAACAGGTTTCTTTCCTTTCTAACTTCATGTGCATTGTTGAGGGGGTATCAAATTCCCTGGAAATGGAGTTGCAGACAGTTGTAAGCTGCAATGTAGGTGCTGGGACTTGAACCCAGCAGTCAGTGCTCTTCACCACTGAGCCATTTCTCCAGCCCCCCTGAAACAGGTTCCTATGAGTAGTAACTTAGCACAACACTTTGGAAAGACTACAAATGTAGGACATGAGGCTCATTTTTGACTCCCATAGGTTTGAGTATCTAGACTCTCTAAGTAGACCTGAACTGAAGAGGTCTGCACTGAGCCTTTAGAAATGGGGTGTGCTTCCAAATCTGTAGAAAGAGCTGGATAGAGACCTGGGCCTTTGTAGGCAGTGAGGTTGCCTAACACGAAGCCCTGGGCTCCATCTGTGGCGTCATATAAACTGGGCATGGCAGTGCATGCCTGTAGCTAGGACCGACCTCTCAAAGGTGTCCACCTCCCAGTATCACCAGACCGAGGATCAAGCTTTTAATGCTGGGCCTTTGGGCCAGTTAAGTTTCCATGTTGTGGAATATTATTTTAACTAGGCTGCAGACTACTACTTTGACTGTGTGAAGGTGAGTTGCATTTGTCTATTCTGTACTTGTTAATGATGTGAGGATGTGTTACACTTGTTTGTGTTGCATTTGTTTTACCTGGCTGGCCTAAGGCATCTAATTGGGATAATAAAAAGCTGAAAGACCGATAGCTAGGCAGGAGAGGGATGGGCAGAGAGGTTAAGTAGGAGGAATCTAGGCTCAAAGGAAGAGAGAAAGGGACACTCTCAGGGCCAGAAGCCAGGCATCGGCCAGCCAGCCAGCCACAGGCAGTGAAAGACACTCAGATGGAAAGAAAAGGAGAAAAGCCCCAAGGCAAGAGGTAGATGAATACAAACAGGTTAAGTTTTAAGTAAGAGATAGCAAGAAATAAGAGCTAAGGTAAGGCGGAACATTCATAACTAATAAGTCTCCATGCCTTGATTTGGGAGCTGGTTGGTGGCCCAGAAGAAAATGCCTGATGTAGTTCAAACTACAGCATTGTGGTGACTGCTGCTTCTCCAGTTCTGGGCTCTGAGGTGACACTTACTACAATCCATGCTCACTGGATTATAGAGCGGTATGAAGAGCAGAGGTCTGGGATACAGTCCTATCCCTGTCCCTCTTGCTGGGTCACAGAGGAATGCAGGCAGCCACCAGAGGCCAGCAGTAGCAAGAAACAGCCCTATGATGGCACGCACCTTTGATGGCAACCCTGGGGAGGCAAAGGCAAGCAGATAATCTGTAGGTTCATGGCTAGCCTGGTCAAAAAAAGTGAGTTCCAGACCACCCAGGGATGCACATCGAGATGTCTCAAAATCAACTGCCCTTCCGAACAGCAACAAAAAACTAACTCTCATGGATGATTTAGTGTGATTATGTCCCTGGGTATAAGTGTGTGTGTCTTGATTTGAACCCACTAGGTGTCAGTTTTGGACTCCTAATGTCCAGTATCGAGAGTGGAACCTCAAAATGAGAAGAGACAAGATTCTTGCTTATTTCATTTTTATTTTCTGTGACCGTGTGTGTGCCAGAGTACACTTTCAAGCGTGCTGTGGGGTGTGCGTGTGGAGGACAGAGGGCAGTTTGCAGGAGTTGGCTCTTTTCTGCCACCACGTGAGTTGTCATCAAATTCGGGTCATCAGGCTTGGTAGCACACGCCATCACCTGCTGAGCCATCTCACCAGCCTTTTCTTGTTAGCATTAGGAATGTTCCATCAGGTTACCGAGTGACTGCAGTGGATGCTGGGACTCGGTCCTGCTAACCTGTCCCAACATTTCCACCAGCGATTTTACGTTATGGTTTTTTCTTGTTTAGAAACGATCCAGGGTCTCATGTAGCCCAGGCTAGCCTTGACATTGTTACATAGTTGAGGCTGACTTGAAGCCCTGACTCTCCTGCTTCTGCTCCCTGACAGCTGTGATTATAAGCATGTGCCAAGACAAGCTCCCTTTGTACGTGAGTGCATGTGTGTGCACATTGGTGTGAAGTCCAGAGAACAGCCTTGGTAATGGTCCTCAGGTACCACATCTGTTTTTCCATGCATGTGCCTAAGTATGTGTGTGTATGAGTGCCTTCAGAGGCCCAAAGGTGGTGATAGGTATCTTCCTTGATCACACTTTACCTATTAAGTCAAGGTCTCTAGCTGAACCCAGAGTTGGCGGATTCCAGCTTGTCCAGCCAGCCAGTTTGCCCTGGGAGCCCTGCCTCTGCTTCTCCTGTACTGGGAATACAGGTGGCTGCCACACTTGCCTGACTTTTATGAGTTCGGAGACTCTGAATCCAGTCCTCACTATCTATCTGCTTGTGTGGCGAGTCGATTGATCACTGAGCCACTTTACCAGCCCACACCTTTGTTCCTGAGACAGGATCTCTCATGCCTCAAAGCTCACAAAACAGAATAGGCTAGCTGGCCAGCAAGCCAAAGGGTCTGCCTGTCTCTGGCTCCCCAGGGCTGGGATTTGACAAGAACATGCCTCAATGCTCAGCATTTTTACATTGGTTTGGGGGACTGAACTTGGGTCCTCATCCTTCCAAGTCAAGTGCTCTCCCAACTGAGCCATCTCCCCAACGGCCTGTATTCCTTTAAAAAGACACTTTGCACTGTTGATTTTTCTGTCTTTTCAGTTCTAGAAATGGAACTGAAGGTCTCCTAAGCTAGCGATCTATTTCTCAACACCCTCCCCCCAATCCCTCCTTGGGGGATTCTAAGCACATGCTCTCCTGTGGAACCACACAAAACTGGCCCACTTATTTGTTGACCCTCGACCCCCCTTAAAATGGACTTATTTGTGTATATCTGTGTTTGTGTGATGTTCTGAATACTTGTCTCCTGATTGATGGCACTGTAAGAGTTCTAGGCACTGTGGCCTTGCTTGAGGAACTATGCCTACAGAGGCGGGCTTCAGTGCCACTCTTTGTTTGCTTTCTCTGATGTGTGTCTGCAGTTTGATATGAGCCCAAGTTTCCTGCACCTGCTTTCATGCCTGCCACTTGCTGCCATGTCTCCCTGTCCTGATGGACTACTATAACTATGGAACCATGAGCCCAAATAAACTCTTCTTTGAGCTGCCTTGGTCATGGTGTGTTGTCACAGCAACAGAAAAGTAGCTAATACAGTCTGTGTGTGTGTGTGTGTGTGTGTGTGTGTGTGTGTGCCTTTAGGGATCAGAAGACGGAATCTCCTGGAGCTAGAGTTACAGGCACAGCTTCCAAATGTGAATGCAGGGATCTGAACTCAGGTCTCTCTCAAGAGCAACAAGTGCTCCTAATCACCAACCCATCTCTCCAGCCTGATTTCTTTTTAAAATTCTATCCTGCGTTTGTGTTGTGGGGGGTTTGGAGGAGGCATATCTCTCCTTCCACCTTTAAGTGGGATCTGGGGATTGAACTGTAAGGCTTGGCAGCAAGTGCTCTTACCCACTGAGCCATCTCACTGGCCCCTGTAGTTTATTCTTTTATGGCGAATAGCACTGTAGTTAAGCCCAGAAGCAGCAGCTCTAGTACGTGTTCTCTGTAATAAACACGATAACCTCTCTACACTCAAGGACATCAGAGGTCCCATCATCTCTCCACTCTGGGCCACTTCATTCCAGTAATCACCAATAAACAGCTCAACCTGAAACACAGTGCCAAGAAGGCTGCTGGAAGGATGTGTTCATGGTGTGACAGCGGAGACGGAAAAGCAGGCACCTTGTTGCTTCTTGAGGGGGTTGAGATAAGGGCTCCCTCTGTAGCCCAGGCTGGCCTTGAACAATCAGTCCTCCTACCTCAGCCTCCCAAGGGCTAGGATCACAGGCGCATGCCACCATGCCTGACTCTTCCTGGCACCTTCTAGCAGATAAGGAACACTTGGATAGCCACAAGGAGAGGGCGTGTCAGCAGCTAGGTGGGATGTCAGCGGCACTTGGGAGGCGGCGGCACAGGGACACTAGGTGATGATGAGCATCTCCTCTCGGTCTCTGCTCTCCGACATGGAGTTGATGATGCTTTTTAAATACTTGATGAATTCTGCCCGGACCTCCTCCGGATCTTCCTCCAGGTTCGAGTGCACCAGTTTCAGCTTGTTCAAGGGGGGAGCTCCACAGGGGAAACAAGACTAATTAATTAAGACTTCAAGGTTGAACAAGGAGCTCTTTCTAGCATGTAACAATGTAGGCTACGGGAATACCACCTTTCTCCTTTTGATCTCTTCCTCCCTCCTCCCCTCCCTCCCTGGAAGATCTTGCAGTGTACCCTAGGCAGGCTTAGAACTCTTGGTCCTCTGGCTCAGTCGTGCCAGTGCTGAGAATACACAAATGCGCCAGCACACCCAGGAACATGCTGAACTCTTAAAACGTTTAACCTGCTTGACACACCAGGAATGGCATTGGTGGTGGTGTACACTTTTAATCCCAGAACTGGGGAGGCAGATGCAGGCAGATTTCTGTGAGTTTGAGGCCAGCCTGGTGTACAAAGCTAGTTCCAGGACAGCCAGGGCCATTACACAGAGGAACCCTGTCTTGAAAAACAAACAAACAAAACATAAAACTGAAACTGCCCCTTGGTGGCAATAGGAAAGACACCAAAGTAGGTACTGGAAGGTCCTTGTTTTTTTTCTTTTGTGTTGTGCTGCAGAAGGAACCGAGCACCTTGTGCAGGTGCTCTGGAACAGAGCTGCACCCTGCCACATCACTGGGGGATTCTAGGCAGGTAGGTGCCCTTCCACTGAGCCCCACCCCAGCCCCTCACTGGGGGAGTCTAGGCAAGCACCTCACTGCTAATACACACCCCTGTGAACATCTAATGTGAATGAGATGCATATGTATACACAGGCAGACACACAGACGTAAGGAAGTACAAAAAATAAAATAAATAAAATAAAGCCTCATTGTGGATGGCTTTCCTGAGAATGACATCTAAGATTGATCTATAGTCTCCAAATACATGTAGGCCTGGGTTTTCATGCAGGCCTGCCCTGCATGTACACACACACACACACACACACACAGAGAGAGAGAGAGAGAGAGAGAGAGAGAGAGAGAGAGAGAGAGAGAGAGAGAGAGATGGATGCTTGAAACAGTGGAGACAAGAGGGAAAAGAAAGTCTAGGGTGCTTACACAAAGCCAGGCTGCCCTTGTCCCCTCCAGAGCCTGGTTTGTGGTGGGCCACAAGCATGCAGTGACTGTCTTGGAGGAACTGTTGCTGGACAAAGCAGGAATACCACATTTCGATTTCCTTTAGGTGGCTTGGGATGTCAGCATTGAAGACAATCACTACTCCATGAGCGTCCTTCATCAGGGCTGGCCAGCAGGACTCAAACCTGCCAGGTGGAAAGGAAGTCAAGAGAAAGCTGTAGGACATCCTTGCTTCTCAATGTTGCTATTATTATTATTATTATTATTATTATTTTTTTATTATTATTATTGTAGCACCGGGGAATTCACACATGCTATGCAATTGCTCTACCACTGAGCCATACCCCAGTCCCTCACTGGGGGATTCTAGACAGGGGCTCTATCACTGAGCCACTCAACCCCATCTGTCAAAGTCATCTGTCAAAGCAGAGCTGTGTTAAAGAAAACCTACTTAGAGTCGCCACCACAGTCCCAGAGCTCGAATTCACAGCCTGTGCCTTTGTTGTTGCTGGTGACATGGGGGTTCTCAAACTCTAGGATCCTAAAAAATACAAACACCAAAGCAGGACCTTTATTAGGAAGCAGTTTTGGAATATGCACAGCACCTAAAGTAGGGAATGAACAGTATTTCATAGCTGCTCTAGGTATGTAGAGCGGACAGGCTCACCTCACACCTTGTGTTGGGTTGTATTCGGTGATGTCCGAAGATTCAGTCAGAAAGTTGGCCAGCACTGTTTTGCCACTCTGAAAGTAAGAGCAGAGTAATGAACTACACAGGAGCCCTCAGCAACCACGTATGGCAACACACACCTCTAACCTCAGCACTCAGGTGGCTGAGGCAGCAAGAATGTGGTTCCAAGCTAGCCTGGGCTACATAGCGAGACCCTGCAGCTAGTCTGGGACTAGGTGTGGTGAAGTACTGGCCAGGATTCCTTGAGATCTCTAGGACAGAGAGCTCGTGATGTCTGGAAGGATGCTGCCTTGTCCTAACGCAGCAGAGCTTGGATTGGTCCCAGTGTGGGTTTCCAAAGAAGTGGCTCTATTCCACCTTCACAGAAGGTCAGAGAGTCCAAGCTTATTATCGCTCCTTCAAGGTTAAGTCCACAGTATGTTTGGCCTAAGGGATGGCTATTGTGTGTCTTGCCTTGACAGCAGGGTATCTGGCCTAAAGTGTAGCTAATAGATGGCTCACCTTGACAACAGGATATTTGGTTTAGGGTGTGGCAACCAGCCGTTTTGGGTATGAGAGGTAATTATTCTTGTTTGTTCTTTGTACCTTGGTAAGGAAATCTTTGCATTATATTCACCTATTCGCTAGTTCCGGACTCTGAACTGATGGGTCTACAATGGAAGCTGAGGAGGACCAAAAGGGGAAACGCAAAGCTGGGTCAGCTGAGTGCATTCTGAGCACTCTGGTAGGGGAGGAATGATCAAGCTCTAATCTGCTTTATTTCTCATGCTTGGTCCATAGACCAATGTACAAAATATGAATTCCTGCATTCTTCCCAGACCTACCCAGAAACCATAACTAAGATATTCAGGGCATGGTGACACAGATCTATAGTCCCAGTACTCAGAGAGCTGAAGCAGGGGGATCCTGAGTTCAAGGCCAGCCTGACCGACATAGCCAGACATTATCACCAAATAACAAAACTTAACATAAACTTTCTGAGCTGGGACACAGAAATTTGAGCATGAACTTCTATCTGTCTGTCTCTCTATCTATCTAATTTTATTATTTGAGATAGCATCTTACATTGTAGTCCAGGCTATCCCAGAACTCAGTATGTAGCCCAGGCTGTTCTTGAACTTGTGATGACCCTCCTCCCTCTGCATCGAGTCCTGGTATTACAGGCTTGTGCCACTACACCCAGCTTCCTTCTACAGTTAATTTATTTGCATGTTCAGTTTTGGCCCATCTGAACTTTAATTTGGTGTATAGTATGTAGTAATTCCCTCATAATTAACAGCCATTTGCTCCAGGACCCTATATTCAAAAATCTAGTTTTCTCATTCTGTAGACAAATTCCTTTTGCCAGGAAGGCTCGGAGGGAGAGTCATGAGACGCTTCTCCCCCTTAGCCTTCAGATCTGGGTACCTCAAGATTCTCCTCCGCTACCTGGGTGGGATGAACTGGATCAAGGCCTGGCAGCTCCGCAGGTCAAGGCCAGCTGCTGCCCCCAGTGGGGATGCTGGTCCCAAGTTGCACCTCCCGGGAACAACCCCAGTTTTGGGAGGCCCCCGAACCCAGCCTCACCTCGCAGGGCCCCACGAAGAGAATCTTGGCCTTCAACATCGCTGTCTGTTACAGAGAACCAGCGGAAGCCCACCGCCAAAGCGTGCTGAGATCCCCCGCCGCGTCAGCCAGTAGGGCCACACACTCTGATTGGCTGATCGGTTTCCACGGCGACCGGGAACAGCTGCGCAGAAGCCCAGGAAACTCCGCTAGTTCCGGACTCTGAACCGGTGGGTCTACAATGGAAGCTGAGGAGGACCAAAAGGGGAAACGCAAAGCTGGGTCGGCTGAGTGCATTCTGAGCACTCTGGTAGGGGAGGAATGATCAAGCTCTAATCTGCTTTATTTCTCACGGTCACCGTGAACGTTCCAGGAAGTCAGGGAGCTGCTAAGCTGCGCTGGAAACCAGAACTGTGATCCTCCCCCCTTTATTCCTCGTACTGAGAATTGAAACCCCGAGTCCCATTCATATAGGTGTTAGCCTGTGCTACACCTACAGCCCAACTTCTGCAGATTTTAAAAGTTCAGTGTTGTTTTCCGTGGGTGGGTGCTGAACATTGAACTCAGGTATTAATAAATCCTAGGCAAGCACTCTGCCGTTGAGCGACATCTCCAGTCCAACTCCCTATGTAGAGCAGGCTGACCTCGAACTCATAGAGATAAACTGCCTCTGCCTCTCAAGTGCCAGCATTAAAGGGATTGGCCACTACTCTTGACCTGACCTCTGCTCCCTCCTTGCCTCTCTCTCCTACCATGACACATGTGGGGATCAGAGGACAACCCATAGGAGTAAGTTCTCTCCTTCCACCATACCCATTTCAGAATCTGTCTGCTGAGCCACTTGCCAGCCCTGTCATTGTTTATCTTGATGCTGAGACTGACCTTGGCCAACAGGAGTGTCTTCAAGCCAGTGTCTGTGTTCCTTTGACATTTCTGTCATTCTCTGAGCATTTTCATATATTCGTGTGTGTGTGTGTGTGTGTGTGTGTGTGCAAAAAGGGAACGCCCTGTGGCTAGAGTTATAGAGGCTGAGCTACCCAAATGGATGCTGGAAGCCTAACTCAGGTCCTCTATAAGAACAGTAAGTGCTTTTTAACCACTGAGCCATCTCTCCAGCCCCCTCTTTCATACTTTTTGGCACAATTATATTAGTCCCAGGTGGTTGATTTTATTGCTCTTGCTTCCTAGCGGCCACATATTAATACACATTCTTTTGCATGCATTTAAAAAAATTAAAAGTTTCAAAAGAGCAGCAGGGACCCTCAGGGAAAGTTATTTATTCCTTTACACAACTTGGGAAAATTGGAG
The DNA here is from genome assembly GCF_943737965.1 of Phodopus roborovskii. NCBI lineage: Eukaryota > Metazoa > Chordata > Mammalia > Rodentia > Cricetidae > Phodopus > Phodopus roborovskii. The sequence goes on along the minus strand of NW_026126598.1, from coordinate 11,601,457 downwards.
GGAACTTTATGCTGCCGACTCTGACTTTTGGCATGAAACACACTCAGGTCACTGGCCTGGGCTTTAGGAGAAGTTGGTGCCAGGTCATTGGGCAATGCTGGGTTCAGAGTTGGAACCCCTTAGCTCTTTTCCTACCTTGAGCTTCCTTCAGATGAGAGACAAACTACAGAGTGTGCTTCCCCCTGCCAAGTAGATTCCCTTTAAGAAGAAATAAGATGGGGCTGGAGAGATGATGGCTCAACGATTAAAAGCACTGACTGCTTTTCTAGAGATCCTGGGTTCAGTTCCCAGCACCCACATAACAGCTCACACTTGTCTGTAACTCTAGTTCCAGAGAATCTGAAACCCTTACACAGACATACATGCAAAGGAAACCCAACGCACATAAAATAAAATTAAAAGAGAGAAAGGAAGAAATAAGGTGGTCAGGGATAGAGTAAGACACAGGAGTATGCAGGTATGATCACCACACCTATACCTGCACACACATAGGTACCCCACACACACCCCAAACAAACAAACAAAACCTAAACCAAAAGTAGGGGGGGGGGAATCCCAGAAGTACTTTGAAGGGTTTCATTTGTGATTGTTACATAATAGGTACAAAATTCTTTCTTTGTCTCTTTCAACATCCCTGCCACAACCCCCCTCATACACATTCATTGATTCTAAAGACTTTTTTGTTGGTGATTTTGTTGTTTTGTTTTTGAGACAGGGTTTCTTTGTACAACTCTGGCTGTCTATAGACCAGGCTGACCTCTAACTCAGAGATCTACCTGTCTCTGCCTCCCAAGTGCTGGGATTAGAGGAGAGCATTGCTACTGCCCAGATTTGTTTTTAATTATGTCTAGGTGTGTACATGTATGCTTGTGTATGTGAGTGAGGGTTCCTGTGGAGGCCAAAGAAGGTGTCAGAACTTCTGAAGTTATAGGCAGTTGTGAGCTGCCTGATGTGGGTGGTAGGACTTGAACTCATGTCCTCTGGGAGAGCAGCAAGCACTCTAACCTGCTCAACCATCTCTCCAACCCTACACATTCACTTGTGCTTTGTTTAAATATTTAAGCTAACCAATGTTACTTAAGTCTTGCCAAAGCATTTTGGTTCTTTGTTTTCAGGAGTGATAATTAAAAACATTAAGTGTTTTGTTTGTCTTGGTTGTATACACTATTTCAATTTGGGATTATTGTTATCATCATAAATTATTGAAATACTTTAAGGCTTCCATTTTAATCAGATGAGGTTGACTTCATATAGTTTAAGACTTGGGGCAGTGTGGGGGCAGAGAGATGCTGGTAGGAGTAAGGGCTAGAAGAACTAAAACTCATTTCCCCCTGGCTCGGTGAGCAAAGCAATAAAACCCCTCACTTGACAAAAGAGAAGGAAAGAAGTAAGTTTGCCATATTTTAAATCCTTTCTTTTAATCCTTTCTATGAATTGTTGAAAAGGTTTAATATATCCACCAGTGATAGAATTCTACCATTGGAGCTGACACTCCATGATCCCAATGACTCCACATGCTGCTTTTATGATCAAAGGGGGAAAAATGTGAATTTCCTGTGATTCATGAGAATTTCTTTGTATAACACAGAGGTTTTCAACCTATCCATTTCAGCTCTCAAAGAATGGTCATGTAACTGTTTGTTACCTGGATCTGTTCCATCCTCTGTAAAACATTTGCTGTCCTTTATAAATAAAAGGGAAGTGGCAGTGGCTGGGGCTTTTGTCTTAGGGTTTCTGTTGCTTTGAACACGGCGACTCTTGTAAGTGAAAACATTTAATTGGGGCTGGCTTAACAGGTTACTCCATTATCATTAGGGCAGGAAATATGATGGCACATAGGCAGACATGGTGCTGGAGAAGGAACTGAGAGGTCTATTTCTGGATCAGCAGACAGCAGGAAGAGAATGTGAACCATTGGGCCTGACTTGAGCTTCTGAGACCTCAAAGCCCACCCCCTAGTGATGCATTACCTTCAACAAAGCCACCTCTACTCCAACAAGGCCATACCTCCTAATACTGCCACTCCCTATGGACCTATAGATGCCATTTATATTCAAATCGACACAGGCATGGTTCAGTGGGAGAGCACCTGCCTAAAATTCCCCAGTGAGGGGCTGGGAGATGTGACTCAGTGTTAGGGTTCATGGCTTATCAGTAAAATACTGGCCTAGAATCTCTCTAAAAGGCCCCCATCTCCAGCATGACCAAAATGCAAAAGAGGTTCTGGTCAGGAACCAGGTCCAGAAATACACGATTTGAATTAAAAACTAATAAAATAAAAAAACCTTTCATCAATTTTCATTAGAAAGCTTTCACATAGGGCTGGAGAGATGGCTCAGCCATTAAAGGCTAGGCTCACAACCAAAAATATAAGAAAGCTTTCACATGAAAAATATTTCCCAACAGAATGATGAAAAAGCTTCTCTGGGACTTTGGACCCTGCAATCTGGCACTACTGGGAGGCAGAAGTACATGTTGGAAAGACAATTGTTTTGAGGGATGGGGGATGCCCTTCTGTATGCTGTGAATATATGTTTCTCTTATTGGTTGATGAATAAACATTGACTGGGGCTACTAGCCAGGCAGGAAGCATAGTGGGACTACCAGATGAGGAGAATTCTGGGAAGAGGAAGACAGAGAGTGACTCGATAGGGGGACGCCATGTAGCCTCCAAGGGAGTAACATGCTGTAGCATTATGGATAAGCCATAGCCTAGTGGCAATACATAGTTTAATAGAAATGGGTTAATAAAATTAAGAGAGCTAGCCAGTAAGAAGCCTAGCCATTGGCCAAACAGTTTATAACTAAATAAGCCTCTGAAAGTTTATTTGGGACTAAGAGGTTAAGGCAGTACAGAAACTCTGTCATCATTTGGGAGTAAGACAATGGAAGATTCTAGGTAGATGCTCTGTCACTGAGCCCCAGCTCCTCCCTGCAAGATTTTAGGAAAGTGCTCTACCACTGTTACACTCCTAGCCTTCTTTTTGCTTTTAATTAAATTAATTAATTAATCTATTTTGAGACAAGATCTATATAACTTTGTAACTACATAATCATGTAACTTTGTAACTATGTAACTTTGGGTGTTTGGAACTATGTAGCCAAGGCTAGCCTTGAACCCAGGGAGATACACCTGCTTCCTTGTGCCACCATATCTGGCTTTTCACTTTTCATTTCCAGACAGGATCTCTGTAAGTTTCCCAACTGGCTTTGACCTCACCCTGTAGCTCAGGCTGGCTTATCCTTTTCCTTCAGCTTTCTGAATAACTGAAATGACAGGGCTATAGCACCAGGCCCAGATCAAAGTGTCCTTTCGTCCCTTCTCCCTCATATAGATACTGATTGGCTGGGCAAGATGGCTGATCAGAAAAAAAGGCACCACAAGTTCAATCCCCAAGTCTCAGATGGTAAGAGAGAACTGATTCCTAAAGGATGTTCTCTGATCTCCACACATAGGCATGTGCATCTCCATACTCGTATAATACATAGAAATAAAATCAACTATATTAAATATGGAACTTGTACAGCTATTTTTAAATTACATTGATTTATTTGTGTATGTGTGGCTGTGCACACTATGGTACTTGTGTGGTCAGAGGGAAACTTGTGGGAATTGGCTCCCTTGTGTGTCCTGGGAATAGAGGTGAAGTTTTCAAGCTGTGGCAAGTGCCTTTACCAGTTGAGCCATCTCCCTGGCCCCGTGTTTCCTCATTCTAGTTGTCTCTTGGCTGGATATTGTTAAGTCTTGATTTGATGATGTTTTCTGTGTCTGTTCCTTTTAATTATCTTCTACTTGTTACAAAGTATCTTCCTTGATCTGGGTTTTCCTTTAATCACAACACTTGGGAAGCAAAGGCAGGTGGATCTCTATGAGTTTGAGGCAAGTTCCAGGCCAGCTAGGGCTATAATGTGAAAGGAAAAGGTGAAAATAAGTCTGGCAGTGGTAGCACACGCCTTTAATCTCAGCACTTGGGAGACAGAGAAACCCTGTCTCAAACAAAACAAAACAAAGCAAAGCAAAGCAAAACAAAGCAAAGCAAAGCAAAGCAAAGCGAAGCAAAGCAAAACAAAACAGGTGTTGTGATTAAAGGTATGTGCCACTACCTCACCCAAAGTCACACATTGAAAACTGCATAGGCATCAGCACTTCATGGACCAGGGCAGTGCATAAATGAAGTCACTTGAAGAAGTTTCCTGTTCCTTATGAACCAGCCAGGCTGAAGGAAGACTGTCAGGGGTCCATAAAAATGGCCCTGCTTCATCTTGGCAGAGTTAAAACTATCCTTACTCTTCCAAGGTTAAAGTTGTAAGACCTAAATGTGTAAGGTGTGACTACTGTAGGATGTTTAGACTTAGGTGTGGCTGTCTTAACTAAATAAGAGGCTTGGTCTGAGGTATGGTTACTCTTAACCTTCAAGGCCAGATAACGAGAGATTTATGAAATGTTTGGAGAATTAAGGAGGAAGGTCTGTTTCTTTCTTGTGTCATGATAAAGAAGTCTTCCCCCTTTTGGTTGGGGGTATGTAAGAATGTTGCAGAATAAACTTGGGGTGTTCAGTATTCACTAGAGTGCCCTTCTGACTATTCTGCATCTCTGTCTTTTCCTTAGTATCTTTACCTGCTGTTTCTCTAGCCACACTCCCCTTCTCAGGAATGAACCAGGTAAGTTGGCTGAATCTGACTGAAGCCCCATAAAGACAGGTTACTACAGAAGACATACTTGGGTGGGAGCAGCACTTGCTGAGGAGCCACACTGGGTGGGTCATCATCATCATCATCATCATCATCATCATCATCATCACTTGCTGAGGAGCAGCACTGGGTGGGTCATCATCATCAGTACCTGGAGGAGAGACTCTGGGAAAGGACTCCTTTCCTACACAAAGCATCCAACCACCTGAGCAGACCAATTCATCAGTATAATATCTGGGAACCAACCCAAACACACTGTGCTTCCTGCTTTCCCAATTCCTATGTTCAAAGCCTTTGCCCTGCTATCTAGTCAACACTCACAAGGGGTTTTGGATGGGAGACAGTTTCCTTGTGCCTGAGATACATGGTAAAGTAATATGGAGCCAAAGGCCCATTCCCAGGCCTGTAGCTTTGCTCCATTGCTGGCTCCTGAGAAAGGTCCCCTACTCTTCTGTACCCTTCCCAACATCTCTGAAGCACTTAGTGGAAGCTCAAGGCTCAGTCAAGCCTCTAATCTGTGAGCCAAAGGCATCCATCTTTACCTTCAGCAGTTTACAGGTACAAATAAAAAAAATGTAAAGTATTGGTGTGTATAAAGGTGCTCCATACATAGCCAGGCATGAATGCACCTAGAAAGAAAAAATAAGCAGCCTATCAAACAACAGCAGCTAGTTATGGTCAAGAAGAAAGTTGATTAAAGAAGACTAAGGGTTTTGTATTAAAAAGAAAGAAGATGTAGATATGGTGAAATAAAAAGGTAGATAGATTATTGAATCTATTTCTAGAAAAAAATAATGTGGGATTAAAAAGTAGATTATGGAATCTAGTTTTAAAAAGCAACTACTAATTTTGAATATTTTACATTGGATTGACTTCTGCATATTGTATGTTGATACAAATTTGAGATTAATTTGTTAAGACATAATGTATAATAATTTCTAATATCGTTCAAGGTATTGTACTTATACAGCACATTTATCAAGGTAATGCAAATTTCTAGTCCTTGAAAGTTATTATTACCAACTATATAAGACAATAAGGAAATGCAGGTGAGTAATTAGTCACCTTACAATCAAAATTGCAATCTTATTAGGTATGTTTTTAAAGACAAACAGATATATTTTAGAAAGACAGGTTGTCTTCAAACACTTCAGAGATCTACAGAATATGGCATTTAAAATCTTTTAATAGCATATTTTTTTTATGACAATGAAACATGTCTCCTCCTGGCAGCACCAATTCACTTAAGAAAAGATGATGGGAATCTAAGAAACTCACGTGGAGTTTTAGTTTCCTTGTGGCAAAAGTATCCACTGGGCAAGAAAATGTTCTTACCTTGACTGCTGACAGTATGCTGTCCAAACTGGACATGCAGGATGCAGAATAGAGTGGCTGCAAACTTTAGACACAGAAGATGGATGCCCCAATGTTGCAGAGGAAGCTTGGGTGACTGTCCAGGCAGCCAGCTGTTTTTGTAATTTCTCACATATTTTGGAAGTCACTTGGTTGTACTCAGCTAATATTATTTCCTTCTCAGATCTCTGAGGGAATTGAAGACTAGGTAGTATAGTTACAGTTTTCATTGTTTATCAAACTCAGAAAAGAAACTCACTAAAGAAATGCAAAGTATATAAAGTTGAGAGACATAAAAAAGATAATTTGATAAAGCAAATTAGAATAGAAAATAAGTTAGCTACAAGACTTTGAACTCACCAATTTAGGATAGACAATGAAGTAGTTTTTCTGATTTGTCAAATGCAAATGAACTAGATGTTTTCTCTGAACTTGTCAAAATGCAAATGGACTAGACATTGTTGATGAACTTATTGCCTGTATATAATGTATATACTTACTGTACTTTTTGTATATAGGTTTTCTTATGTTAGTTGTGGCCTTCTTTTTGTATTAGACAAAAAAGGGGAATTGTAGTGATATATTATTCATGATTGATTAAAACTTGACTGAAGATTCAGAGAATAAAGTCAGCCTCAAGTTGTATCCATCTTGCAGTGGTGATTCACACCTTTAATCCCAGCAGCCAGCAGCTAGAAGGTGGTGGTACACACCTGTAATCCTAAAATTCAGGGTTAAAAGATAGCTGGATCTCTGTGAGTTCAAGGCCACCCAGATCTACACTAGAGTAAATCAGTCTAAAAGAGATTTATAGCTCACATCTTTAATCCCAACATTAGGGGAGTATATAAGACAGAAGCAAGGTCTCAGAGATGCATTCATTCTCCAGCCACACTGAGGAGAGGCAGCAGTTTGAGACTTGGTGAAGAGAACGTGCTTGGATCAGCACTTTCAGCCTGAGCTAGAGGTGAGTGCTAGTGACCGACTGGCTACTTTGCTTCCCTGATCTTCAGCTTGAACCCCAATATCTGTCTCTGGGTCTTTATTATTTCATGTTACAAGCATTTTGAGCCATCTCATCAGCCCACGATATATCTTGACCTTTTAGCCCATGCATGGAACCAAGCCCTTTTATTTCTTTTTTAAAAGTTTATTGATTCACTCATGTATTTCTGGTTATACACATGTGTGGGAAATGAGCACATCTGTTTGCACTCAGAGGCCAGAAGATGATGTGGCATATCTTCCTCTGTTATGATTCTACACCCGTTCCTTTAAGGTAGGGTCCCTCACTGAACCTGGAGCTGTTGTTTTTTCTCCTAAGTTGAGAGCCATCAAGCCTCAACTGTTTCCACCTGCCTCAGAGCTGGGGTTCCAGGCTTGGGCAGGACACCTGGCTTGTTATATGGGTGTTAGAATCTGAACACCTTGTGACTGCTTAGAAAGCTCTCTTAACCAGCCACTCTTCCATGCTTTAGATTTTTAAAAAAGGTTTATTTTTTTTATTACATATACAGTGTTCTTTCTGCATGTATTCCTGCACACCAGTAAAGGGCACCAGATCTTATTGTGGATGGTTGTGAGCCATCATGCAGTTGCTGGGAACCAAACTCAGGTCCTCTGGAAGAACAGCCAGTGCTCTTAACTGCTGAGCCATCTCTCCAACCCTGCTTTAGATTAAAAAATATTTTAGTTTTAATTTTTTGTGTACATGTGTGTCTATGTATGTGCACATGAGTGCAGGTACACAAACAGGCCAGAAGAGGGTGTCAGACATGCCCCCCTTCAATTTGGAGTTATAGGAGGTTGTGAGCCCTCTGACATGGTCCTGAGAACTGATCTCACCCCTGTCCTCTGCAAAGTCATATGCACTCTTAACCACTGAACCGTCATCTTTCTAGCCACTCCACATTAGATTTTTATAAATGTGAAACTTTGGCCCAAGTCCAATAACATGTGTTTGTATTCCTGGGCCAGTCTTTCTGAAGAATAGAAAAAGCCCAAAGAAAAGCATGCTGGATCACTGCAAATTAGAAGCTTAGGAGAGCCAGGAAGTGGCTTGATTGTGCTGTGTAGAACAATCAAACATAAACCAATTAACTAAATATGCTGCAAAGAGCTGGTGTGCTCCGGGGAGGTTTCATATGTTAGGAGAGAATTTCTTTGAACATCCCCCATTCTTCCCGTGGTCCAGCTGTAAGGGTAGACAGGATGCAGAGCTCCAGGATGGCAGACAGAGTGTAATTCAAGGCATGTTCTCTTTTATATGGACATTGCGACTGTCCACCTAGCATGAAGGATGCATGGACAGACAGACCCCTTCGCCCCCTGTGAAATGAAGCACTGGAAATCTACGTCCCAGTGTATCTGCAGTCAGTCGATTCTAAGGTACGAGGTTTGGTGGAGTGCTCTTTGCAAGAGTGATCCCTCAGCGAAATCTTTCGAGGCCATGAAAAGGATTCATCAAATTGCTTTTGACAATGACCGTGAAAATAAGAGACATTAATTTGAACATGAGGAGCATGGGATAGACAAAGAGGCACAGTTCTGGCCAGATGGCTGCGGGCGACTCTTAACGTTCATATGGGATGCGTTATTGATCCAAGGAGAGGCGGAGATGTAAGCGCTCCCTGGTCATCAGAGTGTACAGGCTGGGGCAGCTAAACCTTTGTGCAAAGAAAAAGTATCTGTGCAATGGCCATGAGAGTTGTGGGAATTTTTGCATCCGTACCTTCACTTTGCACATATCAGCTCACTTGAAATTTTAAAAAATAGCCAGGCCTATTGGCACTTTAATCCCACTACTCAGGAGGCAGAAGCAGTCAGATCACTGAGTTCAAGGCCAGACTGACTACAGAGTGAATTCCAGGACAGCCAAGTCTACAGAGAAACTGTATTGGAAAAAAGAATTAAAAATATTGATGTATTTGTGTGTCTCTGCACACATTACAACGGAGTTGGTTCTCTCCTCCACTATATGGGCTCCAGGGATTAACAGTTAGTCAGGAATCAGGAATCAGACTTGGTAACAAGTACCTTTACCCACTGAACTATCTTGCCTGCCCCAACCTTGCTTTTCTTTTTTAAATTCTCTCTCTCTCTCTCTCTCTTGAAACAGAGTTTCTATATATATATATGTGTGTGTGTGTGTGTATATATATATATGGCTGGCCTGGGATTCATAGGAGATCTACTTACTTCCTCCCAAGTACTGGGATTAGGGAGACATGTACCATCATGTCTGGTTTAACTTAAAAAATTTATTTAATAATGATGTGTGTATTGAGCAAATGCATGTACATGCTACAACCCTCCTGTTGAGACCAGAGGACGTTTTTGTGGAGTCCGGTTCTCTCCTTTTACTTTTAAGTTTGTTTCCACACTTAAGTTCACTTGTGTGTATATATGTATGTTCGTGTGAGTGCTGGTGCCCATGGAGATGCCAGAAAAGGGCATTAGATCTTCTGGAACTGGAGTTATAGCTGGTTATTAGTTCCCTGATTGGGTGCAGGGAATTGAACTTGGGTCCTCTGGAAGACCAGCATAAGCTCTTAACCACTGGACTGTTTCTCCAGCCTTCCACATTCTTCTCTCGCTCTCTCTCTCTCTCTCTCTCTCTCTCTCTCTCTCTCTCTCTATCTCTATCTCTTTCAATCTCTCTCAATCTCTGTGTTTCTGTTTCTCTCTCTCTCTGTGTAGGTCAGAGGACACCTTTTGGGAATTAGTAGTTTTGGGGACTTGAACTCAGGTCATCAGGCTTGGTGGCAAGCACCTTTACCAACTGAGCCATATCAGTGACCCAGTGTTAAAAATGTGTACCATCAACTATTTCATCAATGATCAGCCACTTCCAGCCTCATTTTATTTATCTACCATTACTTTCTCTGTTTTTCTGGTGCTTATTTCTTCTTGTTGTTACTTGTTTTTGTTTAAGACAGGGTCTCGAATAGCCAGGTGGATCTTGAGCTATCCGTGTAGTGGAGCTTCACCTTGAACATCAGGTCTTCATGCCTCCATCTCCCAAGTGCACCACTCCCATATTCATCTCTGGCAAATCCCACACATCATGTCATTTCACTGCTAGATGCATGTGCTTACCAGAAAGATGCTTCAAACATGCAGGCACAATGCTATTATCACACTTAATAAAATGGCTAATGATGTCTTAATGTTATTCAATATCAAATCTGTCCTCAAATTTCTCTGCCATCAAGATGTTTTCCATTTATTTGCTCAAAACTAGGATTTGAACAAAGGTGGCAGGTTGTGTTTGGATATGTACACATATACATATGCACACATCTGTGTGTGCATGCATGCACATACGTGAGTGTGTGCCTGTGGGCACTCGAGTGCCCTGATGCATGTGTGAAAGTCAGAGGACAGCCTCAGGTGCCAGTACTCACCTTTGACCTTGTTTGAGACCATGTCTCTTGTTCATCACTGTATCCCCCAGATGGCCCTGGGTTTCCAGGGATCCTCCTGTCTCCTCCTCCCATCTGTCCACAGGAGTGCCGGGATTGCACATGTGTACCAAGCATCCAGCTTTGCATGGGTTCCAAGGATCTTGATTTGGATCTTCATGCTTACTTGGGTGGGCACTTTACCCACTGAGCAATCCCCCCAAACCTTGGATGCTATATTATTTACTTTGCAATAATTTTTAGCTCTACAGAAAAGTCATGAAGCAGGTGCAGAACATTCTCATCTACCCCACACCCAGTAGTTCCCTGATACTAGAATCTTACAGATGGTATCTTTGTCAAAATTAAGAGATTGTGACTGGGGCTGGGAGATGAGTCAGTGGTTAAGGGGACCACCCTCTCTCTCAGAGGCCCTGAGTTCAGTTCCCAACACCAGGTTTGAAGGCTCACAACAGCCGGAAACTCCAGCTCCAGAGGATTGAATGCCCTCTTCTAGATTTTAAAGGTAGGATTCAAAGTCTGGTTCCTGTGGCTTGGGTCTCCAGAGGGCTAGAATCGTGTGACTGTGGGAATGAATGCTGTTAGGAAGAGACAGATAGTGGGACAGCCCTGCTTTGGAGATCTGCTATCTGATCCAATGTAACCCCACAGGTACACAACCCAAATGTACTTTCTCACATGGGTACCCCAGTGTGCGAGCATGTGCACACACACACACACACACACACGCACGCACGCGCACACACACACACACACACACACACACACACACGAGTGGAGAATAATAAGAATAAACTGTTTTGAAAAAGAGATTATGTCTGGTATGAAGGTTCTTAAAGACAGCCTTGGCTACATAGTAAATATGAGCCCAGCCTAAGCTATATAAGACCCTGTCTCAAAAACACGTAAAAAGTCTGAACTAATGTAAGGGTAGAACCTTCCTCTAACTGAAGAAACTCAACTCTGAATTAACTTTGATTAATAACTAGAAGATATACCACAGATATACAACAACAACACAAATTCACAAAGAAATATCTAGAGCATAAATCTATAGAGAAATTGATGTCAGGTACTTATTCATAGGCATGTTTCAAACTAGATTATTATTTTATGTCATTAGATTAAAATATGTTAAAAAAGACTTGGAATCACAAAAGAAAGATCAAAAAAAATAAAATCAAATCGGAGAGAGAGACTAACATAGACATATTCCTTATTTTACTTTATAAAGTCTTGCTAGGTAACCTAGGATAGCTGTATTAATTACCTGCTGCTGGGATCAAATACCCCGACCAAAGCAATTTAAGAGAGAAAGGGCTTATCTGGCTCAAAATTTCAGATCATAGTCTAGCATGGCAGACACAGCAGGGGCTTGGGAGAAGAGTCATCTGACACCACAGTCAAGAGCTTAGAGTGAATGAATGTATGCATTTTGATGTCAGCTTCCTCTATTCGGATACAATCCAGGATCTCTGTCCAGGGAGTGGTGTTGCGGCACTGATTTCAAGACAATGCCTCACAGACATGCCCACAGTCCACCCTGATCAAAAAAGAAAAAAAAAAAAAAATCCTCACTGCCTCACTGACTCATTGAAACTCTTTCCCGGGGACCCTACATTGTGTCAACTTGACAAAAGTAACCATCACAATGGCCAACTAGTTCACTGCCTTTTTGTTTCTTTGTAATTCTTTTTGAGACTGAGTCCAGACCGTTTTAAGTTTTATATTTATTTCATTTTGTTTCTTTGGGGGGCGGAGTCTCATGTAATCCAGGATGACCTGGACCTTGCTGTTTTTGCCAAGGATGACCCTGACTTGATCCTCCTGCATCCACCTCCTGAGTGTTGGGATTACAGATGTGTGCCACCACGCCTGGGGACTGTGGTGCTACGGGATGGAGCCCCAGGCTTCGTGCATGCTAGGCACATCCTCTACCATCTGGGGCTCACCCCAACCCCTCATGAGCTGTTTTCTAAGCCTCTAGTTGCCTCTTGACAGTGCCAGGGCAACAGATTTCCACTCACAGCCGTGCTCAGCAAAGGAACCATTGCTTTCAGAGGGGCTGGGTGGAATTTGGGGGAATTATAAGTAAAGATGAAAACTCAAGTTGGATTCTCCTGTGATACCCACAGTCAGTTTGCGTTTTTCCACAGTCAAGCACAGTGTACTCAGTGCAGAAGCAAGCTGTCCTTTACCTATGGCTTTGCTCTTCCCCGGAAAGTGCTCCAGATCACTCTTCAGATCACTGTGGGACCTGAAACAGCTGGGAGAGAGTGTCAGCCTCCTCCCTCTGCCTTCCTGAGACCTGTGGAACCCTGTTATGGGGCAATCTGGGGCCGGTGGTGGTGGGGGGGAGAGATTCCTGTTTTAGATTAACAGGAAGATTTATCATGCCAAGAGGTCAGTATTTACCTTGGCCTCGGCTTGCTGGCTCTTTACTTCTCTGCTCAGCAGCTCTGCTGACTTCAGCAGAAGCGAAGGGTTTCTTTCTGTGGGCTGAAGAGGATGCTGAGGAGATTTTCTTATCAGAAGAGCTGGCAAGCTAGAAATTAGAAAAACTGCGTTCTCTGTATGTAATAGCTTGCTTTTCCCTTTCTTTCTTCCTTTCTTCCTTCCTTCCTTCCTTCCTTCCTTCTTCAGCCTTCCCCCCCCCCTGTACTCTCTTTTCTATTCTACAACTCACAATCCCCCTGCTTCAGGCTCCTGACTGCCCGAATGACAGGTCTGCACCACCATATCTAGTTCAAAAACTATTACGTTGCTATTTTTTTCTTGTGGTTCTGGGCACCGAACCCAGGCAGTTCCCTTGTGTATGTGTATGCTAGCAAAAACCACTACCCTGGAGCCATATGCCCAGCTAGGATCAGAAACCGGCAAAGCAGGCTTCAAAGAGAGCACTTGTCCAGCATGTTCAGGACCCTGGTCGTGATCCCCAGCACCAACCCTGCTTTGCACAAGCAGCTGGCTCTCCATCATGGAAGAGGAGGAGCAGTAGATTTTGGACAAGTCACTCCCATCTGTCAGATAGGGACACTGAAAGCTCTGATCTGCCCACAGAGAATCATGTTGTGAGAGAATGAGGATCTAACAGAGAGGGAAACCTTTGTCCAGATATGTATCCATATCTGTGTGTGTACAGGTGTACACACACATGGGTGTGTGTCTGTGTTGAAGGCTAGATGACTGTGTGGAATTCCTCACACTCTGCCTAATTTGGGTCCTCTCCCTCCCCCCCCTCTGGTGGTAGTGTGTGTGTGTGTGTGTGTGTGTGTGTGTGTGAGAGAGAGAGAGAGAGAGAGAGAGAGAGAGAGAGAGAGAGAGAGAGAGAATCTTTCACTGGGACCTGGGGCTGGGTTGGCTTCCCGGCTATCTCATCGATCCTCCTGCCCAATGCTGGGATTGCATCCTCCTGCCCAATGCTGGGATTGCAAGTGTGCACTGCCATGCCCTGATCTTATTTATTTTAATCACATTGTATTTATCAAAAGTGTGTATGTGTACATGAACCCTGGTGTTCATGTGGAGATCAGAGGACAACCAGGGTAGTCAATTCTCTCCTTCCACGCTATGTATTCTGGGGATGGAACTCAGAAGGTCAGGCTTGGCTACCAGCACCTTTACCCACTGAGCCATCTCATGCAGTTATTTTTCTGGGAGGGTGGTAGGGTAGCTTAACTCAAATCCTCATGCGCTTTACCAGTGGAGCTTTCTCCCTTCATCCATGGTGAAATCCCGACTATGGAGGGTTCCCAGGGACAAAACCAGCACCAGGATCCCTTCTCCACTCCAGACTTGGGCTGTTAGATTTCCTGGGCTTGGAAAATGAACAATGGCTTCTGCCTCTCCAGAAGTTTCCCCATGTATTTCAGGAATGCTGGGAACACAGTTTTGAAACACAGACAAATGCCCGTGTGGAGAACTGATCAGAGGCCCCTGGGGCAGCACTGCGGGGGTGGAGACAGCAGCTGTAGCAACAGCAGTTGTGAACATTCTTAGAGAATGCATTTGTCTTCTGCTGGCTTCCCTAAGGAGTGCTGGACTCCAAGGCTGCTGGAATGTCCCTAAATTTCTGCCTACCATTCAGAGAGCTTATCCTTAATTTTTAACTTATTTATTTATTTATTTATTTATTTATTTATTTTTTCCAAGACAGAGTCCTACATAGCTCAGGCTGGCCTTGAACTCACTATGTAGCTGAGGATGACTCTGAATTCCTGATCGTCCTCTCTCAACCTCCAAATGCTGGGATTACAAGACTGTACCACCATACCCTGCTGTGCTTTATTTTTTAATAGAATTCTGACCTGAGAGGTAGCGCAGCAGATAAAGGTGCTTGCCATCAAGCCGGACCACCTCCACTTAACCCCTGGGAGCTACAAGGTGAAAAGAAAAACAATGTAAGAAGTCAAAATAATCGCACCTTCTCCTCAGTAGGATTTTCTGTCTTTTTGTTTACCCTCTGTCTCCCAAATGCTAAGATTACAATGGATATGTACCACCGTGCCTGGCTTGTATTTTCTTCAGAACAAAATTTTATTTTAAATCATTCTCCATAGAACAACAACAACAAAGATGCACCAGGGGCTGGGGATATAGCTCAACTGGTAGAGTGTTTGTCTTGCACGAAGGAGGTCCTGTGTTCAATTCCCAGCACCACAAACACACAAAAGATGTATTAAGTTTGGTCCTCTGAGAAAGCCTGTGTTCTGCATTTGGGTCTATTCTCTGTTCCCACCCATGTGGATTTGAGATGCTGGGTGTCCTTCAATTGATTAATAATACTCGGTAGTATTTACTGGTGGTTAGAGTATTTCAGGTAAGTGGTTCTAAGTACGTTGTCTGGTGCCAGGATTAAAGGTGTGCCCTACCCACCTTGTCTTCTTTTCTTGCATGTGTCTTTGCTTAGTTCATGCAGTGTGGAGACCACAACCCAAGATTATGTGCATGCTAGGTAAGTCATCAGTGACTGAGCTATACAGCCCAGCCCAGTGTTGTTGTTATCATCTAAATTACTTTCTATTAGTTGGCAAACAAGATCATGGATTTCATTATGACATTTGCACACAAGGTACTGAGGTTTTTTTTTTTTTTTTTTTCCTTTCTTTTGGATGAGACTGTTCAGAGAGGTTGAGTGACTTCTCTAAAGTCACACAGCTGGTGCTGCGGAATGGGATGCAGCAGCAGCTGTTCTCTTTGGTTAAGGGAGAGCAGATACCACAGATGTCTTCTCCACTCTTCCATCCCCCACTACTGGGTGGTGCTGCATTGAAAAGAAAAAAAAAGTCTCCTTTCAAGAGGAACAACTTTGGACCTGGGTGGTGGTGGCGCACACCTTTAATCCCAGCACTCAGGAGGCAGAGGCAGGCACATCTCTGAGTTCCAGGCCAGCCTGGTTTACAGAGCAAGTTCCAGGACAGCTAGGGCTACACAGAGAAACTCTTTGTCTTGAAGGTGGGAGGGGAGAGCAACTTCAAATCATTGCATGCATCTATCCACAGCTGTCTTGGAGACAGGAGACTGTTCACATGGAAACATGACGTGGTCACCTACTACGTTCGTGCTGGAGAACTGCACTATTGAGTTATATGAAAGTACCCAAAAAGCTTGTCCTTGCGTCTGTGTGTGTGTGGTGTATGTATGTGCTCCTGTGGATGTGTTCGTGTGTGTGTGTGTGTGTGTGTGTGTGTGAAGGCCAGAGGTTGATGGTAGGTGTCATCCTCTATTGCGTTACATCTTACTTTTAATTGCATTTTGTGTGTGTGTGTGTGTGTGTGTGTGTGTGTGTGTGTGTATGTGTGCATACTATGGTCCACAAGTCGAAACAAAGGACAACTTGCTGGAGTTGCCTCTCTCCATCCACCATGTGAGACCTGAAGATCAAATTCAAGTTGTCATACTTGGCAGCAAACGCCTTTATCCCTGAGCCGGCTATCTTACCTTCCCCAATCCCATGTTTTATAGTTGAAGACACTGAGCACCATGTCTCATGCTGAGCCCAAAACTAGCATGGCCCTGAGCTGATTTTTATTGGGCTGTACAGTGTATGACACCAGATGGAACAGGAAACCTGGCCTGTGCTGTTTCCACAGGCTGGGATCCTTTACTGGCTCTCCTGGTAGCATCCTGAGGGTTGAGCAAGTTCTGAGATGATTTGATCCTGTCAATGTAACCTCCAATCTGTAAGATGTCTATGACAGAGAAGCTGTAGAACATGCCCATGCTTAAGGAATTACAGTAGATTTTGTAAAAGGATTATTGTGTGTGTGTATGAGAGAGAGAGAGAGAAAGAGATATCCACATTCTTGCATATGCTAGATAGGCAGTCTATCACTGAATCACAGCCCCTTATTGGGGGACTCTAGGCAGATGCTCTACCACTGAGCCATACCCCCAACCCATCACTAGGGGAGTCTAGGCGGGAGCTCTATCACACCCTAGCAACTTGATGCAGGGATTCTGTACAGGAGCAACATTTTCAGCTCCCTCCCCACTTTGAGACTGCTCAGGCTGGACTCAAAGTCTCATCCCCATTGCCTGGGGCTGGAATTACCATCTACCTCACCATCTGGCTGTAGGATTGTTGTTAAGAAAATGTGGGGGCAGCCCCACTCAGATGACTTGCTATCTGGTCCAGTATTGCCCCATAGAGACGTAACCCATATGTACCTTCTTGTGTGGGTACCCAAATATATCACACTCAGCTCTCTTCCCCTTCTATCCTAAATTGCCCAACCTGTCCCCTGAGTTCCCTCAAATCCCAGCTTGGTTGTTTTGTTTGTTTGTTACCACATGTTGCTACTGCCTGGGCTGGCCAGTCCTCCTGCTTGGACCTCCTAGGAGCTGGGATCACAGGCATGTGCCACCATGCTCAGCCCAGCTCTGTTTTATTTTGAGAAATGTCCACCCTTCCCAAGTTCTCTTGAGTCTTGGAGGCCAGGTGAGTCATCACAGAAAGGAGAGCCCCTTCATGAGATGCCTGACTTAGATCTAGGGTCTTTTCTTACACTCTCCACCCATCAACCCCCCCCCCCAAGGCCTGAGGATTTGGAGAACCTGCATTATGGGGAGGGGGGACCAGTCACTCCTCCCAAAGGAATTGGAAATGTGTTTCATGGGCACTGGCTAAGTCCAATAAATAGGTCACAGACCCCCTCCTCCCTGGTTTTGAGTGTTACTGTCTTCGAACCTTCCCTTGGCTCCTAGGATAATGAAGAAGACAGGAAAATTCCATGCTGCTGTCCATTAGCCTGTGCTGGGGGTGCTACAATAAGAAAGGGAACTCCATTTTTTTTTTCTGGTTGTTGTTGGATGCAGGGGCTCACTATGCAGCTTAGGCTGGCCCCAAATTCACAGTCAGCCCGTGGAGGCGGGATTATAGGAGTGCATCACCGCACTGGCTTGGTTGAAGGTGTACGTGTGTGCACAGGTGTGTGGATGTCAGGGGACAACACAGGGTGCCTTACTCTACTCCTTCAGACAGGGTTCCTCTCACTGAACCTGGAGCTAGGACGGAAACCCTGAAACCCCAGGGTATTTCCTGCCCCCCACTCCTCCGGGCTGGGGGCTGTTGGATGTGGTTAGAGGCCACACCTGGCTTTTTACATGGGTGTTGGGGACTCGAACTCAAGTCCTCAGGTTTCTGTAGTACACATTCTTACCCACGGAGCCATCAACCTAGCTTAACTTTCCTTGGGCCTCAGGTTTCATTTCTGAAAAATGGAGATGATAATGATCTTTGATCATGCAGTTCCAGTAAAGACTGGGTGCTGACTGAAATCTCTCTCACCTGGTTATGGAAAGTTCAAAATGTGTATTAAGGACCCAGGATGTAAGATTTGCTGTTCAGGAGCAAATGTCTCCTGGGGCATGCCCAGTTTGTTAGACACCTCCTCAGGCTTGGACCTCTGAGGGTTAAAAAGAAAGACCCACGCCCCCTTTGACTGCGCAGAGCCCACCTCGCTGAATTTGAAAAGGCGGCCCTGAAGAGGCGTGGGCGCCCTCCATAAGACTTCCACCTCAGACCCTGACTTCACACCATCACCGGCTGGCTCCCTGCGCTCCAGCCCAGGGCTGCAGGATCGGTCCAGCCATCTGGGGGCACTTCTGATTGTCCCCAGCTCCCGGGACTCCGGGTCCTCGCGGGCTAGCCGGGCAAAATGAAGCTCGTTTTGCTGTTACCATGGGCTTGCTGCTGCTTGTGCGGGTCGGCGCTGGCCACCGGCTTCCTCTACCCCTTTCCGGCAGCAGCCCTGCAGCAGCACGGTTACCCGGAGCAGGGCGCCGGCTCTCCTGGCAACGGCTACTCGAGTCGACGGTGAGTAACGCCGGGCACCGGGCCTGGGGTAGCGATGGCTAGATCCAGCGACAGCGGAGGCTCGGAAGAGCCGTGGCCGGGTACTAGGGAGGCAAGACTGGGCCAGGGGCGCCGGATTGGTGTATGTCGGGGGGCTGTCTTCAGGGACATTGGGGGCTGTGAGGAGTATTGGCTGGGGTGGGGTGGGGTGGGGTTCGGGATAGTGGATCAAGGACTGGATCGAGAGACTAAGGCTCACAGAGAAACTGTGGTCGAGGGTTGGGAGCACAGAGGCACCAAGGCTTGAGGCTGGATAGAGGGACAACAGAGGGTCTGAGGAGCGGTGGCCTGTTGGGGCTTGGGGCTCTGCAGTGGGGACTCTAAGGCGCTGTGTCTGGGTGCTGGGGGTGCAGGAGCTGGGTCCAGGGACAGTGAGGGCTCTGAGGCATGGTCGTCCGGTGTTTGGGAACTCAGGACACAGGGGGGCGGGGTGGGGGTGGTGGATGTGAGAATTAGAGCTAGTGCTCATTTCAAGGCTCCGTGACCCACGCTGAATGCTCCAGGCTTGGGGATGCACTACGGAGAATATGAGGTGTAGTGGCCCAGTGATTGGGAAGGAGGGACATCGGGTTTGTAGCACGGGACCTGGGGGCGTGGAGACTGAAAACGAGATAGGGGGGCAGTGGGGTGGCCTCTGAGGCACTGTGGCACTCGGGATGGCTAGAACGCAAGAGTGTAGAATAGAAGACTTGTGGTCGGGGTCAGGGGGTGGGAGCGAGTTCTGCGATCATGTGCAGGTACCCCGGGCCTAAGGAGGCCGGGGCGCCAGCTTGTGTTAGAGGGGTGCTGGGAACGCGGCACCCTGGCTTTGGTGGTCTCCGGTTGCGCCCACTCCGTCTCTTCCCATCCTGTTTTTTTTTTTTTTTTTTTTTTTTTTTTTTGTTTTTTGTTTTTTGTTTTTTGGTCCTTTGCCCCTCAGCCCAGGGTTTTAAATGGAGATGGCACCGACTTGCATTCAGGAGTCGTAGAGGTAATTCCTTGAACTCACAAGACTCGGGGTTCAGACTCCACGAAGTTGCCGGGCTCACCTGAGCGGCCTTAGCTTTGTTTTCCATAGTTTTCAGAGTTACCAAGGCCGTGAATCCTTTTGGGCGGTTGGCGACACTGGAGAGGTCATTTCATCTGGTCTGTGGGGCCCGAAGCCACCTTTGGTGCAGCTTCCCATTCACTCCGGGACGCGGTACCCACCTGGATCCCAGAGCTCAGGTGTGAGGATAAAGGAGGCAACGGGTCACTCAACCCTCAGTGCCTGGACTCGCCTGCTGCTTCCATCTACCGCCAGGTGGCGCACTGGCCTCCCCCGGTGGCTTAGTGCTAACTCTTGCAGGCTTTGAATTCTCAAGAAAAAGCAAAGCACCCAAATAAATGTTACTGACCACCTTATTCGCTCATCTTACTGGGCTTAGCGTTCCCATTTAACCGTATCTCCAATCTTCACACCTGTACTGGCGCCACGACATGCGCTTTGATCTTTATTCCAAGAGCAGTAGCAGGAGGCAGGTACCCACTACTTACTGCTCTTGCAAAAGACTAGAGTTGTGGTCCCAGCACCCAGGGCATGGGGCTCACAACCTCCTCCATCTCCAGCTCCAGGGCATCTGAGGCCCTCCTCTGGCCTCCGAGGAAACTGCATTCACATTCACTGTCTCTTAACGGAAGCCCTCACTCTTCAACTTCATTGGCAGCACGCAGGGGTGACTCCCACCTTTCTTAAAACGTGTTCTATTGCCCTCCCCTGTCCTTTCCCCGCCCCGTTATAGAAGCCAAGAATTAGATCTCAGGTCCTATTGCCAATTTGTCTGTGATTTTATTGCTTTTATTTTGTTGGAAAATGTTTTCTAGAAGCTTCTATTGGGAGAGATCTCCAAACACCCACAGAAGTGTAGACTCTGCACACTTCCATATGTGAAGATGGCAATAAACATGCTTTGTAAGTTCTAGAACATTCTGTATAGTGTGAGCTGTGATCTCATCTTGGAATGCAACTGAACATGGGTGCTGGGGATTCAGACTCAGGTCCTTGGGCTTGTACAGCAATATTTCTTCATCCCTGAGCCCTCTCTCCAGCTCCCTTTAAAAGGTTTAAAATTTGAGATTGGGTCTTACTAAAGTGACTGGGCTGGTCTTGAACTTGTGTAGCATAGGCTGGTCTTAGTCTTGTGATCCCCCTGCCTCAACCTCTAAAGTAGCTAAGATTGCAGGAATGTGAATTGTGCCTGGCTTAGGAAGTAGGAGTGTGTGTGTGTGTGTGTTACTGTTTTTGAGCAGTTAACTGTTTTACAGAGAGTCCTGGGACTAAACCAGCAGACTGGAGCCATACACACACACACACACACACACACACACACCTCCCCTAGTCCATAGATTTGCATCTCTGGATTCAGCCAATTTTGGATGAATAGATACTAGACCCAATGACCATGACCAGGAATTTTATCAGCATTTTACAGCAAGGACACCGGAACAGTTTGTCCTGGGAGTCGCAGATGCTTCATGGATAACGGAGCCTTTTCCTCTGTCAAAATTTGCTTGCTGGGCAGGAGAGGTAAATCAGATGGGGCTTCAGTGTATGCCTACAATGCCAGTGCTTGGGAGGCTGAGGCAGGAGGATACCTGGGACTTGCTGGTTAGCAAGGCTAGCTGACTCATTGAGCTCCAGTTTTAGTGAGAGACCCAGCTTCAGAAAAATAAAGTTGAAGCCAGGCGGTGTTGGCACATGCCTTTAGTACCAGCACTTGAGAGGCAGAGGCATCTCTGTGAATTCAAGGCCAGCCTGGTCTACAGAGCGAGTTTCAGGACAGCCAGGGCTACACAGGGAAGCACTGTCTCAAACAAGCAAGCAAACAAACAAACAGTAAAGTTGAGTGATAAGTACACCTGGCATTGACATTGACCTCTGCCTGATATACGTGCAGGCACACACACACACACACACACAGAGGAATGTGTACACACACACAAACCCAACTTTACATGGAAACCGACTGCCTTCATTTTGTTCAGAAATAGTTTTTAGAAGCTTCTTTTAGAAGGATTCTCCAAATACACACAAAAGTTTGCCTGTGACTTTCATCACTTTTGTTTTGTTTGAAAATGCTTTCTAGAGATTTCTATTGGGCAAGATTTCCAAACACTCACAGAAGTGTGGACCCTGCACATGTCCGTATCTGAAGATAGCTTTTTAAGCTGTAGAATAGTCTGTGTAGTGTGATGTCATTTATGGAACACAATGATTTTACACAGCATACCCCTCACCCCCTGTAACCATGTAATCCAGGGAACAAATCCACTCCCTTGTATACATTAGACAACACTCTACTACTGCCCTTTAAATTATTTTTTATTAAAAAACCATTAGCTAGTGTGTATGTGTGTGTGTGTGTGAGAGTATGGCATATGTATGTGTGGTATGTATGCACATGCGTTTGGGTGTGCATACCTTTGCATGCACATATGATGGCCAGAGGAGAATGCTCTACATCTGTACTGTCCCCTTCTGTCACTCTCTGCCTTATTCCCCACGAGATGGCCTCTCACTGAAACTGGAACAAGGCTGGCAGGCAGTAATGCTCAGACACATTCCTGTCCCTGTTGGTGTGCCTCCTGCTCTCCCCTGGGCTGAGCTTCAAGGTGTGTCCCCTGTGTCTGGTTTTGTTTGTGGGCACTGGGGATTCGAACTCAGGTCCTCAGGCTTGTGCAGCAAGTCCCCTTAACCACAGAGCTCTTTCCATCTCTCCAGCTCCTTTTAAAGCTTCTTTCTGGAATAGATTCTCACTAAGGTGCTTGGGCTTGTCATGGACTTGCTGTGTAGCACAGGCTGGCCTCAGTCCTGTGGCCCTCCCACCTCAGCCTTCCAAGGTTGGGATTACAGGCATATCCTGTTGTGCCTGGCTTGAAAAATTGTGTGTGTGTTTGTGTGGCACTCTTTAAATGTTTAAATGTACAGAGAGTCACACAAACCTCTCCCATGAATGTACGGATTTGCATCTGTGGATTCAACCAACTTTGATTGAAGCAGCAGCAGAAGTAGCTCGAGTGCACTCTTGGACCTGTGTGTGTGTGTGTGTGTGTGTGTGTGTGTGTGTGTGTGTGTGTGTGTGTGGTTTGCTTGGATGTGAGTGCAGAGAGCCTAGTTTGGAGCAGGAATCTCCTATAGTTGGTCTTTCACCTTATTCACTGACACAGGGTGTCTCAGTCAAATCCAGAGCTTGCTGATGTGGTCAGTCTGGCCACCCAGCTTGGTTTGAGGATCCTCTGTCTTCCAATTGCAGGCTGGTCACCATGCCACCTAGACATTATGTGGATTCTGGGGATCTGAATGCCAGTCCTCACGTGTGTGAGGGTAGTGTCTAACCTCTCCAGCCCTGTTGCCTCCAGGACAGGACACCTGGGTCTGTGTAGGGGAAATCTCATTTCACCCCTGGTCTCTCTCACCTCCAAACACAACCTTCAAACATGAAGCTGTAATGTATCCATTGATGACATTGAAGCCTTCATGATCCAGTCACGTGAATGTTGCTGGCTCTCTTTGATCACCTCTGTTAGAAGCCCAGCAGAGACCCAGTGTTGAAGATGCTTTGACAGTGAAGTCTCCTAATTTTTTTGAGAGCCATTTCAATTACAATCTTAGTGGTCTGTGGATAGGTCACCCAAGATCCCTGCCAGCTGGTCTGGTCCTGATAGCAGTCCTTTACAAGATGTTTACTCTCCCAGAGCCCGTTTTCTGGTCCATAGATGAGGATCCCATAGAGACCAGGATCTGGTCCATATGATGAGGATCCCATAGAGACCAGGATCTGGTTCATATGATGAGGATCCCATAGAGACCAGGATCTGGTTCATATGATGAGGATCCCATAGAGACCAGGATCTGGTTCATATGATGAGGATCCCATAGAGACCAGGATCTGGTTCATATGATGAGGATCCCATAGAGACCAGGATCTGGTCCATATGATGAGGATCCCATAGAGACCAGGATCTGGTCCATAGATGAGGGTCCCATAGAGACCAGGATCTGGTTCATATGATGAGGATCCCATAGAGACCAGGATCTGGTTCATATGATGAGGATCCCATAGAGACCAGGATCTGGTTCATATGATGAGGATCCCATAGAGACCAGGATCTGGTTCATATGATGAGGATCCCATAGAGACCAGGATCTGGTTCATATGATGAGGATCCCATAGAGACCAGGATCTGGTTCATATGATGAGGATCCCATAGAGACCAGGATCTGGTTCATATGATGAGGATCCCATAGAGATCAGAATAGGCATGAGCTGCTGAGAGTAGAAAAGGGATTGGAGGATTTGGGGGTTTGCAAAAATACCTGTCTAATCTCATTCATTTTTACAGGTTCCTTATTATTCCTTTACATGTGTGTGGGGTGGAGTGAGCACTCACATGTTGACATGTATGGAAGTTCATATGTGTGCAAATGCACCCATGTGCATACACACGTGTGCAGGATAGAGGACTACTTGGTGTATCCTTACTGACACATCATGTATCTTACTTTTTGAGAAAGGGTTTCTTACTGTCCTGGATCTCACTAAGTAGGCTAGGCTGGCTATCCAGCGAGCCTGAGTGCTAATTTGTCTGTCTCCTTGGCATTGAAATTGCAAACATGTACCACCACACCTGCCCCCACCCTCATGGGCTCCGAGGAGCTGACTTGGGTTCTTGTTCTTGAATGCCAACACTTTACTGACTGAGGAATCACTCAGATCTCTCTCTCCTTTTTGAGACAGGGCCTATATAGTCCAGGCTGGCTTTAAAATATGTCACCAAGGATGGCACTGTACCAGATCCTCCTGGGATCTCAAATGTGTACCACTACACCTGGTTTATGCATTGATGGAGGCTGAACCTCCCAGCCCAGGGCTGAACATGCCCAGCAAGTGCTCTAAAACCTGAACTACACCTCCAGCCCCCTTGTTTGTCTTTGTTTCCAGCTGCAATAAGGAGAACTTAGTCCTGTGCCCAGCTCGTCTCTATCTGAGAACCTCCTCTGCCTCCTGCTACTGTCCATTGTCGCTGTCTCTGCATGCTGACCAGCCCACCTGTGGGAAGGTGGCCACACAGGTGCTATGCTCCTCTAAGTCATGCTGCAGTGGCGCTGACTGTTGCAGGTGTTAGGGTTTCTATGTCCAGCACTCCCGGTTAAGAGTTAGGGAGGCTTAAGTCCCACATTTACCATTTGGAAATGGTGAGGAGCCACAGGGAAGACCTCAGGGTTCCTCGGGGCATTTGTTTTTGTTCCTGTAGAATTTCAGTTGTAGGAAGGATGGTTTAGTGAGTTACAGTGTTCATCGAACAAGCCTTTAGACCTGAGTTCAAATCTCCAGCATCTGAATAAAAAGCTGAGTGTGGTCATGCGAGCCTGGCACCGTGTGGGGTGGGGACAATAGGCTCCCCGGTGCAGAGTCCCACCTCACATGTGCGTATACACACATACACTTCCTTTCTCTCAAAAATAAACTCAATTACATCTTGGCTCAGTGTGCAAAGTCCTTGCCCATTTCCTGACCGTCCTCTGTACAGATGGATGGAGCGAATGCAGAATCTGAAACCGTTTTGTGGCCCACTGGGAAACTGTCTGGCAGATCTGTTTGGGAAAGGTTCTGGGCCTCGATGTGATGACAGGGCTATGTCCCTACTCTTTCTCCCCTCCTCTCTTGCCTTCCCTTTCCTCTCCCCCTTCCTTACTTTCCCTCCTTCCTGCTCTTTCTATCTCCCTCTCCATCTCTACCCTTTATGTCTTCGCAGAAAGGACCAGCACCAAGGACATTTCCCATGGACAGTCCCATATCTCCTAGCCAGGGTCCCACTCTCAGAAGGCGGAGATCAGCTTGGTCTAGTTGGTTCTCTCCTTCCATCATGTGGGTCCCAAGTACCGAACTTAGATCCTCAGTCTTAGTGGCAAGTGCCTTTACTGACTGAGCCATTTCACCAACCGCTAGCTTTTAAAAACTGGGTTCTGGGGATCAAACTCAAGTCCTTAGGCTTTTAAGGCAAGCACTTTCTTGGCTGAACTATCTCCCCAGCCACTCAGTATTCTTATCTTTAACTTTGTAAGTGACAGCTGATGGATGGGATGTGGAATACCCTCTGATGGCCTGAATATCAGCTGAGGAGATATGCTGCTTCTTGTAGCCTCCTGGCCTCTCTAGGATGGCTTTGTGCCACACTGTTTCTGGGGGGTTGTAAACATACACCTATACACCCAAGGTATGGAACCAGCAGACACTGAAGCAACAACACCGTCAAAGTCCAACTTGGTGAACTAATGAGTTCATTGTTGCTCAGAGGAGTGTGGGTGAGGGGTTAATTACAGGAACACGGATGGCTCAAAGCAGCTGCATTTCTGGGAGCATGGGTGATGGCTCACAAAAGATGTAACTCTCTGCATAACTTGCAGGGAGAGCAGAGGCTGGAGAGTCCTCTCTCCTCTGTGGTCTTTGTCGCTTATACAACCTTCAGTGGGGCAGGGCTTTGTGAATTTGTTAAGTTTCAGAGACTTCCTAAGACTTGTGTGTTGTTTACTTCCTGAGTTTTAAGGAGCCTCTCCTTAGAACTGACTGAGTTTTAAAGAGCTTCACTGAAGGATGGAGTATTGAAGTTGAAGGAAATTGCTACCCGAGAGATAGGTTTCTAGTCTCTCCATCTTGGAGCCCCTCGAGCTCACCTTGGTGTCTTCTCTCCACTTCCCACTGAAGGACATTGCCCCTGCATCTGGCTGGGGTCCAGATGTGTGGTTCAGGGAGACAAGAAAAGGGGCCCCCTGACTCAAGGCATCCTGGCTGTGGTCCCTGCCCCAAGCTGGTAGTGTCTGGGCACACTCAGAGAACACTTGCTAGAAGGTGTGTCATTCAGCCTATCCCTTGCATTCCAGAGTAACCGTGCTATTGTTGGTAGCTTGAAGATCCTGAGACACCTGGCAGGACTTCTCTGCATGCAGTTTCCCATAGTGCGCCTGGGGCTCTTGTCAGGAGGGAACATAACCCCAGTCAGTAGATTGGGGCCCTGGGTGCACACATCTCTCATCTAGGACCGGAAACCTAATTCCTTTTTAAATTACATTTATTGGGGCTGGGGAGATGGCTCAGTGGTTTAGAGCTTTGGGTACTCTTTCGTAGAACTGGAGTTCCATTCCCATCATCCTTGTGGATCTGGCACCCTCCTCTGGCTCCTTCAGTTGTCCATACACATATGAACACATGCACACGCACACACACTTTTAATTCTATGTATGTGTGCATTTATGTGCATGCATGTGAGCTTGTATGCTGTCATGCTTGTGGAAGTTGATTCTTTCCTTTTACCATGTGGGTTCTGAGTATCAAACTTAGGCCATCAGGCTTGGTGGTAGTCACCTCCATGCACTGAGTCATCTTGTGGGCCTGCCACCCTAGCTTTTGAGACATTGTCTCTTATTGAGTCTGGAGTTCACCAATTCAGCTAGTTTGGCTAGTGAGCCCCAAGGGCTCTCCTACCTCTGCGTCCCCCATGCTGGCATTAGAGAAACCACTGCACTTGGCCTTTTACTTGGATCCCCACATTTGTGCAGCAAGCACTTTACTAACTAAGCCGTTTCCTCTAGCAAGGGATCACACAGAATGGTCTTCATAGATGTATCTGAGTGCAGGAGGGTGGGGGGACCTTCCCGCAAAGCCCCAGGGTTCTCTGACTGCTCTTCCATCTCATCCCTCTATCCTCACAGCTTGTCTGTTATTTTAAAAATTGATTCCCAGGGAAAGCAGTGCTGTGGCAGTAGAAATCCCCGCTAGCTTCTCTTGGCTCTGCTCTGCCCCACACTTCATTGGTGTTCAGAGAATGTGTGATCTGGATGCAGACCAGCTGCCCCTGGGGCGGTGACCTGTCTCCATAACGAACTGTTAGAGGATTTTCAGGAATGTTCGCACAAAGTGCCTGGGGGAACCAGTCTGAAATCTCATGGCAAAACCAGCACATCATATACTGTTCTCTGAATCTTCTGGGGGGTCCCACCCTTCTAGCTGCCTCTCCCTTTGGAATAAGCAATATTCAGTCTAGGTTAAATAAGCAATATTCAGTCATAATCTAGGACAGAAGTGAGTCCTATGGCTTCCCGTGTCTCCTTGTCTGACACTATTACTTGAGTTGTCAGGGTCAAAACCTAGGCTCTGGTAGTTCCTAATAAGCTATGCGCAGATGCCGGTCTTCAATCTGTCAATTAAAAAGACAATTCAATAGTGAAAACAGAAAAAGATTAATTCAGGGCTGGTGATATGGCTCAGTGGACAAGGGTGCTTGCTGCCAAGGCTGACAACCTGAGTTCAGTCCCTGGGACCCACATAGTAGAAAGAAATATTGACTCTTGTAAATTGTGTTTTGATCTTCACACATGTGCTGTGGAATACACACACACACACACACACACACACACACAATGCAAAAAGAGATTTATTTAACTGGTCACATTGGGAAGAGGAGCACAGAGGTCCAGTGACCCCCCTCCATCCCAAAGTCTCTCTTTGGCATCCTAACTTGATGTGGTCCTGCACACCACTGCCCCACCATTGTCCTGGCTCCAGTCTCTCCTGCAAGATGGTCTGATATGTTGTCAGAACTGTATGAAACCTCTTCATATAGTTAGATAGCTCCCACCTCTGACCGGCAGCAGACTTCAGCTCTTTCTTTCTCCCAGGGTGAGATTCCTGGGGGAGATTCTAATTTCTTGGGCACCATTGCCTCAATAGCCTGATAGCCAAAGGAAAGGGCACAGGTGTCTCCAGGGTGGTCATACCATCA
This sequence comes from Phodopus roborovskii, assembly GCF_943737965.1. Classification (NCBI taxonomy): domain Eukaryota; kingdom Metazoa; phylum Chordata; class Mammalia; order Rodentia; family Cricetidae; genus Phodopus; species Phodopus roborovskii. The sequence goes on along the minus strand of NW_026126598.1, from coordinate 11,572,834 downwards.
AGCCAGTTGCTTTTAGAGGAACCTCCATGAAGGTCATCTAAGACCCTGTGCGCTGCTGGAGCTGGGATGGATGGTTCCACAGAAGTACTCTTTTCAAAGCTGTGGGATTTTCTTCTCAGAGAGAGCGGGTGCGAAGAGGATACTGAGCCTAGATCCCAGCTCTAGACGGCGTTCTATAAGGTCCTGACCCCCAGGATATGCTTTAGGGCTGGCAACCTAAGGTCCTGCAGCTTCCTTGGTAGAAGTGAGAATAGTGAGTGTCATTTGTAAATAAACTCACTGAGAGTTTCTGGGTGGGATGCCTGCCTCTCTGGATAGCAGCAGGGGCAACTGAATCACCTATGAGGTGAGGATGGAGACAAGGTGTGAAACAGATGGCTACAACCTGAGCAGTGTCTAGTCTGGGACTTAACGATTCTCTCCTATCAGGTGTGGGCATGGGGCTGGGGGGCTTAGTGAAAGGGAGGCATCGATGCCTGTTACAGATTCACAGACAGGCTGTAGGCAAGTGTGGGCTGATTAGTGTCCTGGTTAAATCTAACCTGTTAAAAAGTGTGTGTGTGTGTGTGTGTGTGTGTGTGTGTGTGTGTGTGTGTGTGTTAGGTGATGACCTTGGAGATTCTGGGGTTCTTCTGTCTCCATCTCACCATAGGAACACCAGGATTACAGACACCTCCATCCTGGGGTGTCTGTCTGGCTTTATGTGGGTTCTGGGGATTTGAACTCAGGTTCTCATGATTCCATGGCAAGTGCTTTACCCACCGAGTCATCTCCCTCCCTGGAGCCATGTGGATGATTCAGGCTTTCCTTGTCCCTAGAATATTCCGTGAATGCCCAGTGAAGGGGTCTGGATGTGCTGACAGTTCATTCATGTTTTGTGGGCATCCCAATGCTTGAGTGTGGCAGTTTCTTCCTGACTTGTCACCTCTGGCTCCTGATATGTTTGTCTTTCCTGCTCCCCAGGCAGGCCCTGTCTGTAGTTATCCCCTGGGGTTGCTGTGATTGACTCGGCCATACGGCTGGTCCTAGTCTCCAAAAGGTCTTGGCTTGCCTGGGTGCCCAGTCCTGGGGTGATGTGATCCTGGTCTGCTGGGGAATGTGTCAACCTCATCCTCTCTTTTGTTCTGCAGCTGTTGATGACAATTCACTCAGATCCCGAGAGCTTCTTGGTTGTGTGCATGTGTGTGTGGTGTGTGTGCCTGTGCAGAGGCCAGAAGAGGACCTCAAGTGTCCCCCTGTATCACACTCCACTGTACTCTCTCGAGATGGTCTCTCACTGAACCCGGAGCTAGGGAGGCAGCCAGCAAGCCCCAGTGACCCTCCTGTCCCACCACTACTGGGGGTACCGGTGGGCATGGCCATGCCTGGCTTTCCACAAAGGGGCTGAGTAGCTGAATCCAGATCCTCATGCTTGCACAGCAAGTGCGCTGCTCACTAAGCCATCTCCTCATTTCCAAATCATGAAACTCCTTATGCCTCGAAAGCCTGGCAACCTGCTTTCCCGTCCCATAACTCACATAAAGGTGGGAGGAGAGGACCTACTCCAGAGTTGTCCTCTGACCTCTACACAAGCACAAGGAAGCATGCTGTCCCTACCCTATCACACACAATGCACACATGCACCACAAAGCACACAGCCCCCCCCACCCCATCACACACACATGCACCACAAAGCACGAAGCCCCCCACCTCCCACAAGCACACACACATACATACGCATGTATGCATGTGCACGCCGACATAGAGTAATAATAAAAAGTTGGTCTTTTTATCCTGCAGGGTCTCACTATATAGCTCTGGCTGGCCTCCGAGTCACAGAGATCCTCCTGTCTCTGCCTGCTGAGTGCTGGAATTAAAGGCAATGCCACCACAGTCAGACTATTTTTGAGAAATTGTTTTAATTATTTCATGGTTAACCGGTGGTTTTCTGAGAAAAATCCTATAATCTCCCAAATGTGTGCATGTGTGTCGAGACCTTGTTTGACCCAGGGCTGGTGTTAATGCACCATCTGGCCCAAGAAAATTGCTCTTTACTCGGCAATTAAGTTGAACTTGTAGCCCTCCTGCCTCCACTGCCTGAGTTCCGGGCTCACAGAGACATGTGGGCATCCCAGTTTTACCTTTCCTTTTTTTAAAAATTAGTTAATTCATTATTCTCAGTTTTGAGAAGACATGTTTATGTAAACCAGGCTAGCCCAGAACCCATTATGCAGACCAGGCTAGCCTGGAACTCGGAGACTCATCTGCCTCTGCCTCCCCAGTGCTGGGATTAGAGGCGTGTACCACCACTGTGTTCAGCCAAATTTATCTTATTCTTAAATATGTGTGTGTGAGTGTGTCTGCATGTGAATGAAGATGCTGGAGAGGGTGTTGGATCGCCTAGAGCTGGAGTTATAGACATTTGAGAGCTGCCTGATGTGGGTGCTGGGAATTGAACTCAGGGCTTCTGGAGAAGCAGCAGGCACTCTTGACCACTGAGGTATCTCTCTAGCCCCAGCTCCCAGTTTAATGTGATGCTAGGATTCTAACCTAGGACTTCATGCATGCTGGGCCAGCACTCTACCCACTGAGCCTCCTGCCATAGCAGGTAATTTAGGACTCACCTGGGTGTGGACTAAAGCAAAGCCCTGTTCTGGTTTGTCATTTGTGGTGCTAGAGATGAAACCCAGGTGTCTTATGTGTGTTAGGTAACCATTGAGCTTCTCACTAGGGGATTCTTGGCAGGTGCTCTACCACTGAGCCACACCCCAGCCCCTCACTGGGGGATTCTAGGCATGTGCTCTACCACTGAGTCATGCCCGTAGCCTCTCACTAGGGGATTCCAAGAAAGTTCTCTATCCCTGAGTCACATCCTAGCCCCAGCAATCCTTTATTAATTCAATTTCAGTGGAACTCTGCTGTGTTCACTTTTCCGGCTGAGACGAGCATCACACCCATGAACTCTTGAGGCTGGAAATTAATTCTAAGCAGATGGAACCAGAAGCCCCTGCACCCTGACAGTGTAAGAGCCTACCTAGGCTGCTGCAGGAGGCTCATACCTACTTTTTGCATTTTTCCTCTCTTTCTGTAAAAGCGATAACATTGGAAGTTGTCTGCCTGCTGCTTTTGGTCCTAGAACAGCTGTGCATGGGGACAGCTGTCTCAGCTTCGGGACACAGGATCTGCCGGAGATTAATAACAGAGCTCAGCCAAGCCCATGGGGAGCAGAGCCGGCTAGGATTACCTTGCACCAGGAAGTGTGCCTGCCCTGCTGACAGCGGGTGGGGAGGTGGGGAGCCTGCAGGATGGATGGGATCTTGAGGCGCCAGGGGGTGGCTGGGCAAGACAGCTCACTGGCTGGCCCAGTCAAATCCACCTCCCACCCCTTGAGATGCAAACTGACTCTCCCAGGAGCCTCCTGTTTCCGCTGGACCTGAAACCCTGCAAAAGCTGGTCTCTAAGAATTATGTGAGGAGCCAGAAATGGAAGCCAAATGTTGGTGTCAGGTAGAGGAAACTGGTGGGTGTTGTGGCTCAGCAGGCTGGGCAGCTGTGATGGCTTGCTCGTCTATTTTTAAAAGTGCCGGCACACTGCACATGTGTGAGCACACCGGTGTGGAGACCAGAAGTCAATTGTGGGTGTTGTTACTCCTCGACTCTACACCTTATGCTTAAAAATAAAATATTTATTATATGTGCGTGTGCGCAAGCACGCTTGTGCATGCATGTGTTTGATGTGTTTGTGAGCATGCCTACTTGCTTGTATGTGCATTATCTGCGTGCAGGTGCTTGCAGAAGGGAGTTGGATCTCCCAGAGCTGGAGTTACAGGTGGTTGCAAGCCACTGGGTGTGGGTGCTGGGAACTGAACTCCAGTCCCCTGCCAGAGCAGTGTCCTCTTAATTATTGAGCCACCTCTCTAGCTCCCCCCTCACTTTATTTATTGGCTTATTTATTTGTTTGTTTAATTTGAGACAGAGTCTCTTGCTAGCGTGGAACTCAATGAATAAACTAGTCTGTTTGGTCAGGAAATCTCAGGAGTTCACTCATCTCTGCCTTCCCAGCACTGGGGTTCTGGGTGCACGCCACTCCTCTTAACTTTTTTATGTTGGTTCTGGAGTTCAAACTAAGGTCCTTCCTGCTTGCTTACTCACTGAGGTAACTTCCAAACCTGTGGCCTTGGGTGTGCATGAGTGTGTGCATAACGTGTGTGTGTGTGTGTGTGTGCATGTGTGCACACAAGTGCATTGTGCATGCCTGTGTTCATGTGTGTGTATGTGTATGTGTTCATACTCAAACGTGTGTGTGTGTGTGTGTGTATTATGTAAAACATGATCTTGCTATGTGCTTCTGACTGTCATAACATTGCTGCTAAGATAGCAGTTGGGTAAACCTCATTTCTCATCCCTGCCTTCAGCTCTTTTGGGTGCGTGTTCAGAGGCAAGGACCCATTTCACATTGGCGGTGATGTATTCCATACCTATTAAACAGTGAAGAGTTATTTGTCAGTTGTTTCTGTCTTTTTGGTTGAGATAAGATCTTACTTTTTAGTCCAGGTGAGCCTTGAACTCATAATCCTCCCGCCTCAGTTTCTTGAATGCTAAGATCACAGGTATGCATCATCATGCCCAGCCCAAACTATCTACTTAAAACAAAACAAAACAAAACAAAACAAAAAAAAAAAAACAAAAAAAAAAACAAAAACAAGTTATGGGGCTGGAGAGATGGCTCAATGGTTAAGAGCTCTTGCTACTCTCGTAGAGGGCCCAGGTACCATTCCAAGCACCCACATGGTGGCTCACAACTGTAACTCCAGTTCCAGGAGACCTAATATCTTCCTCTGGCTTCAGAAGACACCAGGTATGCAGTGGCAGGCAGACATACATACAGGCAAAACACCAACACATAAACAAATACAAATTTTAAAAATTACTGTGTATGCAGTGCACATGAAGTACATGTGTACATGTGAGTGTGGCATAAACAAATAAATACAAATTAAAACATGAAGTAGATGCACGTGTGTGTGAGTGCCGTGTGTGTGTGTGTGTGTGTGTGTGAGTGCCGTGTGTGTGTGTGTGTGAGTGCCGTGTGTGTGTGTGTGTGTGTGTGTGAGTGCCGTGTGTGTGTGTGTGTGTGTGTGAGTGCCGTGTGTGTGCGTACTGTGTGAGTGCCGTGTGAGTGTGTGAGTGCCGTGTGTGTGTGTGAGTGCCGTGTGTGTGTGTGTGTGTGAGTGCCGTGTGTGTGTGTGTGAGTGCCGTGTGTGTGTGTGTGTGAGTGCCGTGTGTGTGTGTGTGAGTGCCGTGTGTGTGTGTGAGTGCCGTGTGTGTGTGTGTGAGTGCCGTGTGTGTGTGTGTGTGTGAGTGCCGTGTGTGTGTGTGTGTGAGTGCCGTGTGTTTGTGTGTGTGTGCCGTGTGTGTGTGTGTGTGTGAGTGCCGTGTGTGTGTGTGTGTGTGTGTGAGTGCCGTGTGTGTGTGTGAGTGCCGTGTGTGTGTGTGTGTGTGTGTGTGTGTGTGTGTGTGTGTGTGTGTGTAGGCTAAAGGCTGATGTTGAGTGTCTTCCTCTATCACTCTCCACCTTCCTTATTTTTCTTTTTTAAAGATAAGAGCTCTAACTAAATCTGGAGATCAGTGATTGATTAGATAAGGCTGGTGTGCAAGCTCTGGAGAGCCTCAGGTCTTCATGCCCCAAATACTGGGGTTACGAGCATGCAAGCATGCACCACCATGCCTGGCTTTTACACATGGGTGCTTCATGCTCAAGTTGCAACAAGTCCTTCACTGACTGAGCTGTCTCCCCAGACCTCACATGTTTTCTATTTTAACATAATCAAATTTATCTGCTTTTTCTTTTGTTGTTTGTGTTTTTAGTGTCATAGCCAAGAAACTCTTGCCCAATCCCATGTCATGAAGCTTCTCCCCTGCATTTTCTTCTAAGAGTTATAATATTTGGGGTCTTGCATTAAGACATTTAGTTTATTTGGAATTACTTTTTTGCTTTTTAAAGATAGGGTGTTGGTAGCCCAAGCTGGCCATGCATTCTGTGTGTAGTTGAGGCTGATTTTTAAAACCAGGACTCTCTTATAGCTTCCCAAATGCTGGGAGTAAGAGCGAGCTTGGGCTGGGCTATCCCTTTAATCCTAGCACTCAGGAGGCAGAGCCAAGCAGATCTCTGGGAGTTTGAAGCAGCCTGGTCTACAAAAGCAAGTTTCACGACAGCCAGAGCTACACAGAGGAACCAACCCCATCTACAAATAAATAAATGAATAAGTAAGTAAGTAAATAAATGAGCGTGGTCATACTTTTCTGGTGTGTGTGTGTGTGTGTGTGTGTGTGTGTGTGTATGTGTGTTTGGGTATGTATGTGTGTGTACATATTTATGGGTGTGTACGTGTTTGTATGTGTAGGGTGTGTACATGTGTGTGTGTGTTTGGGTATGTATGTGTGTGTACATATTTATGGGTGTGTACGTGTTTGTATGTGTAGGGTGTGTACGTGTGTGTGTGTTTGGGTATGTATGTGTGTGTGTGTGTGTTTGGGTATGTATGTGTGTGTGTGTGTGTTTGGGTATGTATGTGTGTGTACATATTTATGGGTGTGTACGTGTTTGTATGTGTAGGGTGTGAACATGTTTGTGTGTGGTTGGGTGTGCAGGCCAGAGATCTACCCCAGGTGTCATTTCTCAGCTACTGTCCACTTTGTTTTTGCTTCTTCAAGACAGGGTTTCTCTGGCTGTCCTGGAAGTCACTCTATAGACCAGGCTGGCCTCAAATGCACAGAGATCCTCCTACCTCTGCCTCCTGAGTGCTGGGATCAAAGACATGCGCCATCATTGCCCGCCTGGCTATTTTTAATTTTTTAAATGAAATTTCTATTGATAACTACTGTAATTCCTAGGGGCGGGGCACACATGCTACAGCACGAATGTGGAGGTCAGAAGACAGCTTGCAGGGGTGAGTCCCCTCTCTACCTTGTGGGTCCTTGCCAATGTCAGGTCATCACACTTGAACTTTAATACCTTCCCAGGGTGTTGCATTTCAGCACCACAATACCCACTGCGCCATCTCTCTAGCCCTACTTTGCATTTTTGAGGAAGACTCTTCAACAGGCATGGAACTGGCTAAAAAGCTGCACTGGCTGACCAGTGAGCCCAAGAAACCATCTGTCTTCACCCCGAAGTTGGGATAACAGTCACGTGCTGTCATGCCTGGCTTCTGTTTCTGACGTGAGCCTTGGAAATCGAAGTGAGGTTCTTAGCTTGCAAGGCAAGTACTTTGCCAATTGAGCCATCTCCTGAGCCTCTGGATTAAAAAAAATTATTTTTACATATATGTATTTATGTGTGTGTGTGGAGGTCAGAGGACAATTTTCAGGTCAAATCTCTATCTACCATGTGGTTTCTGGGCAATGAGCTCAGGTAGTCAGGCTTGGTGGCAAGCACCTTCACGGGCTGCGCTGTCTTGCTGTCTTCCCTGAGTGACTTTTGACATAAGATGGGGAGTGAAGACCCAACTTCATTCTTTGGCCATGCATCAAGAAGACAGTCTGTACTCTACAATTCCACATTTGAAGAAGCAACTCCTGTAGGCACATGGCCACGCTCTGTTTTGCTCTTTCCTCCCACTTGTCCATTCACGACTTTTGCACAGCTGAGAGCACCCAGTGGCTGCTGAGGAAGGAGTCAGTGTGCTTTGTTTTGGGACCTGAGTTTTCCATTCAGCATCTTTGCCCTGGGGCCCTCAACAAGGGGTCCTCATTCACTGTAAGGAGATCCATGGTTCCCTGGGAGTTGTATCTTTTGCATAGAATGACTTAGGCTGAGACTCCTAGATGTGAAGTCCAGTGGAGGAGAGTGAAGCAAGCAATTGCCATCTGAAGTCTGGAAATCACAAAGAGGGAGTGAAGGCTGGATCTTGTGCATACATGTGTGTTCGTGCACGCATGCTTGTGTGCCTATGTGCATGTGTCTGCAAGTGTGTGTGTGTGTGTGTGTGTAGGTTGGAGGGCAACCTTGGTTGTCATTCCTCAGGCATTTTCCACTTTTTGTTTGTTTGAGACAGGGTCTCTCTTTGGCCTGGAGCTTTGCCACTTAGGCTAGACTAACTGGCCAGCCAGCTTCAGGGATTGGCCTGTCTCTGCCTCCCATCCAGCCATCACTGGGATTAGAAGTGGTCACCCCCCCCACCCGGCTTTTCCTGTGGGTGCTGGGGGCATCTGAATTTACGTGATCAGGCTTGCTGGCTAGGTGTCTCATGGGCTGCTCATCTCTCTAGCCTTTGCATCTTATCTTTTCAGACAAGAGTTATCACTTCATCTGGAACTCACTGATTTGGCTAGAGTGGCCAAGGAGCCCCGGGATCCTTTTATCTGCACCTCCCCAGCACTGAGACTGCAACCAAGCAGGTGCCACCAGGCCTAGCTTTTTTGTTTTGTTAGGACAGGGTTTTTCTGTGTAGCCCTGGCTGTGCTGGAGCTCTCTCTGTAGGCCAGGCTGGCCTTGAACTCAGAGATCTGCCCGCCTCTGCCTCCCGAGTGCTGGGATTAAAGTCCTGTGCCACCACTGCCTGGCTGTACCTAGTTTTTTCTACGGGGCTTTGAACTCAGGTCTCCATGCTTGCACAGCAAGCACTTTTCTGACTGAGTCATCTCTCCAGTCACAAACCTTTTCTTCTTTCAAGATTATTATTACTACCTCAGGAACTTTGTCACGGAGAAGAAGATCTAAGGGGCACAAGGGGATATGGGGAAATGGAAGAGCAAGACATCATTTATTTTTTTTCCCCTATAAAAAGCATTTAATCCGGGCTGACTTATATTTAGGGGTTTAGCTCATTATCATGGTCATGGTGGGAAGCATGGTGTGTGCAGGCAGACATGCTAGTGCAGAAGGGGCTGGCAGTTCTACATCTGGACCCACAGAAAGCAGGAAGTGACAGTTGCAATACATCATTTCTGTGTTGAAGTTGAAGGTGAAGGATAAACGGAGCTGTCTTTAAACCCCATGATGTTACACCACTGAGTCATATCTTACCTTGACTTCTTATCTTAATTTTAATTTAGGTTTTTTTAATTTTGTATTTTATTGGCACAGTCTCATGCACCTTGGGCTATTGTCCAATTCACTAAGTAGCCAGAGATGACCTTGAACTTCTGATTCTCCTGACTCTGATTGCCTACTATGTCTGGTTTTATGTAGTGTTAGGGATGGAACCCAGGTTTTTGTGCCTGTTAGATTTCTACCACTGAGCCACACCCCAGCCCCTCACTGGGGGATTCTAGGCAGGTGCTCTACCACTGAGCCACACCCCAGCCCCTCACTGGGGGATTCTAGGCAGGTGCTCTACCACTGAGCTACACTCAGCCCCTCACTGGGGGATTCTAGGCAGGGGCTCTGTCAGCCCTTCTCGGCGTCTTTGCTTCCTGGTTTCTGACCGCTTGGCTCTCTGTTGGGTTGTTCTAAAGCATCTCCAAACTCCCCTTACTTGTGCTGCCTTCCTCCTGATGGTGCATTAGATATTTGTGGTTATGGATCAGTTGCCCTTGAACTTCAGGGACTGAAGCTAGACTGACAGTTTTGGAACTGGCCTTCACTGTTATCCCAGGACTATCTGCGCACTAAGTCTCACCCTATGCTTCTCTCCAGCATTTCATATTTCATAGCTGCTGACATTTTTGTTTACTTCATCATTGAGATGAAACACATCCTTTAGTAGTTTTTTTTTTTTTTTTTTGGTTTCTCTGTATTGCTTTGGAGCCTGCCTTGGAACAAGCTCTTGTAGATCAGGACCAGGCTGGTCTTGAACTCACAGAGATCCGTCTGCCTCCCAAGTGCTGGGATTAAAGGTGTGCGCCACCAACGCCTGACTCCTTTAGTAGCTTTCTGAGAAAGTAATTCTGTTTGGGGCACAGCTGAGTTAAGGGCTAGCATGTTCCTGTGAATTCACATCTATTGGCTTTTGCCTTGTAGGAATTTATTTCTTTTGTATTTAATTATGTTTATTTATTTGTGTGTGTGGCGTGTGTGTGCATCCATACCATGGCATTTGTGTGGTAGTCATGGGACAACTTGCAAGAATAGGTTTTTTCCCCTAGAATGCAGGTTGCCAGGTTTGGTGGCCAACACCCTTACCCACTGAGCCATCTTGCCAGCCCTTATCTCCTTCCTTGCCAACTTAGTCATGCAGTAAATAATATGCATAGTTTAATGTGTGTGTGGTGTATAAGTATGTACATGCATTCTTTCTTTTTTTGAAATAGAGTCTTAGTATGTAGCCATGACTAGCCTGGAGCTTGCTAATGTAGACCAGGCTGCCCTTGAATTCACAGTCATCGCCTGCCTCTGCCTCCCAAATACTGGGATTAAAGGTATGTATGTATGTTTGCATGTTCACTAGAACTAGGCTGTTGTGAGCCACCCGATGTGGGTACTGGGAACTCAACCTCGGTCTTCTCTAAGAGCATTAAGTGCTCTAACTGCAGTGCCTTTCTCTCCATTATTTATTTATTATTATTTTTGAGACAAGGTCTCTCACCGAATCTGCTCACCTTTTGGCTATGGCCACTGAGCTGCAGGGATCGTCTCTCTAGCCTGACCTGCTCACCAAAGCCTTTTGTCCTGAGCTCAGTGCACTGCCTGGCTGTGGTAACTGGACCCTCACAGGCTGGTGACAGAGCAGCAGGAAGGAAGGGGGAATGGGTCAGGGCCTCTGCCCTCTGAGAGCTAGAGCAGATGGCAAAGAAAAACAAGGATCTGTTTGCCTCTCTGGGGCATCCTGACCCAGTGCGAGGCCGGAGTATTTCTGGCTGTGAATTTACTCACATAGGGCTGTGAACGCAGAGAGCCGGAGGCCACTTCTCTCCGTTGTCTGTGTTCTGGACTCTGATGGAGAGTCTCCTTGTTTATATTCTCCAGGATCTGGTTTTGTTGCTGTCAGTTTTTCCAGGGCAGGGGCCATGACCCACCCTGAGGCCCAGAGGATCCTGGGCAGCATCAGCAGAGGTCCTGTTGAGTGATGGCTGGGCCCAGGAAATTCCCAGAGCAAAGCCAAGCCACACCTTCCCCAGTCCAGTCCTTATAGATCTTCTCTGAGACTTGAGAAGTGGGCAGGTTTTGCATTCAGACTCGATTGATATTTACACATTTTCAAGGCCTATTAAGTTCTACAAGCCAAAGTTCACTGCTATAGTTTTTAATATTTAAAAAAATCCATTTATTTAGTGAGTGAGCATTTGTGTGGGCATTTGTGCCAGAACACACCGTGGAGGACAGAGAACAACTTTCAGGACTAAGTCTCTCCTCCACTGTGTGGGTTCCAGGGATCGAACTCAGGTCATCAAGCTCGGCAGCAACCATCCTAAGTCTTAAAGCTAGAGAATGACTGAGCCAGGCAAAGCAGGAGACTGGTTTTTTATTTTATTTTTTTCTTTTTCTCTTTCTGAGATGCAGGTTTCGTGTCCCCCAGGCTGGCTAGATAGTCAAGGGCGACCTTGAACATCTGAACCTCCTGCCTCCACTTCTCAAGTGTGGGAATGCAGGCAATCACCCAACTTCTGGTTTATGTGATGCTGAAGAATGGAACCCAGGGTGTCATGAATGCTAAGCTCCACCAACTGCGCTCAGAGCCTAGGTTTTCTGGCTTCATCTCCTATACCTTCTGCCTCTTTGCATCTTGGAGCCTGCATTTGGATGGATGGAGTGGCAGGCTGTCCTAACATGCAGAATATCCTCACACTAGTTGCCTCTCCTCCATGCTGTGTGCCCGAGCTCCGTGTGTCCTGTTGTCAAATTCCTAAGCTCCTCAGATTTATCCCTATGGCTGCCTAGTGGACATTTTCCTTATATTTATTTTTATTCATTAAAAACTCTGTACAAGCTAACATCATCATTATTATCAATTAGACAGTATAGCTAGTAAGTAACCATCTTCACAACCATTCTTACAGGTAAGAATGCCCAATAAAACAGATGTTTCCATGAGATAAACACACTGAATTACAGGCTGTGGGGATCTTCCCATTACCACTCACAGCATACCAGATTCCAGAGAAATAGCTGTGGCAAACGTGTTAAGGCACAGGGGAAGTAAAAGACATTCTGCAGTCTGTGGTCTAGGGGAGGGGGGACTTGTCTACCCAAGATTCAGCAATCAGGGGTTTCCCTCCTGGTGAGCTGACACCTGAACTCCAATTGCCACCTGCTGCTCCTCTGACATGGCCATAAGCACATCCCAAGTTCCTCTCTCTCCCAGAAGTCCCACCTATTCTCTCCTGCCTAGCTATTGGTCAGTCAGCTCTTTATTAAACCAATCAGAAGGCGCCTTAGGCAGAGAGACATACATCTTCACAGTGAACAAAAAGATTATCCCACAATGTGGGGTGCAGACACAGGCACATCAGCGAAGTAACTGGCCAGACAGTCTAGCCAAACAGATAAACTTCAGACTTAACGAGAGACTCTTACAAAAATGTGGAGACCAGGGAGGTGGTGCGGTATGCCTTTAATCCCAGCCCCAGTACTCAGGAGGTAGAGACAAGCAGATCTCTGAGTTCAAAGCCAGCTTGGTCTAGATGAGTGAGTTCCAGGACAGCCAAGGCTACACAGAAACTCTGTTTCTGAAACACCACACACACACACACACACACACACACACACACACACACTACAGTTATAGATAGAAAAAAAAATGAGGTATAGTAACATTTACATATCCAGAGACCATGTCATTGGAAAGGAATTTATTACTCACAGCTCCTAAGAGAAAGGGGTGTGACATAGGCCACACCGAGGTAAGGCCTGGGGTCAGGTAGGAGCCAAGGGACATGAGCACAATCTGGGTGAGGGTGTTTATTGCAGTTTCTTTAAAAAAAAAAAAAAAGACTGATTTTTACTTGTGTGTGTGTGAACATAGGGACCCCCGAAAGCTAGGAGAGCATTAGATCCCTTGGAGCTGGAGTTGCAGGCTGCTGTGAGTTGTCTGAATGGGTGCTGGGAATTGAACTTGGTCTCGGACTGGGGACAAATATTTAACACATGAACCTGGGTGGGATTTTGCAGATTCAAGTCATAACTGTGCATTACTGGATTGTCTAGAACAAAGCATGTCATTATGTATGTGTGCAGGACATATGTTAATGCATTAAGGCTGCAGAAGCTAGAACCCTCTAGTTAACATTCATGAGTCCGTGAGAGCCCATGCTGAATGTATGAAGAAGTAAGCAGGGGATGGAGAGATGGCTCCGAGGGTAAAGATACCCGTTGATGGGTCTGAGTGCAATTCCTGGGACCCACATGGTGGAAGAAGAGAGGAGAATCTTTCATGTTGCCCTCTGACCTCCACCTGTGTGCCCACACACATAAATAAAATAAGTAAAGTTGTAATAAAAGAATAGTGACCATGAGTGTAGTTATTGGGGGTAGCAGGGACCCTACTTTACTGGCATGAGCCTCAGATACTGTTGTGTGACACTGTTCCTGGGGAGATATGACACATTTAAATACCCATTTGCCATAGATGGACCATTGTTAGACCACAGAGTAAGGACACCACCACAGTCCAAACTGTGAACTAGTGAGTTTATCGGGGTTCCTTACGGGAGTACGGGGTAACTCAAAGGTCTCCCCATCAGTGAAAGCCCACCCCAGCACCGGTGACTACTCACTAAAGCTAGAGGCCAAGAGGAGGAGGGGAAGGGAAAGGAGGGGAGGGAGGGGAGGGAGAAAAGGAGGAGGAGGAGAATGGGAGGACGGGGAGCAAAACAAACGCACTTTTTAGACTTCACTGTTTCAAATGTCTCATTGTGAGGTTCCCCTCTACAGGGAAAGAAACTCATCCCAGGAATTCTAGCCCAAAGCCTGGCAAACCCAGCCCAGGGTTGATTAAAGGAACCCTTTCTGGTAAGGCAACTGCAAGTCATTAGCGTTCAGATTTTTCACGGATGAGCCTAATTCGGTGCATTCTGCAGCCTGCCATGGATTTAATTTTCTGTTTGATCCCACAGAGGAACCCACAAGCAAGCGCGGTGGTGGCTCCCGGGTCTAGGTGCGGAAGCCTGGGCTTCTCTGGCCTGGTGGGAATCTCCCTCGCAGGGCCTGCAGGGGTTCCTGGAAGGAAAACCCTTTAATCAGTGAGACTGCAGGGTGTGTGGCATGGAAGGGTGGGAGGATGGCTCTGCAGGGACAAATCAACAACTTAAAACAGCTGCAGGTCCTCTGGGTGATTCTGTGTCTTTCTTGTGGTACAGCGGTGGTGGGCCCCCACCGTGCCTGGGGAGATGGGAGAGAGAGCAGAGGTGGGCTCCTTGCACCTTCCACCAGAAGGACATCTGCCTTTGATCGATGCAGAGAAGAACAAAGGGGGGCAATTAATTGACTGTAACGGACTGAGGGCAGCTCAGATTTCTCAGCAGTCTGCAGCAGTGGGGGCAGGAGTCTCAGCTGCCCCGGCCACTGTGTCTGTGGAGGGGGCTGGAGAGAATGTTCTGATGCCGGCCTCAGTTCAGGTCCAGGCCTTACCTAAATGCCTTTACATGGCTTCCTACAGCCTCAGACCTGGGTTCCAGTCCCAGGCCCAGTGGCTTTCTCTGATTGGCTCTTTCCTGATCCCGCCCTCAGAAAAAAAAAATGTGACCTGCATCGGTGGACATGCATCTGTCTATCTTGCAGTACCAAGGATGGAACTCAAGGCCTGTGAATTCTAAGTGCTCTGCCTAGAAGCCCTAGTTAAGGGTCTAGGGTGTGGCTCAGTAGAAAAGCATTCTCCTATAACCTCTCGGTGTGGGGCTGGGGGTGTGGCTCAGGGGTAGAGCTGGGGACCAGAACTCTGGGATCTGCCAGCCAGAAGTGACAATTGGAAGGAAGGGACGCAGAAACACCAGCACATGTGCCCTTCTAGTTGACACCACTTGGCTGGAAGTTATCACAAAGTCCCTGTGGACCTAGAGATGACCCCATCTTGTCAGATATCCCGGTATGACGAACCCTGTGGTCTGTGGAAACCTGCCTGCAGAAACTATTTGCTTGGTCACTTTGGTTTTCACCAGCGCAGCTTCCGGTAGACAGGGCACAATGCTCCACCGTCTTATCCACACATCAGTATGATGGGCTCTGAAGCCTCTCCCAGCTTCAAGATTATTCTTCCTGCCCCGTGGGCTGCAGGAAGATGAGAAGGATCCCGGAGAGTGATAGCCCCCCATGAGGTCACAAAGCAGATTTCACAGTGTGATCCTAACGCAAGGCTTTGGAATCAGCTCCCTTATCTTTAGCTGTGGAAACTTCAGGAACCACCAGCCATGACGACCTCAAAGAGGCAGGGGAGAGAAGCCAGGCTTGGGGAGATATAAAAGGCTAGCCTCAGAAACAGCAGGGTCGGTTTGGAATTTGCTCATTCTTTCATCTACACGAGCCCCCACACTTTAACCAGTGAGCCATTTCTCCAACTCCACCTTATTTTTTTTTTCCCAAACAGTATTGATAGGTTTTCTGTACCTTGATAGTAGGTTTCTCCACCCATGCAGTGAGCCAGATCAAGTCAAATTGAAAAAGTAAAAGAACAGCTTTATTTTGAGCAAAGCAACTCCTGGGTGAGTCCTCCAGCCCCCAGAGATGGGGGCAGGAGAAGTCACATGCCCAAACTAAAGCAGGGAGTTTAAATACCCTGCAGGCTAGGAGTAATAATGTGCCCTCCATAAGCTGGGTTGTGCCCAAGTATGGTATGCTTTTAGGCGGGGACTTGAGCCACTGCAACTTCAGGAGAGGAACAGCAGTAGTGGCCAAGAATGCAGAACTGTTTTTTTTGTTTGTTTTTTTGTTTTTTTGACACCTTTGCTTTGCTGGAGATTTTCTGAGAGGGTGGGGTTTGGAGAAAGAGAAATGGGGCTTCTGGGTCAGGCAGGGGTGAGCTGGAGGTTCCAGCCAAACAAGTATCTCATCTTGGACCTGGATATCATTGGTTTGTTTGGACTGGCTCCTCTTGCCTCTGCCTCCCCAGTACTGGGATTGTAGGCATGCACCACCATGTACTGGGATTGTAGGCATGCACCACCATGTACTGGGATTGTAGGCATGCACCACCATGTACTGGGATTGTAGGCATGCACCACCATGTACTGGGATTGTAGGCATGCACCACCATGTACTGGGATTGTAGGCATGCACCACCATGTACTGGGATTGTAGGCATGCACCACCATGTACTGGGATTGTAGGCATGCACCACCATGCCTGGCTTTTGCACACGTGGGGACTGAACTCAGGTCCTCAGAGCACTTTACCAACCAAACCATCTTGGCAGCCCTCAGAGCAGTTCTTTTGGATTCAGGATCAGAAGAGGCATGGTGAGATACCCTGGTTGCCATTCCTTATAACCTTCCCTGCAGCCTCAGCAGTCCAGGGTATCAGATGCCAAATTCTGTGGTCATTCCCCTGCAGTACTCACTTGCATTCCACGGATTCTTATCTTTTTTTTTTTTCCTCTCTAGTTAATGCTGGAACCAGTCCCCCTGCTGATCACAAGGGGATGGGAGAAAATGAAACACAGCAGTTCTGGCCTTTGCCAACTCTGCCTATAGCTTGCTGGGCTGGGTCACTATAGGCAGCCATTTCCTTTTCAGGGTCTTAATTTTCTCACCTGCTGGAGGTTGTAATTTCAGCACAACCGGGGGTGGAAAAAGGATGATTGTGCATTTAAGACCAGCCAAGGGCTACATACTGAGTCTTTGTTCTAAAACAAGGGAAAGGAAGGAAGGACAGAGGGAGTGAGGCAAGAGAACCCTTTTCTTTAATGATGTGTTAGCACGTGCACACTCCTGTGTGGGTGTGTGTGTGTGTGGGTGTGGGTATGTGTGTGGGTGTATGTGTGTGGGTGTGTGTGAGTGTGGGTGTGTATGTGGGTGTGTGTGTGGGGTGTGTGTATGCGTGGGTGTGTGGGTGTGTGTGGGGTGTGTGGGTGTGTGTGTGTGTGTGTGGGTGTGTGTGGGGTGTGTGGGTGTGGGTATGTGTGTGTATGTGTGTGGGGTGTGTGTGTGTGTATGTGGGTGTGTGTGTATGTGGGTGTGTATGTGGGTGTGTGGGGTGTGG
This sequence comes from Phodopus roborovskii, assembly GCF_943737965.1. Taxonomy (NCBI): domain Eukaryota; kingdom Metazoa; phylum Chordata; class Mammalia; order Rodentia; family Cricetidae; genus Phodopus; species Phodopus roborovskii. The sequence continues at coordinate 11,555,785 of NW_026126598.1, read as the reverse complement.
GTATGTGTGTGTGTATATGTGTGTGGGTGTGTGTGTATGTGGGGTGTGTGTGTGTGTGTGGGGTGTGTGTGTGGGTGTGTATGTGGGTGGGTGTGTGGGGTGTGTGTGTGTGGGGTGTGTGTGTGGGTATGTGGGTGTGTGTGTGGGTGTGTGTGGGGTGTGTGTGTGTGTGGGTATGTGGGTGTGTGTGGGGGGGTGAGTGTGTGGTGTGTGTGTGGGTGTGTGTGTGGGTGTGTGTGTGGGGTGTGGGTGGGGTGTGTGTGTGTGGGGTGTGTGTGTGGGTGTGTGGGTGTGGGTGTGTGTGGGGTGTGTGTGTGGGGTGTGTGTATGTGTGTGGGTGTGTGTGTGTGTGTGGGGTGTGTGTGTGTGGGTGGGTGTGTATGTGTGTGTGGGGTGTGTGTGTGTGTGGGGTGTGTGTGTGGGTGTGTGTGTGGGGGGTGTGTGTGTGTGTGGGTGTGTGTATGTGTGTGGGTGTGTGTGGGGTGTGTGTGGGGGGGTGGGTGTGTATGTGTGTGGGGTGTGTGTGTGGGGTGTGTGTGTGGTGTGTGTGTGTGTGTGTGTGTGTGTGGTGTCCTGCTATATTCACTTTCCACCTTTAATCACTTGAGACAGGTTCTTGGCCAGTGAGCCCCAATGGTCCTCCTGTGTCTGCCCCTTTCAGTCCTGGGATTACAGGGTGTCCATGGATGTGACAAAGTACCATGTCCAAAAAGCAAGTTGGGGAGCAAAGGGTTTATTTGGCTTAGACTTTCACATTGCTGCTCATTAGTGAAGGAAGTCAGGACAGGAACTTAATCAGGGCAGGATCCTGGATGCAGGAACTGATGTAGAGGTCATGGAGGTAGCTGCTTACAGGCTTGCTTTCCGTCGCTTACTCAGCCTGCTTTCTTACAGGACCCAGGACCACCAGCCCAGAGATGGCCCCACCCACTGTGGGCTGGGCCCTCCACTATTGACCACTAATTGAGAAAATGCCTTACAGCTGGCTGTCATGGAGGCATTTCCTCAGATGAATCTCCTTCCTCTGATGACTCCAGCTTGTGTCAAGTTGATGTAAAACTAGGCAGCACCCAGCAAAGCTCAGTTTTTTACATGGGTGCTGAGAATTTGAGTTCAGGTCTTGCTGCTTATGCAGAATGTGTTCTTACCCACTGAGGTATCTCAATAGTCCTACCCCCACCACCACCGCCGCCACTGAGGCCGCTGTCAGCCACATTATAAAGCCTTTACCTGTATCCACCCAAGTCCACAAGACAAAGCTTCCGGAAAACAAAACAATGAGACACATTGTAAATGGATGTTTCTATCCCACCTGCCAGTTCCCAAATAACCACTTAGAGGCTTATATTAATTACAAATGCTCAGCCGATAGCTCAGGCTTATTATTAACTAGCTCTTCTATTTAAATTAGCCTATTTCTATTCATCTATGTAATACCATCTGGCTCGTGGCTTTATCTGTCCTCTAGCATCTTGCTTCCCAGATGTCTGGCCAGGGTCTCTCTGGACTCCTCCCTTCTTCATCCCAGTCCTCAGTTTGATTGTCCCACCTAACTCTATCCTGCCTTGCTATAGTACATATTCACAGCGTACTGAAGGATTATCCCACAGCAACACGTTCTTATCTTTTCATCAGAGGATGGGAGACCACCAATCACCCCAGATCTATGGACATCTGGCTCTCAGAAGAACTGTTATGACGGAGATTGGAATACTTAGTTCCAAAGCACCAGACACTCAGAACATTCTAGAGCTTTTGTACCTCCCAGTTCAGCAGTTGGGCGCATGGCTGCTGACTGTAAATGTCCACTTACTGGTATGGCAGGGACTGCTAAGGATCCTTTATGATTTACAGTTACTTGAACACTTGCTGGGCACACTAATTAAAACATGGTGTGTGTGTGTGTGTGTGTGTGTGTGTGTGAGAGAGAGAGAGAGAGAGAGAGAGAGAGAGCATACCTGTACCACAGTGCTCATTTGAAAGTCAGAGAACAAATTAGAGTGTCGGTTATCTCCTACCAAGTGTGTTCAGGCGGTCTGGACTGGCACCAGCTTTACACACTGATCCATCTTGATCTTGCTGGATGTTTTTGTTTGGTGACAAGAGTCTCACTGTGTAGTTCAGGCTGGCCTTAAACTCACTGTTAATCCCAAAGAGGCGAGGAGAAAGACCACCGACCCAAATCATCATGGCCAAATTAATTAAAGCAAGCTTTTTACTTGTGTACACAGGCTGCCGTCTCCTATGGTGAGGTTCAAAAGGTCAGCGCTGGACATGAGGAAGATAAGGGTTTTTATAGCTCAAGGGTAGGGACTTTCCAAATTGGGGGGGTTGGCAGGCAAATAGGTGGGGTTATGGAAGCAGAGCGTAAGCATAACAAATTGGCCATAATAATCCCCTAAAACAGACAGGGTTACAAGGTGGTTAAACAATAATCTCCTAAAATAAAGACATGGTTACAAGGCCGTTAAACAAGGTAGTCCTGACGACAGGTGACCATAACAATGGTGTGGTTGCCATTTCCTGGATCAGGCAGTACAGAACCATTTGTAGTTATGTTCCAGGTGGGGCACAGCCCAGTCCTTGAGAAACAGATTTAATCATAAACAGGAAGGAATCGAGTTTGTCTTCACCATAAGATGGCTTTCAAGCCCAAGATGGAGGTAGTCTGGTTCATCACCTCTTACGTCATCCAGCCTCCCAAATGCTGGGATTATAGGTGTCAGTCATCATGCCCAGCTCTAAAATTCTAATGTTTCTCATTAGCATATGTTAACTGTACATAAGAGGTGTGTGCCTGCCATGGTGGTTCAGGTGTGGAGGTAAGATGCCAACCTCAGCTGTCAGCCTCTGCTTCCCTCTTGCATGAGACAGGTCTTGTCTTTACACTGCATGGTCCAGGCTGGTCTGTGAGCTCTTGGGCCTCTCTGTCTCCACTTCCCATCTTCCTGTGGGAGATCTAGGATTACCGAATCTCACCCTGTGTGTCTGGGCTTTTTATATATGTTCTGAGGGTTTGAACTCGGATATTCACATTTGCATGGCCTTTGTGCACCGAGCCATCGTCTCAACCCTGTATAGTATATTGTGACAAAATTCATCTCTCATTACCCTCCACACTCCCTCTGAGCCCCTTCCTCTTCTCACCTAATCTCCCACCCACTTTTTTGTAGGAAGGGGGCGTGACTAGTGGGCCTCAGTCATAGAACAAGCCTGGAATCCTCCAATGAGGGGCTATGGGCGTGGCTCGATGGTAGAGCACTGGGTTATAGGTCTGGAATTTAAAAACAAGAAACAGCCACTCAGCTTTAGTCCTATGAGCTCTGCCAAGACCCAGCCAGGACCTGTTCCTCAGTGTCCTGAATGTATCAAAGGGCTGCTGATCCCAAAGAGAGCATCTGGCACGCTTTTCTCTCAGCGCATCCTCTCTGACATGCCTGTGAATGGCTGTAGGTCTGTTCTAATCTTACAACCCCTGTGGCCATGTCAGATAGGAAATCTGATTTTTAAATGGCCCTAACCGTCTTTCCAGCTCATTAAAAATGAGCTGATGGTCCTTGAAGATTGCTCACATGGAGTAGGCTCTGGAATTCTCACCATGGAAGTTTCTGGTGAATGGATGCATGGGATAATGAAGCGATACGAGGAAGGTGCATGCCTTGCTCTCTCTTCAGGGTCACTGCAAGGGAGTGACCGACCCCTCTGGGTCACAACCCACACGTGTTCTTCATTCCTCAAGCCTCAGTGGCGGGTCCCAGAATCTAGGTACCACGGCATTGCCTTCTTGTTTTGCCAGGAGACTTGGGCAGTGGCCAGCTCTCCTCCCCTACTTGACGAGCCCCAGGCCAGTGAGAGATTCTGTCTTTAAACATCAAGGGGAGGGGGCTAGTGCACAATGGATAGCATGTCTGACTGTATCAGAAGGTTCAGGGTTCTACTGTCGGCCAGCTCCACCTGCCATTTGGCCAGGCGTGTTGGCACACAACGTTGACCCCACTGCTTGGTAGGCAGAGGCAGGTAGAGCTCTGTGGGTTTGAGGCCAGCCTGGTTCAGTGTAGTGAGACCTTGAGACCTTGCCTCGAACAACAACAAACTCAGTGTGGATGGCATCTGAGGAATGAAGTGTCTTGTAACCACACTTGCACACTGGAGAGGCTGGGCACCATGCCATGGGCTGGGGTCCTAGGCTGGATGAAGAGGAGAAAGTGAGCTGTGCACCAGCATCCGTCTGTCTCTCTTCCTGATTAAGGATGTGATGTGACAGCCGCCCCACCCTCCTCCTGCCATGACTTCCTCCCACAGTGGACTGTATCCCCGAGCTGCGAGCCATTAACAACCCTTCCAGGTGGTTGGGTGAATCAGCGGGTAAGGCACTTGCTGTGCAAGCCTGAGGACCTGAGTGTGTTGTTGATTTTCTTTGTTTTGCTTTGCTCTTTTGGCTCTTTGGGGGGGGCACCCACCCAGCTCCCAAATAAATATACAAGAGACTTGTTATTACTTATAAATGACTGGCCTTAGCATGGCTTATTTCTACCCAGATTTTCTTAAATTACCCCATCTACCTTTTGCCTCTGGGCTTTTCCTTTTCTTACTTCTGTATATCTTACTTTCACTCTTACTCAGTGGCTGGCTGTGTGGCCGTGTGGCCGGGTGGCTGGCCCCTAACATCCTCCTCTCCTTCTCCTTTTCATTCCTCCTCCTCCCACATTCCCCCTCCTTTCGTTTATCCTCTCTGCCTGCTACCCCCACCTATCCTTTCCTGCCTCGCTATTGGCCATTCAGCTCTTTATTAGACCAATCAGGTGTTTTAGACAGGCAAAGTGACACAGCTTCACAGAATTAAACAAATGCTTCACAAAAGAGCACATCTTTGCATCATTAAAGAAATGTCCCACAACATAAACAAACGTAGCACATCTTAAATTGACATTCCAGAACATGGAGTCTGAGCCTCGGTACCCACAAGGTGGAAGAAGTAACTCCCACACGTTATCCTCTGCCTTCCACGTGCCCTCCATAGCATACGAGTCCTTCCCATCCCTCCCCTACACACAAGTAAAATAAATTAGTCCTTTCTTCCTTTAACTTGCTTTTGTCAGGAATTTTATCATGTCAACGCACAGGGCATCTGAGTGGTATATCCCAGCACCCAGCATTCATGGGTGGAGTGTGTGGAAGGAAGCATGGTTTATCCTCCATATAAGACCTAAAAGTTTTATTTATTTATGGACTGCAGGGATGGCTCATCAGTTAAGAGCACTGGCTGTTGGCCCTGCCTCAACAAGATGGTGTGACAGACTTAGTAGACTTGCTAGGGGAGGCCTTACCCTCTCCAAGGAGTAGATGGGAGGTGGGGTTGAGGGAAGTGGGAGGAGCGGGAGGAGAGGAGGTGGGGTTGAGGGAAGTGGGAGGAGCGGGAGGAGAGGAGGTGGGGTTGAGGGAAGTGGGAGGAGCGGGAGGAGAGGAGGGAGGGGGAATTGGGATTGGAATGTAAAAAATAAATTAATAAAAAAAAAGTAAAGAAAAAGAAAAAAGGAAAGAAAGAAAAAGAGCACTGGCTGCATGGTTCAAAACCATCTGTAACTCCAGTTCCAGGGGATTTGCTACACTCTTTTGGCCTCCTTGGGTACCAGGCATACACACGTCACATTTATTTGCATTCAGGCAAAACGCCCATACACATAAACAATGTAAAACATCTAGCTCTTTGTTTACTTATTCATTTCGTGTGTTTGCATGTGTGAGAATGCGTGCAACTATCATGGCGCACACGTGGAAGTCAGGACACTCTTAAAGGGAGTCGGTTCCCCTTCTCCCTTGTGGATCCTGGGGTTGAAACTCATGTCGCCAGGGTTGGCAGTGAACCCCGATGCTGGGCTTCCAGGTGTGCCCCGCCCACTCCTGGCAGTTTTCACGTGGGTGCTGCGCTCGCAAACTCAGGTTCTCGTGTTTGTGTAGCAATCATTTCACTGCCTGAGCCATCTCCCCGGTGCTGATGAGCTGGGCGGGGCTTTCAGGTCTCTCTGGGCAGGCTCAGGGCCCTCTTTCTGTGTCTCTGTTTTGCTGTCTTCCTTGTTCTGGGCCAGGTTTTGGTTGCTGGAAGCCATTGACAGCCCATGAAAATATCAGATGTCGGCAAAGGATGATTCAAACCATTGGAAAATGTTTCCTAATGTGCAGTTCATTTCCCTGTGGAAACAACCTGGTGTGATCCAGAGGTGGCTGGACGTGTTGTCTGTTCTGGTGTCCACAGGATGTGTTTCAAGGTTGGGCACTGTCCTCAGATTGGCAGTAGGTCATTTAGAAAAGCATCACAGCTCTGTGCCCGTTTGACAACACATGGAGTGGTGGTTCAGAACCCAAGCTATATGATAATGAAAGGAAAGGGGCTGACAAGATGGCTCAGCTGGTAAAGGAGCTTGTGGCACAAGGCCAGAGATCCCAGTTCAATCCCTGGGACCCACATCAAATTGCTGCTTGACTTGTACAAGTGTATCATATCAGCAGATTCAGTTCATCACCGTGGAACCACATGGCATAGAAATTCTCTTGACATCATGGCCAACCAGGAAGGAGAGACTGACAGAAGTGACCAGTGATAATAACTCCGGAGTCCCATCCTCCGTGACCTACTTCCTTTAGTTAGGTCCTTTATCCTGAAGTTGCCACAGACTTTCAAAACAGCACAAGACCAAGATTTTGAAATTTTAGCGTGTAAAAAGGGTACCTAATATTTGCTCATTTAAAAAATATTTCTATTTTAATTTTTGAATTAATTGTATTTGTGTATCTTTATGTATGTGCACGTGAGTGATGGTGCCCTTGGAGGCCAGTAGGGGGCACCAGATCTTCTGGAGCTGGAGGTTCAGCTCCCACCCCACCCTCTTTCTACGGCATTTGATGTTTTCACACCTGAATTGTTCTGAAATTTCACTACAGCATCACTTAGCAGAGACTTTCAGGTTAGGAAGTCATGTGTTTGTTCTGGAGAAAGGGGCGGGGGTGGTTCTAGACAGGGTTTCTCTGTGTAACCCTAGCTGTCCTGGAACTCACTCTGTAGACTTGGAGATCCACCTGCCTGTGCCTCCCAAGTGCTGAGATTAAACAGGTGTGCACCAGCGCCATCTGGCTTCTGGAGAATTTTTCTTACTGTATTCTCTGTCTCTGCCTCTCCTCCTCTTTCATTTTCCATTTCATCCCTTCTCTTCCCCTCTCTCTGCCTGCTTCTTTCTGTTAGGGTCTCATGTAGCCCGGGGTGAATGCAAACTCACTATGTAGCTGAGGATGACTTTGAACTCCTGATCCTCCTGCCTCTACTTCCCCAAGTGCTAAGATTACAGGCATGTGCCATCAAACCTTGTTTCTTTGTGTTTTCCTTTTCCTTTTTCCTTTTCCTTTTTCCTTTTCCTTTTCCCTTTTCCTTTTCCTCTTCCTCTTCCCCTTCCTTCCTTCCTTTCTTTTTCATGACAGGGTTTCTCTGTGTAGCCCAGGCTGTTCTGGAACTTTCTCTGTAGACCAGGCTGGCCTCGAATTCAGTGATCTCCCAGGTGCTGGGGTTAGGGCGGCCTGAGCCACCAGGCCTGTTACCTCTTCTCTCACAGTTCCCCTCTTTGATGGTTTTGCAGACCTCATGGGATAGCCCACAGTTCAGGCTCCCAGCTCACTGGAGCATCCCTACCTCCTTCTTTTGTGTTTTGAAGCTCACCCTGAAGTCTTGCATTTCTTTTTTGTTGTTTTGTTTTGTTTTCGGTTTTGTTATTTTTTTAAAGGATATATTTTTGCTTGTGTGTATCTCTGTGTGTGTCCCATGTATGTGGTGGCAACAGGAAGAGGGCATCAAGTTCCCTGGAGCTGGAGTTGCAGATAGTTGTGAGTTACCTGATGTGGCTGCTAGAACCAAGCTAGGACCCTCTGGAAAAGCATCAAGCACGCTCAGCCTCTAGGCCATCTTTACATTTTGTTGGGAAAGGACCGTGCTCCGAAACAAGCCCTGGCTTGCCTGGAAGTTCTGATCCTCCTGCCCATTCCCCAGTGCTTGCAACCCAGATATGTGCCACCATGCCTGGCTCACTTCATTTCTAAGAGAGCAAACGTTTTCACACCATAGTTTTATAAGCAGTATATCGACTTATCTCTTTGAGGGTATTAATTTCATTTTCAGAAGCTCTCTCCATGCTGGGGAATGTGGCCCAGTTGGTAGAATACTTGCTTAACATCCAAAAAGCCCTGGGTTTGATCCCCAGCCTCACACAAACTGGACATGGTGGAGTAAGTTTGTAATTGCAGCACTTGAGAGGCAGAGGCAGGAGGATCAGATGCTACAGGTCATCCTTAGACTTATCGTGAGACTGGGGCCAGCCTGGGCTACACGAGATCCTGTCTCAAAAACAAAAACAAAACCAACTAACCAAACTCCCCCCAAAAAATATATTTATTTGGTTGGTTCCTTTGTTGTTTTATCTTTTGATGTATTAACTATTGAGTTGGTGCCTTTGTCTTATTTTTCTCTTCAAATAATATAAGTCTTGGTATTTGTTTATTTCTATGAGTTTACTTCTGTTTATCGATACCTTGACTTTTTTGTTTGTTTTCTTGTTTTTTTGAAGACAGGGTTTCTCTGTGTAATCCTGGCTGTTCTGGAACTCACTTGGTAGACCAGGCTGGCCTCAAACTCACAGAGCTTCTGCCTCCTGAGTGCTGGGATTAAAGGCGTGCACCAACACTGCCCAAGGACACCTTGACTTCTGAAGGTCACCAGTTGATGAGTCTGAGGTGCTAGTTAGATAGTTCAGGCTGGCCTTGAACTCACTGTGTAGCCCAAGATAGCTCCAGACTTGCAAACCTCCTGCCTCAGCCTCCTGAATACTGACTGTAGGTGTGTACCACCCCTCTCAGCTAGATGCCTGATTCTTGATACCAGAGGGATAGAGGCAAGGTTCTTCTACCACTTCTACTAAGGCTCTGCCTTACCCTGACACTGTGGTCCCTGCCTTACCCTGACACTGTGGTCCCTGCCTTACCCTGACACTGTGGTCCCTGCCTTACCCTGACACTGTGGTCCCTGCCTTACCCTCTAATGACAGTCACCTGGGGTGATTCCCATCCACATTGGCCACATGTGTTGTTCCTAAACTGCCCCCATCATTAGTGCTGGTCCCGTTGGCTGCATATTTCCGGAGTGCTCTCCTCCTCCAAATTATTCCCATCTGCTTTCTGTCTCTCCTGGAAGCCTCAAAGCGTCTAGCCCACTGCTTCTCATTTTCTAATGTGGCTCAGGACTTATTTTTAGCTTTGAAATTTCTAGGATATGGTGGTAGGTGGAAGGGATGGGAGCATGTTCCTGCCAGACATCTTAGCCCAATCTTCATATTATATGTTCTGTCCCCCTTCTCCACCTCTGCTGTCCCTGCTCAGGTCTCCTTCCCTCTTACCTCCTTTAGCCAGTCATTGTCCAGCTGAGCCACATCCCAGCCCCTCACTGGGGGATTCTAGGCAGGTGCTCTACCACTGAGCCACACCCCAGCCCCTCACTGGGGGATTCTAGGCAGGTGCTCTACCACTGAGTTACACCCCCAGCCCCTTGATGGGGGATTCTAGGTGCATGCTCTACCACTGAGACACACCCCCAGCCCCTCACTAGAGAATTGAAGGCAGGTGCTCTACCACTGAGCCACACCCCAGCCCCTCACTGGGGGATTCTAGCCAAGTACTCTGCTACTGAGTGGCCCCAACCTCCAGAGTAGTTTATATGACAGACCTGTGCCATCTTGGTCACTTCTAATTGTACAGGGATTTCTGACATGCTTGGGTCTTTTATCCCTGCTGGCCCACGTTTATCCATCTGTACTGATGCTGTCCCTTGATGGCTGACATAACTGCTGTTAATGGATTGATCTTCCAATGCTTAGCTGGTAGTCTTTCCTAGAATTGACCCTGCTCTGTTCCTGTAGCTCCTTGCGCTCACCAGGTGTTTGGACGCCTTTCCCCGTGTTCTGGTGCTGTGACCATGTCCTTCTCTGTCATATCCACTAGAGAGGCCTTTTGCAGCAAGGTGGGGTTGAGTCTCCTTCATGAAATCTACCGGTCAACGACTGAGATGACCCTAGGGCTTAGAGCCCAAGGTGCTCTCCCTTCCCCTCCGTCGCTGTATCAGGGAATGGGGGGAATATTGCTAACTCGACAGAGTCTAGAATCACCATAGAAACAAAACTATGGACACATCAGTTTCCAGACTGGGTTCGTCCAGGTGTGAGTGTGGGCAGGACCTTGAGGCAGTTGGTCACACCGTCTTCATGGTCAGGAAGCAGTAAGAGGTGGATGCCAGCAGTCAGCTTGCCTTTTCTGTCCCTGACCCCAGACCGCTGGATGGTGCTGCCCGTATTCAGAGTGGACCTTCCCACCTCAATCACACCTCTCTGATAAGGCCTTACAGTTATGGCCCGGGGTGTGTTTTCTAGATGATTCTAAAGATTAACCACCACAGGACAGATACAATGTAAACTGGCATTCATCTGGGCTAGTGCACACGCCCTTCATTTCAGCTCGGGGAAGTGGTGACAGTGGAGATATGTGAATTGGGGGCCAGCGTGCTCGACATAGCAAGTCCCAGGCCAGCTAGGGCTACACAGTAAGACTGTCTTGCTGTGGAGAGTGGGGACGGGAATAAACAAAGGATTTGAAGAAAAGACAATGAAGTAGAATAAAGTAGAAAAGACCAATGATTAGATATTGATTTACTTATTTAGTGGCTTACTTTAAGCACTGCTTGTACTGCCTAGTTGCCAAACACAGCTTCACTTGCTACCTGGAACAGAATGACTGGGAGAAATAGCTAATACAATGGATCGTTGCCCTTCACAACCTACAGAAGCCACCTGTGCTTCTGTAAAGTCTCACCTGCCTGCCCCACCTTGTGGTGTTAGAGTATAAGATAAGAATACAAACTGGACCAGGGATGGAAGCCTTTCAGGAGCTGTCTTGGCTTTGGTCCGCTGATGTTGGGGACTCCATAAGCCTCACGGCTGCCAGGGAGACAAAGAATGAAACTCGAGTCAGTACCATCTTTGCAGGCACTGGATCAAAACTTCCAGAGTCAAAAAGCTTTAGGCACAGCTACATAGAAACTCTCTAGCAAAGTAGCAAAGTGCCTGTGACCATTACAATAAGAATGAGTTCTATTGGCTGGTAAATGAGCTCAGCTATAGGGCCTAGAGAAGAAGGATTTGTGGCAAGTGTTACGATGGATTCTATTGGTGGAGGATGCATAGTGCATGGGACCTCTTTCATAAACATGGGTTCTATTCTCTGGGGGACGAAGCTGAGGATTAGAGCCTGAACAATGCTCCGAATACAGGGTGGCTCGGTGGGGTGGGGTGGGGGGATTGAGTGGAGGCTCGCTCTAATAGACTAGCAAAGGATCTTCAGGTTGCTTGACCACTTCCACAGCATTCCAGGTGACCAGGCGTCATTCATTTTTCTTTGAGGTCAACAGGTCGGTGTGATGGACAATCTTGGTTTCTCCAATGCTTACTCTAAGCCGCGCTTTCTATACACTAGTAACATCTCCTCTCTTCCATTCTCATTGGTATTGGATTTCCTTTTTCTGGACAGGCAGATCTGATGATGACAGTTAATATTGATTGCCAAGTTGACAGAATCCAGAATCACGCAGGAGCCCTAGCTCTGAGTATGTTTCTGGATTGGGTTAATTTAAGAGCCACTCCGAATGGGCAGTGTCGTTCCCCAGGCTGGGGTTCTGGGCTGAATAAGGGGAAAGCGAGCTGAGCTCTTTGCTTCCTGCCTGGGGTTGTCATGTGACCAGCCGCCTCACATTCTTGTTGCCATGCTTGACTGGCCACAATGCACCCTGGGACTCTGAGCGCAAATCAGCCCTTTCTCCCTTACGTTGCTTTTGTTGGGTATTTTATTTTGACAGTCCTCCCTTCCCCACGGCATGATCTAAACTGCTGTCGGGCGCTCTGGGAATGGCCAAGGCTAATGTGACTGTTGATGTTCCCACAGGCACTGGTGCCATCACACGGTGACAAGAACAGTGTCCTGCCAGGTGCAGAACGGCTCCGAGACAGTGGTCCAGCGAGTCTACCAGAGCTGCCGGTGGCCTGGGCCCTGTGCCAACCTTGTGAGGTAAAGGCGCCCAGGGTGCCCTGCTCTGCCTTGCCTTTCTGTTCCCTTGCGTGGTATGACCCAAGTACAGTTCTGGGGTTGGCTGGACTGATGCTTGGAAAGGAGAATGGAGCCCAGGTTCTGGGTACAGGGAGCGAAGTATACATGCCACCATGAGAGGGACATGCTCCTACCTGACACAGTGTCATCGTCCAGGACTGTTGTAGATGCTTGGGGGAGGGGTCAGAAGTGGTGACAGGTGGGGTTAATGAAGACAGTAAATAAACTAAATTTATCTAAAAGCTTGGAAACCCAGTTTTTAGAGATGCCCCTTAAAACCTTCCTCCTGAGGCTTCCATAGCCAGTCCTCTCATAGCCACACCCTCCAACAACCACGCTCTCACAGCCAATCCTTCCCACAGCCATTGCCTCCCACAGCCATGCGCTCCTGTGGTTCTGCACTCATAGCCACAGCCACGCCCTCCAACAACCACGCCCCTTAAAGCCGCACCCACCCTGGCCCCATCCCCTCAAGTACACCCACTCCCAGCCATCCTCCTTTTAGAGATTCCCCTGGATGTCTCATTGTCTAGGATTCATTTTGCAAGCCTCAGTTCCCCTACTTTAAAATGGAGGGAAGAGAATACTGCCTCAAGATATTGCTGGAGGAGATGAGGTTCCATGATGGGAATCCTGTCAGCTTCTAATCAACACTGAGGCGGAGGCTTTTGATGTGTGGGGAGAGCTTAGAGGCCAACTCTAGGCACTCAGTCAGCCCCCAGGCAGCTCGTGGTGCGGTCCAGGCCTGGGCATGCTGTGTTCCTGCATTCCTCGTTCTGAGGTTAGGGAAGCAAATGCTAGTGAGACCCCCTCACCCCACCCCGAGCTGATTCGGGCCTATTCCTTCCCTTAGAATCCCAATTGCTCAGTGTGTCTGGCCACGTTTCAACCGCAGCATTTACATAGCAGCGTTCAGGTTTCCGTATTTCTTGTCTGTTTCTCCTCCCCATTTTTCTGAAGCTGTGTGGGGCCCAATTTTGGTTCTCCCATCCTTTGAAGCATTCCTGGATGCCTTGATTGGTGTTGGCATAGAACCGTGGTGGGGAAAACAGGATACATACAAAACGCCCTTCACTAAGCTTGAGATCAGCTGCAAACGGCTCTTGGTATCTGCTTTCTCCATGGCAGTAGCATCACTTCAATCTCTAGAGCCTGGTTTGGCCCTAGACAGTAAGGGGCTGTGCATGTGGCTCAGGCAGCAGAGCGCTCACCTCGCATGCATAAAGTTCGCATGGTGGCCAGCACGCTTAGAATCCCAGTATTCAGAAGTGGAGGCGGGGGCATCAGAAGTTCAAGGTTATCTATCCTCTGCTACATAGCAAGGCCAGCCTTGGCTACATAAGACCCTGTCTCCAGAGAGAGAGAGAGAGAGAGAGAGAGAGAGAGAGAGAGAGAAGAGAGAGAGGGGGGGTTGTTTGGGTGTTTATATAGTCCCATCACTCAAGAGGCCAAGGCAAGAAGATGAGACTTCAGGCCAGCCAGGGCTACATCAAGATAATTTATCTGTGCTTGAGATGGCTCAGATGGTAAAGAGCTTGCTGTACAAACCAAGAGACTGAGCCCCATCCCTGGAACCCATGTGAAAAAGCTAGGCACAGTGGTACATGTTTGTAACTCCAGCGCTGGGGAGACAGAGGAAGGTGGCTCTCTGGCCATCCAGGGGGATACCACCAGAGGATACAGCACTGTGAGTTACTGGGGACAGTGGTGGGTACATTTTGGGGGCAGTGGTAAGTATGAGGATGGCATTGAGCTGGGAGAATCTTGGAGGTGAGGAGGTAAGAATTTGGGATGTTGCTGTGAATGGAGCTAGAGTAGGGCATAACTGGCCTCAAAAGCTAAAGGACCTGAGTTCAAGCCAGGCTGAAAACAGGGTGTGGTGGTGTCCACTTGTAACCCCAGCTCTGGGAAAGGGTGGACGGGTGCATTCCTGAGGTGCACTGGCTAGATAATCTATAGCCGGCTCCAGAGAGAGAGAGAGAGAGAGAGAGGCAGACAGACAGAGACAGACAAAGAGAGAAAGAAGGAGAGAAGAAAGAGAGAGATGAATCAATAAGGTTAAGTAAAAGTTTGAGACAAATAAGTGAGATGAACACCAGCTTTCACCGCATCTCGCGACTGCGGTGAACTGTGAGCCCAGGTCAGGTGTTTTGCCACAGCACTAACAAAGGACCTGGAGGCAGGAAGGACCATCTGGGCTTCCTTTGCTCAGTGCCTCAGTTTCCCAGTTGGGACACGGAGACAAACCCTACTCTCTTTTCTTGCTCTGCAGTGGAGAATAGGCTCATGTCTGTCCTTCGCAGTGAGTGTAGGGTTAGGTATGGAGGCCACCATTGGGTGCCCCGGGGCCAGTCCCTCAGTCTACTACCACTGGCAGTGGTGGGCTGGGTTCGGGAGGCCTGGCAGGCCTGGAGGAAGGAGTCTCATAGGGACTGAGGGGTGGGTAACTTTGCTGCACCAGGCCTTCTCTGCCCTTGGCAGACTCCTTAGCCCCTCTCAGGTCTTTGATGGCATTCCAGCCAACCTTTTCCAGATGTGCAGAGTGGAGGGCTTTGTAGGAACTCTCTAGGGCATCATCTGCCTCCTCATTCTTCCTCTGCCAGACGATCCCCTGCTGGCTGGCCCCCTGCTCTGGTGGGGTTGCCTGCTGCTCAGGGGGCAGACGCCTGCCAGGCTAAATGGAGTTCTGACTTAAATACTTTAAGATGTGGTCTTTCCTTCCTGTCCCTCCTCTTCTCCCCCATCCCATTCCCATTCTTCCTCCTCCTTCTTGCCCCTCTCCTCCCCTTTCTCTTCCTCTTCCTCACACTGACTGCTGAGTGAAAGCAAAGAGGCCCCATGTCTGGGCGATGTCTCCCACCTCTGTTGGACCTGAGCTACAATGGAAGAGGCTGTCTGCAGGGTCTGCTGTATTTTCCCTGTTTTTCTTGGTGTTGGTGGTGTGTGTGTGTGTGTGCAGGTCAGACGAGAAACTTTATGGAGCTAGCTGTTTCCTTCCACACTTACATGGGCTCCAGGAATTGAACTCAGGTCTCCAGGCTTGTGTGGCAAGCCCTTCATTCATTGAGCCATCTTACCGGCCCATGACCAGCATTATCAGGTTCTGATACTAACCCTTCTGAGTGCTTTACCCGCTGAGCTCTCTGTCTGTCTCCACCTGATTTCACCGTTGCTTGAGATGAAACCTACCTACCTGCTTGCTCACTAGGTAGCCCAGGATGCTCTCAAACTCACAATGCTCTTGCCTCCATTTCTCAAGAGCTGAGATAACAGAATCCCAAGCGCTGAGCCACCGCGGCTGGCTGGCTGCCCCTTCCAGCTGACACTGGGAAATGCTCCAGGCCAGAGACATTCCCTCCAGTCTCAGAATTGCGGTGGGGCCATCCCTCCTTCCCTGCTGGTCCTCTGCTGTTAGCCGGGAGATAAATAATCTCCCCCCCTCACGGCATTGCCTCCCGGTTTCTGTCATTGAGTCTTAGGCTACCTCCCAGCCTATTTCTCCTCATTGTCAAGAAGTAGAGGACTAGGCAAGCCAGGGAGTCTGGAGGGATAACCTGCCCAGGGAGTGAGGAATGTCAGACTCTTCTGGATAAGGAATTAGGGTTGAGCCGATGTCTTCTGGATCATGATAGTACCCAGGATCCTCATGTTACTATAGGGAGGTCCCAGAGGGTTATGGCTTTTGCTCATCTATTTCAAGAGATTGGGTGTCTTATCTCTGATGGGAATACCTTCTTCAAATCTCCCTTTAAAAATGTGTGTGTGTGTGTGTGTGTGTGCGCGCGCGCATGCCATAACACACGTGGACGTCAGAGGACAATTTTCAAGAATCAGGTCTCTCCTTCCATTAGGCATGTCCTAGGGATTGAACTCAGGTTGTCAAGCTTGGCAGCAGGCACCTTTATTGGCTGAGCCATCTTCTAATCTCTTTTTTATGCAACCTGCTTTTGGGGATGCTTTGGGCACATCTGCAGCCTTCCAGGATAGTTACTGCATAGCTAGCTGTGGGTCTGTAGCAAGACTCTCCTTCCCCCCAGAGTTCCCTTCATGCCACATTCTTGTGATTCTGACCATTCCTTTGGAGGATCTGTGTATCCTTGAAGGGTGTGTTAGTATCTTAGTTAGGGTTTCTTTTGCTGTGAGAAAACACCATGACAAAAGTCAACTTAGGGAAGAAAGGACTTGTTTCATCTTACTACTTGTAATGCATTATCCATGTTAGTCAATGCAGGACCTTGAGGCAGGAACCTGGAGGCAGGAACTGATGTAGAGACCATGGCTGAGTGATGCTTACTGGCTGTCTCACCATGGCTTGTTCAGCCTGCTTTCTTACAGCACCCAGGACAAACGAACAGCTCAGAGCTGGCACTACTCACAGTAAGTTTGAGCCTCCTACACCAATCAATCATCAATAAAGATGTACTAAGATGGGCAGAGTGGAACACGCCTTTAATCCCAGCAGTGGGTAGGCAGAGGTAGGCCGATCTCTGTGAGTTCAAGGCCAGTCTGGTCTACATAGTGAGTTCCAGGACAGGCTCCAAAGCCACAGAGAAACCCTGTCTCAAAAAACAAAACAACAACAGCAACAAAAACCAGAAGAAGATGCACCATAGTCTTACCTAAATGCTAATCCAGTGGGGGCATTCTCTCAACTGAGGTCCTTTCTTCCAAAATGGCTTTAGGCTGTGTGAAGTTGACATAAAACTCAATAGTGCAATTATTTACTTTCTTCATTGCTATGACAAAGTACTCCATAAAAGCAACTTGTGGGAGGAAGTTTGATTTTTGACTCATGGTTAGAGGGTACAGTCAGTCCATCATGGTGGAGGACACGGCAACAGGGATGTGTGGCGGCTGCTCACACTGCATCTGCATTCAGGAAGCAGAGAGAGATGGATGCTGGTGCTCAGTTCACTTTCTCCTTTTAATTTGGTCCGGGACCCCAGCCCATGGACCAGGTGGGTCATTGCATCTCAATTAACCAAATCTAAAAACTCTAGGATGGACATGCCCAGAAGTTCGTCTCCATGGTGAATCTAGACCCTATAAATTTGACGATCAACAGTAACTACCACAGAGGGGCTGCTGCAGAGGGCAAGGTCTCTCTGACTGCTCGGGGGTCCAGGTCCAGCGTGGAGGTGAGAGCAGAATGTTAAGTGTTCTCTCCTATGGCTTCCTGCCTTCTTCCCTTGAGACAGGATCTCTAACTGACCCTGAACTATGCTGACAGCGCCCGGCCCCAACAGTTCCCGTCTTAGCTTGTCACAGCTCTGAGGTTATTGGTACATGTACTACACTTGGGTGCTTGGGATTTGAACTCAGGTCCTCAGGCTTGCACAGAAAGCACTCTTACTTACAGAGCCACCTCCCAAGACTCCAGCAAAGAGCTGTATACATTGCTCAGCAGAAACGAGCACACTGGCTGGTCCCACTGGGGGCTTGGGTCTGTCAAGCCTATGTTACTTGGAGTCTGACCTCATCCTCCTCTGGTTGTCATTCACTTTTCTTCTCTGTCCTTGCTGGGTCCCTGGCTCTCAGCTAGCAGCTCCTGCCTCATTTCCTTGCCTCTCTTCCCATCCTGTCTGGCCTCCGGTGGAGGTCTCTCAGAAAGCACATCACAGGGAGAGGCACTTGCTGCTAAGCTGAGGCCTGAGTTTGCTCTCTGGTCATGGTAGAAGGAGAGAACTGACTCCCACAAGTTGTCTTCACACACACACACACACACACACACACACACACACAGAGAGAGAGAGAGAGAGAGAGAGAGAGAGAGAGAGAGAGAGGTATGAACACACCTATTGCAAACAAAGCTGGAGAAAAGCCGGCATTTTCCTTCATCACACCATATGCTGGCTTCTCACTCTTCTGCGTCTGCCTTGTGTACTGTCTTTGGCCAGTGTGCTGGATGCTTTTATGCCAGCTTGACACAAGCCAAAGTCAACTAAAAGGAGAGAACCTCAATTAAGAAAATGCCTCCTAGCCGGGTGCTGGTGGCCCACACCTTTAATCCCAGCACTCAGGAGGCAGAGGCAGGTGGATCTCTGTGAGTTCAAGGCCAGCCTGGTCTACAGACAGAAAATAAAATGTTTGTTTGTTTATTTATTTATTATTTACAATGTTCTGCCTGCATGTATGCCTGCAGGCCAGAAGTGGGTACCAGATCTCATTACAGATGGTTGTGAGCCACCATATGGTTGCTGGGAATTGAACTCAGGACCTCTGGAAGAGCAACCAGTGCTCCTAACCACTGAGCCATCTCTTCAGCCCATGTAGAGCATTTTCTTAGTGATTGATGGGGGAAGGCACAGTCTGTGGTGGGTGATGCCATTCCTGGGCTGGTGGTCCTGGGTTCTATAGGGAAGCAGTCTGAGAAATCCATGGACAGCAAGCCCTAAGCACCAGTCCTCAATGGCCTCTGCATCAGCTCCCGCCTCCAGGTTCCTGCCCTGCTTGAGTTCCTCTCCTGACTTTCTTCCATCATGCACTAGGATGTGGAAGTGTAAGCCAAACAAACCCTTTCCTCCTCAACTTGCTTTTTGTCATGGTGTTTCATCACAGCAATAGAAACCCTAACCAGGACAGCCAGAGTCTTACTATCTAGTCCCAATTGACCTACAACTTACTATGTAGACCAGACTGGCCTTGAACTCACAGAGATCTACTTGCTTCTCTGCCTCCTGAGTGCTGAGGTTAAAGGTGTGCACCACCATGCCTGGTACCTTGTTCACTAGTATATTCCAATCGATTTGCACAAAGCAGGCTGTTGGCAATTGTTTTCTGAGTGTAGGACTGATGTATAACCAAGTCTCTCACAGGATGTGTAGGTGGTGAAGAGAGGGGAGCTTGTCAACTCTGCCCGGGGGACAGAGGCGCTTCATAGAAGATGTGCAAGGCCAGGAGTAGGAGGTTTGACCCAGCGGGATGGAGCACACTCAGATTCTGCCTACATAAGCAAGTGGCTCACAAATTCATGAAGCCTTCTGGATATCCAGGAGACAAAGTTGTCCGTCAAACCAAGACTTGGCCGGCCAGGCTGGTGAAACAGCGCCACCAACTGGTGGAATGTTTGGCTGCCATTGCGGTCCGCTAGGAGCTTTACAGAGTTCTGGATGCCTGAGTGACACCAGCCAGCAGAGTGGCCCTGAAAATAAGGCCCAGAGTGGGGCTGTACTGGAAGGACAAGCTCTCCCCCTGCATTCCGGGGGCCCTGAAAGCAGAAGCCTCAGGCAGCTTCTGAAAGGAAAAGTGTTCCCTGGCACCAGTAGCCTGGATAGAATAAGTGGGTCCTGGAAGGATTCCTCCGGCTTAGTTCACAGTGCCACGGACTCGTAGCATCGCTGCCGTGAAAATTTAACATCTTCCTGCCTCAGTTTCCTCACATGCAAACTTAGAATGATAATGGTCGCTACATCTTGCCTTGTTCCACAGTATTCCATCTGCCACAATATTCCACTGGCTGTTACTGAGTCTCAATTTACTGTATTAGGGCCAGTGAGATGGCTCAGAGGGTAAAGGCGCTTGCTGCCAGGCCTGAGAACCTGAGTTTGATTCTCGGGATCCTCACCGTGGAAGGGGAAAGCCGACCCCTGACAGTTGTGATCACTACATATACACTGTGGCAAATGCACAGTCCTCTCCGAACAATAATAATAAAGTATTTTTAAATGTTCTGTATTTTGTGCATGTGCAAATGCATTTGGAAGCTGTCCACTTTAAAAAACAATTAAAGAAGCCAGGTGGCGATGGTGTACACTTTTAACCCCAGTACTCAGGAGGCAGAAGCAGGTGGATCTCTATGAGTTCAAGGTCAGTTTGATCTAAAGAGTGAGTACTTGGACAGGCTTGATAAGCTATAGAGAAAGCCTGTCTCAAGAGAGAGAGAGAGAGAGAGAGAGAGAGAGAGAGAGAGAGAGAGAGAGAGAGAGAGAGAGAAAGAAAGAAAAAAAGAAAAATTTTAAAGAACTTTTAAAATTTTAAATTATTTTATTTTATTTTTAGAAACAAAGATTTTAAAAATTGTTTTCAATTAAGTATATGTTGTGTCTCCAAGTATGGAGTATGGGTATGTGGACAGGAGTGTAGGTGCTCGAGGAGGCCTGAAGCATTAGGTCCCCTGAGCTGGAGTTACAGGCAGTTGTGAGCTGCCCAATGTGGGTGATGGGAATCAAACTGGGGTCTCCTTTCTGGAAGAGCAGAACATATTTTAATCACTGGGGCATTCTCCAGCACCTCAAAAGAATTTTAAAAGATTTATTTATTTTATGTGTATATGAGTGTTTTGCTTGCTTATTTATTTTATGTGTATATGATTATTTTGCTTGCTTATTTAGTTTATGTGTATATAAGTGTTTTGCTTGCATGTGTATATGTGCACCATGCATGTCACCTCAGAGTTCAGGTGTGGGTCTGTGGAACTGGAGTTATGGTTGTGAGCCAGGTGCTGGGAACTGAACCTGGGACCCCTGAACAGCAATAGGGCTCTTAATCACTGAACCATCTCTCCAGTCCCCTGGCTGCCCTATTTTGAGACAGGGCCTCTCACTGGCTTGGAACTTGAAAGTAGGTTAGACTGGCTGGTCAGTAACCTCAGGGTCTCCCTGTCTCCACCTCTGCCTTTCTGGGATTACAAATGCATACCACCACACTTTTACATGAGTGCTGGGGATTTGAACTCAAGTCCTAAAGCTTGGACAGCCAGCACATTATCTGCTAAGCCGTCTCTCCAGCCCTGTACTAGGATTCTGACCAGCATCATCACTGAAGATGTGGACTGGAGTACCTCTGAGGGACTCGGAGGCTGGGAGAGGGAGGGACAGTGTGTGACACTGTATAGAGGGAGCTGTCCCACCCTGAGAAAAACAGGGGCTTGTAGCTGAACACTGAGTGCTTTTGAAACACGACTTGGAGGGGACATTCAAGAATTCCCACAAGCAGGGCTCTATTTCTGAAATCCAATTTTAGAAACGGCTGTGATTTGTGTGTTTTCCTGTCAACAGGGTAGCTCCAGATGCTGCTACCAATTAATTCGTCATTTCTCCATTTGCCAACTGAGTCATCCCCATGTCAGTGGATTTAAATGTTTGTGAAGTCATGCAGTCTTCCATGAGAGGGGGATTGGTACAGACATGTTTGGGTAGAAAGTCAAGTGACGCACATGAAGCTGAACTTGTGACGTTTGATCATACAGGTTTGTTCGTTTGTGGTTTTTTGAGGCAGGGTCCCACTATGAATAACCTAGGCTGGCCTCAGACAAGAGATCCTCCAGCCTCAGCCTCCTCAGGTGCTGGGATCACAGGTGTGCACCAAAACACTGGGCTGGATTTCATTTTTAACACCCCCCCCCCTCTCTCTCTGTGTGTGTGTGTGTATGTGCATGTAGCAGCAAAGACTAAGAGTTGGTTCTCTTCTTCCAATGTGAGTCTAGGGGATTAAATTCAGGTCATCTGCCTTGGCAGAAAATTCCTATTTACCTATTACCCCTCAACCTTACTTTCCGAGACCCAGTCTGGAGCTCACCAGCTTGGGTAGACTGGTTGGCCAGCAAGTCTCAGGGATTCTCCTGACTCCACTGGGATCATGAGTGCACATTGCCACACCTGGCTTTTTAATGGAAGCTCTGCTGTTCAAACTCATGCCTTGTACGTGCAAGGCGAGCACTTTACTAAGTTGTCTCCTCATCTCTGCTTTTAACCTTGATGTGTCTAGTAGTTTTAACTGTCTACTGTGGCTGTCCCAGTTTTAATTGAAATGTGTTTGCTGAGCACCTGTTCCTACCACAGTACAACTCCAATATTACTAACTCAAGAATGTAAGACATTTCCCCACGACAGCTGGATGCGTTTGGAGAAAGGAAGGGATGAGCGGGTTTTGTGGCAATGCCTGTATGAAGTGTCTTAGTTAGGGTTTCTATTGCTGAACAAAACACCATGATCCAAAGCAAGTTGGGGAGAAAGGGGTTTAGTTGGCTTACACTTCCACATCATAGTCCATCATTGGAGGAAGTCAGAACAGGAACTCAGGCAGGGCTGGAACTGAGAGGCAGGAGCTGATGTAGAGGCCATAGAGGGATGCTGCTTACTGGCTTGTTTCCCATAGATGGTTCAACCTGCTTTCTTGTAGAACCCATGTCCAACAGCCCAGGGATGACACTACCTACAATAGACTGGGCCCTTCCCCATTGATCCCTAAATCAGAAAATGCCTTATAGCTGGATCTCATCAAGGCATTTTCTCAACTGAGGCTTCTTCCTCTGATGACTCTAGCTTGTGTCAAGTTGACACAAAATCAGCCAGTACAGTGAACAAACCAGATACTCAGGGGCAGAGGCCAGGAGAGTGCATTTTCAAGGCCTACCTGGGAAGATACGGAATATGTTCAAGGCCATCCTAGGCAACTTAGTAAGACCCTGTCTTAAAGACAGGGCTGAGGGTGTTTAATGGAGAATTCCTGCCTAGAATCCTCCAGTGCTGGAGGGCATGTCTTAGTGGTAGAGTACCTGCCTAGAATCCCCCAGTGGGAGGTTAAGAGTGTGGCTCAGTGGTAGAGCACCCACCTAGAATCCTCCAGTGAGGGGTTGGGGTGTGGCTCAGTGGTAGAGCACCTGCCTAGAATCCTCCAGTGAGGAGCTGATGTGGTGCAGGGCATGTCTCAGTGTTAGGACGCCTGCTTGACATCCTTTAGTGAGGGGTTTGAGAAACCAGAGCAATCTGGAAGAGTCTCTGATCACTGTCTGGATTTCCAGGGCTAGTGAGCATAAAACTGAGGTGACAGGTCTGTTGTCCTGGTGGCCTCCCAAACTCTAAGTAGGCATAGTACCTCCAGCAGCCAGTCTGAGGTGGATGGGCAAGAGTGCATGCCCCACTGACCTCGTCCTTGTGTTAGTTACAGGACTCTCATCAGACCGACCTACCGGGTTTCCTACCGTACGGTAACCGCACTGGAGTGGAAGTGTTGCCCGGGATTTACTGGGAGCAACTGTGATGAGGGTAAGTAGGGGATGAGGCCCTAGTCATCTAGGCTGTAGGGGCCATGGGTGTTTCTGTCCTCACCCCCAACTGCTTTGTGCCAACTGGCCCCTTTCTATGGACTTTGAGAATGTGGTTCTTTATTTTCCTAACAATCCCTTAGCCCAGTGCTCTGGGTGAAGCAGTCCGCCATGTTTGTGGGCCCTGACTCGGGTTCCTGTTGACCTTGGTTGGATGGGGAATGCGGGAGCCTCATGCGCTACAGCCCATTCCTTCTCCTTCTGTTTGGCACATTCAGAACTGGGGCAAGTACTACTAGCTGTTTGTGGCCAAACAAATACAGGTAAAGTTTAATTGGGGCACAGTCAGGCAGACGCCAGGGTGCCAAGTTGTGCCTGGCTTCCCTCCATGTCAGAGGAAGGATGGATAGCTGGGCCAGGCCCAGCCCTTCCTTCCCAATGCTCTGGGGCCCTAGCACAGCCTAGCTTTGGTGTTCATGGGTGTAACGACTCTTTCTTTATACCACCGGCTCCCAAATAACAACACAGAGACTTATTAATTGTGAAAGCTCGTTCTTAGCTTAGGCTTGTTCCACTAGCTCTTATAACTTAAATTAACCCATTTTACTATTCTGTGGCATGGCTCATTACCTCATCTCTCCATACTGCTTGTTATGCTTCCTCTGCTTCTGGCTGGTGACTCCGCCTCCTTCTTCCCAGAGTTCTCTCTGCCCAGAAGTCCTGCCCATACCTCCCATCTAGCTATTGGCCATTCAGCCTTTTATTACACCAATGACAGCAGTACATTTTCACAGTGTACAAATATCCCACAACACATGGGGCTAGAAATATATATGATATACACAAAAGAATATACATGTTATGTTATCTATAATAAGTATTATCTATATATCATACACAAAAATACATATGCATGTATCTGTGTAGGTACACATGGCTGTGTGCATATGTGAAGGTCAGAGGTCAACACTGGAGCCATCTACCTCATTTTGAGACAAGGTTTCTCATTGGGGTGTGGGGCTCACTGATTAAGGTGGTCTGGTTGCTTGGACAGTGAGACAGGAATTCCCCTGTCTCTAGCTCTCCAATGTGGAGATTACCAGTGCAGCGAGCACACCCAATTTAGTGGTACCCAGGTCGAGGCTTTGCCATGTGACCCCTCCAGCCCCAACAAATGCATTTTTGACGTTTTAAATTTATAATGAGTATATTTGGGCACTGTCCTGTTGTAAGTCAGAAAGCACCTATTTATGCTCAGTGTTGAAGTGTAGAAATTCCTAGAATGACATCTCCCGAAGTAGCCTTGAGTCTCCCTTTGGCAAAAAAATCAAAACAGAATGAAAAAGTGTCAAGGACAACAAAACCTAAAGCTTCTCTTGTGCTTATGCACCAGTCGTTCAGTGACTTTCAAGGACATGCCTTCTTGTG
Organism: Phodopus roborovskii; assembly: GCF_943737965.1. Lineage (NCBI taxonomy): Eukaryota > Metazoa > Chordata > Mammalia > Rodentia > Cricetidae > Phodopus > Phodopus roborovskii. The sequence continues at coordinate 11,531,190 of NW_026126598.1, read as the reverse complement.
GGCAGATGGCCTTCTTACACTATTTTTGGTGGTTATGGGATCTAGGAATGTGCTTCATTTATAATTAAACTCCTATTATAAGACATTTGAGTCATTTTCAATCTTTGCATAGCATTCCTGTAAACATCTTTAAAAAAAAAAAAAAAAAAGAAAGAAAGAAATTTTCCATACACTTAAGTGCATGTTATCCTCCCCCACTTCTGTATACATATGTATTGGAGTGCATTGCTTGTGTTTGAGTGTCCAAGTCAAAAGAGAGCACTGAGCACCCTCCTACCACTCTCTACCTTAAAACATTTTTTTAAAAGATTTTTATTTTATGTGTATGGGCATATTGCTTGAATGTATGTCTGTGCATTGATTGCAGGCATACTTGTGCCCACAGAGGCCAAGTAAAGGGCATCAGATCCTCTGGAACTGGAGTTCTAGACGCTTGTGAGCTGACGCTTGTGAGCTGACATGTAGGTGCTGGGAATTGAACTTGGGTCCTCTGCAAGAGCAGTCAGTGCTCTTACCTGCTGAGCCATCTCTCTAGCCCTCTCCATTTGCTTTTTTGAAGCAGGGTCTCTCCCTGAATCTGAAGTTCATCTCATGTGTTCTTAGTTTGACCAGAAGCCTACACACCCCAGACATCTTTCTGTCTCATTCCCTTTGTTTGGGAAACCAATGAGTTTCATATACGTTTGTTTACAGAGCATGGTAGGTGATATTTACAGGAGCACGGACTCACCAGAGGCTATAACGCTGAGGAAGATGCCTACATATCTTTAGGGAGAGCGGAGCCTCCCGAGTCCTTCCCTCCTCTAGGATGGGGTCTTGATGGGCTCACTAGAGTAGGTCTCTTCAGGAATCACACCTGATTGCTGCTGAGAATCCAAGAGTCCCAGTGCCATGCCACGCCCACAAGACCGATTTCTGGACCACTTCTTACCTCCCTCCAGCTTTTACTCTCTTTCTGTCCCCTCCTAGGCAGTGTTCGTGAGCCTTGGAGGGGGTAACAGAGCTGATTCTAAATTGAAACAATATTGGCTTTGTTCTGGAATCTGCCTAGATGCCCACAGTAGATGAATGGATGGAGAAGATGCGCAGGCATGCATAGGGAGTTTCATCGAGCCACGAAGGCTAATGAAATCGTGTCAGTTTTTGGGAAATGATTGGGGCGCCGAACTTCATGTTGAGCAAAAACAAACTGGAACTCATTGATTCTATTACTTACTGCCCAGCGAGCTCCAGCGAGCCCTCCAGCGAGCCCCAGCGAGCCCTCCAGCGAGCCCCAGCAAGCCCCGTCTTTGCTCTTCAGTGATGGGCTTTCTGGCACATTTACATGGGTGCTGGGGATTTAACGTGGGTCCTCATGTGTACACAGCAAGCATTTTACAGACCGAGCCATATCCCCAGCCCTAAAAGACATTTTTAAAGTTTCTGACTCTTGCTGGACCTGGATATTGATTTCTGCCAAAGCCAAGGGCAGGAGGCAGCATTGAACACGAATATGGTTCTTGTCTTTCTCATCTAGGTCTGATTTAAGAGTGATTTCATAAAGGCTAGAGGGATGGCTCTATTGCTATTCTTGCAGAGGACTGGGGTTATGTTCCCAGTACCCATATTGGGTGGCTCTCAACTGCCCATAACTCAGCTCCAGGACATCTGATGCCTTCTGGCCTCTTTGAGCACTCATACAAACATACATACCTCCATACATAGAAGCATGTATATGTACATATACATATCTTTAAGTATATGTATATTTATAGTAATATACACACATTTACATATATGTATATAACATACATATATGTATACATATAAATAAATTGAATCCCATGTCCTATCTACAGATGTCCCTCCAGTTAGTCACCTGTTGCTCACCTTGACTATGATACAGTTTAGAAAGGACTTCAACCTAGCGCTACATACTGCCATTGCAGGAATGTGGAGACTGAAGCTCTGAGGCAGAAAGTAAGTTAGTCAAGTCACCTAGCTAATGAGTATCCAATACAGAGCTGGAACCCGGCTGTTTATCCAGTACAAAGCTGGAACCCAGCTGTTTTTGCTTCCTGGAATTTTGAAGGTCCAGGGAAAACTCATCCGAAGTCATCATCTTTCCGCACTGCTTCTAGCAACTCCGAAGCCAGATCCATCTCATTTTAGGCGCTTGTTGAAGTTTGAAGTGTCCCCCACAGGCTCGTGTGTATTAACACATGGCCCCCAGCTAGTGGTATTGTGTTTTAAGACTGTGGGACCTTTAGGAGGTAGAGGCTTGATGAAGAAAGTGAATCACTGGGGACGGGGTGCCGGGATTGGGGGAGGTGGACTAACAGGTTTGGTGTAAAATTTTCTCCTTAATGAGGAGACTAAGCAAGATCTACACACACACACACACACACACACACACACACACACACACACACACACACAACCTTATAAGGTCCCAATAACAAAGCAAAGTTCCATGTCACCAAAGTTCATCCTGGGGAATCAATGAGTTTGTTGAGTTTTCTTTCAGATCATGGATGAGAGAGAGGTCAGAGGTTGGACCATGACTAACCCTAAAGCAATTTTACTGGAAGGTCTGTGCCCAGCATGGATGGTGGTTTCCCAGTCTATATGCCATGGTCCCTTCCTGAGAGCCTCCATGGCCACAGGAAATTAGAGTAGAATTGGAAACAAATGCCTGGGGTAAGTGTCTGGATACCCAGATGAGGGCCCAATGGCCCTCCCCACCATATTGTTCTCCGTGTAAGGTCAGCTGTCCATGGTCCCAGCTGTGATGACCATTTGCAAGCAAGCACCGGTCATGTGAAGATGGTAGTTGTTTGGCTCGGAGATAGCACCATGCAAACAGTTTACAGCCCACTTCCTGTCTGCTCTCCACTTCCTGTTCCTCTAAGATGGGAGGAGGCAGGGATTCCCAGCGCATTCCTACTACCCCGCTGTCTCCTGCCACCAACCACTATGCCTCCCTCTCCTCCTTTACCTATGGACTCTATCTCTTGAAACTGCCAGCCAAATAGACCCCTCCTGTCCTAAAGAGCTTCTTGTCAGCTATTTGGTCACGGCAACCAGAAAAGTAACTAATAGAGTATCTGAGGGATTTGTGACAAGTGAAGAGAATTGTTCTCTTTTTCCTCTCTTTGTTTCCAGCTGGAAATAAATCTAGGATGGGGAGGAAATGAATCCCCAGGGTCCCGTTAGGGGCAAGCAAAGCCTGGGGCAGAGGGGTTCAGCTAGCGCATTCAAGCATGAGCTGATTGATTTGGGTCCAAATGAGGCTGCCCTTTCACCACTCGTATACACTCTGTGTATGAGCCTGTTTATATTTTGAATGGCAGAGGGTTCAAAGCCAGAAAGAATTCTCCTGGGAGGGGCTGAGGCCACTCCTGGCCAATCTGCAGAGCTCAGGGTTTTAGGGAACCGATTCCCAGTGAATCTGAGAAGGTCTTTACGACTTGTCTTCCCCGGCTGCCATTAAAGCAGGGCTTTAGCAAGTGTGGCTATTTATTAAAATGAATGGCAGACGGAGGGGGTTCCAGCACTGTGTTGGACACATGTGTCACAATGATGAAAGGGAAAGCTTGGGCACTCCCAGACGCAGGGTTGCAAGATTCACTTGGGAAACTTTAGTGGAGGATCCAGTGCTGGGAAAGAACTTTACCGAATGTGTGTTTGAAACGCTGTGGGAGCCACAAGGGATTGGTGGGTGGGGGTTCTCGAAACTCCAGGCTTGGCCCTCTGGCTTCTACTTATTTTCACAGGACCCTATTTCTGGATATTGTCATACTTCTTTTTTAAAGTCCATATCTCAGCTGGTCAGTGGTGGCGCACGTGGTGGCTCACGCCTTTAGTTCCAGCACTCGGGAGGCAGAGGCAGGTGGATCTCTGAGTTCGAGACCAGCCTAGTTTACAGAATGAGTTCCAGGACAGCCTCCAAAGCTACACAGAGAAACCCTGTCTCAAAAAACCAAACCAACCAAACAAAAAAAAATCCATATTTCTTTCCCTCTAGTTTCTCACTGTTAGTGCTTTTAAGCCATCAAGAGAGGAATCTTCAGAGCTGGGGTATGGCTCAGTGGTAGAGCGCCTGCCTAGAATCCCCCAGTGAGGGGCATAGTCAGGCCTTGAGCTTTATCCCCAGTGCCTTAAACTCAAATTACAAAAAGCAGGTGGACTCCCCATTGCCCTTTTGCCCTGCCTCATCTTTGGCTCTCTGCTTTTTGTGAGCGTGTCCTACCTTCCCTGACTCAGGCGCTGACCCTCCCGAATCTTCTCCAACCCATGCGGCCAGCCTCTGCCTTATCTTCTGTCCCAGGTATATCATTAGGATTTTAGTTTCTGGGAGTGACTGAGTGACAACACAGAGAATTGAATTCCTTTAGAAGAATTTTACTACTCACAGCTCCTGAGAAGAGGGACACCATCATGCTATTCTTAGACAGCCATGCAGGAAACGCTGGTTCTTTGTAGTGAGGCTGAAGAGAAAGCCTGGACTGGAGTTGTTCGTGGACTTTTGCAGGAAACACAAGACAGAGCAGGGTATAGAGTCGGGCTGCCAGTTCTGTGTGTTGTTGCCAGTGGTTGGGACTCTAGAAGCCTGGTACCTGGTGCTGGGATGGGAGAAATGTTGACTTGCTGTGTGAGAGTGAAGAGGGTGATGATTTGTCCAGGAGCTGGGTCCTTCTCAGAGTTGTTTCTATCCTTAGTAGTTAGCTAGTCCTGGAGGCAGTCTGTCTCCAATTCTGTCTCCACTGTTCCCCAAGACAACAGAGCTACTAAGCCATGGAAAATAGAAAATGTTAGGTTGGGGGATTGCAAGTCGGCTCAGTGGATAACAGCACTTGCGGTTCTTGCAGAGGACCTGGGTTCAGTTTCCAGCACCTCCGGGGTGGCTCACCACCATCTGTAACACAAGTTCCAGGGGATTCAGGATCCGCTTTTCTGACTCCTTTGGGTACCTTGTGCATGTGGTGCACTTAAATATAGGCATGCAAAGCTCTCATACACATAAAATAAAAATAAAATCTTTAGAAAAGATGTTGCTTAATTTAAAAAGAAATGAACAAAAAACAATACTGGGCTAAAGAAATTGCTCAATAGGTAAGGCACCTGCCATGCAAGCACAATGGCCCAAGTTCAATACTCAGAACCCATGCAAAAACAAAACCAAAAAACAAACAAGCAAACAAACAAACAACAGGCACGATTGAGTAGGATGAGGAGACAGTGGAGAGTGATTGAGGGAGATACTCAGTGCAGATTTCTAGCCTCTACATGCATACACATACATGTGTATATGAACACACACAATATATACTGTATATGTGTATATATGTAATAAATATGGTGAACAGGATGACTCAGTAGGTAAAGGTGCCTGCTATCAAGCCTGATGGCCATATCCTTGAAACCTCGTATTAGAAGGGCAGAATCCCTCCAAGTTGTTCTCTGACCTCTACATATGTACCCTGACACATACATTCTCTGCCTCTCCAAGCACAGTAAATACATAAATAAATAAATAAATAAATAAATAAATAAATAAATGGGCGAAAGAGAAGGCTCAGCCTTTAAGAGTACTACTGCTCTTGCAGAGGACCTGGGTTTGGCTCCTAGCATCCATATGGTGGCTCCCAACTGTCTGTAACTCTATTTCCAAGAGATCTGACACCCTCTTCTGGCCTCTCCAGGCATCTGCACACACCTAGTACACATAAAACTCATGTAGGCACGCACATGCACATAAAAATAAAAAACTTTAAAAAGCCACAAGCCCAATTTTAAGATTCCTGTGTGAGCATTAGCTCTCATTCAAAGGATCAGGGAAGCCCTTGTGTCTAACAGTGACATCTGTGGTTCTGGCCTCTGATGAGGTGTCACATAGGAGTTTTTCTCCTGTCATCAGACTGTGAGCTTTGATCCCTCAGGTGATCCATGTGACTGAATGACAGGGAGAGAGCTGAACCTGGTGGTTGGGATCTTAAAGTGGTCTCATGTGAGTGGGTGTGGCCAGTAATGGGACTATGTGAGTCTGGTTCACATGAATCTTGAGTCTGAAGTAATTGTCCCTCATGTACCCTCCAAGAGGGCATGGTACAGCGGAAACGAGGACAGCCTTCACTCAACCGACTGTTCCACTGTTCAATCCATTGTATGAAGTGTGCCCACAAGCTCTTAGGAGCCCTTAAACCCTAGAATCCATGGCGTAAACCCTCATACCTTCCAGCTTCTAGAAGAGTCTCCTAGCTCTGTGTCCCAGGGAATGTGTTTGGCTCTTGGTTCCTAGCTCACACAAGAATCCCCTGAATGTTCTTTATGGCCAGATATTGCCTGCATTCCCCAACGTGGGTTTGGAATGTTCCAGAATTTCATGCTGCACTCTGCCTTTTATAATTCTATTGTTTATTGCCTGGGCCTCTTGTTCAGCACTCCCTTTACGGCTTTGCAGTTTTCTTAACGCCTTCTTAATTGCCTATGTGTTTGTCTTCCCAGATGATCGATCTCTGAGACAATTGGCTCTTTCTCTGATTTTTTTTTTTTTTTTTTTTTTTTTTTTTTTGCTGTTTAATTGTTATTGGGACATTCTCTCCCCTCCTCCCCACAGTGCTGAGGGTTGAACCCAGGATCTCATTCATGCAAACAAATGTTCTACCACTGAGCCACACCCTCAGCCTCTGACTTGGAGATTCCAGGCAAGCACTTTACTACTGAGCTACACCCTAGCCATATTTAATGCCCTTGGACTTATAGTATTTGCAACTTATGATGGATTTATTGAGATGTAAACTCTCAGTAAGTTGAGGAGCATTGGCTGTATATTGGCATGTGTGTCTGGGTGGGACATACGAGCTGTGCATTTAGGGCGAATGCATCATGTATGTGGTGACTGTGCATGTGTTTGTGTGTGAGTGTTGAGGGTGTACACTCTGTAGTGTACACATAGCAAGCTGTTGATGACCTCCTCTTGACATGATCAGATTCCTCATAGAAAATGTGTCTAACTGTACCTGCTGGTGTGTCTGGGTGCTGGCCATCTGGAAGCTGAGCCAGGAGAATAAAGGGTGGGAACCATCGACAAGTCAGTGTATCCATTCACACCTCATTCCCTGGTCTCATTGTGCTCTTCATCCTTCACCACGGCTGGCGTCTTTCTGTAGGGAACAATTTGCTTTCTGCCTCTGCAGGGTCCAGTTTTCTGCCCGAGGAGAGGACAGTACTCAGTTTGCACTCAGCATCTCTGGTCTCTCCCTTCAAGTTCAAGTACATGCCACGTGCTACTGGAGAGGGGTCTCTGCAGGGTCCAGAATTTATCAGCCCTTCCTACGGCTGAACCAGGGCTCAACTAAGTAATGTCTCCCTCCCTTCCTCCTTCTGTCCTCTTCCTCCCCTTTCTCATTCTTTGTCTTTTCCCTCCTCCCCCTCACTCTTTCTCATCCTCCTTTTTCCTCTGAGAGAAGCAGGTGTTATTAAGTATTATTTCCTGAGTTGTGTGTGTACGTGTGTAAATTCTCCACCATGTGGGTCCTGAGGATTGAACTCAGGCCATCAGGGTTAGCAGCTGGCAGTATGTACGTACGTACGTACGTATGTATGTATGTATGTATGATGTATGTATGTATGTACCCTTGATTCACTTTTTAGATCAGGCTGCCCTCAAGCACTCCATGCTGTCTGAGCTTCTGGGTGATGGGATTGCTACTGTGCACCCTGAAGCCGCTTTGACCTTCCCAGATTGGGCATACTCTGCAGCCATTTTTCCATTGTTTCCATGTTGGAATTCTTTATCTTTGTCAATTTCTATCTTTAAACTTAATCCCTGATGTCACTTCAGTTGGGTTTCAGGAAAATGTGGTAGTATCTGCTGTCTGTGCCAAAGATAGCCAAGAAGAAAACCATGGAGTGTCCCCTTGCAGAGGCAGGTCACCATAGAGGGCAGATGGGCACAGCCAGCTTTAGCCAGCCTCCTGACATCCTGATGGTAATATTAAACTCTTAATTTTTAAACCTTATGTAAGAAATATTTCTGAGCTAAGAAGCACATAAAACACCCCATAAAATACTCATATACCAACCGCTGAGATTAAATAGCTGTTAGCATTATGTCATATTTGCTTCAGTGTTTCCTTGACTTTTATTTTGAAAACGTCCAGGGCAATGTATTTTTCTTTTTGAGACAGGGTCTTACTATGTCAACCAGGCTGCATAGTTATAACTGTATTCTGTATGCCTTTTCCTTTCTTTTGATTTTTATGTTTATTAAAAAAAGATTTATTAATTTTTATTTTATGTGCATGTATGTTTGTGCACGCCATACATGCAGTGCTCTCAGAGGCCAGAAGAGGGTATCAGATCCTCTGGAACTGGAGTTCCAGGCAGCTATGAGCTGCCTTGTAGATGCTGGGAATTGAACCTAGGTCTTTGGCAAGAGGAACAAGAGATATGAGATATGGCTTTTAACCACTGAGCCCTATCTTGTGTGTGTGTGTGTATGTGTGTGTGTGTGTGTGTGTGTGTGTGTGTGTGTGTGTGTGTGTGTGTGTACAACACCCCTATGGAAGTCAGAGGACAATTTTGGGAACTGATTCTTTCTTTTCAACATGTGGGTCCCAGGGGTTGAACTCATGCCCTCCATCTTGTCAGCAAGACAAGCTCCTTTACCTGCTGAGCCATCTCGCTGGCCCCTCTCCTCTCTTCTCTCTTAAATATAGCACTAACTTGTGGTTAGTGGGTGTCTTCTTCAGGCTACGTTTTGCGCTTTTGTGTCATATATAAATTTGTATAATTGAACCAAGCATGGTGTTGCATATGTGTAATCCCAGTAAGCACCATGGAGATGAATGCAGAAGGGTTGGGAGGGAGTTCAAGCCTGAGCTATGAGGGACCCTGTTTTGCTGAAGTCATCTGTGCTTTTTCACATAAGGTGTTTGTGAGGTCCATCCACATAGATTTTTTCTCCTCTGGTTGATTTTTACCTGCTTTGTAATATTTCCCAACATGTGCACACTATGATTTGTTTATCTGATACTTAAAGGCAATTGTTTTCTTACAGCTGTGAGTAGAATTGCAGGGAACAACTTTAGGGATTTTCCTTTTATTTATTTATTTAGTTTAGTTTTGTTTTGTTTTTGTTGTTGTTGATGTTTTTTGTTTTGAGACAGGGTCTCTCTATGTAACCCTGCCTGTTCTGGGACTCAGTATGTAGACCGGGCTGGCCTCAAACTTGTAGACATCCATTTGCCTCTGCTCCCAAGGACTTTGTGCTCATCACATTGTGTGTGCGTGCATGTGCGTGTGTGTGTGCATGTCTGTACATGGAAAAGTCAGAGGTTGATATGAGGTTATCTTTTTTGATCTCTCTTCACCTTAATTTTTGAGACAGGGTTTCTCATTGAACCTGAGTTCACTGATTGGCTAGACTGTCTGGCCTGGAAGTACCAGAGATCTACCTCTCTCCTCTCCCCAAACGCTGGGGTCACAGTATGCACTTCCACAGCTGTCTTTGACATGGATACCAAGGCTGTGAACACAGGTGTCATGCTTGCATGGCAGACACTTTATACACTGAGCCATCTTGCCAGCCTCTGTCTTTAACTCTGATAGATATTGTCTGCTGTTCTCCAAGCTGTTCCAACTTCCACTCTACCAGCAGTGAGCAAAAGTTCTCCATCACGCCATAGCCTGGCCAATAATTGGTGATTGCTGTTGTTAGGCTTCTTCCCTTCCTTCCTTCTTTCCTTCCTTCCTTCCTTCCTTCCTTCCTTCCTTCCTTCCTTCCTTCCCTTCTTCTTCTTTTTCTTTTCATGACAGCGTTTCTCTGTGTAGCCAAGGCTGTCCTGGAACTCTTTCTGTAGATCAGATCTCTGAGAGATCTGCCTGCCTCTGCCTCTTGAGTGCTAGAGTTAAAGGTGTGTGCCACCATGGCCTGGTCTTCCTAATTGCTTTCAAATTAAATTTTATTTATTCATTTGTGTGTTGTGTGCATGCAGATGTGTGTGGGAGTACTGTCAGTGTACACCTGTGAGAGTCAGAGAACAGGTGGGAGTCTGTTCTCTCCTTCCACCATGTAGTTACTGGGGATTGAACTCAGGTCCTTAGGCTAGGCTTGGTGACTGAGCCCAAACTTACAAAGTTTTGCAAACTTACAAATGAGAGATAGTAACTCATTTTGAAATTTGCATTTCCCTAATACATAAATTTTGTCTCCTTTTAGCCTTGTTTGTCTCCAAATTATTGAATTGTGCCATTATTCTTGAGTGATAGTTTAGCAGTGTATAAAACTTGTGGTCAGAAGCTAGAGAGATGACTCAGCAGTTATAAGCAATGGCTGCTCTTGTAGAGGATCCGGGTTTGGTTCCCAGTACCCACATAGTGATCTGTAACTCTAGTTCCAGGGGTTCTTACACTCTCTTCTGACCTCTGTGTATACCCACTATGCACATGATACACACACACACACACACACACACACACACACACACACACACACACACATTCAGGCAGAACACTTATACACAGAAAATAAAATAATAAAAGAGCACCCTCTTGGTCTACAGATATTTATCTCTGTCCTTTGGGAGACAGTGTGCCATTGTCTTCTGTTCTCTGTAGTGTTTCTTTTCAGAGGCATAATCAAACATCTTTGGAGGCAACTCTTTCTTTATTTGCTAACTTGTCAGACTTTGTCTTTGGTGTTCTGTAGAGTCCCAATGATTTGTGTGTGTATCAGTCCATGTTCTTATCTGTTTGGACCCCATGGCAATCTTTGAATTTCATGCCAGAAAGATGGTTTACTGACTAAAGGTGCTTGCCTCTAAGCATGACTTGGGTTCCATCCCCAGAACCCACATGGTAGAAGGAAAGAACACACACACACACACACACACACACACACACACACACACACACACTAAATGTAATAATCTTTGGATTGTGTATGTTATGGTGCTGGCATCAAACCCAGTGCCTTGAGCATGCTGGAAAACTGCTGTACCATTGAACTATATATAGCTCAGCATGTGTTTATCTGAGACAGGGTTTTGCTCTAAAACTCATGATCCTGCTGTCTCAGCCTCTGGCATGCTGGGAGCACAGTTATGCACCATTAATCCCAACCATGGATTGTACCAAGGTACAATTATTTTCATGTGTATGTGGTGAGTGTGTGTATGGGCATGTGCATGAAGGCTGTAGGTCAGTACCTGGTATATTTCTCAGTCACTGTTCACTGCATGGATAGAGGCGGGGTCTTGTACTGGACCAGAGCTTATCAATTTGGATGGTGTAGTTTGCCAGCTTGCTCCAGGACCTCCCTGGAGGACCTTCCTGAGTGAGGAATTACAAGCAGGCTGCTATTCCTCTGGCTTTTGGAATCTGGACTCTAGTCCTGACACTTGTGCTGTGAGCGCTGTGTGCACAGAGCCATCTTCCCTGTCCAGGACACGCGGTTTTTCAATTGATTATGCACTCAACGGTTGTCTTACAAGACCAAATACATGTCTGTAACCACTTTCCAAAGTCAGGCATCAATTTGAGGTGAGTTTGGGGCTTGGAAAATAGCTCAACATGGTGACCTGAGCTTCATCCTCAGAACCCACATTTCAAAAATCTGGGTGTGGTCACAGACAATTCACCCACCTCCCCCCCCCCCACACACACAAGCATACCTGTGTGAGTGGGGCTGCAGGAGACACCAAACTTCTCCAAGGACATGGGGTTGAGAGCTAATAGAAGGCTCTGGTCCCACTGCTTATCTTTCTTTGTCCCAGCCTGTCATTATTTTCATCCTCCTTCCCTGTGGTCACTAGTGTCTAGTAACTGCCGTGCTGACTTTGTTTCATTCGTCTGTGCCCGGAAAAGACCTGTTTAGTGTCCTAGTTAGGGTTACTATTGCTGTGACAAAACACGATGACCAAAAAAGCAAGCTGGGGAGGAATGGCTTACGCTTCCATATCACCGAAAGAAATCAGCACAGGAACTCAAGCAGGGCTGGAACTTGGAGGCAGGAGCTGAGGCAGAGGCCATGGAGGGATGCTGCTTACTGGTTTGCTCTTCATGGCTTGCTCAGCCTGCTTTCTTATAGAACCCAGGACCACCAGCCTATCCATGTCACCAGCCACAATGTGCCGGGCCTTCCCACCAATCACTAATTTAAAAAATGCCTTACAGCTGGATCGTATGGAGGCTTTTTCTCAATTGAAGCCCCCTTCCCATCAGATAACTCTATCTTGTGTGTCAAGTTGACACAAGACCAGCCAGCACACTTAGTTTTCTCATTCTTGTATTAAATTGTCTGAAAAACTTAAGGAAGGAAGGAAATGGTCTGGGGGGGGGTGGCTCAGTGGGTAAAAGTATTTGCTATTGATGATCCGAGTTTCATCCCCCAGAATGCACAGTGGATTGAGAGAACTGACTTAGACTGTCCTCTGGCCTGCGCGCACGCACACACACACACACACACACACACACACACACACACACGCACACACACCATCATACACACAATAAATAAAGGCTGTCACACAGCATCCACAGTCAGGAAGCAGAGGAGGATGGATGGATGCTGGTGCTCAGCTCACTTCCTCCTTTTTGTGCAGCTCAGAACCCCAGTCCACATTTAGGGTGGGTCTTCCCACTTTAACTACCTAACCTATTTAACTTTGTTTAGAAAAATTACATTTATTTTTATTTATGCGTATGTGTGTGTGGGCACACATGTGCACCTGCGGAGGTCAGAGAACAACTTGTGGGAATCACTTCTCCCTCTATCATGTGGGTCCTGGGGAATGAACTCAAGTCATCCAGGCTTGGCAGCAAGTGCCTTGACCCAGTGAACGATCTCACCTGCCCTTGATTAACCTAATCTAGATAATCCTTCACGGACAAATGCAGGGGTCTGTTTCCATGGAGATTCCCTGCACACTACCAATTAAGATCAGTCATCACAAGACCACAGCAAAATCTGTCTGTTGAGACAAATCGCACTGGTCTAACAGCAGTGTCTGGACTGGGTGGTGGGGTGGGAGGGGAAGGGGAGTGGGGGGGGCTCTGGCTGGAGGAAGCTGCATGAGGCAGCAGGTAAGGGGCACCTGGAGTGGGTCTCTGTCTCAATGCTGCATCCATGTGGCCTAGGATGATTGTATCTTCTCCCTGACTTCCAATGCTTATCTCAGATGGCACTGTGTAGGAAGCAAAGGGTGACTGTTTTCTTTTGTGTGTGCATGTGTATGTGATGTGTGTGCACACACAGTGTGTGTGTGTGCTCACTTGTCTGTACACGTGTGAAGGACAGAGGTTTATGCCAAAATGTCTTCTCCAATTCATCCTATAGAGCAGTGATTCTTAACCTTCCTATTGCTATGACCTGCTACGAGCAGTTTTCCCGCCAGCCTGGTCCCACAGCCACATCAGCCCCAAATAACACACAGAGATGCTGTATTAGATATAAAGTTGTTGGCCTGTTACTAGCGTTTCTTAATGGCTAGCTCTGTTTCCACATGACCTTGTCTTACTGGAGAGATGGTCCAGACTTCTTTCTCTGAAGTCTTTACATCTTGAATCTACTACTACTTCTCCCAGAATCTTCTTTGTCTTCTAGTCCCACCTATCTTGCCTTTCTATTTGCCAACATTGCTTTATTAATTAACCAATAAGAGAAACATATTTACAGAATGACATCTCCCATCAATGACCCTTTAATACAGCTCTTCATCTGTGGTGACCACCACCCATACCATTATTATTCTTGTGACTTCATAACTGTCACTTTGTTGAATCATGATATAAATATCTGATATGCAGGATATCAGATATTTGACCCCTGTGAAAGGGTCATTCAACCCCCCTCAAAGGAGTCATGACCCACAGGTTGAGAACCACCACCATAGAGGAACCAAGTTGACATTCTCTGGAACCCAAGGCTCTCAGTGTCCTGCAAGACAGCCTCAGCATGGTCCCGGAACAGAGAGGGAACTGGATCAATGAGTGAGCTCGGGGTCCCCCAACCCCAACAGGCAGCTATGCAAGAGAGGGCTGGAGCCTCCCCCACCCCCCACATCAGCCTGCCTCCACCACCATCCCACCGGCAGCTGCAGGAACAGGACCCGGTCTGCATTTATGGAATTCCTGTCTGCAAAAACCTCACAGTTGTTTTCGATTAGCATACAAGTCGACATGCGTGTAGAACATCTGCTGTTAATCCACGTCCCAGTGGAAGGGAGATGCCAACACGTCGTTTATTAGGCACGTCCATCCCATAATGTCCTCGCTCTGCCTTTGTCTTCCACGGAGGAGGCCATAAGGGTTCCAGGATGCCTTTTATTTGGCTGTAGACCACGTTTCCTCCTGCCTAACGGGATCTGGATGGAATGGATTCCAGGTTGTTAATGTATGCTATTTTGGAATCAGACTCTGCGGCAATTCATTCTGAAGTCTCTGGGAAAATATCCAGCTCGTGTTCACCCCCTGGTTGTCACAGTGGTATCAGAAACCTGGACACAGTCCCTGAGGTGGGGTGGGGGAGAGGAAGGAAACCCACATCCACGACTCCAAGTTTTAAGGGAATTCCAGGCAGACATGGCAGAGGCCAGGAGGTGCTGGATGATGGACGAGGAGCCTTTGGAATACAGGTGCTGAGCAAGGAGGAGGTGGCAAGATACAGCTGAAGTGGGACATGGCTCCCAATGCCACCGGATGGGCTGAAGAGACTGCTCAGTGGCTCAGTCTGGTTGCACACACACGTGGACACAGCTGTGTCCCCAGCACCCACATAAAATATGGCCTTGGTGGCACACATATGTAGCCCCAATGCTGGGGAAGGCAGAGGCAGGCTGAACCCTGAGGCTCACTGGCCAGCCCATCATTTGCCAATACAGCCATCTCCAGGCTCAGGGAGAGATGCTGTCTCAAAAAAATAAAGTGGGGAGTGAGTGAAGGGGACACCAATGGCAACCTATGGGCCATTGTGAGCAAGTGCACATGCATGCACGCATATACCACACACATGAGTGCACACATACACAGAGAGAGAGAGAGAGAGAGAGAGAGAGAGAAGGGGAAAGGGAGGGGAAGGGAAGGGGAAGGGAAGGGGAGAAATTGGTTTATTGATTGATTGATTTCTGGAAAGGCACTAAAAATTCTTGAAGATGGAATGGTTTGCAATGCATTGTCTAGTGTGTTCCCAGTCATAGTGGCCCCTATACCTGTTTTTCTTTTTCATTGTGTGGTGTGTGTGTGTGTGTGTGTGTGTGTGTGTGTGTGTGTGTATACATGTGGAGGGCAGAGGTTTAAAGATGAAATATCTTCCTCCATCCCTTAACCACCTTCTTTTTGAGATGAGATAGAAACAGGACCTCTCACTGAACATGGAGCTGGCTGTTCTGGCTAGACTGGCTGGCCACGAAGTACCAGGATCCCCCTGTCTCCTTCTCCCTAGCACTGGAATTACAAGCCTGTACCACCATTCTTGGCTTTTCAATATTGGCTCTGGGGATTAAACACAGGTTCTCATGCGTTCAAGGCAGATGCTCTACTAATTGAGCCCTCTTCCCAGCCCAACAGGGATTAATGTATATCACATTCCGGAGTTGTAGCTGACAGTGGGGTAATGAGGCAAGAGAGAGAGGGTGTGGGGGAGAGGCTGAAACCTAGATAGTAGGCAGCCCATCCACACTCAGGAGAAGTATGCATCCTCCAGAATTCTCTCTGAGCAGGCCTTGAAGATGTGGGAGGCGCAAAGGTCCATCTTTCCCTGATCCAGACCACAGATACTAAACGGATCTCAGGAACCACTGACTGATGTGACCCTGTGGGAAAGGGATTCCCCCTTCTCCACGTTTCAACCTTTGTTCTTATGCTGTGGCATCCGGGGCTCTCTCTAGCCACCCTGGACTCCTCAGACACACCCAAGGGGGCTATTGTGGAAGGTGGGACTCTAAAGGAGACTCACCACTTGGGGGAATGCTTTTGGGCCATGCGGAGGGAGGAGTCCTGGAAAGATGTATCATGTTCACATGAAGACCAGAGACCGTAGGCCCCAGAGTCCCCAGCCCTCTGTACACCAGCCCTCTGGTTGGTCATTCTCCATCTAAGGAAAGATCATTGTTGCCACGGAGGTCTGGCGAGATTTTGGATAGAAGATAGCTTTCAGGGCAGGTCACAAAGCAAACCTACTTGTCACTGTTGGGTTACTGAGTGTCTTTACACTTCAGATTTTCGTTGTCATTGTTCCGTGTGTTTCCAGCTGATTCTAATCACAAAGAAAATTAGAGGCATTAGGGCAAAGATGGAGCCCACAGGTAGACTGCTTGCCTAGCATGCATGAGACCTTGAGGTCAAGTCCCAGAAATCTAATAATGGTAACCCTAAGAAAAACTGAGAGGAGGGCTTTATTGGGCCTGTCATTCCACAATGCCGCCAGGCAGCTTAGGGGCAGTGTGTCCTGTCTCATATTACTATTTAATGTGTATGTGTCTGTATGGGGGCATGCACACGGAGGAGTTCAGGTTCCCACAGAGGCCAGAAGCTTGGGATCCTCTGCAACTAGATTTTCATGGATGGTGAGTGTGAACGGGGGTGGAGTTTTCCTTGTCCCATCTACCCGGTCCCAAGGCTGAATATGGATTATAAATGCTCAGCCAATCGCTCACGCTCGTTTCTCGTGAACTCTTACATTTAAATGAACCCATATTTCTATTTGTTCTTTGCCACATGGCTCATGGCTTGTTACCTCACTTTCTACATGTCCTGCTTGGCTCACCGGCTGACTGGTGTCTCTCAAGGCTCCTGACTCTGCTTTTCCTCCTCCCATCATTTTTCAGGCTGTCTGGCCCAATCTCTTCTTGCCCTGCTATTGGCCAATCAGTTTTTAAATTAATGATGAGGATGACCTACAGTGGGTGAGCCACTCAGTGTGGGCACTGGGAATGGAACTCTGGCTGCTTCTTTTTTTAAATAGTGTGTTTGTGAGTGCATGTGGCATAGTGTACTTACAGATGTCAGAGGCCCACCTTGTTTGAGACCGGGTCTCTCATTTGTTGATGAGTACTCCAGGATAGCTGGCCTACAGGCTTCTGGGGGCTTTCCTGGTCTTTGTCTCACATCTCTTTATAGGAGTGCTGAGATTACTAATGCATACCACTGTGTCTGGGTTTTTTAGGGGTCTAAAAGACCCAAACTCAGATTCATTTTGTTCCTGTTGTTGTTGTTGTTTTGGTTTTTCAAGACAGGGTTTGGAGCCTGTCCTGGAACTTGCTCTGTAGACCAGGCTGGCCTCAAATTCACAGAGATCTGCCTGCCTCTGCCGCCCAAGTGCTGAGATTAAAGGCACATGCCACCAACACCCACCTTAGGTTCTTTTTTTATTATTATTGTTTATTTTTATTTTATGTGCATTGGTGTTTTGCCTGCATGTATATCTATGTGATGGTATCAGATTTTGGAGTTACAGACAGTTATGAGCTTCCATGTAGTTGCTGGTATTTGAACCCAGGTCCTCTGGAAGAACAGCCAGGGCTCTTAACCACTGAACCATCAACCCTTGCGTGGCAAGCACTTTGCCCACTGAGCCAATTCCCAGTCTCTCTTTAATAGTAATATGTAAGGTGAAATTGTCTATAGCCATACCAGCTTAAGTAACCAGCTCAGTTGGTGAACAGTTTCCAGAACTAAGGTTAAAAACAAAACAAAACAGTCTGGCATGGTGACATGTCTTTGTAACTCCAATGCTAGGGTCTCAGAGACAGGACAAGCCTTGAGACTCTCTGGCCAGCCATGTTAGGGTACTTGCTGAGTTCCAGGTCAGTGAATTACACTTTAAAAAATACATGGATAATGACTAAAGGTTGACATCTGAGACTGGCTTCTGGTTCCTGGAAGCGTGTGCACCTGCACACATAGGCACCAGCACACACAGAGAGAAAACAGATGAAATCGATCATTTTAACTGGTTTTCAGACTTAACTATTTTACATTACACGGACGTGTGTGTATTTGCATGTGGGTGTGTACCCTGGAGTGCAGATGACTCAGACCAGCAGATTCTGTTGGATCCCCTGGAACTTCAGGTACAGTTGTTTTTGAGCTGCCCAACATGGGGACAGACAGCAGAACTCAAGTCTTCTGACTCCTAGCCCCTCAGCCTCCCTCCCACTCTGTGAATTAATGTAGCTAGTTTTAAGTGTGTGATTCAGTACTATCAAGTGCGTTTGCCTTGTGGATACACTGTCACCACTGGCTGCCTCCAGAATGTTCCCACCACCCTGATTAAACTTTTAAAGGGGGGAGATTACCAGATGTTCTCTTTCCAGCACACTCTCTTGGGTTATCTCCTCCTTTTATGGTCTTTTAGCAATTTTATAACCCTGTGAAGTTGTACAAATGTCAGAATCGCTGTGCACGACCCCTGCCCGAATGCACGTCAGTTAACTACATCTTGTGGAATGTTCTTGGTTGTGCCCTGGGGGAGATGTGCCTGTTTTGCATCTATTCATCTACTCATCTTGTCATTCCTGTAGCGTCCAAGATCCCGTAGTTCTATGCCTTGACATCTCTCAGGCTCTGCCCCACTTTTAATTAAGGAACTGGGTCAAAGATTTGGTGTTTGTTCATTTTGGATGGGAGAGCTATGTGTCTTGCTCTCATAAGGACTGTGTGTGTGTGTGTGTGCGCGTGCACGCGCACGCACGCACGCACACATGTTTATGAATGTACACATGCATGCTTGAACATGCACATGTGTTATGCATATCTGTGTGTTTGCATGGTTTTACATATGTGTAGGGAGATGCACACATGTGTGCAAGGGCCCATGATGACCTGAGGTAGACGTCAGGAACCATCATCTATAGCTCTTCTAGCTCATTCCTCAAGGTAGGGTCTGCCAATCAAACTGTGAGCTCACTGGGATGGCCAGTCTCACTAGCCAACTTGACCTTGGGATTCCCTGTCACCATCTTCTGAGATCATCCTTCACGACCACTTACCATTTGTGTGGCTTTCCAGGATCTGAGCTCTGCTCTTCATGCTTATGCACTCAGGGTCTTACGCTTGCAAGGCAAGCAATTGCCTCCAGCCCTATTTTGATTTTGCTATACAGAGTCCCGTACAGCCCAGTCTGGCCTCAAATTCTCTGTGTTAAAGAGGCTGGCCTTCAACTT
Source organism: Phodopus roborovskii (assembly GCF_943737965.1). Taxonomy (NCBI): domain Eukaryota; kingdom Metazoa; phylum Chordata; class Mammalia; order Rodentia; family Cricetidae; genus Phodopus; species Phodopus roborovskii. Next base: position 11,512,045 of record NW_026126598.1, on the reverse strand, counting down.
TTCATCTTCCTGCCTCTACCTCCCAAGTGATGGGATTATAGACATGCACCATCTCACCCAGCGGAGGGCCAGCACTATAGTCTCCAAACTGGAGAAGTCTCTAGCTGTAGGACCAATCATGTAGCGAGGCAGCTGGGGATCGGAATGGCCTGCACCCCCCTCCCTTGGCTCCAGTCTCAACAGGCAGGCTTTGCTTTTATTTGGCAGGTGAGGAAGTTAGGCAGCTGGGCCAGAGCCCAGACCTCCTCCATTGTGGGAAGGACAAGGCATGGAGGCTTCTCAGTTGTCACAGTGTGCTAGAAAGAAAGGTGCCAGATAATAGTCCTACTTCTGTCACTGTAGGGACTCATAACAGAATTGCAGGGTCAGCTGCCTTACCAGGATGGGACCTGAGTTTGATCAGATCCTCAGAACCGACATGAAAAAAATCCAGGTGTGGCATGTTCCTGCAATCCCAGGGCTGAGGGGGCAGAAGCAGGCGCATCCCTGGTTTCATTGGCCAGCCAACCTGGCGGAATCAGTAAGTTCCAAGCCAATGAGAGACCCTGTCTCAAAAAGCAAGGTGGATATCACCTGAGGGATGACAGCCAAGTTGGCCTCTGGCCTCTCTCGTACATACACAGTGCTCCTTTGTGTGTACTTACATCAGGAAAAGCATTCACATGTGTGCACAAAGACAGAGGGAGAGAGGAAGGAGACTCTGGGACCATCTCACCAACTTGTTTCACTGTACTCCTGGGCAAGCCTGGAGCATGTCTTTCATGTCTGTGGCCACACTGACATCCACCCTTACTGACCCTTAGGACAGACCCGAGACTTATGGGTGGATATGAACACTGCCTCCATCTAGAGTCGAATGTTATACAGAGTCTCAGAAAGGTCAGAAAACCAGCCTCAGGGGCTGGAGAAATGGCTCAGTGGTTAAGAGTATTTGCTGCTCTTGAAGAAACCTGAATTCTGTTCTCAAACTGTCAGGCATCTCACAGCTGCCTGTAACTCTACCTCCAGGAGATCCTGTGCCCCCCCCTTTTTTTAACCTCCCCAGGCACCTGTAAATGTGCATGTTCTAGTCTCTCTGTCTCTCCCTCTCTCTTCCCTACCCTTAAATAAAAAAAGAAAGAGAAGAGATGAAAGAGGAAAAGGCCCATCTGAGGTCACAGGCAGGTGGCCACGGCCTTCCTCGTCCCCCTAGTGATCTGGGGAGCAAAGAGGTTGGGAGATGCAAGCATCCTCAGTGTAGCAGATATTTTGGGGCACATGGAGCAAACCCTCCAAGAAAGGGGCTTTTGTTTGGTTCAAGAGAAATGGAGTTATTAAAAGAGAAGAAGAATTTTTAAAAACTTAACAACAGAAAGCATTTGCTAGAGAAATGTAAATAATGACTTCTGTTGTCTGGTTCATTTAGTTGGAAACGTATTTTTTTTTTTTTTTAAACTATAGGGAGGAGGGGCTGGAGATTTGCCAGCTCAGTTTCCTCTCATAGCTGCCTCTGAGCAGGCAGGCCATCTTGCATTTATCCTGAAATCAAGCCTCACCTAGGTCTTGTACAAAGTGGGTCCTCCTACACTCCTAGCAGGCTCCCAGGTTTTATTATATAGCCCAGGCTGACCTGTTACTTCCTCTGTAGCCCAGGCTGACCTCAAGCATGTAGTCCTCCCTCCCCAGTCTTGTGAGTGCTCCACCATTCTGACCCATAGTGTTAATTCTCAAGTTCAACAGCCCCTGATTTATTTATTTATTCTGTGCGTTTGTGTGTGTGTGTGTCTATGTCTATGTGTGCAGTATTCATGAACAAATATGTACATGTATGTGGATGCCAAAGACATCCCTCTGGTGTCATCCATAGGAATGCCATCCTCCTCTTTCCAGACAGAGACCCTCATTGGCCTGGAACTCACTAACTGGGCTAAACTGGCTTGACTTCTAGCCCCAGGGGTCTGCCCATTCCTGCCTCCTGAGTGCTGGGATTGCAGGTGCATGCCACCATGCCTGGCATTGTCCCTGGGTACCAGGGACAGAAGTCAGGTTCTCATGCTTGCAAGCAAGCACTTTATGGACTGAGCTATGTCTCGACCAGCCCCTGATTCTTCCCCCCTTGAACCCCTGCTATGAACCTGAGTTCCGGAGGCAGGGTCCCTCAAGGCTTTTGTCTGTATTTTCAGTGTCTCAAATAACGCGCGCGGTTTGTGCTCTGCAGACAGGCTGACTCTCCTGGGTTTGCTGAACAGGCGGGCGAGCGAGCGAGAGAATTGAGTCCAGGAAGGTATGGCAGGGGGCCAGACCTAGCTCTTCCAGCTGCATTTATTTAGTAGGATAGACGTGACTTGGCTTCACCCCAGGTGGGTGATAAGCAGCCCCTCTACAGGTTGCAAGCCAGACCCAATGCTGCCCCGCAAATGGCTGTGACCCCATCCCCTCTGCAAAAAAAAGCCTGGCTTCCTCATGCCTGGGTTGCCCCTGATGCTTCAGAGTCCCCTTCTGGGAAGGGCAGGACAAGAAAGTGCTGTAGCTTAAGAAAGCCCTTGATCAGACGCTACTCTGACTCAGTGGGGGTGGGTGGAGTTCCGGGGAGAGACCTGGAACGTTACTGTCTTAAAGAGGTGCTACTCTGTAAACTGAGAAGGTTGGACTATCAGAGAGACTTGGAGAAGAGGAACTGTTAACCCTCGGCTGTAATCGCTGAGTATGGAGGGCTATAAGGTTATCTGCCATGACATAGCCCAGATATCAGGCCCATCAGGGGCTGCTGACTTGGTTTCTCCTTTCTGTTTGGAGCAGAGGGCAAGGGGAGGGGGGGGAGGTCCCACTTGTGTGTGCAGAGGCCAGAGATGAACATCGGGCGTCCTCTGATAAGGGTCTTTCCCTGGCCTGAGCTCAGCAATTAGGCTCTACTGTCTGGCCAGTGAACTCTAGGGCATGTCCTGTCTCTGCTTACACCTGCCCCGTGGTCCTGGGATTTTCTAGTCATGTGTGATCATGCCTGTTTTTTTTTTTTTTTTTTTTTTTTTTTTTGTTTTGTTTTGTTTTGTTTTTAGTGGATACTGGAGACCAGAACTCTGGTCCCCACACTTGTGCAGCAGGCACGTTACCCACTGGGCTGTCCTCCCTCAGCCCCTTGTTTTTTCCTTTACGATGAAGAGAAACCATTTAGCTCTATGGATTTTTTTCTGTGGAGGTAGAATTTGCTGCAAGGAAACAGCCAGTCACTGTGGGTTATCTGACAAATACTGTCACCACATCTGGTCACTCTTGTGTTTGAGCCTTCTGAGTTTTATTTTCTTCCTAAATCTCCACAGACATTTTTATTTTATTTTACATGTATGGGGTATTTTGCCTGCACGTATGTCTGTTCGCCACATGCAAGCCAGGTGCCTACAAAGGGCAGAACAGGGTGTTAAGTCCCCTGTAACTGGAGTTACAGATGACTGTGAGCCACCATGTGGGTGCTGGGATTTGAACTTGGGTCCTCTGGAAGAGCAGCTAGTGCTTTTTAACCACTGAGCCATCTCTCCAGTTCCTACTTCCTGAGTCTCAATGAGTCTCCTTCCATGAGGAAATGTTTCAATCCAGAGAATATAGCTATACAGCACCTCTACCCTCTACCCCTGTGGACCATCCAAGTATATCAGGGGTGACTGAGAGCAGAGACCTAGGTGTGGCCAGCAGACCAGGGAACCCCATAGAACTCATCTCTAGCCTGAACCCCCATGCCTCAGTTTCTCCAACTGCAAAGTGGGTTTTTCATGCTACCTCACATCTCAGGTAAGGGGACGACATATTGTCCTAAACATAGGAGTGTGAACTGTGGTGTCACACACTCCCAGAGACTGCAGGCAGGATGTGTCTGCAGCATGAGCTCTAGTAGATGATAAACTTCTAGCCTGGGTCCCCAGGTTCTCGTGGTAGCTCTGCATGTCCCTAAGACTTATTGAGTAGCAGAGGCCTCTGGGCCTTCCTTTCTAACCTAAGAAATTGACTCTGAGGTGACATCATTGTGGGACCCTGGCCACAATGCACACCCTGGACACACACCCCGGTATGTGACTATTTCATTAGTTACCTCCAGGAAGGCTTACATCAGAAGGCTAGGAAGATGGCTCCGTGGGTGAAAAATCTTCCTGAGAATCCGAGTCCAAATCCCCATAACCCATATAAAGTCACATATAAAGTCTGTACACTCAGTGTTTCCAGGGTGGGATGGGCACCTCCATAGGAGATCCCTAGGAGCTCACAGGACATCTAGCCTGGTTACACAGTGTCAAACAACCTGGGATCCTGTCTCTCAATGAGGTTGACGGTGTATGTGTGGTACGGCACACACACACCCTCTCACTCACATGCAGGAACACACACACACACACACACACACACACACACACACACACCATTTTTTTTTTTTGAGAAATTATCTGAAGAAAGTAGCCATGCATTCTGAACTCTGAATGTGATATTACTTCTTGAGACGTATCCCCACCACCAAAGCTGCTGTCCGTTGGAGACCCAGGTTGAGCACAGATTTTCCCCAGGGTTTGCAAAGGGAGGAGGTTCGGGGATTGCTTACTTCCATGCTGCACCCTGAGAATCTGGACCCCATCAAATGCTCACTGGCAGAATGTGAGCGCAGGCCAATCCCAGTGCAAAGACAGAGCATTCACGAAAGTTTTGACAGGGAGATTTCATTTTGGAGCTCACATTCCCCAGGGGGGTTTGTAATGATTGCGCCTGAGATGGAACCATTCGCCCACAATGCTTTCCAGATTGGGGGAGCATGTGCCTTTCTCAAGGAGGATGGGCTGAGCAAGGGAGGCCGAGGGAAAGAGGCTGCTGGGTGCGGGGACTCCCGGACCTCGTTTACTCCTTGGGTAGATGCAGGACAGTGGTCACCACAGATGGTCCTTCTGTAGCTTTCATCCCCCACAACCTTTAGCATTAAGGTCCTATTCAGGTTGAGGGTGTAGGCAGAATACTTGATCTCTGTTATAGAGATAAACACCAAGACCACTTACGGGAGGAAAGGTTTTGTTTCAACTTACACCCCCACAGGTACCAGCCACCACTGAGGGAAGTCAGGGCAGAAGGAAATCAAGGCAGGGATATAGAAACCATAGAGGTTTCTTAAACAGCCCAGACTCCCTGACCTAGGGATGACACCACCCACAGTGGTTTGGACACCAATCAACCATCAAGACAGTTCCTCATAAGTATGACCACATCCCAGTCTGGTCTGGTCTGGGCAGTCCCACAATTGGACTCTCTCAGATGAGACCAGGCTGTGTCAAGTTGACAGCTGAAGCTAACTAGAACACCAGATATAACATAGAGTGAGACCCCTGGATTCAATCCCCAGCACTGAATAAACAAACAAAAACTTTATATTATTTAGGGGGTTGGAGAGATGGCTCAGTGCCTAAGAGTGCTTGCTGTTCTTGCAAGGGACCCAAGCTCTGTTCCCAGAACCCACATTATGAAACTTATAACCACCTGTAATTCCAGTTCCAGGCACTTGATGCCATCTTCTGGCCTTAAGGATCACTGCACTCACACATACATATACACACAGAGAGGCACAAACACAAACACAGGAATGAGAGAGACAGACAGACAGAGACACACAGATGGGGACAGGAAGATAAAGAGACAGACACAAAGGCAGAGAGACAGTCACATAGAGGCAGAAATAGAGACAGAGATGACTACAGACACAAACAGAGAGACAGAGAGACAGAGAGACTGTTTAGAGTTGGGCAAAGACAGGTAGTAGCAGAACCTTCTAGAATCAGAACCCCAGACTGAGTGGGAATAAACCCGGGACTTGTATGTGTATGTGTGTGAGTATGGATGTGTGTGCATGCCTAAGAACACTTGTAGAGGTCAGAGGACAACCCCAGTGTCAATCATCACCTTCCACCTTGTTTGAGATGAGCACTCCAAATTACAGATGGGGAAACTGAGGCTCAGGAAACAAGGGTCATCTGTCAATGACCACAGCTTAGGGAATCAGTGATCACACTGGAATCAGAGCCCCTGCAAGGCCACAAGACAGGGTAGGGATGCCCCCAAGGTCTGGCCAGGGAGCCTAGCAGATCCAGTGTCGGCTATGTTCGCGAACACTGATTGGCAACTTAACTGATCTGGAGTCACTTCTGACAGGTCTTTGAAGACATTTCTAGATGGGTTAGATACAGCCTAAATGTGGGTTGCACCATCTCAGGGGCTGGGGCCAGACAGAATAAAAAGGAGATGGTGAGCTGAGCCCCAGCATCCATCTCTCTCTCTCTGCTTCCTGACTGTGGATGCCATGTGACCAGTTTTTCCCACTGTGACAGACTGAGTCAAAATGTTGCTTTTGTCAGGGCTACAGGAGAAGTAACTAAGACAGTCCCTGACCTTGAACTTGCTGGGTACAAGTTTGTTTCAAGATTTCCCTTGCTGTTTGCCATTGGGAAGCACAGAGGACACTTCCCGTGGGACCCTGTGGGACCTGGAGATTCCTGGAAGTAAGACCCGCAGTTCTTGTGGAAACTGTAACCCAGGAGAGCCCTTCCGTGTTCCTGCACAGAGTCCACTCAGAACTCCCCATAAGTCCTCCTTATTATATCAACACTAAACCAAATGTAGGCCAGGTGGGTGGAGCACACCTGTAATCCCAGCCCCAGGGAGGCTGAGGCAGGGGGATCTGGTGTTCGGGGCCAGCCTGGGCCACCTAGTAAAGCTCTCTGTCAAACAAACAAAACAGATTTATCTCTGTTTTATACTGTATCCATCACTTCTCTCACAGCTGGGCCACTGGCCTTCTGGCGGGCAGGGGCTCCACTTTTGAGATACTGGGGGAGTAACCCTCCTTTCAAGCAAGCCCCCAAATGTCTACCTAACCTCTTTGTGGGCAGTTCTAGAGGTGAGAGTACTCAATCCCTTCTGAGCATCCGGTGGACCTGTGGCTCATTCTCTGAGGAGTTAGGGCCTGGGCTGTGTGAAGTCGTCCCAGGGAGATTGGATCTCCAGAGTGAGGCCCATCTGTTTGCTCGTCTCTTCCTCCCCCTCCCCCTCCCTTCTCTCCCCTTCTGCCTCCCCCTTGCCCTGTACCCTTTCTTTCCTCCCCCTCCCTCTTTCTCCTCCCGCCCCTCGTCCTCTCATTTTTCTTCTCCCCCTTCCCCATCTCTCATCTCCTCCTTGTCCTTTCTTCCTCTTCCTCCCTCCCCTCCTCCTCTGAGACAGCTGCTCAGTTCCTCTGTGGCTCCCAGATTGCCTGCTACCCTACAACCTTGTCTGTGTGCTCACCATCGTAAAAAGACGGGGCCCCGGATGGAGTGTGCAGCGGTCTCTTCCATCACAAACCTTTTCCTGGCTTTGTTTTCTTTCTCTTTCTTAACAGTGTTAAGACTTCCTTCCAGAACCTGGCCTGGGCTGTAAGGTTTCTGGGGACTCCACACCCCATTTCTTCCTGAAACAGCATAGTGTCTCTCACATGCTCCTGGTTTGGCATACCTTGGCAGTGCCTTTCAAACTGTCTTTGCACAGAAGTCACCTCTGGGTCCCATTAACCCAAAAATTCAGAGCGGGTAGGGCTGGGGCAAGGCCTAGGAGCCTGCATTTGTTGTTGGTGGTGGTGGAGGTATGTGCGTTGTGCATGTCTCGTGTGTGTGTGTGTGTGTGTGTGTGTGTGTGTGTGTGTGTTTAGGCCAGAGGTCAACCTCAGCTCTTGTCCCTCAGATTCCATTCATGTTTTGAGGCAGGGTCTCTCAGCAGCCTGGAACTCACCAAGTAGGCAAGACTAGCTGGCCTGTAAGCCCCAGGGATCCCCCTGCCTTCAACTCCCCACACTGGGATTATAGGCATGCACTACCACACCTGGCTTTGTTTGTTTCTTTATTTTTGCATGTATCCTGGGAGTGAACTCAGGTCCACATACTTACAAAGCAAGCACTTCCATTCTCTCTTGGTTTGTTTGGTTTTGTTGTTATGGGTTCTTTGTTTTGCTTTCTTATGAAACAGGTTTCACATAGCCCCTTGGCCTCAGACCTGCTATAAGCTGAGACTGGCCTTGAGCCTCCCATTGCCACCTTCGAAGCAACCAGATTGCAGACAGGTATTGCCGTGCCCAGCTCCAACCTATATTTTCTTTATCATTGTCACCTGTGTATGATGGGGACACATGAATGTGCAGAATTTGGGGCATGACTCTGGAGAACCGGCTGTCCTTTTCCTTGGGGATCATGCTCGGGTCAGGCAAAGTGTGCAGCAAGCATTTTATCTGCTAAGCCACCTCACCTAGTGCTGGCCTTTGACATTTGTGAACTGGGTCCCACCTCCCGAGGGAGGGCTGGGATTAGAGACTACGCCACCACACCCAGCAGGGACCTGCATTTTTGGCAAGCTTCTGGCACACTCCACTGGTCTGGACCACACTGAACACAGAACAGGTATCAACATAGTACCTCTTCGCTGGCTCTGGCCCTCTTGCTGTGGGAAAGCACGGGGGCATATTGGAGAGAGGTGGTCCCTGGCAAAGGCTGTGGGTGGGTAGTGCCCATCTTTGTCCTTGCAGAGGCCATTGCCTTAACTATACCAAACTATACCGTCTGGTAGTGTTGAAGAGACCTTGTGGGCACAGTGGGTGTACCTACATCGGCCCATCTCCAGTTGTGTTAATATTTGGGGATTAGGGAGGGGTCTAAGAAAAGCCCTTTCTGCTGCTGGAGAGCTGAGGATTCAGGGAACTTGGAGCCAAACAGATCTTTCTCCTCTAGACCACAGACTCCTGTGTCACTGTGGGTTTTCTGCCCTATGTAAGCCAGCACACACCTTCTTTACCAAAGCTCAGCTTTGTCTCTGGAACTAGGGACAAAGATCCTCTCTATTACATTTTTATTTTGTTTTTTTGTATGTGTGTCGGGGTGGGGATTGGTGTGTGTGCTGTGGCGCACGTGTGGAGGTCAGAAACAACTTCTGGGAATCATGGTTTTTTTTTTTTTTCCTTCCATCATGTGGGTCCCTGGGGATCAAACTCAGATCATCAAGCTTGGCAGCAAGCACCTTTAGCCTTGGAGGCATCCCGCTGGCCCTTGCTACCTCTCACCTGAGGAGTTTCTGAGCTGGAGCTTCACACCTTGCCCTACTCCAAGTCTGAGTTGTCAATGTTTCCATATGTGGGGAAGATGTTGAAGCTGTAGCTGAGGGACATGACGATGGGGTCTGGGATGCATAAAACACACCCCTCCTGTCATCTCCTTCATCCCTCTGTAGAGCCTCATGAGGCCCAACAGGCAGGGAGGAATTTTATGATGTTTTTACTTATTCGTTTCAAACATGAGGCCACTGAGCTCGGAGGAATTCAATGAATCACTCACAGTGCCTATGAAGTTCTGAGCTTGAACTGATTCTTTAGCTAGTTATTTATTTTGTGGTGGTGGGGATTGCATCTGGGGCCTCATGTGTTCTGGGCAAGCACTGTACCACCGAGCCTTGCCCCAGCCCCTAATGGGCATTCCAGGCAAGTGCTCTAACACTGTCAAACTATCCCGGCTCTTTTTTTTTTTTTTTTTTTTTTTTTTTTTTTAATTTTGAGACAGAATCTCACTAAGTTCCCCAGGCTAGCTTTAAATATTCTTAGCCCAAACTTGCACCAACAGGACAGACTCAGTGGTAGAGTACTTGCCTAGCATGCATGAAGTCCTAAGTTCAGTCCCATACCACAGAATCCATCCACCCACCCACTTTCCTACCCACCCATCTCATCCACCCACATATCCATCCACCAACCACACACCCATCACACCCATCCACCCACATACAAACACACCCATCCATCCATCCACCCACATACCAACACACCCATCTGTCCATCCACCCACATACCCACACACCCATCCGTCCATCCATCCACCCCCACACCCATCCACCCACCTATACACCTATCCATCTAATTACCCACACACCCATCCATCCATCTACCCACCCCACACCCATCCATCCATCCACCCACCCACCCACCAACCACACACCCATCCACCCACCCACACACCCATCCATCCATCCACCCACCCACACACCCATCCATCCATCCACCCACCCACACACCCATCCATCCATCCACCCACATACCCACACACCCATCCATCCATCCACCCACACACCCATCCATCCACCCACACACCCATCCATCCACACATCCATCCATCCATCCACACATCCATCCATCCATCCACACATCCATCCATCCATCCACCCACCCACACACCCATCCACCCACCCACACACCCACCCACCCACACACCCATCCATCCATCCACCCACCTATACACCTATTCATCCACCCACCCACCCCCTACCCATCCATCCACCCACCCACACACCCATCCACCCACCCACACACCCATCCACCCACCCACCCACACACCCATCCATCCATCCACCCACACACCCATCCATCCACCCACCCCCTACCCATCCACCCACCCACCCATCCACCTATCCATCTAATTACCCACATACCCATCCATCCACCCACCCACACACACACCCATCCATCCACCCACCCACACATCCATCCACAAAAAAGGAGTAATGACCCAGAAGCACATTCCACCATCTTCTCAAGAGGAACCTGCTGTTTGTCACAGGGGCTAAGAGAAGTCCTGCCCAGGGCCCAGAGAGGCAAGAACTTTGGGTTCCAGAGAGACACCAAGAACAAATTAGTGGGAGGGAGAAACTGAAGCAAAGTGCTAAAAATCACATGGGGAGGGAGTTGGTGATATCTAAGGCAGCCTTCAGTGGTACAGAATAGCAGAGAAATCACAAATTCTAATAGACTGGGATATGCCACCAGCTCACCCTTATGTCCCCATTTGCTTGCAAAAGCAGCAAAAGTGAGAAACAGAAGAGACAGGGGTTGGAGGGAATGGTTCACTCAATGAACATTTGCTTTGCAAAGACAAAGGCCTAGTTCAGTCCCAGCACCATGTGAAAAGCTGGGCATGGTGGTGTGCAGGCCAGGGAGGCAGAGGCAGGAGGAACACCTGGATTCAGTGGCCGACCAACCTAATCTAACTGGGGAGTTGTGGGCCAATGAAAGACCTATTTCAAAGGAAGTGGATGTGGTTGTCCTCTAGCACACACACACACACACACACACACAAAGAAGGGACTGGAAACATGGCTCAGCAGGTAAGAGCACTTGCTGCTCTTGCTGAGGACCTGGGATCTGTTCCCAGCAGCTACAAGGTGGCTCAGTGCCCTCTGTACCTCTAACTCCAGGGATCTGATGCCCTCTTCTGGTTGCCTTACATACTGAATGCATGTGGCGTGCATATGTTCATGCAGGCAAAACACTCATACACATAAAAAGTTAATTAAAAAAAAAAAAGAAGAGAAAAATTAAAGTGAAAAAAAATCTAAGCCAAACACCTCTTTAAAATCGAATTATTCATTTATTTGTTTTGTGTGTTTGTGTGTGTCTGTGTGTGGGCCCTCAAGTACCTTGGCACATGTGTGGAGGTCAGAGGACAACTTGTAGGAGTCAATGCTCTCATTTCATCACAGGGGCCCTGGGATCAAACTCGGGCTGTCAGGCTGGGAAACAACTGCCTTTGCCGATTGAACCATCTCATTAATAGTGACTTGAAAGAATGAAGAGATTGAGGTCAAATAACTAAGGGATGGATAGGCACTTGCCTGAGATGACCCAGTGTTATGACATGCCAGGGTCCAAGTCACCACTGTGAGAGCTTCCTCCCCACCCCACTCTGATTCTCATGCCTCTAAGAAGCCTATGAATGTGTGTATGCATGTGTGCACCTATATGTGTGTGCATGCATGTGTGTATGCATGTGCTTGTGTGTGTGTGTGTGTGTGTGTGTGTGTGTGTGTGTGTGTGTGCAGTAAAACTTACATGGAAGTCAGAAGATAATTCCTCGCCTTCTATCTTGTTAGAAACATAGTCTGAGCTGCCAGGCTAGCCTGAAACCTCCTAGGTTCCTTGACTCTGCCTCCCTGGGCCCAGATTTTTCATGGGTTCTACGAATTCAAACTCGGGTCCATGTGCGTGTGAGGCAAGCAAACAGAAGCCATACTCTTGAGCTGTCTCCTACCCTGGAGGCCACAGCTCTTGATGGCCCATCTGTCCATCCTTTTTTGTCCTATCAGGCTGGAGAACATCGTGGGTCCCCTTGGAGGTCGAAGTCTTTAGATGAAAGCACACAGCCACAGCCTTTCGGACACACACCTCAGCCCTCAATGACCTGATCCTCAAAGCTGTGCCTCTAACTTCCTTCCTGTCGATTCCGGCTGCTAGCGGCTGCCGGCCTCTGTCACGGGCATATTGCGAGCACATGTGCTTATACACACAGGCCTATTCACAGGAAGCCAGTGCTGAGAACCACATTAAAAATGAACCGAGGAGAGGGAGTCACTCTGTAACATGCTTTATTTTATTTTCGTTCGGACCTGGAGAGAAACTCATCTTGGCTGCTAATCAAAGAGGTGGTGGGAGACTCTAAGCAGAAACCAAATCACCCTTGCCTGTCTCTTGGGACAGTGGCTCTGGCTTGAAGCACTTGAGAGAGAGGCTCCCCCAGACTGTGGCTGGTCTATCAGCTGGAGTTTTCAGTGTCAGCCTGGGTTCTCTGTTCAAGCTACAGGACACTGGATCCCTTTCCTCTGCTGTCCAGTCCATGTCCTTTACTGCAGATGGGATTCCTGGGGTGGCAGAGGGTGGATGGGGGTAGGGAGTAGGGATGAGACTCCTTTTACTTCTGGAAATGCAAACCCTTTTTTAGTCAGGAGGCACTAGGGCTCCATGGAGAGAATGTATTTAAAGGCCTTGTCCCAGGGGGCTGGGCAGATGGCTCAGTGGGTAAAAGCGCTTGCTTGAAAGCATGAGGGCCTGGGCGCAGCTCCCACATAACAAGTCAGGTGTGCAAGTGGTCCCATGCACACCTTTAACTTCAGCACCATGGAGGATCTCTGGTGCTTTCAGGATGCTAGGCTTAAAAAAAAAAAAAAACCCAAGTATCAGGGTTCAGGGACAGACTGTGACTCAATCAGCAAAGCAGAGAGTCATACAGGAAGATGCTAAACACTCCTCTGGTCTCTGTGTGCATGCACCACACCCATGTATGTACTCACTCCACTACACAGGCAGGGATGGCAGTGTGTGCTTGTAATTCCAGCACTAGGGAGACAGAGACAGGCAGATGCCATGGACTCACTGGCCAGAAAGCATAATCTACTCGTGAGTTCCAGCACAGTATGAGACCCTGTTTCAAAGGCAAGGCAAAGGTGTCTGAAACATGACAGCTGAGCTTGTCCTCTAGCTTCCACATGCCTATGCACACACACACAAACACACATGCACATACATGCATGCAAGTATGGGAGATGATGGGACTATGGACCACACAGGAAGGATGCTGGATACCCCAGAGGGATGCTTGGAGGAGGTCAGGACGCAAAGGTATGAATCTTAGTGCACTGGGGCCATTAGCTGTCTGACTGAGATTCTTCAGAGGTCTGTTGCAAATTCCATAGCACAAATCCAGACTCAGCTATTCCCACCTACTACAGTGGAACTCTGAATCACTGTCTGTTTCCTGGCCCAAGATCTTATTCTGTGTGTGCACATGTGCATGCTCTGAGTTTCATCCTGAGCACCATGTAAAACTGGGCATGTTGGCACACACCTATAATCCCAGCATGTGGGAGGGTCAGGAGTTCAAGGTTATCCTCAGAATGTAGTGAGTTCAAGGCCAGCCTGGGCTACATGAGACCCTGTCCCAACACAACAAAACAAACAAGTTACTCCTCCTTGTTCCCTGGAACCATGTTTAATTCTTGCTTGGTGGCACGCAACATCCAATCTAACCCATTGCTACTGAATCTGAAATCGCAAAGCCCTGGTTCTTTCTCTCAGTTGCTAGCTATCCTGCTGTGTGCGGGGCCCTTTTGAACCACCTCAGCCATACCAGCGTCACCCCATCAAGAGTAAGCCGTCTAAACCGGAAAGCCAGCCATCCCAATCTTTCACCAGAGACCCTGCAGTGGAGGTCCACTCCGCCTGGCTACAAGCCAAGCAGCAACTATGTTAGGACACAGATGTCTTTGTGCAAAGCAAGACACGCCCACCCACCCACTCAGAGGTGCATAACTGCCATCTGCTGGAGGGCTATGGTAATGACCACAGACACTTACACCTGGTGAGGATTGTGCAGGCCCAGTCCCTGAATTGACCCACTCATATCTTCTCTTCCAATGACCTGGATCTGTTGCTGGTTTGCCAAGGGCGTAAGAACATGGTGTAAAAACGTGTGGAATACTTTAGAGATGGAACCCCAGCTTCAGAGATGGGGCTGTGATGCAGCTGATGGAGAGCTTACCTATCACCAGGAGGGCCTGGGTTCTGTCCGGCACCACATAAACTGGATCTGATGATGCACACCCTTAATTCTCACACTCCAAAGATTAAAGGGACCCTTGACCACATGGGGATTCGAGGCCAGTTTGAACTAACTGTAAGACACTGTCTAAAACACCAGCAAAAACCCAAAACCGAACCTCAGGTCCACCATGCTGGATTCCTTCTGTGAACAGTTTCGTCACCTATAAATGGGCGTACTGGTAGTGCCTTGCTTTGGGATGTGGTGAGGTTTATCTGAGTGAATATTTGTGAGGTGTTTAAAATAGGCCCTGAGAGTTTAGGGTATAACTCAGGGGGAGCTCACTTAACTAATGGTCTTCACCCAGCCCTGGGTTTTATCCACTACATTGTGGGGTGTGTGTGTGTGTGAGAGAGAGAGAGGTACTAATACACAGATATACTATTCTATTTATTAATATTAACACAATTCAAATGATAATTGTTAAATATATTTTATATTGATGTAATATGTATAAAGAGACATAAACAAGATACATGCATAGTAGATAGATACATAGGTAATAAGCAAATGATAGCAATAGATATGGGAACGCTTTAGAGGTGGTTTAGTAGTTGAGAGTGTGCCCTGCTCTTGTAGAGGACCAGGTTCGGTTCCCAGCACCCATGTCAGGAGCCTCAAGGACTCCTGAATAATTCCAGCTCCAAGGGCTCTGGAGCCTCTGGCTGTCGTGGATGTACTCAAATAAAATGAATCTTTTTAAAAAACTGTATGTGGGGATTGTCTGAGGAAGACACTTGGAGTTGATTTCTGGCCCCAACATATATTCACACACAGACAAAAATTACAAAAAGAGCAATGTAATTAAATAAACAAGGTCATGATCTTAGACTTTAGGGGTCATGTACCCCATTCCCCTGAGAATTAGACAAAGCCTTCTGCCTTATTTATTAAGACAGACTCCATACAGAGAATCTTGCTTATTGGGGTCCTGGAAGGGTCTGTGATCTCTCACTAAATCTAGATCCTAGGTCTTCCAGATAAGATGGCAGAGTGAAGAGAGAGCCTAGCCCTCACCAGGGCTCACTTCTTGTGGGGTAGGTGTTGCTTAGGTTCTGGTCTCCCTCCCCCTTCTTCCTTTGTTTCTCTTGCTTGGGTTTTGTGGATACAGGGTCTCGTGTATCCTGGACTGACCTAAACTCTCTGTGATCCTCCTGCCTCCTGAGCGCTGGGGTTACAGCTGTGCACCCACCTGGGGTTGCTTTCCAAACTCCCAGGTACTTCACTGCTGTCAGTTACTTTTAAGTGTCGACTTGCCAAGTCCTAGAGTTACCTGAGAAGGGACTCTCATTTGAGGGATGGCCCAAACCAAACTGTCTTGTCGATAGGCCTATAGGAGGGTGTCCTGATTGCTTATCGATGTAGGAAGACCCAGGCCCCTGTGGGCAGCGCCATTCCCTAGGCCTTGATCTAAAGACAGCTATGTGAACAGAACAGCAGCATGGAGCATTCATTTCTTTCTGTTCTTGGCTGTGGATATACATGGTCTGCTTCAACACTCTGCCTTGACCTCCATGCTATTATGGGCTATGACCTGGAAGTATAAGCCAAACAAACCCCCTTTCTTCCCTAAGTTGCTTTTTGGTCAAGATATTTGATCACAACAACAGATATGAACCGAGAAACCCACCCACAAGAGTGATCCGGCCCTTTCTCAGCTGGACTTTGGAAACAGATACACTTAGTCCAAGTGGAGCAGCAGTTCATCCGAGACCCCAGACGTGGGTCACTGAGACCGTTCAGTGAGCAAAGGCGCTTGCATGCTGGCGTGGTGACTGAGTTTGATCTCTGGAACCCGGGGAAGTGGAAGGAGAGCAATGAGTCTCCGAAGTTGTCCTGTCACCTCCATGCCTGTGCCTGGCACACACACAATAATAATTTAAAAATAAGAATACTCCCCTGTACTTCCCTATGAGGAAAAGAAACAGGACAACTTGAAATAAAGCCCAGCTTTATTTCCCTCGTTGAGAGGATGTATTGATCCAGGGGAACTTCGGTCTCCTTTGGCTGTGAAGGAAGAAGGACATCCTTTGCTCCTTCCTATAAGCAGAGCTCGTGCCTGTTCTCTGCAGCTGGGGCTGAGTCACCCAAATTCTTTCCTGATCCATTTTCTGGCCCTCACCCCTATTTTCTTTGGACATCTGAAGTATATCCTAAATTTCTCCTGCCTAATTTTAGTCTCTGGGAACTGAAGCCAGATGATGCCAGACTGAATTGTCCTTGTCATTGGTCTTTCTAAACTGGGCTTTGTCAGCAGCTCTCTGCAGCTGTCCGTCCCACCAAGTGAGGTGGGCTGGGAGACACCGTGATCATCGCGGACAACAGCACTAGGGCTAAGAGGACCCAGGAGCTTGCTCCTCTGTGTCACCCTGCACTGGGAAGTCCTTTAAAGGCAGGGGGCAGTCTTCACTCATCAGCAAGCCGTGTGCTGGAAACCCGCTGTAGGGCTGTGGAGGTGGCACACTGGCTCTTGCTTTGTAAGCTTGAGGATCTGAGTTCAAATCCTCTGGAACCTATGCCGGAGAAGAAAAAAACAACAACAGCTGAACACGGTGGTGTATGCTTGTAATCCCAGTGCTGGGAAAGAGGAGACAGGAGGGTTCTTACGGTTCCCTGCAGCCAGCCAGCCCAGCTGAATCAGCGGGTGACAGGCCAGTGAGAGATGCTGTCTCTAAAAACAAGATGGTCAGCGAAGCAGAGCAGTGAAGACGGTGACTGCAGGCGAGCCTGACGTCCAAATTCAATCTCCAGGAGCCACGTGGCGGAAGGAGAGAGCCACACATGTGCTACGGTGCGCACACACACACCTGGGGTCGATCTCTGGCCTCCACTCATATGCACACACATGCGTCTACACACATACACGCACTTGCACACATGAATGTGCATGCAGAGAAATAAGGAAAGAAGTAAAGAGAAGGAAGGAAGAAAAGGAGGCAGGCAGGTGGAGAGAGTCATCAGCCAGCGGGGCTTGAAGCCTGGATAGGACCATGGACCAGCTGTGTCATCTTGACCAACCTACCTCTCCTCCCTGATTCCTAGTCCTTATCTTAAATCAGGGTTATTCTTCCTTGTCACAAGGAGTAAAGGGCACATGGAGCCCCCTCTTGCATCTTTGATCCAATGCACTGTCCCTGGGCTCTGTCCCCTAGTGGGAGTTTAGCCTTCGTAGAAATTGTGCTGTAGCTGGAGACGCAGCTCAGTTTTGCAGTGTTGGCCTCGTGTGCACAAAGCCCTGGGTTTGATGCCCAGCACAATGTAGATCAGGCATGGAGGTGCACAGCTACAATCCCAGCACTCGGGAAGTAGGGGCTGGAGGATCAGGAGTTCAAAATCATTCTTGGCTACATGATGAATCTGAGGTCTGCTTGGGCCATGTGGACTCTCTTTCAATAAGCTAGTGATAAGGATGAAGAAGGAGGAGAAGAAGAGGAAGAGGAAGAGGAAGAGGAGGAGGAAGAGGAAGAGGAAGAGGAAGAGGAAGAGGAGGAGGAAGAGGAAGAGGAGGAGGAAGAGGAAGAGGAAGAGGAAGAGGAAGAGGAAGAGGAGGAGGAAGAGGAAGAGGAGGAGGAAGAGGAAGAGGAAGAGGAGGAGGAAGAGGAAGAGGAGGAGGAAGAGGAAGAGGAGGTCGCCTTGAGGCAGGCACAGTGACATAGGTCTGTAACCCCAGACTCGGGAGGCTGAGGCAGGATGATCATAATTTTGCAGCCAGGCTGAGCTACCTAATATGATACAGTCTCAAAACAAAATAAAACAAAAATACAACAACAACAATAAAAGCAAAAAGACAAAAACAAACAAAGCTCAGTGGGTTAAGTGCTCACTTCACACATGAATGACCCAAGTTTGGATTCCCAGAACCCACAAAAAGAATCAGGTATGGTGCTGGCTGCTTCCAAGATATACGCTGCCTGCCCCCCCCCCCCAGACAGATTACCAATGAGAAACTAAAGACATGATTCATTCCATCCACTTGGTGAACCAATGAATGTCCCTTACAGAAGCATAGACATTGGCATTGCTGAAAGGTCACCCCAGTCCGCGTGCCAGGTCACAAAAGCTGCTTCATGGCACAACTCACAGGCAGCTCGGTGCATCAATCTCTCCTCAGTGGACTCGCTGTTTCTATGACCACGGGGAGGGCCTAGAGAGTCTGTTCAGTTTCAGGGATTTCCAGAGACTTGTGAGTTGTTTACTTCATTAGAGCCTCTCTCAGGGATGGAGCGTTTCAGCTTGGAGTCCATAACCATACAACAGGGGCCTGCACTTGTAATTCCAGTGCTGGAGAGGCACACGGGTAGATTTCTGTGAACTAACTGGCAGGCTAGCTGACCTGCATGGTGAAGTTCCAGGCTAAGGAGAGACCCTGCCTCAAACACAAGATGGAGAGCATCTAAAGACTGACACCCAAGGCGACCTCCACACATGCACCTCCCCACACAGACACACACACACACCACAGTGAGAGATAGAGACAATAAGGGATTAATAAGTGAAAATTTAAAACCATAAAAAATAACAATGACACATACCTATAATCCCAGCATGGTGGAGTTCAAGATCAGACTCAGTGACACAGTAAGTTTGCAGTCACACTGGGCTGCATAAGATTCTGTCTCAAAACAAAAGCAAACACCTGTGAGCCAATATGAGGGGTACTAGAAGAATCCAATAGAGAAATGATTCAAGGTCACAAATGTACACAGAGGAGGGAACAGAAATGGCTCACACATTGTGAGAAGATAGCAAGCCTCTTTGGCAGCATGGGGAATACAAATTCAGGAGGCTGGAGAGATGGCTCAGTGGCGGTTAAGAGCACTGGCTGCTTTTCCAGAGGACCCAGGTTTGTTTCCCAGCATTCACTGCAGGTGGCTCCCTCCTGCCTGTAACTCCAGCTCCAGTAAGTGTGATGCCTTCTGGCCTTTGTGGAAACCTGTGCTCTTGTGCTCATGTGACACACAATTTAAAAACAAAACCACTAATCTCTGTTTAGTTGTGGGGTTTTCTTGCTGATTTTGTTTTGAGACAAGATTTTACTATGTAACCCTGCCTGGCTTCAAAATTGTGATCTTCCCAACTTAGTCTCCTCAGGGGTGAGATTACAGGCATGTAAAAAGAAAATACAAATTCAAGCCACACTAAGATGCTACCTAACACTCACCAGGTTGGCAGTGATGATGAACCCCAAGGCAGGTGCCGCTGAGCTCCAGGACATGACGAGGCAGGGCAGGCAGTAGTCCCCGTTTGTACAGGTTCATCATGACTCCTTGCTTAGGACTCTGCCAGGGCTGACCTAGCAGGCAAGGGTGAAGACAAAAGTTTCTGTCCCGCCAGGCTCCAATGCCCCTCAGCCCCAAATAAGCACACAGAGATGTATTTATTATTAAATTGTTGGCCGATGGCTAGGGCTTCTTACTGGCTAGCTCTCTCTTAATTATTAACCCCTAACTAATAATCTATGTATTTCTACATGGCCTTATCTCACTGGAGAATGCCTGGCACCTCCCATCCTTTCGGTCTCTACATGGCGTCTCTTCCAGGCCTCTCTCCAGAGCATTCTGCTCATCTCCTAGCCCCACCAATCTTCCCACCTCTACTGGCCAATCAGTGTTTTACTCATCAACCAATAAGAGAAACATATATACAGAAGGACATCCCCCATCACAGGGGAAATGGGCAACAGCCAGGACAGCAGTGCTATTTGTGCTATTTGAGTCATCATGATTTTGTGTGTGTGTGTGTGTGTGTGTGTGTGTGTGTAAATGCATGCAGGTGGGGACTGGAGGTTGACATCAGACATCTTTCTTCATTGCTTTCTGCCTTAGTTTTGAGTCTTTAATTATTTTTAATTATGTGTATGTGTGTGTGGGTGTCTGCATGCAAGCTCTTGTGCCTGTGTGTGGTGCCCACAGAGGCCAGAGAGGGCGCTGCATTATCTGGATCTGGAGTTACAGGGGATTGAGAGCCACTGGTGGGGATGGGGGCAGTGGGAGGGGGTGCTAAGAACCAAACTCAGGTGATCTGAGTAGTAAGTGATCTTAATGGCTGAGAAATCTCTCCAGGTCCTTCACCTCATGATTGTATGTAGTGTACACATGCATGCATATATGACAGCCTGCATGTGGAGGTCAGAGGACAAAATTGAACTCATGTCTTCAGGCTGGCAGCAAGTTCCCTTGCCCACAGAACCATCCTGCCTACAAGAACCATGTAACGAGTACGGGTTTTTCCGCCCGCCGCCTGGTCTTGTCCTGCCGCCACGCCGTCAGCCCCAAATAATGCACTGAGACTCTGTATTTGATATTATACTGTTGGCCAGGTACTAGTTTCTTATTGGCTAGCTCTGTCTTAAGTATTAACCCATTTCCGCTGATCTATGTATTTTCACATGGCCTTCTCTTACCGGGGAGGCGGCTGACGTCCAGCTTTCTCCAGACTCTCCATCTTGACTCCTCCTCCCTACTTCCTATTTCCTCCTTGTCTCCTAGTCCCTCCTATCTTCCTTTCCTATTGGCCAACAGTGCTTTATTTATTAACCAGTATGAGAAACATATATACATAATGGCATCTCCCATCAGAACCATGTTTTAAAGAAAATGGAAATGGTGAAACTAAGCCCAGAGAGGTTAGTTAACTGATCCAACGTCACACAACCTGATTGAAACCTAGGCAATCCGAAATCTTAAGCATCATGGCTGCCTGATTCAGACTCTGACCTCAGTGGTGGTTATTGGGATTAGATAAATTCACATTGAAAATGGGGCACTAGCATAGGTTTGGCACTTGAGAATGCCCAGTGAAATTCCTTTACTCTAACCCCTGTCCTCTCTGTAGAGAGGCCTCTGGACCCTCTCAGGCAATTGGGAGGAAGTGTCCCCTCCCTTCCCATCCGCTCTCCTCATGACATAAACCAGGATGTAGGAACACCAGCCATCTTTATCAAAGATCTTTATCTGAGTCTTTAATCCCTGTGCCTGCAACCCGAGCCCTTCAGGAAATGGGGAACAGCTGTTGGGGGCAGGGCAGCTGTGCAGGAGGCACTTCCTGCAGTGGAAAGGTGCAGTGGAAAGCTACCAGGATGCACTGGGTCAGACAGACAGCCACAGAGAAGCAAGCTGCCCTTTTGGTCGGCCTGAGGGTCTCCTGGGTGGGGTGAGGGAGGGCAGATCTGGCTGGAAAATTTGTAAGCAAGGTAGGGAGTCCGGTCTCTACCCACTTCTGCTCAGCATTCTACACTTTCGCCTCCTCTTACTTGTGTTTATAATCAGGAATGTTTGTTATTATTGTTACTTATTATTTGTTTGGTGACAATTGAATCCAGCACCTCCTAAATAACTAAGAAAGTGCTTTACTGATGAGCCACACCCCCAGCCCCTCACTGGGGGATTCTAGGCAAGGGCTCTACCACTGAGCCACATCCCAGCCTCTCACTAGCCATCCTCCTGCGTTAGCCTTCCAAGTATCTGAAGTTAAGACCTGCACCGCCTTGCTGGGCTTCTGATTTGGGAATCAATCTTTTTGTTTCTGGACTCTGTCTGTCTCTCTCGCTTGCTCGCTCACTCTGTGTGAGCACCTGTCTGCCATGGAGCACATGTGTGGAAGTCAAAGGACAACCTCAGGAATGGGTTCTACCTTCCACCTTGTTTGGGGCAGGCCCTTTGCTGTCTTTGATCTGTGTGTGCCACACCAGCTGGCCTGAGAGGTTTTGTGGGTTCTCCTGCCTCCAATCTCACTGTAGGAGAGCTGGGATCAAAGATAGTGCTCACACTTGTGAGGCAAGCACTTTACCCGCCGGGCCATCTCGCTTAGCCCGGACACCAGGGTTATTTGTAACTTGGGCTGCCATGAGCAAGACTGCTACACACATTCTGATGCATGCCTCTCGGTGAATTATATATTCATTTTGTATGTTAGTCAAGTTAGCTCGTAGTTAGACTTATTGAAACGGACAGATGTTCTTTAACAGTGGTTGCACCATGGGCTGGTAGGATGGCTTAGTGGTAAGGGTGTTGGCTACCAAGCCCGACAACCTGACTTCAATCCCCAGACACTGGACAGAAGGAGAGAACTGGCTCCTGTAATCTGTCCTCCGGCTTCTATGCTATGACAGACACATTCCCCCCACACAAATAATAAGTATATAAAGTAACAAATGAATTCAAAAGTGACTACACACTGCCAGTGAAGTGTGAGCATCCCAGGTGCTCCGCCCTCCACTGGCTTGTCGAATGCATCTATCTAATATGAATAGCTTTGGTGGGTGTGGTCTCATTTGCATTTCTCATTAAGGATAGGGAACTTGAACCTTCTCATAGGGCAACTGAGTGTTTGAAGATAATCTATTCAAATGTATTAGTTAATGTTTCACCACTATGGCCCTAATACCTGGCATAGACAGCTTAAGGAACTAAAGATTTATTCTGTCTGTCTGTTGGTGTGTGTGCATGTTGGTGCTTGTTGCTATGTGTGCATATTGGTGTGCATGCTCAAGTTGGTGTGTAAGTGCATGTTAGTGTGTTCACATGTTGGTGTGTGTGCACTGTGGAGGCCAGAGGTCAGCATCAGCTGTTGTTTCTCTGTGCTGTCCACCTCGATTTTTTTTATTTATTTTTATGTGTGTGAGTCTTTGCACTATGTATGTGTACCATGTATGCATGTGGTGCCCGAGGGGACTAGAAGAGGGTGTCAGATCCCCTGGAACTGAAGTTGGGAGCAGTTATGAGCCACCTTGTGGGTCTTGGGGATAGAACCCAGGTTCTCTGAAAGAGTAGCAAGGACTCTAATAAACCACTGTGCCAATTCTCCAGCCCCTTTGTTTATTCTTCTTTAAATCTCAATCGCTGTTATTTCTCAGATGCTGTCTATGTGTGTTTTTTTGAGATAGGCCTCTCACTAGCCTGGGACCTGCCAGGGAGGCTAGCCTGGCTGGGCATTGAGCTCCAGGAACCTCTTCTCTTTGCATTCCCAGTGCTGGAATTAAAGTCACCAATGTGTGGCTTTTTTGCACAGGTGTTGTACATCAAATTCCTCACATTTGGACAGCAAGGACTTTACCAGTAGAGCCATCTCCCCAGCCTCTATTTTTGCTGTTTTGTTTGAGACAGGGCCTAATGTAGCCCAAAACCTAGTAGCCAATAACCTTGAACTTCTAATCCTCCTGTCTCCAGCTCCTGGAATCACAAGCATATTCCACTACACCTGTTTTATGTGGTGGTGGGCATGAAACCAGTTGAGCACTCTACTTGCTGAGCTATAGTCACAGCCCTCTATGCATCCTGGCTGGACATGTGTCAACTCCACACAGCTAGAGTCATCTGAAAGGAGGGAGCCTCAATAGGGAAAATGTCTCCATAGGACCCAGCTGTAGGACATTTTCTTAATTAGTAATTGATGGGAGGGCCCATCCCACTGTGGGTGTGGCCATCCCTGGGCTGGTGGTCCTGGGTTCTATAAGAAGGCAGGATGAGCAAGCCATCGGGAAACAAGCCAGTAAGCAGCATCCCTCATGGCCTCTGCATCAGCTCCTGTCTCCAGGTTCCTGCCCAGCTTGAGTTCCTGTCCTGACTTCCTTCAATGATAAACTACGATGTGGAAGTGTAAGCCAAATAAACCCTTTCCTCCTCAACTTCCTTTTGGCCATGCAGTTTCATCATAGCAGTAGAAACCCTAAGACACCATGGCTGTCCATTAAAAGCCTATCATGTTCCTTTTTAGGGCTTTGTTTATTGCAACATATCAATCAGAAGCCATCAGACCTGCTTGAGCAGGGAGGTGTCCTCAGTGAACCCACAGTGGGGAGTCACCAAATCACTACACAGAGTTGGAACTAAATCTGGGTATTTGGGATCACTCCAAGGGATGTGTCATAAAAACTGTGAGTGGGTAGAATGCTCGTCTTAGATGCAGGAGACTCTGGCTCCCATCCCCAGGACTACATGAACCAGA
The DNA here is from genome assembly GCF_943737965.1 of Phodopus roborovskii. Lineage (NCBI taxonomy): Eukaryota > Metazoa > Chordata > Mammalia > Rodentia > Cricetidae > Phodopus > Phodopus roborovskii. The sequence goes on along the minus strand of NW_026126598.1, from coordinate 11,487,671 downwards.
CTTGGTAGTACATGCCTTTTAATCCCACTCAGGAGGTGGAGAGAAGGGGATCAGAAGTTCAAGGCCATTCGCAACCACATAGTGAACTCAAGGTCGACCTGGGTGGTGGCGGCTCATGCCTTTAACCCCAACACTTGGGAGGCAGAGGCAGGTGGATCTTCATGAGTTCGAGGCTAGCCTGGTCTACAGAGTTCCAAGACAGCCAACCAGAGCTACACAGAGAAACCCTATCTCCCAAAACAAGACAGCAAAAAAGACTTTGTCTCAAAATCAAATGGGAGGAGCTGGAGAGAAAGAGGGAGGGGAGAGATAAACACCATGACCAGAAGCAACTTGAGAAGGGAAGAGGGAGCTCAACAGGACCTGGAGGCAGGAGCCATGAACAACGATGCTTCCTGGCTTGTTCACAGGCTTATGTTCTGATGCCTTTCCTCATACCACCCTCACCACCTACCCAGGGCTGGCGCCACCCAGAGTGGACTGAGCCCTCCACATCAATCGCTAGTTTAAAAAAACAGGTCCCACAGGCTTGTCTACAGGCCAATCTGATGGAGGTGTTTCTCAACTGAGGTTCCTTCTCTCCAGACAATGTGCTTGTGCTATGTTGACATAAACAAACAAACAAATAAATAAATAAAACCAGGACACTGTTCTTCCAGGGCACCTGAGTTCAGTTCCAAACACCTACATCAGGTGGCTCACACCTGCCTGTAACTCCAGTTCCAGGGGAGTCTCATACCCTCTCTCTAGTCCCTGCAGGAACTGTCTCTTAATGATAAACCCACAGACAGACCCACATGTATACATATAATCTTAAAAAAGACAGGGAGGGAGGGAGGGAGGGAGGGAGAGCGGAGGCAGGGAAATCTCTCTGAGATCAAGGCCAGCCTGGTCTATGCAGTGAACTTCAGGCCAGCCTGGGGAGGGGAGAGAAGGGGAGGAATGGGAAGACATAGATCCTCCTTCTCCCTTGAATTCTTCCCACCCCACACAGCTCTAATGAGGCAGAGATGGCCAACTCTATTTTTTCATCAGCAAACTGAGCCAAGATGTGACATCACTCAGTAGTTATAAAAACCAGGGGGAGCTTGCCCACTTTGATGCAACTATTTTTGTTTTTCCACATCTTCCATCCCTGGCCATCCATCTTTCCTATAATTATAAACAGAATACAAACCTAATTTTGTACATCTTTTCCTCTATATATAGTATTGATTTTTTTTCCCATTAAAAAATGTGTTTGAGCTGGGCAGTGGTGGTGCCCACCTTTAATCCCAGCACTCAGGAGGCAGGGGCCAGCCTGGTCTACAGACTAGTTCCAGGATAGCCAGGGCAACACAGAGAAACCCTGTCTCAAAAAACAAACAAAAAAGTAACTGCATCGTTGGGCTGGTGTGTAGCTTAGTGGGAGGCTGTATGCAAAGCCTGCACAAGGCTCTGGGTTCGAATGCCAACACCAAAAATAATCATTTTCAAATTATATCATATGGGGGGGCAAAGGGGGTCAGTTCTTCAAGGCTTCAATTTTTGTTTTGTTTGTTGTTTTGTTTTCTCAAAACGGGGTTGTAGCTCAATTGGTAAAGCACCTAGCTAGCATCCTTGAAGCCCTGGGTGTTATGCCCAGCCTTGCACAAACCATACCTGGTGATACACACTTGTGATTCCAGCACCCTGACAAGAGCAAGATTGTTTGTTTGTTTGTTTTCCTGGCTCACACTTGAAGGTGCAACCATCATGGGAGAGAAGTCAAAATATCAGGGACTTGAAGAAGCTGTTCACGGCCCCCCAGTTGTCAGAAAACACCCATGAACCCTACAGAGCTCAGTTCACTGTCTCTGTTTCATACAGTCCTGGATTCCTGCCCAGGGAAATCCCACCAACAGTCAATTGTGGGTTTTTTCGCATCAATTAGCTTCACCATGCCAACCCCACACAGGCATATACCAATGTCCATCTCCCACGTGACTGTGGGTTCTGCCAAGCTGACCATTAACACTACCATCACCAGGGCCTGCAAATTGGCTCAGTGGATAAAGGCACTAGCCATCAAGCCTGAGGACCTGATCCAATCCCTGGGCCTTAGATGGAAGGAGAGAGCCGACTCCTGAGCGCCTTTGCATGACTTGCCCAGGCATTGGGCACATGTGCCCATATACCCATATGCACACACAAAGTAAATAATTGCAAAAGATAATCACAGCAGGGATACAGTATATTCTCATATTTCTCTGAGGATACTGAATAAAACAAGTAACATTGTGATTTTTGCTTTTGGGGGTTTTGGAGGATTTGTTTGGTTTATTTATTATTTTTTTCTTTTTTAAGTTTTCTTCTGTTTCCTCATAGTCTGTTCTGTATTTATGTTCTTCCCTCTTGGACCTCGATTAATTAATGGTCCTTTGTTCCCACTTCAGAGGCCACATTTATGTGTCAAACGGTTGGGGTTGGTCATTGGCCATGGCAGGCTTGCCCTCTGAGCACGCTAAGACCCTGCTGTGACCAAGGTCATGACCCCTCTAGGTCGGCTTTCTTGGGCTGCTGACTTTCCCCAGAGAGGAAATCTTATCATGGCAGAGCCCCTGCTGTGTTTCCTGGGGGGCCACCTGGAGTGCTCATTTATTCAAGTGAGGATTCTAGCGCCCTTCCTCCAACGCTCGGGGTCCGTGTGCGCACAGCACCCCCTAGTGTTTGCCCTACAGCTTCCTCTCCCAAACGCTTTGCTGAGGGGTGAATGAAGCTCCTCTGCATCCAGACAACTGCCCCACGGATGGCTGTGTCGCTCTCCTCTTGGGCCAGAGCTGCAGTTTCTAAGAATGAAGATGAACTGTGAGCCAAGGGAAGAGGCAGGAAACAGGACTGTCTGGAGCCAAGACTGCGAAGCTAGGAGTCAATAGGCTGTGTGATGCCGCCTGAGGAAGAGCTATGAGCTGGGTGGAAGGGAGAGAGACCTGGATGGATAGGGTATGATCCACAGAGAGAGACTGTGGCAAAACTGAAGGGTGTGGAGTAGTAGGATGGCCTATGTCTCTACTGGATGGGGCGTGTGACCTAACTGTAAGAGAGCATGTCTGGGGGAAGGGGTGCAGCATAACTACAAGGGGAGGGCGGCTGCAGGGGCTGTGGCCTAATGGAAGAAGGTGTGGCCTAGCCATAGGGGTATATCCTAGGAGAAGGCATCCAGCTAGGCTTGGCCAAGTGTGGAGGAGGCATGTGCTAGAGACAGGGTGTGGCATAGCCACGGGGTGTAGCCCAGTCTGGGGGAGGGGGAGGTCTGGGCCCTGATAAAGAGGGGATGTCCAAGTAGTAGGGGATGTGGCATTAGCTTTAGGGGTTGTGACTCACCTGTAAGAGGAGGAATGCCCCAGTGAGGAGCATCACCCAAATGGTGATAAGTCCCAGCTGTAGGGAGTGTGGTCCAGTGGGAGGGCATAGTCCAGGCATCATGGCTTCCTTGGGGTGACTGGGGGGTTGTGAGAGTAGCAGGAGCAGCAAGTCTGGCCATCACATGGGCTTTTTCCTGAGAGCCATGGGGGCTGCCCAGCAAGTGTGACCAATCGGTGGAGGAGGAGGAAGTCACTGGATCTCTTGGGTACATGTGCAGCAAGGTGGACAAAGCCTGATATATATGAGCCATCACACTGGGGACCCTGAGCCCACCCTAGGCTGTCTTGTTCCTGCGCCCGCTTTGCTACACCCTGTCCTGTCCTGGCATCATCTTTCCCTGTGGCCTTGGATCTTTCTTCTCCCAACAAAGCCAAGGAGTCTTGACTGGGAGCGACAGTCTCCCAATCTAAGAACCTCCTGGAAGAAGTTGGTGAGAGCACCCTGCCGCTGCCCACTGGCATCCACTCTGGGGCCTCTAACAGAGGAAGCTGACGTTGGGGGAACAAGATCACTCCCCTCTTAGATTCCCCTAGTGAGACTCTAGTGTCTCTGTAAACTCCCGCCTCCACCTCTCCATCTCCTGCTGGCACGAGACAAGGTTTCTCATTGGCCTGGAACTTAGGAAGTATGGTAGGCAAGGTGACCAGTCGTCCCCAGGGGCCCACAGATGGGCACCACCGACACACTTGCCTTTTTTTGTGTGGCTTCTGGGGATCAAACTCAGGCCCTCAGGCTTGTAAGGCACTTTAATACAGTGTCTCCCCAACCACAGGGGTGTTTACAGTTCACAGGGATCAGCAGATGGCTCCCCTGGATTATGTTCTAGACGCTGGGAATGTCCATGGTCCCGGCTTCTCCTGGCCTGAGCATTTTGTGACAGTAATCAGGATGGGCTCAAACCTTCAGAGTCCCCCAGATTAAAGCCTGCTCTCATGGAGGGCCACTGGGGCCCAGAGCAAGGCAGATAAATCTTGGTCCCAGAGCCAGGGGACAGGACCAGCCCCCCCACCTACGCTGCTTAATAATTAGAACAAGTTAAACAAACAGGCTTTAACTGCCTGTGGGTGACATATTCCAGGGGAGCCATAAACCAACCAGATGTGGAAGGCCTGCTCAGGCTGGTGGCATGGGGTGTCCAAGCTGGCCGGACACCTCCTGAGGCTAGAACGTGGGACATGCCTCCCCCACCCTGTGTCTTCCAAGGGCCAAGCCACTGTACACCTGCCAAAGCAGCCCAAGCCAGAGCAGACTGGGTTGGGCCCCACACATTTCCAGAAACAGGTCCCCGCAGACCCTAAGGTTCCTCCCTCGGCTGCCCCGGCCCCTGCAAAGGGTCTTATTTGTTGCTCTGGACCCTGGAAACAGCCCTTAGATGTCTTTAGAGGTCTCAGGAATGTGCGCCCGCCCAGAGACCTGGAAGGGAGCAAGGCACTAACTTACCACAACCCAGGTCCACTGTGGCCTTCTGGCTCTTTGAGGTGCCCCCCTGGGGTGGGGTGGGGACCGCTCAGTCTGGGCAGAGGGTGCCAAGGCTCGAGGTGAAAATCACTTCTGCAACCACGTCCAAGTAGGGTGTGGTGGTGTATGCTTTTAGTTCCAGCACTTAGGAGGTGGAGCAGAAGGATCAGGGGTTCAAAGTCATCCTTGGCTACACAGGGAAGTCAAGGGCAGCCTGGACTACATAAAAATGCATCCCAAGTGAAAAAGTACAAAGTTGTCCCAACTGCCCAAGGTCGTGGCTGCTGGGAAACTAAAGAGCCCCTACACATATATTCCATCCTGCTACTCAGCCATTAGAGTTGACAAACTCCACAAAGCAGTTCCACCGGGATTTTGCTGAGCCTCCAGGTGGGTTGGGATCTATAGGCATCTTGTAAGGACATGATTGGGAGGTTAGGGTGGGTGTGAGTTGCAAGACAGTGGGGGATAAGGAGGGTGGGTGTGGGCCAAAGAGGGGGGGAGGAGGATAGGGATGGGTGGAGATGGGTGAAGGGATAGGTAGAAGATGATGGGGAAGAATAGTGGGGGTAGATGAGGGGAAAGTAGGGGGTAGGCAGGGGTGAATAGGGGATGGGATGGGTAGGGGATAAGGTGTGGGGGGTGAGGGGACAGATGATGGATGGGTGGGAGATGCATAGGAGGTTGGTAGGGAGTAAGTAGGGGATGGGTAGACGGTGAGGTGGGGCATGTGTGGGCATGGATAGGGACTTCACTGCGGGATGGATGAAGGTGCATGGGAGATGAACGACAGATGGGTAAAGAGGACTAGACACTAGACAGATGGTTCTGTGCGCCTTTTGGTTCTTGCCCATCCTGTTATGGGATTCCTTTAAAGGGCCCAGGAATCCTTGGCTCTGAGAGAGGGAAGAGACACCAGGAATCCTCTAGGGGTCCCTACTCATGCTTCAGACCCTGATTTACACACACATGCAAGCACACACACACGCACACATGCACACGCACATGCACACACAAACACACGCACAAACCCTCAGGTCTCTTGGGACCCAGTGTTTCATCAGTGGCCTCCCTAAACTCCAGTGTCCATGGTCCTTTGCTTTTGCTGGTTCAGTCCCTGAGAGGACCCATCCCTCTCTGCTCCAACCTCAACTGAGCCTAATGGCTGTGACCTGGCTCTCATTGGTTTGCAAAGGATGAACCAGACTACATTCCATCTCACAAGATGTTACTGGCGGCAGGCATTTGCCGAGATAGCCTCAGACTTTTCACTCTGCCATATTTCTCCCCCTTTACCTCCGGTTCCGCTCTAAGGGAACATGTGCATTCAATCTACCAAGTTAAACCAGAGAACCACCTCCCTCTCTTGCTTTCCCTTTGTAAAGTGCTGTCTGGTCTCAGCCTCGGATACTGTATACATCCTCATTCTTCTGCTTGTGTTAATATTCAGTGTTTATCACTCCATCTTTAATCTGTTTTATGTGTCGGGGTGACAGGGTTTTATGGAGAGGAGAAAGAGAGTCCTTGTTCTTAAAACCTGTTTATAAGCCAGTGATGTGGAACACCCTGGGGTAGGAAGGAGGGATTGTGTGTGTGTGTGTGTGTGTGTGTGTGTATGTGGTGCAGAGAAGGCTCCATGCAAGTCATATGATTCCGTCCAATATGTCAAGTGGGGAGCTGGAAGTGGGCTGGGTGTCGTCATTCTTGCTAAATGATTTCCAGTTTGAGCCTGGGGACAGAAGTGGGGGTGGATGACAATGCTCAAATCACCTGTTCTCCTGATCCTACTGTAACAGACACTTAAAGCTGAGCCAGGTGTCACATACCTGTTATCCCGGCTATTCCAGAGCCTGAGGCAAAGGGATGGAAAGTTGTAGCTCAGGCTGGACTATAGAATGAGTTCAAGACCAGCCTGAGCAATTTAGTGAGATCTTGTTTCAAAATACAAAGTAAAAAGAGAGCTGGGGATGGAGCTGAGTGGTAGAGCATTTGCCTAGAGCCCTCCCCCACCCTGTAATAAGGAACCAGGAATGTAGTTCAGTGGTAGAGTACCTGCTCAGAATCCCCCAGGGAGGGGCTGGGGGTGTGGCTCAGGGGTAGAGCACCCACCTAGATCCACCAGTGAGGGTCTGGGTGTGTGGCTCAGGAGTAGAGTACTTACTATAGTTCAATCCCCAGTATCTCAAAACAAAACAAAGTAATTAGACACCCTAAACTTCATTTGCTGAAAGCACAGACTCCTCACCTGGGCCCATAAGGTAACTAAGTAAAAGCAGGCTGAAAGCCTGTTATCTCTGCCTTCTCTCATCCTTTACTTGGGTCAGCTGCCACCTCTGCTTGTAGGTTCATTAATCCCTCAGGAGCATCCATCTAAAACTTGGTGATTCCTTATCTAGTTTATGAAGAGTGAGGTTAGAGTCACAGAGATACCTTACTGTCAGTCTCTACACCCTCCTGTTCCAGAACCCACAGTGGCTCCAGTCATTGTGGACCTGTAGTCATGTGGCTGGAGAGATAGCTCAGTGGCTAGGAGACAGAGTTCAGTTCCAAGAACGTGTGCACCATCTCCTATAACTCCAGCTCTATAACTGCAGCTGGCCTCTGTTGGCACCCGTGCGCGCGCATGCGTGCGCGCGCGCGCACACACACACACACACACACACACACACACACGCATAATTGAAAATAAAATAAATCTTTAAAAAACTAAACTTACAATCACCTTGAATTCTACAAAGAGCAGGACAAAGCCCCTGCCAAAGTCCAGATGAACAGTTATCCTCAAAGAGGAGCTGCAGCTTGAAGCTGAAATAGCTCACTTCTGAGAATTGACCTGTCCCCTCAAGTGACAAGGGCTTCCTTGGACCGTTTCGCAGAACCAGACATCGCCTTGACCAGGACTGCTTAATTATACATGGCTCTCCCTCCCTGCCTTAACCCCTCATTTTAAGCCAAGAAGAGCTCGTGGGTACCAGAGATGGCCTTAGGGGTCACACAGCCCTTTATCGGCTGCCTTTCCCAGTGTGAACCGGCCAAATCCCCTCTCTGCTTTTCATTACCACTAGCCTTCTTTTTACATTTTATTTTGCTATTCTTGTTTTATTTTATTATTTCAGTGCATGTGTGTGAGTGTGACACATGCACACGTGTGTGACACGTGCACTCGTGCATGTGCTTGCAGAGGCCAGTGGAAGACATCAAATGTTCTGGCACTGTTCACTTTACTCTCTTGAGATCAGGACCCTCACTGTTTTCCTGCCTGGGCTGGCAGCCAGCAAGCCCCAGCCATCTTCCTGCCTGTGCTCCCCACAAGAGTTCTGTGGATTTGAACTCAGATCCTCATGCTTGCACAGTGCGTGTCTTAACCACCAAACCGCTTCCCCAGCCTTTACTTTTTTGAGATAGAGGCTTACGTATCCCAGGTTGGCCTTGAATTTTTGATGCTCCTACTCAAGGGCTGGGATTATAAGTGTGCATTACTATACCTAGTTTATTCACTCTTTGAGTGGACACCAGGCAGGAGCCCAGCTTAGCCCATGCACACTCAGAGAACTAGTGTATTACACCAGGACTGCCCACACTCCACCTGGAGGAAGCAGGGAGTTAGCAAGGCCACTTGCCCTCTCAGTAGCCTGGGTTCAAGGCCCTGGCACCCTCATGGGAACAGCTAGTGAGTCAACCAGCAAAGCCCCCAAGTCTCTGGACATGTGTCTCCAGAAGGAGGTTCCTACAAATGTGGGCTTTGAACTGGGCGAGGAAAAGAGAGATGAGCCTTGGGGGTCTAAAGCAATCAAAGCTCTCCAGAGTGGCTTTGAACTGTCTATTTCCACATTAAAGAGTTTGTCTGGAGAGTTAGACGTAAACAGACAATTAAAGCCTAGAACGGTGAGGGCCTAGGGGAGTTTTGTGACTGTGTGTGTGTGTGTGTGTGTGTGTGTGTGTGTGAGGGGGGCAGTGGGAAGGGAGGAAAGGAAAAGAATTGTGTAGTATGTCTATGTGTATGAGTATATTATGTGAGAGAGTATGTGTGCATAAGAGAGTGTGTAAGAGAGAGTATGTGTGTAAAAGAGTGTGTGAGAGTGTGTATATATGAGTGTATGTTTAAGAGAGAAAGAGTGTAAGAGGGTGTGTGAGTGTGTGTTGCAAAAGAAAGAGCTTGTAAGGGAGAAACAAAGTGTGTGTAAGAGAGTGTGTGTGTAAGAAAAAGAGAGGGTGTATGTGTAAGAGAGAGAGTGTATGTGTGTAAGAGAAAGTGTCTGTGTAAGAGGGAGGGTCTGTATGTATATGAGTGTGTAAGAGAGAAAGAGAGTGTGTGGTGGAAGTTACTCTCTAGCCCAGGCTAGCCTGGAATTCTTGGTGACTCTCCTGCCCAGCCTCTCACATACTGGAATCATCGGTATGAGTCACTGTGCACCAACCAGAATGATTTGGGGGAGCTCTATCCTGGTCCTCAGAAGGAGCCTTATAGCCTGCAGACCACCTTCTTGAAGCTCTCCTGCCAGGACACTGCCAAATCCATCTCCCAGACCCCATGGTGTGAGGACCCACTCCTGGCCACAATGCCACCCTTCCCCCGCCCATCCCCCAGTCCCCAGATGGACTGGCTGCATACAGATGCTGCTTCCTGCTTTTTGCTTCTGTTTGGGTCTCTGCATATATCAACCACCATGTAGCCTTTAGACCTCCCATTAGATGCCACATCTCCAGCTTGTCCTCTTCCACTGTCCCCTAGCCAGGCTGACTCAGATACAGCAGGATGCAAGGAGGATGGTCCTCAAGGATAAGGCTCTGATGGATGGATAGGAGTTTTTCAAGCAAAAATCATTAGAAAGTTCTTACCCAGCTATCCCCCTGCCAGGCTTCCCTTTCCGGGTGGCGGGGGGAGGGTTATACTGTACCTAACCTTGATTCTCCGTCCTCTTTTTTTTCAGAATGTATGAATTGTACCCGGCTTAACGACATGAGTGAGCGCCTGACCACGCTGGAGGCCAAGGTTAGCTGGTCTGGGTGGCCTGGGGAGCTGACAGTGAGTGGGGATGGAGGGACTTGAGACACATGCTGGATGTGGCTAGTGAATGCCTCTTTCCTAGGAGCCCGGCTAGCCTGGGCAGACTGATCTCAGGCATTGAGAACCATTGAGGCTTGTTGGCTCTGGGTAACCTTGGCTGGGGCAGTCCCCTAAGATAGGAAGGACTTTAAGGTCTCAGGGAGCGACCGGTCTGGGGCCCTGTGTTCCCAAGTCATGCTAGGAGGCTGGCCAAGTCAAAAGCCAGTCCCTGTCCCTCCCAAGGTGCCGTCTCCAGTTCCCAGTGCTCCTCCCAGCTAAGGGCCCGCGTGGGACTGGGCACAGGGGAGATCTATGGGGAAAGACATGGGGCAGAGGCAAGTCCTCAGTGGGTGTCCCGGACAGACTCCAGGCCCACCCTGTGCCAGGAGAGGGCAAAGGCGCAGGGAACGTGCGTGTTTACTGTCTGGGTGCCTACACAGACTTTGGGGCTCCACATTGTGGTTCCCACTGGGGAGTGTGTTGTATGACAAAGCTTTTCCTGGGGAGACACAACACACCTACCTACTCACTCTAGATACAGAGCCCAGAACGACTACCACCATGACCAACTTGATGAGCCAATGGGTTTTATTGGGGTTACTCACAGGAATATGGGTGAGGAGTCATTAACAGAAATGACTCAAAGACAGCTGCATCACCAAAGCCCACCCAGCATGGGTGTCAGTTCACGAAGCTGGGAGCCTGAAGTACACCCCACAGCCTGCAGGCAGCTCAACCCACTGGGGAGTGCCCTTTCTAGGCGATAAGATTCTACCTTATGGTTCCTCTAGGGGGCGCCATGGAACAAATGTTAAGTCTACCTGCCTGGGAGCTTACCTGTCCAGCACCCTCTCTAGTTCTCCACTGGGTGAGGCTTCCTCAGAGTCAATCCTGTTTTCCCATGGCTGCCTGGCTTTCATCCTGAATTACAGAGCCTCCCTGGCCAGAAAGCAGTGGGCAGGATTAAAGGTGCCCACGGCATGCCCCTTGTAGGGCCATGCTCGGTTCCCACCACATCCGTGAGCAAGAGGAGTGGGGGAGGGGCGACCTGCTGAGGCCACTGGGCCCTTTGAAGGCACAGGAACTTCAGTAGTGGCCTAGCTGTCTAGACAGAGCCAGCAGGGTTAGGCAGGACTCACCACAGAGAGAGAGAGAGAGAGAGAGAGAGAGAGAGAGAGAGAGAGAGAGAGAGAGAGCCAGCAGAGAACATAGGTGTTTGGAGCCAGCCACGAGTTTCCATTTGCATAATTTGCCAAGGAGTCCAATTCACACAGTGTGGGCTGGGCCACTAAAGTGTTTGCCTTGCAAACACGGAGAGCAGGGTTCAATTCCCAGCACCCAGGTGAAAAAGCTAGGCATAGTGTTATATACTTATAACCCCAGTACTGGGAGGTGGAGACAGGAAGCTCCTTGGGGCTGGCTGGCCAGCTAGCCTAGCCTACTTGGTGAATCCCAGGGCCCAGTGAGAGAGCTGGTCTCAAAACGCAAGGTGTGCAGGGCCTGAGGAACATCTGATATCATCCTCTGACCTCCACACAAACGTGCACACTCATGCATGTGTACCCCCACATGCACCCACATACATGTGTGCACACAAGTAGTAAATGTTTCACATACTTGGGGAACAAGAGTATGGAAGAAGATCCTGGCCCTAACCCTGTCATCCCAGAACTCAGGAGGCTGGGGCAGGAGGATTGTAGATCTGAGGCTAGCCTGAGCTACATTACAAGACTGTACTTTTTTTTTTTAAAGAGGAGGAGAGAGGGAAGAGAAGGGGAGGGGGTGGAGCCAGTGAGCTGCGTCAGTGGGTAAGGGTGATTACTGCCAAACCTCACGACCTGAGTGCAATGCCCAGCATTCACGTGGCAAAGGGAAAGACCCAACTCTGGCAAGTTGTCCTCTGCCCACAGGTACACCAGACTGTGAGGGATATTATGCAGGACCTAGGATATTCCAGGCCCCAGGACACGCACAGCCTCCTGTGATCAAACCCTAGAGAGCAGGCAGGGCCTCCCAACCAAGGCCCAGTGCACTGTCAGCGCTCAGAGACCCTGTGTTCCTTCTGGAGTCAGGATCTTGGGGGGAGGGGGTAGAAGGCTTCCCTGGCCAGGGTCGGGTCAACCTTGAAAAGGGTGGGCAGGATGTTGAGGACCAGGCTGGGACAAACTTCTGCCCCTGAGGCTTGAGAGCAGAAGAGGAGAGCCGGCCTGATGGGCATTTTCCAGAGCCGTGGTAGGGTTTGGCACAGAGAAAAAACTGACAGCTTGGCCTGGCTCTGGTTCACTATTCTGGGTGTTAAAAGTCACAGCTTTTGGGGGCCAGCTGTTCCCCTTACACCTGGCCTCATGCATGCCCTCTGGCTGGGAGCGATTTCTCCTGTCTCCCATCTCCTGACACCCCCTGACATATAGGGTCTCAGCAGTGTAAACAGCCACCGCTAAAGGCTTGTCCTCCGTCCTTCAGGCTGGCAGAGGGAACTCCAGGCATCATGAAAGAGCCAGCTTCAAGATGGGGTGGAGCATCCAGCTCAGGAGTGGGACTCCGGGAAGGTAGCTTGAATCTGGGGACCGTGGAGCCCACCCTGGGGCAAAGCCCAGCTGCTCGGCCCAGGTTGCTTCAAACGGACCCCAGAGTGCTTAGATAAGGGCTGAGGTCTCCTGGCTCATATCCAGTGTCATTTTCCAGCTGCCTGTTCTATGCCCATGTGTCTCCTGGCTGGGGTTCAATCCCTGGTACAGCAAAAGGGAAAGAAAAAGGTCAAACGAAGCAGCCTGCCTAAAAGAGGCAATGCAGAGGCCTAGAGACAGGGGCTTTTATTGCCTCAGATAAAACCACTGTGGTGCATCGAGTTGTAAGGGACAGACCCAGCCAACAGGAATGAGCCAACGCACGCCCTAAGTATGTCTGTTCAAATGAAAGTCCAGGAACTGGTGGTCTGTCATTGACCCTTCCCCTCTGCCTCCCCAGTGAGTCTGTTTTCTGAGCTCCTGTGCGATGCCTCATGTTATAATGGACAGTTAATTGTGTTTCCCCTCTCTGGGGCACACACACAGACACAACACAATAGGAAGTTCTAGAGCAAGGTATGAAGGGGAAGTTGGGCTGGTGGCCTTTAGGGTGTGCTTCCTCTTGTCCTGGGCAGGATGGCAGGCAAGAGACCAGCAGGGACCTGACTCCTTCCGTATTCTGCCCCCCCTTTTCAATTCCCACTTCACAGCCGACAGGACTGGGAGGGAACCCAAGAAATGAAAGTTACACATTCAGTTCCCTGGTGGGGACAGTGGGGACCTGGCTGTGATGACGCCATTGGGCCACTTCTCAGAAGATCTGTAGTCTGGTTTTCTTTCTTTTTCTCTCTCTCTAAAATTATCTTTTCCTTGATGGGCTGGGCGTACACATGTTCATGCGCATGCTCGTGAGTGCGGGTACGCATGCGCATGCTCCTGAGTGCAGGTACGCATGACTTGTGTGTCTGCAGCAGAGCAAAACTTGCAGAAGTCGCTTCTCTGCTTCCACCGTGTGGACTTTGGGGATCACATCAACTCTGCAGGCTTGGCAGCAAGCACCTTTACCCCCTGAGCCATCACACCAGCCCATAGTCTGGCTTTCTTGGACTGTGTTCCATATCAGCCCTGTTAAGCCCAGTCGGAGCACAGATGGAATTTTTTCCCCTTGGGAGGTCAGCCATGCCAAGCCAGGAGTGCAGGGACACAGGCCGGGGCAGACTCAAATTTGACCGAGGCCAGGACACCTCTGTTCACCGGCTCTGTGGGCCTTGGTGGCCATGTGGAAGTATCCAGGAGTCAGCCAAGCACTCTGTGCCAATGCAGAGAACTGGTGATAGATCCCGTTGAAGAAGCCCAGAATTTAGCAGGAAAGAGTATCAGGGTCAATCCTCAGTGACAAAGAGTGGACACTTTTTCCTGGATCCCTCTGCCTTGCGGTATGTCCTGTTCTCTGTTTTAGTGGAAGTTTCACCCCAGCCCCTGGCATCCATCCATGTACTCAGAGTCTGGGATGCTATGGTGGAGGTCCCACCCCAAGCCCCTCCCCCATCTCCCTCCAAACCCCGCTGCATCTCACAAAGCCCATCAAATGATGACCCGTCCCCCAGAGATGCTCAAGGCCACTCTCACTGTCCGCCAGAGAACGGCCTCCTTTCCCCATTTCCTCTCGGGGGGGGGGGGGCTGGAAGGCCATCTGGGAGCGTTGTATCCATTAAACACGGCCTTTTTCTAATTCGGTTTGATTTGGCCTGATTTGGGTTGCTGTGTCGGCGGCGAGGCTTATCGGGGTGCAGGAACTTTTCAGGCCCCATCAGTTTTATATCTCTCCGTCCCTCACACATCCTTGTCCTCTCTCATGGCCCTACTGCGGTTCCATGTGCCTGGGACTGTCCCTTGCTCATCTCTGGGGCCCTGGGGGATGCTGGGATATAGTGCACCCCGACTACTTGTCAACTGCACCCAAGCCCGCCTTTGTTTAGTGGACAGCTTTATGTTCTCGGCAGCCAGGCAGGAGTGGGGAACAGCCTCCTTTCACCACCCCCACAGGGGCTTCAGGGTTAGAGGGTCCCGTCACACCGTGTTCTCTTCCACTGCTCTGAACCACACCTCTCACGCATGCAAGCCACCCTCAACACATTCCTTCCATTACTGCCCCCCTCTACCTCTGCAGCGCCCCCTACAGTAGCCAGAGTCCTGGGATGCCCACAGGCTGGAGCAGGATTCAGAACCTTCCCTTTGTTGTGGGGATTGTGTCGAGGGGTGGGGGTGACAGGGGGGAGGGGCGGGGCAGTGAGGGGAGATCCAAGGCCTTGGTCTGACCTCTTGCTTGCTGGGTGACCTCAAAAGAGTTAAACACAGACTCTGAGCCTCTGTTTCCAGTTCACATGTGAGGAGGATGCAGACTCTTCCTGGCTCAAGGATCAAAGAGAGCAGATTAGAGTGGCCCTGGTACCAGGTGGAGAGGGGTTCCAGGCAGCTGAACAGGAAAGACACACCTCCCATGACACCTCAGGCTAGCCGAGGCCCCAGTGAGCTGTTTGTCCTTTTGATTGCCAGCATCAGTGGGAGTAAAAGGGTTCCCAGGTGTAGACTCTGCCCTAGGGCCCCCGCCAGACTAGATGCCCAGAGCAGTGGTTACCCTGTGTCCAGCTCAGGCACACAGTGCCCTCTGCTGGACATATCAGGAACAGCTAGGAGTCACTGGGTTTTGGACATTTATTATTATTATTATTATTATTATTATTATTATTATTATTATTAATTTTAATCAGCACATACACACAAAAGGGCTGGAGAAATAGCTCAGCAGTTAAGGGCACTTGATGCTCTTTCTGAGGACCCAGGTTTGGATTCCAGCACCCATGTGATGACTCACATAACTTCTATAATTCCAGTTCTTGGGGATCTGATACCCTGTTGTGACCTCCGTGGGCACCAGACACACATATGGTGCACAGACATACGCACAGGCAAAATACTTACATACATAAAATAAAAACAAATTAAAAGTCAGCGCATAAGGTTACGTGTTTTGTTACAGCATTTTCATACATTACTTGAAAAAGTTGAATTAAGGGGAAAAGTTCCAGGCACACCTCCCAGTCTTTGCGATCTTTGACCCCTGCCTCCACTGAGGGAAGAGGGAAGGGTGGGGGAGTACTGAGGAGCCAATGTCTCCTTTTAGTTTTCCTAGATGGGTACCAAGACCACAGACCAAAACTTTCTTATTTATCCACCCACCCACTCACCCATCCATCTACCTTCCCATGTACTCACCCGCCTTTCCACTTCCTTATCCATCTCCCCATCTATGCATCCATCCCCTCATCCATCCATCATCCATCCATCCCCTCATCCATCCATCATCCATCCATCCCCTCATCCATCCATCATCTATCCATCCATTCATCTATCATCATCCATCTACTCATCCATCCATCATCCATCCATCCCTTCATCCATCCATCATCTATCCATCCATTTATCTATCCACTCATCTATCCATCCACTCATCCATCATCATCCATCATCCATCTCCTCATCCATCCACTCATCGTCACCCATCCACTCATCCATCCTCTCATCCATCCACTCATCTATCCAACCACCCATCCTCCCACCTATCTGTCCATTCATCCATCCACAATTATTCCCCAGTAAAGGGACTTGAGCACCAAGCCACGAAGAGAGGGGACAGAGTATACAGCTCACAGTCCCTCTATGTCACAAGGGGGAGCTTGGCTGTCACTTAGTCACGGTGACAAATGGCTATAGAATGAACTAGAGGGTCCAGAAAGTGCTGCCTGAGAGTTATAAAGCTTCTGATATGGAAGGAGAGAGGAAGGACAGGGATGTATGTACCAAAGGGTGGTGCTCCTGCTGAGATGCATAACCCACCATGAGCAAGGGACAGCTGGGTCTCAGGGACCATTAGTGGTCATGTGTCCTTGCACACCCATGTCCCTGCTGTTCTGCTTTAACAACAATAGCAGCAACAACAACAACAACAACACACACACACACACACACACACACGGCTCATGTAGCCCATGTTAGCCAACAACTCCTATGTACCCCAGGCTGGCCTTGAACTCTTGATCTTCCTGTCACCACCTCCCAAATACTGAGGAAATGGATGTGCCCACCATGCCCAGTCTTCTTTTCATTTTTGTTAAGTTTTTCGTTTTATTTATTTTTGTGGATGTGTGGTTATGGGCATGCACACGCCACAGTACATATTAGAAGGCCAGAGGACAAGCAGGAGTCAGCTCTCTCCTTCCACCATGTGGGTCCCAGGGATGGAATGCTGGTCATCAGATTTAGTGGCAAGTACATTCACTTGCTGACTTGCTGAGCCATCTTGCCAGCCCGTTGCTTTTTACCAAGTTGTCTAAAAGTGTGTACTATATTTTTCATGTATTTTTAATTATATTCAACTCAGAGAAAGAGAAAAACAGAAATACACACACACACACAGAGAGAGAGAGAGAGAGAGAGAGAGAGAGAGAGAGAGAGAGAGATCATGAGTATGAGAGAAAATATACAGTATTTGTCTTTCTGAGTCTGTTTTACTTTGCTTAGCCTTATTATCTCTCTGCAAATGGCACTCTTTTTGATGGCTAAATAATACTCCATTGTGTATCTAGACCCCATTCTTCCTGCTTGTTTCTATCCCTGTCCTTGCTGGCCAGGGCCTGACCTTCCTCTCTTCTCTGGCTAGGTCCTCTTGCTGGAAGCAGCTGAGCAGCCTTCAGGTCCAGACAATGACCTGCCACCCCCGCAGAGCACCCCACCAGTCTGGAATGAGGACTTCCTGCCAGATGCCATTCCCATTGCTCATCCAGGGCCCCGAAGGAGAAGGCCCTCAGGTCCAGCTGGTGAGCAGGGCCCACAGGGGAGGGATCTGGCCAGGGAAGGAGGTCAGAGTGGGTGCCTAGGACCTTCACACAGGCCACACCCTGGCCTCCTGGGTCTAATTTGCTCATGTGGTGCGTTGAAACTTGAACTGATTACTAAAAAAAAAAAAAAAAAGGTGGCTTAAGCATAACAACAGTATTTCACATTCTTCTTTAGAACAGTGAAAGATCTGGCCAGGACTAGGGACATAGATCTTTGATCCTGGGTACCTGGGAGGCTAAAACAGGAGGATTATAAGTTTAAGGTCTGCCTGAGCCATGGAGTGAATTTAAGACCAGTCTGGGCAACTTAGCAAAACACTGCCCCATCTCAGAAAGGGCTGGAGTGTGGCTCAGTGGTAGAGCCCCTGCCTAGAATCCCCCAGTGAGGAGCTGGGGTGTGGCTCAGTGGTAGAGCCCCTGCCTATAATCCCCCAGTGAGGGGCTGGAGTGTGGCTCAGTGGTAGAGCCCCTGCCTAGAATCCCCCAGTGAGGAGCTGGGGTGTGGCTCAGTGGTAGAGCACCTGCCTAGAATCCCCCAGTGAGGGGCTGGGGTGTGGCTCAGTGGTGGAGCACCTGCCTAGAATCCCCCAGTGAGGGGCTAGGGTGTGGCTCAGTGGTGGAGCCCCTGCCTAGAATCCCCCAGTGAGGGGCTGGGGTGTGGCTCAGTGGTAGAGCACCTACTCACGATATGTGAGGTCCTGAGTTCATCCCCCAGGATGGCAATAAATTAAAAGAAAGAAGGAAGATCTGCAAGCGTTCAGATGCTCCAAAGACACACAGAGCCCCATAGATCCATTCTAAGCTCTGTTGTCCAACTCCTAATCCTCCTGCTTCAGCCGTCTGGAATTGTGTGCTGGGATTGTAGGTCACCATCCCTGGCTTCCTGTCAAGAACAAAAATAAAATGGCCTTTCTATAGCCTCTCCCTGGAGGCCCAGGCTTTGCAGCCGGACTGCCAAACAGTACTGTCATTTGTAGCCACCGTGGTGCAGTTGTCAGCGCCTGCTTGTTGTAGTGTTATTCCTGCTGCTTGATGAACTGCTTTGAAGTGAAAGCAGCTTAGGAAATGTAGGGGTTTGCTTCCGCTTATAGACCCGTCCATCATTGAGGGAAGTCAGGGAAGGAAGGAGAAGCAAAACCACGCAGGAACTTTTGCTTGCCGGCTCACTCCTGGCTCACTCCCTGCCTCGGCTTACCTAGCTTTCATAAACAGACCAGGACCTTGGGATGGCGCTACCTCGTGGTGCACTGGGCCCTCTGCAACAATTAACCATCAAGACAACCCTGCCTCCCCCTCAGACACGCCCCAGGCCGATCTTAACTGGCTTGTCAGTTGACTCAAGGCTGTGTCAAGTTGACAATTAAGGTTAACTAGGACACCTGCTCATGCTGGCTGCAGGCTGTTTACTGTGGTGGTGGTGATGTGTGTGTGTGTGGGGGGGGGGGGTTGATTAACTAGAGGGTTGGCAGGGTCCTTGCCTCCACTGTATTAGTCACTAGATATTTGTGTGTGTGTGTGTGTGTGTGTGTGTGTGTGCGCGCGTGCGTGCATGCATATGCGCGTGCCCCAGTACCCACACAAGGTCCGAGAAGGATGTCAGGTGTCCTTCTCTGCCATTCTCCACCTTATTCCCTTGAGACAGGCTCTCTCACTGAACCTGGATCTAGGCTGGAGGCCCACAAGCCCCCACAATCCTCTGGTCTTTGCCACCCCACTCCAATAGTGCTGGGGTCATGGCAGCACACGGCCATGCCTGGACAAGTGCCATTTCCAACCTTTTTATCAAAGTGTGTGAGCAGCAGAGTTACAGAGAAGTTAGGTGACTGCCCCAGAGTCACCCAGCTTGCTGGTGATCCATAGCCCTGCAAGAGCCTGGGGACATAATTTGCCCCCCTTTCTCCTCTCCAAGAGAAACCCAGGATTCTTCTCTGAGCCCACACCTGCCCTTTTCCCATCTCCCCAAGGACACAGGCTCCAACCTACTTCTTGGGTTGTCTAAAAATCATTGGTGCTCTTGGCTGGAACTTTATCGGAGAAAGTGAAGTTCCATCAATGGCCAGCAGGTGGCAGGCACACACCACTAATGGTGACTCCTGGGTTTCCTGCCTCCCTGACCTGGGGATTCTCCAGCAAGAGGCACTTTTCAGGATACCCACCCCCACCCCCACGCCCACCCCACCCCCAAGTCCAACTCTTCCTCATCTGCAACTTAAATGCCGAGCTTCAAGCGCAGCCCTCAGTTGACGTGACTGTGAGACAAAGTCCCAGTTTGTCACCAGACTATCCTTGAACTGAACTGCCCCTGCAGACCTGAGCTTGGGCTCAGCTGCCACAGGAACTGGACCTTAAGCAAGAAGACAGCAGGAAGGATGGATTTGAAGTGAGAACAAGCTACAGCCTGGCTCTGTGGCCAGGGGCAGGAGTCCATGCTCCCTGCTGCTCAGTTTACACACGTGTTCGTAAAAGGGGAGAACAAACGCAGTTATTGGGATCACAGAAGGGAACGATAGCTTGTCAGCTCTAATGACTGGTACACCTGGTGGCTGGGGTGTGGCTCGGTGACAGAGCACCCGCCTAGAATCCCCCAGTGAGGGGCTGGGGTGTGGCTCAGTGATAGAGCATCCGCCTAGAATCCCCCAGTGAGGGGCTGGGGTGTGGCTCAGTGATAGAGCATCCGCCTAGAATCCCCCAGTGAGGGGCTGGGGTGTGACTCAGTGGTAGAGCTCCTGACTAGAATCCCCCAGGGAGGGGCTGGGGTGTGGATAGTGGTAGAGCCCCTGCCAACAACTCGTCTGAGCACACAGTCTATATGACCAGAATTGGAGCCTCCATGGTGTCCGATTCCACAATGTTCTCACATTATTCTCTCCTCTAGGACCTCCAGGACAGATGGGACCACCAGGGCCTGCCGGGCCCCCAGGTTCCAAAGGTGACCGGGGCCAGACAGGAGAAAAGGGCCCAGTGGGACCTCCAGGTAAGGAACCTCTGTCCTCTGGATTAACGAGACTGTGGTTTGCTTTGTACCTGAGCATGGGTGACATTCCATGTACCCCAACCTTGCTTGTTAGCCCCTTTCTTCTCGACTTCCTCCCCTTCCCAATCTCAGGGGTGCTGCAGGGGTGGGGTGGGGCTGTTAAGGCCCAGGGGTTTGTTCCAACCTCCTGAAACACCATTCAGGAATCCCACGATCCCCTTTGTGCTGCAGAGCATCAGGCCCCACTCAGGACCGGCCCACCCTCAGTCCTTGCTCCAGCGCTCAACTCCTGGTCCTGATTCCACGTCTTCTAACGCTACTATCTTGTCCATCCTCTGTGTCCCCGAGCCCTCTCTGTATTACACCAGGCATGGCAAGCCTTCTCACCTAGCCTGCCAGGTTTAATTACTAAGCCCTCTCACTAAACCCTCCGTGGCTCCAGACGCCTATCACCGAGTGCCCAAACGACACTGGCCAGTCCTCTCCCCTTCCAGGCCTCAGCTTCCCCGTCTGATCCCTGCTGTCTGTCTCACTAAGTCCTTTGCTCTCCATTGCAGGTCTCTTGGGGCCACCAGGGCCACGAGGGCTTCCCGGAGAAATGGGGCGCCCTGGTCCCCCAGGCCCTCCTGGACCAGCAGGCAGTCCCAGCCTCTTGCCAAACAGTCCCCAAGGTGTCCTCTATTCCCTGCAGCCACCCACAGACAAGGAGAGTGAGTGCTGGGCCCTGGGATGGGAGGGCCCGGGGGTGCCACGCTGTCTGGAGGGGGTGGACTAGCTTCCTCCTAGGGATCCCACCGGTGGTAGGAATCGGCCAGGAAACGAGGCTTGGCCTGAAGGAGTGGCCCCAGAGACAACGGCAATGGTCTCCAAGCCTGCTCTTGGCCTCGAGGCTCAGCTTGCCGTGCCTGACACAGCCTACCTCCACAGGCAGTCAGCTCTATTCGCTGGCAAGGCAACGTCACCAAAGTCACCTTGTCACACTTCCTTCCAGATGTCTCCTCACTGTAAGACATTCAACAGGTGTTTTCTGAACACAAAAAGCGACAAAAGAGTCCTGCTTGGTCACTCAGGGACCACAGTGTGGCTGAGAACCACAGGTCAAGGGGTCAAAGATTCTGGGTCTAAGGGAGAAAGAGCCTGACACTCTGAAAGGAGGGGCAATTTTGGCTAAGTGCCCTAAATCTAACTTAGGCCTAACCCTAACCTTTAACCCCTAACCCTAACCCCGGGGTTATTTTTAAAACTTGGAAGAGCTGGTTGGTATCACAACCCTAAACCCAAGCTCTCAGGAAGCCGAGGCAGGAGAATCAATGATAGCTTTAAGTCAATCTTGGATACATAGCAAACTCAAGGCCTGTCTGAGCTCACAGATATCTCAAAAGAAAACAAAATCAAAGTGTGTTTTAAAATAATTAGGCTGGGGCACATGGCTCAGTGATAGAGCACCTGCCTAGAATCCCCCAGTGAGGGGCTGGGGTGTGGCTCAGAGGTAGAGCTCCTGACTAGAATCCCCCAGTGAGGGGCTAGGGTGTGGCTCAGAGGTAGAGCACCTGCCTAGAATCCCCCAGTGAGGGGCTGGGGTGTGGCTCAGTGGTAGAGCACCTGCCTAGAATCCCCCAGTGAGGGGCTGGGGCGTGGCTCAGTGGTGGAGCACCTGCCTAGAATCCCCCAGTGAGGGGCTGGGCTGTGGCTCAGTGGTAGAGCACCTGCCTAGAATCCCCCAGTGAGGGGCTGGGGTGTGGCTCAGTGGTAGAGCCCCTGCCTAGAATCCCCCAGTGAGGGGCTGGGGTGTGGCTCAGTGGTAGAGCCCCTGCCTAGAATCCCCCAGTGAGGGGCTGGGGTGTGGCTCAGTGGTAGAGCCCCTGCCTAGAATCCCCCAGTGAGGGGCTGGGGGTGTGGCTCAGTGGTGGAGCCCCTGCCTAGAATCCCCCAGTGAGGGGCTGGGGTGTGGC
This sequence comes from Phodopus roborovskii, assembly GCF_943737965.1. Taxonomy (NCBI): domain Eukaryota; kingdom Metazoa; phylum Chordata; class Mammalia; order Rodentia; family Cricetidae; genus Phodopus; species Phodopus roborovskii. The sequence goes on along the minus strand of NW_026126598.1, from coordinate 11,465,451 downwards.
TCAGTGGTAGAGCACCTGCCTAGATTCCCCCAGTGAGGGGATGGGGCGTGGCTCAGTGCTAGCGCTCCTATGTAGTATGCATGAGGCTTGGGGTTCAATCTCCAATACCACATAAATAAATAAACAGTTGCATCAAAAGAAGAGGAGTAAACTAAAATAAATTTATTATATTCATTTATTTATTTATCAGTCGGGGCATACCATAGTTCATGTGTAGAGGTCAGAGGACAATTTGTGGAAGTCAGTTTTCTCCTTCTACCATGTGGGTTCTGGGGATCAAACTCTGGTCACCAGGCTTGGTGGCAAGTGCCTTTACCCTCTGAGCCAGCTTGCCAGCCCCCAGAATGGAAATTTGAAGAAGAGGATGGGCAGGTGATGTGACTGACAGTATGGGTATGGAGGTCTTGTTAGCAGTTATAGGAATGGAGTCAGGGAAAACCCTGTTCAATGCCCCCCACCAACACACACACATACATATAGCACACACCTCACCTGGGCACTGATTACTGTCCCTGAATCCAGGCCTCAGTTCCTGCAGTTGTAAAGCCAGGTATGTGGCCATATTCTGTGAGGAACTACTCTGGAAACTGAAACACACCATCCCTGAATGCTGGGGAGTCTAGGTGCCTTTAGAAGGTTCTGGGTGGGGCAGAGGCCAGTTCTGACTTCATCTGTAGCCTGGGCTTCCTTGAAGAAATGTCCCTAGTTAGGGAGAAGGCAGATGGTGCTGAGGAGTGGGCAATGACCTTAATGTCCACTGAAATAGGCCCCTAAGCCATGAGGAGCCTGACAGAGGATCCACCCTGGTGTACACGTGTGTGTATGTATGAGCATGTTTGTGCACAAGCGTGTGCCTGTGCGTGTGCGTGTGTGTGTGTGAGCATGTTTGGGCACAAGCATAAGTGTGTGTGTGTGTGTGTGTGTGCGTGTGTGATGTATGTGTGTGTGTATGTGATGTGTGTGTATGAATGTGTTTGTACACAAGCATGTGCGTGTGTGTGTATGTGTGTGTGTGATGTATGTGTTTGTGCAGGTGTGTACCTGTGTATGTAAAGGTCACAGTTGACCTGTGTGTCTTCCACAGTTGCTCTCCACCTCAGTATTTGAGACAGGGTCTCCCACTGAACCTGGAGCATGCTGATTGGGTAGCCAGCAAACCTGGTGTTTCCAGGCTCCAGTGTTGGAATTTCAGGCAGGGGCTACCACGCCCAACTCTTATGAGGATGCTGGGGATTCAAACTCAGGTCTTCATGTTTGTGTAACAAGTGCTCTAACCACTGATCCACCTCACCACCCCTTACCCTGACTACTTCTGAACAGTAAATGCAGTGTGTGCATCCCACACAGGGTGGGGCTGGGCTGGGCTCTGAGGAGCCCACTGGTCCCTCCCTCAGACTCAGCCTCCAGACTGGCCGCCTCCATCCCACCTGATTACTGATCGTGTGACTCTCTTTGCAGATGGGGATACCCAGCTGAACCCTGCTGTGGTCGACACAGTACTAACTGGTGTCCCAGGTCCCCGGGGTCCCCCTGGTCCCCCCGGTGAGTGGATTGAAGATTTCTTCTTTGGCTTGTCCTGAGCACCAAGGCCTATTTTCCTCCCTCCCTCCCTCTTTCAGCAGGATAGTGTGTAGCCCAGGATGGCCCAGGATAACCTTTGACTTCTGATCCTCCTGCCTCCAGCTCCCAAGTCTCAGAATTGCAGTACCACGACACCTGGTTTATACAATGCCAGGACTTTACCTAGGTCTCGTCTCAGGGAAAGGAGGCCAGCTGGGCAGTCTACGGTCTCCAGTTGGATGTGCCCCACCCCCCAGACAACTGGACACATCAGCCCTGAAAAAGTCTAAAAACAAGACAGATATCTGAATGAAGTGCCCGCAGGCTGTCTTTGGGGGCACATCAGGGCCCATGCAAGCCCAGACCAGGGGCAGATAGGGCAGCAGAGGGAACTGAGGATCTTCGAGAGGGCTATGGCACAGATATACAATAGGCAGCAAAAACAAGATCCCTGTGGGAAGAGAGAGACTGGGTATTTCCCATCCTTCACAGACCCTCTGTGTACACAGGGCCCATATGTCATGCCCCAAGGATTCCAAAAGTGAGCAGACAAGCCATGCAGGTGGCCACTGGCTCACTCTTCATCTCTGTTCAGGGGGCAGGGGCTATGGCTCAGTGGTAGTCACTGCTTAGCATGCCCAAGGATCTACGCTCCCTCCCCACTCTTCTGTGGAATGGAGGGAAAGCAATGATGAGAGACAGATCTGGAAAGGAGTTAAGTGGGGTTCACACAGAAGGTTGCATTTGAGAGACGCGAGGTGGCTGATTCGTGGGGTGTTAAGGACATCCCTGGCATGCTTGGGATACAGAGATGGTGCTTGTTTTATAACTAGACTGTGGCCTGGGATGAGTGGCCATGCTGGCACACTCTGGTAAGGGCTCCATGAGGCTTGGGAAGTGCAAGTCTGTGCAGGGAAGTGGATTGAAAGCCTGCTCCTCTGGACCATCCCCTGGGCTGAGCTTGGATGGGGTGGGGGGACCAGGTATGGAACACGATGGCCATGAGCAGGGGACTGGTCCACGTAAAGATATATGGGCCAGTGCTGCCTAAGAGAGCCAGGAGGGAATAATAGGGGTTTGCTCATCAATTGATGGGAAGAAACAGCAGCAGTGGAACTTTCCAGAGGTAGGTATCTGTGGGGAGAGGATGAAGAGGGTCTGACTGGGGACTTGGCAATGCTGCTATGACAAACACCTTGGCCAAAAGCACCTTAGGGGAGGACAAGGTTTATTTCAGCCTATAGGTCACAGTCTGCCATTGAGGGAAGCCAGGGCCGGAACCTGAGGCTGCAACCATGGAGGATTGCTACTTGTTGGCTCACTCACAGGTTCAGGCTTATACAGCCAGGACCACCTACCTAGGGGGTGATGCTGCCCATGGTGGGCTTGGCTCTCCTGCATCAATTACCAATGGAGACAATCTCCTAAGCATGACCATACATCATTCTAACCTGGGCAGTCACTCAACTGGGGCATCTCCTCTCAGATGACTCTAGACTGTCAAGTTAACAATTAAGTCTATCCTGAATGGGGGGCCTTCAGAGACCCTAATAGAATGTTTCAAATGTGTGATTTGAATGGACACAGTAGGGGCTCATGGTAACCAAGGCAAATGGATGGGGGATATCAGAGGGCCTGGTTCTAGGTTTCCAAATGGGCTGGGCTGGGACATTGTGGACTAGCTCCCTGCTCAGTCTCCATGTCTCAGGGTTGGGGTGACCATGTGGATTAGGAATGGGAGGAGATGGGTGGGTGGAGGTGGGCCTCTGAGATCTGAGGGTGGGAGGGCCTGGAGAATCTGAGTCTTCTCTGATATTCATTCATCAAACTTTCATTTGCTACCAGTGGGGGATGCTGGGAGTGTCCCTGCTCAGATCTGATGGGGGAGTAGTGAGCTTTTCTGGCCTTGATTGTTCATCAATGACTCTACCCACAGGTCCCCCAGGACCACATGGTCCTCCAGGACCTCCAGGAGCACCTGGATCCCAGGTAAGGACTTGGCCATTTCTAGTGTAGTGTAGGGAGGGGTAGTTTGTGGTGTCAGTTGTCCCAGTGTGGTACCACTGCAAGTGTTTTGATGAGCTGAGTCACAGAAAGCTTAGATTTTGCTGAAAGCCACATAAACATTCTCAACGGGTCACCCAGTGATACCTGAACCCCTGTTTCTCCCCTGGGGATCACCTGTTGGAGAGGAAGCAAGCTCTTAAGCCTGACTGGGAAGTTCAAAGCTCTAGGATTGCTCTGCCTGTCCAGCAGTGTGGTCCATCAGCTTGCAGAGACAGGCATGCAGGGACTGGTTCCTTGATCCAGGGACAAGGCTGGTTGTGAAAGAAAAGTGGGGTGTGAGGCTAGGTGAGCTGTCTGGGTCGAATCTATGGGATCTAGAAGGTCCCTCCGGCTCAATGTGTGAGGGCAGGAGCTAGGGTCCCACTTTGGTGAAAGGTTTGAGGAGTGATTTGCAAGCAAAGGGCATCAGGAGACAGCTGCTACATATGTAAGCCCTGGGCTTAGAGCATATAAACCCTGGATCAGCACATATACGGCTATCTATCTCCTGCCTCAGTCACTTGCAGTTTTTCTGCCCAAGTGCTGAGTCGCCTGTTTCCCCTCCTCTGCAAGACACCCGGGTTTGGCATTGCTTCACTGGACAAGAGATTAGACCAAAGTCTTGTCCAAGGCTCAGCATCAGACCTCTGCTGTGGGTGGAGTTGCAGACCCAGTCAGGTCCCAAGTTTGAACTTCCAGCTTCTTCTTCTGCTGGGCCCCGGCATAGGTGGGACCAGAGGCAGAAAGCATCAAAGGCAGGAGAGCCCCACTGGCCTTTTTCTTTCCAGGGACTGGTGGATGAGCCGGTTGTGGCAAGGCCTTCTGTAAGTATGGGCTCAGCCAATGGGCTGGGCACTGGGAAATTGGGAGCTACGCCTGTGCTCAGCCCCATAGTGTCCTCAAACATAGGCTCGTTTATCCCAACTAAGAGAAAGATTGGGTACAGCCTGAGATGACCCAACAGAAAAGGGGTGACCTGGAGGTCACCTGGGGTCCCTGCCAATGAGTGTGGCAAGATTGGAAATAACCTCAAGTTGGGGCTTGTCCTGGGAAGGCTAGTCACAGCTTACCTTGGTTAACATACCAAGTTGTCTAGATATTTCTATTAATATTGTGTAGCCTAGGGTCATATATTCATAATCTGTATGACCAGGAATGTCTCTTTGGTTCTTTGAATCTCCTAAAGGCTCAGACATCTGGCCTCCATGACCCTTCTTTTACACAAGAATTATGGGTCTTGGCTCCAATCTCCAAGACCAAAGAAGACAATGTGTCATGATCAAGACTGATATCAGGGTCGGGATGGGGGAGGAGGGGTGATGGATCTCTGCTGAATACCTACTGTGTGCTGATATAGTGTGGGAAGTCTTCATCATGTATTTAAGCCTCACTTTCTCCTAGCCAGACTATGTTTATTATGCTGATTTATAGGAACTGGCAGCCAAGCCTCAGAGAGATTAAATAATTTCCCCCAAATCACACAGCTACACAATAGTAGAGCTGGAATTTTGAACTCAGGAGTGTCAACCTCCAAAGCTTGACTCCTCCTGTGCCTAGTAAAAAAAAAAATGGCACCAACAGTTTTGATAATACCCAGGCTAGTTTAAGCTCCTGCTCAGTATTAATCTACTCCATCTCCTTCATAGCAGCAAGGTAGGTATTATTGTTAATCACCTTTTAGAGATGAGTAATGGAGGCACAGAGAGGTTAAACCACCCTCTTAAAATCACAGCCCAAGCCCAAGTCCCCCATTTCAGAGGCAGCAGCTCTTCGGGTGACCTGTACACCTCTCTATGATGGACTGCACAAGCAAAGTCTTGGTGTATGCCCTCCATCCCTTGTCTCACCCCAGCCGTCTGTGTTCTGTCTCTGCATGACCCCGTGGGTGGAGAGGTGCCCTTGCACCCACCCAGCATCTTGACCATGAGACTTGCTTCCTAGGGTGAGCCTGCTGTGAGGGGAGGCGAAGAAGACAAAGCCACCACTGCAGAGGTAACTACGCCTGATGAAAGCAGACGTTTCTGTCCTACCAGCCAACTCCCAAATAACCACACAGAGACTTACTAATTTTAAATGCTCGGCTGATAGCTCAGGCTTGTTACTAACTTGCTCTTGCAGCTTAACTTAATCCATGTTTCTTATGTACACTCTACCATGTGGCAGTACCGTGTTTCAGCATGGCATGTTCATCTTTCCTCTCACCATGTCTCGTCACGACTCCACCCTTCTTCACCCCTGCGTTCTCTCAGTCTGGCTCTCCCACGGCAGCTAGCTGCCATGGTAAACATGGGCTGGTGGATACGAGGCACAACAGGGGGAGGAAGGGGCTTCAAGTTCAAATCCCAGTGCGGGAGGATGGGAACAGGAAAAGACTGTGGTGAGTGAGTGAAAGCTGGGACAAGAGCTTGGAGGTGGAGGAACAGGAACCAGGGTGTTGGGGCTCTCAGGGGAAGCTGTGGAAGCAGAGCCGGGAGTGTGGCTCAGTTGGTAGAATACTTGCCCAGCAATGCATGAAATTCAAGGTTGTCCTCAGCCCAGCAAGGGGGACCTGAGAGCTTGGGAGGTTGGGGTAAAGTGGGGTGGGGTGGAGATCAAAAAACAAACATAGGACAACAACAAAAATAGTCTGGGAACAGAAGTGCCTGCTAAGGGCTTCCTGTATGTGTGGGAAGAGTGAGCTGGGAGTTTTGGAGCAGTGTGGAAGGAGTCCTGGGCCGCAGAGGTGAGGCTGAGTCAGGGCATAGCCAGGTAGGAGATTTGGGAAAATCTTGCTGTACTTAAGGAAAGGGAGATCCTGGTGTTGGGTGGCTGAGACGGGAAAAGCACAGGTTCAAGGCTAGCCTGGGCTACATAATGAGACTCTGTCTAAAACAACAACAACAACAAAACACATGAAGAAGGGAAGGGAAAAGGAAATCAGATGAGAGAGGAAAAGGCAGGAAGATAGGAGGAGGAGGGGGAGAGGCCGGGGGAGAGGTGAGCAGCAGGATGGAGAGAAAAGGAAGGGGAGGGAAGAGAGGGGAAGGGAGGGAGGGAGGAGAGGAGAGAGGGGAAGGGGAGGACAGCTTGTCTGTGTCTCTGATAGAGAGACCCTGAAGACCCTGCTCTGCACCCAGAGCCCTTTCCCAGCTGGGAGGCATGAACTCTGCACACAGCTGCCTTCTGTCTCCTATGGGGACTTCACTCTTATCATTAGCAAACTCTCTGACTCCCCTGTGACTCTGAGGGGAACAGCAGATCCGTCATGTTCCACAGGCAGTGACGCACATCCGTCCTGACTCCAGCTCAGGGCTGGCAGCCTTTCCCCTAGGCCACCTGGTTTGCCTTTGCCTGCTGTCCGTCTTCTCAAAGGTCAGCAGCTTACCTTGGTGCAGTCAGGTGCCTCCACACATGAAGACACGTGGAATGAAGGTTCTGGCAATGTACCTGGCGCTAGCCCCTACTAGCACTCTGGGGAACCTTGGCTGTCTCTAATCTTTTTCGGGCTTGGCTCAGCCAACTCCACACAGATGATTGGCCGGTGCCCTCTGGTGGATAGTTCAGGCAGGTGCAGATTGCTTTATCTACCCGCAGGCCCTGGGTTGAGTACTCTGGCCTCTTGATATCTTCTGGAAGGTGGGCGTCCTAGTCAGAGTTCTATTGCTTTGATTAACACTGTGGCCAGAGTAGCTTGGGGGAGGAAAGGGTTTGTTTGGGGTTCAGGTTAGAGTCCATCATCGGGGAAGCCAAAGCTTGTAAGATTTCTTCGGATATCCTGTGTTAAATAGTGTGTCCGATACTTGCAAATGTTTTCTCCCATTTTATGAGTGAGTTTTCATTCTAATAGCACCCTTCATTGTGAAAAAAAGTCTCATTTGATGCCCCTGATTTGTCTACTTTGTTCTCAGTCTTTACTTGAATCGTAAATGCTACATCAAAGAAACCATCACCTAATCCAGGATTACAATTACTGACACCTACATTTCCTTCCAAAGGCTTGATGATTTTGGCTCTTACATTTAGGTGCATGACCTTTCTGAGGTAATATTCCGTGTGGTGGGAAGTAGGGGTCTGTTGGAGCTTGAGCCGTGTCTCTCAAGAATATATGTGGAATCGGGGCTGGAGAGACGGTTCAGAGGTTAATACAGGCTGCTCGTCTCCATTTGCTTTCTATTGCTTCGATAAACACTGCTACCAAAAGCCACATGGAGAGGAAAGGGTTATTCCAGCGTACAGTCCATTGTCAGGGCAAGTCAAGGCAGAGAGAGACTCAGGCAGAAATCATGGAGGAAGGCTGTTTACTGGCTTGCTGCCCATGGATTGCTCAGCTGGCTTTCTGATACAATCCAGGACCCCCTGCCCGGGGACAGCCCTGCCCTCAGGGGACTCTCTGCCCTTCCATATCAGTCATCAATCCAGAAAATGTCCCAGGGACTGGCCGACAAGCCAGTCTGATGGAGGCATTGTCTCACCTGAGGTTACTCTTTCCAGATAATTCTGTTTTGTGTCAAAGTGACAAACAAACAAAAAACCATCCTAGGGCATGCTGGGAAGGAGCCCTTGGAAGACCGTAGTAGGAGAAACACTTAGGCTTGAGCCCATCAGGTCTAGAGTTGAAGCCCCGGTCAGCACAGTCGTGCTTTAACTGTGGGCATGCTGACTGACTGGGCTTTGAGTTGCCCATTGGTGAATCCTGTTTGGAACATGGCCGGGCACACCGCCAGTGCTCGGCTCTGATGTCTGTAGTGGTGTGGACATTGCAGAAGAGGCGGGGCTGTGGGGAATGTCCTCTGTGTCTGCACAGCCTATGCGCCTGTCCCACCCCAGCCTGATGGAGACCCTGAACTGGTTTTTCATCCACGCCAGGGTGAGGGTGTGCAGCAGCTTCGAGAGGCCCTGAAGATCCTGGCAGAGAGGGTCCTCATCCTGGAACACATGATTGGGGTCCACGGTGAGTAGTGACTAAGCCTCCCACTTTCCCATGACCTCTTGGTCTCGTGGGGGCTGCTAAAGCCGAGTGGTCCCCTGCTTCAGGGACTCTGCACCATGTTGTCAGATGGCCCACACTAAACCCTCTGATTCTGCCCCTCGTCTGCTCAAGGACATTCAGTGTCAAAGCCCCACTCCCCAGCAGCACAGGGGTGACCAGCCACACCCAGACAAGCCAGGCTGCCTCCCGCCTCTGTCTTGCTCAGACCAGTTCCTTCACCTGGGGACTCCTACCCGCATCAGAATGTGCTCCTTGGTGAAGCCGTCCTTATCTTCCTTGTCATCGTGGAGGGACTCCTAACACACTGGGGACTCCTCCGTATATAAGCTGGGGGTAGCTGGTGCTTCTGCAGGGTCTGGAGCTCAGGCCACCTGATAATGGTTTAAGAAGGAATGAGCAGGTGCATGTATACGTAGTGAATGGAGGAGCGAACAAACGGGTGGGGGTGGCTATGTGAATGAATGAATGGGATAATGAGTAAGTAGATGAATGGGTGAATAAGGGGATGAATGGATAGGGGAATGAGTAGGTGGATGAAAGAATGCACTAGTGGATGAACAAATCAAAGAGGGGGAAATGAGTGAGTGAATCTTGGCATGACTATGTGGGGGAATAAATGGAAAAGAAGATGAATGAATGGGGAAAACTGAACGGGGACATGAACGTGTGAATGGGTGAGCAAATTAATAGGTGAATGGATGTGTGTGCGGCTGAATGAACAAAGAAGTGAGTGCATTAGTTTTAGTGAATGAATGAGGGGCAGAGCCTACTTGCCTCCTCTCACTGGACATGCCTGGGCTCTGGTAGTAGAGGCCATTGGGTACACTGAGGCTGTCTTGAGCAACCCTTCTGCTCTCCTTCCAGATCCCCTGGCCTCCCCTGAAGGAGGCTCTGGGCAGGATGCGGCCCTGAGAGCCAATCTCAAGATGAAGCGAGGAGGCCCTCAACCTGATGGCATCCTGGCTGCCCTGCTGGGCCCCGACCCTGCACACAAGAGTGCAGACCAGGCTGGTGACGGGAAGTAGGAGTCCCTCTGCCCAGAACAAGCCCAGCCCTGGGGCTCAACAGCTGCTGCATCCTGGACGCCCCATGTGGGACTGGGCATCAGGCAGGGACAATTGTGAGAGACATTGGGAGCCTGGGGTCCTTGGGGACAGATGGTGCCTCCAAGGGGCAAGGCCCAGAGCAGACCCTGACAGAACCCTTCTTTTGGCCCTGTCCCCTTCCTCCCACTCCCGGCTGGAGACGGGGTCTGGGTGGGCTGGATGGCAGGGAGAGAATAATCACAATTCTGGATGGCTGAGCCCTTGCTACATTGGGGGCCAGGACCAGCTAAGGTGCTTTCCTTGTATTGTCTCATTTAACCCTTAAAAGGTAGGTCTGTGATCCCCACTCATCCTGGGGACCGAGGTGTGGAGAGCACACATGACCCAGATTCTGGATATCAGTGTGTCGGGGGTGGGTATTTTAACCCAGGTCTTGCTGTTGCTGAAGCCATGACTTTCAACCCTTGCTAGTTTCTTCCCCTCTCCATGCGGTGTGTAGACCAGAAGACTCCAGAGGAAGCTGGGCTGCTGGAAGGCAGGGCTGCCTGAGAAGACATAGGGGCACTACAGGACTTTGGACCTGCCTCTCCTCCTCTGGTCTCTTCCTAGGGCTGGGGACAGGGGTCAGCTTCCACATGGGACTTGGGGACCATGAGGTAGGCTCTTTGGGGATGAGAGAAGCCAAGGCTTTTGAATCTGGTTGGTAGTGCCCCCTACTGTCTACTAGTCTTGCTGAGCCCACTGTCCCTCACCGGTCCTCAGCTATGGAGAAGGAGGGAGCATTTAATGGGACTGTCCATCCAGGGTAGGACCTACACCTTCCATCATTGTCAGTCTTTTGTGGAAATCTCTAGATCCTTCGGCTTTGATGGGACAACAACACAAGTCCATGTCCCCTTGATGTAGAATCAAACTGCCTGTGTCCTAGGCTTGCTGGAGGCCATGCCCCCACACCTTGTGGCTGGAGTCCACAGCAGAGCTGGTCCACAGCTTTGAGAGCCTCTCTGGCTGGTGCTTGGCCTCTTATGACCCACCTACCCTGGTCCTCCTCTCGCCGGGCCACAACCCTTACACTCAGAGAGCGGAAAGGCCTGGTACCACCCTTGGGTATGTCTCCCTGCCTGGCAGAGTGACCATCCCTAAAGCTCTTGGTGCTTACACAAGGCTGTGACCTTGTCCCCCTGGGCCCTGTTGACTATTCCCAGCTGTCTCTACCAAGAGGTGATCTGAGACCTGTGATGTTATTTCAAATAAAGGTGCTCTCCCCACTGTGGCCCTTCTGTGACTTGGCAGCTGTGGGGGAGGCTGGGCCTGCGCCTGGCTAATTCATGCTAGAGAACTGATGAACACCTCTGTCCAGCTTCGGGATTACTTCAAGGTTTCTGAGACAGGAGAACCCAAGAAAGCAGCCAGCAGAGGGAAGGTACCCCTCAGAAGTGGCCTGCTCTGAGTAGTTGAGATGGGCTCGGCAGGTAAAATCAATTGCCACCAAGCCTGGTGGCAAGTGCAGTCCCCAGGACCCATGCATGTAGCAGGAGAGAACCAAGTTCTGCAAGTTGTCCTCTGACCTATACATGTGCACTCCTCCACACAAATGAATAGATGCATCTATGGTTTAAGAAGGGGCTGGAGAGATGGTTCACAGTTCAGAAGGTTTTCTGTTCTTCAAGAGGGTCCAAGGTCCATGTGTGGCACCCATGTTGGGCAGATCACAACCATCTGAAACTGCAGCTCCAGGGTATCCAGGGCCCTCTTCTGGCCTCTGCAGTTCTCCACACACATGTGCACATACACAACACTCAGACACAAATGTGTACACATGCATGAAAACAAGATAGCCAATTTTAACAAGGAGTGGTTGCCCACTCTTTCCAGCAAGGCTGGATTTGAACTAAGCTGGGCCTCCAGCCCTGCTAGGCAGAGATCTATAGCTTTGTTTTTGTTTTCTGAGACAGGGTTTCACTATGAAGACCTGGCTGACCAGAATCTCACTCTGTAGATCAGACTGGCTTTGAACTCACAGACATCCATCTACCACTGCCTCCTGGGTGCTGGGATTAATGGAATGCATCACCATGGGAGAACAAGGCAGAGAGTTAAACTGAGGGATGTCAGGTGTTGCGTGGCTTGGGGGAGGGTTATAATTAACACCCACTTCCCAACTGGGACAGCTCAACAGCCTAAAGAGTGATTCAGACAATCTCATCTTGACGTATTTGATGAATTCACGAAGGGAAAAATACAGACAGCTCCATTTCCTCCTTCATAGGTGTCAATCATGCACCCACCCACCAGGCTCCAATTTCACAGGGTTTCCTACAAGCTCTAGTACAGGATGCGCTTTGTGCCAAAGCGGGGTTGAGGTGACTACAGGCTCAGACAATGAAAGGCACAGCTAACCAGACATGGGGGTGGGTGCTGGTGAGAGAGGATCTTGCTGCACAAGCTCAGGGACCTAAGTTCGGTCCCTGGGACCCGCATAAATGTGAAAAGAGAGAATCAACTCCACAGTCGCCCATTGACAACTTCAACTCACACATGCGCAGGGTGACTTGTGCATCCTGCAATACATCATACACACAATAACGATAAGTAATAATAAAATAAAAACTCAGACTCTGGGAATGCTATACATTAATACGGAGTCTGTGTTTGCCCTTTCAAGGAGTCTGCTGGCCTTGGCACGCAGTGTCTAGTCATGGGAGAGATGGCTTGGTGTTTTGTGGCATTCTGGGATATGGAAAAGCTATAGGTGGTTTGCTCTAAGGTAAAGTTATCCTGGTTATGGTTTAGGAGACAACTCACATCGCGTACCAGGGCACTTTAAACGCCCCCTAACCCTGTCTCCTGCTCCTGTTCAGGAATGGCTCAAAGATAAATTAATTCCTCCTCAGAACTCTAGAGAAACCCAAGTACTCAAGAAGCAAGGCCCCTAGATCAGGGTGGAGTTCAGAATGTCTGTGGATCACTGTAGACCTTCGTACCACCAGGAGCTTGCTGGTTCTCTCCGAACCAGAGTTGACATCCACCCAGAGTTCAAATACAGTAGAGAAGACGGACATCAAATGTCCAGGTGATGTAGAAGACAGGGACTCTGAACCACTTCGTAGTCTGGAACAAAAGCTAAATATGGTAGAAGAGGGACCAAGAGACAGACAGTTGGAGACTTCTACTGCCTTTGCAGGGTGATGGATATGCGTCTAGCTCCTTAAGCAGGAGTCCTGTTCCCAGGCCCAGTGGGTGTGTGAGTCTCCTCTACATGCATGGTCCTGGACCCAGCTGGCCCAGGAACACTCAGTACTGGGACTAGGGAAAAGCATGCATTTGAAGCCGAATGTTGACAGGGATCTGGGAGCTGCAGAGTGGAGAATGGTCACTCTTGTGTTCCTTTACCCAGGCAAAAAGCTACAGAAGCATATGGATTTTTTGTTGGTTTGATTTGGTTTGGTTTGGTTTTTCGAGACAAGGTTTCTCTGTGCAGCCCTGTCTCTTCTCAGCTGTCCCCCAAACCATGGAGGGGGCAGGAGAGGAAACACTCCAGCACTGGGCCCCAGCCACGGGGCAGTAAAGGTGCAGCCCCCCAGCCAAACCTGTGACACACTGAATCCAAAACCCACCCCATAGCTCAGCCTTTCAACTGTGGGTGCCCAGGTGCAGGAACACGTCCCTGTCGTCAGCACCCAGAGTACCTGGGTGCAGCACTGTGTCAGAACACTGACACCTATATGGCAATGAGATCACCTCCTGTCCAGACCCCTTAAGGCAGTGGGCAGAGAGATGCAAAAGTTTCCCAAAGCAGCCTCAGTCAGAACGCGAGCCCCAACCCACCCCTCAGAGAGCCAGCACCTGCAGCTCCAACAACCCCCATGCTCTCACAGACCTGCTTTATGGAGAATTTCACGAGCTTTTCAATTAACTGAATTCCCAGGGAGATTTACTTCCAATGTTATTAATAAATTCTAATGCTGCTTGTAACTCTCAATTGCCAGTTAATTAACTTGCAATTGGCACGTTGTAAAAAGGCAAACTAAATACCTTTTCAGGCGGGACTGGTGAAGTCTGTCATGTGTGCTGAGGTAGGCAGCTGGGATGCACATTCTCTCCCTCTCCAGCTGAGGAGTGGTAACAGTGTACCCAGCATGCTCAGCACTGAAGGAGGGTCACAGGGTCTCTTCCAGGGTTCCCGGTACCTGTGGTTGATAGTGGTTACTGCTCCTGAACAAACAAGGCAAGGACAGTGTGGCCATCTTGAATATGGCTCACTGAGTGCCTCGATATTTGATCCAATGTTATTCTGGGTACATATGGGTGATACAAATAGTTGTTTTATTGGTTAGAGATAGGGTCTCCATATGTAGCCCAGGCTTCTCCAGAACTTACTACATAGCCCAAGCTAGCTTCAATCTTTCAACTCTCCTGCTTCTTCCTCCCAGTTGCTGAGATTACTGGCCTGTGTCCCCTCATCGCACATAGATTTCCTCTTGACAGGCTTCATGGCCTCATTGGAATTCCCGTGTTGTGTCTGGGTTTGTAGGTCAACTGGTAGATCTTTGCACACAGGAGGCTCTGGGTTCAATCCCCACACAATGTAAACCAAGTGTGGTAGCTCACTCCTGTAATCCCAGCACTAGAGAGGCAGAGGCAGGAGGATCAGAAGTTTAAGGTCATCCTAAACTACATACCAAGCTTTAGTCAGCCTGCCTCATATCTGGCCAATGAAGCTCTACAGAAGGGGAGTATTAGCTTGGTGAGTAAGGATTAGATAAGGGTATCAGGGGAAGGCTCAGGATTGCCTGGGTCGCCTGTGTAAAATGAGCTCTCAGGAGAAGGTGGCACACACTTGCATCTAAGCACTCGGGTAGAGGCAGGAGGAATGAGGGTTCAAGGCTATCAGGTGACACATAGCAAGATCCCATCTCAAGATAAAACATCTATGCTTTCTATCTGTCCACCTATCATCTGTCTATCTACTTTGCTACCTACCTATCATCTGTCTATCTGTCTGTCTGTCTGTCTACCTTTCATATGTCTCTCTGATGAGTCCATTTGTCACTGAAGTGCACGGGCTATTCCATTCTGAGACAAAGGAGGAGACCCCAAAGGTCCTTAGGTGCAAAGGCTGTTGTCACAAGACAGGAAACAAGGAAATTGTCAGAAGGGACCAAGAAGATAAGGACTTCTGTAAGACACAAAGATCTAAGAGGACCTTCGGGACAGGAACAGGAGTGTCACAGAGGCAGGATGCTGGTCCCTGTAGGTCATGCATGCTGCATGTTCCTCCTCTTGAAGCCTTCTTTCATTCTGTCTGCAGCCTCATGGCCTCTGGTGACTTCAGTTTCTTCCTCCCAGGACCTCTCACTTACTTTTCCTACCCCTCCAACTGGTGGCTTATCAGTCTTCTGCCACTCAACAACCAGTTGTTACAGGAGTTCAGGGCAAAATCTCCAGCTGCGACAGCCAATCGACAGAGGAGATGAGTTACTTGTCCCAATTCTCTGATTAAAGGGAAGATACGTGGTAAAATGTAGAAAGAGTAGATTTAATCGATTTATCCACATTGGGAAGAGGGACAAATAAAGGGGTTGAGTGACAGCCACCACTACCACCACCACCACCCCAAGTCTGTATTCAGGGCTCTGCCACAAGATTTAGATTTGGATGGAGGGAGAGCTAGAGTAGGGGACAGAGGCGTGTGTGGAAGTGAGGTTGGGCTGGTCATCATCTCAGCTCTGGTTCTGCAGGGTGACCTGATGAAATCATTGCTTGAGGGGACAAGCTGCTCTTCAAAGCATGGCCACTCCTGTTTGGACACCAAGGGGCTTCGATGACTCTGGTCCCTGTACCTTCAGCCTTGAAGCCAGTGAGTTGGGTCAGGTATCACAGTATTTAGAAAGATACTCCTCGAGTGATTGGCATGCCACGTGCAGAGATAATCAGTTATGGTGGCTAGTGTTAATTGTCAGCTTAACAGGTTCTAGAATCAGCTGTGAGAACCCCTCCCCTTGTGGAACATGCCTGTGGAGAATCATCTCAGGATGGTGTAAGTTGATGTGGGAAGAGCCGCCCACCGTGGGTGTCACCATTCCCTGGCTGTGAATAGAGGAAAGGAAGTGAGCAGCTGCATTACCTCTTCTCTGCTTCCTGATCATGGATGTAACGTGAGCAGCTGCTTCCAGCTCCCATCACCTCAACTTCCCTGCTACAACGACTGTACCTTGAACTATGAGCTAAAACAGGCCCTGTTCCCTTAAGTATTTTATCATAGACACAGGCAGAGAAATTCAGGCTATAGCTAACCCAAAGACAAGAGACAGAAGCAGAATAAAGGTGGAGATTCCAGGCATTCCTCATGATTTTGATTACCTTGTGGGCCAGGTGAGGAGTGGGTGCATTGTAGCTAAAGCATTTCCTAATGCTTGATAAAGTCTTTATTGCCCGGTTGGCTCCCAAGAAGCATCTTGCGCTTCAGTAGATCAGAAGCCACAGGGCTAAACAAACAGGCCTCACAATTCTAGAAGACGGGAAACCCAAGATCAAGTTATTATCAGTCAGATACAATGGACTGAGAACATTCTTCTTGATTCCTAGATGGCTCTCTCCTTGCTTTGTCTTCTTATATGTCACACATTTCCTGAGGAGATGTGAATCTTATCTACTCACCCCAGATAGGGGACTGATGACAGACCAAAGTAGTGATGCCAGCAAAGTCCAACCTAGAGAAGCAATGAGTGTACTGGGGTTACCTCCAGGAACAAGAATGACTCAAAGGCAGCTGCATCACCCAACCTGGGTAATGGATGACACCGGTGCTGTCTGTGTGATTTACAGATTGGTAGGTTGAGAGCTCCCCCCTCTCAGCGATCCTTGCTCCTTCTGTAACTTTAGGGTGGGGATGGTGATTATTAATCTGATAACTTTCAGGGACTTCCTGAGACTTATGGGTTGTTTACTTCCTGGGTCTACTGATCAGTCCTCTACGATGAAATGTTTCAATTCACAGGAAGAAATTACTATGCAATGCATGCCTGTTCTTAGAAAGACATTAATCCTATTCCCAAAGGTTCCTTCCTTGGGACCACATCACACCCCAAAAGCCCTCCTCTGATCCTTTCTCCTTTTTACCCCCCTCCATTCTCCTTCCTCCAAATACTCATCTGTCATGCAGAAGAATGAGACTTCATTGCTCATTCAGACGAAATGCCTGAAGGATAGGAGGGTTTGTTTCACAGCTTAGTGTGAGGGAAAGGTCTATCAAGGCGGGGAAGGCATGGAAGGCAGCAGGAGCGTGAGGCAGCTGGTCACGCGGCATCCACAGTCAGGACGCAGAGAGAGATGGATGCTGGGGCTCAGCTCACTGTCTCCTTTTTTTTATTCAGTCCAGAACCCGGCCTGTGTGATGGTAGCACCACATTTAAAGAGAGTCTTCCCTCCTCATTTTACCCAGTCTAGAAACGCCCTCACAGGTATGTTCCCCTGGTGATCCTCAATCCCATCAAGCTGACACTCAAGATTAGCCATCACAGGCTTTGCTGTGTGATTGTAGGGGACACACGTGTGCTCTCTTGTTCCCGTGTCAGACAAGGACAGGCTGGGGTCCTGTCTCTTCACAAGGCCTGGACACCAATGGGGTATAAAGTCGGTGGATTCAGGGCCCTAAACCAGAAATCCCAGCATGGATGGAAGGGTTGTATTGCCTGTGGAGGCAGAAGCCATGCTCCCTGGAGGCGAAGGGGCTCTCCTGGCCTGCAGGCGTACATGCAGGCAAAGCACTGTATACTAAATAAACAGGATTTTGACAATGTCCCTTGCGGTTCTCAGAATGTCAAAGGAGCAAGTCAGGGTCCAGTGTCATATTCCAAATACTCTATCCACTGGGAAGGGCTTGAGTAAGAACAAAACCTCCCAGCCATAATTTCCCTTTTGAAGTGTGTGTGTGTGTGTGTGTGTGTGTGTGTGTGTGTATGTCTGTGTGTGTGTGTTCGTGCACCCTCTCATGAGAGCACATGCATATGTGTTGTGTAGAGATGAGAGGACAACTTTGAGTATCATTTATCAGGCACCATCCACCTTATTATTATCATTATTATTATTATTATTTTGAGTCAGAGTCTGTCACTGGCATGGGGACAGGCAAATTCAACCAACTGACTGGCCACCAAGATCCTCCTGTCCGTGCCTCCCCAGCACAGGAATTACAAGGACACAATACTATGCCTCACTTTTTAAAGTGGGTCCTGAGGGTGAAACTCAGGTCCTCACACTTGCCTGGCAGACACTTAACCAACGGAGCTATCTACCTGCACTCTGTGAGAATTTGTGTGTGTGTCTTTATTAGGTAAGATGGACATCAAGACCATGCTGGACTCAGCCCTTTGCTTCATAAGTAGAGAGGCTTTTAGTGCATCCCAGTTGCCATGGTGACCACTGGTCTCAGTTTTGAGGCGGCTTTTGCAGAACGAGCTGGAGTTCTGCAAAAGTGATGCTGGGACATTTGGTTAGCTATTTGGAAGGGAGTAAAATTAGCTCTTTCCTTCACACCATCTATCAATATCAACTTCCAAAGAGTTAAATAATTAAATCTACAAGTCTACAAGGGGAATTTGATTGAAAATTAACCCAGGCAGGGCCAGGAATGTGTTTCCATCCCCAGCACCACAAACATATACCACACACTGTAGCACACACCTTTGATCCCAGCACTGAGGATGGGGGGGGGCGGGGAGGTTAGGAGTTTAAAGTCATTTTTTTGCTTACATGGTGAGTTTAAGGCCAGCCTAATGAACATGGTGAGTTCGAGGCCAGCCTGGTCTATAGAGTGAGTTCCAGGAGAAGGAGAAGGAGAAGGAGGAGGAGAAGAAGAAGAAAACAAAACCCTTGTAGATGGGACTTTCTGTCCTGCCTGGTCCTGAAGCCCTTTAGTCCCAAATAAATACATAGACACTTATAATAATTATAAACTGTTTGGCTGGTGGCTCAAACTTCTTATTTGCTAGCTCTCTCTCTTAATTATTAACCCATTTCTATTAATCTATGTATCTCCACATGGCCTCATCTTACCAGAGAATGCCCTGGCATCTTATCTTCCTGATAGCTACATGGCATCTCCTTGAGACTCCCTCTCTGCGTGCGTTCCTCTTCCCAGAATTCTCCTGGTCTGGTAGCCCCGCCTGTACTTCCTGCCTGGCTACATCCTGCCTGTCCATTGGCCAAAACAGCTTTATTCATCAACCAATAAGTGATACACATATTCACAGCATACAGAAGGACATCATCCTCCATCAAAACCTTCAAGGATCTCTGGATTCTAGGGCATCCTGGTCTACATAGTGAGTTCCAGGACAGCCAAGGCTACACAGAGAAACCTTGTCTTGAAAAATAAAACAGAATAAAACAAAAACAACAAAAGTTAAAAGCCATAGCATCATTTGACACTATGTAATTTTAAAACATTTCACCCATCACTCCCCTCAAAATCCTACATCAACTGGCAGTATCCCAGCCACACCCCTATCCACCAGTCCACAACAGCCTAATGTCCTTCCTGTCTCTGTGGACTCGCTGGTTCCAGATATTTTATATAAATAGAATCACATAATGTGTGGGCTTTTGGGTCTAGCTTCTATTAGCATGTTTTTAAAAAACTTTTAAAAATTACATGTGTCTACTGACAGAAGCCTTTACAGACTGGCCCTCAGCCAACATGTTTTAAAGACCCAGCTATATAACAAATACACAGTTCTTTTTCATGGGTGAATGATATTCTATGGTGTGGATGTGCCACAGAGTACATTTGTCTATTCATCCAGTGATGAAACACTTGCATCCCGTCTTCCTTTGGACTGTTACGAACAATGCTAAGACTTACACATTTGTATGATTTTTATTTATAAAATACTTGTTTTTATAGTGTGTGTGTATGTGTGCATACATGTGTGTGCAGGTGCCTGGGGATGCCAGGAGAGGGTGTCAGATTCCCTGGAGCTGGCGTTCCAGATGGTTATGAACCACCAGGTATGAGTGCTGCTGGGAACTGAACTTGGGTCCTCTGTGAGATCAGTGTTTTAACTCCTGAGCCCTGTGTGTGGGCTCGTGCAGACATGTGTTTCCTTAGTCACAGGCACTCATCTGATGTGGTTAGAGTGTGAGAAGTCCCCCCACACACATTCAGGCTCATGCGTTTGATCATCTGGTGTTCAGGAGACAGAGCTGCTATGAGAAGCTGTGGAACTATTAGGTGTGAAGGCACGCTGGACCAAGTGGGTCTTGAGGATCTAAAACCCTGGCCTACACCTTGCCAGCTCTCTACATGTTGTTCCACTAAGATGTGAGGAGGGAAGGGTTCTTGAACCCCCACCACACCCCTCCCCCCCCACCCCGCCCAGGAGCTGCCTGTGGCCAAGTCTTTCCCTCCAGGGTAAAATGTTTCCCTTCTAACTGTGAGCCCAAACAGACTCTGCCTTCCCTAAGTAGCTTTTGTCAGATATTTTCCCTCAGAGTGAGAAGTGACTGATACAGTACCTCCAAGGAAGTAGCCAGGCCTTCTAGTGACTGGGTTACAGTTGGAGAAACCAACAAAGGCATTCTCAAAGTGACTGCAATGTTTCACAACCTCGCCACACCCTCACTGCAACGCTTCTTAAAATGTGTAGTTAAAAATCAACTTTTCTTTTAAGTCTGTGCATGTGAGAGACCATGTGTTACACACATGCAGGAGAGCACGAGAGATCCCGAGACCTTGGAGACCTTGGATCCCCTAAAGCTGGAGTTACAGGCGATTGTGAACCCCTCAGGGTGGGAGCTGGGAACTGAACCTCGTCCTCTGCAAGAGCGGCAAGCACTCTTAACCACTAAGTGATCTCTCCAGCCTGTTCATTACATTTTTTTATTATTATTATCATAGCCTTCCTTGTGGGTAGGAAGGCTTCTGTTCTGATTTGCATTTTCCCAAAGACTGTTAACTCCATTGTTTGCCTTTGAAGAACTGCACAATAGGTCTCCACCTCGAAGCATATAAAACATTTAATTCCAGGCAGATTAGAGACCTAAAACTGTAACGTCCTTGTAATAAGACAGGTGTAAATAGTTGTGGCCTCTGATTAGGCAATGCCTTCTTTGCTGTAACACACACACAGCTGTGTGTGAGTTGACGTGTTTGTATTTTTATCACTGGCTTGTTCTTCATATATCCATATGGGAAAAAATCCCAATATTGTGTACAATATTTGCAAACATTTTCTCCCATTTTATGAGTGAGATTTTATTCTGATAGCATCCCTTTTTGTGGGGGAAAAAACAACCAACCTCTCATTTAAAGCCTCCTATTTGTCTACTTTGTTCTCAGTCTTTAGTTGAATCGTAAATGCTACATCAAAGAAACCATCGCCTAATCCAGGATTACAATTACTGACACCTACATTTCCTCCCAAAGGCTTGATGATTTTGGCTCTTACATTTAGGTGCATGACCTTTCTGAGGTAATATTCCGTGTGGTAGGAAGTATGGGTCTGTTGGAGCTTGAGCCGTGTCTCTCAAGAATATATGAGGAATCGGGGCTGGAGAGACGGTTCAGAGGTTAATACAGGCTGCTCGCCTCCATTTGCTTTCTGTTGCTGTGATAAACACCATGAGGAAAAGCAAGTTGGCGAGGAAGGCATTTATGTCAGCTTAGGGGACATCAAGGCAGAGATGCAAGACAGGAACCTGAAGGCATAAACCGGACAGAAATTATGGAGGAATGCTGCTTACTGGCTTGTTCCTCACACCTTGCTCAACCTGCTTTCTGATAGCTTTCAGGAACTACTTGCTCAGGGATGACACTACCTGCAGTGGGCTGTGCCTTCCCACCTCAATCATCACTCAAGAAACCGCCCCACAGGCCAATTTGGTGGAGGGATATTATTTAAATTTTTCCCCAATTGTGATTCCATCTTCCCAGATAACTTTAGCTTGTGTCAAGTTGACAAACAAACAAAACAAAAAGTACAACAGTTAAAGCCACTGATGAAAATCATCCAGCCACCCAGAGGTAAAGGCTAAGGCATCCACAGGACTTTAGGGATGTATATGTTAGTATACACAGGGCCTTCCTGAGTCCCTGGAACATTTTGTAGCTATTGAATCCCTCAAGGAGTCTCTCCGGCTTTTCTTCTCAGAGACTTTTCTTTTTTTAGCAGTAGTGGGATTGGACCAGGCATAAAAGGCAAGGGATCTACCGCTGAGCCACAGCCCAGCCGCCTTTCCAGTCTTAGTTGACACTCACCCACCTGGCTTCTGCAGTAAGCTGCATGCTAAACAGTTGCAGGTGACTGTCCTGAGACATGCCCTGGGGCTACAGTTGTTCACACAGTGAGTTGTGCATCAGTCAGAGCCTCACTGTCTCACAGAACGGAACTTCCCAGGAAACTTCCAGTCAAATCAAATAGTAATGGTGCCCCCGGGGACAGGAATGTTCCAAGAGTTCTAAGCCTGTTTGTTCTTCCCCTCAGTGGCTGCCATGGGAACTGGTCTCACAGCCCTCAGAGTTGTGTAAATATCAGTTTCCAGGCCTGTGACTGAGGTGTGGAATAAGTCAAATAAAAGCCAGCACAAACCTGGGCTGGGGTGATGGCTCAGTAGACAGGGTCCTTGCCATGCAGACATCAGGGACTGAGTTTGGATTCCGGGTACCCATGTTTAAAAAAAAAAAAATATCTGGGTGTGTGCACAACTGTAATCTCAGTGTTCTGCAGGTAGAGACTGCAGGACCCCTGGGGCCCGGGTCAACCAGATTATCAGAATCTGTGAGTCCCAGGTGAGGGAGAGGCCCTGCCTCATGAGGAAAGGTGGAGAGTGACTGAGAAAGAGACCCAACACTGGCCTCTGACCTTTGTACACACATGGACATGAACACACATGAACATGTATATATACAAACTCCACACATGCACACACACAAAACCCCATAAAAACTTTGTGATGTGTGTGTGTATTTGTGTATGTGCAAGTGTCTTATGTAACTCTGTGGTGTGTGTGTCTGTATGAGTGTGTGTGTATGTGTGTGTCTGTGTGTCTCTCTGTATGAGTGTGTCTGTGTGTGTGTGTCTTATGTAACTTTTGGTGTGTGTGTATGTGTGTGTCAGTATGAGTGTGTCTGTGTCTCTCTGTATGAGTGTGTGTGTATGTGTATGGCAGAGCTTGACACTGGTATCTTTGATTGCTCTTCACTTTAGCCATTGAAGCAGGGTCTCTCATTTGAACCCACAGCTTTCTGACTGAGAAGGTTGAGCTAGCCAGCTTGCTCTGCAATTCCCTGTCTCTACCTCCCGCAAGCTAGGATTATAAGTCACCATGCTCAACACTAGTGTTTACACAGGTACTGGGGATCTGAATTCCAGTTTTCATGCTCACATGGCAAATATTTTGCCAGTTGTGCCTTGCCCCAGCCCTGGATCATGTTCCAAAAATAATAATAGACTCTAAGCATTGTGGCACATGACTTTTATCCCAACACTTGGGAGGCAGAGGCAGGGGGATCTCTGTGAATTTGAAGCAAGTCTGGTCTACATAGCAAGCTTCTGGATGGTCAGGACTGGAGTGAGACCATGTCTCTAAATAAATAAATAACAACAAAAGAAATACTTTTTGATTTCTTGTAAGGTTTTAATTAATTTTCAGAGTTATAAAAACTGATTTTTGCTGTTTTTTTTTTTTGTTTTTTTTTGGGGGGGGTCAGTGTTCACATCCCCTTTACAAAGGAGTGGGTTCTGAGAGTACTTACTGTGTCCACCTGGAGGGATTCTGAGCATAAAGTCATCCTGGAAGTAGGCCATGACCCCTCATTTACACACTGCCTCAGCTGCTATCACCTAGCAACAGGTGTTGAAGAGTAGATGTAACAGCCATGTGGGCTTTGAACCAGAAAATACGTGTTTGCCAAACCCCACAGCAAGATGAGAAAATGACACAAGGGTTGGAAAGGGAAAAAAGGCTGAATTGCTATTATTCTGAGATTGTTTGGCATTCAAACAATCTGAGGGCTGGGAATACAGTTCAGCTGGTAGAGAGCTCGAGGCTCCAGGTTCCATCCTCAGCACTGGGCAGGGAGAGAGGGCGAAAGAAAGGGCTGGAGAGATGGCAAAATTGCCTGTCATTCCAGGTCCAGTAGATCCAATGTCCTCTTCTAACCCTCTTGGATACCCACACACATGTGTGCCTATGCACACACAGACACATAAATAAAATAAATCTCTTTTTAGAAGGAGAGATAGGGGAGAAGGGAAACAAAGGACAGACAGAGGAAAGGAGGAAGAAGGAAGGAAAACAGGCAGGCAGGCAGGCAGGAAGGAAGGAAGGAAGGAAGGAAGGAAGGAAGGAAGGAAGGAAGGAAATTGAACAATCTACATGTAAGCTGGGTGGTGGTGGCACCCAGCACTCAGGTTAGCAGAGGCAGGTGGATCTCTGTGAGTTTGGAGCCCAGCCAGGTCTACAGAGAGAGTTCCAGGACAGGCTCCAAAGCCACAGAGAAACCATGCCTGGGAAAAAAAAAATCTAGTTGTAACCAGATGCAAGGATAAGAATATATTGGGGTGCAAAATTCAGCCACAGGATTTGATGTCCAGTCAAAATAGTGTAACTATGTGTCTTCCTCTCTGTCCCACAAAGTACAACAAAAATCTCAGAGCACACAAAGCAGCTCTTTGTGGACTGAGGAAGTCAACTGAAGAGGGAAATCAAAACTCAGAAAACAAGCCAGTGAAAAGTAGGAAAAGGTGCTTGCTGCCAAGCCTGATGACCTGAGTTCGATCCCAGGAAGCATGTGGTGGAAGGAAGGAACCAACTCCCACAGGTTGTCCTGCTGGTCTCCACAGGTGTGCCGCAGCACACATGCATGCGTGTTCACACAATAAATAAATAAATAAACGCAATTTTAAAAAGTCTAAACCAGGCATGGTGGTGTGTACTTGTAATCCTAGCATGAGGGAGGTAGAGATTGGGGGGGGGGGCTCATGGGGTTCATTGGCCAGCCAACCTAGACTACTTGGTGAGTTCCAGGCCAGGGAGAGACCCTATCCCCTGAGTTGGGGGAGGGGGTGAATATTGTCTAAAATGTATTGTACAAAATACTCAAAAAAGGCTTAAAAATTAACCTTTTCTGAGAAAAAAAAAACCCAAGATGGATAGCATGAAGACTTATGTGCACCTTACACACATGCGAGCACACAAACACACACACACACACACAATAAAGCAAAGACCTTGATGGTGTGTACAGACAAAATGCTAGATCTTACTGTCATGTGCACCAAGACTGCGTCTAGTAAAATCATCTACAGGCGCTTCCCATTCTCACCTGTCTTCCGAGCTCCAGGGTCAAAGCCACTCGGGTGGTTTTTAGACTGGCCAGGCTCTACTTCACTGGAATCCAGGTATACATAGCAGGCAAGTGGTCTGTCTTCTACCGAATGGGACTCCAGCCAAAAGCTCATCTTGTTTGGTGGTCAGGTTGTGCCAAACATAGCCTAGGATGCCTGGGTAATAACCGTGATAATGGAATAGGAAATATTTATGGGGGCTTACTGAATGCCAGGGCGCTGTGGTAAGCACGGTGCATGTGGTATCTTGTATGCCTCAGGACTCCTTGCCCAGTTAGTTATTGCTCACTTCGGGATGAAGACATGAAGACTTAGGAAGGTTTGGTAGTTTACAAATGTCTATTTGCCTGCCTCGGTAGAAAAGTCATTCCTAGGTGGTCACACAGCCTGCAAGAGACAGAGCTAAAACATAAGAGACAGGGTGCACAGTCATCCTTTGGAGGAAGATGTTGGAAGGGTACTGAGTTCAAGGTCAGCCTGTTCTACATAGCAAGACTCTTGTCTAAAGGAGGGGGGGCTGGAGGTGTGGCCCAGTTGGCAGAGAGCTTACATAGAATATAGGAAACCCAGAGTTCTGCCCCCCCCAGCACTGAGGAGCTGGACATGCCTATAACCCCACATTCTGGAGGTGTAAGCAGATACATCAGGAGTTCAAGGTCATCCTCCATCAAATGGTGAATTTGAAGCCAGACCTTGGTTCAAAAAGAATAAGGGGAGAAGGAGGAAGAGAAGAACGGAAGAGAGAATGAGAGAGAGAGAGAGAGAGAGAGAGAGAGAGAGAGAGAGAGAGAGAGTGGGAAGAGGGAAAGAAATCAGAAGGGAGGGATGGGGAAAGGAGGAAGGGAGGAGGGAACAATGGCCTATGCTCACCCCACTCCATCCCTGCCTTAACAGTATGCACAGCTACAACGCTTTCCTCTGCTCCTGGCACACTGGGCACTGGCAAGGCCCCAGAGAGCATGGTCTTGTCTGCATGCAGGCTGCTATGCAGGACCCAGACCAGAGCCCATTGGTCAATGTCTGCTTCAGAAACCTGAGTCCCAAGTGTCCCTGGGAGACCATGAGAAAGCCTTGAACTCTGCTCTGGCTCAGCCCTCTCTGTAGATTGGTCGCTGTGGATGGTTTTTCTTCGAGACAGGATTGTTTGGAAAGCCATAAATATACATCCAGATGCCTGTGACGGGTAATAAACTTGGCTCCAACAAGTCACTTGAGTGTCCATAAATCTAGCCTGCACTTCCCTCCCCAGTACCTGTAAATCAGGAGCCATCTCCGCCTTCTTCCCCCACAGTCCCCTGCAACTCCTATCTGCCATCCATTACTCAGCAGGTGGAGTACAGGACAGCTAGCCCCCACAATGTCCACCTGTCCCCAGCACTCCATCATGTGGCTGACCCTGCATCCTACCATCATCCTGGGGGGCCCAGTGCCTGTGGAGTTTTAGGACTTTCTTGAGTTCTGAACAGCTGAACAGAAGCAACTCCTGCCCCCCCCCCCATCACAGTTTACACAACCCTGACAGTGTTGTAGCAACATGCAATTTCCCTCTCAGGTACTGGGGATTTGAATTTAGCACCTTGCACTTGCTAGACAGATGCTGTGTCACTGAGTCACACCCCAGCCCCTCACTGGAGGATTCTAAGCAGAGGCTTTATCACCGAGACTCACCCCCAGCCCCTTACTGGGGGATTCTAGGCAGGTGCTCTATCACTGAGACTAACCCCAGCCCCTCACTAGCCCCAGGAACCCAATCCTACTTTACAGATGGGCAGTCTAAGGTCGAGTTATGTAAAGGATGGACTCAAGGCCACCTGCTAAATCAGCAGCTAGACAAGGACCACATCCTGACCAGAACACCTTCCTCTCCCCTCTCCTCCAACCTCTTCCTTCCCCTGCCCTCCCCAAGAGGACTCATTTGGGTTTGTGGGGCTACCAGGCTAATCGTGGCAGTGAGACTTCACAACAGCACTCTCTTATATTGGGAAAATAAGAGACTAGGCACAGCTAGACCTCAGTTTACCTATCTGTAAAACAGGATGGGTTCCTCCCATCCACCCTCCAGGACACAGAGCTCTTGTGAGATAACCATAGTGATGGAGAGAGGCTGTGAGTCATGTGACCCTCAACTGTGATTTAAGCTCCTACCTGTGGCCAGCTCTATCCCTGAGACTCTGGCTCCAGGCAGGATCTGGGGGTTCAGTTCTGACCCACAGGGACTGACTTTACGTCTTTCTCTGCCACCCTAAGGATGAGATGTACTGGGGTGGATGGAATTCTGTGTTTCCATCTCTTCCAAGAAGGCCCATAAAACAACAACAATAATGCACCCATGGCCTCCATGCTGAGGTTAAACACAAGGGGCTGCCGGGGAGAGAGGAAGTAAGGTATCACTGGACAGATGGGCCTGTGCTCACTGGGCCTGGGTTGTTTTGTTTTTTTTTTTTTTTTTATAATCTCCCACTTTTAATTTTATATTTTCTGTTTATGGCATTTTCATTTGATTTGTTCCTGAGTGTGTCTATGGGGCTGGGTATTGAAGGATGACGAGAAGTTCATTAGGGGACCAAGCGCAAAGAGGCAGAAATCACATCAGAGGGGGGAGAGTTTGTAAAAGATGGAGACAGGAATAGGCTAGCAAGCTCTGGAAGCAACTGCAAATTTGGAGAAGCCAATTTAGGATTGAGGTGAGAATGACTGGGGGGGGGGGGAGAGGAGGGGGGCCGCAGGGGGGAGGAGGCTGTGAAGGCCACACTAAGGAACCTAGACTTGGAGGCAGTCTGTGTATCAGCAGGTACCACCTCCTCCAGGCAGCCCTCTGGCCTCCCAAAATTCCAGGAAAGCAGGGACACCACACGTTGAGGCATGAACTCCCAAAGGTATAAAAACCGATGACCTTTCTGTGACACTGCCCCAACCCGTCACACCGGAAGCAGGGCAGCTCTTCGGCTTCCTGGGCCAAGATTCTTGAAAAATATCTGAAAGACACTTCTGCATAAAAAATGACTCCTTGAAAAAAAATCAGTCAATATTTCCATGATTTCTATACACAGTAACCAGGAACATGTGCGTTCTATTCTTCATACAGGGTCAGGGGTCAAACAGAATGAAAATCCCTTAGGGGAGATCAGGGAGTCCCCCCCCCCCATGCACCCCACCCCACGTCTCAAGGCAGGGGCACTTCTGGTATCTCACGGACTCTGCACATATCAAAGGAAGAATGTGTGTACCCAGCTATCCTCTCAGCGAGTCCAATCCTCTTCCTTGAACCTCAACTCCCTCATCTGTAAAATGGGCGTCACCATGAAACCTGCAGTGCCTTGGAGAAGCAAGGAGGCACATTGTGCAGACAGACACCCATCGGGATGGCTCTCACACTGGCCACAATTTGTAGTCATGGGTAGGGAAGGCGAGGGGAAAGCAGGTCAGCAGGCCTCTCCCAGCAGAGCCCCATGGGTGCACGAAGAAGGGACTGGGGTCCGAGTGGTGTGTCTGTCTCAGACAGGAAAGAGAGAACCAGGAGTTTGGTGCCAAGGCCTCTTGCACATCCCATGCAGAGAGCAGAGCACCCCATGCAAGTGGAGCAGAACCCCGCTGCCTGCCCCCGCATGGCCCAGTGCCAACCCCACAGGCAGCGCTGAGACGATCCGGCTAGACGGGCTGCCATCTTGGCACGTCCCAAGACGCCCCGGGGCCCCGGGAGCTTCAAAAGGAAAATGAATGTCTCTTACCAGCAATTAGAGGAAATTATTCAGATAGGAATCTTGTTTCATTATCTCCTCATCCTTGTTTCCCAATCCCCGGCCTTTGATTCCTTTCTTCTCCGGGGATTCTCAGAAGGCTGCACTGTAAGCCTGGCCCGCCTTCCGAGGCCTAATGAGCACCACCGTGCTGCACCTGGCGCCCGTGGAGGCGACTTCTGAGGCTGTGCCTTCACCCCAGCCCGAGGTCTCCCAGGACGGCAGGGCAGCTCCTGAAGGTGGGCAGTCGTGGGTGGGCCCTGGCCCTGGCTGCCTTTTCCGCTGCCTGGGGGAGGCGGTACCAGGGGACCACAGGCTGGTGGGTCATGTTACTAGCCTGGCTTCCAGACCAGATCTTCCTGGATGGATGAGATGGCTGAAGGGGTCATGAGTAGGAACCAGACCTTTCTGTTACTGTGCGGACATGGGGTATTCATGAGCTGGCTCCCCAGGGAGTGGGTCACATCTCCATGACTGCCGTAAGGAAAACCTGAGCATATTCCTATTCGACCCAGTACTGGGGGGAGTGGGGACAGGAGGGTTCCCAGGAGGATGACTGACCAGCCATCTAGCCCAGTCAGTAAGCTGCAGGTCTCAAATGACTCAAAGGAACACGGTGAGGCAGCGAGGTAGCAGCTTTTGCAGCCAAACCTGACGATCCAAATTCAATCCTCAGATCTCCTACAGTGGAAGTGAGAAGTGGCTGCCTCAAGCGGTCCTCTGACCTCCACATGTGTGCTATCACACACACACACACACACACACACACACACACACACACACACACACACCCTCAGGAGCAAGGATTCAAGAGACACATCTATGCTCCAGTCTCTCCCTATGTGAGTAGCACAGTCCTTTACCTTGCTGACCCTCAGTTTTCTCTTCTGTACAATGGGACTAGTAAGTCTAGCCCTATGTTGAAGTCCATTGTGAGGATGAACCACAATAAAGGAGTTGAGGGTGTTGGACAATTGTATGTAAACATCATGTTTCCTCTATCCATCCCTCATCTCATCTGCCCCTTCACTGATTTACCTTCCATCCCCTCAATCAACCGTCTTTTCATCCAACCTATCCATCCAACCAGTCATCCAATTTATCCATATTATTTATCTACCCATCCACTCACATCTACTGTGTACCCATCTATTAATCCAATTGTTTACCCACTGACCTATCCATCTACCCAAACCCTCACCCATCCATTATGTATTATTCATTCACACATACATACACCATGCAAGCACACACACACAGCTACCCAATGATCCATATGTCCACCTACCTATCCATTATTTGTCCATCCATCCACCCATGGATTCATCCACCTATTCATCCATCCACTCACCCATCAGATGATCCAACTAGGAGAGCATAGTAGTTTGGTCATAAAACCTCCCCTTCAAAAAGGCGTATACAATTTAGGGTCATGTGCTCAGGACTTGGTTCCTAGCTGGTGACACTTTCTTTCTCTTAAGGTTCTAAAACTTTAGAACCTAGCTGGAGGAAGTAGGTCATTGGGGCAGGTTTTAGGGAGCACCTAGAACGTGCCCCCTTCCTGTCTCTCTCTCTG
This sequence comes from Phodopus roborovskii, assembly GCF_943737965.1. NCBI lineage: Eukaryota > Metazoa > Chordata > Mammalia > Rodentia > Cricetidae > Phodopus > Phodopus roborovskii. The sequence goes on along the minus strand of NW_026126598.1, from coordinate 11,435,167 downwards.
CTTCCTACTCTGCACCATGAAGTGAACAGCCTCTTTCTCCATTCACTCCTGCAGCCATCATGCTCTGGAGCCAGTTGACCACTGGAGCCTCTGAAACCGTGATCCAAATTAACTCCATCCTACAAGTTGCTTCTCTCAGGCATTCAGTCACAGCAGTGCAAAAATAATACAGAGAGTGTCTACATGTAGAGGGGTGGAGATAGGAATCAACACACTACAAGACCAATTGCTGGGCATGGTGGCACACACCTTTAACCCAGCACTTGGGAGGTAAAGGCAGTGACATCAGAATTTCAAGACCACCTTTGTCTACATGTTGAGTGTGAGGCCAGCCTGGGCTACATGAGATCCTCTCTCTCTCTCTCTCTCTCTCTCTCTCTCTCTCTCACACACACACACACACACACACACACACACACACACACACACGCACACACACACACACACATTTCCCTCAAGAGCATAACCAGGAAGCTACTGTGTTGGGACCCAGAGCCATGATAACTTACAACTTAGAAGGGAGGGGCCTAAAATCAGATGCTCTATAAAAAATAAAATAAAATTTTTCTTCCTGTTCTTTTACTACACAACCCCAGTGACAGGATCTTTTTAATCGGGTGGTCCATCCCTGCACAGTTTGAACTCAACTGAGCCTTGAATTTCCCTACAAGAACTTTGAAGAAAAATGCTACCCGGAGTCTCCTCTTTCTCAGATACCCCCCACTGCTCCTCCATCTTCTGCCTGCAAAGACCCTTTCATGTCAGCCTGGCATGGAATAACAAGTGCATCGTAGAGGCCAGAGACAGAGGGCGAGCCAAGGGGTCACAGGGAAGGGCCAGCCTTGTGGGCACTAACTTTTGGCCTCAACCTCACTCCTGCCCTCAACCTGTGCCTCCCAATTTCACCAGCCTCTGAATTTTGATTTAGGTGTGTGTGTGTGATGACACCCTCCAATGTCACCATCAATTAGAGCCAAAAGCTGTCCACCACCAGGCGGCGGTGGCAACTTCTCCTCCTCCTCCTTCTTTCCCCTCATTTGCTTTTGTTTTTTGAAGCAAGTTTTCTTTGTGTAAGTTTGGAGCCTGTCCTGCAACTAGTTCTTGTAGACCAGGCTGGTCTCAAACTCACAGAGATCCTCCTGCCTCTGCTTCCTGAGTACTGGGATTAAAGGCATATGCCACCACTGCCTGGCACACCTAGCTTCTTAAAATGTATTTTTAATTATGTGTACGTGTGTGTGTGTGATGTACACATGAATGCAGGTGTGCAGGTGCCTGTAGAGGCCAGAAGAGGTCATAGGATCCCCTGGAGTAGGAGTTACAGATAGATGTGAGCTGCCTGATGTCAGTGCTGGGAACTGAACTCAGATCCTCAGTAAGAGCCGCAAGCTCTCAAACTGCTGAGCCATCTCTCTAGCCTGCAATATCTTTTGTATGTGTGAACTTTGTAACTCAAAGAGGACAATGTCATGCTTCAGTATCAACAGGTTGGACAAGCCTGGTAACTGTTCTGCTTTGTCTTGCCCACCATGAGGGACTGGAACCCTCTGAAGCTGCCAGCCAAGGAAAATCTTTCTTTTCTTGACTGTTCCTGTCAAGTGTTATGGTCATGGTAATGCAAAAATAACCAACTCACTTCCCAAGAGGCAGATGGGGGTCCTCAGGGGACATTCTTGTTGTTTAGTACATGCTATCTTTCCCTGTATGATGAGTGTGTGTGTGTGTGTGTGTGTGTGTGTGTGTGTGTGTGTGTGTGTGTGTGGTGTGTGTACAGGCACACATAAGTTTGCATGAGTTTGGAAGCCATAGGGCAAGCTTTGGCATTGTTCCTCAAAGGTCACTGACTTGTTTCCTGGAGCAGTCTCTCACTGAACCTGGAGCTCACCATTCGGCTATGCTAACTAAGCAGAGAGCACCAGGGGTCCTCCTGTCTCTGCCTCCAAGGGCTGGGATTACAGGCATGGGTCACCAGACTTGGGTTTTTTTTTTTTGTTTGTTTGTTTGTTTGTTTGTTTGTTTGTTTTAACCTGGTTTCTGGGCACTTTACTCACTGAGCCATCTCTCCAATTTGTCCTTTCTGTACTTTTGAAGAGCTCCAAGAATTCAAGGATGCCTTTATTCATTCATTCAACATATATTAAACATTGCTCTGTCATGCCCTGAGCCAGGTACGGACCTCAATGGGACAAAGATGTTGCTTCTATCACTGAACATGTTAGCCTAGTGAATCCTCAGGAGACCTGGGCCCATTTTGTAGATGAGAGAATAGGAAAGCCTAGAATGCCAAGTGAATAGTTCCTATCCACCCTGCTCCAAAGACCCAGGTCAAGCATTCTGAAGTGTGACAACCATTATGCTCTGGTTATCTTTGTCAAAGCTCAGAGAGGAAGCTGTTTGCTTCACAAGGGAAATCCCAAAGCACAGAGTTCCCAGGCTCAGCTTGTGCATTTGGATCCAAGATTCTGGCTCCCGAGTCTGTGCATACACCCGGGCAAGGCCCGAGTTAGGGCCTTCAACACTTCTTTTTAAGAAAAAAATGTGGCCAGGCATAGTGGCACACACCTTTAATCCCGGCACTAGAAGCAGAGGCAGGTGGATCTCTGTGATTTCAAGGCCAGCCTAGTTCACAGAGTGAGTTCCAGAACAGCCTGAGCTGTAATGTGAGACCCTGTCTCAAAACAACAACAAACAAAAACATTTACTTATGTTGTTGTTGATGATGACGATGATGTGTGTACCTATTCATGAGTATATACACCACATGTGTGTAGATGCCCATGAGGCTAGAAGAGGATATTGGACCCCACCCACTCCCAGAGCTAGAGTTACAGGTGGTTGTGAGTCATCTAATGTGGCTGCTGGGAACTGAACTCTGGTCTTCTTCAAGAACAGCATGTTTAACCATGTGATGCATCTTTTCAGCCTTAATATAAATAGGGAGCTGGGGTTTCCTATATACTGGGCTGGCCTTGTACTCACTGTGGAGCTAAGGATGGCTTTGTCTCCTACCTCCACCTCCTCAGTGCTGAAATTACAGTCTTGAGCCACTATGCTGGGTTTTGCGGGTGCCGGGGTAGAACCCAGGGATGCCAGTATGCTAGGTAAGTATTCTACCAACTGAGACACACCCCTAGCCAAGATTTTCCTAAGTATTCATTTACTTAAAAGAAAAATTAGTCATGGGATTCTTTCAAACAATTGCCATCTTGTTGGGTTTTGTGTAAGTTGAATGTTTTTCAACTTTTATAATGACCGGAAATAAACCAAGTGTGATAACACAGGCCTGTAAACCCAGAACTCAGAAGGGCTCAGGCAGCAGGAACATAAGTTTGAGGCTAGCCTGGGCTACACTGTGCTGTGAGACTCTGCTCCAACTTGACAAGGACACCACCTGAGACCAGCATAGTTAGTGTCCTGCTTCCTCCCCACCCCTACATCTCATGTCTCCCCACTTCTGGAGAGGAGTGTCCTTCTGTGTGTCCTCTGCTTGCCTGCCAGCCTCGCTCCCCACCCCACCAATGTCTTAAACACCTTACACTGGCCCTATATGGCACTGATTCCCAGTGCCCAGCTGTCTACTGAAGGAGCTGGTGACTCAGATCCTCAGGGTGCCAGCTGTGGCTCACAGCTTAGATCTCTACAACATGGTGTCCACTCCCCATACCTGCCGGCTAAGACTACTGCTGCAGAGAAATCACAGCCCTCCAGCCAATGGATGTGGTCGGAGTCAATCCTGAGTCACTCCCAGCCCCACCTGGTCCCTGGGCTCTGACTGGGTGAGAGAGGCTAACAGTAACCCAGCTCTGATGGCAGTGACTTTTGCGAGAACAAGAGACCCATTCAGGGCACATGACTGGGGCGGGCCACTTCCAGGTACATGATGTCATGGAAACCAGGCAAATGGCCCCTTGAAGTCTGTGATGACCTAGTATTGAGGACACAATTACAGGCCCCAGAGCCTGAATTGGCTGCCATTCTGCTCTGCGGACAAAGTGCAGAAAGGGACAGTGTGGACATTGTCTCAACACATTCCCTTTAGGGATGCAAAATGGGCAGGCAGTCTCCTCTGGCAAAGCTCACTGGTGAGGGACTGGCAAAATGGCTGAGCAGGTGAAGGTGCTTTCTGTCAAGCCTGATGATCAGAGTTTGATCCCTGGGAGCACACATGGTGGAAGAAGAGAGCCAACCCCTCCTCTGATCTCCATAGACACACCATGACATGTATGTGAGCACATATACACATGTAAGATGGGTAAACAATAAATGTAAAAATAATATAACAGCGACAACAAAAATCCCTCACTGATGACATTAGATCCATGCCACCCTACACTGTGTCCAACTGAGACCTAATGTCAAAGGGACTTTGCTTTTAGCCTACCATGTATCTGGATTTTATCCTTTATGGCTACCAGCACCCCCAGGACCTAATAAGGGCAGCTGGAATCTACCAAACTCCTTTAACCCAGAGCCAGCTGGAGGCCCTGTTTTTCTGTGAGCTTACAGGAGCCCATAGTGACCCATAAGAGAGGGCAGCCAGGGAGCTGGGGAGACTAATCGGTCAGTAAAGTGCTTGCTTTACAAGCATGAGGGCCTGGCTGGGTTCAATTCCTAGAACTGACATTACAAAAATAAAACAAAATAACAAAAAACAGGGCATGGACATGTATGCTTATAATCCTAGTACTGGGAACAGGGGCTCACTGTGGCTCACTGGCTACCCAGCCTAACCTAATCGAGGAGCCCTAGGTCCCAGGGAGAGACTCTGCCTCAAATAAGATGGGCAGTACCTGGGAAATGATACCCGAGGTTGACCTCTGGCCTCCACACTCACATGTACACATGTGCAGGCACACATAATCACACACTCACCACAAGAACATAACACACACACACACACACACACACACACACACACACACACACGGAACCTAGATAGCTAAGCAGCTAATTCCCTCTACCCTCTTGGTTCCTTGGGGAACCAGCTAGCCACCTCTAGCTTTTCCAGTCCTCACAGAACATGTGGCCAACATCTCACCGTGCCCATCAGTGACATCTGTCATCACCTTTGCAGACTGAGTATGAGTCTCCTGCTTGTTCCTAGAGGGGAGTCAAAGCCACTGTGACCACATGTGTCCCTAGGGCCTTGAAGGGGATACCTAACACTATTCACATGACCAGCCAGTCCTGGCGGGAGGCCTGGGATCCTGCCTTCCCGGAGAGGCCAACCTGGTTCCCACTGTGTACCCTCTACCTTCTTGTGCACAGCCTGTCTCCAGGAGCGCTGTATAGGCGGCTGAGAGGCAGAAGGACAGGGCTTAGACAGTAAACGTGACTGAAAGGACCCTGCCAATTAAACTGCCACCCAGGAAGCCATCGATCACTGGCAGAAGAGTTGTTCAGGACCCTGAGCTCCACTGGGGACAGATGTAGGTCCAAACAGGTTACTTCCTCCCATGCCCATTGTACAGATTAGTTTTAATTATCAACTTGGCACAACCTGGCGTCGCCTGGGAAGAGTGTCTCAGTGAGGCATTGTCTGTGTCAGGCTGGCCTGTGGCCATGTCTGTGGTGGGTTATCTTGGCTGTGTTAATTGATGTGGGAAGGCCCAGCTTAAAAGTGAGCAGCACCTTCCTTGATTTGGGCTCAGGGCTGTATGAGAGCCGAGAAAGCTGGCTGAGCACGAAGCTCATGTATCTCTCGCTGCTCCTGAGTGTGCATGTGATGAGACCAGCTGTCTCAAGGGCTTCTGCCCCTTTGGCTCCTCCGTAGTGAACTCTAATAAACCCTGCCTCCTCTAATTGCTTTGTCAGAATATGTTATCACAGCAACAAAAATGAAAGGAAGATAAATATCCACTGTCATGGGAACCAGCCATGGCTTCCTACAGGAGGCTAGATCAGGACATTCACAGTGGTCCTTGGATTCTCCCAAACAAGACTGAAGGCAGATGTGGGAAAATGTGCATCCTGCAGGCGATGGCAGGCGGGTGCCTGCTGTCCATGTCTCAAGCTGCCTGTGCCCACCCCCTGGGTATCTGTAAATGCCTTGAAGTGTCCTTGTTCCTCAAAGTTGGAGAGCAACAGGGATGTAATGTGGCTGTCCTGGAACTCACTCTGTAGGACCCTACTGACCTTGAGCTAAGAGATCTACCTCCCTCTGCCTATGGGACTAACGGCATGCACCACCACTGACCAGCTGCAAAGCTGTTTCTTAATGCACTTTTGTGCATGTGAGGGGGCATGCATGAGCATGTAGAGACAAAGAAAACCTTGGGTTTTCCTCAAGGACACTGTTAGTTTTATTTATTTGTGTATTTATCTATCTGTCTGTCTGTCATCTAAGATAGAGTCTGCTATTGACCTGGAGTTTGCCAATCAGGCTAGGCTGTCTGGCCATCAAGGCCAAAAATTTAGCCTGTTTCTGTCTTAAGTACAGGTCCCAGTGACTGGCTTTTTACATGGGTTTTAGGACTAGAACTCATGTCCTCATGCTTGCGAGGCAAGCTTTACTGACTGAGCCCAGCCCACGAGCTATCTTTTGTTTTTACAGGAAACTTAAAGCTGTTATGTCTGTGACTCGATGGTACCTGAGGCAGCTGCAACTCGCATTCAGATTTGTTGCCCTCAAAATTATACTTTTAAACTCTGCGCCATCTAGAAGCCAGGAAGAAACAGAAGCCAAGTAAGATGGCTCCGTCACCAGTAGATGGCGCTGTGGAGCCACACAAGCGGTCTGTGCGAGTTCCATACACACAGGGCTATCTGGAGTCCCCAACCCAGGCGCCAGGCTCCACAGCAAGCTCCAGAAGAGCTCTCGGGGTGGGGTGTGGGGTGTGGTGGGGGTTGGGTGGGCAACCATTCTATCTCTGTGAGGGGTGGTATGAGGACCCAGAGACGTTGTCGGTGACCTAGAGGCAACACAGCCTAAGAAGCAGAAAGGGGGCTTCGTGACCCTACATGCCCCCACTGAGATCCCTGATCTGGCCCCCATGCCACACAGTCTCCTCAGCTCCCAGCCAAACAAGACACAGCAACTCTCTGAAGTTTGATGGGAGCCAGACTTGCCCTGCCTCCACCCTTGTGGGTGGACATTCCAATGAAGTGGAAGGCACAGGCTTTGAAGCTAAATTCTGGATTATGGTAGCTCCACATGGCCTATTCCTCCCACCACTGCGCCCACCGCCACTCCTATCCAGTGTCCCCATGGCACCAAGAAGTCTGGGTCCCAATGCCCCACCCTCTCCAAACATAGACATTAGCACCCAATACTCGGATAACAGGTCTCGGATAAGAACGTAGGAGACTGGCAGCTGGGACTTAAGCTGGCTTCTGAGCCTTGGCCCTGAGCCACCGTGTGTGTCTTTCTGCCCCTGCCTGCTGTGAACTCCATGATTGTAGCTGGATCGTGGAAAGGCTAAGAAGGTGCTAAGGGCCTTTATCTTACTTACTCTTTTAGGAGTATCAGAGCTGTCCAGGGGCTGTGTCCCTACCCGGCCACCAATATAGCCTTGTCTTCTGAGGCAAGTGAGCCAGGCTCACAGTCTATACAAGTCAAGTATGTAAAGAAGGAGATGCCATGACCCCCCCCCCAACACCACTGACCCACCTCTTCATTCCCCAATCTTCTCATGGCCCAACCAGCATGGGATCAGCATGAGAGACCCAAAGCCACAGCAAGCCAGGAGAGGGTATAGGGTGCTGATGGCATGTGTGGCCTCAGAAAACTTCAAGGAATAGCCAGGCGTTGTGTGCAAAATGTCCCTCTCCGTGGCCCTGAGTGGGTACTCAAGTCACCAGGAAGTGTAAGTCTGCAGGAAAAGCAACTCTGAGCTTTGGCTGGTGCCAGATCATAAACTGTGCGTTATCTGGAATTCATCTTTCTGTCTGCCTGTAAGGAGCCATTCTTCCCTGGCTCCAACCTGCCACTGTGGAGTTCAGGATCAACCTCACTATTGAAAGAAACTGGAAGCAATGAGCTGGAAAGATGACTTGGTGGTCAAGTCTATGTTCTCTTCCATAGGACCCAACTTTGGTTCTCAGCATCCATATGAGACAGTGTCCTCTTGTGGCCTCCATGAGCTCTGAACTCATGTGTGTATGTGGACACACACACACACACACACACACACACACACACACAATCTATATGTATATATAAATATACATGGCAAATCTTTAAAAAAGAAAAGAAAAAAAATGAAGTTGAAGGTAAAGACTAAAAAGTTGATTCAGTGGACAGAGTATGACAGTTCTAGAACCAGTGTTCCAGAAACTTCTAAAGTGTTCTCCTTTAACACAGTCTCTCCAGAACCTTTTCTCTAGAACTTGTTGCCAAACCCTCAATGATTCTCATTCCACTCTTATGATTTTTATTATCACTAAATATACACCCAAATTTTTATTAGTATCAACCTATGGACATACATCTTTTTCCTCTTAATTTATTTCTTTTTTGGAGTGGTAGTGAGAGAAAACCAGGGTCCTTCACGTCCTACCATGTCCTACTACTGAGATGTGCTCCTAGACCTACATTTACTTAGTTTTAAACTTATTTATTTTGAGATAGCTCTTCATCATGCAGCCCAGAAACAGCAAAAATAGAAAGAGTGGGAGGTAGTGGTAGAATGCATATATGCCCCAGCAATTCTGGGCATGGCTCATTGATAGACCACTGGCCTAGAGTCCCCCAGTAAGGTGACTGGAGAATGGCTTAATGATAGAGCATTTACTTGCCTAGCATTCAGGGACTCCCAGTTCCATCTCCTGTACCATCAAAAATATAGAGAAGTGTAGTCTCCTCCAAAGTTGCTATGGTGACCCCATAATGGGGGTGCCTGTGTCAAGCAAGGCCTGTCTTTCTTCTACCAAGATATCCCACTGTCGTTAGAGGCCGCACCCTCTTGTGGTCAGCAAAGGCTCCCAGAGAGATTCCCATTTGCACAGCCAGCTTCAAACCCCTGGGGTCCGTCCTGGAAGGGCTTTCAAAGGCCTTGGCCATTCTTGAGTGGGTGCCAGGACAGAATCTACTCTTGGAGGCAATTTAGCCAGCCACACGGGTGGAAAGAATGTCCCCATTTTCTTAACAGCGACCCCCTCTTGATTTATATGTGGGGGCCACTGTCCGAAGGCCCCCGGCGGATTGATCCTGAGTGGAAAATGAGAGGCCAAGAGCCAGGCGTCTGGCTGGGCTAATTATCCTCAATGAGATACAGCTGGCTGGGGGAGCAGGCTGAGGCCCCGGGCAGGGCCAACTCCCTGCCCCAGCTCTCTGGGGACCTGAAGGCCTGTCTGGGCTTGCAGCCCATCACCTACCAGGTCTGGTCAGGGTTCACCAAGTATTCTAGGAGATCCAGTTTGGCCAGTTTATGAGAAAAACAGAAAAGTGTCCTCAGTGTTGGATTAACTGCTACCCTAAGCCATGATAGTCCCTAAGACACCAGTGGACATCTGAGTCCGTTCTACTCATGGAGAGACTGAAGATCAGACAGGCAAAGCAGGCTTGGTGAAGCCCTGGGGAGGGTTCAAGCCTGGAATGAAATGCACCACCAGCTCTTGCCACATAGAACAGCCTCCATGGGACTTGGAGCTTTAGGCTGGTTCGCTGGGCATCCTAGAGTTGGGCAGATTTTGACTCTACCATCCACCAGACCTACTGCAGCGGTCTAGAGACATTGTAGTGAGCAAAGTGCTACCTGAATCCCACTCTTTTGGACTTACAATTCCCAGCAAAAGTACCTGGTGGGCCAGTTAGCTGGCTCAGCGGGGAAAGGGAATTTTCTGTGAGCCTGGTGACCTGAGCCTCATTCTGGAGGAGAAAAACAACTCAGGTAAGTTGTCCTCTGAACTCCACATGAGCATGAAAGCAGGTGTGCTGGCGTGAACACACAGAGGCATGTGCAGGCATGCACACACACACACAAGTGATAACACATATATTTAAGTGTCAGGTGTTCTGAAAGGGACTAGACAGGTGTCTGGGATTTAAGATGGTGTCACTGAACTGAGACCATAGCCAGGTTGGAATAATAGAGTACCAGAGTGTTCCAGACAGAGGAATCGCCATAAGCAAAGGCCCTGTGTCCAGAGGAAGTGGCAGGGACAGTAGTACAGCAAGAAGTTCTTAAGCTGTTTTTGTTGTTGTTTTGCAGAATTGAGCATTGAACCCAGGGTTTCAAGCATACCAGGCAGGTGCTATACACTAAGCCACACCCACCAGTCCCTCACTGGGGGATTCTAGGCAGGTGCTCTACACTAAGCCATACCCACCAGTCCCTCACTGGGGGATTCTAAGCAGGTGCTCCACCACTGAACCATATCCCAGCCCCTCACTGGAGGATTCTAGACAGGCAATCTCCTACTGAACAACAACTCCAGCCATGTTTTCAGTGTTCACTGTGAGAGAGGGTCTCACTAGGTTCCTCTTGAGCTCACCACACTGTTTTAACTAGTTTTATTGATCACCACTGCACTCCGGCAGGGTGAACAGACAAGGAAGAACGAGGAAGGAGGAAGACAAGGGCCTTCCCCCATGTACCCCCTCTTTAACCTGTGGAATCCCTTTGACTTCTGCATTGGCTGCCCAGCTTCCCTCGTGAGCCAGGGCCCCTGCAGGATGGCAGGTCTTGCGGTCAGGGAGAAAGAGGGTGTCAGAGGTTGCCCAAGGCACCCACTTCCTATAACCCTGGCTCTGTTTCCTTCTGTGGGACACAAACGGGTCTGACAAGTCTTCAGTGGTGTAGACAGGGTTCAGCTCATGACTTCCAGGAAAGCCAGTCTTAGAAAGCAAGGAGCCAGGCTGTGGTGGAGGAAGGGCTCTTCTAGAAGCCCTGGCCTCCTCTCTTGTGGACCACCTGCTGGTAATCCAGGAGCTGATGGGGGACCCTTCACATCCTCTCCCCGAGGGATGAGAATACCAACGGCTCCCTACTTCCTAAGTCTGTCTGTCTGACTGTCCACCTGTCTCAACCTCAATTCCTCCTCTCGGTTTTCTTCCTCATCACTCCCCCTCCCCCATCTCTTATTGTGCTGTTTATTGGCGACAGGATCCCATAGCCCCGGCTGGCTTCAAACTTGCAGTCGTCTTGAGCTGAACACTCTGAGCATGTGAGCCAACGTAACTCCTTCCCCCGGTTGTTTTCTCAGCTGTGTTGTTACTGGGGGCGGGGGTGAAGGGGATAAAGAGTTAGTGATGTGGCTTAGTGGGCAAAGGTACTTGCTGCCAAGCCTGAGACCTCAGTTTGGTTACCAGGACCAAGATGGCAGAAGAAGAGAACCAACACCCACACGTGTCCTCTGACTCCACATGCATGTTTCACACACACACACACACTAAAAATTGAAAATAACTATCATGTTTTCCATTGTTACTATACAGGGTTAAATATAACACTCACGGGGGGGGGGGTTGTCAAGATCTATGTATCCCCAGAATCTTCTGGCCTCTCTCTGGTCTTTACACATTCTCAGTGGTATCTCTTGGTGGGCAGACATTTTTAATCACAATGAAGTCCCCTTCGGCCTGGCTAGTCCATCTTCATTACCATGCATGAGGGTGAAGAGTTCCCTGCCTACCCTTTAAATGTCCCAGTATCCATCTCTCCTCTCAACTTTGCCTGTGCCCAGCTGCTTCTGCCCAGTTTCTCCCTTTCTATTCTACCCTTCTCCAGCTTTGGCTCATCTGAGAGTCTTTCTCCCTTTGGTCCTCATGTCCCTACTGCGTGTGAATAACCCTGTCTTGGCTAGGAGACTCACAGACTCTAGGTGCTCAATAAAACCCCCATCAATGAAGGCAATGCCCTGTGTCCCATATGAGGGGCATTAAAACCATCCGTTACTTCTAAACACCAGCTCATCAGGAACAGCTGAGAAGAACTAGGGAATTAAACGTTTTGGAAAAACTAGCAAGGAGGGGAATGTTTCACTGTCTTCCCGATCAGAGCACTAACCACGCAAACATTACCCAGATGTACATCTCTGTGTTATTTATTCCCACTTTAGCCCCAGACTCCAGAGAGTGATGGAAACTGTTTTCCCTACACATGCTAGCCTTGTACTGGTCCCCCAACCCAGCCAGTCTTGGCTGACTCCAGGTATGGAGGAGGCAGACCTTCTAGTCCTTCTCCTCGCCATGTGTGATGACGTAGCACAGATTCCTGTAGTCTAAGTTGCCACAGACATCAGGAGGGAAAGCTGCAAACATCTGCTTGACCTGGGAGAGGTAACAGATGGTCAGGTAAAATGGGGAAGATGGAAGAAAGAGGACTCAGAGCAGGGATTGATGGGAGATGTCATTCTGTATATGTTTCTCATACTGGTTAATAATAAAGCACTGTTGGCCAATAGGAAAGGAAGATAGGAGGGACTAGGAGACAAGGAGGAAATAGGAAGTAGTAAGGAGGAGCGAAGATGGAGAGTCTGGAGAAAGCAGTATGACGCCGGCTCCCCGGTAAGAGAAATACATAGATCAGCAGAAATGGGTTAATAATTAAGGCAGAGCTAGCCGATAAGAAACAAGTAACCGGGCCAACAGCATTGTATCAAATACAGAGTCTCTGTGTGTTATTTGGGGCTGGCGCAGCGGCAGGACAAGACCAAGCGGCAGGCGGAAAAACCGTACACGTTACAAGGGATGTCCCCCCAAAGCCCACACTTACCTCCTCCTCACTGAACCGGTCAGCCTGGGTCATAAGCTTTTCTTTAATGCTGTTGGTGGAGAGAACCTATCATGTCTTGGGGAAGGGTTGCCTGGTGGCCACGTAAACACAAGGTTCCTAGGGTAGCTCTGGCCCAGGGGATTCTCCCAGCCTCAAGGCAGCTCTTTGTGTCCTAACTGCTTCTCTTGACACCTGTATTCCTCTAGCAACAATGCGGGACAGAGTGGAATAATCTTGTGACTTCAACATGACCTGGAGGCCACTGAGATGCCCAGGGTGTGCTAATCAACCTTAGACTGCTGGAGGTAGGGGCTCCTATGTCTTCTGTCTAGGGGTGGAACCTAGGAACTGGGATATGTTAGACAAATATTCTACTGCCCATCACTGGGGGATTCTAGGCAGGTGCTCTACCACTGAACCACACTCCAGTCCCTCACTGAGTTACTCAAGGTAGGCACTCAACCCTCAAGTTATATCCCCACTCTACTTTACTCTCTTTCTCTTTCTTTCCTTCATTCCTTCTTTGCTTCCTTTCTTCATATCTTCCTTCCTTTCTTTCTTTCTCTTACTTTTTTTTTTTTCAAGATGGGGTTTTTCCATGTAGCCCTATATGTTCTAGAACTCACTCTGTAGGCCAGGCTTGTGTCAAACTCTGCCTGCTTCTGCCTCCCCAGTCCTGGGATTAAAGCTTGTGCTGCCACTACCCAGCTTCTCTTTACTTTATGTTTTGAGAAATCTTACCAAGTTTCCCAGGCTGGCCTTGAACTCATTCTATAACTCAGTCTGATCTTGAATCTCCTGCCTCAGAGTAGCTGGAATGGCCAGCCCATTCCCACCTTGGCTTCTCCTAGATGCCCCTTCCAGCTGTTTTGGCTGTCAGCTGACCAGCATTTCCCAAACTACATCATGATGTTCAAGGCCAAGAGCATCAGGGGAAGATGCAGCCCAGTCTTCCCATGGGTCTCTTTAGAACTTGATTCTTCACAGACCTGTGACACTAGTGCAAGAATCCCCTTTACCTAGGGAGAAACTGAGGCTTGGGAGGGTTTTTGACTTGCTTGCCATCCCAAAAAGAAGCTGTGACAGGGTTGGTCCTATCTCCTTAGGATCCAGGCAAATATTGCTGGAAGTAGGGCCAGCACCCAGTTCTGCATGAGAACGTATGTCCCTTGCAACTGAGAAAGAGTTTGCAAGCTTAGGGAGGTTCTGAAGGCAAGGATGGGATCAGAGAGCTAAGCAGAGCCTCTGCTCTCAAGACATCCTCTGGCACCGGTGGTGGCAGGCCCTGGTTAAGAACGACACACATTTTCCATTGTTTGTTACTATGGGACAGTCACAGTTTCCAGGTTGCCAAAGCTGGAGACTTTGCAGACTGTTTCAACCAGAGCCACTTCTGTGGCCTGTCTGGCCAGCAGCCCTGTGTTCTAGGTCCCCATATCCCAGGGCTGTTCCTTCCATTGCCAAAATGAGTGCCCCAGGGGCACCCCTTCCTCACCCCCACCTCAGTCCTGTCTTCACGATCCTGGCAGAGAAGATAGTCCCAGGCATGCCAAGGGGTTCTCCTGGCACCTCAAGAATCAGGAACAAGCTGCAGACCCCAAGGATGGGGTTCTGGTTTGATGTACATTTGGCACTCTGCACTCCAGGGAGCCTGACTCGGAGCCTTTGATGACAGTATGTAAGCAGGGACATGCACTTCTGTCTCCACCAGAACCCATGTGCTCTCTCCTCCACCCCCATAGGTGGGAGCTCGTGTGGGCAGCTAGACCCATCAGCACCTGGACTCCTAAAGAATGGCTGTCACTGGGTACCAGTGTATACCATTCTATCCTTGATAAGGAAGGGTCATCTCACCAGCCAGGGACACCTAAGAGCCAGCAAAGTTTGAAAGGGACACCTTGGAGGTTGGCCCAGGTTCTAGGGACCCTGACCTTGGCTCTTTGTCCCTTTGCCCATGGCCACTTTCTACCCAGGCATCCCAAGCTGAGCTGGTCACTGATGTCCCCAAATGACACTGCCCTCTTTTCAAACCCCCGTGTTTCCTGGCCCTGGCTTCTGGATCTTTGCTGGCCAGTCCTTTCCTTTCCACCCCACATACTTGGGTCATAGCCCCCCACACACTTTTCCCAGGCTCTAGGCTATTCATCTCCCCCAGGCCAGCTCAGTAATCCATGCACACTAAGCTATGATTCATCCTATGTCCTCACATCTAGAATACTATTCCCGCCCTTGACTGGTCAATCTGTACTCATCCTTCAAGGCCCACCCCCACTCCTCTCCATCCCCAACACTCAAAGCACTCTTTGACCCATGCTACACTGTCCCTCCACCTCCACACACAGGGAGAGGGGAAGGCAGAGGCGCAGGAGGGAGGGAAGGTAGATCAGGAGGAACTAACTGCGCTGGCCTGGCTGTGGTCTCCAGACACTGGACGGATGTTAGCCCTGCTCAGCTGTGTTCTGAGGGGGAAGGAGCCAGGGCTGACACCCACCCTGGTTCACCTCAGCTCAAGTCCTGAGAACTTACAAGTCAGCCTTGACGAAGCCTTTTCCTTCAGTATCAAACACCTTGAAGGCATGCAGTATGGTCTCTTCTGGGTCCGTGCCTAGAGGCAGCACACACGGGAGAAGGAGAATGAAAGGGTACTGAGGGCCTCTCAGAGGTGGTGCCAAGTTGGGCAGGGGTTGAGAGAGGGGGAATGTCCCTAACTCCTCACTGGGGGATTCTAGGCAGGTGCTCCACCACTGAGCCACACCCCAACCCCTCACTGGGGGACTCTAGGCAGGTGCTCCACCACTGAGCCACACCCCAGCCCCTCACTGGGGGATTCTAGGCAGGTGCTCTACCACTGAGCCACACCCCAGCCCCTCACTGGGGGATTCTAGGCAGCTGCTCTACCACTGAACTATGTCCCCCAGACTCTGAGTCATTTATTTCTGTAGCAAGTTTCTTCAAAGCCACAAAAGTGGCACACTAGGGACTATTCCAGCTGCATAGTCACCTAGCTCATTGGCCCACCTGTCTGTCTCTGGGTGGCCTGCTCTTGAAGACCTCTCCAATGAGCTCCAAACTCAGCCCCCAAGCTCAGAGCTCCTTTTCCTTCACTTACAGCTGCTTCCTTATGGTTGCTGCTTCCTCATCCCCAGACCTTATTGATTCAATAATATCAGCTTTGAGACCTTGGACAAGTGACCTAACCTCTCTGAGCTTCAATTTCTTCATCTATGAAATGGGGACAATTGTCAGGAGAGTGAAGAGCATAGGAAATACTCTGTCAGGAAGTCAGTGGGACAAATTATTTGCAACTAAATGTATGTAGCCCATTTAGGTTTCTGTAAAACCTTCAACCTCTGCAAAGTTTCTGTTGTACCACTTTTGTGGCTTTGAGGAAAGTTGTTACTAAAATAAACTAATCTGAGGCTGGGGCTGTGGCTCAATGGTAGAGCATCTATCTGCCTAGAATCCCCCCAGTGAGGGGCTGAGGTGTGGCTCAGTGGTACAGCACCTACCTAGAATTCCCCCAGTGAGGAGCCAGAAGCAAGGTTTGTCAACAGTGTGCTTGGTTAGTGTGTGAAAGGCCCTAG
Organism: Phodopus roborovskii; assembly: GCF_943737965.1. Classification (NCBI taxonomy): domain Eukaryota; kingdom Metazoa; phylum Chordata; class Mammalia; order Rodentia; family Cricetidae; genus Phodopus; species Phodopus roborovskii. The sequence continues at coordinate 11,418,927 of NW_026126598.1, read as the reverse complement.
ATTCCCCCTCAGAACAAAATAGGTTGGGTAGAAATTACGGGAAAGAAAGAGGAGGGAGAAGACAGAAGGAATTCTCTCTGCCACCAGAGAGCTTCAGTACCCAGACCTGTCTATATTGATGGGGAAGCTGAGGCCCATTGAAAAGGACTCATGGAAGGCCTCCAGTCTGTCTGAATGATAGCAGATGATCTGGCATCCCTTATTGGGGCCTTTTTCCTCCTCATGCTATCCCACACCTGGCTCAAAGAGGACCTGGAAAGCCCTTTCCTTCCCTTAAGGTTACCCACTGTCATGGGATCAAAGATGTTTGCCACAGTATATACAGGACCATCTGGCTAATGGCCTGGGATTTCATTTTGCTTTGCTCTTTTCTTTTGGTTTGTTTGGTGTGTGTGTGTGTGTGTGTGTGTGTGTGTGTGTGTGTGTGTGTGTGTGTGTGTGTTTCTTTTTGACTGCATGCCATATAACCCAGGCTGGTCTAGAACTTGCTTTAAACTCCTTGACCCTCCTTCCTCCCTCCCACCAAGTCCTGGGATTACAACTATGTGCCACCACACAACTTAATGGATAGGCTTTGGTGAATGTCAGTGAATCAGGGCTACAGATCCAGCTCTGCTCTGGGCCCACTGCAGGCCTGCAGCTTCACCACTTGGACATAGAGCTCTCTGGGTCTCCCCATCAGCTTGGGGTGGAACCCTCACATTTCCCCATCAGAATCTGTGTCTCCTCCATTAGACTAAATCAGGCTTTGTGCCTCCCCCATCAGATTGCACGAGAGACTGTGTGTCTCCCTGTAAAAAATATAGCAGGCCTCTGTGTGTGTCCCCTATCAGATTGAGGCAGACCCTTGTGTGTCTTCTCTATCAGACTGCTGTCTCCTGGGAAGAACCTCATTCCCTCTGAACGGTGACTAGAGCCAGTGTATCCACCCCAGGTGGGCTTTGCAGCAGAGTTAGGGTAGCTTGAAGCTAAAGGGGTACAGGGGTTCTGGTGGGGGCTGGCTAGAGTCCCGCCTCTAAGACCACCACTTCCCAATTCTATCAATTAGCTAAAGACCCCAGTCTCTCTCTGAAGAGTCCCAGCAGCTGCAGCTGCTCTGCAGTTGGCCCCCATCACCTCCCTGGGGACCAAGTTCTGGATTTCTTTAGCTCTGGCCTGGCTGTGGCACACTCACCTCAACCAGCGCCACTCCCCGCCGTGTCCCCAGAGAGGGCCTCTGCTCTGAGGTCTGGAAGTCCCATAAAAAGCCCTCCACAGTGGCTGCCTGCCATTGCGGGAAGTCAGAGGACAGTCTCCTTGTCTCAATTAATGGCCGCGATGGTGCCTGCCCGGGCCCACTGCCCTCCCCGCTGCCAGTCTCTCACGCAGCCCTAGACAAGTTTGCATGACAAGCCCAGCTGGAGCCCCAGGCCTGGAACCCCAGCAAAGATGAGAAAAAGCTGCAGTTTGAGGTCCCCAGCGGGCCCTCAGTCATCACTCCGACTTAGCCACTGACTAAGTGAGCCTCATGCTTCTCAGTCTCCTTGTCTGAAAACAGGCCATGACAGCTACAAGTGGTGCCCCTTCCTGTGAGCACCCAAAACAGTCCTAAATGAAATCCTGTCCATTTCCCTTATACGTGGAGATGACATCCTCTGGCTCTACCACTGAGCCACACCCCAGCCCCTCACTTGGGGGGATCTATGCAAGGATTCTGCTCCTAAGCCACACCCCTAACTCTGAGTGGAATATTCTAGGCAAGGGCTCTACTAAAATACCAAGGTACAGAAATCAAACCACTCCCTCACTCTGTGAGGGAGACCAGATCTTAACCTTAAAGGGTAGGGGCAGCCACAGCCCACGTATCCCATTCCACCACAGAACCCTCAAGCTCAGGGAGCTCCCAGGGCCAAAGAGAAGAGGACCAGAGGTGACCCGTCTTCTAGCCCCAGGCCTGGGGCTATGTCTCAGGGGTGTGGAGCAGTTAGAACTGCTCCACATTTTCTTTTGCTGGGGTACCTGGGGCAGATATCAAAAACTCACTGAGTCCCTCCTCAGCGCTGAGAAAAGCTCTTCAACACTTTCCCTGGAGACTGCACTGACTCCACAATAGGACAAGGCAAGTAACCTGCCTAGCAATGGCATCAGTCACAAGTTGATCTCAGAAAGGCAAGGTACCCCTCTGCCTACCTGTCACCATCAACAGGCACCGGAGGGGCAGGCCAGGCAGGTGTGGAGGGGATTAGAATGGGAGGAGGGCAGAGGGGCAGGTAGAGGGGGTCCTGGGAGTAGAAGTGGGGTGGGTATCATCCTGTCAGTGGGTAAAGGGATTACCAGGGAGAGGTCATTGCAGGGCTCTCCACTGTGCACACAGAGGTGGAAACTGAGGCAGGCTCCAGGCCAGTGTGCACAGCCAGGGAATAATGCCTGGATACTGACTGCGTTTCCGTCGGTGGTTATGTAACATACGGGCCAGGTGGGTGGGTATATCCAATTCCCGCTCCCAGCCCCTCCCTAGGCCCCCAAGAACCTCACTCACCCTTGAGCTTCTCCCCAAACATGGTCAGGAAGACTGTGAAGTTGATGGGCCCTGGGGCTTCCTTCACCATGGCGTCCAGCTCTTCATTCTTGACATTTATGCGACCTGGAGAGGGAGAGGGGACCAGTCCAGGAGAGCCTTGCAGTGTCTTCTGCTTCTACTGTCCCACCTGTCCCCACCGGGCACTATGCATCTATGGGGAAACTTCACAGGGAACATTGGAGTCTACAGGCTGCTGTCTCCACCCTCATGCCTCTCTCTCTAACACACACACACACACACACACTTTCACAGATTAAAACAGCAACAAGCAGGCAAACAAACAGAGACCGGAAGGACCACAAGAGGAAGTGCATAGAGAGCCTCAGGTCTCGATTCCTGGACACAGGAACCCTGGGATTCTACATGGTCCCAGCAGGCACTCAGGTTCCCAGGACCTCAAAACTTAACCCATATCGGTACCAGCTGTTTCCCAAACCCAGCTCTCTACTGTTTCATTTTGAGTGCTTTGCCATGTAGTCCAGGCTATCAGTGAATCAGAACTCCAACAGCCTTGGCATGAGAGAGCTGGGTTCATAGGCACGTACTACCACACCCTTTTGACTCCCCGGGACCCCTGGGCTATGCACAAAGCCAAAATGGTCTTAAAATGTCCTCCCTTAAGGCGGGCGGTGGTGGCACATGCCTTTAATCCCAGCACTCAGCAGGCAGAGGCAGGCGGATTTCTGTGAATTCAAGGCCTTCCAGAGAAACCATGTCTCAAAAAAAAAAAAAAAAAAAAAAAAAAAAAAAAAAGTCCTCTGAAAACCGCCCCCTCCACTGTGCTCCTTAGCTCTCAAGCCCCTTACTATGGCTGCCTTGATCTGCCCCTTTTTCTACCTCAGCCATTAGCTCTGTCTAAAACCCAAGGTCCCAAGCTGCATCAGCTTTTGCTTTACCCACCCAGTGCGGCAAAAGTGTCCCTCAGGTCCTCCTTGTCGATGAAGCCATCCCGGTTCTGGTCCATGATAGTGAAGGCCTGATGGAGACATGGACTGTGAGCCACTAGGGCCTACCCGGACCAGCTGGTCCCTCCCCATCTCTCCAGGGTGTCCTCAGTAGTTGCCACAGGAAGAACCTCAATTAGGAGCCCTTTCCCAGCCAGAGCTCCAACTTAGCTCAGCGTGCACTGCATCCTGGGAACTGTAGTCCGCCCCCTCTGAACATCTACCCTAAGCGCTTTGGGACTCCACATTCATTGTCTTATTTCAAGAACACAGCGACTCAGAGAGGGAAACTGAAGCTCTGAGAAGGAAAAGGAAACCTGGAGAGGGAAACTGAGGCTCAGGAAGGGAAAGGCTTTTCCACAAGTCACACAGCAAGTACAGGCTCAGGTAGAGAGAGTAGCGAGCCACCTCCGCAGGCACAAAGGCAGCCATGAGGACCTTGAAGGAAGTTGACAACATGGGGAGCCACTGTGGGCTCCTTGAACAATCTCTGTGAATCCCAGCAATCCTCTTGTGATGGTTCATCAGGTGACTAGACTTAGAACCACCATGGAAACACACCTCTGGGCACGTCTGTGAGGGGTTTCCTAGCCCGGGCTAGCAGAGGTGGGAAAACCCACCTTCAGTGAGGGCGGCTTCATCTCACGGGCTGGGTTTCCGACTGAAGGAGGAAAAGCAGGCTGAGCGCAAGCATTCTTTCTCTCTGCTTCCTGACTTTGGATACTGTGTGTGATCAGCTCACATTCCTGCCGCTACACACCTTCCCCGACCCTGACAGACAGGACCCTCAGACCGTGAGCCTGAACAAACCCTTCCTTCCTTACATTGCTTTTATCGGGCATGTTGTTGCAGAAAAAAAGAAAAGGAACTAATACAGATCCCCAGGGTCCCCAGGGCCACCAGCCAACCTCTTTAAACTCCTGAATCTGGGACTGGTCAAACATTGAGAAGACGTTGGAACTGGCTGTGCCTTCTGCTCTTTTCCGGGCTCTTCTGGGTGCCTGTGGGGAAGAGGTAAATCCTTGTAGCCATTGCTTCCTCCAGAGACCAGCAGTCACCGGTGCCCGGCCACGGGCCCCAGAACACCATGGTCCAGGTACCACTGCCCTCTGTCCGTGTACACACAGCAGCCCCTGAAGCAGTGGGCAGTTTCACAACTACCTGTGATCCACTGGAGAGGGCCTAGAGTCAGTATGGAGACACTCTGGACTTGTCAGTGAGGAAGTTTCTAGACTATTTGAGGGGAGAAGACCCACTCTAAATGTGGGTGGCATCATCCCCACGGGCTAGGGTCTTGAACTGAGCACCAGCGTTGTTCATCTCTCTGCTTTCTGACTGCCTATGCAACGTGACCGGCAGCCTCATACTCCTGTCGCCATGACAACCTCACCCGATGATGGACTGTATCCTCGAACTGTGAGCCAAACAAACCCCTCCCCTCCTCCTCTGCGTTGTTTTTGTCAGGTATTTTGTCCTAGCATCAGAGAAGTAACTAATACAATAGTCTCACTTTTCTCTGCTCAGGCAAGAAGTCTGCAGGTGTCCTGATCCAGTCACCCACCCACCCACGTCCAGGCTCCCAAAGCAGATGGGGTGGGAATGGGAACTTTTCTATCCGCAGACCTTCTGTGGAGCTTCCTGATCTTACCCCTGTAACTCCCTACTCTGCTGGATTCTGGCCTTCATGTCTAGTTGCTAAAAGCTTTTGAATATTCTCAGCAAGCTGCCTAGGCTCTTAGTCCTGCCAGATTCATCCTGGACAGGACCTCAGAGCTCCCCATCCACTCACCTGGTCCTTTTCCCACCCCAAACCCACTTTGAGCTGCTTTCTATCCCCCAATATCTGCTCCTGTCACCCCATAATGGTGTGTGTGTGTGTGTGTGTGTGTGTGTGTGTGTGTGTGTGTGTAGACACATGTCACAGTGTGCATGTATGTGGAGGTCAGAGGACAGCTTTCAGGAGTTGGCTCTCTCTCTTCTTCCACTGTGTGGGGAACAGGGCATCAGACTTGGCAGCAAACACCTTTTACTTGCTGAGCCACCTCTGGGTCGGTGACATTTTACAGAGAACTTACCTATTCAGCTAGGCTGGCTGGCCAGTGAGCCCCAGGGATCCACCCTCTCTGTCCCCAGTGTTGTTATCTCCAATACTGGGATTACAAACTTGTGATACCACATCCAACTTTTTTTTTCCACCTGGGTTCTGGGAACCTAACTTGGGACCTCATGTTTACAGAGCAAGCCAGCTACCAACACAGTTCTCTCCCCAGCCCCTTAAAGAGAGGAACAAAGGTCTGGGCTCAGACCCCTCCAAGCTGACAAGCCTCTCCCTCTCCAAGCATTTGTCTAGCCACCCCCCTCACCAGCTGGGGTTTCCCCAGCTTCCCTGTTACTACCACCTAGCACCTGTGTGGTCCCCCAACTCCCATCCTACTCTCCCCTCAATTCCCTGGGGCTCCTGGGCACATGTCAGGAGCAACAACCCAGTGACTTATAATTAGCTTTTACTGGGTGCTAATCTTGAATAATCCTTTGAAAGGGGGTGCCTGGCAAAGAGGCCACACTTGGGATGCTGTAAGCCTAGGAAATGTTTGTAAATCCCTTCAGATATCATAAAGAAAAGAACTCCCTGCCGAGTTCATCTCACATAATTACATATATATTTCCCTCTGATTAATAAAAAATGATCACTTCCGTTGGCAGGATATCTACCCATTCTCAGGACTACGACCCCCATCTCTCTCTCTCTCTCTCTCTCTCTCTCACACACACACACACACACACACACACACACACACACACACACAACACACACCTCTGTATGCCTTCTCCACCCTGGCCTTTCAAGTCCTCCTGGTCACAGGCCCTCCTGGGGGCTAGAGCTCTGTAAGACAGGAAGTGGTCATTTTTTATCTGGTTTGGAAGTTTAAGTTGATACTGCACCTTTGAAAGGTAAGCTTACCCTGAAGGGAACATTCCAAGGAAGAAGAGGGTCACCCAAACATCAGTTTTCATCCTGGCTTTTGTGATAATAAGAAAGGCAGATACTGTGACTGGGGAGATGGGCAAGTGGGTAAGAATGCTTCCTGAAGAAACAGGAAGACCTGAGTTCAAATTCTCAACTCACATGAAAATCCAGGTTCATTTGCCCACACATTTGTAACTCTAATGCTAGGGTAGATGGAGAAAAGAGGCTAGACCAATTCTAGATTCAGTGAGAGACCCTGTCTCAAGGGAATGTGGGGGAGAGTGACAGAGCAGGGCTCCTGATGTCCTTCTCTGGCCTCTGAGCATGTACACAGGGCATACACACACAACATGAGACACTTATGTTAACTTTAAGTCTCCATTTCCCTGCTTACATTACTTTTTTTTTCAGTGTCTCACATAGCCCAGGCTAGCTTCAGATTCATTATGTAGCAAAGGATGGCCTTGAATTTCTGATCCCTATGTCTCCACCTTCCAAGTGCTGAGATGACAGTGTATGTGGTGCTGAGGATGGCATGCAATGCCTCATGGATGCTGAGCAAGGGTTCAACTGACTAAGCCACACCCCAGACCTTCTTTACTTATAAAATCAAGAACAATGCCCATGTCAAAACATCAGAATGATTACAAGACACCTGCTGGCCTCCAGTCAAAGCCTGGGTCTAGTCCCCAGGACCCTGAAAGGAACCTGTCCCTTCTTTGTCTCCAAAGAGCTTATAACCCTGTAGGAGATGGGCTGTTAATACAAGGTGATAAAAGGAAGGACAGGTGCTGGGTCACAGGGGCAGGGGACAGCTGCAGGGCCTGAGAGGGACCCTTACCTCCAGCACACTGTAATCTGAGCCCCTGCCCAGCAGGCAACAGGAACCTCATCCTCCCAGTGAGAATATTGCCCTACATTCTATGAAGCCAGCAAGACCAGGTCACTCCATCTGTCTCCACACACCTCTTCCTTATCCCCCAACGTCTACCTTTGTGGAATCAAGGAACATCACCAAATCAAAACCCACGTGGATGAGAAGCTGGTAAACAGCTGTCTGTAGAGTGATTGTCTTGTTTGCATGAGAACCAGACTCATGTAAAAAGGCAGATGTTGGTAGCATGTGCCTGTGATCTAAGTGCTAGGGATGAGGGAACAGGATCCTTGGGCCTCACAGGCAGCCCTTCTAGCCCAATTGGTACTCTGTAAAAGACCCTGTCTCAAAAACAAAACAAATCCAAGATGGATGAACTGAAGGTGACTCTGGCCGTTACACAATGGATGCACACACAGTTGTACACATGGGAACACATGCAGACACACATCACAAACAAAGAGAAGCCACATAGATGAGACTGGACACCTCTGAGACTGGGTACCTGACAGAAGCAACACAGGATTGACCAAGTTCAAGTATCAACGTGCAGTCAGACCGCCCGTAGCTGCCAGTTGAGGGAACCAGCGAAAGAAGCAAGGTCAAAGTTGAGAAGGTAAAGTCTAGACGCACACATGACGTCATGGCCCCAAAGAGGAGGCTAGAGTTGAGCAAGGAGGTCAGGACTGAGGTTGGAGCTGGGAGGGAAGCAGGAAGGGAACCAAAAGCCAGGGTGCTGAGCTGCATGGGGACTGTGGGGGTTCGGGGAAGGTGGCCCCAGCCTACCATGGTCTGGCGTGCTTTTTGGGTGCTGCAGCAGGTCTGGGGACAGCTCGGGGTGGCTCTTTAAATAGTGCCCCTCCAAGCCAGGCACCACTCCAGACCTAGACAACAGGTTGGAAGGTGACCAAGGACAGGATGAGGGGCATTCAAGCCAGGCATCTCCCTGGGGCTGTGGGGAGTGGGTGGCAAAGGCCACCAGTGTGGAGACTGTCTAAGCCACGGGGATCTCCGACATCCCCAAGCCAACTGTTTTCTCTCTAGCCAAGGGACCATGGACCAGGAAGGGAGCAAGTGGCCAAGGACATGCACAGTAAGTCAGTGCCAACAACCAGTTGGATCCAGCAGGGTCAGAAGAGCTTCTGAAAGCATAGGTACCATACCAGCTGGTGCTAGACACTCAGAGCAAAGATGACCATCTTGAACTTCAGGGTTCTGTGTGGGACACCATCCTCTGTGATACTCAGCCCTCTCATGGGGACAATGGGAAGGTTATGATGTTGCTACCTGTAGTATGCTTTGGTCTGGCCCCCCCCCAGGGTCCCTCAACCAACATGACTGCAGTCAACCTATGGAATTCTAGGACCTCATACTGTTAGGAATAGGGCTCCAGTGGGAGGGTGGCAGAGGACAAACATGCCATCAGGCAGAACTTACATGGGAAAGAAGTTTTATTGGGAAGGGAAGAGTAGGGGAAGGGAGAGAAAGGGGGGAGAGATAAGAAAGGAAGAGAGAGAAAGACAGAGAGGGAAAGAAAAGAGACAAAGAGCTGTCTGCCTCCTCAGAGAAATGGGAGGGAGGGACCAGAAATGGGCGGAGCTTGCCTCTTAAAGGGATCTCTGTACCACACCTGCATACAGAGTCAGGATACTGCCTGCCACACGCAGAGGGGTGATTCACTGTGTCTGGCTCCTAAGGGGCAGAGCCAGTTCTGCCTGGATTATGACACATGCCTTCCAAATCTACAGATAGTCAGGTCCTTTGTACAGAGGATGTGGTATTAGCCTAGAACCTGGGTAGTTCTGTGTGATGGATGGATGGATGGATGGATGGATGGATGGATGGATGGATGGATGGATGGTGCTAGGGATCGAACTCATAAACTTCAGTTACAGGTAAGGTTTTTCTGCTGTCCAGACCTTTTATCCTTGCCTATTACTTCCAAGCACATTTGGTTGACTCTACACACATAGAAATTGTGTCTGCACATTGCTCTGTGGTTGGAAGTCTGTCGTTATGCAGCCCAGGTCCCTCTTCAGAACCTGAAAATACACAAAGTGAAGCCATGAGGGCTGGTGCATGTCTGCGACTTGAGCACTTAGGAGGTGATGGCTGGAAGGGAGTTTAAGGTCGTCGAGGCTACATAGAAAATCCAAGGCCAGTCTGGGCTACATAAGATTCTGTCTCAAAACAATGAAAAAGGGTGACTGTAAATGTACTTCATTAGTACAGCTCTTGCATAGAATCCCCCAGGGAGGGTCTGGGGGTGTGGCTCAGCAGTAGAGCCTTTCCTAGATTCCCCCAGTGAGGGGCTGAAAGTATGGCTCAATGGTAAAAGACTTGTTTAGCATGCACAAGCACTAGATTCAATCCTCAGTACAGCACACACATGCATGCATGTGCACGCACGCGCGCGCGTGCACACGCACTCTCTCTCACACACACACACAGGAGAAAATGAACAGAATAGCGTTGAGAAAGTAGAGAGAACAAAAACACATAGCTGACCTAATGAGGGAGTATTACAAACACTTCATTCACACACATATAAACCCATCTCCCGGATGAGGATCCATCCAAGAATTCCCCTGCTGAGCCAAACAGAGCCCACACCTGCTGCCATCAGCCTCATCAGGTGTCCAGTGTGGCCCTCGTGGCCACAGTTCAGCCTCAAAGGCGGTCCCACTCCATCTAGCCAAGTTGGCTGCTGCGTGGGGAAGCCACGTGTGATTGGCTGCCAGGGCCAGAAGGCTTGGCTCAGGCCATGCAGCTGTGGGTCCCCAAGAGCTAGAGAGCTTAACTGTCCCTGGAGCTGGCCTCAAGCCTGCAGGCCATGGTACGGCTGATCCCTGCCTTGAGAAGAGAGAACATGATACTAATCAAACGAAGAGTAGCTGATATTTATAAGATAGGAGGTCACACCAGGCTCTAAAACAGGTTTGGAGACGGAGTTAATCTTTCATTTTTTTCTTTCAACAGAGTGTCATCGTGTATCCCTGGATGGCCAGAAACTCAGTATGTAGACCACGGTGGCCTTGAATTCACAGAGCACCAACCACCTGCCTCTGTTTCCCAAGTGCTAGGAGTAAAAAGGCATATGGTACCATACCCCATCCGAGTCAGACTTTAACCCACTTTCCAGGTGAGGAAATTGAGGGCTAAGGCACATATACACAACTGGTATGGATGATAAGAAGAGGTGGAGTTAAGGAGAGTGGCCTTTTCAAATGAGTTCATAAAGAAACTTCTAGAAGATTCTATCCATATAAACAACCCTCTCCTCATGAATGTGTCTTAATCTGGGACTAAATCTGACCCTGTCCACTTTCTCTGGCCTTCCCCACCCACAGCCCCTCATTGGGGGATTCTAGGCAGCTGCTCTACCACTGAGCCATGCTTCCATCCCTTTGCTGGAGAACTGTAGGCAGGTCCTCCACTGCTAATTCACATCCCCTCCCCTGGCTGGGGATTCTAAGCAAGCGCTCTAACACTGAGTCACACGTTCCCAACTCCTCACTGGACTTCCACCTATACTGAGGGCCAGGTCCTTCCATGCCACCTTCAGAGAACCCCAGAAGAGCAGTCACACACTCTACAGGCATTCAGTAGGCTCCGCCCACTGAAGGTGACCCTGGCTAAGGCAGAAGCCCTGGAATCTAAGATTAGCCCACAATAGACTGATGGGTGGGTAGGCAGGCCCTGTGACTGTAGCAGGTGCTGGTTCCTTTTTGAGTGCATGCGTGGCACAGGTGGCTGCTCTCTGTGCCAGCTGCGGGGTACTGTCTTTCCTTGCCAGGCCATGAGCCTAACCCTGGCTCCTCTTGGCTCTGGGCTCAATGAGGGGGACAATGACAGCATCTGGCCTCTAACTTTGAAAGACCCAGGACAGGTCTGGGCAAGCAGAGTGTTCATAGCCTGCCCAGGGGAGTGCCAGTAGGAATAACAGCGAACCCCCATCCTAGCTGGAGCCATGCAGAAGCCAGAGAGTACAGTGAGGTGTCTGGGGAATGTCTGCCCAGAGTGCCAGGTGTTGCTCAGACCACACTGAAGCCAGCTGAAGCAAATGATTCCACTTTTCAACTCTCCTTCCCTGCCTGCCTGGGCCTCTGTGTGTGTGTGTGTGTATGTGTGTGTGTGTGCGTGTGTGTGTGTGTGTGTGTGTGTGCACGTGCGCGCATGCACGCATGCACACACCAGAGATTAACTTCGAGGGTTTCTTAGGAACAGCCCACCAATTATTTTTGAAACAGAGCATCTCATTGGCCTTGAACTGGCCAATTGGACTAGGCAAGATGGCCAATGAGCCCCAGGGAGCCTCCTGTCTTCTCTCCCAGTCATGGGATTACAAACGTGTTACCATGTCTGCTTCTTCATATAGGTGCTGGGGATGAAACTGAAGTCTCATGCTTGCATGGCAAGCACTAAACTCCTGCTAAATTCTTTCTAATTCCCCAAGGTCGACAAGCTACCCTAGCCTCCCTACGCTCAACCTCGGCCAGCCCCCCATTTGCTGATATACACTGTTCCTCAAAATCTTCTTCTTGCTGTGCATGGTGGCGCAGGCTTGTCATCCCAGCTATTGAGAAGACTGGGGCATTAGCATCATGAATTCAAGACCAGCTTGGGCTGCATTGTGAGTTCCATGCCAGGCTGGGCAAGTTAGTGAGATGTCTCAAAGTGAAAGGAAGAAAGGAAAGGAAGAAGAGGAAAGGAGGGGAGAAAGGGAGGAGGAGAAAAGGGGCTGGGGATACAGCTCTGTAGCAGCAAGTTGGCCTCCCAGGATGTTACTCAGACACAACCCTCCTCGAGTCAATTGTCTGACAGACTTTCTGCTGTGTAAGATCCAAGTAGCCTAAGGAACCTTTCTGAGTCCACCATTGCCGGGGTCTCAATGTGTGAAATTTTCCCAGCTGGTAAAGCTGTTTGGACGGTTGTGGACGCACTGGGATATGGAGCCTGGCCGCTGGAGGTAACTATATGTGTTGAGGACAAGGAAGATGTTAACATTTAAGATATCTCACTTGCACTGAGCCACGCCCCCAGCCTCTCACTGGGGGATTCTAGGCGGGTGCTCTACCACTGAGCCACGCCTCGGCTATCTTTTTGTTGTTGTTTGCTTGTGTAATTTGTGTCCTTTAACTGTCAATTTGACACATCCTAGAGTCTTAGTTGAGGAACTGCATAGGTCAGATTGGTGTATGAGCATGTCTGTAAGGAATTGTCTTGACTAATAAATGATGTAGGAGGGCCCAGCCTGCTGTGGGTGGTGCCATTTCCTGTAGGTGAACCTGGGGTGTACAAGAAAGCTAGCTGCACATGAACCTGTGAGCAAGCCAGCAAGTGTAGTTCCTCCAAGGTCTCTGCTTCAGCTTGCTGCCTTGACTTTCCCTCACTGATAAACTGTGGCCTGGAAGTAAACACCAAACAACACCTTTCCTTCCCAAGTTGATAATGGTTGGGGTGTTTTATCGCAGAAACAGAAAAGAAAAAAACAAACAAACAAACAGAACAGTCCCAGGAACTCTCACGTAGCTCAGACAATCTGTTAACCTGCTATGTAGCCAAGGATGCCTTGACCTCCTAATCCTCCTGCTTCCCCCTCCTGAGTTCTGGGATTGCATCGTTGTGTCTGGCTCTCTGACTCCTGTCTGGTGCCACAGGAGAGGATCCTGTCAAGAATAGGAACCAATCCCCACACCACGCCTTCCTGCCCCGAGGGACCTATGCCCCCTGCATCTCTGAGGCTTGAGAAATCTTTCCTTTCCCAAACTGTGTCACCCTGATTAGAAAAGTAACTGACACAGCACCCTTTGCCACTTTCTTGCAGATGGCCTTTCCTTGCTCACCCCTTGTGATAGGGAGCTCGCTTCCCGAGCATGTCTTCGAGGCAATTTGGACCAGCATCTCCACTGGCTACTGTGATGGAGACCTCATGCTCGATAACCCTCAAGGCTGGGGACATTTTAGTGATTTAGTTAGATGGTGCCTATGGAGTTTATTTGAGCACTAAATACTCATTGAGGTCTTTCTGAGTCATCATGCCCTGTGGTAAATAACACCAGTGTGGCTCTAAGAGTAATAGACCCACAGAGCCCCACCACCCATTCAGAGGAGCTTGCTTCTATGGGTGGATGTGGATGTGTCCACATTGCGCTTAAAATACAGAGGGCATGATGAGTTTTGTTTGTGGGTCTAGAAAGGGTAAGTTTTTTAATGTTCTAGCACACCCAGAAAGGTGTGAGGTCACAAAGCATGAGAGTTTATGGTCAAATATGGAGACATGCACAATGAGAGAGTAGCCTCCAGAGCCCATGGAAAGTTGGGTGTGGTGGTATACCAGTAATCCCAGCACCCAGGAAGCTGAAGCAGGAAGACCGGGAGTTCAAAGCCAGCCTAGGTTACATAGCAAAACCCTGCCTCAAAATGCAAACCACAGCAATAATACATGGCTGGGGAAATGACTCAGTTTGGGTTTGATTCCCACACAAACAAACCAGGCATATGAGAGCACTCTTACAATTCCAGCTGGGAAGACAGGGACAGGCAGAGCCTAGGACTTGCTGGTCAGGCAGCCAAGCTGGATCAGCAGTAAGCTACAGGCCAAGGGAGAGATCCTGTCTCAAAAAACAAGATGTAGAGTTACTGAGGAAAGCACCCAAGGTCTACCTCTGACCTCTAAAAGCACAGTACATGTACTTGCACGTGCACACACAAACAAACACACACACACACACACACACACACACACCACACCCAGCATCCCACAAAGAACCCAGAGAAGAGTTTTCAAGCCTGGCTCAAGCTCCTTCTCTTCTGGTTTAGACTACCTCAGGAGCTCAGAGGCGTTACGACAAACATGCCAGGCAGACAGAAGTTAGTGGAAAGTTTTATTAGAAAGGGAAAGGAGCAGAAGGAAAGAGAAAATAGGTAAAGAGACACAGAGGCAGAGAGAGAACAGAAGAGACAGGAAAAGTCCCGTCTGCCCCAGGGGAACAGCGGGAAAGAGGACAGGGGTGGCAGTGGGGGAGGTGCTCTGTTTTTTTTTTTTTTTTTTTTTTTTTTTTTTAAAGAGGTCCTTTGCATCTTCATGCAGACTATGGAACCAAGGAACCCTGGGCTGAGGAGGGTCCTGCCTGCGTTCATTCTGCCAGGTGACAGGGGCGGGCCAGCAAAAATGCCTGAATCCTTACAAGAGGGGCAGACTGAGCCTGCCCCTATTCGAAGCCATCAACCCACAGCTATTTTTACAGCGGGATGTCTGAAGCCACAGGTCCTTTGAACAGACTCCTCTCGCGTGTTTCTGTGGTGTGTGTACCCTGGCTTGGCCCACACTTGTGTGGCCTCAGCTATGAAGCAGGCATGAGGCATCCTGGGAGACATTCTTCTAGTTTTAAAGGCTGTCTTGCCTATTCTAATGAGAGGAAACTCCTTGCTGGGAATGGGGGAGGGCAGCTGGAAAGGAGGTGACACCAGGGGCCTTAGTGGGGAGCCAGGCCCCCTCCAATTGTCCTTGAAAGATCCCACCATCGCCTGGTAATTAAAGAGTTGACTGAGGTGCATTGCTATTTCCTTTGGGATGAGAGGGAGGTCGGGAGAGTAAGAAAAAAGACCACTAGGCTGTTGTAAGTCAGGGCTCTGTCTGGAATACGAACTGTTACATTAGAGAAGCTCATGGCCAGACCTAGTCTTTGGCTCCGAGTCAGGTTCTGCCCTATCAGGAGCCCAGGTAGTTTCCCAGGTGGGACCACAGGACTATGGGAGATGTCTTCACTGAATACATGACAGATCTGAAGCTCAGAGTTGGGGAGAGTTTCCTTTCTGTTGCTGTGATAAAAACATGCTGGTAAAACCAATTTTGGGAGGAAGGAAAGCATTTGTTTCATCTTATCCTTTCAGATCACAACCCATCATCAAGGGAGGCCAGGACATGAACTCAAGTCAGGGACCTGGAGACAGACGGATGGATGGATGATGGATGATAGATGGATGGATGGAAGGAAGGATGGATGATGATAGATAGATGCAGGATCACAGATCCAACAGGTTGTGGAGTGGAAACTCATACTTGGACCTTTCTTCAGGACCTACCCATGGCCAAGCCAACCCAGAAAGGACAGGAAACTACCACTTGTGAGACAGTGTGATGGCAATGACATTCTCTACAGCCAAGAAAGGCTGTGCTTAGAAAGGGACCAGAGAGGGGAGGAGGGCTCTAGTCCTGGTATGATTTGATTTCTTAGTTTTGTTTTTGATTTGTGAGACAGAATCTCACTAATGAGAATCTCACTAATGACAGGCTGGCATCAATTCACTATGTAACCCAGGCTGCCCTAGAACTTATAATCCTCCTGTTCCTGCCTCCCACGAGCAGGGGCTTCAGGCCAGTGAAGCACTATACACGGCTCTGTTATGGTTTCTGTCTGGTGTCCCCAGCAGTCCTGTGGATGTGGCTCAGTGGGTAGAGTGTTTGCCTAGCACGCACAGAACTCTGGATTTGATCCCCAGTGCCACATAAACCCAGCATTGTGGTTCCAGCACTTGGGAGGTGGGGTTAGAAAGCTCAGAAGTTCATTTCCTACACAGTGACTTGGGTTGCATGAGAGCTTGTCTCTTTTCACTTTTTTTCAAAATATTTATTTATAAATGAAACAAGGTCTCATTATGTAGCCCTTACTGTCCTGGAACTCCTCATATATCAGGCTGCCCTCTCTAACTCACAGAGATGGTGTGTGTGTGTGTGTGTGTGTGTGTGTGTGTGTGTGTGCGCGCGCGCGTGCGCGCGCACATGCGTGCACACATGTATATGAATGTCAAAGGGCTGTCCATCTTGTCTTTTGACACAGGGTCTTGTATTAGCCTGGAGTTTTCCCATTTGCCAAGGCTGGCTGGAACTATCCCCAGGGAGCTCCAGGGATTCCCCACCCCCACCCCATCTCTGCCTTCTCACTAATAGAGTTATAAGCATGCACTACCATGCCCAACTTTTGTATGTGGGTGCTAGAGATCCAACCCAGGACCACACCCACCTCACCCCCACCCCCACCCCGACCCCCACCCCCACCCCCACCCCCGTGCTTGTAAGGCAAACACTGTACCAACTGAGCCATTTCCCTTGACTTGAGTTTTGGGATTTTTGAGACAGTCTCATTATGTAGCCCAGGTTGGCCTGAAATTCATGCTGTATAGTCCAGAATCCACCAGAATTCAAAATCCTCCTGCCTCGTACTCCCAAATGCTGAGAGGGCAGGCGAGTACTGCAATGAAGGTCTTGGTTCTCTTCCCCAGGAGCCAGGTGGACCTCATTACTTGGGCAGCTGGGGAAACTGAGGCCTGGAACACAGGCGGTGCATTCCAAGGGCTGCAGTGTTTGTAGTGGAGAGCAAGCCTGCTCATCTCAAAAGGGAGCTGAACAACCCAGGACCTCAATACCTTCCCTGAAGCATCCCCACACAGGACAGCTCAAGCAGAGCCTGGTCTGAGGCCTCCCCAAAGCCTACAGACTGCCAGGCAGGCCCAATTTGCTGTGCTAATGGGAGCTTTATGCTGCCCAAAGCCTCCTCCCACCCTCCCCTGGGGCCCCTAGCTGACAGCCAATGAACTGAACAAACTATAATTATATTGAGCAGCACATCCGCCCTCCAGACTGAGCAATTAGCCAAGTTGCCAGGTACGGGGAAGCCTACACCCTGGGCTGGCCCTGGGGTGCGGCCAGCCACCCAACCCCTTCATATCCACAGGTGAGACTCCTCTCCCCAGGTACTGGCTCCCGCCTCAGCGTGATCTCAGGTCATTCCCTGAGCCTAGCTTCCCATGGTAAGCTGGGGCCTGACAGGGGAGAGAAGTAGGAGCAACCTCCAGAAGGCACTCATCTCCAGCACACAGATTTAACCTTGGGACAGTTTGGATTCATAGAAAAACTGCAGAGTCTGTAATGATGACATTTGTTACAGCCCTAGCTAGCTCCCCCAGTTATCAATACCAAGGCGCAATCCCTGATCCTCATTAGTAGATTCTATAAATGTGGTCTGCTACTGAGCCACGGCCCTAACCCTCTTTTACTTTGTATATTGAGATGGTCTAGCTCACAAGCTTTTCACCTACTCAGGGAGCTCAAGATAGCCTGAGCTACAGAAGGAATTCCAGGTCTGAGTAAATTCAAGGTCATCCTGGGCAACTAGTGAGCCCCAAAACATATTACAGCCCTCACCTTCCATGATGACAAAGTGATTAAATCATTTTCTATGTCATGTAAAAAGACATCACTTGCCGTTTCTAGAAGGTCTTAGACAGCTTGCATTGTTTCTGTATGCTATTGAGAGGTGGCTGTGATGCCTGGAGCTGTAGTAGCTATCTTGGGGCCAGATGGGAACTTTAAAGATATAAGGCAAATGCCCAAAGATGGGGAAGAGGAGAAAAAGACAAAACAAGCCAGGGACACTAAGGCTGTCATGGAAACAAACATGAAAATGCGTGCGCGCACGTGTGTGTGTGTGTGTGTGTGTGTGTGTGTGCGTGCGTGTGTGTATAGAAATCTATCTCAGGACTTCTTATTGCGAGGTTCCCCCTCGGTTTATGCCATCCTTGGGTCGTTCTGCTACTCATAGTCAAACACAATTGTTCAGTGTTTGTGCTCACATCTTTGTGTGGGGAGAGGTGCTTGCTTGACCATGTGTGCCCATGGGCAGGCAGGGCTCGATGTGATTATTATCTTTTTAAAGGTTAGATACAGTTATTTTACATTTGAAAGTATTTTGCCTGCCTATGTAGTGAGATATCACTTTGTCTGCGCCTTTGACACAGACCACGCCCATTGGGGGTGGGGACAGGGGCGGATATTACCTGGGGGAACCAAGTCTGAGGTGCTCTCACATATATCCACACCCTCACCCCCGGAGCTGAGCCGGGGCCCTCCTGCTTGCAGCATGGGGGCAGGAGAACATCCGGAGGCATCCTTGGGACCAGGAACCTGCTGGTGTTCATCTATGTTGTAAGTTATTTCTCCCTAAATAAACATCTATTCGGCCTATTTGTTTCTCCTGATCCTTATTAAACCTCAATATGCCTATATGTTTGTGTGTTTCATGTGTGCCTAGTGCCTGCAGAGAACAGAGGGGGGCATCAGATTTCCCCAAACTGGAGTTACGGATGCTTGTGAGTCACCATGTGGATGCTGGGAACTGAGCCATCCCTCCAGCCCTGCCGTAGTCCTGGGTTTTTTTTTTTTTTTTGTTGTTTGTTTGTTTGTTTGTTTGTTTTGTTTTTTGTTGTTCTTGTTGTGTTTGTTTGTTTTTAAGTGTCTCTAGTTGAATTTGGAGGTCACCCAAGTACCTTAGAATGTCTGGCCAGCAAGTCCCAGGGGTCCTCCGGTTTCCACCCCTCACCACTGAGGTTATAGGCGTATGCCACATACCCAACTATTTACGGGGTGCTAGAGACTGAACTAAGGTCCTCACACTTGTGCAATAGGCATTTTAACGAAGGGGACAACTCTCTAAGCCCCAACATGGCCTTTGAAGTAGGGTCTCTCACTGAGACCAAGAACTCACCAATTCAACTCATCTGACTGGCAGTGAGCCCCAGGATCCTGTCTCTACTTCCCCAGCACTGGGATTACAAGAGTATACCACCATGCTCAATTCTTTATGTGGGTTTTGGGGCTCAAACTCAGGTCTTGATGTTTGCCAGGCAGACACTTTATGGACAGCCATCTCCCTTGCTCCCAAACACAATCCTCAATTAATAGAGAATATTTGGGAGGAAGCTTCACCTTGGAGGACAAACAGGAGTTGGATGGGCTCTAGGGATTTCCGGCGACTGACTCCAGGAAGTGCCAGGAGTCTGGAGGTGGGGTGGGAGCTCATCACTTCCTAATGAGGAGGCCAAGAGTGTCAGGAAGCCTGCTATCAAGACTTACCTAAACCTCCTGCCCATCTCCCTAACCACACCCTGGTGCTGAGGCTGTGCCCCCTCCCTGGGCCCCAGAGAGCCAACTTGCACAGCAGCTCAGCCTCAGGGCCCCACCCTCTCTGCTCTCTGGAGGAGCAAAGGTTCTGCTTTCCAGAGAAACGAGCAAGTGTCTCTGCTCAGCCTTGTTTACAGTTGTTGAACTATTTTCGTCAAATTAATTAAATACATGCTAAATCTTCTCCAATTTGTTGTGCAACAAATTAAAGATGCTAAGATCGCGAAATGCACACAAAACCTGTTTGTTCCGATAAATACCCACATGACAGCCCTGAGTCATGTGATCTAGGATCTGCTTCTACCCACCCACTGCACCAGGGCAGAACTCTGACCACCCTCCCCACACCCCAACGTGCCTGGGCTCCCAGGGAGTATCCATGGCTTCCCATACTTCCCTGTTCATTGTATAATAGTGTGTGTGTGTGTGTGTGTGTGTGTGTGTAAGCCATAGAATGGCCTTGGGTATTATTTTTCCCCAAACACAAGCCACCATTTTTTATTTTGAGACAAGGTTTCTCAGTCCTAGAACTTGCCAAGTAGCCTAGGTGGCTAGTTTCCAAGCCCCAGGGGTCCCACCTGACTCCGTTGCCCCAGTTCTGGGATTATAAGTGGGCTCCATCACAGTCAACTTTTTTAGTTTTTTAATTGGTTTTGGGGGGAGGGGTTATCTTCTAAACAATATTTCTCTGTGTAGCCCTGGCTGTCCTGGAACGCACTCTGTAGATCAGTCTGATCTTGAACTCACAGAGACCCATCTGCCTCTGCCTCCTGAGTGCTGGGATTAAAAGTGTGTGTCATCACGCTTTTTTAAAAATCCAGATTTTTAAAAAAGTGGATTCTGGGGATCAAACTTAGGTCGTTGTGCTTGCACAGGAAGCACTTTACCAATAGAACCACGTCCCAGCCCCTACCAAGGTGACTTTATAATAGAGAGGGCATGACCTCTGGGAGCACAGAATATAGGTACCCAGCCAAGGTCACACACCCTGGGATGTTAGCTGTGTAGCTGCAGTCTGGGTAGGTGACTGTGCATGTAGGATTTTCTCCCATCTCTCAACTCTTGTTCCAGGCAAGGCTTTGGCTGAAGAAGTCACAGCAGGACAAACCATGGCTCCAAGAGTCCTTTGTGCTCTAGAATGAATGCCAACATCATAATCCAGCTCTCCATACACACTCAATGTGTCCCCTTTGTCCCATCCAAACAAGGCAGACCACCTTCATGAACCTTCTTCACTCCTGCAGAGGCTGGTGAGAAAAAGATGGCATAGTATCCCAATGAAAGAGTAAGCACAGAGAGCCCTACATGCACAGGCCTGTATATTGCATATTTAGAGTTGTGCAAATATTAAATTATCAATTTTAGAATATTTATATATAACATACATAACATTATGCACCTGTATTATGTAAGTCATTGTAACTGATAACTGATAGTCAATTTACTGTTCTGTAGGGCACCAGAACTTATTCTCCCATTTAACTGAATTTTTGGATATATATTTTTACATTCAATCTTCTCTTTTTTCTAGCCACTTTCTAATCTTCAGTAATCACTGTTCTGCCTTTTTTCCTTTGAGATCAACTCTTTTGGTAAACAAACACATGTCATACTTGTCTTTCATGATATTTGTCTTCCTGTGTCTGAAATCCATGTACTAGCAAGGTCTAAAAAATGAACTGATGCTTGGTTGGAGACCCTCTACAGTAGAGTCTCCTGGGTTCCAACAGATGCTCGGGTATATGGATCACCTGGAAGAAAAGAGGAAGAGTCACAGGGCATAGTAGCATATGCCTGTCCTATACCCAGCTAAACTAGCCAGCAACCCCGAATTCTATACCCAACTAAATTAGCCAGCATCACAGGTGGTTTTTGAGACTTGCAGACTTTCAAAAAACCTATCAATTCCTCTCAGAGGAAGGAAAGTATAGATAACTCAAGAAAGAGGAAGAAACAGGATGCACACAAAAGCGGCCCAGGCCAGAGGATTAACAAAGAGTAGCTCTGAATGACAGGATCCAGATTAGCAAAGAGGATGGGTGAGAGTAGACAGCAGTGAGAAAGAGACCACGGAAAATGGGCAATTCCATAGATCTGGTAGTTTTCTCTAAACTTTAGAACAACTGAAGAAGCAATAATTGGAGCAAAAGAACAACATTTAGAATCTGCCACAAAAATAATAACAGTAAGAAAAAAAAAAAGACCAAAATTGGTACAAGATACATCAAGTTCTCAACACAAAGATTTGTTTGCCCAAGAGAGACAAAGAACATGGAATAAAAGACAAAGACAGGAGATAGAGGATGAGGGAGAAGGGAAAAGGGACAAGGAAAAGGGGGAGGGATACACACACACACACACACTCACTCACACACTCACACACACATACTCACTCACACACATACTCACTCACACACATACACACTCACTCACACACACTCTCACACACACACTCTCACACATACACACTCACTCACACACACACTCACACACATACACTCTCACACTCACACACATACTCACTCACACACACTCTCACACACACACATACACACTCACTCACACACACACACTCACACACACACACGGGAGGAGCCATAGTACCATCTCCGGATAGAGAGGAGACAGATGTGGCAAATAGGAAAACGGCCCATGCCCTTAATCCCAGCACTCAAGAGGCAGAGTCAGGCAAATCTCTGTGAGTTCAAAGCCAGCCTGGTCTACAGAGTAAATTCCAGGGCAGCCAGGACTGTTCCACAGAGAAACCTGTCTCAAAATACCAAAAGGAAAAAAAGAAAAAAGAAAAAACAAGAAGAAAAGAGAAAAGTGTTTGCTGATGGCCCCCCAGAGGACCTGGATGCAGTTCCTTGGCACCCACATCCGGCAGCTTCGGCACCAGGGATCTGACCTCTTATTTCTGGCCTCTTCAGATACTTCGTGCGTGTGCACATACCCACACTCACACCCATAAATTAAAAAGAAAAAAATCCTTTGAGGAAACGGTTATTTTGGAAGGGAGACAGGAAGGGGAACTTAAGCTGCGTTCACAGTCCTCTGACCAGGAAGTCTCCAAACACAGTGTTAGACCTTTGTTGTCCCGTCGTGACAAAGCACCTGACACAAACAACTGAAACAAGGAAAGATTTGGTCTGACTCACGGATTCAGTCCATTGTTACCTGGCTCCACTGCCTTAGGCCTGGGGCGAGGCAGAGCCATCTCATGGAAACTGCACCCTTCATGGAAGACAGGAAGCAGAGACCCACCCTTAACGGCCACTTCCTCTACTCCCGCCCTCCATAGCGCCATCCCCTCTCAGTAGTCGTCTGCTTCGACTTTGATTTTCTTTTGCAAGGCTAGGCCTGAGCCCTGTACAGTCAGGAGGCCACACTCTGCTTTATCCATTGTTTCAAGATCCCCCAGAAATCCAGGCCCAGCTTCTTGCCCCTCCACCATCTCACTCTGTCTGTCTCTGTCTGTCTGTCTCTGAACGTGTCTGTCTGTCTGTCTGTCTCTCTCTCTCTCTGTGCATACCTTTTTATGTGTGTGCAAGAACACACATGTGTGCTTGTGAGTGAAGGCCAGAGGATACCCTTGGATGTCATTCCTTTGATGCTGTTCATCCCTTGGGTTGCTGTATTTTTGTTTTGTTTTAAGACAGTCTCATGTAGCCCAGGTTGACCTCAAATTCACTATGTAGCTAAGAATGACCTAGAACTTCTGATCCTTCTGCCTCCATCTCCCAAGTGCTGGGATTAGAGGAGTGAATCACCATAACTAATTTATAGGGAGCTGGGGATCAAACCCAGGACCTTGCGTATGCTAGACAAGCATCTGTCAAGTGAGTTACACATGCTGTCTGTCCATCTTATTTCTTTAAGACAGGGTTCTTGCTGGCCTTGAACTAATCAATTTGGCCATGCTGGGTGGCCAATGAGCCCCAGGAACTACTTATCTACAGGCTCTGGGAGTACAAGTGCATACCAGCACACCTGGCCGTTTTCTTTTTCTTCTGCTTCTTTTTTTGTTTTGTTTTGTTTTTTGTTTTTTAATGTGAAATGTGGGGGTGAAACATCGTTCTTCATAAGAAATGTATGTTACTAGCCAGGCATTGGTGGCACACAACTTTAATCCCAGCACTTGGGAGGCAGCAGCAAGTGGATCTCTGTGAGTTCAAGGCCAGCCTGATCTACAGAGTTGGTTCCAGGACAGCCTCCAAAGCAATACAGAGAAAACCTGCCTTGAAAAAAGAAAAGAAAATCATGTTACACATTGCTAACTGAGCTGTCTCCCCAGCCCCTATCTGCCTTTTATCTGAGCCCACACAAATTCCCATGCATACATTTCCCCAGGTTTTCACAGTCCTCACACTGACAAGAGATGGGAGGGAGGTGAGCCGGCTTTGGAGTGAACAGCAATGATGCGGTGCGAGATACCAAAGTCATTTTCCTATAAGGAGGGCATTGAGGAGGGACCAGCTGTTATCTGCAAACATCTGCCAAAGAAGAGGGTGTCACTGGGCCCTGGTCTCTGTCCCAGGTTGCTGAACAATGGGCAGATAGCTTCAGGGAGTGAGTTCCCTCCCACAGGAGGTATGCTAATAGATACTTGGCAAGGATCCAGAATAGGATAAGGGATTCCCCCATCCTAAAAATAATAAACAAATAGATAGATAGATAGATGAGAGATAGATAGATAGATAGATAGATAGATAGATAGATAGATAGATGATAGATAGGACAAGAACAATGGGAGGGAGAAGGAGAAAAAGGCAGGACCTATAGCCAAACATAGGTACCAAAGTGGCAGCTGCTGAGACAATGACTCAAAAGGGAAATAAAGCCTTTTGGGGGGTAGGGAGGTCGAGACACGGTTTCTCTGTGTAGCCCCTACCTGTCCTGAAACTCTTTTGGTAGACCAGGCTGGCCTCAGAATTGCAGAGATCCTCCTGCCTGTGCTTCCCAAATGCTGGGATTAAAGGTGTGTGCCACCCACACTTTTATGAAACAATCCATCTTTTTAAAAAGTTGGTTGTGGGGATCAGACTCAGGTCCTCATGCTTGCAGAGGAAATGCTTTGTCAGCAGACCCATCTCCCAGCTCCTGCCGCACCAAGCCCAAGGACACTCTTAAGATGAAATGAAGCTCTTATTTGTGCCAAACGAGAGACTGAGATGTTGCCTAGCCCGTATGCAGAAGTGAGTGCCATTTCCAATGCAAAAGAACCACAGTGATTTGGGTGCCATCTTGATTTATCTGTTAAGAGAGAATCCCATTATTCCCACAGACTGGGCCACCCTCCTCCTGCTTCAGGATCTGAGACTTTTGGTAAAAACTATTTGTGAAATGGACTGAATCTACAGTGCACAAAGCATGCAGGTACTGTTTATACAGTGGCCATCAACTTGACTCCCAAGCTCTCGTCCCTCCAACCAAAGAACCAGAACAGCATTAGATGCTTTGAAACCTGCTGTATGTCCAACTGGAACAATGGCTCAGTCGGTTAATTACTTGCTGTACCAGCTTGAGAGTCTGAGTTTGAATCCCCAGCCCTGTTGTACAAAGCACACATTTATAACTCCAGGTAAGGCAAAGGCCAGCAAATCCCTGCAGCTCAGTCTAGCTGAAGGTTTGGTGAGAGACCCTGTCTCAAAAAATAATTTGGAGAGTGCTAGACCTCTGGCCCCCATGTGCTTATACTCATGAGAGCATGCACATACACTGAACACACAGGCACAAATATGCCGAGGAGCATGGAAGGAAGGGAGGGAAAGAAGGAGGGAGGGAGGACAGAGAGAGGGGTGAAATGGGGGAGAGAGGCAGATGTAAAAGAGAGACAGACATATGTCCCTCCTGGAAGCCACTGTCTCCAGCTTCAGGTTAATTAACTGCTCCCCTGATCCGAGAAGCCGACATAGTGTTCTCTAGCAGTCTGTAAGCTGCACCTTGATGGAAACACACATCTTCAGTTCTCCCGAGACTTCCTTTCTTCTCCAGAATGTTTGACTCACACTTATGCACTGTGTTTAAATGGTCCTCCCTGTGGATGCCATCGGAAGTCTGCTCCGGAACTCCATGGGTCTGCTTCTTTGGTCCAGTTCTTGTTTATTCGGATGTGGTTGGATTTGGAGGTGTGTGGGTGGGACTTGCATCTCTCCCTAGACTCTAGAGGAAAAATGCCTCCAAGGTACCTGAGAAGGGATGCAGGGCTGAGTCAGGGTCTGCCTATATTCAAACTGCTGGCCAGAAAGGGGGACACCTGGGTCCCCATCAGTGGAATAAAACAGCCTGTGTGTTGGTGGTGCACGCCTTTATTCCCAGCACGCAGAAGGCAGAGGTAGGTGGATCTCTGTGAGTTCGAGGCCAGCCTGAGCTAGTTCCAGGGCTGCACAGAGAGACCCTTGAAAAAAAACAAAAACAAAAACAAAAACAAAAAAACCAGAACCTTCATTCCTCTCCTCCTTCATGCTCTTCCTCCATCTTTTCCTCTTCTTCCTCCTCCATCTTTTCTTCCTCTTTCACTTTTTCTACCTTCCTTTCCTCTACCTTTCCTCCCGAGCCCAAGCTCATGATCCCCCTGCCTCAATCTCCCACATTCTGGGACTACAGCTGTGCCACCCTGCCCAGGGTAAATATCCCAGGACTACACAGCAGTAGGCAGCAAAGTGCCTGACCTTCAGCACTTTCTCAGCCTCCATGTCCTTACCTAGAATCCCCCAGTGAGGAGCTGGGGTGAGGCTCAGTGCTAGAGCACCTGCCTAGAATCCCCCAGTGAGGGGCTAGAAGCATGGTTTGATGGTATAGCGTGTGGAGGCCTTGAATTCAATCCCTAGAACTGAAAAACAAAACAAGATTCCATCAGGGACCCTGTATGTGTCCAGTCACACTCTAGTGACCCCCACAAGCAAACAAACAAAGTACAGCTTTGCTATTTCAATATGGTGTGCCCTCTGTGGTTTTCCCCCCTTTCTCTACCTCAGTTTCCTCATTCGTAAAGTACTTTTTGTTCTAGCACCCACCTTCCAGGATAGGACTAAGGATTTCAGATGGGTCCCAAATCCTGATCTACTGTGTTATTATTCCAGGCACATGTTAGAAAACCCCATCCATTCCCAGGACAGCGGTGCTAAGTCTGTCACAGCACTGAGCCATCTGAGATGATTTAAGAGGTCAGGGCCAAGGAACTGTCCCCAGGCACAACAGCTGTGTCCCACAGGATAGATCAGCCCAAAGCTGGGCTGCAAGGACTCTCCTCCAGGTACCGCCGCCGTCAAAGATGTGCCTAGCGCAGTTTCTCTCAGCTCTAAAAAATGACTCTGAGGCAAAGAAAGCAGACACTCTGGGCTATAAATATTTCAGGGCAGAATGAACGTCCTTCCCGAGCCCGGCTTGCAGTATATATTATTTATAAAACCATAACTTGAGTTGAAAGGTAGTGGGCGAAAAAAATAGACAGTCTCGAGTCAGATTCAATGGGCGATGGGAGGGGAGGGATGAGTACCTGAGCCTCACAAGGTCAGAGGAGGTTACCTGGCCACACCTCCCTGGCTCCTGCTTGGTCCAAAGGAGGCTGACTAGAAGGACCTGGACATCAGCAAAGAGTCAGGTCAAACAACCAGGATCCTGCCAGCTTCTCAGGATTCTGTGAGTTCCCAACACTACAACTGAAGAGAAAAAGAAATCTTGCGCGTATAGGTGTGCATAGAAACCAGAGGCCAACGTTGGTGTTTTCCTTAATAACTCTCCACATTATTATTTTATATTATTTCTATTGCCTTTTTATTTATTTTGCGTGCGTGCCAAAGCACACTGTGTGGTGGAGGTCAGAGAACAGCGCTCAGATATCGGCTCTCTCTCCACGAACTTCATCCTGGGGATTAAACTCCCCTCACCAGCCAGTTTACCTGCTGAGCCATCTCCTGCTGCTCCACCTTATTCTGTGAGGTCTCTCACTGAACCTAGGCTCACCAATTGCCTGAACTGGCTGGCCAGTGAACCCCGTGGATTGTCCTGTTTCTCATCACCCCCACGCTGGAGTTATAAGCATGCACTACCATGTCTGGCTTTTACATGGATGCTCAGGACTTGAACTCGGGTCCTCGTGCTTTATGTAACCCCACTTCCATCCCCATAGCCCAAGAAAAGAAGTATTTCCTCCAAGCTCCTGACAGAGATGAGGGTTTGTCATGAGGGAGAAGCTAGGAAGGCTGCCCCCAAGGGCGTGAGCCTCCTATTTCCACACTCCTCCCTCTAACCATTAAAACAAATAAGGAGAAAATACTGGGCGAGTTAATTTGCTAAAATGGATCCAAATGAAATAACTGATGACATTTTTCCCCAAAGGAAACTTGAGTTAATTTGGCCGGTGACTTGTTGCCAGGCTCCCTGTCTCAACACACACAAGAGGGGTGTGGAAACAGGAGAGGGGCAACAGGGACCTGCATGCTCATGCTCAAGCAGGTCACTGTCCATCCCAGACTCCACATTCCCAACTGTGAAATGGACCGGTGGGGTTCGCTCAGCCACACTCTGCTGCCAGCTGCCACGCATGATTTGCTTCCTGTCCAGGAATAAAGCTCGAGGGTCACATAAGCCATTGGCATCCACAGCTAATGCCTGTGGTGGTGTGAACCTGTAATCCCAGCTGATGGTGATGTGTGAGGGTCAGGAGTTCAAGGCCGGCCTGAACTACATAGTGAGCCGCAAAACACAGAAAAAGAAAGAAAGGGGAGGGGGGAGGGAAGAAAAGAGAGAAACCGGGAGAAAGAGGGAGTGGGAGGGGGGGTAGGAGGGAAGAAGAAAGAAAGGGGAGGGGGGAAAGAGGGGGCAGAGGGAGGAGGGGAGGAAAGGGAAAGAACAGTCTGGGGCTGTGCCTCGGTGGGTACCACGCTTGCTGGCATGCATGAAGCCCTGGCTTCCATCCCCAGTGCGGCATACATGCTTGTGACCTCATCAGTTGGGGGGTGGAGGCAAGAGGATCACAAGTTCAAGATCAGCCTGAGTGTGTGCCAGTTAGCCTGGGATGCATTGAGACCCTGTCTCTAAATTGAATGAATGAATGAGGGAGGGAGGGAGGGAGGGAGGGAGGGAGGGAGGGAGGGATGCAGGGGTAAGGGCTGGAGAAAGCCAGGCCTGAGCACCTCTGTACCTGTGGGGTTGACTACAGTGAAAGCAGACACAGAGTGGCCCCAATGGAATCTTCTGAACTAATTTCTTCTGTGTCTCAGGAGGCCTCATCAGACCTTAGAATTGCTCTCCAAGTGGGTAACACATGACTGTTGAAGTCCCCTCTCCAGTGTAGGCTCCACCCCAGGTCCCAAGCAGACCCAAGGCCCCATCAGCTCCCACCTGCTGCCAAGACCCCATTTGAGCCCATTTTCCTCCACAGTCCATCTCAGCCGCACCCCAGGGGGAAGCTTCTCCCAGCAGCTGTCCCAGTTGGGCTCTGGTCCCTGCTGAGCCCCTCCTGTTTGCACATCCCCTCCTCTGCCCAATAAAACAAATAAGAAGGAAATACTAGACAAGTTAATTTGCTAAAATGGACCCAAATGAAGTAACTGATGACATTTTTCCCCAAAGGAAACTTGAGTTAATTTGGCCGGTGACTTGTGCCAGGCTGCCAGTCCCAACACACACACACATCCAAACAGGGCTCCTTCCAGGGCCAGTTGGCGGCTGCCCTGCCCTGTGCAGGCCACAGTCACCACCCTGTAGGAAGTGGAGGGAGGTGGGGTGAGGAAGGCAGTAGTAGCCTGGGGAACTTCTGTTAGAGTGGCATGCATGTACGGCACGGAAAATATTGCCATACACCTGCGTGCACACATAGGCTTGCACAGACAAGCACATAGAGCACACACCCAAACAAACGCAAGCTCACAAGCACACTCATGCGTGGACACAAAGTGCATGCATACCCTCAAAGTGTGTACACATCCACATATGCACACACCCATACCACTCACACTTGTGCGTAATTTCAAATGCATGTGCTCAGAGCATGCAGAGACCCAAATACAAACACACTCATACATATACTACCAGTGTACACACACAAGCATGCAGACTCACAAATGCATATTCTCATGTTTACACACATCCAAAGCACACAAACATAGGCACATGCACCCTTGTGCATGCTTGCACATGTGTGTGCAAACTTCCAGAGTGTATGTACCCAAAGCATGCACATACAAGACATGCACAAAACATCTGCATGCTTTCATGCATGCACACCTATGTGTATACAAGCTCAAAGTATGCCACGCACATCTGTGCACACCCCCAGAGAGTGCACATGCAAGCACATGTAATATCATGCATTTGCATAGCAAAGCATTCACACAGCCACACACGTGCATGTTGACGCACCCACATACATGCACAGATGTGCTTCACAACTGCCCTCCAGCAGCCAGTAAGGGGCAGATGACTTAGTGGTTACCTCTGCAGTCCGATGATGGAGAAATAACTCATTGCCCAGGCTTGGGAGAAGGCTCGCTTGGTAAAGTGCTGGCCACACAAGCATGGATACCAGAATAAGACCCCAGAACCCACATAAAAAGCCAGGTGTTGTGGCCCCACACTTCTAATCCCAGTCCCAAGAGACAGGTGGGTCCCTAACACACACTGGCTGGCCAGCCCAGACAGATGCATGGGCTATAGGCTAGTGAGAGAGCCAGTCTCAAAAATAAAATAGACTGCATTCTGAATAATAATACCTGAGGTCAACCTCTGGCCTCCATACAAGCACACATGTGTGCACCTCCACACACATGCACCACAGAAAATCCACAGGCAAAACACTCATACACATTAAATTAAATGTTAAGAAATTAAATTTATATAATAAATCTTTAAAAAATTAAAGCCCATGCGGAATGGAGGCTGCACAGTATCATCTTCATGACCCTCCCACCCCAGTACCTCACACTCACTTTCAGAGTGACATCACAAAGCAGTGGGGCCCTCAAGTCCTCCCGTCAAGAGCGGAAGCTACAAGTTTGCAGCCCTTCCTTGGATCCAGCCAGGCACCTGTGAGCCCAAGAAGGGTTGTCAGTGTGAGTGGTGGGCATCCCCAAAATCTGAAGGCACGGTGGGGGGGGGGCTATGCAGTCACACACAGAGTCCTGTGTGACACGCATTTACACTCACAAGCACATAGTAAACAAAGATCCACAAGTACACACAGAGAGACACACAAACACACTCACACACAGACATTCACACATAGACACATCACACACAGACAGACACACACCTATGCACAGATACATACCCACACACACTCACACACATAGACAGACACATCATACACAGACAGACAGACACCTATGCACAGATACACAGCCACACACACACAAACACACACTTACACACATAACCACACACTCACACACAGAGACACACACAGACACACACCTATGCACAGATACACCCACACACACACTCACACAAACACACACTTACATAGCCACACACTCACACACAGACAACAATTGATTCACACTCTTTCTCCTACATCTTATGAACACACATACATGCACAAATACTCAAAAGGTACCACCGTTGGTTCACACAGAGTCACCCCCACATACACACAGGGAAATACATTCACACACAACAGATAGGCACAGAGACATACATTCCAACACCCAGGCATTCTGGCACACACTATTACCAAGATTCATGCACACAGACACTCCCCTGAGTCAATGCTGGTTTTTCTTTTTCTCCCCCCACCCCACCCCCACCTCATCCCATTTGTACGGAAGTCTCACACAGCCCAGGCTATCTGTGAACTCATTATACGGCCAAGGATGACTTTGAACTTCTGATTCTCCTGCCTCTGCCTCTGCCTCTGCCTCTGCCTCTGTTGGATTACAAATATGCACCAGTTGCCCAGCTGCACCACAGTTTGTCTTAACGGAGACTTCTGCAGTAGGATGTTGAGAACAGAGCAGACCACAGGGACACTAAAGTCAAGGTCTGGCCAATGGCAGGGTTAAGACTAAGGTCAGACTAAGGCCAAAGTAAACACCTGCGCTCCCAGATGCCCTCTTCCTCCTTACTTTGACCTCTAGGTGTCAGGATTCACAGCCCAGGGGAAGGATACCCGTCTACCAGCTCTCTCTGCTGCTCCTCTACCTTGCGACCAAGAAACTGGAAGTCAGGCCAGTTCCCACAAGCACCACTAGGTGGTGCTCCGCTAACGAGGATCTGAATGGACCGCACGGCCAGCTCAGCCAGGCCAAGGCTGGCCTTGTCCTTGCAAAACTCCACCCAACTCACAGCGCCCCAGGTCCTCAGTTATGTCCGCACGTGTCCCAGCCTCAGCTTCCATCTAAGGCCTGAGCTGCCTGCCTCTACAGAGGTGGATAAATGGAAGAGGGACAAGGTTAGGTTAGGGTCGCTCGCACCTGAGCGGTTCACACCCACTCTGCCCCTTAGTGTATCTTCAGAGTGAACAGAGGCAGTGTTGGACCACCGGCCTTGCCGATAGAGCAGCTGCTTACAGTCACCCGGTGAGGGGCTGGTAGCCTGGCTCAGCACTTGCAAAACCCTGTATCCTATCTCCAGCGCTGAAAAGTAGTAAATTAATTACGTTAAAAGTGGGTCTGATGCAGCAGGCATGGTGGCTGCTGACTGTAATCCTAGCACTCGGGAGGCTGAAGGGAGGAGGAACTGAATTTCAAGGGTAGCCTGAGCTATGTGGTAAGTTCTGGACTGCATGAGATCCGGCCTCAAAAAAATAAAAATAAAAATTAGTTAATTAAAAAATAAAAACCCGATGCATGCTCTCAGAATACAGGAGACCTCTGACCCACAGCATGGTGAGGTAAGGGCTCAGAAAGCAGTAGTGACTCCTTTTCCCTTCTACTCTCCTGGTGGAGCAGTACCTCACATCTATCTGCCTTTGCCCTGCTGGTTTGGGGGTGATGGTCTCAAAGCCCATCCTGGGATGGGAAGGCCCAGTTTCTGCCATGCTCAAACTAAAGGGTCAGAGGCACAGATCCCCAGTATACTAGCCCTACCCAAGGAGCACTTTAATACATTTTCCCTTTCTATTTATTTATTTTAATGACAGGGTTCTCTATGACTGTCCTAGAACTCACTCAGTAGACCAGGCTGGCCTCAAACTCACAGAGATCTTCCTGCCTCTGCCTCCCAGTTGCTGGGATTAAGCTTTAATTCCCACCACCACCACCCTAGGAGCCATCCAGCATCCCTTTCTCCAGGTTATCTCTCATGACTGACTCCTAAGAGGAGGCTTCGGTTGGACTCTCTATGGTAGGGGGTCCCCAGCCACAAAATATTCTGGCCTCAGAAGGTCCCGGTAGTCCTTGGCTTAGGTGCATGGTGGACTTGGCCAGATGTCAGTGACAGGCTCTGGGACAGTCAGAACCATGCTACTGGAACTTGCGGAAGCCTGTGATATGTCACACACATTCAATTGACAGCGGTGAGATTAGAAAGGCCTTTAGGGTAGGTGATGAAACTAAGGCCCAGAGGGGTCAAGTAACTGATACAGCATCACACAGCAGAAACTACACACAAAATGAGGTATAGTGAAAGAAAGGGAAGAAGGCTAAAATTAAGAAAATACACGTATGTGCATGTGTGTACATACATAATACACTCCTTAGAATAGTCCAGATACCACCCTTAGCATGTATCAAATGCTACCTCATTCCGAAAGACTCACCCCTGGGGATAGGCCCTATCTGTCACCCTGCCATTTTAGCCTTGAGTAACAGACAGTATTACCCTGCAGTCAGTGGGACAATGGCACCAGTGATGAATGTCCCTTCGTGTGTGAGGGTCAGCAGATGCCCACAGTTCTCGGGCTGAGAGCCCTGGGGCACAGAGGAGGCCCAGAACAGAACCACAGGAAGGCATGGAAGAAGGGGTGAGTTGGGCACTGGGGTTGGGAGTCTGTGTCTTTGCCCTTGGGCAGCTCTGGTCCTGCCTAGAGCTTCATTCATACAAGGATGGACCAGCTGAGCAGCAGAGCATGGAGGGAGATGTAGAAATACAGAGAGGGTGTCTTCCCACTAAGAAGGCCCTCCAGGGATGCACTCCAGCTCCCTCCTCCTGCAATGCCTCTCACTGCCCCCCCCACTTCTCCCTCCTTGCTTGGCAACATCTTCTTCCTCACCCCACCAGCCAGAGTGGCCACGAAGCAGCCCAGGACCTGCGGCCTGGCCTTCTGCCGCCAGACTACCCAGTATGTACAAGAGAGCTGCCCCAGGCTTCCCTTGCTTTTCCTTTCCTTCCAGAAGCCTGGAGAATGTGGCAGTCCTGGCCCCAGACCCCTTGGCATCTGCCACATGCGTGTCTGGTCCCAAAGTGTCCCTGGAGGGAGACAATATTTTAAGAGTCTCCTTGGGCCAGGCAATAGTGGCACATACCTTTAATCCCAGCACTTGGGAGGCAGAGGCAAGCGATCTCTCTCTGAATTTGAGGCTATCCTGGTCTACAGGGCAAGTTCCAGGATAGCCATCCAGGGCTTCATAAAGAAACCCTGTCTCAAAACACTGGAGGTGGGTGGGAGGGAGGGGGAGTTTCTCAGAGACCATTTGTTCAAGGGTTGATGGTTTCTGGGGTTCAACACAGGCAAATCACAGCAGAAGGCTGGAAGTTACCAACAATCACTCCTCCAGGGGCCTAATTCAGACATAGGCTTCACAAGGTAAATAGCAATCAAGGAGCAAAATGTACATGCCTGTGAGTATTGGTGGGGGCGGATACACACACACACACTTTTGTAATTAAAAGGAAGTCTAGGAATTAAAATCAACCCAGACAATACTTCTTTGGCTCCAGCCTGTGTT
Source organism: Phodopus roborovskii (assembly GCF_943737965.1). NCBI lineage: Eukaryota > Metazoa > Chordata > Mammalia > Rodentia > Cricetidae > Phodopus > Phodopus roborovskii. The sequence continues at coordinate 11,384,791 of NW_026126598.1, read as the reverse complement.
TGTTCTGTGGGAGTTCCAGCTACTTGGGGTACACAGAGAGAAGAACCTCAACTCCTCACCACCACTTGTTCCTGCTGCTCTGTCCATGGTGTTGGGGTTACCATGTCTGCCTTTGGTTGCTCTGCTAAACTACCCTAACTAAAAGCAATTCCGTGGAGGAAGGGATTATTTTAGTTCACAATTCTGGGTTACAGGCCACCATGGTGGGAAAATCGAGGAACTTCAAACAGCTGGTTATGCCTCATCCACAGTCAAAAGCAGCAAGAAGTGAATGTGTGCTTGCTGGCTCATGCTCAGCTGAATTTCTCTGCTCTTACGTAGTTCGGGAGGTGTGGAGGGAATGGTGCTACTCACAGTGTCCACACTGATGAATTTAGTTAAGATAACCCTGCATAGACACCCTTCCAGGTCAACTCAAGGAAGACAGCCCTTCATTGAGAATCTCTTCCCAGGTAATTCTATATGGTATCAGTTGGATAATTAAAGCTAGCCATCCTGAAAGCCAAGGCTCATTGAAAACCCTGCTGCTCCTAAGATCTTTGATGTGCCAAACTCGGTCTGGTAATTGGCATTATGAACATTTAAGAGAGGATAAATCCCTCGCTCTTCGTTCTTTCAACAATGTCCAGCTCGAGGATGGAGAGATAGCCCAGTGGTTGAGAGCATGCACCGCTCTTTTGGAGGACCTGAGTTTGGTTCCCATCACAACCTCCTGTAACCAGGAGATCTGATGTCCTCTCCCGGTTTCCATGGGTACCACTAGAAACTACAAACAAAACAAAAATCACAATACCCAGGTAACAGGCTCTACATAGCACCCCAGAAGCAAGTTGGAATCTAAGTCAACAAGGCTGCTGACCCTTGTGCAAGGGAACCTACGTGAGTGCGGTCAAGAACATAGGCCATTGTAGCCCAGAGCCATACAGCATCCCTGAGGGCAGGAAGGATGTTTTGGGTCACACAGAGAGAGCCTGACTCAACCAGAGGTCAGCAAAAGCTGAGGAGCAAAGGCTCTCTGAACTGTTACCTGGAGAGTGAGCCAGAAGAAAGGAGCTCATGGGAAATGGGGTCTCACTAGGACAAACAGCATATGCAAATGAGTGGAAGAGTCAGAGAAGAGAGGGTTAGGGTTTGTGCGGGGTGCCAAGAGAAAGTGGGACAGATGGTCAGGACTAGCGAAGAGCGCCTGCTGGTGGCCTAGAGCAAATAGAGGGACAGTCAGCTGGACAGTGGTGGTGCACGCCTTTAATCCCGCCACTCTGGAGGCAGAGGTAAGTGGATTTCTGTGAGTTCAAGGACAGCCAGGACTAAACAGAGACCCTGTGGTAAGAAGCGAAATCAATCAATCAAACAAACCCAACAAAGAAAAAAGAAAACGCCCACAGGCCAATGTGATGAACACATTTTCTCAGTTCAGGTCTCTCTTCCAAGATTACCTTAGCTTGTGTCAAGCTCAAAAGAAAATTAATCAGCACCAAGTGTTTGTTTTAGTTCATACTCTGAAAGGAGACAGCCATCAATTGCTAGGGGGAAATGGATGGTGGTGGCAGCAAGAAGCAGCCTACTGGTATCTAGGTGGGACAGGAAGCCACTTCCTCCTGCAACAGCGCCCCCTTCTGGAGAGATGTTGGCTCCCCCCCCCCCCCCGAGGCTGGTGGGTTCATTTCCCTTTTAGACCTTAACAGCAATCAACACTGATGGATGGGTGAGCTCCATACATAATAGCCAGCAGTGAGTCAGTGTGGCAGGGCTGCTTGCCTGATCATTGGATGTCTGAGTTCCTAGTAGGCAAAGCAAAGAAACTTGATTGGTCTTTGTACCTAAGGATTCATGAGGGGGCCATGCTGTGGCTGAGGAAGTAAGTTGACAGTTTCTGAGGACTTAGTCCACAAAAAGAGGCCTTTGGGGCATCCCAAATAGGCAGACACTAGGGCCGGTGGAGGACAGTGTTCTAGATAGGACCCAAGTCAAACGACAAATGTTAACAAGGAAAAACCAAAATGATTCCTTAATCAACCTATATATAGTCTCCAAGTCTCTAAATGCTTGAAGAGGGCAATAGGAAGGAGTATTTGACCTCAGGGAACTGCTTCTCCAGGCCTGAGGACACCAAGGGACATCAAGAAAAGAAAAAAAAAAAAAAAAAAAAAAAAGCAGATCTTAAGCTGACACTTTGTCCCAGGATGCAACCTGTATCAGTGCAGCCATTGGCACACAGGCATTTGCATATGGCCTCTGCAGAAGCTGGAAGCTAAGAGAGCTGACTATCCCCCTCCCCACCCCCTCTTTCTCCCTGTTTGTTTGTTTTTGTTTTTTGTTTTCAGACAGGTTTTCTTTGTATAGCCTTAGCTGTCCTGGAATTTTCTCTGTAGACCAGGCTGGCCTTGAACTCACAGAGATCCACTCATCTCTGTCCCCAGAGTGCTGAAATTAAAGGCGTGCACTACCACTGCCCAAAGACAGGCATTTTCTTGATTGATGATTAATATGGAAGGGCTCAGCTCACTAGGAGAGTTGCCATTCTTGGGCAGGTGGTCTTAGGTTGTGTAAGAAAGCAGACTGAGCAAGCCATGCGGAGCAAGCCAGTAAGCAGCGCTCCTCCATAGCCTCTGCGTCAGTTCCTGCCTCCAGGTTCCTGCCTTGAGTTTTTGCCCCAACCTCCCCTCATGCTCTAGTGCAGCTGTAAGCTGAAATAAACCCGTTCCTCCCCAAGTTGCTTTTGGTCATGGTGTTTTGCACTTGAACTTTTCTTTGGGCCACCAGCTCACAAATAACAACATAGAGACATCTTATTAATTATGAGAGCTCGGCCGATAGCTTAGACTTGCTCCTAAACTATCTCTTATAACTTAATTAACCCATTTCTACTAATCTATGTTCTATCACATGGCATTTCCTCTCTTCTATTTTGCACTTCCTATTTCCTCTCCATGTTTCCTGGCATCTCAACCACACCTCGGGAGTCCACCTACACCTCCTACCTAGCTGCTGGCCATTCAGTTTTTTTTTATTATACCAATTACAGCAATACAACTTAACACAGTGTACAAATATCCCACAACAGGGTTTTCATCAGAACAAAGGAGAAAACACCCATCAGTGGCTTCTGTCAGGTGTTTGGCCACAGTGACTTAAAAGTAACTCATACAGGAGCCTGGTGTGGTGGCACACGCCTTTAGTTCCAGCACTTGGGAGGCAGAGGAAGGTGGATCAATGTGAGTTCGAGGCCAGCCTGGTCTACAGACCAAGTTCCAGGACAACCAGGGCTGTTACACAGAGAGACCCTGTCTCAAAAAAAGAAAAGAAAACTCATTCATACAACTGCCTTATGGATTTTTAAGCCCCTGGTTCTGGATGGGCCCCTTGCACACGCATACATACATGCATACATACATGTGTACACATACTCATGGATGGGTGGATATATGAATGTGTGTATGTACATATATATATGCATTCATGGACATGTGAACACAGGTATGTATATATATGTGTGTATGCCTGTATGTATATATTTGGAAGTGATTGAGACAGAGTATCATTATGTACCCAGGCTAGCTTTGAACTTGCAACCCTCCTTGTCTTGACCTCCCCAATGTTGGGATTACAGGCTGACCTGGCTCTGAATTGCCCCAGTTCTCACCCTCGGTCATCCTGGCTGTCTCTGGCTCCTGGACACTGATACAACATGGTAGTCATTTTCCAGCAGGGTGCCTGGTGGGGCTGAGAGGTGGGAAAAGAGCGTCACATTATTGCATCCTTTTTCTTGAGTCTGCGATAAGCTCCTATTAGCCTATAGATCTGGTCCCATAAAATAGATTTGTGGACTCGCAGCCAGACACAGCCGCGTTCTTGAGCCTCGCTAATGGCTCATTTTTTCACCGTCTTCCTCGAGTAACTGATTGTCATGAATTTTTCACCCAAATGTTGCTACTAAAGATGTCACCAGCTTCCCTCCCCGAGAGATTTTACAGTCTGGCTCTAATGGAGTAGGGGCAAGGGACAGGGAGAGAGAGGAATAGCTATGCCCCTGAAGGGAGCAAAGGAAGTCAGAGCGGGGGAGATGGCTCAGTGGATAAGGTACTTGCCTCCCAAGCATGAGGACCTGAGTTTGGATCCCCAGAAACCAGCCAAAAAGAATTAAAAAAAATAAAAACAAATAAACAAACAAAAAACAGGTGCAGTGGTGTATGCTTGCAACCCCAGGGTTGGGGAATTGGGAAGGGGAGACTGGGGGACCCCTATACCTCACTGGCCAGCTAGCACAGCCTACTTGGTTAAGTTGAAGACTAATGAAAGGCTTTGTTTCAAACAATAAGTGTTGTTCTGGCTGAGGGACCACAGCCCAGGTTGTCAGCTGAGCTACACACAGGCACTTGTGTGCATGTACTCCACACACAGGTACATGCATGCACCCACACCTACAGTTTTATGTGTCTACCCCTACACTCAGGTGCTCACTCAGGTGCTAACACAGGCAAACACACACACACACACACACACACACACTGCTGACTGTCAGTCTGTCAGTTCTGGATGCCAGCATCAGCTCTGTTTATCCAGCACTTGCAACATGCCCGACACCAGTCTTTATACCCATCATCTCATTTAATTTCAGCCACAAACTGGTAAGGGCAACCCACATGGGTTGGGACTCAGAGAGGCTGAGTAACTTGCCCGAGAACACAAAGCTCGTTCATGCACCAGAACCAGGAGGCAAACTCAGGTCCCAAAGGCTCCAATGTCTGTGCTTTTAATCTGTGTGTGTCCGTATTACACGGCCTGACTTAGACCCCTCCGGTCTGACCCTCAGCTCTGCCACAAGCTCTCAAAAAAAAAAAAAAAAAAAAAATAAGGTAACGGAAACAGGTGCGAGGGTGCAGGCCCTAATTCCAGCACCCGAGAGGCTGTAGCAGGAGGATTTCGATAAATTGGAGGTCAGCCTGAGCTATGTAGAGAGACTCTGGCTCAAAAAGTAAGAGCTTGCCATGGTGGAACAGTCTGGAATCCCAGTACTAGAGAGCCAGGGGCAGGAAGGTCATGAGTTCATCTATGCTACACAACAAATTTAAGGCCAGACTGGGATGCTTGAGACACTGTCTCAAAAATGGGGTGGAGGGGCAGGCAACGAGGGAGAGGAGGGAGGAATAATACTCAGATTCCTTCAAGGACAGATGCTTACACCTGATTCTTGCACACCCTTCCTGTGACAGGGAGCTATTACCCCTCGAGACCTCTTAACCCATCTCCTCACAGCTGTGGCCACAGATTAACTGGATTCTGTCCCTGTTGCCCTTGCCTTCCTGTGTAGTTGCTGCATCTGGGCTTTGTAAGGTCCCTGTGGCGTCTACAGAGAGTGTCTTCCCTCCCAGAGCAACTCCATCCAATCTGAGAGCAGATGTCACTGCTCCTCAGACATGCTTAGTCTCAGAACTCAGTCCTGTGAGATGCAATGGGCAGGCCTGGTTTACAGCCCCCCATCTTCAATGCCAAAAGAAAAGGGACAGCAGAGGAGAGAGAGGGGACCCAAAGCCAAGTTCCACAAAGCAACTCAGAAAATGTGTACGGAGCGCTGGAGATATGGCTTGGTTGTAAGTGCTTGACTAGTGTGAAAGATGCCGTGGTTCCCAACCCAGCGCCACACACTGGTGCTGTAATCCCAGTACTCAGGAGGATGCAGGAGGAACAGGGATTCAAGGTCATCCTTGTATACATAGCAAATTCAAGGCCAGCCTAGGCTACCTGATACCCTCTCTCTAAAAAATTAAAATAAAAAATCAAAAGGGCTCAGTGAGTAGAGTGCTTGCCTTGCTATGAGAACCTGAGTTCAGTTCCCAGAATCCACTTTTTTTTTAATGGGCATTGTGGTGCGTGCTTGTAATCCTAATACTGAGGAAATGGAGACAGGTAAATCCCTGGGGCTTGCTGGCCAGCCAGCCCAGATGAGAAGGTGAGTTCCAGGCTAGTGAAAGACCCTCTCTCAAAACAGAGTACACATTGTCCTGACAAAAAGCACCCACGATTGAACTCTGACCTACACACACACACAAGCACACATATAAACACGTGCACACATGCACACCCAGAACATATCTAAAGATTGATTGATTGACACTTTACAAGAATCAAACACTTTCCACATGGCACCCCCGGCTGTAGCCAGATTACTGCCCTATAAATGAATAAGAAGTGTGTTGACGGATTCATGAGGAGGCAGAGCCAAGCCCGAGACAGTCACCCAGGAATGACGAAGTTCTGTAACTCTAATGATTGCCTGCTGAACAAGTTATCAGTTCTGCCTGGAGGGCAAGGAGAGGTCCCGAAGGCTTCCCAGAGGAGGGGACAACTCACTCACTACCCATTAGTGGTATTTGGGTTGCAACCAACCTGGTGACCCAGCGACTCTTGCCTTGGGAGAGGTGGGCTGGCGAGAGTGGACGAGGGTTTGGGACAATTTCAGAAACTCTGCACAGTTTTGAGTTTTGGTTGTGCACACCTTGGTTCCAACACTCCAGACGCTGAAGTAGGAGGATTTTACATTTGAGGCAGCCTGGACTACATACTAAGCTCTCCAGTCAAACAAACAAAACAAAGACGATGGCGCTAAACAGATGGCTCTGTGGATTGAGTGCTGGTGGTACACGCATGAAGAGTTGAATTTGAATCTCCAGGACAAGGCAGCAACATCTGGAATCCCACTTTTCCGTGGGAGATCGGAGATGGAGACAGGAGAATCCTAGAAGGTCGGGGACCAGGCAAGCCTCCTCTATGCATAGAGAACAAGAGACTCTGCCTGTCCTAATTAGATTTCGGTTACTGTGATAAGACACCATGGCCAAAAACAATTTGAGGAGGAAAGGCTTTATTCCAGTTTACAGATTAAAGCCCATCATTGAGGCAAGTCAGGGCAGGAACTGAAACACAAAGCCCAGGGCAATGCTGCTTATGGATTTGCTAAACCTACTTTTTAAAAAAAAAAACATTATTTATTCTTATTTCATGTACATTGGTGTTTTGCCTGCATGCATGTCTGTGTGACGGTATCCATCTTGGAGTTACACACAGTTGAGCTGCCAAGTGGGTACTGGGAATCTCACCCCAGTCTTCTGGAAGATCAGTTAGTGTTCTTAACTACTCCAGCCCTCAGCCTACTTTATTAAACTCAGGACCACCTTCCCAGAGGCAGCACTGCCCACAGTGATCTAGGCCCTCCCACATTTATCATCAATCATGAAAACATTCCACAGGCTTACTCACCGCCAATTTGACAGAGGCAATTCCTCAAAGGAGGCTCCCATTTCCTGATCCCAGGTTACTCTAGCTTGTGCAAAGTTGGAAAACAAAATGAACGCTGCCGCAAACAAGGTAGAAGAACTCTCTGATTTCCACACGTATGTCATGGTAAACATATACTCGTACTCATGTACACACACGCATGCACACACGTACGCACATGTGCACACATACACAAAAACAGTATTTTAAAAATGTATTATTCACTTCTACCACTCAGGAAGCTAAGGCAGGATTGCCTTGAGTTTGAGGTAAACATGGGCGACAGAGTGAGATCCTTTGTCAAAACTGAATCCATGACTCAGAGGTGAAAGTCAAAACCATAGAGGAATGAAAAGAAAACATGAATGAATCCCTTTATAACGACAGCACAGGAAGAGCTGCCCAATGAAGACTCAGAATTTAAAAGCCAGAAGAGATGAGCAATTAAGATAATAAGGATAATAACAACAGTAAATCTTTTATGTGACAAAGAGCACTGTGAGCAGAGTCAGAAGACAAAATCCTCACAACTCATATCACAGTCGAAATCTCATCTCTCGCATACATAGTTTCTGAAGATCAAGAAGGAAAGACCATGGGTGTATGCTGGCTAGTTCTGTATCAGTTTGACCCAAGTTAGAGTCTGGGGAAGAAGGCACCTCGATTCAGGAAAGGCCCCCACCAGATTGGCCTGAGGTTATGTCTGTGGGGCATTTTTTTTTATTAATAACTGATATGGGTGGGCCCAGCTCACTGGTCGAGGCCACCCCTGGGTAGGTGGGATCACCTCTGGGTAGATGGTCTTGAGTTTGTAAGAAAGCAGTCTGAGTGAACCATAGGGAACAATTCAGTAAGCAGCATCCCTCCACGACCTCTGCATCAGCTCCGGCCCTCAGATTTCTGCCTTAAGTTCCCTCAGGGATGGACTGTGGTTGGGATGTCTAAGATAAACTTTCCTCCTCAAGTTGATTTTTAATAGTGGTGTTTATTGAAGCCACAGAAACCCTAACTAAGACACAGTTGGAGAGAAGGTTAATAGTTAAGAATGCTTGATACCCTTTTTAGGATCATAGTTCCATTCCCAGCATCCATACTAGGCAGCTTATAACTGTGGGTAACTCCAGCTTTAGGGGATACAACACCCTCTTCTGGCCTCCAAGGGCATAGGCACACACACACACACACACACACACACACACACACACACACACACAATAAATTTACTTTTTAAAAAGAGCACTAATCCAATAGAAAAATAGGTGAATGCCAGGCAGTGATGGTGCATGCTTTTAATTCCGGCACTTGGGAGGCAAAGGCAGACAGATTTCTATGAGTTTGAGGTCAGCCTGGTCTACAGAACTAGTTTCAGGAAGGTCAGGGCTACACAGAGAAACCCTGTCTCCAAAAATAAATAAATAAAGAAAGAAAGAAAAGAAAACAAAAGAAAAAGAAAGGAAGAAAGGAAAATGAGAGAGAGAGCAGAAGAAAAATGAAAGGGCAAAAAATCTGATCATGACATTCCAAGGAAAAGAAATATAGGCAGTAATTAAATATGTGATTACCAAGCTCACACTGAGAGAAATATGAGGGGCTGGGGTGTGGCTGTGTGGTAGAGCACCTGCCTTGAAATCCCCCAGTGAGGGGCTGGGGTGTGGCTCAGGGGCTGAGAACCTGTCTCACAGGCACAAGGTCTTAAGTAAGCAAACAAACAAAACCCCAAGAGAGTGAAAGATGAATTAAAGCTATCTCAAAAAACCATTTCTTACCTATCAGATAGGCATAAATCCAAAAGACATGACAACACAGGCTGTGGCATGAGGAAAGAGACACTCTCCCGTGTCGCTGGTGAAATGCAAAACAGTACAACAGTCCTGGATGAAAAATGATTTGGTAATTCTTATCAGAGTTACAGACGTGCTCACTCCATGACCTGGTGATCCCACTGCTGGGAATCTGCTCCAAAGACATCCCCTGAGTGTGTGAGAAGTGATGTAGGAACAAGCTTATTCATGGAAGCTGTGAGTCATGCCAACAAAAACCCTGACAACATTCCAGTTGTTTTAGAAATGTTCACGAAAGGGTCAAACTAGAGTGCAGTCCGGCTACTTTGTGGAATAGTATGCAGCTGTCTTGGATGAGGGGAGGAGGAGGAAAGGGAGGAGGAAGGAGAGGAGAAGGAAGAGGGAGGGGGAGGGGAGGGGGAAGAGCAGGGAGAGGGAGAGTAGGAGGGAGAAGGCAGGAGGAAGGGGAGGGGAAGGAGGAGGGAGAAGGGAGGAAGAGGGAAGGAGGAGGGAAAGGGGAGGAAGGAAGGAGGAGGGAGTGGGAAGGGGAAGAGGAACCTCTGTTGGTATCAATGCCCAGTGGTTTCCCAGATACAGTATTTGGAAGAAGGAATAAAACAATAGCCATGTATGCAAATAGATCTTGCTTTATTCATTTGCATACCGGAATCCTGAAGGAAACACAAGAAACTAATTAACTGTTTCTCTAGGGAGCGGTGGACCGGCAGAAATGGGATTTCAGTGCATGTGTCTGCGTGTTCATAGTCATGTGGAGTCTGACCATGGAAGCATATTACATATTCAAGCGTCTATAGTGATATTAAAATTGGTGACCTGTCATGTCAATAAACATGAATGCGCTTCTGGTATTTATCTGGTGGTCTGTTTATTCCTAAATACAATTTTAGATTCATGAAAACTATGGAACAGGTAAATCACTAAAAAAAGGGGTGAGGGCTTGGGGAGCCAATGGTTAGGGAGGCTCATGGCCACATTAAATCTCTTGAGAGCTCAGGGCCTCAAACATGTTCAGGTTCAATCCTGAGCATCTCACTCGGCCTAAACAGAAGACACTTGGATATGGTGTGTGGGGTGGGGACAGAGGCCGTGAACGAAGGCTCGACTTAAGCCTCCAGAGCTGGTTTCCAAGCCCAAACATCCCCTAGCTGATACCTTGGCCAGTGGCTGAGAAGCCCCCTCCCCCATCTCACACACACACACACACACACACTCACTCACACACACACACACACACACAATCAAGGCAGCTCTGGCTGTCTGGGGTGGGGGGGGTCTAGTGACAGTCCCTGCACTCCCTCTCAGCAACAACTCAGATGGGATAGATGAGTCAAAGGGATGCATCCAGGGGCTCAGCTGTTCGGAACCACTCTGCTCTTGCAAAAACTGAGACTTCAATTCCCAGCACCCGTATCTGTCAACTCCACATCTGTAACTGCAGCTCCTGAGCATCAGAGGCTTCTGGCTTTTGTGAGCACCTACACTCATGTGCACAACATACACAGACACACACATACACATGACAAAAAAGAATAAAAATAGCCCTTCAGTCAAAAGGCACCATTCTGAATTCGGCCTCATTCGAGAAGGCTTCTATCCTGGACAGTGACCTGTTCCACTGACCTCTAGGAAGAACCCTCATCCAGCCAGCCTTTGTCCAGATATAACATGCAGCCTCCATATGAAAATGGGAAGTCTGACACCTTCCCCAAGCCATAAATATTGACCTACTGCGTGCTAGGTTTGAGAGATGCAGAGATTGGCTCCCTGTCCTGAAGGGGTTCATGGTTCTGGGTGGCAGACAGAGACCTGGAGCTGTCACAAGTCACCAGAGATAGGTGACAAGTTACTAAATTAAGTAAAATAAGCAGGGCATGACACCATGCAGACTGTAGAGCACTGTGCATTCCAGCAATGTCTCCCTGGGGTGGGCAGGCTGGGTAGGAGAGGAGGATTGTGTGTGATTGCGACTTCCCATCACAGGTCTGGCTTTTACTGCCTGTATTAAATGTGTGTTGGCTCACTCTCCACCCGCCCGGCGGCTTGCACACACCTGTATTTGGAAGGTTGTAATTTTGTAGTCTGAATCACCGGGTGAGATCACACCCAAGTTACCGGCAGTCCGCTCCTTAGGGCGGGCTGGGCAGGCAGACGCCTTTGTCTTCCAATTACGGAGTCTTTTATTGCTCTTTTAGTTGGAAGAGAAACACCCAAAGAGGCTGGGTCTGGGAGCAGTGTTGTTCTCAATGAAAAGTCACGCAAAGCCACGGAGATCTGGGAGCCTGAGGAAGCCCTGGGTGTTCCTTTGAACTCACTTCTCGGCTGGATATAAAGAAGCTAAGGGGGCACTGGCTGGTGTGTGAACAATGGCGTTCTACAGGCTGGTATATAAATTTTAGCTCTGGAAACAGCAGCTATGTGGCCCTGGGAAACTCCCTCTTCTTAACCATAGAATAGAATGATGCTGAAGTCTGAAAACTGTGGTATGGATGGAAGTACCCGATGCTTAGTAACCTAGGTCACCAAGCCCTGCCATGGACTTGTCATCCTTCCCACTTCTGCTCAGGTCCTCAAATACTGGCACAGTTATGCACACAATAAGTATACTGGGTAGCAGAAACTGGTGGAACTGGGACATGACTCTTCATTCATTCCATACATATTGACCTACTGTGTGCAAGGTTTGAGAGATGCAGAGATGGGCTCCTTGTCCTGGAGGGGTTCACAGTCATGGGTGGCAGACAGAGACCCAGAGTTATCACAAGTCACAAGAGATGGGTGATAAGTTACCATCATCAAGTAAGATCCACAGGGTGTGCTCTCTCCCCAACACACTTCAGATAGGCCCTTAGGTTACAAGAAATGATGTTTAGAGCATAGATAGACTTCCAGAGTGTGTGGGAGCTGGGGAAGGGGTGAGTAAGCTGGGGAAGGAGGCTGGTGATGAGACGGGGGGAGAGGGGAGGTTAAGGGGACATTGAGATGGATGGGTCAGCGCCACTTCCTAAAGAAACTGCTGCTGTAGGGTTCCAGCTTAATACAGAGGCATGAAGTGGGACTGGGGGCGTGGCTCAGTGGTAGAGCACCTGCCTAGAATCCCCCAGTGAGGAGCTGGGGTGTAACTCAGTGGTAGAGCACCTGCCTAGAATCCCCCAGTGAGGGGCTGGGTGTGACTCAGTGGTAGAGCACCTGCCTAGAATCCCCCAGTGAGGAGCTGGGGTGTGACTCAGTGATAGAGTGCCTGCCTAGAATCCCCCAGTGAGGGGCTGGGTTGTGGCTCAGCAGAGGAGCACCTGCCTCTTTTGCACAAGATCCTGGGTTTTATTTAGTGTGTGTGTGTGTGTGTGTGTGTGTGTGTGTGTACTCTTGGTCAAATTGGAGGATGGCTTTGTAGACTTGGTTCTCTCCAACCACCTTTACATGGGTTCAAGGGATTGAACTTGGGTCTCTAAACTTATGCAATAATCACCTTTACCTGATGAGCCATCTCGCTGGCCCAGTGTTTTGTTCTTTTAAGATAGGGTTTTATATATCCAAAGACCAGTCTCAAATCCCTAATCCTCCTGCCTCTACCACTCAAGTTCTGGGGTTATGGAGATCTGCCCTCACACCTGGTTGAGGGACTATTTTTCTGAAATACAGCCTCAATATTGAGCCCAAGCTGGCTTTGAACTCACAGCAACCCTGTATTCCCCTCCCAAGTGCTAGGATTATGGGCATGAGTCACAACATTTGTCCAAAAATAATTTTTTTAAAGGAAATGCAGGGTGCTGGCAGGATGGTTCAGCACATAAAGGCCCTTGCTGCCAAGCTTGATGACCCGAGTTCAAGTACCAGAACTCACATGGTGGATAGAAAGGATCAACTCTGTAGAGTTGCCCTCTGACCTCCACATGTTTGCCATGGTGTGCCTATATACACACACACAATAATGAATGTTTTTAAAAGAAAATGAAGAAATATCAAACATATGCACTGAAGGGTCCAAGGTAGGATCCTGGACTCCTAGCCATGTAATTCTATTTCTGAAATAAATAAGCAACATGAATGTATACCTTTAGCAGCAGCTTGTAAAGTACCACTGAGATAGCAAACAGTCTGACTGGTGTGGTGCCTCGGACTTGTTATCCCAGTAACAGGAGGCTAAGGCTGGAGGATCAAGAGTTCAAGTCCATCTTGTGCTGTACAGTTATGACTGTCTTTAAAAATAAAATAAACACTGGGCTGGACTCAGTGGTTAAGAAAGTACACCGCGCTTGCAGAGGACCTGAGTTCAGTTCCCAGCACCCACACTAGGCAGCTCACAGCCACCTAATTCTAGTTCCAGGGGATCGGATTCCATCTCTTCTAGCTTCATGGGTACCTGCATTCATGTGCACATACACAGACACACACAAACACACACACACACACACACAATTAAAAATAAATCCTGGGCTTGAGAGATGTCTCAGTGTTTAAGAGCACATACTGCTCTTGCAGAGGATCTGAATTCAATTCCCAGCACCCAGGGGAATCTGATGCCTCTGAGGGTGACTGCACTCATGTGCACACACTCCCTTCCCCTCCCACCTCATGCACAATTAAAAACAAGTCCTCTCTCTCTCTCTCTTTCTCTCTCTCTCTCTCTGTTGGTGGTTGGTAGTGGGGAGGGTTGAGGCAGGGTTTCACTGTGTAGCCTTGGCTATCCTGGAACTCAATCTGCAGTCAAATGCTTTACCACTGAGCTATACCCCTGGAACTCCATCTGTAGACCAGACTGGCCTCGGACTCAGAGATCTGCCTGCCTCTGCCTCCCGAGTGTTGGGTTTAAAGATGTGCACCACCACTGCCTGGCTAAAGAGAAGTTTTAAAATCAAATAATAAAATTTTAGAACCACAAACACACAAAAAATACTGAGATAGAGACTATTTAAGGCCTCCCCAGGCAATATCCAGGATCCTGGGACCCAAAGAGGACAGCAGTAAAAATAAGATGCCCAGAGCTCTCTGCTTTAATGGCATTCTCCTCCCAGGGTCACCTTTCTGAACTTGATAACTGCAGTATAGTTTTGTGTCTGCCTTGAAAGCTGGAGGAGGGCGCAGAAAAAGATTGCAATTTTCTCAGTTTTCAGTAAGCCCATATGTAGTGTGGACAAGAAAAAAAATGCTGGGTGGCTGGGTAAGGTGCTACATTTCTGTAATCCCCACAAGTTGGGAGGCTGAGGCAGGAGGATTCGAGGTTCAAAACCAGCCTGTGCAACTTTGAAAGTCTTAATCTCAAAAAAGTGAACAGAGGCTGAGGGCCTTTGGCTCAGCAGTTCAATACTTACCCAGAATGCACAGGGCCTTGGGCTCAATCCCCAGTGCCTGGAAGTGCTAGGGACTGAGGCCACCTGAAGGCACTAAGGGTTGTGTGCTAGGCAAGTGCCCTACTGCTGAGCCATGCCTGCAGCCCCCTCTGGGGGACCCTGTGCAAGGACCGGTCACTGAGCAACAGTCACAGCCACAGTCCCTCCCTTGGGGCTACCACTGAACTGAGCCCCCAGCACCTAACTATCAGAACCCAGGAAAACACTACTTCTTTTAAGATTTAGATTTATTTCTTTATTTGATGTACATTGGTGTGAAGGTGTCAGATCCCCTAGAACAGGAATAACAGACAGTTGTGAGTGCCATGTGGGGGCTGGGAATTGAACCCAGGTTCTCTGGAAGACCAGCCAGTGCTCTTAACCTCTGAGCCATCTCACCAGCCCCACCCCACCATACTTTTGTTTGTTTTGTTTTGTTTTTGAGACAGGGTTTCTCTGTGGTTTTAGAGGCTGTCCTGGAACTAGCTCTTGTAGACCAGGCTGATCTCAAACTCACAGAGATCCGAATGCCTCTGCCTCCTGAGTGCTGGGATTAAAGGGATGTGCCACCACCGCCTGGCTCCCCAACATACTTCTTAATTTGAGACAGGGTTTTGCTAAGTTGCCCAGGTTGGCCTGGAACTAGCCATCCTCCTGCCTCAGCCTCTGGAGTTACTGGGATGATATGGTTGAGCCACCACATCTGGCAGCATCCTCCAATTCTAGATTACACCCTGGCCTATTGCTCTGGACATACCAAGCCTCTCCCCAGCCGTCCTATGAAGCGCCTGGTGCAGCCCCCTCCCTGCTGCAAAAGCGCTGAGGGTTGGAACAAGTGGTTAATGACAGAGAAAGTGCTGAGATGACAGGTTATTTCAACAGTGTCCTCATCCGTTGGGTATTTCAACATTCTGTGTTTGTGCAAGAAATATAATGGGACGCGTCATAAACTCACACTGTCTCAAAGCTTGGGCACGTCGTGGCGGGATACAGGGAACTGTCCGGGTTTAGCAATCAAGCTGGCTCTGGGCTCCTGCTCCTTAGGGTGAGTTGGGCTTGGCCCGTGCACAGCCCTGGAGAGAAATCTCAGGGTATCAGAGAAAACCCAGAGCAATTACCTCTGGGGGTAGTTAGATGAGGGTGCAGTTAGCAGACTCCAGGGAGAAGAGGACCAGCTTGTCCCATCATCTTACCAGCCCTGGCAGGGGGGAGGTCACCAATGAGCTCATGGGGGTAGAGGTTGTGAATCATGACTCAGACCTGGCCCCACTTCCTGGAGGAGAGCAGGTACGTGGGTCTCCACTGGGGCATTCTTGTGCCTGGAGCTAGCCACTGGAGCTGATTCTCAGAGGAGGCTGTGAGAACCCTGCAACCTCATTCAACCCAGCTGTGACACCAGATTTGGTTTAAACCCCCTTTAGGGGCTAACTGAAAGGTGGGGAGTAAGAGAATCAATTCACTGAAGCTGGGAGTGAAGCTAAGAGAAGGTTGGGACAGCTTCCACTGGGTGGGCCAATACTAATCATTCTGCTGTGTGTGTGTGTGTGTGTGTGTGTGTGTGTGTGTGTGTGTGTGTGTGTGTTCCTGGTGAATGAACCCTGTGGATGATAGACAAACACACTACCATTGACCAAAGCCCATAGACCTTCACTTGGAGATTCCAGGCAGGTGCTCTGCCACTGAACCAGGCCCTCAGGCCCTCACTGGAGGATTCTAGGCAGGTGTTCTATCACTGAGCCACATCCCAAGGCTCTCACTGGGGAATTCTAGACAAGTGTTCTACTGCTGTGTCTCCAGTTGACATCACTGGCTTTCTGATTCTTTCCCTGGCAGAAGGAGTCCAGGGTCTCACCTTTTCTGGTCAAGGGCTGATGTCTTGGTGTGATGGATGCTAGTTAGGTCATAGTGCTTTGCCTTAGAGTGAACTTGCTCACTTCCTGGGGCCTCTGTTGCTCATCTGCTAACCTGGCATGATAGCATGGCTTTCAGACATAGTCCAGAGCAAATGCAACATGAATATTCTACGGCATCAGTGCAAGAGAGTAAGTCTCATCTTGTTCTAGAACCTTCTGTGGATGCTTTGCAGACCTCTTCCCAGAGCATAGCACATCAGCTATAGAACGAGATTTCTTCCCCTTTTGGAAGATCCCAAATTCCCTTTTTTTTTTTTTTTTTTTTTTTTTTTAAGGAGCCTGTCCTGGAACTTTCTCTGTAGACCCAGGCTGGCCTCAAACTCAGAGAGATCTGCCTGCCTCTGCCTCCCCAGTGCTGGGATTAAAGGCATTTGTCACCAATGCCTGGCTTCCAAATTCCATTTTTACTCTTAGTCGGGTCAAACTGTGAACTCAAAAATGAGTCCATTCTTCAGGGTGCCCCTAGAGAGCTGCCAAGACAAGAGGTTTGCATAGCAGCTCAACAACCCAGTCAGGGTCACCATTCAGGAGGATCCACAAGTCACGAGGCCTGAAGGGGGACCAGGCCAGCTTACACATGATAACTTCACTCTGTTGCTTGTCACTACCCTGGTGTGCTAGATCGTTTTATGTCAACAAGCTAAAGTCATCTGAGAGGAGGGAACCTAATCCTACAGGCTTGTCTGCAGCCCATATTGGGTGGCTCCATCCCTGGCCTGTTGGTCCTGGGTTCTATAAGAAAGCAGACTGAGCAAGTCATGGGAGCAAGCAGCACCCCTCCATACCCTCTGCATCAACTCCTGCCTCCAGGTTCCTTCCCTGCTTGAGTTCTGTCCTGACTTCCTACAACGATAAACAGCAAGGTGGAAGTGTAAGCCAGATAAACCCTTCCCTCCCCAAGTTGCTTTGATCATGGTGTTTCATCACAGCAATAGTAACTCTAACTAGGACACCTGGCTTCTGTCCCATGAATGCCACCACCCACCAGTGTTCTTCTTTGCCTCCAAAAAAGCCCCTTCCAGCGTAAAGCCTTGTGAGACACTTGGCACTGATTCAACAGCGAGGAGAAAAGGTGCACTGAGCTGGGCATGGAGGCAGGCCTGTTATCTAGCTACTGCAGAGGCTGCAGAAGGAGGAACTGGGCTACACAGTGGCTTCAAGGCTAGCCTGGGCAACTTAACAAAACCCTGCCTAAAACTAAATAAATGATAGGGCCAGGGAGATGGTTCAACCCATGAAAGAGCCTGATGACCCAAGTTGCATCTTCTGTACCCACATAAAAGCCAGGTGCACCAGCTGCATGCATCTGTAATCTTAGCACTCCTATAGTGAGACAGGAGGCAGAGACATTAGACTTGACTGGAAGCTCACAGGCCTGCTAGCCTAGAGTATACAGCAGAAATGAGAAAGACTCTGCCTGAAAAGAAGGAAGGAAGGAAGGAAGGAAGGAAGGAAGGAAGGAAAGAAGGAAGGGGTGAGCAGACTGGGAATATGGGTAAGTGGGTAACCCACTTATTACAGTCTAAGAGTGAGGATCTGACTTCAGATCCCCAGAGCCCATGTAAGTGCTGGATCAGGTGTAGCAGCCCACCTATAAACACAGCCTTCAAAGGTAGAGACAGGCATCTCCACAGGAAGCAGATTTGTGAGACTCGTCATGTCTGAGAGCTCTGGGTTTGATTGAGAGAACCTGCCTCCATGAATAAGGTAAAAGAGTGAGCGAAGACACTCTGCCTGACACCAGCCTCAGGCATATGCAGCCACATACATGGAAACATGTATTACATACTCCTCTCTCTCTCTCTCTCTCTCATACATCACACATAAGGGGAAAAGTTTTTAAAAGTAGAAAGAAAAGAACAATTTCTAAAAACTGTCTCCCCGACCTCCACCAGAGTGCCATGGCAACTGTGCACCTGCACTTCTACACACATACATACTCAAAAAAAAGATATTCTTTTTAAATAAAACATTTATAAGGGAAACCTAGGCATGAGTCCTAAGAAAGTATCACCTATTGAGCCTCTATACATCTATGGCTGGCCAAGCTTTGTCTTGAGGGTGGAGCTCAGTGGATAGAGCGCTGGCCCAGCACCCGAGAAGCCCTGGGTCCCATCTCCAGCACTGCATAAGTCTGGTGAGGTGGTGCATGTCTGTCACCCCAGCACTCAGGAGATAAAGACAGGAGGATCAGAAGTTCGAGGTCATCCTTGGCTACATAGTGAGTTCAGGACCAGCCTGGAATACAAGAGACCCTGCCCACCCCCACCTCTCCAAACAACAGGACTTCAGCAAACAGCCTCCAGCTGAGCAGATGGGTTAGCCTGCTAACAGTTCAGCTTACTTCCTGTGGGGACTCTCTATGCCATGGCTGTGGAGCCTAGGCAGGAGGAGGCAGAAGTAGGGGCCCAGCTGTGGAAAAGGCCATGTGGGGCAGGTGACAGGTTTAGGAGGGGGTGTGTCTAGAGGGGACTTTGAAAGAAACCTGAATGAGGCCAGGGAGGACAAACTGAAGAAACAGGTGACTGCCAAGGGCGGGAGACATAGAAAGTGGTGGTGGGGGGTGGGGGTGGGGGCATGGTGGAGAGAACTCTGCAATGCCATCACTCAGGAGGAGGAGGCAGGAAGAGCAGAAGTCCAAGGTCGTCTTCAGCCACACTGGAGTTCAAGTTCCACCTAGGCTACATAAAACCCTTTCTCAAAACAGAACCATGAGCCCAGAGTTTGGCCTGAAAGACTGAGGCAAAGGGATCGTGAGTTCAAGGCCAGGATGGCCTACATAGTGATTTCCAGGACAGCCTGGACTATTTAGTGAAACCCTATCTCAAAAACAAAACCAAAACCAGACAGGAAGCAGACCCTACCTGAGAGTTGGAATGGTGACCAATCAGAAAAGCAACATTCTCTCAGATGCTGGGCCACCCTTTGGGCACCAGGGAGGCCACAAGTCACTACTCTGTGGTCCCCAGGATGCTGGTCTCAGTTCCTGGCAGTGGGACACGCCAACTCTCCTGACAGAGCTGTATGTCTGTCTCCCAGCTGACCCTGGCTCCCTGACTGCCCAGCCTCCTGCTTGGCTCAGACAGCCTGGCTGCTCAGGCTCAGGGCCTCCTAGTTGTCACCTCCCCCGCAGCGCAGCCGGATGGCATGGTCTCCTAACGCATCTGCCTGTTTACATTTTCTCCAATGAAAAGCAGCTTTGTTTATGGAAAAGAGCTATTTTGGTTCAGAGTCTTCTCCTCAGTCCCTCATTTCTGGCAGGCAGAATGGCTGCTGCTCTATGGAGGGGCTGAGAATAGTGGAGCCCAGCTCCAGGCCCTGGGGAAGGTGTCCCAGGACTCCCATAGTGGAGAATGGAGACCATCTACAGGCAGCCAGCACCCCCAGCAAAGGCTGTTAGACACAGATGCGCATGCGAACCAGAGTCCAACACAATCAACTGCAGTCTTGTAGCTGACCTAACAGGAATGGAGACCTCTTAAGGAAGCCTGCCCTTTGGCTATGAGAGAATTGCAACTCCAGGAGAACTGGAGCTCCCCAGGAGCCTCCCACTGGGAGAAGGAAAAGGCTGAATCCTGGTGCAGCCAGGGGAAGAGCTCCTCTCTGGGATGAGACTACAGAGTTCTGACAACTTGTCAGTCCACCTTGCAGGCAACGACTGAGAGTCATGAGCATATCATTAGGAATGACCACACCTTGACTTGGACTACTTGGCCATGAATACCTCTCTTCCTCTATTCAAACCTACACTAAGGTCAGGAACCCAAAGATGGACTGCTGGCCTCTAACCCTCTTCCCAACATGACCACATTGAACGAATCTCTCCTCTACTCTTCACTGTGACTTGTCCACTTGGTCCAGCGAGGATGGGTAGCAGAACCTGGCTTGCTGGACTGCCAGGGCCTAGGCTGTGACCCTAACAATTTTGATAACAGTCTGATTCAGAGGTTCTCATGAGCCGGTGACTCAGAACTCCAGTCCTGCGCCTCTTCCAATCTACCATGAACTCAGCTACCATGTCCTTCCTTACCCCGCAGCTCTGAACGGGAAAGTGGTTATGTGTTATCATCTTCATAGTGTACATGAATGACAGAGACTCCCAAAGACGAGAGGGAATCTTCTAGACCACACAGCTACTGAGGGCACAGAGCCCATTCCTGGGAGCCAGGAATACTGCCCTCAAATGGATGCCATCTTCCCCTATGCTGCCTGGGATGAAAGTTCATAAATCACAAGAGGTGGGGTTGGTGGGGGTGGGGTGGGGGCAGTGGGGATGGGGGTGCAGGGGCGGGTCCTTCCTTCCTTTCTTCCTCCCTCCTTCCCTTCCTTCTCTCTCCTTCCTTCCTTTTCTCCTCCCTCTCTCCTTCTCTTCCTCCCTCCCTCCCTTCTTTCCTTCCTTCCTTCCCCATTTTCCTCCCTCCATCCTTCCCTCCTTCCTTCTGGGCACATCAGATGAAAGATTTGTGGAATGGACACAGAGATGAATATGATTTGGGTTTTGTTGTTGTTGTTTGATTGTTTTTGAGATGAGGTTTCTCTGTGCATCCCTGGCTGCCCTGGAACTCACTCTGTAGACCAGGCTGTCTGGAACTCACACAGATCTTCCTGCCTCTGCCTCCCCAGTGCTGGGATTAAAGGTGTGCATCACCACCTCCCCAGAGATGAATATGGAATGCCACCTGTGGCCCCAACAGGCAGCCTTCCTTGGTCCCTTTCTCTGTGGTCCCGTTCACCTTCTCTACCAGCCTGCAACTTCAGGTACACAAGCAGTACCTGGACTCTCAGGCAAGTTAACCCCTGTTACCATAGCAACCAAGAAAAAGAGAAAGAAACCCCCAGCCAAAGTAGGATTACACATTGGACAACTCAAAGCATCTTCCCAGCTCTATTCCCTCTGCACTGGTGGGGCAGGGGCAGGGCCACCCAGGGGAAGCCCCATGCTGGTGACAGAAGTAAAAGGATAATGAGTTAGGGGGTGTAGCTCAGTGGGCAGAGCACTTGCCTAATAGAACCCTCGCTTCCCACCAGATAGTGTAGGCTGCGTTCCTTGGGCCTTCCCTGTGGCCACTGGAGAATTCCCCTGAATCAGATAAATGGCATACATCTTTCCCAGCTCCCTTGCAGCTGGGGGCTTGATGGTTTGAACCTGAACTTCACCATTCAATGCATTTCCCAGACTCAGGGTGGGAAGTAGTTGTTCAGGAAGCAGATGCCAAGTGTGTGACTGAGCACTGTCCCCATGGGAAGTCTTTTAGCTCGAGGAGGTTCCGAGAGAGGGAAGTGTAAGCACCAAGTGGCCCCATAGCTTGATGGTCATCACTCATATCTACCTGCACCATCTCCTCCAGCCATCAACAGCTTGGATCTGTGTAAAAGCCTTGCATGGTTTAAGGTTAGGATTTGCATTAGGCTAGAGTTAGAGTTATCAGCTAAGTTAGTGGAAACTGTAATAAATCCCCAGTAACCAAGTTGCTTTAATGGCAACTTTATAATACTCTCTCTCTCTGTGTCTGTCTGTCTGTCTGCCTGTCTCTCTATCTCTGCCTCTGTCTCTCTCTCTCTCTCTCTGTGTATATGTGTGTGTGTGTGTGTATGGGTGTGTGACAGGGGGCTGAGCCTAGGGACTCATGCAAGCCTGTTATTGTGGAGCCACACCTCCAGCCCTTAGTGTAGGGTCCGGGGCAGCACTCTACCCCTGAGCCACACCCTCATTCTTCTTTTTACTTTTCATTTTAAGATACACAGCCCTGCTTGTCTTAAACTCTCTCTGGAGACCAGACTCACATTTTACCTGCAATACTACTGCCTGGGCTTCTTCAGTAGCTGGGATTCCAAAGCTTCAGCGTTGACAAATTATCTGTATTTGGAAGACGTCATTCTTAAATCAGGGAACAGCCGTCTAGCACATGCCAGGGAGAAGGGCTTCAATAGCCATTTCCTGAGCAGCTTGGAGATGAAGTCAGGTGAGTCCCTGTGGAATTTATTGTCCCTTGATATGGACAGATGGAAGGACATACCTGAGGATCCCTTTGGAGGAAGTCCGCTCCAAGTCACCAACCCACACCAGAGGTCTCAAGTCAAGTTCTATGAGGCTTTGGGCAGAAACCAACCAAGACCCATACCCGAACGATGAAAACAGAGGTTGGCGTGGTCTGTCTTCCTAAGATGTCTGACACTTGTTGATGTGGAGACAGAACTGATAACTCCCCACGGATGTCTGAGCCCTGTTTGTCTGGGTTTTCACTCTTAGTCTCAACGGCTACAGTAGCGTTTGTCTGTTTTCTTTTTCTATTTCCATGCGTCTATATGTGATACTCATGTGTCCATATGAATCTTCACTCGTGTGTGTATGAGCATGTGGAGGCCCAAGGCTGATGTTGGGAAACAGGCTCAATCAGTAAGGCAAGGTCTCTCAGTCAAACCCAGAGTTCACCAATATGGCTAGTCCTGCTAGCCAGCTTGCTCTGGGGATCCCTTGTCTCTGTCGTTAGAAGTTGGGATTAGAGGTAAGCCCTCATGCCCACTTGGCATTTAGGTGGGTTCTGGGTATCAGAACGCCAGTCCTCACACTTGTATGACAGGCACTTTGACCCCTGGGTTATTTTCCTAGCCGAGTGGGTCTCTGCTTCCTAGTATAGTTCCAGAATGGCCAGCGTATATAAAAATCTAATTTCTTCGTTTCCATCCCTAAACCCACTCACACAAGGCGAGTGTGTGGGTAGGTTTCCTGACATGTAGAAAGACAGGGAGATTTGCTTTTGTGCAGTAATTACAGGACTCATTAAAATCTCTCTTGGACAGCTGTGCTGCCTCTACCCTGGTGCCACCCTTCTCTTCCTTCTCCTGCCCCTGGAACCTTCCCTTCTGACAAAGCAGAAGAGCCCAGTCGCAGAGTACCTGCCGCCTTGCCCTATTAGCCACATCAATTTTCTCATAAACAGGGAACATTTACTTCTAAGCAAAGTTTGATACTGGATCTAGGAAAGATGATTTTGGCTGCATTTTAGTTATTAGAGACACAGTCAAAAATACCCCAGCCTGGCCTTGAACTCACTATGTAGCCAGGTTGGCCCAGAACTAGCTATGTAAGTCAGGCTGGCCTCAGCTGCTGATCCTTTACCTCCCAAGTGTGGGGTTTATGGACATGAGTTCCCATTCTTGGCCATGAGCCACCATACTCGGCCCACTGCTCGGGGGCAGAGTCATAGGTCATGAACATTTTATAATTCCAGAAGGGAGCATCACAGAAAGTCAAGCCTAAAGGAATCCAAGGCCTGAGCAAACCAGAGTTGGGGATGTAGCTTAGTTGGCAGAATGTTTATTTAGCACACAGGAAACCCTGGGGTCTATCTCCGTACTGCATAAAAACTAGGCTTCCTGGCTCCTGTCCCTAATCCCAACAGGTAGATCACTGAGTTTGAGGTCGCCAGATCTACACAGAGAACCACAGCTCAAAAAAAAAAGTTAAAGTTCATTTTCTGCTACATGGAAGTTGAAGGGCTAGCCCGGGCTACATGAGACCCTGTCTCAGATGAGCAAAAGAAGA
This sequence comes from Phodopus roborovskii, assembly GCF_943737965.1. Taxonomy (NCBI): domain Eukaryota; kingdom Metazoa; phylum Chordata; class Mammalia; order Rodentia; family Cricetidae; genus Phodopus; species Phodopus roborovskii. The sequence continues at coordinate 11,360,928 of NW_026126598.1, read as the reverse complement.
AGAGCTGGAAGCCAAGAAGCAGATACAGCCTGGGCATGATAGTTCTAGCCTTTATTTCTAGCACTCAGGAGGCACAGCAGCAGATCTCTGTGAGTTCAAGGCCAGCCTGGTCTACAAAGTAAGTTCCAAGATATCCAGGGCTATGCAGTGAGATCCTGGACCCCTGCCCCCCCCAAAAAAAAAAGTGTATATAACTGTAATCCTAGAACTCTGGAGGCTGAGGAAGTAGGATTGAGTTCAAGGCTACCTTGGGCTACTTTTTATAAGGCTGTCAAAACATTATATATTTCACATATATATATGAATTTCATGTGGATATAAGAACACAAATTTATCTACATATTTCATATATAGATAGAGATATGTGAAGGAGGGGTGAAGTAGAGGGAGGAAGAAGAGTAGACTAGGAGCTGTACTAATAGTCCAGGTTCCCTGGGTATCTGACCCACTCAAATTTCCATGGCAAGTCCTAGGCTCCAATACAAACCAGGATGTGAGCATGGCAAGGACCTCAATGCTATTGGGTTAACAACTGCATGCTCAGGACTGAGGTTCAGTGCTCTACCCATGGCTCTACAGGATGGAGGAAGAGGGTGGCTGTGAGACACATGGTAGACCCCTAGGCATTACGCACTGCGTGGGATTATTACTGTCCCCTCTATCTCCTTGTTCCTAGGGCTCTCAAAACAGCATGAGTGGGCAGCAAGCAGCTAACAATTAATTACAGGCTGTCTAGCATTGTTCTCTAATTACTCTTTCAGGCTTGTGGGATTCCTCACCTGCACAGAGTCCTGGAGCATAGACAAGAACCTCCCACAAGCTTCTTTCCCCTCCCCAGTGCCTAGTCCTATACTAGCTCACAAGATGCCTTCAAGCAGAGCAGCAACTGGCTGGTTCCTGTTCACATGTGATACAGCTAAGAATTGCTGGAAGGCTTATTAAAAAGACTCTTGAAAGGGTGCTTAGTTGTTTGAGTGGAGGGGGAACCCAAGGCATCAGAATTTAACCAAACACACCACCACCAAATCCCCCAGAATTTACCCCAAATACACCACCCCAAGTATAAAGTATGGAGACCAAAACCTCCTGTAGCCTAAACTAACATTCTACCATTGAACCACACCCTAACCCCTCACTGGGGGATTCTAGGCAGGTGCTCTACCACTGAGCCACACCCCAGCCCCTCACTGGGGGATTCTAGGCAGGTGCTCTACCACTGAGCCACACCCCAGCCCCTCACTGGGGGATTCTAGGCAAGCACTATACTATTAACTCATGGCCCTTATCCCTTACTGGAAGATTCTAGGCAGGTGATCTACTGCTGATGCACACCCCTAAGGCCTTCACTAAGGATTCTAGGTAGGCACTCACTATACTACTGAGATATTTTTCCAACACTCCAGGCATTAGAATTCTAACACATTTCCCAAGTGGCATTTTCCATTAAGTCAGGACTGAAAATACTGCTAAATTGGCTCCCCAACAGATGCACTCAGGTTTCCTGTGACATAAAGAACTGGTTCTTCCTACTACATTGTGTCATATGTCCTTTCTGAATGGCTTCATCTACCTCAGCAGCTTCAGGTGACTCCAAACTCTTAATATCCAGCCTAGAAATATCTTAGGCTCCAAAAATACAGTTAGAAGGAACTAGGCATGTTGGTACAGGCCTTCCATCACAGCTACTCGGGAGATTCAGGCAAGAATTCAAATCTTGCTTGGGTGACACAGTGAGTTCAAAGCTACTTAGTGAGGCCCTACCTCAAAAGAAAAAGAAATAAAAGAAAAAGTAAACAAAGGTCTGGGGTTTTGACTCAGTAGTAGAGCTCCTGCCTAGAATCCCCCAGTGAGGGGCTGGGGTGTGGCTCAGTGGTAGAGCACCTGCCTAGAATCCCTCAGTGAGGTGCTGGGGTGTGGCTCAGTGGTAGAGCTCCTGCCTAGAATCCCTCAGTGAGGTGCTGGGGTGTGGCTCAGTGGTAGAGCTCCTGCCTAGAATCCCCCAGTGAGGGGCTAGGAAGGAAGCACCCAAAGGTAAGACACCCGCAGAATATGTGTCAGGCCCTGGTTCAGCCACCAATGCAGGCAGAGAAGAGGGGGGGGGAGAGAAGGAAAAGGAGGAAAGGAAAGAAGAGAGGCATGAAAGGGAGAAAGGAAAGCAGGAAGGGAGGAGGAAGGGAAGAGGGAGGGAGGAGAGCCGGCGCTCAGGCAGGCTGACTGGCCTTTCCTTCCTTGAGCTCTGCAGCAGTAGCAGACCCCTCTTCCCACCCCACCTCACCTTGGTTCCTTGGAGAGGCTGTAGCCAACCATAGCAACAGTTCTCCCTCAGCCACCCCCACCCCTGCCAAGCAACTCCATGGTCTCCTGTGCTCGGGCCAAGAAGATCCTTAACTGTCCATTCACCAGCCACCTCTCTCTCCTCCAGTGAAATGATGTCCTGGGCCAGACTGTGGTTTTGTGACTTGAAGGCTAAAGCCATGAGTCAATACCATCTACTTATCAAGACCAAAATCTGTGGTCACCATGTGTGTGGAAGGAACAGCTCACAGGCCTGGGTGCCACTGGGCTGTGCTCTGGCATGTGACTGGGATAACCTCCAAGCTAGCCACTCACTGCCTTGGGCGTACCTTTCCCATAGCCCTCAGGCTCTGCCCTAGAGCCAGGATGTCTGACTCCTCCTCACTTGGCTGTCTGGAACTTCTGATGGGTTAGCCCAGCCCATGCTGGAGCCTCTGAGGGTTTTTCTTTCTTTCTCTGTGTGTGCACATGTGTATAAACATTTGTATGTATGTATATATGTTTGTGTGTGGGGAGGGGTGTGTTTGCCTGTGCATGTGTGCATGTTGACTTTCAGGTCAGAAATCACCCTTAGGTGTCATTCCTCAAGCCCCAGGTTCTATCTAAGGTGCCATATTCTTTCTTTCTTTTTCAGTCAGAGTCTCTCTATGTGTCCCTGGCTACACTGGAACTCCCTCTGTAGATCAAGCTGGATTCAAACTCAGAGATCTGCCTGCCTCTGCCTCCTGGGTGCTGAGATTAAAGGTGTGAGCCACCACCACCTGGCTGCTTATTTTTTTAGACAGGGTTACACTGTGAAGTCCTGGCAGGCTTGGAAATTGCTTTGTAGACCAGGCTTGCTTGGAACTCACAGAGATCCACTCTATCAAGTTTGATTAGCAAGACAACTTGAGTGGTTCTATTCTTCTGATTCAATTGGCTGCAGCTCATTCTTGTGGTTCCATTGGCTGCAGACCCTTGCTACCTGTACCCAGAAAGCACTACTCATACCCCACTAGCCCTAGCTACATCATTGCTCTGCATGCTCCATCCACCACTCCTTCCTCTATTGCTCAGGGGCAGGAAGAGAGTGAATACAATCTTGTGCTCACCTGACAGGGGTCACTCATCCTGAATGAGGCAAGCACAGACATGACATCCATGTCATCTGCATCCTATGACAGGTAAGGACATTTAGTGTAGTACTCAGGCATCTTTACTGGCCTGTCCTTGGGGTTCTTGAAAGGACACACCCTCAGCTGCAGCACTAAGAGCACCACCTGTGCGTATTCACTATGTTCCCTTATAAAAGGGTCCTGCCCACCTCCCATCCTCTCTCTCTTTCTTCCTCTCCCTCTCTCTGTCTGTCCCCTCCTTTCCTCTCCTTCTCCCTCTTTCTCCTCTCTCCTGCTGCTCCTGTCTCTGGAGGCCAGTCTCCCAGCTTCCCTTTCCTTTTCTCTATGACCCCTTTCCCTAATAAGAAACCCCTCTGCTTGAACCCCATTGCATAGCATCTTTCTCTCCAGCACCGCTTTTCTTAATTACAACAGTTATTCCTGAAAGGGTGGGGAGTGAAGTTAATGAGCCATGAGCCACATGGTGAAGCATAAATAAAAAATATGAATTAATTAAAAATGTAGGAGTTGGTTAGTAACAAGCCTGAGCTATTGGCCCAGCATTTCTAATTAATATAAGCCTCAGTGTGTTTATTTGACAGCAGCTGCAGAACAGGAAAACTCCACCTACAAGTCATTCTCTCCTTCCATCCATGTGGGTCCCAGAGCTCTAACTCAGGTCAGTAGGCTTAGTCCACCACACTTTCTGAATTGAGACTAGTGACTGAGTCATGGCACTAACTCTTGCTGTTTCTTAGTAACAAGCAAGGCATGTTTAAAAAGAAAATGCCAGGCCTCTGGGAACCTTCTCTAATGCCTTCTCTAATCCCTGTGCTTTTCTTCTTGGTGTGACAAAATGCCTGACAGAAGCAACTTAAAGAAGAAAAGATTCATTTTGGTTCACAGCTTTAGACTATCACAGTGGGGAAATGTATCAGTTGGAGTTTGTTGTGGAATATTACTTTATGTAAAGATATGTTACATTTGTTTATGTTGCAGATATTCCTTTAACTGAGTAAAGGTAGCTGGGTGTTGATGGCACATGCCTTTAATCCCAGCACTTGGGAGGCAGAGGCAGGTGTATCTCTGTGAGTTCGGGTCCAGCCTGATCTATATAGCTAGTTCCAGGACAGGCTCCAAAGCAATACAGAGAAACCCTGTCTCAAAAAAACAAAACAAAACAAAACAAAACTGAGTGAAGGCGTGTTGCATTTGTTTAACTGGGCAAAGATGTGTTATATTTGTTTATGCTGCATTTGTATAATTATATAAACGTGTGTTGTATTTGTTTTACCTTGCCTGCCTAAGGCACCTGATTGGTCTAATAAAAAGCTGAATGGCCAATAGCTAGTCAGTAGAGAGATATGGCAGGAAGAGAGAATAAATAGTAGGAGGAATATAGGCTTGGGAGAGAAGAGACAATGTGAGAGAAAGAGAGGAAGACACCTGAGGCCAGACAGACAGACAGAGTAGGACACACAGAATGAAAGAAAGGTAAAAAGCCCCGAGGCAAAACATATATGAAGAGAAACAGGTTAAGTTAGAAGAGCTGGCAGGAAATGAGCCTTAGCTAAAGCCAACCATTCATAACTACTAAGTCTCCTTGTCATGATTTGGGAGCTGGTTGGTGGCCTAAAGGAAGCCTGGCTCGAGGGTTCTCTGAAGAATTAGAGCTGAGCTGGGTGTGGTGGTACATATCTTTAATCCCTGCACTCGGGAAGCAGAGGCAGACAGATCTCTGAGTTCGAGGCTAGCCTGATCTACAGAGTGAGTTCTAGTGCCGTCAGGGCTACACAATTACACAGGGAAACCCTGACTACACCACACACACACACACACACACACACACACACACACACACACACACACACACACACACACTTGTTCTCAGACTGCACCATCTCCCCAAACAGCAGGCCAATCTGTGGAGGAGACATTCTGTACTCAAACCACAACAAAGGCCAATCAGGAAGAGCCTCAGAACAGTCTCTCCTGGCTTTTCCTGTGATAGGTTCAAGTAACATCCCATGACTACATCTTTGGACCAATCGCCATCTTTTTGCCTCTAGCCTGCACCTGTTGCCCCTCTCCTGGGAGATCAGTCTCTTAGATCTGTCAACGGGGTCACAGCCAGTGTGAGCCAGGTGTTGGGCTGTTCAGGGCTGGAGCAGAGGGAGGAGCCTTGCAGTTGGCTTTTCTGGGAGCAGCCCTGTTCCATATGCTTTGTTCCCCCACCCCCACCCCCACACCTCTTGGACTACTGCAGAGGAGGAGCAATGACAACAAGAGACTAGACAGGATGGTGGCCTGGTGTCAAAACACATCCAACTGGGTCTGTTTCATGGCAAAGCGAGCAGTGGAAATCCTTAGAAGCTAGTATTTCAACAGAAACACGGGGGAAGAGAACACTAGCCAAGTGGGCAGGAAAACCTTGGCCCAGAAAAATGTCTTCTGGGCCAGTTTCCTCGTGGGGATCAAACACAGATTCTGCTGTGCTCGTCCAGCTCTTGTTAGGGGCCCAGCAATGTCTCAGGCAGTTAGCACCCAGCCATCAATCAGTGTGCCCTGGCCATAACCTGTGCTGAGGGCTAACCACACCCATTTCGCAGATGGTGAGCTGTCACAGACAGCCATGCTGTGATAAGGGAACCAAGCTCTCTGCCTTGCAGCCCATGGTTGTTTTTTTTTTGGGGGGGGGGAACGGAAATCCCACCTTCCACTACTCCCATTCCTCACTCTAGCTCCTCTCAGGCACCCAGATGTTTGCACCTGCCTGAAGGCCCACAGCTGGACACCACTAGAGGCTTTTCCACACGTTGGGTTTCCACCCTGTCCCCAAACAGAGTGTAGGAATATAGAATCCAGGGGACTCTGCCGCCAATGTGAAGGACTTTAGTAGGTGTTAGAAAAAATCATCAAGTGTGAAATGAATTCCTGCAACCTCCTGGGCATGCTAGAACCTTCCTTTTGCTTTCTGACAATCCCACAGCTAATAAATCAGAGGCAGCCACAGCCAGAATAGCCAAAGCAGAGTTGGAGGTGGCTTTTCAGAGGAGCCACCCAGAGGCCAAGAAGGAACTGCTCTGGCTAGCTGCCCCCTTTTTCTCCAATTCTAGCTTCCTGCATTTACTGAGCTCTCCAAGGTGGATAGAGAATCAAAGACAGTTCCAGCATGGACTGTCCAGAGCTAGGGCTGAGCCCTGGTCAGGACAGCTCTTCAGATTTCCTGGGAGGGCTGGGAAGATAACTTACTTGGTTAAGTGCTCCCCATGAAAGCATGAGGTCCTAAACTCAATCTCCAGAATTTACATTTATAAAACAGGGCACGGCAGTGTGTGTCTGTGACCCCAGTGCTCCGGCAGATCCTTGCGAGCTTGGGAGCCAACTTTTCTATCCAAATCAGCTCTAGGTCCAGTGAGAGACACTGTCTGAAAAAATAAGATGGAGCACCAGGTGGTGGTGTATGCCTTTAATTCCAGCACTTGGGAGGCAGAGGCAGGCAGCTCTCAGTGAGTTCTAGGCCAGCCTGGTCTGCAAATTGAGTTCCAGAACAGCCAGGACTGTGGCACAGAGAACATGGGTAATCTATTTTGAGATAGCATGCCCTGTCGGGAAAAACCAAAACAACAACAACAAAAGTAGAGATCTACATAAGCTCTACCACTGAGCCCCCCCCCCCCAGCCCTTGGGTGGGGGGGATTCTGGGGAAGCATTTACCAATGAGCCACACACACCTGACAACTGTACGCAAGCAAGCACCACAAAGCTATATCCAGCCGTCCCCTCAGTTTTTATTTTGAGACAAGGTCGTCCTAAGTTACCCAAGCGGGCCTTGCCCTCCCTATGTCCCCTCACCTGGCTTTGAACTCATGACTCTTCCTGTCTCATCAGCCCAAGTCGTTGGGATAGTAGACTTGTGCCACCAGATGCCAGCAACAGCTCTGTGTGTTGTTTGTGGGTGTTGATGTTTGAACACACAAGGGCTTTGCGCATACAAGGCAAACACTCTACTTACTGCTAAGCTGCATCCCCAGGCTCCCCCAAACTCCTCCAGAAGAGGGAAGACTTGGTCACCATTTTCCTCAGCTCTTCCCACAGCCGCAAGGCACACAGAGTTCTGCCCTCTGTGACCCCACCTGACCTTTAGGGGAACCAGAGCCACCCTTGGCTGGAAAAGAGAAAGGCAGTTTTTACTTCAGCACAAGTGACGGTTTGCCCACTTGGCTTCCTGTGAGGTTTGCGACTGCCTTCCCTTTGTGTCTGTTATCTTCAGGTTCTTGGGGGCTTTGAGGGCTGGGCCAATTGCCATTTGCTGACAGTTGGTGCCAACATGGGGCCTTGGGGGAAAACAGAAAATAATAAGCAAAGCAAGAGTGGGAGGGAGCACTTTGAGCCTGTATGGCCTCAGGGTCTCTGTCCCCACCCTACTCCCAGTGGAGGTCCTTGAGTTGGCCACATGATTCCTGCACAGTGGCCCTCTGTTATCTCCTCAGACTACACAGTGAATGACCAAAGTCACATACAGCTGTGCAGCCAATGTCAACCTTGATATTCTGAACCAAGATCATTCCAGTCACTGAAAATTCACTGGCTCTTCCAGGCCGCTCTCCCACCATGGGAACAGGCAGTGAGCTGCTTCGAGGATCCATGTGGGTCGCCCCTGTCCAGCTGGATCAGCAGGTTGTGGGGCTAGCCCCTGGACCCTGAATTAGAAACCCTGGGCTTAAGGGCTGGAGGGATGGCTCCATAGTTAAGAGCACTGACTGCTCTTCCAGAGGACCCAGGTTCAATTCCCAGCACTCACATGGCAGTTCACAACTGGCTGTAACTCCAGTTTCAGGGGATCTGATGCCCTCACACAGACATAAATGCAGGTAAAACACAAATGTGCATGAAAAAATAAACTCTGGCTCTTGAAAGAAGGAGTGGGGAATGGCTACTTCTTAGCCCAAGCTGGCTTCAAACTTCCTACGAGGCATGGCCTTGATTTATGCAGAGCTGCAGTGGAACCCAGGGCTTCCTGAATGCCTCACCAACTGAGCTTCATTCATGCCTAGGCTAGGAACTCTTGGATTTTCACCGAAAGTGATGGTGACACAAGCCTGTAATCCCAGCACTCAGGTAGAGGCAAGAGAATCACAAGTTCAAGGTCATCCCTGGCTACATAGAGCTAGCCTGGGCTACATGAGACCTAATTGAAAGGAGGGAAGGAACCAAGGAATCAAAGGAGGGAGAGAGGAGGGAGAAGGGAAGCAGATTGGACACGGTGACACCTATCTGTGATCCTAATACTCAGGAGGCAGCCAAGGGGACTTTGGATAGTTCAAAGCCAGCCTAGGCTACAAATAAAATCCTATCTTTAGGAATGGATCTGAGGCCGCCCCAGGGGAAGGAATGTATGCTTGGCATGTAGGACCAGTGAAGAGCCAGTGGCTAGGGAGGTCAGCCCCACAGGGGAGCTCCTATCAATGTGTCAAATGACCCGTAAACTACCATGGTGCAAGTTGTGAAGGCCAAAGGACAACTTGAAGGAGCTGATTCTCTCCCCTGTCATGTGGGTCCTGGAGATCCAACTCAGGTTTTCAGGTACAGCTTCAGGTGCCTTTACTGACTGAGCCATGTGGACAACCCTAAATATTTCTGTTTAGAAGCTCTCAGCCTTCATCAGAGAAGGCTTTCTTCCGTGGGCAGTGCTTGTGGAGGGGACTCATAACTGGCCAAAGTGCTGAGAATGCAAAGTAACTGCTCGGTGCTCAGTCCCAAATGGTGTCACCATGTCCAAGGCCCAGAGAACATCTGGGAAGAGGGCGTGGAAGGAATGTAAGGAGAATGATGGTGAAGGGTGTGGTGCAGCTTCGTCGCCTGGATACACCATGACCCTTACAATCATGGACACATACAACAGCTGTGACTGCTTGCATTCGGCCCCAGGGGTGGTGGTAAAAAACAAAACCAAACAAAAAACAACAGCAAAATCAGAGGGATCGGAGGGGGGAGGAGTTGGAAAGGTTTGTTGAGTATTGGAGGGAAGGAAAGAGGGAGTGGAAGATTAATCACAGTGTGCTGTATGATATACTCTTTAAGAAGGGCCGCTCCTATTTTATCAGAAAAGGAAAAACAGAATTCCCCCTTTTTTTTCTTTGACATGCAGTATTTTAAAATTTTTTAAAATTGTTATCATAATCTATCACATGAACTGATCGATGACTTTAACATTAATTTTCATTCATTTACTGTTAAAAATACACATTGAAAACCAGATTTGTAACCCCAGCACAGGAGTTCAAGGCCCAGCTCAGCTACTTAGCAAGAATGGGCTGCATGAGATCCTGCCTTACATAAACAAACAAAGGACTGGGGATATAGCTCAACTGATAGAGCGCTTAAACTTGCCTAGCGAGCTCTGTCCTGGGTTTGGTCCCAGAGCCAAAACAAAACATAACAGGCATGGTGACAGGAGATGGGACCAGGCGGATCCGAAATTCAAGATCATCCTTGTCTATACAGTGGGTTCTAGTTATAGGTCATCCTGGGCTACATGAGAGGGGTGGGTGAAGCCGGGAGAGAGGAAAGGAGGGGTTGGGAAACTGAGGCCGAGGAGGTGGCTTCTCTTTCGGGTCATCAAGGTTCTTCGTGCACCTGGCAGGGGGCGCTCTTCCCCGACTCCTTGGCTAGAGCAGACTGCGCCGGATAGGGGCCCCCCCACCCCACCCCAGGAAAGCCTTCTTAAAGCGATTTTCTTTTCGCGCGAACTCAGCGCCTCCATCCAGCCGCGAGGTCTCAAAGGTGAGCCTCGCACAAATGTGTTGCAGATGTTTCTTCTTCCAAATCGGCTACCGCGCGGCGCGGCGCGGCGCAGCTCAAGCGGCCGCGCGATCCTGCAGCGATCCGGCCCGCGTTTTCCTTTCCACCCTCCAACTTTTGCAAGCTGTAGTTATTTGATAATGATTTTTTTTTTTTTAACCTCTCCCAATAATTGTTATCCTCCCCGCCCGGTGCAGCTCAGGTGATGGGTGCAGACAGTAAACGCCTCCTCCTTTTCCTGGGCGTGCAGCCCGGGGACCTGGAGTGAGGAGCCACAGCCCAGGCAGCGTAGAAAGCCAAGGTTAAGCGGCCCCGGGACGACCCCAAACGGCCCCCCACGATGTTTTTCTTTGTATCCTGCACCCTCCTGGAGCCAGGCCACCTCTCTCAAAGCTTACTCTAGGCTTGTGGCTATCTCAGTCGAAAGGGTGCCACAGGCATAGAATCCTATGGAATCCAATCCTTGGAGCATTGATTGAGCACCTGAGGTATTCCCAAATCCGGAGCAAAGAACTGACTCCAAAAAACAATCCAGAACTGCCCCTGCCTTTGGGGATCCTGGTTCGAGAGAGACTCGGGGCCACCACCCTCACCTGGAAAGATGTCCAGGTGACAAGGCATTTCCACTAGAGAGAAACACTCAGAAAGCAGCTGCCCTTACTCCTTGACTGTCATGACCCTTCTCAAAGGACCATGGCCTGCCTGGATGAAAATGCCCTTACTTACGCTTGTCTGAACAAAAGGCAGAAAGCAAGATCACTAAGGTGGAGCTGGATAGGTCCAGGCACAGCTGCCGGGCGCGGGGGGGGGGGGGGGCTCTGAACCAAAGCAAGCTGGTGGCAGAGTGTCTAGAGTCCCTGGGACAATAGGGACCATCTAGTGATAGCCCAGGTGAACTCCCATCTCCTCACACAAGACTTGGCATCTAGTCTGTTTGAGACAAAAGTTTCACTATGTAGCCCAGGCTGACCTCCAACTGTGACCCTCTTGTTCTGGCAGCCTCAGGTGTGTGCCACCAGGCCAGGCTCCTGGGTTGGTTATTGTTTTATTACTCTGTTTGTTATTCTTTCTTGTTTGGAGGGCATTTACATTTTTTATTTATTTATTTTTGTGGAGGTAAGGGTAGTGAGAACATATGCCAACGTCAGAGGTCAGCGGACAAACTCTAGGAGTCATTTCATCCCTTCAACCACATGGGTTCCGAGGATCCAACTCAAGTCATCAGGCTTGGTGGCAAGCTCCTTTACTCACTGAGCCATCTCACTGGCCTTTGTATGTGTATTTGATCCTCTTTACGAATGGTTGAATGGGGGAACCCTTTGCTGGAGAGGAAAGGGTCTCAACCTCAGCTTGGTTGCATCCCCTAGATAGTTCAGAAAGTTCTGCTAAGTCTAAATGAAATGGTAAGTTGGTACATACCTGGAGAGGAATTTGGGCAGCCAGCATCAGGGACTTGAGGGGGAGAAAGTGAAAAGGGTCTACGGGTGCTCAGAAGAAAACAATTGGCAATGCAGACCAGGCTTTTGATCCCACCCATCTGCAGGCAGGATCAGCCGGATCTCTGCATATGACGCGAGCCTAGTCTACACTGAGAAACTGCACACTCCAGGTTCAGTTAGAGACCCTATCTCAAAAGCAATGGCCAGCAGGGCAGTGGTGGTATACATCTTTAGTCCCAGCATCTGGGAAGCAGAGGCAGGCAGATCTCTGTGAGCTCTAGGCCAGCCTGGTCTACAGAAGGAGTTCCAGGACAGTCAGAGCTGTTACACAGAAAAACTTTGCCTTGAAAAACTAAAAAAAGAAAGAAAAGAAAAGCTATGGAGATGCACTAAAGAAGGCCCTGCATGCTGAACTCTGGCCCCACGTGCACAAAGCACACCCCCACACATGTGCAAAAACACATAAATGTAAGTAAATACAACTGAAAAATACCATAATCAGCCTTTTCCACAAGTCTGTCACGCTCTGCTACCGAGTGGTGGGACCCTCTTCTGGGCCTTTGAAAAACTGTCTCTTCCTGTCCTTCTTCGAGAAGCTTGGAGGCCCTCGCTGCCTGCCAGAAGGGGGCTCCCCAGGCGCCTCCTGGACCAGCCTGGAGGAGGGGATTGCATGCCTGGCTGGAGGCCCCTTGTCTGAACAGAGGCAGGATTTATCTCAGTTTGGGGAGGTCCAGGGCTCCGGGCCCTTAAATCCTCATTAGCCCCATCTAAGAGGCGGCTACGATCTGAGGGACAAGATGTATGGATTCCAAATTGGAAACAGCCCGGTGGGCTGCAGGGTGGGGAGACAGACAGAGAGAGAGGGTTAGGGCTGCTCTCTGGGGAGCCCAGGACAGCAGAGGAGTCCTGCAGACACGGTCACAGGAAAAGGAGGAGGAGGGAAGAAAAAACATTCCAGTCAGGCTCCAGGGAAGAGAGTTGTACAGCGATGGAGCTGGGCCAAGTCTGCGAGTCCAGGCGACCTCCTTGAGGAGACTGGGGCGAGGGCAGGCTAGTGCCGTTTACCACTTGAAGGGCCTGGCTCCAGGGCACACACCCTGGTGGGTCCTGTCTCACCACCCACAGCCACCCCAGGGAAATAGAAGACACCGTGTTTGCTCTACAAATGGGGAAACTGAGGCTCGTAAGTGGTATATGGATCTACTCAAGGTCCCCCAGAGTACCTGCAAAACTGGGGATCCAACCTAGGTGCTTGGATCTCTAGAGATTCGCCACCACTTTGGGAAAACAAGGAGAATATTTGGTAAGGTTCAGCTTCTCTGTGTTGCTCTGATGGCCCATGGCATGGGCATGGGAGACTTCAGGCTAGAGACAGAAGAACAAAACGGTAGTTTCTCCTAAATATTGGGAAGCGGTGATCCTGGTGAGCAGAAATGGAAATTCAATGATATATTTAGTTATAAGAACAGATCTGGAGAGTGGGGATTGAAGCTCAGTAGTACGGCACTGACCAGGCATGTGTAAGGCCCAGGAGAGGGAGAGAGGGAAGGGGCAGAAGGGGAAGAGAAATGAGGGATGAGAGAGGGAGGGAAGGAGGAAGGAAGGAAGGAAGGAAGGAAGGAAGGAAGGAAGGATGTTGTGGTGCAGGTCTATAATCCCAGAACTCAGGAGATGGAGACAGGAGGGCTGCCACAAGCGTTAATACATAGCCAGCTTGGGCTATGTACTAAGATTCTTCCTGAAAAAAGCAAAAAAGAAGATGAGGAGAAGGGAGGGAGGAGAAAGGGAGGGAGAGAAGGAAAGGAAGCAAGAAATATGGCTGGACTGCAGGATGCAAGAGATTTACAGCTATGCTGTTCCCATATTGTCCAAAATTCCTGTGACTGGATATATATTTTAAATGGCAGAAACTTATTCCAACATTTTACGGAAATTTGGAAACATACAGCTGACTTGAACCAATGGCTAAATGACCAAGTAGAGTGTCCTTCCTAGATTCTACCATTAACCTTTTATGATGTGTTATCATTTATCCACCCACCCTGCAAGCCTAAATCCATTTTCGTTTTTCCTTAATACATTTTAGTGTAAATTGCAGACAGCAGTATACACACACACACACACACACACACACACACACACACACCTGCCTGCAAAGGCTTGCACATGGATGTCTTAAAGCATAGTGTGCCTCTATATGTAGTCCAGGCTGGCCTCAAACTTGTAAGTCCTCTGCATCCATTTATGGATTATAGGCATGAGCCACTACTCATGGATAAACAGTTGTCTGTTTACATGTATTTATTTGTTTCATCTGTGTGCCAAGCTGAAGGGGGAAAAATGGTGAAGAGGTAAAGGGGAGGGAGGAAGGTAAGGGAACTGGAAGGGACAGGAGGGAAGGGGCAAATAGAGGAGGGAGGGAAAGGCAAAGAACCACACATTTAACCAAATCTTCAAGGAGTGGATATTGTTACATACTTTTCTTAAAAAAAAAAAAAGTAGAGGGAAAGTGTGTGTTCTAAAATCTCCTTCCTCTGCATGCCCCTCCCCCCTCCTCAGAGCACATCCTGCCCTAAAGTCAGTCCGTTCCTTTGCTTTTGTTGTTATTGTTCTGTTTTGACTTTGAACCCTCGGCGCATGAGTCTTTGGCTTGGTTTCCTTTGCTTCATACCCAGCGGTTTATGACATGTCATCATTTCTCAGAGACGGTGAGCGGCGAAAGGACGGCTTGAAAGACAGCTTGTACTTCTCAAAGCGACGAAGACATGTCTATGGTTCCGCTTTGAAGCGCATAGGGAAGAAAAGAGAAGAAGGAAAAAAAAAAAAAGCTTGCTATAACATTTAGCACGTGTAAAGGAATTCTGGATAAATGGGCCACCTGTGCGTCTGGTGATCGGCTTCCAACGCTTCAATAGTGGCTGGAAGGCGCTCAGCCTCGGCTGATAAAACCCAGTGATGCAAGGCTCAGCACGTTTTGAGCAATCGTCCCAAAGTCTTCCCTGATGCTTCCCCACTTCTAGTACATGTCTTTTGGGAAGTTGCCAAACTTTCCACAGATGAATGGATAATGTGGAACAAAGAAATGAAAGCAACAAAGCTCATCACAACCCCTCCCCCCCATCCCACGTAGCACACGCTGGCCTTGAACTTGCCTTGAACTAGTAGAGGAATCCTGCTTCTACTTCCCTCACACCTCAAGTGCTGGGACACTACATCATGTTTACTTCTGTATGTATGGGCTGGGGATCGAACTCATACCCTCATGCATACCGGACTAAACACAGCCCCAGCCCACGTTCTGTTTTGCTTTGAGTCTTTTTGTTTTGCTTTTTTTTTTTTTGCTTTTTTTTTTTTTTTTTTTTTTTTTTTTCTTTTTCTGGTTTTTCCAGACAGGGTAGGCCAGGCAGGCCTCGAACTCACAAAGATCCACTTGCCTCTGCCTCCCCAGTGCTGGGACTAAAGGCCTGTGCCACCACCGCCCAGCTTTATTTTGCATTTTCAAAATTATGCTTATTTCTATCATGGGGAGGGGATGCATGAGCCACTGTGCCATGATAGTCAGAGGACAACTTTTAGAATTTGGCTCTCTCCTTCCATCATGTGGGTCTAGGGATTGAAGTCAGGTGATCAGGCTTGGCAGCAAATCCCTTTACCCACTGAGCTACCTCAACAACCCTAGTTAAGTTTTTATGATCATATATAAGCTGGCTTTAATCATTTTTTTCAAAACAGCATAATTCAAGAATATAACTGAAGTAGCAATTGAGATATTTACAGTTTTTGTGTATCAAGTTTTAAAATGTTTAGTTTATATATGTGTTTGCTCTGTCTTCATGCACACCGAAGAGGGAATCAGATCCCACCATAAGTGGTTGTAAGCCATCATGTGGATGCTGGGAATTGAACTCAGGGCCTCTGAAAGAGCAGCCAGTGCTCTTAACCACTGAACCATCTCTCCAGCCTATGTATTGAGATTTTTGTTCTTTCTGTTTATTATTTTTTGTAGTGCTGTGTACACTGCCCAAGACTTTGCCTGTGCTAGACAAATACTATTCCATTCAGCCAGCCCCTAGCCCTTCACTGAGGGCGTCTAGTAGGTACTGTTCTGGAGCTGTTGCCCCAATTCTTAGCAATCTCATTCTGACTTTGTTAACTTCTCTAGGCATGAGCAGATTTGTGCATCAGAATCAGCTCTCCTTTGTGTCTCTGTAACTCCTTCCAAATTGCCTTCATTCACAGCTGAAATACACTTGTCATGACTCCTTAATGATAAACACTGTTTTCTAAGAAATACAACGTTGAACCATGAATTTCAGGTATGTTCTCATTTCCTCAAGCTGTTCAGAGTGATCAGATAATAATTGGTAATGACAGCTCCACCAGGAAATCAATATTCTCCCCCAACTGCAAGAATCTCAGATGCATTTTTACATCTTTTGTGTTTTCAGAAGTTCTCTCTCTCTCTCTCTCTCTCTCTCCCTCTCTCGTGCTAGGTAGACAATTCTTTTGTATTGTTTAAGGTTTGTTTTTAGTTACGAGAGTATGTGCTTGAGTGCAGGTACTTGAGAAGGTCAGAAGAGGTCATGGGATAGAAGGTTGTCAGCTGGTGGGGTGGGAATCTAAACCTGGCTTCTCTGTAAGAGCACTCAACTGATGAGCATGATTTTTGTTTTGTTTGTTTGCTATTTATTTATTTTGGAGACAGAGTTTCTCTGTGCAGCTTTGGAGCCTGTCCTGGAACTCACTTTGTAGACCAAGTTGTCCTCGAACTCTCAGAGATCCACCTACCTCTGCCTCTCGAGTGCTGTGATCAAAGGCTTGTGCCACCACCACCCAGCATTATTTTTATTTTTAATTATGTGTGTATCTGCATCTGTGTGTAGCTAAGTGCACACAAGTGCACTTCTGGTAGAAGCCAGAAGAAGGCATCATATTCCCTGACTTAGAACAGTCGTGGGCTGTCAAATGTGAATACTAGGAACTGAACTCTAGTCCTCTGGAAAAAGAGTACATACTTTTAGTCACTGAGCCATCACTCTGGCTCCTGTATTCAGATGTGTTTCAAACTCCTTACACATTAAAAGGAAATTTAATTTTAGCGCTGTGCTGCTGAGCCATTCACTGAGGAAGTTTAAGCAAGAGTTTGACCACTAAGCCACGATCTCAACTATTTACTTCTTACATTTTTAACTTTGAAATATTTATTTTGGGGGGCAGGGAAGGGGGTATGCCCTGCAGGGTGTGTTTAACAGTCAGAGGACAACCTTCAGAAATCAGTACTCTCCTATCTTGTTGGTCAGGGGGATGCCAGACTCAGCAGCAAGCACCTTTACCTACTGAGCCATCCCACCAGCCCTCTGTTTTCCTGTTCATTTGAAGACACTGTCTCCCTGTATCATCCTGGCAAGCCTTGAACCTTCCATCCTTCAGCTTTAGTTGTTTCAGGTTTATCCTTACAGACCCTGATCTGATGCACCAATTTTAACTATTGCATGTACTTAGCCACCTCCTTGATTATATTCTAGAACTTTCCCTTAAAAAAAAAATTTTTTTTTTTTTTTTGGTTTGTTTTTGTTTTTCCCAGGGTTTCTCTATATAACAGCCTTGGCTATCCTGAAACTCACTTTGTAGAGCAGGTTGGCCTCAAACTCACGGACATTCACCTGCCTCTGCCTCCTCAGTGCTGGGATTAAAGGCATGTGCCACCCGGCCCCGCCGAAAAACATCTTTAAAATGTTTATTTATTTAGTGGAGGGCAGGCTCCTGTGGAAGTGAGAAGACAACTTTTGGAAGCTGGTTCTCTGCTTCCATCATGTGAGTTGCAGAGTCTAACTCAGGTCAGCAGCAAGGGTCTTTACCTGTTGAGTCATCACATTAACCCCTGTTCACTTTCTTCAGATGGGTTCTTTCTATGGAGCTTCAATTGGCCTCGATCTCACCATCCTCCTGCCTCAGCCTCCCAAGTGCTAAGATTGCAGTCATGAGCCATTGCCCCTTAGCTATTGAATTCTAGAACTTTTATTTGATTTTCCTTTTTTTTTTTTTTAATTGTGGGTATTTCTGTTTTGTTTCTTGAGACAAGGTCTTGCTATATATCTCAAGCCAGCCTCCAATTCATCGTGTTCCTCCTTAGCCCCCAGTGTTGCCCACCATACTGTTACAGTTCTAGAAATTTCTATTCCCTCCCAAAGTACTATTGATATCTCCATCCCCAGTCAGCCTCTGGAGGACTTCATTTCACACCTCAACTTTTTGCTGCCCGGTCCCTCTTGCTGGGGCACCAGCATACCCTTGACCACAGGTACGTGAGCTTGCTAGAGGACCTGCAGTTCCTGGGAAGGCAGGGCTGCGCTCTTGATCTTAGCACAATAGCTGATGGCCAAGAAGCAGAGTGGAAGGAATGAGCATTGCTGCTTGTCAGTCTCCATGAGGTCCCTGTTGATTGTGCATTGTTACCCAGATACATAATTGTCTATTTTGAGCTCTATCACCAGTTGTTTCCATAGATACCTGATCATAATGACTAATTAAACAAAAAAAGGTTTCTATTTTATTATCATATATATATATATATATATATATATATATATATATATATATGTCCCACCTTTTATTCAGTTCAAATGTTCTTTTTTTTTTTAATGTTAATCATCTTTTATGGCTGGAAGAAAAATTTTACAAAGACAAATCAGGTTTCTTTTTTATTATGTTTTATTAATTATTGGAAGGGCATGTATGCGGCAGAGGACAACTTACAGCAGTTGGTTCCTTCTTTCTGCTATGTGGGTCCTAGAGATTGAACTCAGGTCATTAGGTCTGGCAGGAGCACCTTTGCCTGGCAAGGCATCTTGCTGACCTGATTTCTTCTTTATAATTGTGTTTTCAATGTTTATTCCCAAAGATAATAAGGTAGAACTATCTCCTACTATCACCTTTCTGAGAGTTCATCTATTGATGCATCAAATGGGCCCTATGGACCGAAGGGAACAGTAGAGAACACTTGATCTAGTGCTTGTTTTTTTAAGATTTATTTTTATTTTTATGTATTTCTATGCACGTGTATCTGTGTGTGTGTGCGCGCGCGTGCGGAGTCAGATGGTTGTGATCTTGGGAGTCACCTGACATGGTAGATCAAAGTTCAAGGCCTGCCTGGACTATAGAATGAGCTGAAGAATCCTGGACAATTTATTAAGACTCTGTCTCAAATAAAGAGGGAACAAAAGATTGTGATTCAGTGGTAGAGTGCTTGTCTAGTGTGCCAGGCTTTGGGTTCTACCTCTTCCAACCAAAGTGAAGCAGAGCACTGTGGCACATACAGGGGAGGCTGAGGTAGAGAGATCACTTAAGCACAGAAGTTCAGGGCCAGTCTGGGCAACAGACTGAGATTTCCGAAGAAGCGAACTAGCTAACAGGATGGCTAAAATGGTTCCAACAGGTAAAAGTGCTGACTGTCAAAAATGATGGCCCGAGTTTGATCCCTGTGATGAAAGGAGAGAACCTGCTACCATAAGTTGTCCTCTGACCTCCATGAAGATGCTGTGGCATGTATGCAGCGTGTGCACACACACACAAATAAATAAATAATCAACCACCAATAATAACAACATAAATCACAAATAGCAGCAATCAACATAGAAGACATGGAATTAGCAACACAGACATGATGGACAGTTCATGACTTTCCTTATACTGTAGTAGGAGAAAAATGGAAGCAAATCCACCAGCGCAGTCTCTGGGTTGACAGATGTATCACATGCTCACCCAGCTAAGCTACCCATTCACGCTGACATTGTGTGCATTGGTGTTGGCAGTAAGACAAATGTCTTCCTTGTCTTTAAGGATCATATATGTTGGTCACGGTCAGCTTTCTGAGTGTGATTATTGGAAAAATATGTGAAAATGGAAGTCTGTATTCAGCACTAGTGAGATGGCTTAGTGTTAAAAAGCACCTGCTGCTCTTGCAGAGAATCCAGGTTCAGTCCCCAGCCCCACACCAGGGTGTGCCCATCTGTCTCCAGCTCCAGGAGATCCAATCCCCTTTGGCCGCCTGTGGGCGGCCTGCACACATGTGGTACACATAAATTCACAAGGGCACAGGCATACACATAAAATCAACCAATCAATAAATCTTAAGAGCAAAACAAAGTCTGCATTCAGACTTCTTTGAGGCAGATCTAAAATCGTGTGTGTGGAGGCTGGGTGTGGAGTACACACCTTTAATTCCAGCACTCCAGAAGCAGAGGCAAGCAGATGGCTATGAGTTCCAGACCAGTTCTAGACTCTGAGTCTACATAAATAAATATGTGTTTGATGGCAGGGTTTTAAGAATTTTGAGTTACAGAACAATCTGCCCCTCATGGTATTGATCTAATACTTAGAAAACACCATGTGGGGGAGGGAATTTTTCACTTTTAAATTGCATTTGTTTGAGGCTCAATGATTAAGAGCACTTATTACTCCATCAGAGGACCTGGGTTCAGATCCTAACACCACAATGAGTAGCTCACAAATACCTGTAACTCCAGCTCCAAGGGATCCAACCCCCTCTTCTGGTCTCCTAGGTCACACACAATATACATACAAACACATTAAAATTTTTTGTTCTTGTTTTAAATGTACTTATTTATTCTGTGTGTGTACACACATGCACATGCCACGGCACACATATGTCGGTCAGAGGTCAGTTTGCAGGAGCCCGTTCTCTCTTTCCGCTATGTGGGCTCCCAAGATTGAACTCAGGTCAGACTCAGTGGTAGTGCCTTTACCCACTAGGCCATCCCACTGGCCCAAGCCCTTTTTCTCAAGCTGTCCCCCAGGCTGATATGGAACTTGCTATGTTGCCCACGTTAGCCTCACAATCCTAGAAATCTTCCTGCCTCAGCCTCCCAAAAACTGAGATTACAGGCATGAGCCATTATGACTGGATGGGAAGACCCTTTTCTTTTGAGGCTGAGGGGGCAATCCAAGGCCTTGTGCACGCTAAACAACTGAGTTATACCCGATAGCTCCCCCAAAGCATTATTCACTTATTTCTTGCTCTTTATTTTGTGTATGTGTATATACATGTGTGTGTGTGGGGGGGTGAGAGCCAAGACCTACTCCCATGTGTGGAAGTCAAAGGACAAGTTGCAAGAGTTGGTTTTTGCCCTCCACTGTGTCGCCCCTGGAACTGGGGTGGTCAGCATAGCACCAGGCCTGCTTGCCAAATTATCTCACTGGCTCTGCTCCTCATTTTTTAATGATGGAGTTAAAACAGAGAGCTCCCAGGTATAAAGTATTCCTTATCAGTACTAATTAAATGCAAGCCTGGAGGTGTTGCTCAGTGGGTAGAGCACTTGCTTTATATACACAAAGCCTTTAGAAACCCTGCCTTCGTGGTGGTACAGGCCTGAAATCCCAGCATTTCCGAGAATCAGGGGAAAGGATCAGAAATCCAAGGTCATTTTTGGTCACAAGGCTAGCCTCGTACAAGAAATCCTCTTCCCAATAATATTTAATTTGCATTTAAACGTTGCTGACATAGACCTAAAAACAGTGTGATATTGACATGAGAGATCATACCTTATTAGAAATCCATAGTGAATAAGCTAAATGTGATTGGTTGGTTGATTGATTGTGGTGCTAGAGATTTAACCCAGGATCTTTGGAAAGGGAGAGCTAAGGAGATAGTTCATTAGATAAGAGCACTTCCTGGGCAAACATTAGGACCTGAGTGAAATCTTTAGAACCAATAGGGAAAAAAAAAAAAAAAAAAAAAAAGATGGAGAGAAGAGAGAAGGCATCAATTTAGGACCGGGTAGTCAAACACGTGATAATCCCTGGCACTGTCTAGACAGATTGGTGAGTCTCAAGGCAGTGAGGGGCCCTGTCTCCAAATAATAAGGTAAAGAATGATAGAAGACATCCAGCATTGACCTCTGACCCACACAGGCATGCATGTCCCCCCCCCCCACAGGAACACATGAGCACATACATTCAAAGGCTGGGGGTGTAACTTACCGGGAAGGCCCTTGCCTAGTATGCACGAGGCCCAGAATTCAATCCCGGCACCATCACTATCAAAACCAAGACATCTGTGGGCCATAGAGAGTAGGGGTAGGGGATCGATGGTCTTCACTAGTTTCAGAAGGGAGCCATGGCCTGAGGCCTCCCGAGGACATGTTGTGACTTGCTAGCAGGCCTTGCTCAGCCAGCTTAATTCCCAGGAACAGCAGCTCAGCACCCTGAACACCCACACTGTAAGAAGCCTTCCAGGTATTAGTCCAAGCAAGCTGGGTACATCAATCCAGGAGTTAGGGAGAGCTTGGCCTCCGCCATCCAGGCCAGCTTCCTGGGATGGCTCCTTAGCAGTTGGTAGCAGGGACCATCTTTGCCTATCTCTCTGCTGTTTCCGCCCAACCAAGGTCTGTTTCCAGCCTCAGCGGAAGCTATTTCTGTACCCTGCACTTCTAATGGTACACTGGTGGCTGGCTTCAAGCTTACAAGTTTATATTCATTATTACCCACCCAGGAGGCTCAGGGCAGCTTCTATTTCACAAAGTAAAAAGAGCCCAGAGAGGGAGAGAAAATTGCCTTTGACACACAGCAATCTGCTAGCAGAGGCAGTCTGACAATCATCTTCCCTTCCCATTGTGTAAGTCTGTGTGCACTAACACAGGTACAGGGCCTTTTCACCTGCTGGCATACCCATCATCTACTAATGTCTTCTTTTCTCAGCAGCAGCAAACAACCATTTTGCTAGCCCCCATCGGCTTATAATCCCAGTACCTGGAAGGCTGAAGCAAGAGGAATGATCGGTCATCCTGCTTCTTCTTCCAAACTGAGGGATTGACAGGTACACGGTACTGGGGTTGAATTGTGTGTGGAGATGGAACCCACTCGTGTATGCTGGGAGAGCCACTGACCAGCTGAGTTCCACCTCAGCCCTGAGCCTTTGGAACAACAGGTAGATATTCCCTCCTCCCAGGTCCTGCAACACGTCAACAATTCTGTCTCTTTAAATATTTAATCCTCCCAACCACCCACTGAGGCAGACACAATTAGCACTCTGAACCCTAAGGCCTTGGGCTCACAAAGGTTAAGTAACTTCCCCTCAGGCCACACAGCTAATCGCCAACCAGGACTCAGACATTCAAACCCCCAGCCTCCTGGAGGCCTGGAGCTCTGTGGTCTAAGTTGCTACCTGGTTTAAAGAGGAAGTGCCCCGCCACACTTTGGCAGTTCAGTAAAGTCCTCTGATCCCTGACAAGCTTCAGGAGTCTGTTCTCTTGGAATGTCGTTGGACCGGTCAGACAACTTTCCCTCTCTTTGGTTCCTTCTTTTAAAACTCCCACCCAGGAGAGTGACAGCCCCACAGATCTCGGCAGCAGCGGGGATGCCAAGCAGATCCGCTTCTGATAGGCTTAGTCTGGTTGGGTCTGTCTGGAGGGCTGGGGGCCCAATTTCCTATTCCAGATGCTTTACTCCAGACTGGCTCTGGGCTTCGAGGTCCCACTTAGGCCATGGGCTCCGATGTTCAAGAGCAAGTCCCCAACACCATGACAGGTGGGTCTCATCTGCAGCAGTTTTTACAGACAGTTACTATTCACAGCAGCAGCCAGGGTGAGTTGGAGGTAATTGTGACTTGCCCATCATGGTGCTGAAAACTGAACTCAGTCTCCGAAAGACCAGTATGTGCTTTTGGCTGCTGAACCATCACTCTAGCCCACATCATTGCCAGAGTCATTGTTCATCGAAACTGCAGCTTGTAGTGAGGCTACCGGGAGCTCCAGGGTCTTCCTGCCTGCAGCTCCTGGGTGCTAGGATTGCAAGGATGCACTGTTGCACCTGGCTTTGTTTATGTTCACACATTGCTGGGCCTGGAGGTGCGCTTCTGTAATCCCAGACCAGAAGGCTGAAGCACAATACATTCAAAGCCAGCTCAGGCAACTTAGTGAAATCCTGTATCAAATTAAAAAGTTAAAAACTGGGCTGGGCCACTGATGGTGGCTTATGCCTTAATCTCAGCACTCTGGAGGCAGAGACAAGTGGATCAGTGTGAGTTCAAGGCCAGCCAAGGCTACACAGAGAATCTCTGTCTTGAATCACCACCACCACCACCCCAAAAAAGGGGGGAAAAACAGCAAAAAACTGGGGCAGGTAAAATGGTTCAGTGAGTAAAAGTATCTGCTGTCAGGCCTAGTGGTCTGAGTTCCACCCTTGGGACTCATATGATAGGATAGAACTGGCTTCTGCAAGTTGTCCTCTGACATAAGTGCCGTGGCATTGCATGTGAATACACATACATCAACCATCCTCCCCACACACAATCAATAAATGCATGTAATTTTTTAAAATGTGAGTACAAAGAAGACTGACATATAATTCAGTGGTAGAGCTCCTGCCTAGAATCCCCCAGTGAGGGGCTGGGGTGTGGCTTAGTGGTAGAACACCTGCCTAGAATCCCCCAGTAAGGAGCTGGGGGTGGTTATGGATCAGTAATTGAATAGTTATCTAAGTTTAATCTCCAATACTGAAAAAAAATAAATCAATTAAGCAGTCAAATGTGGCCTTGATTTGATGCATGTCCTGGGTTGGACTGATAGCAGTAAAGAGAGTTAATATAAATGACAGAGCATACAATTGATTGTGGTTTGGGATGGGTTATATATGTTAGCAAGAGGGGACTAGGCCACCATTACTCAGTGGGGAATCATGGAGAGGAACTCAGAGCAGAGTTTGACTTATCTGACAGGGTGAGAGGCTCAAACTTGATCTTGGTGTCTCTTCCAGGACCTCGATTCTGCAAGTTCCCCTGCCTCCTCAATGGAAGGATCCAGAGGTAATCTCAGACCTCCCCTGCCTGTCTTCGATGTGGGTATGCAATGGGAGGGGAGGAGAGTCGGAGATACTACTTGTCCCCTGAGAGTATGAAAAGGACACTTGGGGCTTATGCAGTCCTTGCACAGTAAGAGACTAGGCCTGGCAGCCTGGAAACTATCAGGTTTAGGTGGATTCCACCCCCCACCCCTCCACCCCCCATCCCCACCCCCAGCGAGTGCTAGCTATATCAGGGGGCTCTGCCAAGAAACTGAGAGCTGGTGGCCCACCCTCCTGGGTGCTGGCTGTTCTCATCTGTAAAATGGGAATGACGATACTTACCTACCTCATCGCCCAGTTATGGGAATTAATTAATGTTTATAAAGGCCATGGAGCACCGCAGATGAAAGGCTATGCAAAAGTACAAAGTATTATTACAGTAATTACATGACACCATTATAGCTCGGGCCAAGGGCTTTCTGCAGCTTCTCTTATTACTGGGAATGGGCGATGGGAGGCTGATAAACCTAATCTCTCCCAACCATCATTCAAAACTCCAAGCCCATCTCCATCTCCATTCTGGAAGATCCTATCAGGCTTAGAAGACATGATACAAGTGTCTCCAGCCTCAGGATCTCCCAGAGGGGTGGGTAAGGGAAATAGCGAGAAAGTCTCACTTCTGATCTCTACAGTTTTGTTGTTTATTTGTTTCTGTTTATTCCTCAGTGGGTGAGTGTATATTGGTTTTTTGTTTTGTTTTGTTTTGTAAAGGGTCTTGTATAGCCTAGTCTGGTTTCAAATTTGAACTCCCTGTGTATCCAAGGATAACCTTGAACTCCTGATCCTCCTGTCTCCACCTCCCAATTTCTGGGTTTAATAGGCACATACTGTCATTCCTGGTTCATCTGAGGATAGGACTCAGGGCTTCCTTATGCTAGGTGTGCACTGTACCCGCAGAGCCGTATCACCAGCCCGATCCTCTCCCCAAAGCTGAGGTTCTAGGGGTGCCTACAACTTCCCCTGCATGTCAACTAAGCCCTCCCTGTATTTTGAGGTGGTGGGGTGGATGCTTTCGGGTGTTTCAGCCATGATGCCCATGCGGTGTCTAGACCCCCAAGCAGAAGTCTGCTGGGCTCCTATGGCAAGCTGCCCTTGTCTACGGAAGCTCCGACAAGCCTGGCACTTACTCCTCTCCACATATTTCACAACAGCCCGATCTGACCGGGTAGGCGAAAGGTGGATCAGAAAGAAATATAATTACCTTTTTACAAGCTTATGACACGGCTCTAGCCTGCTCGCCTGCCAGCTTGTCCAGTCACTCACAAATGATGATATACATACTATAAATTATATCATTATCGAGCTGTAATTACAGGCAACTTATATGCCAACCCCCCTGAAGGAGATCGAGGCTCCAAGATTACGTCCCCTCTCTCCCCTCAGTCCCTTGGGAAAGAAGGCCTATTGCGAGAGGGGAGGTTACTGATTTCCAAATATCACAGACGCTTGCTTAAAACAACAGAGACACCCCCTTCTATCCTCTTGTATACACACCCCCGGGTTCCCCCAGGGTAGATCAGTGCACCCCACGGCACCCACAGGGCCTGAGACATTGGCAAGAACAAATTTGAACAAGTGAGGGCAAAAATCTACAGGTGAGACTGACAGCCGAGGCTCACTGGGTCTCAGAGCCCCTGAAGGAGTGTCTACAAGTACAGCAGGATACTAGAGCCAGGCGTGCTGGGAAGTTGTCACCCTTCACGTGCATGTGTCTGTGTGTCTGCCTTGTTACTCCCAAAGATGTCTTCATGTCCTGAAGGCCATTCCTCTGGTGCTGCTGCAATGCAGGGACATCCAGATCTTGCATCATCTTGCAGATGGCCTTTGGGCTGGGCCTGGCTGAGATAGAGTGTTGAGCCTCCTGGTCCCTGTGATCAAATTCAGTTGCTTCTGAACACTCTTGGGCCTGGGCTGGAGAATGTAAAGGTCCTCCCTTTACTTCCTGATAGAGACTTAGTTCCTCCCTTTGGTACATGGACTTCTCTGGCCTAGGAGATCAGACTTTCCAAGGAGAAGCCTCTTTCTCTGGAGCTGAGAGAGATAGCCCAGTACCCATGGACAATGACTTAAATCAAGGAGGCTTTAGGGCAATGGGCCAGACTTCAGAACCAGACAATGGCAAGTAGCAGGGTTGGTTAGAAAAGATAGGTATGAGGTGGGGAGGGATCACTAGGAACTTTTTGGGTAGGGGAGTGGAAGATACGAGCCCAGAAATGATTTTAATCAAGGGTGAAGAGGGCTGAGAATGTAGTCATTTGGTAGAGTACTTGCCTAGCAATGCCCAAAGCCCTGAGTTTGATCCCCAGCACGGCATACAACTGGGCATGGTGATGCACATCTATAATCCCAGCACTCTGGTAGTGGAGGCAGGAGGATTAGGAGTTCCAAGACATCCTTGGCTACACGCGTTTAAGATCAGTCTAACCTACATAAGCTGGTGTAAGGATTCAGGCATTATGCTGGCCTGCCCCTGCCTCCTGGCAGAATACACTCAGGCAGTACTCTCTCTGGTCAGCCCAGGGTTCCATGACTACTAGTCCAAAGGACCCCTTTAAAAGACAGACCCCTGTCCACTTATGCTCTCTTTCCCTCTCTCTTACCTGCTGTTCCGTTTCCTGTTTCTGTCTTCTCTTCTGTCTTCTCTCTGTCTCTCTGTCTCTTTACCTCTTTTCTTCCCCCCCTTCCCTGTCTAATAAAACTTCTCACTAAGCTCTGTCTGCCTGGCATGTTTATCCCTCCACCTCGGTCACCCTGGCCTGCCATGGAATCTGCCAGTGCTTCCCTTGAGCTTTATCATAACAGGGAAGGACAGGAAGGATGAATGGTGTGAGACAGTTGGGAACTCTGTCAGCTGGGGAGTGTTCCAGCTGAGGATTGTTGGGAGCAACTAGAGATAGGGAGGGTCATCCCCTAACCCACCTTTGCCCTTATGACCCTGCATTCATCCAACCTTGCAGCCCAATCACCCCCTAACACTCCCTTGGCCTTCTTCCATCCTCATCCTGCCCCAGACCCCTCCAGATACCTCCTCCCTCCTAGTCCCTGTTCTCATTTAGCAGGTAACACCCCAGACAGTTCACTATGAAGGTTTGTCCACCCTGATCCCAGGTAACCCTGACCTGACCCAGTACCAGCCTTGTCCTCGAAGTACCAGGAACATGAAGCAGAAGAAGATTCTGTGGAAAGAAAAGCTTTGCTCAGACTCCCAAGTGGCAAACTCAAAGCAGCCGCAAGCCTCCACCATCTGGTTGGCAGGCGACCCCAACTGCAGCTCGTCCTTGAATCACATCTTGTAAAAGAAAAAAATCATTTGCACATTTGAGTTCCAAGTCCCCTCAAAATGGTATAAACACCACCGTTCTGAGTACCATAAAAACCACAGCGAACATTTGTGGAGACTCAAACATGTGTATTGACATATGGCGCGAATATCACTCGCTGTGTCTTTTTAGCGTTGGACGGATGCACCAGGCATCTGTGCTCAGAACGTTTGAATGGAAAGCTTTGAAAAAAAAAAAGAAAAAAAAAAAAAGACCTGAGTGAAGAGCAGGCTGTCCCAGGCTGGGTTGCTTGGCTTGGCTGCAGGGAAGCCCTGGGATGAGGGCTGGTGGCTTCAGCAAAGAGGCAGCATGAGTTCCCAAGGGCAGGGTTAGGACACACACACACACACACACACACACACACTAGTTCACCCAAGCTAGACCCTCTGGAGCAATCCTCCTCTTTCCTTGTCTTCCTCCTCCTTCCCTCCAACCTCAAAGAAGCAGCTTTGTCTTTTGGCTTTCGACAGGAGAGGCTAAAGAAAGTGAGGATTTTTATCCAGCTCTCAGGCCCCAGAGACACCATTCACTTCTTCATCCAGCTCCCCACAGCCCATGAGCAAATTACGTAAATTTTATTTTAATTACATTTACTCATTCCAGGGGTCAATTGGTGGGTTCCATGACTCACATGTAGAGGTCTGAGGACACGTGGTAGGAGCTGGTTCTCTCCTTATACCATGTGGATTTTCAGGCTTGGTGGCAGGAACAGTTACCTGCTGAGCCATGTGACATTTTATTTCTTTGAGACAAGGTCTCATGTAGCTCGGTCAGTCTCAGACTCACTATGTAGCTGAAGATGGCCTTGAACTCCTGATCCTCCTGCCTCTGCCTCCAAAGCGCTAGGATTGCAGGAATGCTCCACCTTACCCAGTTCACTATCCATCTTTGATAAAATTCCCAGAGCACAGTCCTCAGGAGTTTTCATCTTGTTTGGGTCTCACTATGCAGCTCAGGCTGATTTCAAACTGGAGATCCGGGTGCTGGGATTATATACCTTTCTTTTTACAGTTCTTACCAGGAACTGACAGTCAGATGTCCCTGGTGGTTATCCAACTTTCTTCTTCTTCTCCTTCTCCTCCTCCATTTTGCTTTTTTTTTTTTTTTTTTTTTTTTTTTTTTGACAGGGTCTCTCTGTATTGCTTTAGAGGTTGTCCTGGAACTCACTCTGTACACCAGGCTGGCCTCGAACTCACAGAGATCTGCCTGTCTGTGCCTCCTGAGTGCTGGGATTAAAGGCATGCACCACCAACGCCTGGCTATCCCAGCTTCTTAAGTGTTTCCTGTGACCAGACCAAGTTGGGGCATTTCAATATGGGGCCAACAAAATGGCTCATTACTAAGCCTGATGATCTGTGTTCAAACCCCCAACCAACTCCACAGAATTGTTCTCTGACCTCCATACACATACTGTGGCACATGTGTCTCCACCCCTACCCAAGAAATAATAATAAATACAATTTTAGGATAGGAAAGATGGCTCAGTGGTTAAGAACACTCCAGTCTCTTGAAGAAGACTGGGATTCAGTTTCCAGCACCCACATTGTGGCTCAGGACCATCTATGGCTCCAGGTCCAGGGGATCTGACACCCTCTTCTGGCATATACATACATATACCTATGTAGGTGAAACATTCATACACATACAATAAAAATAAATACTTTTAAAAAGAATACCAAGGCCCTTGCACCAAGATTTTATGTCAACCTGACACAATCTAGAGTCATCTGGGAAGAAAGAACCCCCTCCCCCCAGTCAGGGTTTCTCTGTGTAACCGCAGTAGCTGTCTTGAAACTCTCTCTGTAGACCAGCCTGGCCTCAAACTCAGAGATCTGCAGGCCTCTGCCTTCCAAGTGCTGGGATTAAAGGCAGAAAGAATCCTAATTGAGAAAATGTCTCCATAGGATAAGCCCATAGGCAAGTTTGTAGGGCATTTTCTTATATTTTTGGTTGTGAGCTTAGCCTTTAACAGCTGAACCATCTCTCCAGCCTGGGCATTTTCTTGATTGATGATTAATAAGGGAGGATCCAGTCACTGTGGTGGGTGTCATTGCTGGGCAGGTGGTTCTGGTATATCTAAGAAAGCAGACTGAGCAAGCCGTTGGGAGCATGCCAGTAAGCAGCATCCCTCCATGGCCTCTGCTTCAATTCCTGCATCGGGATTGCTTCCTTGAGTTCCTGCCCTGATATCACCTTTATGGTGAACTGTGAGTTGTAAGGTAAAATACACCCCCCCCCCTTTCCCTCCTGGAGTTGTT
This sequence comes from Phodopus roborovskii, assembly GCF_943737965.1. Taxonomy (NCBI): domain Eukaryota; kingdom Metazoa; phylum Chordata; class Mammalia; order Rodentia; family Cricetidae; genus Phodopus; species Phodopus roborovskii. The sequence goes on along the minus strand of NW_026126598.1, from coordinate 11,330,860 downwards.
TAGTCATGATGTTTCATCACAGGAGCAGAAATGGCAGCTCTTACACCTAGATCACTCCTTGGTCCCTGAGTATTGTTTATGACAAGGTTTGATATAGTGACTGGGGCTCTAGACAAGTACAAGTTTTGGAGCTCTGGGCAGCAATAACTAATCACTCCACATGGCTTTGGGAAAAAAACCCAAAAGTCTGTGTTATAAATAGCCACTAGCTCAGGACGGACTGTGGTTTTGATGGCTAAGAAAGGAGCTTTGAATTACTTTGATAAAATGTATCTTTGAGAAATGGCCATGAACACAAAGTGTCTTCCCAAAGGCTCATGGGTTGAAGTCTTGCTTTTCAGCTAGAGGATTCAATCTCTGAGATGCTGAGGGACGAGAGCTCTAACCTAATCAGTGCATTGATTTATCTAGGTCAGTGGTTCTCAACCTGTAGCTCACCATTCCTTTGAGGATCAGATGACTTTTACAGGGGTCACCTAAGACCACACGGAAACACAGATATTTACATTACGATTCATAACAGTAGAAAATTTACAGTTATGAAGTTTCAACAGAAAGAATTTTACGGTTGGTGGTCACAACATGAGGAACGATATTAGAGGATCATGCATTAGGAAGGTTGAGAACTACTAATCTAGACAAACATTCTGCCACTGAGCCACACCCCAGCCCCTCACTGGGAGATTCTAGCAGATGCTCTATTTCTGAGAATCTTCAGAGGGACTCAGGCTTAGAGCTATTCTTCCAACATCAGATTGGTGGTTAAAAGGAAGTTGAAGGGCAGCCTCTCACACATGCTAGCTGCCAAGAATAACTGAATCTGAACTGGAGTCTAGAATCCCCTAAAAATGGACTGAAGTGTGGCTCAGTGGTAGAGCATCTACCTAATATGCAGAAGTCCCTGGGTTCCAGACATATAATGCAAACAATAAAAAATTTAAAAGGTACCCTGTTAGTGTGGTGCACTCCTTTAATCTCAGCACTCTGGAAGCAGAGGCAGGAGGATCTCTGTGAGTTTGAGGCCAGCCTGGTCTACAGAGCTGGTCCTAAGACAGCCAAGACTGCACAAAGAAACTCTGTCTTGAAAAACAAAAAAATAAAAAAGTAAATTAATTAAAAGGTCCCTTTCAATAAAGCAGTCTGTGCAGCCTTGGGTTCTCTTGTCCAAGCCTGAACATATCTGTCTCTCTTAGGTGACAAGATCATAGCCTGGGGTATCAGCAAGGGGCAATCAAGCTAATCTAGAGCTGGGAGCATGCATCGATTCTGACCTATGGCAGCATTCCAACATCACACAGATGACTTACTCCATCCTTGTATCCTGCTTTTTAGCTGATGGCATCAGATAGGCTGCAAACTGATGGCCAGACACCTTGCTGTGACTATCAAAGGATGACACAGAGTCCCAGCTTCATAGGAAAAGGAGGAAATTAACCTACTGCCCTCCTACTCATGAGGAGGTATCTTGGCTGTCACCTTCCAAATGGCAGTTGAAAAATTGAAGCAAATAGCCTAAGGGTACTGGCCAGTGACAGATAAAGACCAAACTCATCCAAACCCCTGGCCCCTGGGCTCCTCTTTTCCTCCCTCTCCCCAACAAGGCATCTTTCCTTCCCTCCTCTCCTCTCCCTTCCCTTTTCCTTCCCTTCCCGACCCTTTCCTTTCCTTCTACTTCCTTCTCTTCCTCTTTCTTCCTCCCCCTCCCTTTCATTCCCTCCTTCTCTTCCCTCTCTTGGCCCTCCCTCCTTCCTTTCTTTGAAACGCAGTCTCACATAGCCCAGGCTAGCCTTGAACTTGAAATGTAGCCAAGAATGACTTTGAAGTGCTCTTGCCTCCATCTACCACATGCTAGGGTTACAAAGTGTGCCGCTGCACCTGGTTTATGGTGATCTGGGGACGGAAGTCAGAGCTCCTTATGCAGACTAGACAAGCAGTCTAACAACTGACTCTGCATTTCCAAATCCAACCCCTTCTTTTTTTGTTCCAACTGTGTTTACCTGTGTAGCCTAGATGGGCCTGAAACTGCCAGGTAGCCCAGGCTGCCCTCAAACTCCAGGCCCTCCCTTCCTAGTACTGGGATTACTAGTTTGCACTCCTCAGAAAGTCTTGACTGTTTTGTCAAAAGCCAGGGAAGGATATCACCTCTTTCCTTGCCCAGTGGGTGGTATGTGGGTGCTTACTAACCCTACAGGAAAGTGGCCTAGCCTAGTCATCTAATTGCCTGACAACCATTAGGAGTTGACACTGAGATAAGAATGTCTGACTTTCTTTGCTTGCTTTGATAATAATCAAAGCCCTTAAGGTGAAATCAAGGATCTAACGGCTTCCCCACCCCCAAATGCCCAGCATCCTGTTGTTCAAACCCCAAAGACTTGGGTGGGTATGTATTCTAGCCAAGCTGACCTTCTTAGCTTACTCTTTCTTTTCTGTCCCTGTTTAAAAACAAACCAAACTAAATCTGGATTGATGGCTTAAACCCTTTTCCTAGCACTTGGGAAGCAGAATGATTGCAAATTCAAGACCTGCCTGTTTTCAAAATAAAAAGTGAGAAAGGGAGGCTTAGCTGAGGCTCAGTGGTAGATCACCTGCCTAGAATCCCCCAGTGAGGGATGAAGACTTGGCTACAGGCTTGCCTAGCATATATGGTTCCTGGATTCCATTCCCAGAACTAAAAGAAAGAAAGAAAGAAAGAAAGAAAGAAAGAAAGAAAGAAAGAAAGAAAGAAAAAAAAATCAAGGAACACAAACAACCTGAAAGAAGATGAGAACCTCTTTTGTCACCATCTTGGTATTCTGTCATCTGGAGGTAGTGGAGCAGCTTGTGTTAGCAAGAGAGTGGAGTAATTGATCTGCCTGTGTCATCTATTCAGAATGTGCTCCTCCCTGTGTTAATTTTAGCCTCAAGGTGTGGACAGGTAAACTGCTCTAAACACACACACACACACACACACACACACACTCCTTTCTTTAGCCTGTGTAAAGGTACAGGCCTTTTTTATAGAACAGTATTGAGCTCATCCACAACCTATTTTTCTTTCTTCCCTTCCTTGTTTTTTTGTTTTGTTTTGTTGTTTTTCCATATAGGGTTTCTCTGTGTAGCCCTGGCTGTCCTGGAGTTCACTCTGTTGATCAGGCTGGCCTTGAACTCAGAGATCTCTGCCTTTGCCTCCACTGCCTAGTCTTCAGGCCTTTCCTTCTTCTTTTCAGTCCCTCCCTTCCTCCTTCCTTCCTTTCTTTCTTTCTTCCTTTCTTTTTCTCTTTTTTAACATAGTGAATTCCAGGTCAACTGTCCAGGCTTCAGTGTAAGCTCTTCTCTCAAAAAACCAAGATGGCTACATTGGTAAAATGCTTGCCCTGCAGACATTAGGAGCTGAGTTTGATCTCCAGAACTCACATAAAGAAATGCCAAGTGTGAAGGCTTACACTGCTGAGGGGGTGGGACTAAGAGATCCTAATGTTTCCTGGCCAGATAACCTGGCTTAGCTGGTGAGTTGCAGGCCAGGGAGAGACCCTACCTCAGAAAAAAAAGGGAGAACCCTTAATCCCAGCACTTAGAAGGTAGAGACAGGTGGATCTCTGTGAGTTCCAGGTCAACCAGAGCTAAGCAGTGAGACCCTGTCTCAAAAAACAAAATAAAAAGCCCAAAACAAACAGATTGAAGAATGACACCCAAAGTTGCCCTCAGGTCTCCATATGCACCTGCATACATAGGCGCTCCTGCACACATGCACATCTGCACACACAAACACCCCTGATACTTCTTTGGTCTCTGACACATCTCCTGCCTCATGGTTAGAACTGATACCAGACACTATCCCAGAGTTGCTACAAGGCCAGTGTGTGATGACTGACCCACAGGAGCCTTGCACATCTCAGTAAGCAAGGAGAAAGCCAGGGCATGTGCAAGATGGTTTCGACTAAAATACATCTCTTAGAGAATCCACCACCTTGTGCATTCCACTAAGATGAGCCATTGTGTCAAGATAGCTCTGGATGCGGACAGAGACCATTATGTTCATTATGTTCCAAGAAAAATAAAAGAATGCACAGCGAGAAAGCTCAGCAGGAAAGATGTTTGCTGTCAAGCCTGATGGATGGCCTGAGTTCTATTCCCGGGCCCCACATGGTAGGAGAGAACTGGCTTCTGAAAGTTGTCCTCTGAACTCCACATGCATGTCCTGGCACACATGCATACACACACACACACACACACACACACACACACACACACACACACACACACACACACGATGTAATTTAAAATTTTTATGTAAAAATGTTTTTTATTAAAGAGGTTAAAAGGCTGGAGCTATGGCTTAGCTGATAGGGAAACTTGCCTAGAAAAAGAGAGGTGGTCACCTACACTGGCTGCCAGTCACAGGCATTTCTGGCTCCTTCCCAAGCAGGCAATGACATCTGGTAAACCCATTGTCTGCTATTCTTCTGGGAAAGAAAAGTGTTAGACAGGGGAGCCAGAGGCAGTTTGCCTAACGTGTCTGCTCTCTCCCTCTCTGCCTTCTCAGTTCTTGTGAATGCAACAAAATAACAGCTGTTCATAATTTCATGCATAAAGAACTATGTAAATCTCCGTGATGAAAATGTGTTGCGTTTCTTGTTTCTTGCAGGGGAAGTGTGCTGGAGACACAGCCTGCTCGGTGTACAGTTGTGAAAACTCGCACGCAGCTTGGAGTTGACTGAAGTCTGACTTCCAAGGGGGCCACTGACTGCTCAATTTGGGAATGAGTCTGGGCTAACCGATAACAAGTGGCTTCCAGCTCTATCCCTGCCAGCCAGAGGCCAAGGGTCTTGGTTATAATTCACGCTCAGTCACCTTTAATTGGCATATTAGTAGTGTTAGTGGTGTGTGTGTGTGTGTGTGTGTGTGTGTGTGTGTGTGTGTGTGTGTGTGTACTTGGCTGTAGAGGTCAGAGGACAACTTTTGGGAATTGGTTCTCTCCTTCCACCCTGTTAGTTCAAGGGATCAAACTCAGGTCATCAGGCTTGGCTGCAAGCGCCTTTGCCCACTGGACCATTGTGCCTGCCCCCACTTTGTATTTTGAGACAGGGTCTCTCACGGAACTTACACTTCACTGATTCAGCTAGGCTGGCTAGCCAGCAAGCCTCAGGGACCCTCCTATCTCCACATCACCTCTGCCATGGGTTACACGCATATACCACCTCTCCTTGTTCATTGACATGGGTGCTGGAGCTCAAACTCGTCCTTATGCTCGTGGTGTGCTTGTGCTTTGCCAACAGCTCCCCAGCTCTCTGTGCTTTCTCTTTACTGTAGCACAGGAATAAAGGTATTTATTTCACAGAACATTCATATAGCAGTCATTATACCTGCGTATTCACTTCTAACAGCCCTTATGTCAAAAGGCCAAGCCTATGCATCATATGTACAGTTCTTTTTAAAATCTGTTCATTAACTGACAATTTCATCTATGTATATAATGTCAGCCCCATTATCCTCTCTAATTCCCTTCCTGTGTTTATAAGGCATTTTTGTATGGGCATGTATGTGAGTGAGGTTGTGTGTAGAGTATGATGCATGTGTGGAGGTCAAAGGACAACCTCAAGTGTCAGTTATTGTCTTCTGCCTTGTCTGAGGTACCACTGCATACCCCATGCTAGTTGGTCCTTGAACTTCCTGGGATTTTTCTCTCTCCTATTCCCATATCGAGTGAGGAGTGCTGGCATTACAGGCACATTCTAATAGGTCTGGCTGTGAGGATTTGAATCCAGTTCCTCACACAAGTGCTGTACCTACTGAGCCGGATCCTGACCCTTATTTACAGGTTTTGTCTCTGTCTTTGCAGAAGGTCAAAAAGGGAAGGGAAGAGGAGGTCAGTAGAGAGGAGGGAGGAGAGAGGTGGGAAGGAAGAGGTAGAGAAAGGAAAGGAGAAGGAGATGACTCTTAATTATCACCTTATCTGTGTTCCGAAAGTTCTACCTTTGACCTGAAGCCCTGGTCCCTTCCTCCTCGCTCCTGCTGTGAGGTCAGGTACTCCCAGAAGCAACTCTGAGACAGTTGCAAGTGTAGGCGCCTTAATAGGATTTGATGATGCATCAGGTTCAGCCAATGCTTTTAAGTAAGTATGGGGCAGCCATGAGCAGGAGGGAACCAGCTAACGCTGCAACGAGGCCATAAAAAGGCTGGGGATATAACACAGTTGGTAGAGTGCCAACTTGAAGCGATTCTCCTGCCCCAGCCTTCTCAGTGCTGGGACTACAGAGGTGCCTCCACCTGTGTGTGTGTGTGTGTGTGCGCGCGCGCGTGCGTGTGTACATAAGCCATGCACATGTGTGAAGGTCAGAAGGCATCCTGCAGTTGCTTCTCTCCCTCTGACATACGGGTCTTAGGAGTTGAACTCCATCATCCTGCTGCCAGCAAATGCCTTTTCCCCTAAGCCAGTGGTTGGCAACCTTCCGAATGTTGCGACCCTTTGACATGGTTCCTCACGTTGTGGTGATCCCCAAACCTCAAAATTATTTTCATTGCTACTTCATAACTGCAATTTTGCTACTGTTATGAATCACAATGTAAATGCTATGGGAGGCCGAGGTTTGCCGATGTGGTCGAGACCCACAGGTTGAAAGCCTTGCCCTAAGCCATCTTGCTGGCGCCTCGATCCTTCTTCCTTGAAGTAGGTTCCCCTATCCTTTTGCTACTTGAAGACATTTGAATACGTGAGTTGAAGTAGCACAAACTCAGGTGCTACAGAAATAAAGATTAGTGATGACTTTAACATAGCAAGAATAATGTCAACAGTGAGCTACATGCTTGTTGTGGGGGTGAAGTCATTCTACTTAAGGCCGTTTGGCACATGGCTCTCAGCACATTCTTTATTGACTATGTACATAAGCCACCGACAGGGATGCATGCACATTTTTTTAAAGGGCTTGGACTAATTAATCCTTTGGATATTCCTTCAGCAGATAAAAGAAGGGGAGTGGACTTTGAGGATTGCTGAAACTTAAAAGTGTATATGCATAATGTTCTGAGGGCTGAGGATGTAGCTCAGTTGGCACAGTGCTTGACTAGTGCTAGCACACTCCTGTAATCCCAAGCACTTGAGAGGTGGAGGCAGGAAGACCCGAAGTTCAGTGTTCTCTTTGGCTATATAGAGAGTTCAAGGCTATCCTGGGCTAGAGGAAACTGTCTGAAAAATGTAATGGGCTGGAGAGATGGTTTCGAAGATAAAGCACTTAAAGATGTAAAGGGAGGACCTGAGTTTGGATCTCCAGAGCCCACATAATGTCAGGTATAGTATTTTGCGTGTCTGTAACACAAGTAGTCCTAAGGAGAGGTGAGAGGTGAAGACAGAAGAGTCCCCAGAAGTTCACGGGCCAGCATTTAGCTTACACGGATAACCCTGACTCAAACAGTGGGAGACATGAACCAACACCCAAGGTTGTCATCCAATCTCTAAATGCTGCGCTCACACTCATACAAGCACACGCAACACCAACCCACTTATCAATCATATATACAGGGGAGGGGGAAAGTAAGGAAACAACCAAAAATTAAAATCCAGAATAGCAACAACCAAAAGGTCATATTCTGGGCCAGCCAAGAAGGCTCAGTAGCTAAAGGTGATTACCATCATGGATGAAGACACAAGTTAGATCCCCAGGACCCACATGGTGGAAAGAGAGAATATACTTCCAAAAAGTTATCCCCTGACCTCTGTGTAGATGCAGTAGCTTGCCTACACTCACCCACATATATACAGACACAATACATAAGTAAAGAGAATCTTAAAGAGTGGTGTCTTGGATAGTTCAGTATGAAAAGGGGCTTGCTGCCAAGTCTAACCACATTGAGTTCGATCCCTAGGACCCACATGGTAGGAAGAGAGAAATGACTCCTGCAAGTTGTCCTCTGGCCACCATGGTGTACCCCCCATAAGTACATAAATAAATGGATCTCTCTCTCTGTCTCTCTCTCTGTCTCTCTCTCTCTCTGTGTGTGTGATTGTTACACCAAGCAAAGCAAACTGAATCATCAAATTGGCTCAGTCACCCGATAAGCCCCAGAGTAACTGCCACCTCCCAATACCCAGCCTTTCTTATCTCAGATCACATTAAGCAGAAAAACAAGTGAGGGAAAAATCCGCAAATAATTACGGAGGTGGGCAGAGTTTATTTTGTGATTGAAATAGTTGATAACACTTGTATAAGGAGCAAAAAACATCTCCCATAAAAATGTAATCTTAATGTTTTTGTTGCTGAAAAAAATATCTGTGAATCACGAATTATGAAAAGCAGCAGCAGGGAAGGCTGTGGACGAGTCTCTGCAAGCATCTCAGGTATCCGATGAGCTCACGCCTAGGTCCAGCTTGGCTTCAGGACTGTTGGGATTCTATCAGGTTCCCAGCTCTAGGCTGCCTTGATGCTGGCTCCAGGCCTTGCCCGGCTCTTTTCCCATTGCCAGATGTTTGAGAAATATTCTGGAAGGAGTGGAAAACCAAAGCTTGGCTGGTCACTTGAGACCACAATTAGAGCTGAACTGTATTGCTCCCCAGTTTTTCTTTCTTTCTTTCTCTCTCTCTCTTTTTTTTTTTTTTTTTCTTCCCTTGAGACAGCCTCTTGCTATATAACCCTGGGTGGCCAAGATCTCACTCTGTAGCCCAGGCTAACTTTGAACTTGAGATCCTTCCAGGCAGACACCACTATATCTGGCCATACATTGTCTCAATCTTCTTCTTCTTCTTCTTCTTCTTCTTCTTCTTCTTCTTCTTCTTCTTCTTCTTCTTCTTTTTCTTCTTCTTCTTCATCTCCTTCTCCTCCTTCAAAAAAGGGTCTTACTATGTAGCTCTGGCTTTCCTGGAACTCATCCAGTAGACCAGGCTGGCCTCAAACTCACAGAGATCTGCCTGCCTCTGCCTCCTAATGGTTGCTGGGATTATGGATGTACTATATCATGCACAGTTTGTTTTAGTTGTAAATATAAAGAAAGATCTTAGGTTGGGTAGCTCAGTGATAGAGGACTTGTCCGGCATGCAGGAAGACCTGGTCAAGTCCTAGCAAAAAGGGTAGGGGTAGAGGAGAAGACTGAGTTAGAGACAGAAGGGAGGCAGAGACAAAAGAAAGGGAGGGAGGAAAGAAGGAGGAGGGGAGGGGGAAAAGAGGAAGGAGAGTGAAGGAGGGGGAATAGGGGCATGGAAGGAAAACAAGAGGGAGGGAGGGAGGGAGGAAGAGAGAGATGAGGGAAAGACAAATGTCCATATCTAGCATATTTGATCAAGGGCAGTATTAAAAAAAAATCCCCCCTTCTACCTTTAATCCTACCACTTGGGAGGCATAGGCAAACAGATCTCTGATTTCAAGACCAACCTGGTCTACAGAGTGAGTTCCAGGACAGCCAGGGTTACACAGAGAAACCCTGTCATGAAAACAGCAATAAAAATTCCCCATTGATTTGATGACACATGCCTTTAATCCCAGCACTCTGGAAGCAGAGACAAGTAGGTCTCTGAGTTCAAGGCTAGTCTGGTCTACATAGGGAGACTCTGCTTCAAAAGGAAAGAAATAGAATACTCTGTAAGCAGACTAGACAGGCCTGGGGAGTCAGGGCAGACCCTGGCCAGTTGAGAGACATGGTTTCTACCAGTGTGTGGTGCAGGTTGGAGCAGGCAGGAGATCTGAGGCAGGAGACTGGAGAGCTGAGGCAGAGGAGCAGAGGAGATGCTGGGTGGAGCTGAGAAGTGAGCAGCATAGGGAATGGGGAATGCCCCAGAGGCTACCAAAACAGTGGCTTTGGGGACATTTCAGGGCCCTGACCCAGGCAGCCCTTCCAAGTATCTTGACCATGACAACTTGCTCCATATGTCCAGTGCCCTTGAGAACACAGGACTAAGGAAAGGGAATAAAGGAAAGGGAAGGGAAGATAGAGGGCCTAGACAATTGTCCCTAGTTATCTTTTCTTTTTCTTCGTTTTTTGTTTTTTCAAGGCAGGGTTTTTCTGTATTGCTTTGGAGCCTGTCCGGGAAGTAGCTCTGTAGAACAGGCTGCCCTAGAACTCACAGAGATCCGCCTGCCTCTGCCTCCCGAGTGCTGGATTAAAGGCGTCCTCCCCACCCCCCCAGCTTCCAGTCACCTTTTCTTTCTGGTGTACATTCAAGGTCAGCCTACTGATACCTATTTCCATGACAGAAGAGCCAGAAAGGGCAGATATAAATAAAGCCATGTGACTTCAAGTTCATTCTTCTCCCTTCTTTATTTTGGAGACACTGGGGATTGAACCCAGAATCTTCTCATGCCGATCCATGCTTTTCTGGTGACTTACAACCTCAGCCCCTCACTTGGGGATTCTCGGAAGTCATTCTACTGCTGAGCTATATTCCCAGCTAAGACTTGTGTGTCCATGTCTAAGCTAGTTTACATTTTAAATGTTATTTATTTTATGTGTACAGGTGTTTTGTCTGTATGTGTGCCTGTGTACCACATGCATGCCTGGTGCCCAAGGAGGCAAGAAGGTGCTGGAACTAGAGTTCCAACTGGAGGCCTGGAACTGGAGTTATAGACAATTGTGAACCACGATGTGGGTGCTGGGAACCTAACCCCAGTCCTGTGGAAAAGCAGCCAGTGCACTTAACTACTGAGCCATCTCTCTGGCCGCTATTTTTACTTTTTAAATGTGTGGTGCAGGTGCTGGATGAGGAACTGGAGTTACCAATATGGTGCTGTGAAGGGAACTTGATTCCTCTGCAAGCAGCACTCTTAACCCTGAGCCATCCATCTAGCCCCAGGTCTTTGCTTGTTTGTTTCAATTTGGAACAGTTTCACTGTGTGGTCTAGGCTTGCTCGGAACTGTTGATCTCCCTACAGGAAAGTCGGCGAGACCTAGTTCCATGAATCCAGCCCAGGCTGAAAAACCTAACATCATGTAGGACCACCTTCTTCAAGGGCAGAGCCCTGGAGCCTGGCCTCTTTGGGGTCTGTCCAGAGGACTTGGGGTGGCCTTCATACAAACGTGGTGAGCTGCTGACATCACAAGGCTAAGCCCTAGGTTTCCCCCAAATGAATATCTGCTATGTGGGACTCATCCAAACACTGCTGGGAATACAGCATTTAGTCCCACCACAGATCAGAAAGGAGCATATTTTTCAAATCTCAAAGTGACTATTCTGAAGCATGAATCTAACACTTTAAATAGGCACGCAAGGGTAAGTGGAGCCCAGGTCCATGGCTAGCCCTGCATAAATCTCCAATCCCAGCACTCTGGAGAGGCAAGCAGAAGAATCAGAAGTTCAAGGTCATCCTCAGTTACATAGAGCACTCAAAGCCAGTCTGGGCTCACCAAAATTAAAGGAGAGAGGGCAACTGTTGGAAAGATGGCTCAGTGGTTAAGAGTACTTACTGTGGGCTAGAAAGATGGCTTAGTGGTTACAGCACTGACTTCCAGCACCCCACATGGCACAACTGTCTACCAGTCCAGGGTCCAACACTCTCACACAGACATATATACAGGCAAAGCACCTATTAAGAAAATAAAAATAATTTAAAAAGAGTACTTGCTACTCTTGTAGAAGACCCCAGATCAGTTCCCATCATCCTTGTCAGGTGACTCCCAGCCACTTATATCTTCAACCCCAGGGGACCCAATGTCTCTAAGGTCACCTGTACTCATATGCACAAAACCCACACAATACATGTCCTTAGTAATTAAAATAAGCCAGAAATGGCAGTGTTTTTAATCACAGCACCCAGGAAGCAATGGAAGACAGATCTCCCTGAATTCAGGGCCAGCCTGGTCATTTCCAGTCAGCCAGGAAAACACAATGTAACTTTGTCTAAAAAAATAAACATCCAGGCTGTGGTGCCTCACTCATTTAATCTCAGCATTTGGGAGGCAGAGGCAGGCAGATCTCTGAGTTCAAGGCCAGCCTGGTCTACAGAATGAGTAGCAGGACAGCCAGAATACACAAAAAAAATCCTGGCTCGAAAACAAAAACTAAAACAAAACAAAACAGCAAAAGAAACCAAACCAAACCAACAAGAAAGCAAATAAAAATAAGTAATAAATAAATAAATACCTTTAAACATTGCCTTTTTTGTAGAAGAAAAAGGAGTAGCTTCTAATCTATTCTTTTTGGGTAGCCAAGTAAATGGCTTACACCCCAAACAGGAGCAGGAGGTGCCCTGATGGTGGGGATTGGAGGGACGTGTGATGACGATAGCTCGGTAGCTCTGTACAATGCTGTCTGTATTGATCAACCGGTCTGATAGCTGCCAGCTGTCCCATTCCTTCATGACATAATGTGTGTGCATCTGGGGCCAAGCGAGGGATCGTGGGACTGAGTAACGTTAAAAAATAAGGAGAGGAAGAAAAGAAAATGATTGCATTAAGCAACGCGATCTTCTGCCATGGACAGCTGGTGATAGCGGAGCTTTCAATCTTTTATTTTGTCTGGAGGAGAACAGTGAAGTCTGGTGTTTAGCTGTATTTTGTATTGATTCTGGAAATGACAAGGAAAATTTCAGAAACTCAAACAAACGCAGAGACATTTGTAAAACGAAGTTCTGAAGCAACGGCGTTCTCCTGCTGCTTGGGCGTTTTTTTTTACTGGGGATCAGTCCTACACTTTGGACACTAGCGTAGAAAGAATTTCACATTAAAAGTGCTTCTATGGGGCTGAGGGAGATGGCTCAGTGGGTAAAGGTGCTTGCCTTTCAATCTAACAACCTGCATTTGATCCCCGGGACCCACTCCGTGGAAAGAGAGCTGACTCCCACAAGTTGTCTCCTTACCTCCACACACACTCTGTGACAAGCACTTGCCAAGTATCCTTCCACACGTTAAATAAATAAACGTTAAAAAGAATATAAGCCATCTATCAATTTTATTAAAACTTGAATAACACTCTATAAATAAAGCAAGGGGATTGAATTGAATGCGCACGCGCAGAGAAAGCACCATAGAGAGGGGAAACGCGGTTTCCAAACATCCGCAATTATGAAAAATACAATAACCAAGCAGGCAATGTTTCAAATTAAATTCCTAAACGTACATTTCATTTGACTTCATAAAACATCACTTACATTGTAGTCATCCCATTTAATTATTAAAAACTCCCATCCAACCGGATTAATAACTACGGGAAAGATGCTTTCTCGATGCGAAATTCTCTTCTGCTTACCACTACTTCATTATGAAGACGATCCCTCATTCTCGAATGTTCTCCTGTCCCTCAAAGACCTAGTGTTAACTCATCTTTAACGCTCTAAATTATTTAAGTCAGAAGCTAAGAGATCCACAGCCAGACAGAATGACACCCGTGTGTTGTTTTATGGTTTCATTTTTCTTATATGGCATTTTCTTAAGCTCAGGCAAGTTTTAAAGATTTACAGCTGATAAACAAATGAGCCAGGCGTGGTGATGCAGGCTTGTGATCCCAATTCTGGGAGCTGAGGCAGGGGGATCTCCAGTTTGAGGGCAGTATGGGCTACAGAGTGAGTTTCAGGTTGGCCTAGGCTATATACAGAGTAAAACCTTGCCCTCAGAGGGTGAAGGTGCTAGATCACAGCCTGACATCCTGGGTTTGATTCTTACAATGATACCTACCCACAAGTTGTCCTTTGACCTCCCAATACCCACTGTGGCACAAACATGCACATCAAGACATACATATGCGCACACAAACACACATCCATTTACCAAATAAATAATTAAAGACAATGAATTAATAAATAGATTAAAAAAGAGTCAAAACAATTTAAAGTGCGGCGGTGGTGGCAGTGGCGGTGGCAGCTGCTGGTGGCACATGCCTTTAGTCCCAGCACTCAGGAACAGAGGCAGGCAGAGAGTTTGAGACCAGCCTGGTCTACAGAACGAGTTCCAAGACAGCCAAGGCTACACAGAGAAACCCTGTCTTGAAAAACAAACAAACAAAAATTTAAAAATAATAGTTAAGGGAAAAAAGTAATTGAAAGCCAACTTCAGTTAACAGTAAGACTCTGCCTCTAAACACAAACACACCAATAAACAAGCAAAGTGAAAGCTGTACTTGAGTGAAGAAAACCAGTCTCTCCATGCACTGGCTACCTCACGGATGCTGGACACACATTCTCTTTTTCTTTGGTTTTTTGAAATAGGATTTCTCTGTGTAATGATCCTGGCTGTCCTGGAACTTGCTTAGGAGACCAGGCTGGCCTTGAAATCAGAGATCCACCTGCCTCTGTCTCCCGAGTTCTGGATCAAAGGCATGTGCCACCACCAATGTAGAAGACACACATTTTCTTAATTATCCAGTCCAAAAGCATAAGGCAAATGTGATTGGTCCCATTTTACAGATGGGGAAAAAAGAGACATGGTAGGTCAGTCTGTCAGAAGTCACATATTTTACTATTAATCTTGTTGCTATCACAATTTATAGTAATCATCTATCATAATTTCCAATATGGTTGCTAACATCAAGTTTTACAGACATGATTTGGTTGCTATTGGATCATTAGCAATTTTAAGACCTGATGTGAACCATGGGGGATTCTAGGCAGTTGCTCTACCACTGAGCCACAACCCAGCCCCTCACTGGGGGATTCTAGGCAGGTGCTCGGTGCTCTACCTCCAGCCTTTCATATAAGATTCCAGGCAGACCCTTTACTGCTGAGGCACTCCCCAATTACCTCACTGGGGTGTTCTTAGTGAAGGCTGTATTGATGAACCTTGACCCCAAGTTCCTTTGAATTTTGTATTTCAGTACAAGGGTTTCATGAAGTTTTCTAAGCTGTCTTTGAATTCACTCTTTCTCAAGGCCCAGACTAGCCTTGAGAATGGTATTCTTCTCTTAGCCTCTTGAATCTCTGAAATGAGAAGACTTCACCATCAGGACTGGCTTTATTATTGTATAACTGGATGACATGCCAAGGAAATTGAACCTCCCAGACAAGCTCCTAATGGCTACATAGCTAGACTGGATGAGGTGGGAAGTTGCCTCCCGATTGCAACTGTGTTCTTAAAGTTTTTGTTGTCCTATTAAGCCTTCTCCTGGGTGGTTGTGGACACAAAACAAGATTTCAGTTGCCTTGTAGGCTGTGAGGTGGATAGGAAGGCTGTTTTATTAGGTTTGGGGGCCTTTGTACTTAGAGAAGCTTTTGTGTATCACTCAACCACCATTTCTAGCGAGTTGGGGAGATGAGTCCACAGGCTTAGGAAAGACAAGTCCATTGCCATGGTTACAATGGCCCAGTACTCCAAAGGGTATATATGTGTGTGTGGATGAGGGTGAGTCATGACAGATATTTCTCCTGCTCTGTTAATTCACAAACAAGGAGGTGAGGCTGTCCGGGAAGTCCACCAAAGCAACGTGATTTACTTGTAACTTACAAGACATTAAAGAGACCTTGACTCAAAGCCCTCTAGACAGACTGAAAATTACCTATGACCTAAGAATGCTTTTTCATGAGGTTGGTGTCAAAATTGGCTCACGAGCAAATCCCCTGGAGGATAAAAAGCCTGCAGGCTTGTTTTGATTTCAACATGGTTCATGAAGGCAGGTATGTGTGGTCACTTCAGGTCCACTGGTCCTTATTTGTGAGTGGGTTGGGAGGGGTGGGGTTGGGCAGGAGCATTGCTTTACCCAGGAGGCAACATTTCCTTTTGTCTTTTCATGTTCTGCGGGATGGAACCTAGGGCCTCACACATTTAGTTAAGCAAGCATTCTTTTCTCAGCTACACCCGAAGCCCCTCCCTGGGGGATTCTAGGCAGGTGCTCTCTCACTGAGCCACACCCTAAACTCCTCACTGGGGGATTCTAAGCAGGAGAATGGAGAGTTCTAGACCAGTCTGGGCTATCTATCACAGGACCTTGTCTCAAAACAAAAGTGTGAGCTATGACCATTGTAGGACACATCTGGCCTAGCAAACCAAATGAGTTAATGCTGTGAGAAGAATCCAAGGATGTGGTCAAAGATCCCTTCCGGAACCAGGAATAAGAAGAAGCAAAACCAAAAGTGGCTGAGAGCCAGGTGTGGTGGCACTTGTAATCTCAGCACTCAGGAGGTGGGGGCAGGAGGACCAAGGTTCCTGGGTCTTCCTCAGCTACACAGTGAGCTCAAGGTCATCTTTCAGGGTAGCAAGCAACTCAGTTAATTCCAACAAAGTTAGCAAAGGGTCCTTTGTATGGTCATAAGAAAGCAGAAGTACAGAGCCTGAGCACTGGGAACAGAAAAACACAGAACAAGATGATGTAAGAGGGTGGTGAATGAATGAATGAATGAATGCAGTCCTGGCTGGGCTTTTTTTTTTTTTTTTCTTGGCAGGGTCTCAGGTAGATCAGGCTGGTCTTAAACATTTTATATAAAGAAGGATAACCTCAAACTCTTTTTAAAATTCTGAGTGTGCATGTACGTTTGTAAGTAGGTGTGTGCAAGTGCAGGTTACTATGAAGGCCAGAAGAGGATGTTGGAACCCCAGGGGCACTGGGAACTGAACTCACATCCTTTGCCTGAATGAGTATGCTTAACTGCTGAGCCATCTATCTCATCAGCTCCCAAACTTCAACTTTTCTTTTTCTCCACCCCTGATGTTTTTGAGACAGGGTCTCAATGCACAGCCCTGGCTGTCCTGGAACTCACTCTGTAGACCAGGCTGGCCTTGAAATCAGAGAGCTGCCTGCCTCTGCCTCCCGAGTGTTTAGATTAAAGATGTGCACCACCACCGACCTTGAACTCTCGATCATTCCTACCTCCAGGTGCTAGGATTACTGGAATGCTAGGTTATGACAGGTTGTAAATGGAACCCAAGGAGTCTGTGCTTGCTAGGTACGTACTCTATCATCTAAGCCACAACCTTCTTTTCTTTTTACCTCAGTACTTGGGAATTGAACCTGGGGCATTGCACATGCAAGGCAAGCTTTATCTATCACTCAGCCACATCCTCAGCCTAGAAACTATGTGGTTAATTAAATAATATATGTCATGTATATACATGTATATATATACATATATATATATACATTTATACATATATATGATATATATATTTCCCCAAGTGTGATGGCACATATTTAATCATAGCAATTGTGAGGGAGGCAGAGGCAGGCTGTGAATTCAAGGCCATCCCATCTACATAGCTAGTTCTAGGCCAGCCAGAGTTTAATAGTGAGAGACCCTTTCTCAAAAACAAAACACTACACACACACACACACACACACACACACACACACACACACACACACATATGGCTATTTTGTCTGCATATATGTTTGTTTACCACATTTGTGTAGTGTCCCTTGAAGTCTAGGACTCCCATGGGATGGAACTGGAGTTACAGACCTTTGTGAGCCATCAATATGGGCACTAGGAATTGAAACAGGGTCCTTTGGAAGAAGATCAAGTGCTCTTAACCACCAAGCCACCTCTCCATCCCAGGAAACTGTTCTTAGACCCTCATCATTTTATCTCATTCTCTATGCTCACCGAGAGCACAGTGAGTCAGACAGGTTAAGAAACCGATTCAAAGTTGCCCAGAGACTATGCTGCCCACAGAGTGTGCCTAGCTGTAGTCTGTTCCTTTGGCCCTCTCAGGCCTCTGAGACACAGGCTGGAAAAGTGTTGAGTTCCTTCTGCTGTGGCAGCTGCAGCCTGGATTGTTCCAGGGAGCACAGAGTAGGCGGCGGATTTTGAAGAGAGGCAGTGACAGGAAATTTGGTCTATTGTTTGAAACAAGAGGTGCAAACAAGTCCTGGGCTTTGAAGAGCTGAATAACAGATTCCTCTGGGAGTGGAAAGGCGAGAAGCTACAAGATTCTTGAGCTCGCGTCAAAGGCAGCACCGTGCTGAGGACTTCAGGGGAAGAGGAGACCTTAGAAGAAACTGGGGCAGGATTTGTTTGAAACAAATGGATCTTAAATAAATCAGGCTACAGCAGATGACAAGGAGGGGATATGAGATAACCTCCCCCCCTTCTTTTCTTTTACCTTAGGAAGCTCTTTTTTTTTTTTTTTTTTTTTTTTTAATAGAAAAAGAGCATGCAACTTGGGGGGTGGAGAACTCAGTAAAACACAAAGCGATTCCAGAAGTAAATAGAATCAAACCTTGCCTCCTGGCCTCACTCTGTTGGTAATAAAACTTGTGATCTGATCAACCGTAGCTTGTGTAAACTGATCCTGCCTCCCACTCACTCACTGGTATTAAACTTAGGAATGAGAAAAGCTGAGATACTTGTTTGAAATTAGTTCCAATTGGTTCCCTAAACTACCCGCCTTAGACTCTCACAGCGTATCTGCGACCCCTCCCTTCCCAATGTGGAAGCCAGAGTAGGCTAGTTAATCAGATACTTCCCCCACCCCAGACAGTCCATTAAACCAGACTCCCCTCCAGTGAAGAAGAAAGAGCCCTGAGCAATTATTAAGTAGATTCCCAATGATGACTAGGGAAACACACCCTCTCCCAGCCGCATAGATTGCCAAACTACCAGCCCTGCTGTACTTAAGGGGGACTTTTGACTCTCTTCATCGTCTCTGCAATCAATGATTCATTCAAGATCAAGGTTAAGTTATCCCTTTTTATGATAGATGCCCTGGACCAGGGTGTCTGGAGCCTCCACCACCACAGAAAGATGTCTGCAGACAAGAACTCCACTGCCAAGGATTGCTGGCAAGTCGGCTGCTGCAAGGTAAGACCAAAGGTCCTTCCTGGGCCAGCAATACCTGAGGTTACCTGCAGGGGTGGGAGAGAGACTATCTTTCGGACACCTTGTAGGTTCTGACCAGGTAGAGAGGGGGTCAGACACCCAGACAGGCCTGGGTGGTATAGCAAACCCTGGTGCAGGGGTTGGGGGATGTGTCTCAATGATAGATGCTCACCAACTAGACACTAACTAGGCTCAAGGATTCATCCCCAGCTCTGCCAAGCCTCCCTGAACCTCAGTCTTCTCCCCTGTAAAAGATGCAAAGACTTTGCTCTTCTTCCTGACTAGAAAACTTGGCTTGCAAAGCCTAGAGACACACTTATTGAGAAACCTAGTGTCTAATCAACACAGGGATTAGGTGTTTTTATAGGCAAAAGTGTGACTTCCCATCTCAGGATGTCTTACGTGGCTCTACTCTGCCAAGAGAGTTCCTATAAATGTTTTATTGGAGGGGATGGGGCGATGCTCAGAAGTTCCCAAGGGGAAGGGAGTAGAAGAGAGATATTGAGTGTTCCACTCCCTTGAAATCCCAAGAGTGTTTGTCTACTAGCCATAGTAACACACCTTTGCAGGGTTACTCTCTGTGGGATTTTCACCTCTGTCAGGTATTATTTTCTTGTGCATACCACATAACCTCAAATATAGCTGATATTTCTCCAGGGATTTTTTTTTTAATGGTGTGTGTGTGTGTGTGTGTGTGTGTGTGTGTGTGTGTGTGTGTAGCCAGGAGGTCCTCCCAAAACCTGGAGCTCTCTAATTCAGCTAGCC
Organism: Phodopus roborovskii; assembly: GCF_943737965.1. NCBI lineage: Eukaryota > Metazoa > Chordata > Mammalia > Rodentia > Cricetidae > Phodopus > Phodopus roborovskii. Next base: position 11,311,457 of record NW_026126598.1, on the reverse strand, counting down.
TAGCTGGCTAGTAAGCCCTAGGGATGGATCCTCCTGGATCTGTCTCCCAAGTGCTGGGGTTATGGGTACCCTGTGCCTCCTGACCTAGCTTTTCTTGCCTAAGCCCTGGGTGTTACACTCAGCCCCTAATTCTTGTGTGGCAAGCACTTAGCTGACTGAATCATCTTCCCAGGGAAATTAGAAACATTTTAAAAATTGCATTTAGAGTGTGTGTGTAGACACCACAGCATGAGTGTGGACAACTGGTGGACACGATTCTCTCTTGCCTCATGGGTCTTGGGAATTGAACTCAGTTGATCAGGCTTGACAGCAAGCGCCTTTGCCCACTGAGCCATCTTGCTGCTCCACCCCAGGGATATTTTAAACTCTCTTCAGTGCAAAAGTTATTGTATTCCCAACCACCTTGCTTGATTACCTCCCCAGAAAACACAAATACACACACACACACACACACACACACACACACACACACACACAAGCCATTGCTGTCAGCGTGATCCAGCCCTCAATAGTAATTTCAGATATGAGTCTACTTTATTTCACATTGTGTTCAAAAAGGCAGGAAATTTTGCTTCTCTGTATGTGGTTGTGGTCTTGGCCCTGGTTTCTCAAATAAAACATCCCAGTGAAACAGGACTTTAAGTTGGATATGAGGCTAGCCCCTTGCCAAAGTCAGACCTACCCAAAACACATCTCAAACTGGTAATAAGTGGTTATGTTGCCAAAAGAGCAAAGGATTACAATGCTCTGTGGCTTAAAGAATGCATGTTGGGGAAGTAAAGGCATTTACTAACCAGCAAAGACAAGCCAAAGGACCAGGGTGGGGTAGGAGGTGGGGAAGTCCTTTCTTCCTTTGGAATTTCTTCCCTCGATGCTTAGGGACAGAAAGATCAGGATCATACACCTGGTTCTGGTTGCCAACCTAGCACAAAGTAGGCCCTCAATAAATACTGGTGGGAGGAATAAGTCATAAATAAATACATCAGTTGCTTGAGAAAGCTACCTCGGGGGAGGGTAGCTGACATCATGCCATTAAAAGACGCTGGAAAATTGGGCTGGGAGATGGCTCTATCTGCAAAGTGCTTGCCTTGCAAATGTTCGGACTGGACTCTCATCCCCAGATCCCACGTAAAAAGCCCATGGGTGTGGTGGCACTGGCTTGGAATACCTACACTGGGAGGGCAGAAAAAGGTGGATTCTTGGGGCTCCCTGGCCAGCTAGACTAGCCTATTTAGAAAATTCTATACCAGCGAGAGACCCCTAATAAAGAAAAAAAAAAAAAATTGGATGATGCTCGGTGAGAAAGACATGTGAGGTTCTTTATTTAATGTGTGTATGCATGTGTGTGTCTGTGCATGTGTGCCCTACTGGACACTCACTATAGGATATTCATGGAGGGCAAAGGACAACCTCCTCCTACCACATGGGTTCTAGGGATTGAACTTGGGTCATTAGGCTTGGTGGCAATTTCACAAATATCTTTACTTACTGAGCCTCTTTGACAGCCCTTACCTTAGTGCGTTTTTGTTTTGTTTGTCTTTTTCACTATGTAGCTCTGGCCAGTCTGGAACCCCCTGTCTCTGCCTCCTGAGGGCTGTGACTTAAGGTGTAGGCTATCTCCCTGGAGCTGGAGTCTCAGGCAGTTGTGGGTGTTGGGACTGGAACTTGGGTCCTCTGCAAGATCAGACTGTGTTCTTAATCCCCAAGCCATCTCTGCAGTCTCTTTAATTGTTTTTTTTTTTTTTTTTTTTTTTTTTTCTGCTGGCCACTAACTGTGTGAATGACTAGCATTTGACTCTGTGGTGGTGTACAAGCTGTGTTGTTACTAGCCAGCTGCCTCCAGTTTGCTGAATGGGAAGATGAGGTGAAGGCTCATTTCAGTGCAGGAAATGGACACTTGGTAGGACCTGTATGGCTGGCAGCTAGGTGGCATCTTGTCCAAAATGACAAGTTTCCCATTGATTCTCCAGAGATGCACCTCAGGCACACCCCCACCTTGCTGACATCTTGAGATTCCAATCCGTACCCTACCACCTTGGCTCCTAGTTTAGCAGCCTGCTGTATTTTCTTTCCTTGTATTAGGAGATTTAGTGGTGACATACTGAGCATGCTTTTTCAGATCCCAAATGTCTTCCACCTGTCCCTCCTCCACCCTTAAATCCTGCCCTACTCAAGAACCCATCATTTTCGAATTCTTTTGCTCACCCAAAGCCAGAATGAGTTTCAAAGCTGGGAGTGTGGTTTAGTGATGAAGAGACTGCCTACGATTACCCAGTTAGGGCCTAGGGTTATGGCTCAACTGTAAGAAACCCACCTAGAATCCCCTATTGAGGGACTAGGATGTGACTTGGTGGTAGAGCACTTCCCAAAACTCCTCAGTGAAGGGTTGAATGGGTGTGGGGCTCAGTGGTAGAGCACCTGCCTAGAATCCCCCAGGTGAGGGGCTGGGATATGACTCAGTGGTAGAGCACCTTCCAACATACATAAGGTTCTGGGTTCAATCCCAGGTGCCCCAAACAAACAAATAACTAAATGGAAATGTAAAACAATGAATAAGGGGGCTGGAGAGATGGCTCAACAGTTAAGAGCACTAACTGATCTTCCAGAAGACCCAGGTTCAATTCCCAGCACCTACGTGGCAGTTTACAACTAACTGTCTGTAACTCCAGTTCCAGGGGACCTGATACCTTCACACAGACACATACGCAGGCAAAACACCAATGCACACAAATAAATAAATAAATAAACAAAAACGAATAAGTCTTAGCTACTTGTTCATATCAACACTAACACTAAGGCACACCTTATCGTCTCATGTAGCCCAGGTGGCTTTGACACATCATTAGACTCTAAACTGTTAAACTCTAAGGGCAGGGACCTTGTATGTCCCTTGTAGGTCTCTTTGTAGTGTCTGACACAATGTTCTGCTCCACAGGTGGTGCTGGGTGATTAAGGGATGGGTTTTTCTAGAGTGATTAGTGACATCTCTGTCTGTCCCCCAGAAAGTGTTTTTTTAAAAGAACATGGGAGGGACTGGAGAGATGGCGCAATGGTTAAGAGCACATCTCCTGCCTAGGATGTGACGTTGGTTCCCAGAACTCACATTAAGTAGCTCACAACCATACACACACACACACACACACACACACACACACGCGCGCGCGCTTCAAACCAACCACCCCACCCCCCAAAAAAATCCAACTTGGATTCTGCAGAATCACCATTTGGTGCCTGTTGTACCTTTCCTGCCCAGATCTTGAGATTTTCCGTTTTGCCCAGACACTGTTGCATTTCACACTTACTTCAATTAGTACTAATAGAACCCCACTTGGTGCCTTTTGTTGGATGTCTCCTTGGAGGCTCAGGAGAATTTTACAAGAAAGTATTAATTATTCCCATTTTACAGACAGGAAACCGGAGGCCAAGAGGCAGTGACTCAGTGGCAAAATTAGGACGTGATTTTCCCTTGCAGTTTGCAATTGTCTCCCATAATGATGGGATCATGCACTCCTTTACTGCGTCAGAGTTAAATTACTGTCTAAGAAATGACATGTCAGGCAGGGGCCAGAGGAGTACCTTGCTTGGTAGAATTTTTGCTTGGCATGTACAAAGCCATGGGTTTAATCCCCAACACTTCATGAATCCAGGCACAGGGGCACATGCCTGTAGCCATAGCATTCTGGAAAGAGAAGGCAGGAGGATGGGAAGATTAAGTTCATCCTTGGCTATATAATGAGTGTAAAGTTAGCCTGGGAGATGGATATATATATATCCTTGTCTCCAAAAAACAAACAAAAAAACCAACCACAGTTTTGACATCTTTTGAGAGTCTGGCTTTATTATATCTAGCTACTTAAAGCTCTAAAGACATAATACAGACTTCCAAAAACTGACAGTAGATCAAACATTTAATCTGAATAGAGCTTGAGGGAATTAAAATAAAAAGTTTCCAACCCCCTATGAGGGAGATCAGCTTTCCAGTTCTCTGCTGGAGCAAGCCTTTAGATTCTTACAAACCATACTTACCCAGGACAAAAATAATATACAACTTGACAGCCCATGACAACGAAAATCCAATTACAGTTCACAGAAACAAATCTTCACTTGACTCGAACTGCAGAACTGCAGGGGTGTGTCATACGAAACTTGGAGCTGGTAAGATGACTCAGTGGTTATAAGTGCATGGTGTTCTTCCGAAGGACCCCGAGTTCTGTTCACAGCACCCATGTTAGGTGTAAACTCAGTTCCAGGGTGTCTGACACTCTTTTGTGGTTTCTGCAGGCATCTGCATGCTGATGCACATGCCTACACATAGAAACATACACGTAATTAAAAATAAAACAAGAAGTATGGGGAATAGAACAATACTTTGTATCATGAAAAAAAATTTAAAAAATAATCATATACACACACATATATATAAATATATATGTATATATATATTTGCACGTGGCTGCATGTTTATGGTGTGTGTGTTCATATGCCTGTTTTTTTGTGTGCATAGTGCATACATGTAGATGGCCAAGGATGGCTTCTGGGGTTTCTCTCAATCAGTCATCATCAAGACAGTGACCAGTCAGTTATCTAGCTTGCTCTGGGGATCCCCTATCCCTGCCTTCTACATGGGAATAACTGGTGGACCCCTATCCCACTCAGAATTTAAATGGGTGGTGGGGATTTGAACTCAGGTCCTCTTGCTTGACCAGCTTTACCATCTGAGCCTCTCCAGCCCCAACATACATACACACACACACACACACACACACACACACACACACACACACGAATGTATGTGTACATGTCTATGCACATACATATATTTTGAGACAGAGTCACATATAGGTCAAGTTGGCCTTGAACTTTGTAGCTATGAATGATGTTGAACTTTGGATCCTCCTGCTTCCATCTCTGAAGTGTTGATCATATGACTCTACCAAGAGCGGTGGCTCACACCTATAATCTCAGCAGTAATGATTCTGCAGGAGAGGATCAGGAGTTTAAGGCCAACCAGGGCCACATAGAGCTACCTTTTCTAAAATCGCAGATAGAACACACATGGCTTATCCTACTCAGGAGTCAAGGAAAGGAGTCATCAGCACAAATTCTGTCTTTGTACATTACATTAAAGAAGATAATAATAATAATACTATTTATGCAGCACTTTACTTACTTCAAGTCCTTTCAGGCTACTGACTAGGTACACTGTGCATTTCTGTTGATTCAGCAATGACATCAGTGGGCATCCTCTAGAGTAGCATTATACAGTAGGACATGTGTGGACACCTCACAAAGAGGAAGGAAAGGTTTAAAAAAAAAAAGCACTCTAAATACTAAGAAAGTTTATATGAGAATATAATACAGGTGATGGGAAGATGACTCAGTGGATACCCAAGCATGAAGATATGAGTGCTGATACCCCAAAGCAATATTGCCCAAAACAAACAAACAGACAAACATATAAAAGGTAAATGTCAGTGGCTGGGACAATGGCTCAGTAGTTAAGAGTGTTTGATGTTCTTGCAGAGGGCTTGAGTTCAGTTCCTTGTACCCACATCCTACAGCTTGAAAGCCCCTGTAGCTTCAGGGATCCAATGCCCTCTTCTGGCCTCCAAAGGAACCTGAACTCACATTGAGTGCGCGCGCGCGCGCACACACACACACACACACACACACACACACACACACGGGAAATAAAATGAAGTAAAAAGGACTTTAAAAATGCAAACTCAAAAAAAAAAAAAAAAAAAAACCAAACCCACTACTCCTATAGCAATATTGGTTGTGGAGACAGGAGAGTCCCTGGGCTAGCCTAGTGTACACAGCAGCGAACAGCCAGAGGTCTTCAAATGAGGTGGAAGGCGAGGACGTATACTGGCACTTGCCCTCTGATTTCCACTCACACACCGCTCCCCCTCCCTCCAGGTGTATGTGCACCTGCACACACCGTACACGCATACCAAAATCTTAAAAAATATAGATAGCACAGTTTTGGATTAAAATGAGACTAGAGCAAGGGAACTTGTGGCTGGTGAGGTAGGGTTTGAAAGCTTAAGTGATAAGAAATTCCAGGTCCTTTCCTACTTACTTGGATGTCCCCAAATCACAAGAGGTCTAGTCCGTGGTGTTAGATGTGTAACAAATATCTTTTCCTCTGCTTGCCTTGCTGGGGATCAGAACAAAGGTTTCGTGTAGGCAAGGGGAGAGTTTTACCACTGAGCCACATCTCCGGCCCCCACAATGCTATTCTAGACCCATGTTCAAAGAGTAGGCTGCTTCTTCTATCAAAAAGCTCAAGCTGCAAACTTTCTTAAGACAAGTGGGAGAGAACAGAGAGGAATCATTAAAGGTGTGGAAAGATCCCTACTGCAAGGATCATCAGTCTATTGCTGATCTGAAGTGCACGGCTGGCTTAAAGGTGGGCCAGAAGTGAAGCCTTTGATGATTTTATAAAGGGTCTTAGAGATGAAGACAGGCTCTCCCCTGAGACAGGCAGGGAGGGTGGCGAATACGACCATCTCCTATTTAGACTTGGTTCTTACAAGTTGGACAGGTTCTTGGTACAATTATATAACTCCACATACAGCTGGCATATAGAGATGAGTGAGGTACTGTGCGTGTAATTACATGTAGCAAAATGTGCACTTTTATTTGGTGGGTACTTACATCGTGCCATGAATAGTGTACTTAGAAATAATTAACATAAAGCATTAATTTAAAAAACAAAACAATTAAAAGTAGTTTGGCTTTCTTGAGCGGAAAAAAAAAATAGATCTGGAATCTTCTTTTATTCCTTTTAGCACTTGGTGCCAAATTGCTCTGGAAGGCAGTCACCACACATATACTTGTGTGTGCACTCACATACACAGAGATACACACACCTCTGTTATTCATAATGTTGTGATTTAAAGATAAAAACTTTACAGATTTGAAGTGTTTCCAAATGTCTGGTTTTAGATATTTGTGAATTGAAGACTGACAATTCTTTGAATGAATACCTTCAGCTAATTTTGAACACACACAATACACACACACACACACACACATTTTTTGTTTGTTTGTTTGTTTGTTTGTTTGAGACAGGGTTTCTCTGTGTAGCCCTGGATGTCCTGGAACTCACTATGTAGATCAGGCTGGCCTTGAACTCAACAGATCCACCTGCCTCTGTTTCCCGAGTGCTGGGATTAAAGGCATGTGCCACCACTGCCTGGTTCCAGCTAAACTTCTATATTTGTAAAATTCAGATATTTTTCCATATGACTTACTATGAATAGGGATTATTTTCTCTATCATATACAGCCATGTTTTTTATGACTGAGAATACATTATGGTGAAGGTTTTAATTGTATTTTATTTTTAACCATGTGCATGTGTGTGTTTATGTATGGGTATGTGAATAAGAGTTCAGGTACTTGTGGAGGTTAGAAGCATGGAATCTCCTAGAGTGGGAGTGACAACTGGTTGTGAGCTACCTGGCATGGATGCTGGAAACTGAACTCAGGTCCTTGAGAGGAGCAAGTGCTCTTAACCACTGAGCCATCTCTCCAGCCCCTGTGATATAGTTTTCAGACTGTGCATTGTTTATGGTTATGTGAAAAATTTTCACTTCTTTGCGATTAATGTGTGTGTGTGTGTGTGTGTGTGTGTGTGTGTGCATATATGCCATAGTACCTATGCGATGGTAAAAGATCATTTTCAGAGGTAGCTTGCTCTGTCTACCTGTGGGTTTTGGAGCTTGAACACATGTTGTTAGACATTTAGAGCAAGTGCTATTGTGCCATTGTGCCAAATGCTTTTTTAACTCTTTTGGCTTTTCGTGGGGGGGGGGGGGAGCTACCACCCAGCTCCTAAGTAAATCACCCATGGAGTCTTATTATTACTTAGAAATGCCTGGCCTTAACTTGGCTTTTTTTTTCTTGCAAGTTGATGTTCAGCCAAAGTATTGTAAAACGTGGATAACCACTGGTGTCTGGAGACTGTGGATTTACTCTGTGTAGCTGAGTGGCTACGTGGCTGGGTGGCTGGGGGGCTGGGTGGCTGGGGGGGCTGGGTGGCTACGTGGCTGGGTGGCTACGTGGCTGGGTGGCTGGGTGGCTGAGTGGCTGGGTGGCTGAGTGGCTGGGTGGCTGAGTGGCTGGGTGGCTGGGTGGCTGGCTCCTGAGACCCTCCTCTCCTTGTTCTCTTGTTCCTCTCCTTTTCCTCTCTTCTCCTTCTATTTATTCTCTCTGCCTGCCAGCCTTGCCTATTCTTGCTCCTGCCTCACTATTGGCCATTCAGCTCTTTATTAGACCATGAGGTTTTTTAGACAGGCGAAGAATCAATCACAGTTTCACAGAGTTAAACAAATGCAGCATAAAGAAAAGTCACACACCTTAAAATAATATTCTCCAACAAACAAAGTTATCCACTGAGCAATCTCCTGGGCTCTGGAATGTTTCTTGTTGACAACTATCTGAAACCAGTTCTAATTTGGATGTAAAAGTACTAAGAAAAAGAATTAAGGCTTTAGAATGAGTATCTCCATGTTTATCCTTTGAAACATATGGTTTAGAAGATCTGGGGATTATTATGATGACTTTAGTTTGGAAAACTTATTTTTTGGTGTTTCTTGGGGAGAAAATTTCTAGGGGAACAAATAAGGAATCAGAGCATAAAGACTTTCCCCACCAGAGAGATTAGGATTATTTGTGGGAGCTGGGTGGTGTTGACTCATGCCTTTAATTCCAGCAATCCAGAAAGAGAGGCAGGAGGTTCTCTGAGTTTGAGGCCATCCTGGTCTACAGAGTAAGTTCCATGACAGCTAGAGCTCTTCAGAGAAACTCTGTTTTTTTTTTTTTAAAGCTATTTATGGGAGGCTTTGCCTTGTTTTGTCATGTTTCAAACAATGCCCTTCAATGTAAGATATTTTTCAGTTTAGAAGAAAACATTTCTTTTAGAAAGGGTCTCACTTTGTAACTCTGCCTAGTCTAGACCTCAATATGTAGCCCAAATGTCCTTGAATTTGTGACAGTCCCCCTGCACCTGCCTCCTGTGGCTCCGTAGGTCACACCAATGGACCAATGCACTGCCAAGCCCACCTTGAAGCATTTTCTGATGGCTATTTCTTTCAAGGTTCAGTCTGTAAGAACAGTGACTGTTCTCTTTAAGACCAATGCTATGCATGCATTTGCACTTCTTGGGATTATCCAGAGAGGATCAATTTAGTAGGTATTACCCTGTATGGTAGTTTCAGAAAGGCACCAACTTTCACCTTAATGGGTTTTATAAACTAAACACGGATGTCACTAAGAGGAGAGTAAGTCTACAAAGCAAGGAGAGTAGGGGAGAGAAAAATCCCCAAGATATATTATAATTGTCTCTAACATTCCTTAGTATTACCACAGCCCCAGTAGAGTCTTGCTATCACTATTAACTATTATTTGCTGTTGTTGTTGGTCTTTTGAGACAGGGTCTTATTAACAAGGCTGGCCCCAAATTCCCTGTATATAATTTTGAACTTCTGGTCCTGCTTACCTCCTGCTGGGATGGCAGGTGTGCACTACCATGTTGGCCAACCCTATTTTATTGTATTGTTTTGGGTAACAATAAAGCAGCCGCAGAAGAAGCTGAGAACTTCTGGGTTCCTGCATTACTTCTCCTCTCCTCGCTGGTGCTCAGCCGAATTTAAAGGTGCCAGGGACTGATAGCATTTTGATGTGGGGGGGCTTAAATGCAAAGTTTGGGTGGCAATTAGTCACACACTTGGGAACTGTGAGTTCTCTTCCCCTAAAGGGAGAAGCTAAACATTAAAAAAAAAAGTGACCAAATGCCTCTGGATTGTTTTTCTTATGCTTCATTCAAAGTCATTTCAATTATATGTCAAGGTTTTGTTTTGTTTTGTTTTTGTCCTGGGTCAGAGCCATCCTTTCTCACTGGGTTCTGGAAGGATCTGATCACTCATTGTGTTATCTTTGTGGGTGGCGATGGAGAGTGAAGTCCTCAGACCCTTCCATTTTTGAAATATTTTAAGCAGTTCGTAACTTGGTAAATCCACAGTCTCCAGACACCAGTGGTTATCCACGTTTTACAATACTTTGGCTGAACATCAACTTGCAAGAAAAAAAAAAAAAGCAGTCTTTGAAATACTTGTAATTTGTTCTTTATTAAATTACATTTATTAATTATGACTATGATGATGTGTGTGCATGATGTGTGCAGAGGCACACATGCCACAGCTGTGGAGGCCGAAGTCAGAGGACAAGTTTGAGGAGTCTGTTTTCTCCTTCCTTCACGTGGATTCTGGGAGTGGAGCTCTAGTCATCAGGCTTGCATAGCAAGTGCTTTACCCACTGGGACACCCCACCATCTAGACCTAAGTTGTTGTTGTTTTAATGTCTACTTTTAAATGCAGTCTTCAAAATCTTTTCACAAGTCTTTACATTGTTACTTCATTCACCCAAGATAATTTTCATTAGTGATTACCTTCTGAAATGAGAACATTTTTATGCCATGGGAGAAGTTATCTTTTTTTTTTTTTTTTTCTCCTCCTCTCCCTGTCTGAGGGCAATAAAGTTTGTATAACTCAAAAACTCTGCTAGGAGAAATCTAAATTTTATTTAAAGTTTAAACTCTGGGCCACCAATGTAAGCCAGGTTAACATGCAAAAATATAAACATAACTAGAAACGGAACCGTTGTATTTAATACCTGTCAAACTTGTATCTAAAATATTGCTTAGGATTCAGAACTCTGAATTCCAACCAGATGTATTTTCCGACTATTACACAGGTCATATATATTTCAGTTTTTAAAGTTCAAACCCAGGAGATCGACAGGATAATTAGATTGAGAACATCTGTGGTAAATCCATACCATTTCCCTCGGTGGTTCCCCACGAAAGGGAACTTGTTTCAGTGCGGGAGGCACATTCTATTTGTTTAGCTACTTTTAGGCCAATTTCTGTCGTTCTTGCCGGTCACCGCACAAGCATAGACGATCTCTAAAGTGCAAGATAGGGAAAAAAAGGATAAGATCTAAGTGGCTCAAGGTGGCCAAGTAGTTGCTTCCCGCTTGGATTCCGGACAGGGCGTGGCCAAGTGCTCATGGCCGGGGTGGGCAAGTGGGATGCGGGACCCTGAAGACCCGAGTGTCGGGGAGCCGCTGCCCTCTACCGGGCGGTGCGATCTGAGCTGAAGAGCAGCCGCCCGCGCGTTCCGGCTCTGGCCCCTAACACCAGGCCTGTGGTCACTTGAGATCCGCAGTGTCCCTCCTGATGCCGCGTCACGGCATCCAGACTGGAGGCTGGCTCTGCGCCCCCTGACGCCCGCGCGCTTCCACGCACCTGCTTCGTGTCGCTCCTGCCACACAGAGGCTGCAACTTGGGGAAGCAACCGTGTCCCGACCACTTCGTGACAGAGAGACTTCTGGCGGCAGTTGCAAGACCTGGGGACACTTGTGTTCTTTAATTCTCGGGGGGAACTTTCACTTCCAACCCCTTTCTCTAAAAATATCGATCTCACCGCAACCGATATAGCGCTAAACCCTCGAACTTGGCTCAGAGAGCAATTATTTTCTACTGTCATGTTTTGTGTTCCATACACACTTTATTTACATGTAATTTTAAAGATTAAGGAATTTGGGGGATTTGTCTTAACTAATTACACGTTCAACGAAGCGCAGAAGAGTGAAAACACTGTATCCCTACTGTAAACGCAAACTCGCCGGTGTGAATAAATCCATTAAAGATGATGATCCTAAAATGCGTGCTTTGGAGCCAGAGAGAATGTAAAGAGAATTTCCTCCCACGACTCCCGCTTTAAATGTGAGCATTTTTTGCAAACTTGGAAACACGCGCTCCGTTTTGAGTGCGTTGCACGCTTTCAAACTTTCTGTCTGCAAGGGCCAGGCGCGGAGCTGTGTGAACCACAGAGGAAGTTTCTTGGGTTGTGTTGCAGAAGAGTGGTTGGGGACAGAGTTAGGTTCCAAGACTTTCCCAGTCCTGGCCAACGCTAGAACGGCTATGAAGGGTGGGAGCCTGTTGCCACTTGCTGATGTGTCCCGGTGCAATTTGGGGGTCGCACCGAGTATGGGACATGAACGTGAGCAGCGACAGCAGCCACAGGCGCCGGAGGGCCCAAGGCTAGCGGTCAACCCTCCTTTTACCACTACACAATTGTACTTCCTTGAATGTGAAAACACTGTGACCCATGCGGTCTGGAGGTCCCCCAGCTGGAACGCGCGCAGGGGGACCGGAGTGAGGTCTTGTCCAGCACACGCGCGCGGGATGGGCTGTGTGTCTGGGTCACGGGCTTTTGCAGGTGGGTCATTGCACGCTCCGCATGCACGGTGCAAAAAGAGCGCTGCGCCCGCACACGGCTGCAGCGGCGCAGCGCCCTGTCCTCACCTAAGAAAGCCAGGGGCCTCCATCCCCGAGCCATGCCCACCAGCGACCGCGCGACCTTTGGGGGGGGGTGTCACCCTTTAGGTGAGCTGCAGGGCCTCCGAGGAGACCCTGTAGCGCCCCCTCGGGGCCGGGCCGCTGCAGGGTCGCCGCGCGGCCGGGGAGGGGGGCTTGTGACGGGGCGCGCGGGAAAAAGGGTGAGGGGTCGCGAGGGCCCCGGATGCCCGCGCTCAGGCTGTGGACAGAGAGCGCGGCGCGCGCGCGCCCAGGCCGCCGCCGCCGCCGCCGCCGCCGCCGCCGCGTTTCCCTCAGGCTCCTGACTCCACGGCTGAGGCGGCCGCAGTGGCGGCGGCGGCGGCGGCGGCGGCGGCGGCGCCGTGAGGAAGGAGTCCGCGTCCGCGGTGGCTGAGGCGGCGGCCGGCTCCAGGCCGGGTTTTGGCGCCCGCCCGCCTGCTGCCTCCTGGCGGCTCCTGAACTCCAGCCCCCTCTCTATCAGCCTCTCACTCCGTCTCAATATGTCTCAAGATGGCGGCCAATGTGGGATCGATGTTTCAATATTGGAAGCGCTTTGATTTACAGCAGCTGCAGGTCAGGCTTCTCCGCGCTCGGCCTCGCGCCCGGGGGGTGAGGGCTGCGGGCGGTCGCGGCCTCCCTCAGGAAGGAGGGTGACACTCCGGGCTGCCAGGCCCTGGCGGGGGTGCTGAGGCGACGGGGGAAAGCAGGAGGGGGGTGCCGGGAGAAGAGCGGGGCCGAGTCGGCGACGAGTCCCCCGGGCTCCCCGGCTCTCATTGATCACTCGGCTTGATCAGAAATTGATCCTCTTTGTTCAATTCATCGATCAGCCCAAGATGGCGCCGGAGCCGCCAGCCGCCACCAACATCTTTGCCCCCCGGTGTCTGCCCCCTTCAACCCCGGAGGGTGTCTTCCTCCCCACCATCATCGCCATCATCATCGTCGTCGTCGCCGCCGTCGTTGCCGACCCCGCGCGCTGGCGCTGTCGCTGTCGCGGGACCCCGGTGCAAAGGAGGGGGGAGCGGCGGTCCCCCCCCGGGGGCTCAGTGGGAACTCGCGCGCGCTCAAGAGGGGGACGCGCCACGGGGTGACTCTGGAGGGGTGGCGGGGTTGCAAAGAAGGGGAGCTGCGGGACGCTAGTCGCCCTCCCGCCAGTCACGTCCTTCCTTCCCCCCGGCTCAGCCCCGGCGTATTCCCGGGGAAAGTTTGTGGGGAGTTGCTGGTGGGGGGTGAAGCGCCTGTCTCTCTCTCTCTCTCTCTCTCTCTCTCGCTCTGTCTCCTGGAGGAGAGAGTCGCGGACCGCCGCCGCCGCCACTGCCCCGCCGGCGCGGCGGAGCTGGAGCTGGTGGCGCTGTGGTGCCGCCGGCTCCGGGGGAGGGTCAGATCGGCCACCGGCGGCTGGCGGCGGCGACGGCCAGGCTGGCGGGTGGCCCCTTGTCGTGGAGACGGCAGGCGGCTCGGAGCTCCTGGCTGCTCCCCGATCGGTCCCCTTGGGCCCAACCGCCACTGTTCCTCTTTCCACTACTCCCGTTAGGGATTGTCAACCGGGATTGTCAACCGGTGTCGACCCGGCCAGGGGACCGGCTTCCCGGTGTGGCGGGTCCCTCCCCCACCCCGTTTGTTTACGTCCCGGGGCCAACCCGCAAGCCCCGCGCTCTTTTGTGTGTCTGCTGCGTGAAAGTGACTACGGAGCTGGATTTGTCCCCTTTTTTTTGCGCCCGGGGACTTCCTTGGGAAGGGGTTGTGGGGGAAGCTTTGGAAGGGGAAAACTTGGCTTGCCGGGAACACCGGTGGGTCGCGCAGAGTGTGGGATCGGCTCCGGACAAGGGGGAAGGTGAGGGAGGAAGGCTGCAACTTTCAACCGAGTGCAGGTCTCTGCGTGACCCGCTTTTCCCGGGGCGCTTCCCTCCGCCCCCCGCATCACTGATCGGTGCAGACAGACTTAGCTGCGCGTCTCAGGGACTTCCAGGGCTCCCCCCTCGGTGACCCGTCGCTTGCTTCACTCCAGACCCTCACTCTCTTTAGCGGAGGGGTGTGTTCTGTCCTCTCTGCTAAGGGGCCGCAGGAGCTATGGAGCGCGCGGCAGGTCCGCTACAAGCTGCCTTCTCCAGCCTGGTTCTCGAAAGCAAAGCCCCGGGGGCCCCGCTGGACTGTGTGGAGACTGATTGTAGTTCCCCATCTCCTCGAGGGGATGGTACCGGGGCTTCCCATTCCGCGGCGGAGCTGCCTGCGTGCCCAGAGGATGGTATCCTGCCTGCCACCCCTCATCTGAACCAGCTGCTCGCCCTCGGGGTCTTCCCTGCTAATGCTAGCTCCGCGTTCGCGGCTCCTGGACAGCCCCGGGAATCTGCCAGGTGGATGTTGTGCTTAGCCGGAGCCAAGTTGAAGGTGAGCGGCGAATGAGCCCTCAGAGCTTTGATCACTGGGGACACTGGAGAGTGGGGACAGTAACAGTCTTGTGGTCCAGAGAGGCAGCCTTGTGCTCTCTCTCTCTCTCTCTCTCTCTCTCTCTCTCTCTCTCTCTCTCTCTCTCTCTCTCTCTCTCTCTCTCTCTGTGTGTGTTGTTCCATTGACATCTCTAGGGAACCGCCTGTGCTCCCAACTCTAAAGTGTGTTTGAAGGTGAACTTGAGTGAACTTTTCTAACCCACCCATGGCACCCTTAGGAGTCTGAAACAAACAAACTCCGTATGTAGGCCTGCAGGAAACGAAGCCGATTGGATTAAAACATATATAAGTGGAGTGAAACAACTTTAATTATGCTTGCTTTTTCTGCCCTTGCCTACGTGAGGACGATAAGGCAGACGCATACTCGTTATGAAATTTCCTCCCATTTCTCTCTTAAGTAAGGAAGACTATGTGAAATATGTATTTCTGATAAGATTAAAACTTAAAGAAGTTCGAGTATTTATTGACTAAAATGGATTACTCCATAGTGTCTATTGTGTAAATTAGATTCCTGAATGTAATGAACATAGCCCGGATGGCATTTTTTGATTAATTGGTCTACCCTATTTTAGTAAAAATAGCTCCCTTTTTACCATAATTTAATTCCTGTGCTTACTGTAAAATCCGTTGTGGAGTTTTAAGAAACAAACCTTAGTGTCCCCCCCACACACACACACCCTAGTGTAATATCAGTAAAGTTCCTTTATTAAGAATTCCCGAAGAAGGCTGGAATAATAATTTGGTTTCTTGAGAATTATTAGATTTTATGAACTTGTGTATATTCTTGCACTCCCCCCCCCCCATGCATTGATTAGCTTTCTTTGGGGAATCTTGAGGATATTTAACCACGTGCCTTCATTGAAAGTTTCCCTTATGGTTGACATGAATGAACTTCATGTTGATCTTAAGACAACAACAACAAACAAAACCCTTTGTTAAGCACTGTTCTTGTTACAGAGCCTTTTGGCCTTAGGTGGTTTCAACTGTGTCACTGGATGGCAAGTTTGAAAGCCTTACTTGAACTTGGAATGCCAAAGGTCAAGTATGACTCTGGACTGCTCCTTTATCTGAGAACTTAGGTCCAGGGCTTTTGAGTTGGTATCTGGTTGAGGGTCCTCTGTTGTCACCAATAGGGAGCTGGAGATTTTGGTGAGAATTCTTTAGTTTACACTGAGATCCAATTGACTGAAAACTTAATGTAGGTCCTCTTGGAGTCTTAGCTGGATTGATTTAGGTCTTGGTAATATGCAGCAGGACCCTGTTCCCCCTTAGTGTCCTGGAGGGCTATGTTCTTATGCTCCTGCTTCTTGGGACTTATGACCATCTTGGGACTTGGAGTGGATGTCTACCCCTGAAGAGAGTTTCTGAAAACTGGCCTGTTTCCTTTCTCATCCCCAGCCAAGGCTTCTACTGTGCAAAGTTAGTGCTCTAGTGTCGCTAAGACTAGTTGAACAAGTTTTGATTCTGTCCCAGACTTGTAAAAACCAAACTTTTTTTTAAACTAAGAAAAATACCATTGTATAAATTTATCTTTTAAATACATGTTTGAAAAGAGGTATATTTAACTCTGGAATTAGTGGAACTCTGAATATTCTTGGGGATGAGGCCTGCCTGTGACTGCACCAGTCTGGGGCATTTTTTACTGTAGGGTGATGTGTTCCCTTTTGAGAATTCCTTACAAAAGTGAACTCTAAAACTGTTCTCTCCCAAATTAGAAAACCAATTCAATTTTTGCTGAAAGTCCATTTTCCTGGTTGCTTTTGTTTTTTCCTCTTACAGATGTGCTCCAATTTGTATGTGTTTTGTGTCTGTGTTTGTGTGTGTGTTTGTGTTGTATGTTTCCAGCAGCCCACCACTGCTCCTTGTAATAAGTATATAATTTCAATTTAAAATACTCCACTTAGTGTCTTTGATAGGATAATGAATGAATAAATGATAGCAGGAACGCCTGCTTTTTTTCTATCTTGGTTCTTTTAATATAGGTGTCTTATGAGACTGGGTGTGGGAAGAGTTATTATCAGTTGCTTAAAGCTTTTGTCTGGGTGAACCCCCTCCTTGATGTTGTTGGGTGCACTGAAGCCTTATGGCCTGTGTCTTCTATCAATACTCAGGTCTAAACTGCTCTGACTGCCTGAGAATTTTTCTCTCCTAATCCATGAGTGAATCTGCCATTTGCTCAACCCCACTGAGTCCACGACATTTAGTTTTAAAAGTCCTTTCTCGTTGATAGTCAAGGAAGAGAAAACTATCAGCGTGTGTGGGAGTTTTCCATTGATGGTCAAGGCTTTTCCTGAGATTGTAGAAAAAACAAGGCCAGAGAGAAGTCCTGTATCTATTCCATAGTGAAATGAAGGAAGGGTAGATTTGTTATGGGAAAATCTGTATATTGCTTTAGGAGAAATTTTACTGAATGAAAAATCTCAGTACTTGCCCTTGTTTCCTTTTATAGTTTCCAAAAATTTCACGTATCTTGCTGGGCCATAACATGGTAGTAAGTTATCCTGCTGTATAGAATCATGACTATAGGAATTGTTTGAAATTTATTTGAAATTTAATACGTAGCTTTAAAGTATAAATGCCCTTCCCAAGAAAAGTCTGATTTTTATTAGTCATTGTCAGCGGCAGAAATGTGTCTACGTCGTCGTTTTGTTTTGTCTGAAGCTCTGGGTTATTGCTGCCGCAGAGAGATAGTTTTGGTTTCAATTGAAATTCCCCTGCCTCTGATTGTTTAAACCAGACCCTTAATCTTATTTTAACATATTTTAACCATTCAAAAAACCTGGAAGACTTGTTTTGTGTAAGTAGCAAGCAAATGTAGTTTAAACACTCCAGCAATTCTGGTATCTAATTGGAAACAGGTGGGACTCTTGGACTCTTTCGTGTGAATCTGACCATAGCCAAGTGGAGGGACACTTACTGCTGGTGGTTATTCATTTTGTTGAAGAGAGGCCCACAACCTCTTTTTGTTATACTACTCTGTACCTGGACATCCACATCATGCCTGAGAGCAAAAAAGATCTCAGAGGCAATAATTGGACAAGTGGTTGATTTTTGTTTTTGGTTTTGGTTTTTTTTTTTTTTTTTTTTTTTTTTTTTGTCTTTTGTTTTTTAAGAGACAGGGTCTCTCTACAAAGTCCTGGCTATCTTGAACTCAGAGATGCATTTGCCTCAGCTTGCTGAGTGCTGGGATTAAAAGCACCCACCCATCCCTACTCTTGGCTCATCCATGACCTGATGATTTGCATTTTATAATAGCCTAAAAATTCTATACGTAATGAAAGACTCTGCCATTGAAAGCCTTAGAAGTTTAGCTTGGGCTGGGGTGTATTTCACTAACATACCAGTGGAACAGTCCCCAGAACTATGTACCCTTTTCCTAGTTCAGGTTTTGGGCGTGCAATCCTGAAAGCCAGTTGGTGGCCTTGACTGTCTGTTCTAAATTAGGTTTTGCTGGGTGTGTGTGTGTGTGTGTGTGTGTGTGTGTATGTGTGTGTGTACTGGAATTTTCTAAGGATCATTTGGAGTTGTTGGTCTTGCTCATGTTTCCTGAGTTGTTTTGGGTCCCACTTTTTAAATTATTTAATTAATTTATTGGTAGGAACCCTATAGTGCAAGATGGTTTCAAACTGATGGCAGTCCTCCTGCCTCGTCCCCCCCCATCAAGACACGAACCACTGTGCTCACCCCCCCAGCCCCACTTCCACCCCCGAATGCCTTCCCCCCCTTACAGGGTTTCTTTCTGTAGCGTTGGCTGTCCTGGGACTAGTGCTGTAGAGCAGGCTGGCCTCGAACTCATGGAGATCCGCCTATCCGACTCTGCTTCCCAAGCATTGGCCTTAAAGTTGTGTGCCAACACCACCCAGTAAGCCCTGTCTCTTTTTAAACTGGGTTCTGAAAAAGCTGGTAAGAAGAGCATTGTTTGGCAGGGAAGGGAAGGGAGTGTCTTTGCAGGAAGGGACCTGGGGATTGAGAGAGCCCATGTTATTGGTCTCAGGGCTGCTGTACCAAGCATCCTCTCAGTCCTAAAAAGTGCTGTGGTACATATTGTTTGCATTAAATGACAGTTTTTTTTTTTTTTTTTAATGTGAACGTGAATATGGCTCTTTGAAAAATGTCTAGCTTGTTGTAAACCTCTTTAGGTTTTTTTAGGGTTATGTCTGGCATGGTGTTATATGCCTTTAATCCCAGCACTCAGGAGGCAGAAGCAGGTAGATCTCTGTGAGTTCGAGGCCAACCAGGTCTACAAAGCTACACAGGGAAACCT
Organism: Phodopus roborovskii; assembly: GCF_943737965.1. Lineage (NCBI taxonomy): Eukaryota > Metazoa > Chordata > Mammalia > Rodentia > Cricetidae > Phodopus > Phodopus roborovskii. Next base: position 11,292,359 of record NW_026126598.1, on the reverse strand, counting down.
TGTCTTGAAAAACCAAAAAAAAAAGTCAATTTCTTAATTTTCATTTGAATTTTTTCCTTATTGTTGGAGGCCAAAGGCATTTGGCAGGAGTTTGTGTTTAATAGTGCCCTGGGCCATAGGAAGTGGGGTAAGAGGATGTGGGATTGGAGGGGGTGTCTTTCTGTGAGAGGAAAGGTAATCAGACAGGAGGCTGAGGAGAAGACAGTGCAGAACAAGGAAGCAGTAGCCATGCAGGAGATTCAGTTTGAGTGAAACTGTCTAGGTCCCGCTTCCTTCCATTAAGTCTCCATGAAGCAGAGCTGTCCGGCTGGCCGGGAAAGCAGGCCACACCTTTCTAAGACACCCAAGTCTGCAGCCTGGGTTGCCTCTGTCCCCCTTGTTTGAAATTGAGGATGCTCTCAAGTGTTTGATTTATGCAGTTAATGCTGGAGGAAATTACCAGAGCTTAAACTCTGAACTGCCAAGTAGCTGGTTCTGTTTTCACATTACCTTGAGTGACGCTGCAGAGTCGTTCTGTCCGGCTGTACTTGCTCAATAAGGAAATGAAGTTAACATTATAAAAAGTTGTCTATGGTTGCTTGCAAGCCATCCCAAGTTTGGTTAAGGGAGAAACAAATGGATAAATTAGCCCTTTCTGAAGTGAATGTTGCAAAACGTCAAGCAGTGGAATGCCCTTCATACTCTCATTAAAATGTATTTGGGTGTTGACAGCCTTTTTTTTTTTTTTTTTTTTTTTTTTAAAGATGGGAGAGACTCTCAGATTCTGTCCACCCAGCAAATGAAGAAAATAAAACCAGGGCTGAGGATGTAATGCAGTTGTAGAATGCCCTGCTAGAATGGACCAGGCTCTAGGTTCCACACCCAGTAAGATGATGTACACCTGTAAATACAAGTTGTGGGGAGGTAGGTGAGGGAGGATCAGAAGTTCAGGGTCATCCTTGAACTCTTAAGAGTTTGAGAGCAGACTGGGCTAAGTGAGACCCTGTCTGAAAAAATAAAAGGTACCAAACCCACAGCTGAAGAACTTCTTTCCACTTGCCCTCCTCCTGCAAGCAGAGTAGTGTTCTTTCAATTGGGTCTTTCTAATGAATTGTGACTTTTGTTTTCTAACATAGTTTGATGTTTTAAAGATTCAAAACCACATGAACTCATTTTAAGTGCCATTTCTAGATTGTTCTTTGGACCTCTGAGTACTTTGGTTTATTGCCATGTTCCCTCTTGCCTATTTACTCTGTTAAAAATGATTTGATGAAAGTTAGTAAAATTGGGCTGGGGAGATGGTTCAGCGAGTAAGAGCATTTGTTGTAAAAGCAGAAGGAACCAGTTTACATCCTTAGCAACTATGTAAAAATAGGGTATGGGGATGGGGGGAGGAGACAGGCTGATCCCCAGAGCTCCCTAGTCAGCCCAGTCTAAAAGATGAGTTTCAGGTTCAGTGAGGGACCTGTCTCAATAAATAAGATGGAGAGAAGATACCTGCTTTCCCCCTCTGACCTCTGCATTAGCGTGCCTGCATACACCTGAATATATCCCCTGTAAGGATTCGGGCATTATGCTGATCTGTCTCTGACCTGGCAGAATGCACTCAGTCAGTACCTTGGTCAGCCCAGGGTTTTATGGCTAAGTAAGTAGTCTGCAGACAGGTGCAAAGGACTCCTTTAAAAAAAAAGACCCCCCCCCACCATGCTCTCTTTCCCGTTCTTCCTCTGAAGCAGACAGGACTTTTCCTGTCTTCTCTTCTGTCCTCTCTCTGTCTCTGTATCTCTTTGCCTTGTTTCTTACCTCTCTCTCAATAAAACTTTCAATATGAGCCACATCTACAGGTCTCTGTTTCCCTATCCGCCCGCCCTGGCCCATGATCCTCGAGGTTCCAATGTGGGACTGGGACTGCCACCTGCTGTCCCAATCCATTATTCTTTATTCATAACACCCCCCCTCCCAGAGAGACAGAGACAGAGTGATTTTTTAAAAGTTAGTAAATGACACAGAAGGCAAACTATTATTTTAAAAATTCCATTTATTTATTTGTTGTGTGTGTGTAAGAGGTGAGGTCAGAGGAGAACTTGGGAATGAGTTCTTTCTACCATGTGGCTCCCAGAGATGGAACTTAGGTGGTCAGGCTTGGTGGTAAGTGCCTTTATTGGCTGAACCATCTCTCTGGGCCTGGAAGGCAAACTTGTTTTCAAGAGCCTGGAGCTGCAAACCTCAGCAAGGCCTGGGGGCTGTTGGGTAAGGAAGGGCTACTGTGGAGCCGCCCTTAGCCTTTGAAAGGCAGCCTGGAGCTCTGTCACTGCTGCCTGTCATTTCTTGCCCTGCTCCTGCCATGCCAGGCCTGTCATCTTCAGGGTTATGACATCTGTTTTGTTGTTTTTAAATAAGTATTTGTAGATTTTCATTTTGAGATTTTTAGAAGATAAGATGTAAATGAAAATTTCAATGATTACTTGAGGGAATTGGACATTACAATTTTGTTTTTTAATTGATGAGGTTTGGAAAGGATTTTTTTCCCTTAGAGACAACTACATTCTTTTGCTATGATTGTCATTTTCTTGCATCATTCCATGAAACATGACAGATACTGGTTAAATAAATATATTCTTAAAACTTTTTGTTTTTTTAAAAAAGATTTTGTTTATTATTACCTTGCGAAGTGTGTGCCATGGTGTGTGTGTTAGAGAACAACTTTTTGGTGTCAGTTTTCTTTTTCAGCTGTGGGTTCTGGGGATCACACTCAGGTCTTCAGGCTTGCCTGGCAAGTGAGTGCCTTGCTGGCCCAATCTATTCTTTATTTATGTTTTGATCCACCCATCTCTGCTTCTTTAGCATTATATCACTAGAGTGTGCTGTCACAACCAGCCATTTTATGTTTTGAGACAGGATTTCAGGCTGGCCTGGAACTGGCTATACAGCCAGAGTGCCTTTGGACTTCTGATTTTCTTGCTCCTACTCCCCAAGGGCTGTGATTATGGGGGAGTACCTCAGCTCCAGGCTGTGCTCTTTTCTTTCTGTTTTCCCCCATGCCAGTTGGCCTGGAACTTGAACCTGTGTGATTCCATATTATCTTGCTCTGAACTGCCTTCACCAAGAGCAGCCCATGTGCTCAGAACTTTCTAATAGAGGTGGGAGAGATGACAAAAAATGTGCATCCCAGAACACCGACCTTAAGTTCTGAGCAAATCTATCTATAGTTCCATTCTGTGTCACAGTTGAAACCAGTATCAAAATGCTCACTGACTTGCTTATTTCAGCTCTACCTCAATTTCTTGCTTTCGCAACAACCCGTGCTCACATATCCTCCAGCCAAGTGGGAGACAGGTTCAAGTTGGGATCATGTTTCTGCTAGGTAGGCAAGTGTGGGAATCCTGGAGCCAGACAGGAAGCTTGGCTGCTATAAGATGCCTCTCCAGGTGACGAGGTCTGCCATAGCCTTTGCGTTGAGCACAGGAGACTCATGGCGTGGCTGCTTTATCCAGGTCTGCCATGCTATGGTACAGTGTCACCTGAAGCTGAATGAATTGCTTCTCTTTTCTACCTTTGTCTACCGTTGTCCTTAACCCTGGTACCACAGTTTGTCAGCACAATGTGGAATATGGAAAGGAAGGATGTTACCAGTTATGGTTGAAGGTCATTGTCAGGGGAGTTAGAAGTGGTTTGCAATTGTTTTACATGGCTTCATGTTGGTATGTAATTATGCTGTCATTCCACAGTTCTGTGATACTTTAATGAAATATGCGTGCGTGCGCGCGCGCGTGCGCGCGCACACACACGCACACACACACACACACACACAAAAGCTCAAAGTCAGTTTGGGGTTTTTTATTGCCAAGGAGATCTTGTCTTTTCTAACGACACATACTACCCGAGTTCACAATCTGCTTGTTTCAAAATTGTCCATTTGAAGCAGGTTGAAATCCATGGCAGAAGGGGCTGCCAGATGAAATCTCCTCAAACCATTGATTTCATCATGTTGTGCCTGTCCATAAACACCCACAGCAGCTTACTCTGGCATGGGATGGAGACCACATCCCCCAAGCTGGCAGACAGAACTTTTGATGGATGTCTGTCTCCAATGAATCCAAACCTTTCATTCCAGCAGAAGCAAACCCAGAATCTTGTTTGTTTGTGGACATTCTCCTGTGAAGCTCCCTCTGAATATCCATCAGAGGGTTCAGCCTGATTGCATGCATTCCTTCCTGCCTGGAGGAGTGGCAGGCTCTCTCTGGGAGGAAGCAGTCTGAATGGCAAGGAGGAGGCTTTGACATTATGCTTGGGGCAGCTGGAAGGTCACAGAAATCTAATGGTGGGGAATGGACAAGGAAGGCCATGTATGGGGGATGGAAGCTTCCCAGGAAAATAGTTATGGGGCTGCTGGGGGGCTCTGGGGACTCCCTTCCAATTGCTGATTTCCTCCTTCAGTTTCTCTAATGGCCCACATGGCTGCTGGGCAGCATCCAACTGTTCTGACTTCTCAGGCACCTGCTGTCCACTTTATGTTCTACATGTGCTATGTGTCACACTCTTTGCTATGGCTGTGCACAGTTGGAAAGTGTGGCCTCTCTCAGGGGTCGGCTTTTCTGTGCTTTGCTGGGGACTCTTAACTGGTTAAATTTAGAATGCAGAGTTGATTCCCCACTCCCTACCCCACCCATTTGATCCTGGGGATTGAACCCTGGGCCTTGCCCATGCTAGGCAAACACTCTACCATTGAACAACATTCTAACTGAGATCTGGTTCTTAATATCATGGAAGGTAGGGCAGGTCTATTAAAATGGCTATACTTGGAAACCTACCAAGGGAATATGCTCGATTTGTATTCCCATTTATTAAATTCCTTCTTTGTTCATGTTGGTTTGAATCTATATGGGGTTGTTTTTTTTTGTGTTCTCTTTACCCCCCATGCTGGGGATAGAATCCATGATGTCCTTATGCCTGCTAGGTCTGCACTACCAAATGAGCAATATCCCCAGCTCCTTAAAAATCCACTTAAAAAAAATAGATTTGGACAGAACAGTTTTATGCTGGAGACTTGTTGTCAAGTCTACTTGGAGCCTGGCAGGGATGGTACTTCCCCTACTGAGCAGGGAAGGCACTTACTGTCTTGTTGTCAGAACCCAGCAAATGTCAGAGCAAGCCCAGAGCTAGAAGTGCTCAGGTTTGGGTGTCTGGGTCAGAGGAATGTGTTGCACCAGCCCATTCCCCAAAGCTCTCTTGTGGGCCTGGCACCCAGCCAGCTCTGGTTCAGAGCAGCGGTCTTCATAGCCCACACTTTCTGTTTTTTCATTACCCCAAGAAAGCACTACCTAGGATATTTCTGTGGTGGTGACATCATTGTCTGGCTGTACAAGCAAACATTTGCATGGATCTGGGGTAGCAAGGGGGGCAGGTGGCATTTGAGAGGAGCAGGATGGCCTAATAGGGGGTGTGACCTGTTGCTTTAGGGCAGGGTGGAAGGAGTGGGCCAGCAAGGGGATGAGGCTTTATTTCTTCTGGGGTTTCAGGACTTTGGGGGGCTCCTGCGTTGAATCTCCAGGTAAAAGGTTGGTGCTGAGTAAGGAGATGGGTTGAGAGCCAGTTTGAAGCCTATAGGAGATTTCTGAGGACCTTGATTAGCGCTTGAGAATTCTGTAAAATTGTGGGCTAGGGATGTAGTTCAGCAGTATAGAGCACTTGCCTAGCATGTAGGAGGGCCAGAGTTCAATCCCCAGTACCAAGGACAGAGAGACAGAAAAAGGGAAGGGGGGATTGTGAGAGAGGACAGGGGAGAGAGAGAGAGAGAGAGAGAGAGAGAGAGAGAGAGAGAGAGAGAGAGAGAGAGAGAGAGACCTTTGTTGGTGATAGGATGGGGGAAGGTTTCTTTAATTGTAGATCTTATTTTTGAAGTGTTAGAGATTGAACCCAAGGTTCAGTTTGAACTTAGTGTACATACTCTGTGCCCCTCACTTTAACTTTCCCAGCTCTGGTTCTAGGGGGTTCCAGTGTCAGGTAAAAGGATTGAGAAGGGAAGGGACAGGCTGCTCACAGGAAGGACTTTATAAACTGTTGTCAGCTTAAGTCTGCTGGTGATAGGGCAGGGGAGTTTATTTTTTCCCCCATTGCCAGCTCTTATTTCCTGGGCACTGAGCACTAGTGGGTCGTGGCTTAGGCCCTTAGTTTATTCCATTGTGTCTATATACAGTTCTGTGGAAGCTATATAAATGCAGCTGTGTAGGGAGCCAACTCGTAGCTGAAGTCTTGGGGAATCAGAAAGGCTAACTATGAAGTGTTCTGGTTGTCTTGTTTACTAAGTAGCTGGAGAATGAAATGGGGCCTGGTTGGGTTGCCCCACAGGGAGTGAGTGCCTTGTGGAACCTGGCCTTTCCTTGGCTTGAGACCTCAGGTAGACTTATGTTGCTGGGACCTTCATAGCTTGCCTGCTTTCTCTGCTTCCTCATTAGCTGACAGAAGCACTACCAAGATACTGCACCCTTTCTTGCAAACTTCATCAAACATGTGAGACTGAAAGGAGCACTCCTTCCTAATTCACCTGTCCCATGGCCTCAACCAGTGTATCTGTGCATAACATGCACAACACAGCTATGTTGGATGAGTTTTGGGCAACTATTTGGGAGAGACCTGCACTGCCATGCATCTAGGTGCCAGGAAGGGAGTTGCTATTTGTACTATTGTGCTACTAGTGTTTAACCTTGTGTTGGTTGTGGCTGGAGCTGCCTCTTTCCCAGACTCTGGAAGTCAAGATGATGTAGGATGATGTAGTTCCTGCCGTATGTGGTGCCAGAGCCACTCAAGTCCTCTGATATCCTCAGGATAGCACCCTAGAAGGGATCTGTTTTTAGCTTGCAGGGAAGGAAGGCGGTGTGTAGTGGATGTTCAGTGACTGACTTTATGAGAGCTGTGTGGGTGGCCATCTGTCCTCAAAGAAGCATTCTGGTCACAGTGACACTCTGCACATATTATTTTTCTCAGTGATTTATTACTGGAAACTGAGCTTTTTTGATGAATCCAGATTCAGAAAGTTATTAATACTATTTTGCATGCATGATGTACTTGGAATTTTTTACACTTGCTTGTTTGTTTGTATATGTATATAGGAGACACATGTGTATAGCATATGTGTAGCGATAAGAGGATAACTTTTGGAAGTTGGTTCTTTTGTTCTATTATGTGGGTTCCAGGGATGAAAACTGTTGTGTTCATACTGGGCAGCAAGTATCTTCACCTGGTGATCCATCTTGCAGACCCTGATGAAGATAGAGTGGTTTGTTATGAAATGTTAAAATTAAAATACACCATAAAAAATAAAGAGAAAATATGCAAAAATGTGTGTTGGTTTCGGAAATAACATAGTATGTTTGAATGAAATAATTTGTTGTTTTGTTTGTGGGTCAACTTGTATTTTCCACAGGTTGCTCAGGCTGTTCCTGCACTCATTTGTGTGTGTGTGTGTGCTCGCATGTGTACATGTGGAGACCAAATTGCAGTCTTGGTTATCATTTCTTAAATGCCATATGCCTTGTTTTGTTTTTATTTATTTATTTAGACACAGGGTTTCCCTGGAACTCCCTCTGTTGACCAGGCTGGCTTTGAACTCACAGAGATCCACCTGCCTCTGCCTCATGAGTACTGGAATTAAAGGCATGTGCCACCACACTTGGCCATACACCTGTGTTTTGAGACAGGGTCCCTTACTGGCTGGACCTCAAAAGCAGGTTGGGCTGGCTGGCCTAGTGAGCTTCAGGGACCCTCTTGTCTCCACCTGTCTGTCCAGCACCCAGATTACAGATGTACTTCACCATACCCGGCTTTTTATGTGGGTTCTGGGCATCAGACTTGGGCTCTCATGTTTGTACAGTAAACAATTTCCCAGCTGATTCATTTGTCCAGCCCTATACTCTCTTAAGCATATCTCATGCTGTCCGACTGCCTCAGATTTTTTGTTGACATGAAGTAAGCACCTGTCCTGCTGGTGAGGGATCTCAAGGCAGAGTATCCGTGTGTACCAGGCTGTGAGGGGCAGGTGATTCTGAAGAATGGGACCTGCTCCTTCCTCGACCTCCTGGTTAATCAATATTCAGAACATCCTGTCTCTTTGTGATAGGCTGGACTATGTTCTAGAACCACAAGGAATTCTTGCCACTCAGGAACATTCTTGTAGGTAAGACAGAAAACAGGTGAAGAAGTCAGTGACACTTTGTAGGCACCTAGTCCTGGGAACAAAGGCAGCAGGGTTACTAGCACAGTCCCATGGAGGTATTTCTGTTTTTCAAGACCCGGAGAAACAACTGGTTTCCAAACTGAAGACACATAGTTGAAGATTAGATTTGCATTGCAAAATATCCTTCCAGAAGCTCCATTATGAAAGCAAGAAAGGACAGGCAATAAGGAACTGAACTGGGAGGTTGTGTGTGGTGGTGCCATAGCCCCCAGGAGATATGGGAAGGGCCAGGCCCAGGATAAAGGCCCAGGATAAAGGGCTGCACAAGTGCCCCTCCCAGACTGAATGCACCCAGGCTTGCCATTTTGGGTGAGGCCATGACAGAAATTGGACAGATGAGTGGCATTTTACTGGGATGCCATCTGGGCCTAAAAAGCTGAGGTTGAGAAATGACAACTGTTAGAGAGACCATCCTTCCTCAGAGGGAATTGTCTTCAGTGCCACAGTGTGTCCCCAGTGTTTGGGATACAGGTTCCTTCAGAGGTAGGTCCTTATGATACCCACTGGCTGGGTGCCACAAGCTTATTTGAAACAGGTGTGGTGATGGGCTTTGAGCTTCAGCCTTGGATGTGAGTCAGACATGTGGGGAGTCAGCCTGGAGTTCCTTTTATTCATCCCTATTTGCTTTTTGTTGGTAATCCTGTGTAATTCCCTGGTTTCGTGATGTAATTCTAATGGAATTAAACTTGAACACTTCAAAAATTATGTAATTAATTGTGTTCAGCTTCAATTACAGTGACTAATTATAATGATACCTGGTGGCAAGTCAGGTACGTACTGGTGGGGGTTTTTTGCCTGCCAGGTATTAGGACAGACACTTGCTGGCAGGCATCGCAGCAGGGCTGCCTGACTGGCTATGGCTTCTTGGGTACCTGCTTGGGATGATAGCTCTACTGTTGGGCATGCAGAGGGAAAAGTGATGACAAGCAGGAGGAAAGTCTGTTTTAGTATGAGGTTGATATAAAGAACTCTAGCTCCAAAAGCAAGTGGCAGGTGACCCAGGAAGCCAAAGTGATGTTCTAGAATTCTGCTTGCCTGGGAGTAAGGGTGGGTATATGCAAGTGTGCTTGAAGATTCCAGAATTGGGAAGGCAGCTAAAGGAGGAAGGAAATAGCATGAAAATTACCTTCACACAAGAGAAAGAAGACAGAAGTCAAGCATAAAAAAATGTTCCTGTGGTACTGTTTGTAAGACAAGGTGCAGGGATCTAGTATATGGAAACTGTTGGACCCCAAAACACAGCTCTGAGTTTGCAGGCTTTAGAAAACCCCTTTTGCTGGCTAGCTCATGGGTGAAGTGATTGCCTAGCATTCACAAGCCCTAGGTTCCACCCCCAGCACTGCATAAACTGGTGTGATAGTGCATACCCATAAACCTAGCTCTAGGGAAATGGAAGCAGGAGCATCAGAAGTTCAAGGTTATTTATGACTATATAGTGAGCTTGAAGCCAACCTGAGCTACATGAGACCCTATCTTTGAGAGAGAGAGGGTGGGGGGAGACACACATGCTCTTTTGCAGAGTTTTGTGTGAGAAAGAGGATCTCTTTCTTGCTAAGGATTTCTTCACATCAATTGACTGTCCCTGCAAAAGCCAGGCATTTGGCAGGTCCTTCTAATGGGAGGTGCTAAACTGTCCCTAAAGGGGCCTGCTGTATTTGTGGAAGACCTCAACTGTCTGCTTGATGAATGATCTGCCGCCACCTTCTTCCAGGAAGTGTCTGGACGTAGAGTGTACACACAGCACTTAGGTGGCCTTTGCTGCCTGGTGTGTTTTTGAGAGGGACCTTAGGGCATCTTCTCAGAAGACGGCACTAGACGGTGTTCAACTGTGTTCTAGGTACTGGAGCCCAAGTGTCCTGCTGTGGGCCGTATTCCACATGAAAGAGCCCTGTTCATCTCCAAACTCTGGCTGAGGCAGAAGTTCCAGCTAGGCCCAACTAGCAGCCCGTATGCATCACATGGTTTTGGTTATTGAGGGGAGAGTAGTACTTGAACACATAAGGGGTGCACAGCTGCTTTGAAAAAGTTACACTGGGCTGGAGGGGAGTTGCTTGGTGGTAGAGCAATCTCAGACTATGCAAGAGGCCCTGAGTTTTCATCTCCATCATTATAAGAGTCAATGAAGAAAATTTAAAAAGTGTTCTGAGAATTGTTGAAAGGAACAAACAAAAAGCTATCTTTTGGAAGCATGGCCTGAAGAAATTTTGGAATTTTTCTTTTTTTCTGTATTGTTTACTTGGTGTAAAGACTGGCCTCTCATCTCAAATTCACTTTGTAACCAAGGATCACCTTGTACTTGGGATCCTTCTACCTCCACCTTAAGTGCTGGGATTATAGATGTGGCTAAATTGCTGGCCAGTGAGTCTGAGGACTCTTCTCCACCTTTCCAGCACTGGGTTTAAGGCTTTGTGCCTCCAAGTCTAGCTTTTACTGTGGTACTTTGAACTTAGGCTTTCACACTTGTACACACTTTACTGAGAGCTCTCTCCCTAGCCCCTGTGTGCAGTTGTTTGTGAGAATGTATTTACATTTCTTAGTTATATTCTTAGGGGTGGAGTTGTTGAAGTCTGCTGTGATGTGTTTAACTTGAGTCTGTGGCTTTTGAGCCTCTTGGGTGACTCTTCTTTCCATGGTGCTATATTTTAACACCTGGCCTGCTCTCTGTTCCCCTACCCTGGCCTGGTTTTCCTCCTTACAGCCCTCTTGGACTCCTCCTGTAACTCCTCCCTAATCCCAACTGCTACTGCTGGCAAGTTGATTTTGTGGAAACAGCTGGGGAACAGTTTGGAATGAAAGCATATTCCTCCCTTTCCTGCACATCTGCCCTGCACACCACCACGGGATCCCCCACATCCCGTATATCCATTACCATCTAGAGCAGTGGTTCTCAGCCTTCCTACAGTTCCTCCTGTTGTGAACCCCAACCATAAAATTATTTTTTTGTTGCTACTTCATAACTGATTTTTTGCTACTGTTGTTATGAATTGTAATGTAAATATCTTGAATTTGCCAATGGTCTTAGGTGACCCTTTTGAAAGAGCTGTTCAGCCTTCCAAAGGGTCACAACCTGGAGGTTGAGAACCACTGCTAGAGCCAAGCTTGAGCCTTGCAGGGCTGGCTCTTGTATGACTACTTCTTTGGTTTTGGTTTGATAACCAGCCAGGGACTGCAGGGGTACAGTTGCTCCCTGCCTCTGGATTGGTCTTTATGAGGAAAGGTTGCCCAAATATACTACCACTATCTCAGTTTTGGGGGCTTCAAGCCAGGATGACAGTCACAGAGTAGAACGGTGGGAGGAGCGTGCATCTTTGGTGGCTCTGAGGTACTGCAAAAGCCACTGCTATAGTCACCTGTGATAGGAGAAAGCATTTCCTCATCATTCCTTATCATTTCCTGCAGCTGGGGAAAGCATTCTTCCTCATTTTATTTTATTATTATTTTTTTTTGAGATAAGGTCTCACTACATAATCTTGGCTGGTCTAGAACTTGCCATGGACACCAGGCTGGCCTTGAATTCATGAAAATACACCTGTTTCTGCCTTCTGAATACTGGGGTTAAAGTCATGTGCCACTATGCTAGGTATTTTCTTGAGGCCAAAGACCTTGCATGTGATGCTGGAAAAACATGCTGTTTGTTTTGCTTTGTTTTGAGATAGGGTCTCACAATGAAGGCCTTGAACTTTCAGCAATCCTGCTCTGCCTTGCAAGTGCTGGGTGTGTAGGTGTGTACTACCATATTCAGCTTTTTGTAGTTTGTTTTTGAGACAGGATCTTATTATGTAGATCAGTCTGGTTTCGAACTAGCTACAGTCTTCTTGCTTCTGTCTCTAGAGTGCTGGTATTGCAGTGTGTGCTTCTGTGTCTGGCTGGAAAAAGCACTCTGAAACAAGATGTCATAATTAAAATCCAACTCCTGGGAGGTTTTTCCTGGTGGCCTTGGCTTGGCTTGGACCCAGAGGAGTGCCCTGGAGACATGCTGGTCCTCAGGGTGGCAGATGTGAATATGGGAGAGACGTGTGCCCCCAGCTCTCATTTCTAATGGCAAACAGAATCCCATTTGCCATGCCAGCTGTCCTTCCATACTTTAGCTTCAGCCAATAAAACATTAAGCAATTAGAACAGTTAATATTCAGTTCAGTATAATTAGATGCTGGTGTAAATTGTGAATGAAATTGGCAGGTTCTGTAAGTTACAGTGAAATACCAATGCTGTTTCTAGTTGGGAATGTGTGCCTGTGGCTCTCAATCTTTCACTCATAGCTTAAGCAGGGACAGAAACTAGGGCCCTGGGCAACTCAGCTCCATGTGATTTGGAGAGTTCAGGACCACTTTGAACTTGTTTTGCTATGTTAAAGATCCTTAAGTCAAACTGCAAATGTGGGCATGAGAGACCAGGTCCCTATTGTCTGCCTGCCTTCAAGCTGTTCTGTGTAGGTTGTGTGGTATTTTGACTCAAAAATTGCCTGAGAAATGTTTTTTTATTCAAGATCACAAAGAAGTTATATTTCTGTAAACATTGTGTGTGTGTGTGTGTGTGTGTGTGTGTGTGTGTGTGTGTGTGTGTGGTCAGCAGCAGCTTGACACTGATTATCTTCCTCTATTGCTCTCTACTTTATGAGTCAGGGTCCCTCGCTGAACCTGGAAGAGTCAGACTGGCTCCTGGGATCCTGTCTTTACCTCACAGGCCTAGGGTTTCAGACATGTACTGCCATGCCAGGCTTTTTCTTTCTGGAGGGAGGTAGTTGACACAAGGTCTCTATGTAGCCTTGGCTGTACTACAAATCTCTCTGTAGACCAGGCTGGCCTCAAACTCAGGGCCATCTGCCTGCCTCTTCTGATCAAAGGGATCAAAGGTGTGTGCCATCATACCTGGCCATGCCTATTTTTTTTTTTTTTTTAACATAAATGGTAGAAATCCAAACTTAATTCTTCTGCTTGTGCAGCAGGCACTTTACCTACTATGCTATCTTCCCAGTCTTGTATCTATATAGGTTTGTCCTTAGCAGTTAAGCTTTCAATTTAAGTTGACATTGATTTCTTACTTATCCTTTTTCTGTTGATTTGGGGCACTGCTTTGTTGTATTCTAAGACCTCATGAGTGTAATTACTAGACCATTTTTCTTTTACTATCATGAAATACCAGAAGCTGGATACTTTATCAAGAGTAAATGTTTATTTAGCTTACAGTTTTAGGGACAGAAAGACTAACATGGAGCTGGTTCTGGAAAGGTTCCTCAATGGCTGGGTCAACTGACAGATGATATAAAGGTAGGCTGTGTGAGAGACAAGATGGCATGATAAGATAGGATTCCAGAGAGTGGTCAGGGGCTGGGTTTGGGTTTCTCCTTCTGGGACTAATTAACCAAAGCCCCAGAGAAGTGCTTAATCCCCCCACCCTCCCAGGAAAAGGACCCCAGTTCCTCCTAATGACTCCCCACTAGACTCTACCTCTTAAAGGTCCCCACAGCCTTACACATTGCCCCACTTGGGATCAAAACAAATTAACCGCTGCTGGTCCTTTACAGTTTTTGTAGTTATTGTGATTCCTCCCTCAATTTTCAAAGTGATTATTGCAGTGTCAAGGGAAACTGTTGGTTTTGCTCACTGATTCTGAATGAGACAGGATGCTTTTACTATTTTCACTAGATAACTTTATGCCATTGCCTTTTTCAGGGGGGTAATAGCATGAGGAGAATTTGGCAATTGTATCTGTTCTTTGCACGCAGTCCTGATGTTGGAGTACCTTGTTCTGTTGGCCTGCGCATCAGAGACCCCGCTGAACAAGAACTTGCCTTAAAAGAAATGTGCTGGCTTTGGAAACAGTTTTAACCTTGCAAAGGAATAGCTCTCATACCCTTACCCCAGTTTCAGAGAGTTATTAGCATGAATGGATATTGACCTATGGCATTTGGATTTTTTTTTTTTTTTTTGGGCCTTAGTCCATGAGTATGTTAAATAACATTACTTGGTTTTACTTCCTAGGATACTCTTTTTCCTTTTGCATTAAAAAAAAAAAATACTGTTGGACTTCAGTGGCAGTTTTTGAAAGCTTAAGTTGACTAGTATCTTCCTATTCCTACTCAGTTAGTTGTGAGATTATAGTGGTCTCATAAAATGGCTTAATCTGCTTTGGGATTGTTTGTACGTAGAAAGCACTGTGTATTCTTAGATTGGGTAGAGTTTACCGGCAGGGCCACCAATGCTGGCTTGGAGTGTGACAGCTCACTTTTGTAATCAATTCAAGTTTCCTGTTATTTCCGTTTTGATACTTTATATAATTTTAAAGAAATTATTCATCTCATCTAGGCCTTAAAATTTAATGTATTTGTTCATAGTATTGTTTTTATTTTTCTCTTTTTATCCGTAACTATTTCTTATTTACTTTCTATATCGTCTTTTGGAATTTTCATACAACTTTTTATTTTCTCTCATGTATAGAACATTTGCTTATTCTATTCATTTATGGTGTGTGTGTGTGCATGAGTGCATGCAGTTGTGAGTGCTTGTACAGGTGAAGGCCAGAGGTGGACATCAAGCATCCTTCTCAGTTGCTTTTCCACTTTACTTTGTGTGTGTATATGTGTGTACGTGTGTTGTAGTATGAGTATGTACATGTATATGTAGCCAGAGGTTGCCATCAGTTGTCTTTTTCAGTTGCTCTCTGCCTTATTTTTGAGGCAGTGTCTCTCACTGAACCTAGAGCTCTGTTTTCTCTAGAGTGGTTGGCCAGGGAATCCCTGGGATCGGCCTGTCTCCATCCCCCAGTGCTGCGATTCATACCTTCTTCTGAGCCCAGCTTTGAACATGGGTGCTGGGTGATCCTAATTCATGCTTGCATGGCAGACACTTTACCAACTCAGCCATCTCTCCAGCTTCCTGCTTTTCTTATTAATCTTGAACAAATAGCTTTTGGTCTGGTTAGTCTTCTGTTTTGTGTTTGTGTGGTCAAGTTTTCACCTTAATTTCATTCTTGTCTCTTTTAATTCATTCTCTTTTCCTTATATTCTTTTGAAGGCTCAGTGTTTTAAGTTTCAACTCCTATTTTGAGGTAAATCTGTTCAAAGCCGTAACATTTCCTCTAATGTTATTTTAGCCATGTCCATAAATTTTGACATGTAGCACTTTCATTTTTAAATTTAATAATTCATTTTGTGATTTTTCTATCCTTCTTTTTTAACTTATGGGTTATTTATCAGCATATGTGATCTAGATTTTTCTCATTTTTCCTTAATGGTTTTTCTTATGTTCTCGATGTGTTATTGCATATGGTCAGAGAATATAGTCCCTGGTCTGTCTGAGATCGCTTTGATACATGTATCTTTATAACTGTTTATTATTATATATACTTAAATAGATGAGTTTTTGATTGGAATAGACAACACTTTGCATATACACTCACATGTGAAATCACACTTTCACGATATATGTAATTTATTCAGTAGATTCCTGTTCATGTCTTGAATAATTTTATTCATGTAGTTTTATCATTTGATTAAATATAAATTATATATACCTATATTTCTGTATTATAATGTACATATTTTAATATAAAATCTTTGTATATTATATACATACACATATATTGTAAACTATTTTTTGTGTGTATACATACACACATGTGCCATGGTGTACATGTATGTAGGTCAGAGGAAAACTTATGGGAGTCTATTCTCTCCCTTCATTTTTGGTTTTTCAAGATAGGGTTTCTCTGTGTAATAGCCCTAGCTCTCCTGGAACTCACTCTGTAGACCAGGCTGGCCTAGAATTCACAGAGATCTTCCTGCATCTGCCTCTGAAGTGCTGGAATTAAAGGAGTGTTCCACCATGCCTGACTAGTTCTCTCCTTTCTACTGTGAGTTTCAGGCATCAAACTCAGGTCAATAGGCTTTCAGTTAACACCTTTATCTATTGAGCTTCTCACTGGCCCCATAATATTATGATAGTATTGTTAAATGAATGTAGGATTGGAATCATTTTTGTCTTATTGTTTCTGTTTCTGGTGTGTGTGACTCTTTCATCTTTGATGATGAAATTTTATTGTAAATTCTGTTTGGTTTAGTGTTAGAATTACCCTCTTTTTTTTTTTTTTTTTTTCCTTTTGCTTTCAATTTCCGTTGTTCTGAAATGGCATTTTTTCTTCCATTGCTTTCAGTCCTTCAATGTGCTTTGGCTATGAATGCACCTGTTGTAGATACGAAGTTTTATTCACACCTGGCTTAAGGCTCTTTGCTTGGTGCATTTAAACTAGTACACATTTGTGTCTCTGCAGTTGTTAGGGTTTCTGGTCTCTTATTTTGCGATTCCTGTTTACCATTCCTGTTTTGATCTCTTCTTATAAGGATATTAGAGTTGAATTTTCCCATGTTGGATTTTAACAGTACACAGCCCATTTTATTCTGGAATTCAGAATCTAGATTATTCTTGACATTATTAAGACTTATTCATTCATTCTACTACTGACCTACACTTCCCTCCTTTCCCTGTTAGAATGGAGTTGATTTTAATTCTTTTATTTGTTCTTGTTGCCTGGGTTTCCTATCAGGTTCTAGAACTTACCAGGATTTCTTCTGCTAGATAATTTAACACACACACACACACAGGCACGCACGCACACACACACCCCCCAATTGCCTTTTCTGGAGTAGGGATACCACCCAGAAAGGCAGTCCATGGCAAGCAGTACCATGATTTCCTGGTATCAGAAACTCCAAGTAAAAGTGGGACCGATAATTTCTCTGTGTTTATGTGTTTAAATTTTCTTTTCTTTTCCTTTCTTTCCTTTTTTTTTTTTTTTTTTTTTTTTTTTGAGATAGAGTTTCATGTAGTCTATCCAGCTCAGCTGTGTGTATCATACCTGGTTTATGCAGTACTTGGGATGGAACCAAGAACTTGATGCCTGCTGGGCAAGTGCTCTACCAACTGAGCCACCTCCCTAGCCCATAATCTGTTTTTACCTGATAGTGATACTAAGTACAGCCAGAACTCCCTATTGGCTAAGACCTGCTGGTTCTGGCTCATGTCAAAGTGGAGAGGGAATGGAAGGGGCTAACTAAATAGGCCTGGAGGCCGGCTGCCAGAACATTGAAGATGACATCTCTGGCAATATTGTGTTTCTTTTATTTTATTTTTTAGAAGATTTCCTTAATCTTGAGTTGTGTATATATGTGGTGTGTGTGTGTGTGTGTGTGTGTGTGTGTGTGTGTGCGCGCATGCACATAAGTGCAGGTACCCATGAGGCCAAAGGCATTAGATTCTCTGGAGTCTGTTGTGTGCACTGGGAAGAGCAGTATGTGCTCCTAACCACTGGGCCATCTCTCCAGACCCCAACTATGTAGCAGTTCTCTGGGACAGCACTGTCCTAAACTGGACTTCTGCTACCAGAATAGTTTGTAAGCCAGCAATATGGGTTTGGAGATTGTGAAAAATTCAGGCTCTGGAGCTCCACCCTACCCACTGAGTCACATTTTCATTTTTTTTTAAAATGAGATTAGCAGGTGATTCATGTATACACTAGAGTTTGATAAGCCCTGGACCAGATCCTTTCCAGGGATGGTTGGCTGTTTTCAGTAGAGTAGCTCCTCCCTTATCTTGTAAGTTGATCCAGAGTGGAAGGCTAAGTTATAGGGAGTGGCCTGAGAGCTTGGTGCCCTCTAGGGAGGTTCCCAGGCTGTCTCACTTCTGCGTGCAATTCTTTTAGGAGTCAGGCTCTGCTTCCCAAGGCACTAACACATGGCAACAGCAAACTGGAAGCATGTTAGGGAGGTGTTAGTACAGCCCCAGGTTAGTAGCAGTTAGGGCCAAACCATCTACTGGGCTGCAGGAAGAGACCAGACAAGACAGCTCCAAACTGTGTACACCAGACCAGACTTGGCTGCACTGCAGGCAGCTCCTCCACATGCAGGCTGTTGATTGTAGGAGGCCAGTGAAGTTCTCTATCCTGTGTGTTAGCATGTTTTGGTGAGTGCTAAGTGTCTTCTGGTTCTACTCTTGGCCTCAATAGGGCTGAATCAAGGTCAAGGCCAGGCCAAGACAAAAAGACAAATACTTGTTTGGAAAATTGATTTCAGAGGAACCCCTCCTCCTATGATTGTCTGAACGGTGATAAGTTGTCACCTGGAACTGATAGTTTACAGTGCTAGTGATTGGGAACATGTAGTTTTCAAAAGGGCCTGCCCTTAGACCTGCCCAGGGCCTATCAGCTGCTCTTGTTCAAACCTGGGGGCTACTGCTATAGATACCCCCCACCCCCTTTTTTGAGATAGGGTTATCTTTGTAGCCTTGTCTGTTCTGGAACTCACTCTGTAGATTAGGCTGGCCCTGAACTGGAATCTTAGCCTGCCTCTGCCTCCTGAATGCTGGGATTAAAGGTGTGTGCCACCACTGCCTGGCCTCATATGGCTGTGGCTGGCTTTGCATTCTGATCTTCAGGCAAGCTTTATTAGATCATAAATAATATATCACCACATGCTGTGGGCTTGGAACTTGCCAGCAGAGAGGTCTTATGATTAAAAAAAAAAAAAAAAGAAGAAAGAAAAAGAATAGTGTCAGTGGTTACGTGCAGTGACACAGGCTTGTGTTCTTAGCACCCAGGCTGAGGCAGGAGGATAGTAAATTTGAAGCTAGCATGGGCCAAATCACAGTGAGGCTCTGTCTCAACAAAACAATGATCTCAGCAAGAATAAAAGAAGTACTGTGGTGAGCCATCTGATGTACTTTCTGTGTCCTAACCACGTACTCACTCTACCAATTGAGCTACACCCGCAGCCTGGCAGAATGTACCTGAAAGGTCTAAGTCAGCTTCCTGAGTGTGAGCTGCTTCCACCTCCATGGCTCATTGGGCAAGTCACTGTGAGTCAGCTAACAGCAGCATCTTGTGGCTTTGAATATTTGGAGGTAAGCTCTTCCTTCCCAGAAGAGGGATTTTTCAAAGCGGATGTGCTCTTGGATTTGAATGGTGAAAGATGTCCTTAGACAGGAATCTTGGTTCTTATTGTAGCTTCGGACTCATAATCATTCTTATTTACTTGATCTAGACCTTTGTGGAGGCTGGATTTAGCTTGGAGTTTGTCCCTTTTGTGTGAAGCAAGACTCCCATTTATGGAAGTCCCTCAGTGGAAAGATAAGATCAACTGTCAGTAGTTTTGCACAGGCAAGGAGTGGACCAAGGAGTGTGTAGCCTACCACGATACCTGCAGGGCACTTACCCTAACTGCATTATGATCTCAGGGTTGGCTTTCTCAATGGTAGCTGACAGCCAGGGTCACAGTACAGCTCTAGGGACATGTGATTTGCTTATTCCATTTTAAGTGTCGTTTTCCAGATAGGTGTTTATTTTATTTTATTTGGTAGCAGGTTTGGGCTGTTCTGTAGTTAGCTAATCCTTTCTAGTCTTTTCTCCAGGGACCCTTTGAGAGGGGACAGGGTTTCTTTCTGTGTCATAGTTTATGTGTATGTGTGTGGCTGCCAGAGGTCAACAAGGGTGTTTCCTCAATCGCTCACCATCCTGTGTGTGTGGGGTGTATGTGTTCATATATGTGACTATCAGTGCATGTGTGTATGGAGGCCAGAGGTCAGTGTTGGGTGTCTTCATCTATCCCTCTCCACCTTAGTTTTTGAGACAGAATCTCTCACTGAGTCTGAAGCTCACCAGTTGAGCTAGACTGGTTGGCCAGTAAAACCTAGATAATCTCTAGTCTCCATCCCCAGCATTGGGATTGTAGTCCTGAGTTTTGAACTCAGCTCCTCATGCTTTTTCAGCAGGCACTTTCTAACTGATCTATCCCCCTAGTCCCAGTGTCATGTAATTTCAAACAAAATGGGCTCCTGGCCTGAATTGCAGCACAGAGAATTCATCTAAAACACATGTTGATCTGCATTGAGCACATATAGGAAATTGGAGGAAATGGCAGGTACCTGTACAGTCTTTGGATCAGGGAGGATTTCAGAAGCCAAGTGAGAAAGTTCAGTGTGTAGCTTTTAGGGGAAAAGAACCCAGTTCTTCCCCAGAATGGGCTCAGCAGTTCCCTATAGCTAAACAGTAGGTGCTAGGGTGTGTCTGGGCTTCCTGGCTGAACTTTTGGTCCAGCAGCCACAGGCAGTTTCACTGGAGGTCTATGGCCTTGAGCCTGTCATTTGTAGCCCAAGTGAAGATCACCCAGGTGTAGATGAGAGAAAGGTGGTTCCAGATGAGAGGGACCATATAGATAAACAGAAGGTAGAATTAATACTTTCCAGTGTGGTCCCTATTGTCATCACAGCTGGAATTGCTCAAGGAACAAAAACTTCCCACCAGTCTCTCCCAACTTCAATATTCAACCTCTTAAATGTATTTCATTTTAAAATAAAAGTTATCTATAAATATTTTCTTTGTGTTTCTCAAGTTAGCTCCAAATCCTCTTCTAGCAGCAAGAGTTTAAAAAGCATATTTTAAGATTTATTCTTATTGTGTGTGTATGTATGTGCATGCCTGTGGGAGCCAGAGGCATCAGATCTCGGAGAGAGAGTTGCAGGTGGTTGTGAGCTGCTTGACATGAGTGCTAGGACTTGAACTTAGATCTTTGCAACTGTTAAACCATCTTTCCAGTAGCATATCCTAGGGTGGCTTTGAACTCCCTGTTATAGTTCAGGATGACAGCTTAGAACTTCACATTCCCCTGCTTCCACCTTGCAAGTGCTGGGACTTCTATGTCAAGTTTGTTTGATGCAGGAGATTGGACCCAGAGCAGTATGTATGCTAGATAAGTACTCTACCGACAGAGCTGTATCTCCAACCCTGATATTTCCCTGTGAACTCAGGGCTTCAAAGTATTCTATCCTGAAGTCTGGCGGGTGTGAAAAGTGAGATAGCTTTCCTAGGACAATGACCAGAGGAAGAATTTCATCTCTATAGCTGAGAGACTTTCAGGGTATAGACTTGTAGTGGGGACAGACAGCAGCCAATCTGTTTCCTGCAGCCCACAACAGAGGACTTTCTCCCCAGGGTAGTGACTTTCAATACATCCCTTTAGGCTAAGGTCACCTGCACCTCTGATTCTAGTGCTCACAGTGGTGGCCTGTGCCACTATGCCACCAATAATAAATATATATATATATATAATTTCACCTGCAGACTCTTATAGGTGCTTCAGACTTTCCTTTTCACTCTGAGTCTCTGAGCATCCTTAAACAGAGCTGCATTCCCTTCTTAGCCTCAGCCTCTCGGACCCCACCAAGTTTTTCTGCTGTTCTATTGCTTGCTGCCCTCTCTGTACTTTGCCACGCACAGTTCTTACAAAGTCTCCTAGATGTGACCTCCGCTTCTCTGTCCTGACCCTGGAACACCCTTACTCCATCATTTTTTATTTTCTGAAGCCCTGGCCAGATCAAAGTCCATTTCTGTTTGGATAAAGCTCTTTGGATCATAGAGCAGATGGATTCAGGCCTCTAAGCCCCTGGGCCTGGAGTGTGCACGTGTGTAAGAACATGCACATGAAGGCCAGCAGCTGATGTTGGATGCCTTTCTGGATTACTTCTCCACATTATTATTATTACTAATTATATATTTTTCTTACTGAATATGGAGCTCATTAATTTGTCAAGATTGGCTGGTCAGCAAGCCACTGTTTCATTCCTCACACCTTTGTGCTGGGGTTACAGGTGCTGGCTTTTTTTGTAGGTTCTAAGGATGGAACTCAGCTTTTCATGCTTGCACAGCAAACACTGTACCAAATGAGCCCTCCCAGATTTTGTTCCTCTTTGTCAGGCGACTGCTTTATCTGAATTTAGGCTGTGCCTAACTGCAGCCCATTTACCCCATGGACTGCCTAGTTTTGTGTCAACTTGATACAAGCTGGAGTCATCAGAGGAAGGAGCTTCAGTTGAGGAAATGATTCAATGAGATCCAGCTGTGAGGCATTTTCTCAATTAGTGATCAATGGGGGAGGGCCCAGTCCATGGTGGATGGTGCGGTCCCTGGGCTGGTGGTCTTGGGTTCTATAAGAAAGCAGGTTGAGCAAGTCATGAGAAACAAGCCAGTAAGCAGCATCCCTCCCTGGCCTCTGCTTCAGCTCCTGCCTCCAGGTTCCAGTCCTGTTTGAGTTCCTGCCCTGACTTCCCTCAGTTGAAGGACTACAATGCTGAAGTATAAGCCAAATAAACACTTTCCTCCCCAGCTTGCTTTTTGGTCATGGTGTTTGGTCGAAGCAATAGAAACCCTAACTAAGACTTCACAAGACACAGCATTTCATAAAATGGCCATCTTTTTGGAGTTCTATAGAAGTAAAAGGGCAATCACTTTTTTTTTTTTCTTCAGGGACTAATGCATGCTTTCATGGATTTTCAACCTCAAAGGGATGTTTCAGCACAGAAAGGCCTTTCATTGCTCTTCCATAACTTTGGAAATGATGGGGGCTGGCATGAAAAATAAGAGTGGCTTGCCTCTGACATCAGCACAGGGAGGTTTGGATCAGGCAGAGCTGGAGGATGGAGTTTAACCCTTGTGACTGGAATCCCCAGTTGGGGCAGGGGTTGAGGACTCCAGGCCAGCCTGGGTACATAGTAAGACCTTGTCCCCAGTGTACCTCAGACAACAACTTGGATTAATTATCTTTTCATAAATTAGGCAGGGAAGGAAGGACAGAACTTGTCTGACTGGGATGAGGTTGTTACTTCTAATTGGGTGAATTTAGCTGAATGGCTTAGTCTTACTGCTTTGCATAAATGCAAAGAGCTCTCCCCCTTTCTTATGGTTTCCTCCTGGTGGTTTGTGGAACCAGTCTTACTTTGTTTAAATCTCTCTCTCTCTCTCTCTCTCTCTCTCTCTCTCTCTCTCTCTCTTTCTGTGTGTGTGTGTGTGTGTGTGTGAGAGAGAGAGAGAGAGAGAGAGAGAGAGATGATAATGAAACCCAGAGCCTGTGCATACTAGGCAAAACCTCTACCAGTTAGCTACACTCCTAAACCCTTTCTGGGGGCTTCTATGCAGGTGTTTCACCACTGAGTGACACCCTGGCCTTTACTGGGAGATTCTAGGTAGGTGATCTACACCGAGCCACACCTCCAGCTTATTTTTTTTACTTAATAGGACATTGAGGCTGGGGAGTATACAGTGTAGTACCTCTGCCCAGAATGCAAGCCAGTCTAGGAGACTATGCATCCCTACTCCATTTACTGGCGCAACCACATCTTACATGATTGAGGTGCCCTGCCTCCTGCAGTTCCCAGCTTTGTACACACAGTAGCTTAGCTAGTGAGATGATAACAGACCAATGCAAATAAACAGGAAGAAAATACACCAAGTCCTTGTGAGATTCACTGTGAACCTCTTTCTCTGAGGCTACCCCCAATTCTGGCTTTCAGAGTAGCTGTTGTGACTTTCCTTAGCCTGTTAATAAAGTACCAATCTCCTACAGGGGCTGGGGCCCAGACAGGGCCTTCCTTACTTTTGGCCAATGTCTAGTTGTAAAGGGGCTGAAATCCAGTGGAATTGGCTGGTTCTTATTGTTTTCTTTGGAGAACATGACTCCTATACACCCAGTTGTCTTCCATGGGCAGGTGGCCACTCTGTGCCAGCAGTTTCTGAAGGGGCTTAAAGCTCACATTAGAGCCACCAAGGGGTGACTTCTGGATAGCCCAGAAGTCACCACATTGTGTGAGTCCAAGGCCAAGTCACAGCATGCATTGAAGACCTCAGATGGACATACCAAAGCTGAGAACAGGTGGAGCGCCTGCATTTGCTCGAGGGAGAGACCACTGTTTCAGCTGTCATTGAGGAGAGGCAACCAGGGAGCCTGAGAAATGCAGTGTTTTTCTCTTTAGCAGTAAAACTGGTGCAGCCAACCACAGGCACGTGGCCACAGACATTTTGTTTTCTGGTTTCCTGGGCAGTGGTAGGGATTCTGAGTGAGAGGCCAACTTCTGTTTGTGGTGATTGTCTTTCCTTCTCTCAGGTCTCTACTTAGATTCCTTCTCTAGAGAGCATCCCCAGCTACACCTCTCCTGGCTCCTTTCTCCTCTTCCCTTTCTCTTCTTTGATGTCTTATCATCACATGTCCTAGCATTTATGAAATCTGCCTTCTCCCCTCCTTCCCTCAACACATGACACTCTCCAGCCCCCATCCTCACCTACTCCTGCAAATCAGGACTTTGTTCTCAGCCCAGTAGGTGTTGGGGCATGCTTGGTTGTGAGCAGCATAGCTTTGGCAAAGATACACTTTGGTTCTTAGAATGAGAGTGGCTTTTTTTTCTTTTTCTTTTTTCTTTTTGTGTATGTGTGGTTTATGTATGTGTTTGCATATGAGTGTATGAGTATGGGTATGCATGTGTGTGGAAGCCTCAGAATCCAGTGCCTTCCTTGGTCACTCAGGATCTCTTTCTGAACTTGCCAATTAGTGGCTAGTTTCATAGCTCCATTTGTCTCTCCCTCTTGAGTTCTGGAATTATAGGCATGCACTGCCATGCCCAATTGTATGTGGGAGCTGGGGATCTGATCTCAAGTCCTCCTGCTTGCAAAGCAAGCTATTTCCTTGGCTTCTGTTTGCTTTTATTTATTTATTTATTTATTTATTTATTTATTTATTTATTTATAAGGTCTCGCTATGTAGCCTTGGCTGACCCAAAGCTTACTATGTGGACCAGGCTAGCTCACTTGTCTTCCCTTCCTAGGATCTGGAATTAAAGGCATGTGCCACCAGGCATTTTACTTGCATGTATGTCTGTGTACTACATGTATGCCTGGTGTCTACAGAAGTCAGAAGAAGGCATCAGATCTTCTGCAATTGAAGTTATAGATTGTTGTGAACAGCTGTGTGTGGGGTCCTGGGAATTGAACTTGGGTCCTCTGGAATACCAGCTAATGCTCTCTCTCTCTCTCTCTCTCTCTCTCTCTCTCTCTCTCTCTCTCACACACACACACACACACACACACACACACACACACACACACACACACCCTTATAAAGAGACAGACTCTTATTATGGCTCTTATTTTGTAGCCCAGACTGGGTTTAAACTCTGCCTCCTGCTGGGATTGTGGCATGTCCCACTACACCAGGCCTGGGTATGTTTTAATCAGGAGAATAGTCTCCTGTCCACATAGCCTGGCCATCCTATCATTGCACTTGGACTTTGTGCAGGTGAGAGTCAGCATTTCTGGTCTTTTCTAACCTGGTTAGATAGGTGGCTGATGATTAGAGTAGAGTGGACTCCTACTGTGGGCTGTGTTTTCCTTTAACTCTTTCTGCCTGGAGAGCTAGAGCTACAGGCTGACTGGGAAGGCTGCAGGTGGCCTTTCCTTCACCCACATCTCCACTTGAGATGGCAGCAAGACAGGTTTATGATTAACTGCACCATGTCTTAAATGCCATTTCTAGAGGCTGTAAACATTAACTTAAAAAAATAAGACAAAATCACCAATTGACCATATCCGGGGCCAAACCTGAATGATTCAGCTCCTTTTAAAAATATCTTTTCTCAACAAATTGCTTCCTTAACATTTTAATTTGTTGATCATAAGGGAAGCTTGCCAAATATTAGCTGTTCTTTTCCATTTCCTCCCGCTTGCAGCTTGCCTTATTTGGCATATTTCAGTGGACTGGAAGGTCACTCCTTGTTTTTTTTCTTCCTAAATAACTGTATTTATTACTGTCAAATATTGGCGGGTTTGATCCAGCTGTCATCAGAACGTTTGGAAATCTTGGTTTCTGCCAGAAGGATGATTTAATGGTCTCATACTGACATGGCTTGTTTTCTCTGCTGACTTGATAACTTGTTGAATGAGCTCTTTGCACTGAGCCACAGATCTGTCTTTCTTTGTCTTTTTCCCAGCCATAGGTTTTATGAACAGTGTCTTACAGAAGAGCAAGAGGTTGTTCCCTCTTCTCTTTCCTTCTCTGCCTTCTTTTTACCTTTTTACTTATTTGTATGTATTTATTTTCACCTTTGACAGGGTGTCATGGTGTAGTTTTTGCTGGTCTGGAACTCAGTATATAGATCAGGATGGCTCTGAACTTGGAGATCTTCCTGCCTCTGCCTCCCAAGTGCTTAGATTACGTGTGTGTTATCAAACCCCTCTCCACTTTTTTGTGAAGGTCTACACTAGATTAGTAACAAAGACTCTCCTGAAGTCAGACAGTATTATGATTGGTATTTTAGAAGATAATTCAGGAAAATTTCCTTGGAAAATTTTCAAACATATGCAAGATTAGAACAATGGATCCCAGTGCTGTTCTCCCAACTGTATCAGCTCATGTTAGTCTAGTCACATTTCTGTCTCCAATCTTGGATTTTGAAAATAGCATCACAGTTTCCATAAATGTCTAAATATGTGTCTTCTTGTTGTCATCATGGAGATGGAGTTAGTTTCTTGTACATAGTAGGTAGATACCATTGAAACACACCCCTAACCTTCAGTATGTATTGTTAGGTAATGTCTCGCTGAAAACATTGTTAGGTGTTGTAGCACAGGCCTTAAATCCCAGCACTTAGGCAGCACAGACAAGCAGATCTCTGTAAGTCCGAGGTCATTCTGGTCTACATAGTGAGTTCCAGGATAGCCAGGGCTATGTAAAAGACTCTGTCTCAAAAAATAAGGAAAAAGAAAACACTGTTATCATATGTAAACACAACTGGACCCTGAGGACTTGGGCATTCTCTGCTTTGTTGGCAGACTCAGTTTCTTTCTCTGAGAGCTTGGGAAATTGCAAGGACTCTTGATCTTGGACATCTTGTGTCTTAGACTGAGTGAGGTTTAACTCTGGGCATAGTCACCTGGCCTCATGCATAGAGGAGGCAGGTGATGGTTTCTACTGTGTCTACCCATCTCTGCTTCGTGATACTTGGGATGTTTTTCTTTGGCAGTGACCACCTTCATTATTTGTTTTAGAGACAGGGTCTCACGTAGCCCAGACTGTCCTTGAATTTGCTATGTAGCTAAGAATGCCCTCCAGCTTCTGATTATCCTGCCTCCACCTCCCAAGTGCTGGAATTACAGGCATGTACCCTTATGCCCAGCTTATGAGGTGCTTTGTACCTATTAAGCAAGCATTTTACTAGGTGAGCCCCCAGTTTGACACCTTGGTTATTGAACATGTGCTCCTGGTTATCTCTTTGGCTGCACTGTGGTGTCTTTGTGGTGGCTCATGTTGATCCTCTGAAACAATGCTACATAATAGTCACTTCTGAGGAACAGAATCTATGAAGAGCCAGTAACAGGTATTATATTTGCAACCAATTGCCATCCCAAACTTTTAGAATTGAACTGTAGTTATTTGAGTGTGATAAACTGCCAGGCATACTCAGCTGGTTCTCGGTGGTAGCTGTGTTCCCAAAGCTCCCTATCTGGCATGGTAGACCATCATTGCCTATGGCCTTGACTCTTGCCTGGCTAGGGTAAGTGGAAGACTGGGGGCTCTTGTGAAGTGGGATAGGGTAGAGAGCAAGTCCACACCAGCCCTACTTTGTTGCTGGTAGTTGTCCTGCTAGGCCTTGAAGCATGAAGGAGGTTTTTCACATGCCTGGACTGGCTGGTGACTTGTGTCAATCACCAGAGCAATAATCATCATTACCAGTGTGATTCATTTCCTTGGGACTTCTCCTCTAACTCTGGATTCATACTAGCTGTTCATGTAATCAGGAATTTCTGAGACATCCATGGAGCTCTTAGCCACATGCTAGCTAACTTTCTTAGGGTTGAAGTATATGATAGGGACAATCAGGATAGCCCTTGCTCTCACTGCTTAAATTCTGTGCATGTGGATATTCCCACACGTGGGAGGCCAGAGGTCAATCTTAGGTGATTCCACAGTTAATTGCTATTTCTCTTTTTGCTTTTTTCCCCCCCTTTTTCTTTTTCCTTTCCTTTCCTTTTCTTTTTTTTCTTTTAGACAAAGTCTTACTATGTAGCCTTGGCTAGCATGTAGAGATTTGCCTGCCATTGCCTCTTGAATGCAGGGATTAAAGGCATACTTTACCACATTGATTCAGTGATATTGGCTGGTCAGTGAGCCTCAGCCATTCTTCTGTCAATACCTTACCAGCTCTGCCATTACAAGCATGTGCTACCACACCTGACTCTTTTTCCTTCCCCTTTAACGTGGATTTTGAGCAATCAAACTTAGGTCCTTGTGCTCACACTGAGCTGTCTCCCCAACTCCATGTTCTAGAAGGGTTATGGATCAATCAAGTCCTGCTGTGGATGAAGTATGTGTTCTGTTAAGTTCTCTGTGCTCTTGAGACCACACTGTGATGGAATCCCCTGCTTGCCCTTTCAGCCACCAATTGCCCTTCAGCTGAGCATTCTGCCTATGCAATGCTATCCACTTAGGTCCAGGCCTGACACAGGTCCAGAAGGTGCTGGAGAAGGCAGAATATAGCCTCATATCCTCAGAACAACTGCTTTCCTTCTTTGCACTAGTCGGTGAAAGGCTTTCCTCTGCTTGAGTACTTACAATGACCTGATTTACATGAGAGGCCAGATTTAATCCTGGTGTGATGCACCACTTACATGTTACTTGAAACCACTCTGTCACCAGGCTGGATATAGTGGCACCATGTAGATTTCTCTGTGATTATGAGCCCTCCATGTGTGTCTCGAACTTTCACATCTGAAGTTTAGAGAGCCAGAGGAGTAAAGAAAGATATGATACGTTTGGACAGCATGGATCTATATCTTTCTTTCTCTCTGGTTTATTTTCTCACAACAGTATTTTCACTTTATTTCCAGTTCTTTTATTAGCTGGGGATGGAAGCCTTGCATATGCTAGGCAAGGGTTTTTACCACAGAGCCACACTCCTAGCACCTTGTCTTATATTTCTAATTATGACATTTTTAAATACACGCCTGAGCAGCAGAGTGTAATAAGTTCTTATGTCCTCACTACCAGCTTCGTTATTTATTTACCCATGGACCACTGCCTTGTTCTATCCAAACGTTCTTAACTTAAACTTGGCATAATTAATCCTGGTATCATTAGGCCTTATTTGGTTGTATGCAGTTCATTGTTTATCTCCAAAACAGGACGTTAAAAATAATGAAACAACCACACTTTTTTTAATCACCCCTAAATTTTTATCATCTAGTTAGTCAGTACTCAAATTTCCATTTTCCCATAAACATCACAATTTGATATTTTTATCAATCCTGTCTTCCTTTGCTCCTCTCCTTTCTCCTCTTTCTCCTCCTTCTCCTCCTCCTCCATACAAGGCCTTACTCTGTAGCCCAGGTTGGCTTTGAATTCGCAGCAGCTCTCCTGCCTCAGTCTCTCCAAGTATCAGTGGTGATTGATAGTTATTTTGAAACAGGATCTCATGTAGCTAAGGTTGACAATGGCTGTTATTTATTTATTTTAAGATATACTTTTGTGGGTTTGCATGTTTGTCTACATATATGTAAGCATACCAGGTGTGTGCCTGGTACCCACAGAGGTCAAAGCCAGCACTGAATCCTCTGGAACTGGTGTTACAAGTGTTGTGAGCTGCTAGGAACTGGTCTCTGGTCTGCCAGAGTAGTAAATTCTCTTAACCTATGCACTATCTCTCCAGCTCATATGTTAAAACAATAAAATATGGGGGTGCTAGAGAGATGGCTAAGCAGTTGAGAGCACTGGCTGCTCTTCCAGAGGACTTGGGTCAATTACCAGCACCCACATGCAGCTCACACCTGTCTGTAATTCCAGTTCCAGGGCTTCTGGCACCTTCACACAGACACACATGCAGACAAAACCCACCAATGCACATAAGATAAAAATGAATTATATTTTAAAATGTTGATAATTTGTTAAGTTTTGAAATTATAATATAATTGCATCATTTCTCCCTTTCTATTTCTTCCTTCTAATCCCTTTCATATACTCTCTTGCTGTTCTGCAAACTCAAAACTACTTTTAATACTCATTTAAACATTATGTTTCAACTAGAGTACTTGTAGGTGAGGAATATATTTTGTGAGCTACCTTAATCCTTCTTTACTTTCCTTCCTTTCTCCATCATGGCCCTCTTCCCCTTCTCCCTTCCCCTTCCTTCCCTTCCCTTCTTCCCTTCCTTGGAATTCAAGGCCATGAACAGGCTAGGCAAGCAATCTACTCCTGACCTATACCCAGTTCTTCACCTTAATTATTATTACTATTATTTTTAAAAGACAAGAAAGATAGGATTTCCCACACTGTACTGTAGATGTGAATTTTCCTTTTTTTTTCTTTTTCTTTTTCTTTTTCTTTTCTTTTCTTTCTTTTCTTTTTTTTTTTTTTTTTTTTTTTTTGTAGAATTACCAAACTTGGACCAATTAGCTTATCAAGAAGCAAACAAAATCCCCAGAGGCTTTGCCTATAGCCTTTACTGTGTAAGATGCAAGAGGAGGCTGGGGCCTAGCTCTTTCTGCCTGGCTGACACCATTCCTCCAGAGTCCTCAGTGAGAGGCCAGGTGTACAAAGGCCTGTGTGTCTGGCTCCAGATGCCCACGGCAGTTGCTCTTGCCATACAGTGGGGATTCTATTTGTCTGAGAACCCAGAACAACTGTTTTCATTCTCCACAGTGCATGTTTATGCACATGACCTTTACAGAACACATTTCTGGCCTCCATGAAGGTCCTGATGTTCATGCAGATTAGCCAAGTCAATGCTTCATTTTTCAGCCTGAAATGGCCTGGCTGTCCCTTTAACAATTTTACTTTGCAGAACTAATTGTTTCTTTGGTCCTATTAAATGCTCATTGGTAATTTTCTGTAGGTTAGTGTATGATTTGCAGATGATAAAAAAGAGGTCCTCTGTGTATAGCAGTATATGCCTGGCAGCAAGGGGCAGCCAGCTCCCACTAACAGGTTTGCATGTAGTCTCCTTATATGATGTTCATGCATGCAGAAACATGTGCACACGAGAAAAGTACTATTCCAACAGCTCTGATGGATGGTTCATTGCATATTCATGAAGTGCACTCACGCGCGCGTGCGTGCGTGCGTGCGTGCGTGCGTGTGTGTGTGTGTGTGTGTGTGTGTGTGTGTGTGTGTGTGTGTATGTTAAATGTCATTCCTCTAGTGCTGTCTACTTGTTTTTTAAGACAGGGCCTCACTGCCTAGAACTCACTAAGTAGGCTCTGTTGCCTAACCAGCAACCCTGGGATCACAAGCAGGCACTAGCAAAGCCTGACTTTTTGTGTTGTATGTATGGTAAATGTACATGTTCATGTTGGTGTGTGCACATATGTGTTCAGGTTTCTATGCAGGTATGCAAGCCAAAAGTCAGTGTGCTTTCCTCAGATACTCTCAACTTTGTTTTTTTGAGATAGAGTCTCATTGTCTTGAGCTTGCAAATTCAGCTAGACTGACTGGCCAGCAAGCTTAATGGTTGCTGCTGTCTCTGCCTCCCCAGCTCTAGGATACATACATACATACATACATACATACATACATACATACATACATACATCTGTTGCTGTACTTGTGTTCATGTGTGCGCTAGGGAATCTGAACTTGGGTCTTCATACTTGCATGACTTTACCAACTGAGCGCTATCATCGAAGCCCCTGAAACTAATATTCTATTGTTTGTTCAGTAAAAGCCTAGAGCCATGTAAGATATTGGGATGAGGGCTGAAAAATGCACCTGTCCCTAAGCCTAGAGCCATGTAAGATATTGGGATGAGGGCTGAAAAATGCACCTGTCCCTAAGCCTAGAGCCATGTAAGATATTGGGATGAGGGCTGAAAAATGCACCTGCATTTTGGGTGATTCAAGATGGGCAGACTTGCTTCTGAGAGACTTTGGCAGGCAGGCAGGTGACCTTGACTACCAAGGAAGAGATCCATTTGTAGAAGGTTTATAAGACAGTCTCTAGGCAAAAAGAATCCCAGTAGGTCCTTTATTGTAGGCATGAACATTTACAAGGACTCAAATTAAACCAGAATAGATAAATGAACAGGCAGAGATGCTTGGTTGAGGAGATGAACAAGTCATTAGGTTGTTGATAACAAATGAAGTTAGGAGAATTTTCTACCTGGCCAGTCCGAGATACATAGTCATGAAGCCTGGTGCTGAAGATGATTCTACTTTGTCCTCTGAGCTTTGGATTTACTTCAGAGCTGGCAAGGAAGGCACAGAGAGACCTTGGGATAGATGGCTGTGCCCACACCTGCACAGAAAGGTTTGAAAACTTAGTGACAGTTAATATTTATTCTCCTGGTGGCTTGATTTTGCATGCTGATAATTGTTGTGCTATCTGTCATTGTATCATGCTACTAACATATGATTGATTTTACAAAGATGAGTGTCTACAGCAAAGGAGGAAATGTTTGTTGCTCTTGAGTGTCTTCCAGTGTGGTTGCAGCCACCTGTGTATTCAGAGGACTCTTTTCATGATGACTTGTGTGTACATATATGGGTGGTATGACTCTACAATTATGGATAAACATATAGAGCCCAGAGGCTTATGTTGAGAGTCTTCTTCACCATATCCTTTTGTTTTTTTGTTTGTTTGTTTGCTTGTTTGGAGACGGTGTCTTGTAGAAGCCAGGCTGGCCTTGAGCTCAGAGATCTTCCTGTGTAAGTCTGACTTTTTCTGTCCCTCCTGCCAGCGCCCAAATAACTACATGGAGATGTCTTAATAATTATGAAAACTTGGCTGATAGCTTAGGCTTGTTCCTAACTAGCTCTCAATAACTTAAATTAACATATATTTTTATTAATCTACTTTCTACCCTATGGCTTTTATCTCTATCCCATTTTGTGTGTCTGACTCATTCTGTGTCTGTCTCACTTCTTCTTCCAAAGCCATCTCCCAGCTCCCGGCCTCTATTTGGTGAGACCTCTAGACAAGGCACAGTATCCAGTTCAGACAAATAAAAACCAGCTAAATAGTTGTCTCACGGGATTGTTTAAGGAAGCCATGGCAAGGAAGCAATGGATCTGTACCTGTTCAGTGTGGATGCTTGTCCTTTCTCCCAACTTTCCACGTGACATTGTGGGATTCCCAAGTGGGTGTGGAGGCTGGGCTGACCCTCACATCTGTGCAATAGATGGTGTTGTCACTGTCTCTGCATTCCCTTACTTACTCCCAGTGTTTTGGAACATAGAGCCTGTCGGCAGCACAGACATTGCTTTGTTGACATAGGGAAGATTCTGGTGAAAATTTCAGTTCCATGATAGATTTAAAGAATAAACACCTTAAATTATTTTTAAAATCTATTTTTTGTTTTTGTTATATTTGTTTTGAGGTAGTGTCTCATTAGGTCCTTGGCTGGCTTCAAGCTATGTAGCTGAGGATGACCTTGAACTCATGACCCATTTTCCTCCCAAGTCCTGAACACAGACTACAAGGATGACTCTTGTTGGGTGGAGTCCTCATAGAAGCAAGGGTGCTGTGGCACATGCACCCATACATACAGCCTGGCAACACAGCAGAAAAGAGTAACTGGAGGGCATAGGCAGCAGGTTTTTTAACACAGAGGGAAATATGCAAATCAATATGGTATGTCCCAAATAGAACCACAGAAATCTAATGAATATAGGAGGATTTTTGGGATGAAGCATACATACCTAATTCTAAAAAGTTTATTTTAGAGGAAGAAGGGAGAAATGAACCAATAGAAATTAAAGGAGGGGGGGCTTTAATTACAATGTTTTATCCCTTTAAAAATAGCAAATATGGCCTTCTGTGTTGGCACACACCTGTAATCCCAGCATCTGGGAGGTGGAAGCAGGAGGATCAGGAGTCCAAGGCTGTTCAAGGCCAGCCTGGGCTATCAGAGATCCAGTCAAAACAAAAGTAAATGTGGCAAAATGTTAAACTTTGTTTAGATTGTGTGGTGGCTGTGAAAGGATTTGATTTTCCTTGTGGCTTGAGATACTTTGTTATGTAAGGTGAAACAGCAGGTATCAGATGCATACAGGTGCAGTATGTATTGATAGCGGGCTTAGCCTGGTATCCATATCCACCTTTGATTTCAAGATGTTTCACCCCTGCTTCCTACGGTGTTAGAGTTATGGTGACGTTAATTGTTTAATTTATTTCTATTTATATTTTTTTTGGTACTGGGGATTGAATTCAGGTCTTCATATAGGTTCTGCCACTCAGTTTTATTCCAGCCCCTGTATTTTTTTTTTTTTTTTTAACATTTATCTGTTTGTGTACCCATGTGTATGACCATTGCATGTACTTGATGGTCAGAGACTATCTGTAAGAGTCGGTTCCATATAAGTTCCTAAGAACAAACTCAGGTCATGTGATTTGGAAGCTACTACCTTTCTGTGCTGAGCCATCTGGAAGGTGGCCCCCAGCCTCTTTTTTTTTTTTTTTTTTTTTTTTTTTTTTTTTTCCTTGAAGAACTTTGGCATTCTCTTATTTTTTGATCTATCAAAAGGTAGGTAAAATACTTTGTTTACATTTGAAGAAGATAATCTGGACATGGCAGCACAGGCTTGTGGTTCTAGCACTCTGGAGGGTCAGGCTGGAGGTTCCTAATTTCAGAGCCAGTCTGCTACACAGTGAAACCTTCATCTCAAAAACAAAATATCACCAGTGCTGGTGGCTCAATAGTTCCAGCACTGGGGAGGGCCAAGCTCTGTGAGTTCAAGGCCAGCTTGGTCTACAGAGTTTCCAGGACAGCCAGGGCTGCACAAAGAAACCCTGTCTCAAAAAACCAAAACAACAACAAACAAGCAAAAAACAAAACACCAAATCAACAACAAAAAGAAGCTAGCTTTAAGGTATATTTTCTCCACTGGGTAATGCCTTCTGATGGAAGAGTAGCTCCCTGTCTCCGTTTCTACAAAGTGTCGGACAAATCTCCACAAAGTGCTCTCAGCCCCTGGAGGGGGGAAAGAAAAAAGGATGACTGTATCGAGGAGACCCATGAAACCTGTACTTTTTCTTCCTCTGGAGCCTACACACTTTCTGTGAGTCTAGGCCTGGTCTCCACTGTCCTGCAGGAAAAGGCTACTCTAGGAAAGAGCTTAATTGAACAGGGATTATTACAGACAGGGTGGGAGTGCCCACACATTCCTTTCGTGCCAGTGGTGGGGGATGATCTCTAAGCAGGCGGGTGATGGAGTAATATCCCCTGCTTACTAGCTGTCTCTCCAAGGAAATCAGAGCTTATTATTCCCCTTTCAATTAATCCTCACAACATCCTGATCTGAGCTCCGTTTTTCTGAAAAGGAGGTCTGGACACACACGTGGCTCTGAGTAAGATCCCTGGAGGCCCAAGAGCTTTTCTTGAAACTCTTCCCCTTGTACGAGTGGCAAGCTCTTGGTGGCAAAGAGGAAGGAAAGATTTATGGGGTGTCACCTGCAGTGCCAGGCACGGCTGGGAACTCCTAGGAATCTCTAAATTGTTGGAACAGTTGTGAGGTGGTGGTGGTGGTAACATTGGGTTTCTCATAGTTATCATCTCACTAGTCCAAGCAGGTCAGGGTCAAGGGCTGTCTTTGTCCCCTGCTGACCCTAAGGCTCTGCTCTCCCCTTTGCCCAGCCTGTACTTCCAGCCAGGAACACACAGGCAGGGGCTGTTGCAGCTGAAGCAAATCACAGTCCCTTGCGATGGACATCATGTGACTGATAGCACTAGAAACAGTTTCTACCTAAAATGACAGTTTGATAGCACTGAGTCATGGAACACTTGAACTCCCACTTAGGGGCAGGGCTGGTGGCCCCAGTGCCTCAAGGACAAATTCTCTCTCATGGGCCTATTGATAGATTCCATTTTAGCACTGAAATGAGGCCTATTTTAATTTGTCTTATTTTGGTTGGTGGCAGGGAAGAGACAAAAAGGGGCCAGGAGGTTGACTGGGTGGGATCGATTTCCTTTTTCTTTTGTGGTCCTGGAGATCAAACCCAGGGACTTGCATGTACTAGACAAATGCTTTACTGTTGAGCTATATCCTGCCCCCGGTCCATTTTTTAAGGAGGGACAGCAAGAGCTAGGATTCACACCCAAACTCTGCTGATCACAGTGCGAGTCTTTCTGGTACCATTTTTCTTTTTGTGAAGCTTGTTTGAAAACTATTGCCAATCACTGGTGAGCAATAGGGACACAGGCTTGGCCTCGGCTTCTTTGTGTTAGACAGTGACTTTTGTTATCTCAAGCTGAGCTCTTTATTAGCTGAGAACACTTGGCTGTTAGACTTGCTGTTTGATTGCTGCTAGAATATATATTTTTGTCACACTGTCCTATAATAAACCGGAGAAATGTTTGTGCCAAACATAGAAGGGATGGGAAGGGACGATGAAAGCCTCACTATTCCCCACCCCAGCCCATCTTGGGGGTTCAGCTTATTATTTTGGGTCTGGATTCAGTTTACCATGTCTATCTGTTAGAAGAAGGACACCTAGCTACTGGTTGTGAAGGACTCTTGGGGAGTGGAAGATTCTTCAACATACCATGTACATGTATGTAACTCACTCTGTCCTTCAGGGTAAGACCGCTACCACTGAGTCAAAGCCCCAGCCACTCAACCATAGTCTTGCCACTGGGGAGTTCTAGGAAGATGCTCTAGCACTGAGCCATTCCTCTGCTTGTGTTCCTGTTTTTCTGACTAATAGGTTTATTTTATTTATTGCTGGGTTGATTTTACATAGTCTTAAAGGAAAGTAGCCATTTACTTGGTATTCTTCTTCCTCTTTTTTTCCAAAGTGGAAATGACCAACTCTGACTTTATTTAATTATTGTTTTTTAAGGTAATAGAAATAGAGGCAGTTTATGAAGAAAGATAAAGGAACCCATAAGAATGTGAGTGGACTAGTAAGCTGAGAAAAGGTATATGTTTAAAAGGCTTTATTTTATTCTTTTTGATAGTGTGTTATTGTGTAAAATGGGATGGCCTCAAATTAATGGCAGTCCTAACTCAACCTCCTGACTGCTAAGATTGTAAGCATGAACTACCATATCAAGCTTACCTCTATCTAGTTCAAAACATTTGTTAAAATTTATTATTATAAGCACACGTGTGTGAGAGAAATGGGGTAGGCATACCAGTGTGTGTATGAGGAGGTCTGAGGACAGTTTTCTAGAGTTAGTTCTTTTCTTCCACCTGCATGAGTGAGTTGTGAAGATTGAATTCTGGTCACCAGTCTTGGATGCTAAGAGCCTTCTCAGCTGAGCTATCCTATGACCTCTAATTTTTTTAAAGTAAGAAATTAAGAAGCTACTCAAAATGCACAGGGCAAAGAATAAAAATTACCACCATTTCTGTGGCTGTGGCAGTTTCAGTCTTAGCGATCTTACAGATACTCTCAGTGATGGTGTCAACAACTGACCCCTCATGTACCCAACCAGTCCTGTTCTGTAGCAATTTGTCTCCTAGTCCAGAGTTTACCAAGCTATTAAAGGTATTTTCTGCAATAGGTATGGAGTGCAGTTACTAGAGCCTTGTCTAGCACACTGGGAGGCCCTGGGTTTCATTCTCAGCACCACATGAATGGGACTTGGAAACTCATACCCATGATCCCAGTACCTGAGAAGTAGATGCAGGAGCATCAGCAATTCAAGTGTATCCTCAACTATACAGCAAGTTGGAGGCTAGCTTGGGCTATATGAAACACTGTCTCAAAGAAAAAAAAAATCTCCCGATGTAAATTAAAAAATAAATATGCCAGGCTGTGATGGCACATGCTTTTAATCCCAGCACTCAGGAGGCAGAGGTAGGCAGATCTTCAAGTTTGAGGCTAGCCTGGTCTATAGAGAGAGTTCCAGGATAGCCAGGGCTACACAGAGAGACCCTGTTCACAAACAACAACTCCTAACCCCTTCCCCAAAATATAAATAAATACAAACTGTATTGAGGTCTCTGTTCCATAAGATTCTACTCTTTGTTTTTGAAAGTATTTTTATAGATTTTGTTTATTATTATTGTTGTGTGGCTATGTTGTCTTTAGACTGGTACCTCAGTGTTCATATGGTGGTGGGGGTGGTTTTCAGGAGTCAGTCCTGAAGTATTCTTGTATGTCCAGACATCTCTTCATAACTGTTTTAAACGTCTGTCTCCCTTGGCTAAATTTCTGAATATAGATGTATCCACTAACAGTGAACATTTTAAAGATTTTTGGTACATGTGATGACATTACCTTCTAGAAGAGCCAGAGCAATTCAGCAACTATACTAATTTCTTGTATTGCTTATTTCTGAGAAAATACAAAAAAGAAATAGAAAGAGTAGTTTTCTGCCTGCCTGAATCCCCTTTGGTATGGGCTTCCAGTTTCTTTGTAGATTCACACTACATATGAGCATTATCTTCCCTCATCTTCCTGTATAGTCTTCTGTGCTCACTCTTCTGGACCTTACCTCTACACTTTAAAATTAACTGTGTGTTTTAATTTGTGTATTTATGTGTATGCACATAGCATATGTGTGCCGGTGCAGCTGTGTGCATACCGGTGGAGGCCAGAAGACAACCCTAGGTTTTGTTTTTCTGGACCGACCTACCGACCTACCGACCTACTACCTACTACCTACCTACCTACCTACCTACCTACCTACCTACCGACCTACCTACCGACCTACCTACCTACCGACCTACCTACCTACCTACCTACCTACCTACCGACTTACCGACCTACTACCTACCTACCTACCTACCTACCTACCGACCTACCTACCTACCTACCATGCATATTTTTTAATGAGACAGGTTTTTCACTTGCTGGGAGCTCTTGTCATAGTCTAGGCTGGCTGGGCAGCAGATATTCCAAGCCATCACACCCAGCATGCATGCATGCATGCATTCATCATTCATTCATTCATTCATTCATTCATTCATTCATTCATCCCCCCCCCTTTCTCTTTCACATGTAAGCGTGTTTTGATTGTATGTATTTTTGCACCACTTCATGCCTAGAGCCTGTGAGGCTAGAAGGTGGTACTGGATCCCCTTGAGCTAGAGTTACAGGCCATTGGTTGTGAGCCCCCATGTGGGTGCTGGGAATTGAACCCAAGTCCTCTGAAAGAGCAGCCAGTGCTGTTAACTGCTGAGCTGTGTCATGTCTCCAGCCCCTATACCAAGCCCTTTAATGTGGGTTCTGGAATCCACATTGAGTCCTCAGCTTGTGAGGCAGTTTTCATCCACCAAATTATCTTCTTAGTCCAATTAACTATTTCTTAGCCATTCCAAATCTCTACTTGAAAGCTTAAAGATGTCCTCTTGCTCTACATGCATATAAAAGCTGTCTCTTGTTTGGTGACACAGATGATCATGTTTTATGGGCTTATTTCCCCTTTGATAGTTTATTGAAGTGCTTCCTGTCATTGCTTTTGTATCCAACACACCCTTGGGAAATTATGTGTATGCTTAAGTAGGATGCAACAGGCAGGTGTTGCATGGTCTGCAGGAGTGTGTTGGGGCCATGGGCTGGGGCATTTGTGGATGTAATTGCGCCTGTGCTACCTTTAACTCACCAGTACGGTGGGAGATAGTCTTGTTCTCCAGCGTTCAAATTCCAATTTCTTCACCTCCATTCTAGCTATGCAAATAGCACATAATAGTACACAAGGAATGTAAAAAACCAAAGCAAACCAGAAAAACCTTCTTTGCTTTGCAGGCTGCTGTGGAAATATACATTGAAGTGAGAGGTCATGAAAGAGACTGGGGCTGGGTTGATAGAATGCTTGACTAGCATGTATAGTTCTGTATTCTGTACCTGGCACCACATAAGCCAGATATGATGCAGTCTGAAAGCCCAGTGTTGTGGTACACTTCTGTAATCCTAGTGCCTTGGGAAGTGGAGGCAGGAAGATCAGGAGTTCTAGGTCATTCTTGTTTCCATACCCTGTTGGAGGGCAGCCTAGATTACACAAGGATTACTCAAACAAACAAGAAAACAAAATCAGAAAGGATCCCAAAATTCATTGGCACTCTCCCCACCCCGTCCTTATCAACCGGAAATAAAGCCACTTACCCACAGAATAGGCAGGACTTCAGGTTTTGTACCCAAAGAGGCAGCAGATCCTTTGAGCAACTGACCTCACAGCAGGTTGGCAGCCAAAGCAAGAACTTCATCACACGGGTCATTGGGAGTAACTGTTCTGACAGTAAAGAGGTTTAGGAACTGAAATCCTCACCACCAAGGCTGGCAGCAAGTAGGAGGGGCTAAACAGAAAAGTTGCTGCTTCCTCAGCCACCTTGACTACTCAAACCTGCAGTGACCTCCCTGCGACCTCTGCAGCTGCTAGGATTTAGGGGGCTTAGAGAAACTCACCTAAAGTAGTTCTGTTCCCAATTGTTTTTTTCAGAGAAGACAACATAAAAAGGGTCCTTTTCAATAAAGAGCTGTTTAAAAGGTGAAAAGAAGATGGCTCAGTAGGTAAACGCACTTGCTCACAAGC
This sequence comes from Phodopus roborovskii, assembly GCF_943737965.1. Classification (NCBI taxonomy): domain Eukaryota; kingdom Metazoa; phylum Chordata; class Mammalia; order Rodentia; family Cricetidae; genus Phodopus; species Phodopus roborovskii. Next base: position 11,251,874 of record NW_026126598.1, on the reverse strand, counting down.
CTGATGGATCTAAGTTACATTCCTGGAACCCACATGGTGGATGAAGAAAACTGACTCTTGGAAAGTTGTCCTCTGACCACACATTCACTGTAGCATGCTTGCAAACACAAATAAATAGAAGTGTAAAAGAAAATGTTAATAGGGATATTAGAGAATTGGGGATTTGTAACCCAGTTGGTAGTTTTCCTAGCATGCACAAAACTCTGAATTCCATCCCTTGTGCTGTATAAATGCAAAGTGGTGTGGCACACCAGTAACTCAACACTCCAGAGGTAGAGGCAGAAGGATCAACTACATAGCAAAGGCCAGTGTGGGCTGAGAGGGATGGAAGACCAGACTGAAACAGAGAGATAAAGAGACAGAGAAACAGAGGCAGGCCTTTGAGTTCCTTAAGTGGAAGGAACTATTTTCTTCCAGAATTCTGCTTGGGTAGGAGGCCTGTTGGCTTGCCTGGGAGCCATCTGGCTCTTTCCATTCTTTGCAGCAATGTAAACCATCAAGCTTAAAGATCTGTAGTTGCAAAGTCTCAAAGCTTTTTCATACTGGTCTTGGGGATTAGTGTTTGCCTTCTGCTGACCTGAGCCCTTAGGCTGAGCCTAGGAGGGTCCCCCAGCTGTCTGTGGGGACTGGTGGCAGGAATTCTATGCCTTTGGGCAACTTTGATCCCTTGCCTCTTTCCCTGTGTCCTTTGGGTAGCTTTGACATTGGAGCCCTTACCCTTTGTCAGTCAGTAGATGTTCTGTCTGTACCATCTGTGGTGAAACACAGGTGAATCCTCCTTTTAGTTTCCCTCCCTCCCTTTCTTCCTCCCTCCCTCTCTCCGTCCCTTCTCTTTTTCTTTCATTCCACCTTCCCTTCTTTCTTTTGTTTTTCTCCTCCTCCCCCTCTTCTTCTCCCCACCCCTTCATGATAGGACAGAATTTTATGTGGTCCAGACTTACCTCAAATTTGCTAAGTAGCTAAGGCTGATCTTGAACTTCTGATCCTCTTGTTTCCACTTCCAAAATTTTTGGATTACATGCTTGTGCCACCATGCTAGTCTTATGTGGTCCCAGAGATAGAGCCCAGGGTTTCTTGCATACAAGGTGAGCTGAGGTTCTCAGCCCTATTTCTAGTTTCCAGTGTTATAAGACAATGGGAATTTTTTTCTTGCTTTTTCTAAGTGAAACATTCTAAGTACCCTGAGAGTTTTCTTTGGAGTAGAGCTATGAACTTGTTTCTGTAACTGAGGCTGGCTCCTGTCTGGACTTGTTGCCCTCTGCTTCTTGACCTTAGTCCAGGGCTCATAGCCAGCTAAGGGTTATTTTCTATCTCCAGAGACCTGGTGTGGCCAGGTCTCTAGTGTGTCTCATCCTTCCTCAGGGGTAAAATGGGGTGCCATATGCTTGTCATTAATGTCATTAATGAGTTCCAACTGTAGACATGGAGTCAACTGTAGGTTCAGCTCTTACCCATGGTGACAGGTGGCTCCATAGACTCACCTGGTATCCTTCAGCATGGGACAGCTGCTTTCTTATGAAGAGGTGGGAACTATAGGGCTACTCTGAATTTTCTTCCACTCCTTTTCCCACTTGGTGGTGACATATAGTCACTGGGTCTGTAGAGCAAGTAAGTACAAGAGCTTGGAATGTGTGTGCATTACAGCGTGCTCTTTGGTTCAAGAGGTACAAAGCCTATAAGAAGGGGCTGACTTTCAGAAGCACCTGAGGATGTGCAAAGCTGAAAATGCAACTGACTGCAAGATATGCTACATACGTGAACAACCTTAGGAAAAGTATTATTAAAAAAAAAATCATTCCTTTAATACCTGGACATAGAAATAGGCAGATCTCTGAGTTTGAGGCCAGCCTGGTCTACAGAGCTGGTTCTAGGACAGTCGGGACAGAGAAACCCTGTCTTTAAAAAAAATGTAATTAAAAACAAACAAACAAACAAACAAAAAGCTCTTGTCTAATACTCCTAGGAAGTTCAGTAGTCAGAAGGAGGTGCCTTTAGAAAATTCTATTCAAAACTGGGCTTGCTGGCATATACCTGTAATCTTAGTGCTTGTTAACTGAGGCAGGATGATCACAAGTTTTATGTCAGTGTGGGCTACATAGAGAGACCCTGTCTTTAAAAAGAAAAGGAGAGAGCAGCGGGGGATGTGGCTCAGTTGGTAGAGTGCTTACCTAGCATGCATGAATCCTGAGTTCCACCGCCAGAACTGCATAAAGGAGACATGGTGGTTCATGCCTGTAATCCCAGCATGGGGAAGTGAAGACAGGGTGATTAGGTGTTTCAAATTTTATTGGCTACATGGTGAGTTTAAGGCTAGCCTGGGCTACATAAAACCCTGGAGGGAGGGGACAGGAGGGGAGAAATAGGTGCGTGTGTGTGTGGGGGTCTGTGTCTGTGTCATTTTCAGACTGTAATCTTATATTTAGTAGGAATATCTCTGATCTTTGGGAAGGGCTGGAGTCTCATAGACGTTTTGGGAGGATTTTGTGCCTGTGTCCTTGGCAAGAAAGGACGGAGGGGGCCTTTTCCTTCTTACTGAAATTCCCCTAGACCCTTCTCACTGGCCTCATAAAGAAGTAGATGGCATACTGGAGATATCACACTGGCTCCTGGCTATATAAAGAGAAAGGACCCACACCATAAACATTTTGAATCTCCGAGGAAAGGAAAACTATTCCTTCAATGAAATATCGATACAAGGGGAGCGTTAAAGAAGACAGAAATTGCGAACTCAGGTTCAGGTTGAATCAGAGACTGTACCATAACCTTTTAGAGAATTGTTCATTGAAAAGCAAATAGGATGAAATATAGACTGTGAAAGTGACTAAATCATTTTTATGCTTCCTGAGTTTTGGTGTCATAAAAAGACTTGGTTTTGGAAGAAGGAAGGACTTGCTGGTAGCAGTCAGGGACCTGGATTAGGGGTTCTGTGGGTCCGAGGAAGCCTCCATGTGGAATTCTCACAGCAGTTTATGCACTTCTGAGATGACTGGCCTTGAAACCTCAATGCTTCTGCTTCTCCAGTGCTGGGATGATAGGCATGGATGACACCCCAGCACCTCACCAAGCTACATACCAGGCCTTTTTCAGAGCAATTTGAAAGCACACTTCAGAGGTCTCATGTATGCCTGGAGAGAGCAGATGTTACAAAAAAAAAAGGTGCCTTTTTGCCTGGGGAGTAGCTCTATCAGTAAAAGACTTGGGGATGAAAAAATCCTGATGCACATTTACTATTCCAGGTCTAGGGAAGCAGAGACTGGGGGAGCCCTGGAGCCAATGAGTATAGCCTAATTGGTGGGCTCCAGGCCAATGAGAGGCTTGCCTCAAAGGAGGTAGCATTCCTGAGGATGACACCCAAGATTGTCCTCTGACATCCACACACACCTATGCACTACCCATTCAATTTTTAAAAAATTATTTTATGTGAATGTTTTTTTTTTTTTTTTTTGCTTGCATGTGTATGTCTGTGTACCATGTGCATGCTTGGTGCCTATGGAGGCCAGAAGAGGGAGTCCAATCCCCTGGAACTGGAGTTAAAGAAGGCCGTTAGCCACCATGTAGGGGGCTGGAAGTCAAACCCAGGTCCTGTGGAAGAGCAGCTGACACTCTTAACTGCTGAGCCCTCTCTCCTGCCCCAGCTCCCTCCCACCCCCCTTTCTGTCCCTGTTTTTAAAAAAGTGTCTTTGATTGATTTACAGGGAGCTCTTTAATAGTTGCATGGAGATGGGGCCCCAGGGGCTGAGTTACAAGTACCTACCTGCAGGAATAAACAATTCCTTTGAAACATCTGTAAAGAAAGGGTTGGGAAGAGAAGAGGGGAGGGAGAGAGAGGGAGGAAGAAGAGAAAAAGAGAAAGACAAAGGCAGCCTACAGTTTATCTGAAAAGGAAGTGGAAAGTTCAAGTTGCTGGGGATCTTATTACTGTCTGTCTCACTCACCGTAATTAAAAAATGCCTGAATGATCTTAATAACACATGATTCAGCCGACAAGCACTAATTGCCCTGTATCAGGCCAAGAGGAGATGAATGCTGTCAAGAAAACCACAAGTCAGACAAGCTGATTCTGTCTTAGTCTGACACGGTGTTCCCATGTACAGACCAGTTTTTGCTGGAGCGCTTCCAGCGCTCTACCTTGCCATTCATCTCCATTGCTGCCAGGCCTGGGCTGTGCACTGCTTGCCTCTCCTTACTCCTGCTTCCCTGGCTCTTGTCTTGGCCCCCCCCCCCCCTTTTTTTGGGGGGGGAATTCTGTTCCTATTTGACACAAATGTCCCAGTGGGCTTGTCAGTGAATTACATGGCATTTGGGAATTGATTTTCTGACGCTATAGATTTGTCAAGCATTCTTCTTGCCTATTCAAAGATTTGATGGGACCTGTTGGACCACAGAACCTTATGGTTTGTTATTTAGCCTACCAATAAAAAGGGAACCAGCAGCACCTTGTTGCTTGTCACTTGAGTGTCCACAGCCCTTTCTGATGGAGAGTTTTAGGAATGGGTCATATATGGTACACATCTATTCTAACAACTGAGCCCTTTTGTCTTATTCAAACAGAGTTCTGGGCTAGGGAGTGCTTTCTGTGCAATAATGAGGACTCATGTTCAGTATCCTTAAGAAACAAATCAGAAACCTGGGGATTAAAGTGATGTTTGTAGTCTCAGCACTGGGGAGGTAGACACAGGAGGGTCCCAGGGGCTCACCAGCCAACCAGTCTAGCTGAGTGGGTAACTTCAAGGTAAAAAGACACTCTCTCAACAAACAAGTTGGGTGATACCTAAGGAAGAAAACTGAGATTGTCCTCTGGCCTCCATACACGTTAGTACACACACACACACACACACACACACACACACACACACACTTTGCATGCACATGCACCACACACATACATATATGTGCCACCTAAAAAACAGAATCACAGTCTGAATCTAATATTGAAATTCAGTTCCAAGGGACCTAGTATGTATGTTCCCTGTGCTGTGGACCTGTCAAGCCACGAGCTTTCATGGTGTTCTGATGTCCTTGATCACTTCTACTCTGTACCTGCTTGGCATCAGGCCTTGTCCTAGGTTGGGGTAAGATTATGTACCATAAGGTGTATAAGGTATAAGGTGTGTGTGTGTGTGTAAACATGAAACTTGCTCTCAGACCAGAACAGAGATATGAGGGAGGTTGAGCGGCACAAATCTCCAGCATTTTCTATAGCAGTCCTGTCCCTCTGTGCCTTCTAGGGAGGAAGGGGAGCAGAGGGGTGGAGGGGAGGGGTTGGAGGGGTTGGTTCTGGGTCTGACAGGGTTGGGCTCTGTTCTGCTTCTAGAACCTGCTGGTGTGGCTCCTCAGGCACAGTCCTTTGCATCTCTGAACCTGCTCCAGACCCAAGAAAGGGCACTGTCAGGTGAGGCCAGGTTGCCAAGAAAGGTAGTTGTCCTGAGGGCCTATTTTGGGTGGGGTGGGTTGGGGGAGAGGGTTTCAGGTATCCCAGACTGATCTCAAATGCACTATGTAGCAGGCAATGACCTTGGACTCTTGCTCCTTCTGCCTCTGTCTCTGAAAGTGTTGGGATTATGGGTATGCACCACCATGTCTACTTTATGAGGATCAAGGTCAGGGAATCACCCTACCAACTGAGCTGTGTCCTTAGCTATGAACTCCCCTCACTTATGTTTCCCAGTAGAAAAAGGTGGTTTTGGGTGGTAAATAAATAAGTACACACAAGAAATCCACTAAAGGTAATGCATTAGTTGTAGAAAAATCACCAAGTGTTCCCCTTCCTAAGTACTGGCTATCCTTAGGCAGAGGACATTTGGTATTACCCAGTTGGCTACATGACTCTTCAGAGACCCACTTTCTTAGAATTAAAATGAAATGAAAGTTTATGGGAATTATCAAATGCTGTTAATGTGGCTTTTTGGTAGACATAAAAACCAAATCACATCCTAAAGACAAGAATCTGTTAAGCACATTCAGGAAAAGCCAGAATGTGCTTTCTGGTTCCCCTTTAGGCGTCATTGCGTTCAGTGACATCTCTTATTGTCTTTTGGCCTTAAAGTTCAGACCTGTATGGTGCCAGGGTATGGCCACTGTTAATGTACCTGATGGAGGGAGTCTAGTGCTGGACCCCACCTATGGGCATCTCTGCTTCATCCAGATCTACTCTGTTGCATAGGATGGAATCTCTGTGTAGTATGTCACCTTTGCCATTTAATTTATGCAGAGCCCTGAGTGATTGGAAACTGTCTATAGGGTCCAGACCACTTCCTTGCTTTAATTCCTGACATTTTGGTTCAGGTGTGTGTGTGTGTGTCTGTGTGTGTGTGTCTGTGTGTGGTGTGTGTCTGTGTGTGTGTCTGTGTGTGTGTCTGTGTGTCTGCGTGTGTCTGTATGTTCATTTGTATGTGGGTGCACATGTATATGTGTAGGTGTTCACATATGTGGGCATATGGAAGCCATAGGACAACCCCAGACATCAGTGTCTAGATACTGGCTATCTATTTCTCCTTTAGACTGGCTGACCATCTAACGTAAGGAGTCCACCTCTCTGTTTCCCCAGCATTGGGATCACAAGCATACACTGCTACATCTGGCTAATTAATTGGGTTCCGAGGATGGAACTCCTGTCCTTGTGTTTGGCTGAGCCTTAAAATTTGAGACTTGGGAAAGGATGAGTGCTTAGTAGTTGTCTTCGTATCTTAGCAAGAACTGCAGATAATTTCTTCATACGGAGGAGTGGTACTCATTACTCTGTGCCCCCTACCCCCTCCCACTTTCTTAACATCGAGTTATTTATACCATGGGCGAGTCTGTCACACAGTCTGGTTGCGGAATGTTGCCACCCTTTGAATCAGACTCCTGCCAGTAATTTCTGTTTACAGTAGGACTGTGGAAGTGGTTATCGGGATTAAGTTTGCAGAAGATGCAAAACGCCAGCCTGCCTGAGATCTTTATAATATGTACATACAGACAAAAGCTGGCTGCAGTTCATGAACAATTTTAAGTCATTGTGCTTTTCTTAGCTACTGTTACTGAGTTTCCATAGCATGCAGGAGCTATTAAGAAATGGACAGGAGGGGTGAAGTCCCTCATTATGTTTTTTTTTTTTTTTTAATTTTGCTCCTTTTGTTTTATTTTGTTTTTTTGAGACAGGGTTTCTTCATGTAACCTTGGCTGTCCTGGAACTAAATTTGTACATTAAGCTGGCCTTGAACTCTTTGCCTCCCTGCCTGCCTTTGCCTCCCAAGTGCTGGGATTAAAGGCATATGCCACCATGGTCTGGCTATTTTTTTTTCTTTTTCTTAATTTTAAGATTTTTTTTTAAACTTTAGTTTTAATTCTTTGTCTCTGTGGGTCTGTGCATGTGAGTGCAGGGGCCTATAAAGGCCAGAAGAGGACATCTGATCTCCTTGGAGCTAGAGTTACAGGTGGTTGAGGCATCTGACATGAATGCTGGAAACTGAACTCAGATCCTCTACAAGAACAGTATATACCTCTCATGCCCCAGTGTTGTTCTTTAAATGTTTTTTTAAATTACATTTTAACTAATTAACTAATTAATTGTATGTATTTGTGTGTAGCTGTGTGCATGCCATGGTGTTGATGGGGAGGTCAGAGGACAACTTGTGGGGAATTAGTTTTCTTCTACTGTGTGGGTCAGGAATCAAACTCAAGTTATCAGGCTTGGTAGCAAGTGTCTTTCTGTTGTTCTTTGAGACAGGGTCTTGTGCAGCCTAGGCTTAACCCTGAACTTGCTGTGTAGCTGAGGATAACCTTGAGTGATGGATCTCTCTGCCACAACCTCTTAAATTCTGGGATGACAGATGTGTATTATCACACTTAACCCCTTACCATCTTTTATCTGTAGTTATTTTAGAGTCTTCTTAATAAGGTTCTAGAAATACTGTATTCTAGATTCAGATAGGTGATGTTCTTTCTAGTAATTGCTACAGTACAGTAAGTCCCTTTTATCTGTCAGGTAGAAGTTCTACGATCTCCAACAGATTCCTGGAACCAAGGGTAGTACCAAGCATTATAGATCCAACTCTAGGATAAAGTTTATTTTATAAATGAAGCATGGTAAGGGATTAACAACAATGGCTAATAATAATTGAAGCATTGGGGTATCATGATGACTGACTGACATTACTTAGTGAATAATGCTAGGGAAATATATACAGGATGGATATTCTGGACTACAATTGATCTGATAATTGAGATAACTAGTGACTAATGGGAGAGTAATATATACAGTGTATATACTCTGAACAATGATTGATGTACATACAGTGTAAATATGCTGGACCAAGAGATGATCTACATCTCAAGCTTGACAAGTAGGATGATGCAAGAGTTTTGTTGTGCTACTCTGAATGGTATGCAATTTAAGACATGAATTATTTATTTCTGGGATTCTTCATTGGGTGTTTTGAGACTTTGGTGGTCTGTGACTGAAACCACAGATAATGAGGAATGCTGTATTGGTTTTTAGGTGGGCCAGGGAAGAGCTTGTACCCTATTGAGACCTCATCTGAATGGCCTTATGCTATTTTAGACACATTGCCTCTCTTGTACTCATGTTCTTTTCTTCCTTTCCACAAAGTTCTGTGCTTCTAGAATGTTGACTACAGTATAGAAAGCGCTTAACTCTTGCTTGATTTGGCACCTTAATGGTTATTTACACAGTGACAGCACAGATGTTGGATAAACAGGGGATTTGCTTTAGTAAGTTCTTCAGTGACTAGAAGTCATTTCCCCGTGGCCTGCTCCAATTGTGCGGGTTCTGGTGCTGCTTGCCTTCAGCAAGGCTGACAGGCCTGCCTCTCCTACCCTTATTTCCTGTGTCTCCAGCAGTGCCAGCCATGTGAGTTCCCAGCTGTGGTGCAGTGACTTGCACTGAATCAGGGCTTTTTGTTTTGCTTTTTTCTTTTTGGCATTGACGTGTGCTAGAGGCTAATGCCAGATGTCTTCCTAGATTGTCCTCCACCTTCTGTGCTGACAGTGTCTTTCTATAACTAGCCAGCTTTCTTTGGGGATCCTTTTTCTCTGTCTCACACATGCTAGGATCACATACAGGTGGGCCACCACACATGCCTGGCATTTATGTGGCTTCTGGGGAATCTGAGCTCTGCTCCTTACATTTGTGTCATAAGCACTTTGCCCTCTGAGCAGTCTCCTCAGCCTCACTGAGTTGCTTTTGCATGCCAGCCTCCTGTGTGGCCAGCATATTGAAGGCTGTTTCCTTTGGCTGGGGGACTGCAGGATCTTCAAGTTCAGTAAAAACTTTGGAAACTTCCAGGCAAGGATGTCCCAATGAAGACTAGGAAGATCCTCCTTCCAGAGGCACAGTGAGATGAGTACCCAGATGTCCCCTCTGTTGCTTTTCAGCCAAGATGATTGTGACTTTTGGGTTATTGGAGACCCAGACAACATTTGGAGTTGGATGGTGACATAGCTGGAGTGGGTCTCCCTGCCTATATCTGTTTGTCACAGTTCAGAGAGGACCAGTGGCCCTGGCCTTCAGAGGAGACATCTGTGACCACCTGCTCTCTGTGGACCATTGCCTGGGAGCATACTGGCTTCACTGTGATATGGAGGTACTTGAGAGCTGGCCACATTTCTGGCTAGCTCAGATTTAAACTTGACTCTTGATGATGGGCAAATGCTTCATGGTAAAAGGTAGAATTGTTTCCACTGTTAGCCACAGTGTAGTCCCCACCTTGCCATGTCTATTCGGTATATAGAACAGACATCATTGTCCCAAGATGGGTCAGGCAAGACAGTTGGGCCCTAGAACATAAGTTCTGTGGGACAAGATCAGAGCCCTGGCTGGTGGATATGGGCAAGGTATGTTATCTACAGGATATGGACAGGGTTATGCCCTCCCCCTTTAAGTTTGTGTTTAGCCCACAACCACATGAAGTCAAGGATAGATGTGAATGGGTTCCAACACAGAATCATAAACTTGAAACATAATGAGAAATCCAGGTTTGGTGGTACATGCCTTTAATTCCAGCACTTGAGAAGCAAAGATAGGTGTATCTCTATGAGTTAGTTCTAGACTAACCAAGGATACATTAAAAAAATAAATAAATAAAACAAAACAAAAATCATGAGAGATGTGTAGATGGCAACATTGTATCCATAGTATCATAAAGTTGAAATAGTGTTTTTTTCCTAGCACACCCAGCACATCTGGATTGTACCAGAAGTTATTTCTCAGGAAAACAAAAACAAAAAATGGGGGCTTGCAAACCTGGCCTTGAGGATGGCTGCCTATAAGCTGCAGAAGCTCTCTTCTCTTGGTGTGTCTGTCTTGTACTTGACTGGGAGGGGCTGAAGGTTTTGTAGCAGAGATGTGTGAGTGTCCTGAACTATTGCTGTGAAGCTTGCTGTCCCCAGAGACACAGAGAGAAGGCCAGTGACTAGAAACTGAGTGGGGCCACTTGGAAAGTGCTTTGGTGGGCAACTCAAAAGTTCCAAGTGTCCACCCATCCCAAAAATGAGGACAAGGGAGGCTGTCAACTCACCACAGCAACCTTAGCCCTGCATTGGGAAACAAGACTGTGCCAGCCAGGATGCAGGGCTCTGTTCCCAGGGTATGGAGAGCCCAGCTTTGTGAGCATGGACACTCCTTACCTCTGATTCCCCCTTCCCTCCCATATTTCTGGTAGGTGTTAGCAACTGCCAGGAATCTGGCCCTGCATTGCTCCTGAAATTAGTTTTTTTTGTTTTGTTTTGTTTTGTTTTGTTTTGTTTGTTTGTTTTAATTTGGAATACCTTGACCAACAACCCAAATGGATGTTTCCCATGCCCAGCCCTGGGGTTTCTGCCTTAATGTTTTAGCTAATGTTTTCATGAGTTGCCTTTAGACACAGTGGTGACATGACTCTTTTTTTTTTTTTTTTTTAATAAAACGTATGTGAAGGTTGGCTTATAAATAGTTCATTTCTAACATAAGGATTTCTATCCACTGCTGGGATACAAATCTATCTTGGTGTTTTCTGAATTGTGTTTATTCTTCAGGTTGTCCAGGCTAACCTTGAACCCTTTTGTGGAGGTGGCTTTTAGTCCTCCACTTCTCACTTGATGTGCTCACATGAGATCTTTTATTTCTGAAGTGTGGCTTGACATTGTTTAGACTGTTGCTTGATTCTTATTTTAACTCTTCTTTTGTCACTTAAGTAAGATGTCTTATTTCTTACTTAGTGTTAGATCATTTGGTAGAATTTTATTTTTGAGTGGGGAATATAATTATTGTATCACATTCAAAAACACTTGTCTCTGATGGAATCTTTCAGAATCATATCAATCCTGTAATTTTGTTTTCAGAGATGTTTTATCACTAGATATATGAATACCAAAAAAAATTTTTTTGTTTTGTTTTTAATCATTGGGTCTGGTAGTTTTGGTACCTCCTCACCCCTTTCTGGTGCTCAAGATTAAATTTAGGGACTTGGACATGACAGACAAGTGTTCTAACACTAAGCTACGCCCCAAACTCCCTCACTGGGCATTCCAAGTATTGTACTACTAAGCTACACTTTAGCCCTCCGTCACTGTATCTAGAACTCTATCTAGTCTAAGGAAGTCAGCTATTTGAGGTCTGGCCCTGGATTTACCTCTGCAATAACAATACTCCTCACACCTGTACCAGTTGCAGTGGGGAATCTAAAGCTAAATAAAACATCCCTTACCCTCCCATAGCTGTATCCATACTGGCCTCAGGACATATTAATAATCCATCCAGAAGTACCAGGATGTGACATTGCAAGCTAAGGATGTTTGGGAAAGTGGGGAGATCTTCATGGAGATGCTAGCATTGGAATTCTAAATTTATAGTTGTAGGAGTAAAATACAAATTTGGGAACAATAGTCCTTTATTTCTCCTAAATCCAAGAAATATAGTTCCTTTAAAAACAGTAGGTAGCCATGCATAGTGGTGCTCGGTTGTGATCACAGCATTCTGGAGGGGAAGCAGGAAGATGGGAGGTTCTAGGTCATCCTCCGCTACACAGTGAAGCTAAGCTGGGTTGCACTGGATCATTGTTTCTGAGAAAACAAAGGAATGAAGAAAGCAAAGAAAGAAAGAAAATGGGATCTAGATGAGCTTTGCTGGCCCGGTTCTTTTAATTTTAGGCTGGTATCGCTCTGTTCCCTCCCATTTGGCGAAGTGGTGTAATGCTTTAGCACATTTTAAATAAGATTACACAAGCTGCTGTTAGTTGGCATCAAGTGTCTTTTAATCTGGAGAGAAAATGTTACCTCCTTCATTTGCAAAACAGAGTGTTTCTGGCACCCTATCCCACTGTCTTCTGGTTGTTCCATTTTCCAGAACTTACTGTGGGCTTCTAATTACCCTCATTTAGATGTTCAGGGCAGAAATTGCCACTTCAACAAGAAAATTTTGTAATGAGCCAGAGGACATGGGCTCATCATTACTGTGTTAACTTGTATCCTAAAAAAAATCTATGGATTTTTTTTTTTAAAAGAGTATGACTATTTAATTGAAAAATGTTAAAATGCACTTTCCCTTCCCATCAGCCTGTTGTTAATGATCAAATATTCAAACTAGAGTCACTTAAAATTGGTGCTCCCTTGCCAAAATATGTCTCCCTTTTCTTCTGTTTCTGTGCAGAATTTTTCGATGCTAAATCTATTTTTGTTTAATTATGCCCTGCACAAAAATGAAGGAGAGCTGAATTTAATTTTTTAGACCATTAAAAGGCCTAAAATGATCCTCAGATGAAAGATACAAAAATTAACTTTAATATTTACTATGTGAATAAAACCAGTGGGGAAAGCACTCTCAGACCCTCTCTGTCCCCTGCTTCTCACAGCTGGCGAAGATTAATTGAGGCCTGAAAGCGGACATGCTTGCTAGTTTCCCTTGTTCTGTGACTAGAAAATAGCTTGAATAGGGAACTTTAAAAGCAAAACAAAAAAAACTGTTTGCTCTCCTTATATTCTTCAGACAGGTTGTAAATTTTATAACTTGCTAGTATCATAAAATGCTGATTAATGTCACATTTTGCCTTCTGATAGAACTATCCTAATTTATGCTCTCACTGGGATTCCTTTGTATATTTTAACCCCCAGAAAACAAAATCCTGTGAGATATTTGCCTCATGTACAGGAAAGCTCTGGATGTACCAGTTCTAGAGTTGTACAGATGGAAAGTTCTGGAAATATTAGTCCCTGGACTTCACAATTACACTGGATGGCTAGTGGGCCAAGAGAAGCTCAGTGAGAGGCATGTTTGGTGTCTGATCTGTCACTCTACCTTGCAGAACTCTCTCTCCCTCTCTCCCTTCCTTCCTTTTTGTTTTTTGTTTTTGAGACAGGATCCCATGTAGCTCAAGCTGACTTTGATCTCCTTATATACTAGAAGATGACCTTGAACATTTTTGTTCTCCTGCTTGCCACTAGGCCCCATCTATGCGGTGTTGGAGATGAAATGAAAGCATACTGGGGAAGTACTCTTTCAACTATCCTACATCCCCTGGCCAAGGTGACTGTCCTCTTCATCCTCTGAGCCACTAGCCACTTCTCTGGGCCAAGAACTTGTGTCAGTGATGGGCAGAAAGTGTGCATTCAAAGTAGACTCTGGCCTTTTCTGCCTTCTGAATCTCTCAGACTGGATTGGCCACCGTGATGGCAAAGATTGTCAGCAATATGCAAATGAGCAGGGAAAAGTGAAAGTGCATCCCATGCAGATAATTTCTATGTAGATAATTTGCCATAAAAATTTATATAGCAGTCCTTAAAACCTTCAGAGATTTAGTCTGTCTCAGGAAAGGTGATTTATATGGTATTAAAGCACTTTTTATGTTCCAGTCCTTTAGATTTAATGTTTATTGCCTATAAAAATGAAATCTTCTTGTAGATATTTAACAGTTTTGGTACTATGCAAAATATATATTCAAGTTAGGATCAGGAATGCTTTGGAGATTTTGTAAATAAATAAATGGCAAACTCTCTGCTCTGGAGCCCATGCTGTTGTAGGGCCACAGCGATGACTCTAGCACCCCAAAAGTGATACAGGGGCTGCCGGGCCACCTGCTAGGATATGGCCCATGTGCAGTTGTATATGTGGGTTTTTTTTAATTACCTCACAATTATAGCACTATTGTAATTCCGTAGAAAGTTAGGCAAGGCGTGATGAGAATTTCTTTTTTTTTTTTAATTTATTTATTTATTTTATATAACCAAGTCCATTTAAATGAAAACAAACATTTATAGCCAATATTTGGGAAATTGGGCTGCATTCTTTCCAAACTACTTCCTGCTGGTAAGGGGCGCTGTCATGGGGGATTCTAAGAAGATGCAAAAATCCTGGCTGTAGTCTGTAAGGCCACTTTGTCGAGTGATGAGAATTTCATTCAAACCTGTAGACATGAATTACAGCCCAGGTTTTAATGAACGGATGTCTGAGCAATGCAGAATCAAACACAAAACTGTTTAAACTTTTGCTGTTCCCTCAGATTCCCAGGAGCTTTCTTCAGTGCTAGGCATTGTGTGTGTGTGTGTGTGTGTGTGTGTGTGTGTGTGTGTGTGTGTGCGCGCGCGCACACACACACGTGCAAGGCGGTTGAGGTGGTTGAGGTAGTAGATGTGTGTGTTTGTGTGAGTGTGGGTGTGCATGGATGTGTGGGCATATGTATGTGGAGGCCAGAAGCTGAAGTGACAGAACATAGGGGGACAGACTAATGAGTCAGAGGTTGAATTTTCTTATCATCAGATTAATCAAATTGAGTTCAAGTCACAAATTGTGAGCTTACAGGCAGTAGGTGGAATTGTCCTTGTGGGTGGAATCTCAGATGCAGGAAGCAAGGGAGCAGGTGTGGGATTAAAGAAACACCAGACACGGTAAGAACAGTTTCCATAGACAGTAGGCATCCCACCACCATGCATCATGGAGGGCCAGTGGTGGGTAGGATGGCAGTCTTGTCCTAAGAGGGGAGCGAATGCAAGAAGGCCTGGAAACAGATTGTTGCTGTGGCTTTCATTTCTGACAGCTCCGTTTCTTGGGACCCGGAAGCCTCTTCAGAACTGTCTTCGTCAGCTCTATCTATATGTCTGGAGGGACAACACACTCAGATGTCACTGTGACAGTGTGTGAAGCAAGGCCAACTACACAGACACAGCTACTAGTATTTTTGGTATAAAACAGTTGCTAAAATTAATTCTAGTCTGAAACTTGATGAATTCTCAGTCATGGAATTAACAGGTTTCAAATGAAAAAATCAGCTTGATTAAAAATAATTTTTTTTCTCCTTCTGGGAAATTTGGAGCCTGTCTATCCCTAACAAACTCAATTTGAAGTTTACTTATTTGTTTTAGAGGATCTGTGTACTATTTTTGTCTTGATGGGGAAAATACAAATTCTGGTATGAACCAGAAACTTAACAGGCCCTGTTTCTCAACCTAGAAAACTCAGCATAATTCATACCTTTTACAGCTCAGAGTTCATTAGCCCTGAGCTCCAATCAACAGTACAGGCAGCCTTCTTTGAGTTAGCACCACTCACCTCTGTTCTGTTCCTTCCTCTAAGGCTAGAAGTGTTTCTTTCACTTGTGTGTGTGTACGCCTGTGCACTCATGTGAGAGCAAATACATACGCACAGTAGAGGTCAGAGTACAACCTTAGGTGTCGTTCCTCAGGTCCCTTCTACGTTTTGTTTGAATAGAGTGTCTCATTGTCCTGGATTTTCGCCAGGAGCTTTCAAGGATCCACCTGTCTTTGCCTCCCATCTCTTAGCATTGGCATTTTACATGGTTGTGGATCAGAACTCAGGTCCTTAAACTTGGAAGGCAAGTGCTATACCAGCTAAGCCATCATCCTAGCCCTTGAGTTCTGGGCCCAGGTGCTCCCACACGCTAGGCAGGTCTTCTATCACTGAGTTATACCTCTGACCCTTTCTCTGCCATTAAGAACACACTAACTTGCTCAGGCTGTCCTTGAACTTGTGATCTTTCTGCTTCCACTTTTCAAGTGCAGTGATTATGTGTATTTTCTACCATGCCTGGCTGTATCACTAGTTTGTATTTATTTATTTTTTAAAAGCCCCAGATCCTTATTACCTAGGTGTGGCTGTGGTAACCGTATTGAGGTGAATCACACAGCCCTCCCTTCTCTGTCACATCCACCTGGGAGGAACAGTAGCTCACCCCCTAGGAGTCAGGGATCCAGGGGATGAGGTCACAGCAGGAAAAGCAGATGCACTACTAGTCGGGGAGCCCCACCCCCTGCTCTAAACCGCAAATGTGTTTTGATAACTAGTGGACTTGGCAAGGGGAGTGATTGGAAACATGTGAGAGGTAACCAGAGCTGAGTTTCAAGTAGTACATATTTGAGAAGTTTTCCCCAATGTAAAAGTTACTCTTTAAGAGCCTTAAACTAATAAAAACAAGGAAATTCCATGTTACGGCTGCCACTTGGCCTTTTCATTTTTATTCTAGAAGTCAGATTTGACAGGTCAGCTGCTGACTGGCTCTGGGAGCCCCAGGAACATTTAAGGCAAGGAAGGGACCAGAACGAAAGCTGGCAGCCAAAGGGATGGGAAGTTCCCACCACTGTTCAGTGCCAGGCTCATAATTCCATTTCACTGTATCCTATTTGTTCGTCTGGGGGCCGCTTCCTGTATTAGCTTTATTCCCTGAAGCCGATTCAAGATTCTGCTAGAGACTGCTTGGTTCTTCCCCTTCGTGGGGCCTGATGTCACTGTGAGTTGTACTTCGTGGCTGCTGCCTGCTCATCAAGATTAAGAGGGAAGGCTGGTTCAGGTAGTAAAGTGCATACAGTGTAAGCATAAATAAAAACTCAAGTGTTTGGATCCCATGCTGGGCATGGGATTACAGCACCAGGCTAGGTGGATCTGGGTAGCCAGCCTAGCCAGTTCATGAGCCCTAGGTCCAGTGAGAGACCTAGCTCAAAAAGCAAGGTGTTGAAGATGGTTGCCAAGTTGGATGACCTGAGTTCACTCCCTGGGGCTCACATTGGGATGGAGAAAGGCAAAAACCTAACTCTTGAAAGTAGCTTTCTGACTTTCTCGGGCATGTCCCATACATGCCTCACACATACTTAGGCACATAAAGTAAATACCATAAAAATAAATGAATGATAAGTTGTCGAGTTATAGAATAGTATAGACACACACACACACACACACACACACACACACACATGCACGCTCAGAATTTAAAGTATACATCCCATTCTCTTGCCTTTGTCCTCCAGTCACCCTCATTCTCCTTGAGCTGTAGCTTCTTCCCTCTATTTTATATTATTGTGGGTTTTTTTTGTTGTTGTTTATTGGCTTTATTTTTTTTAAACCATTCTTATTTCTTTTTGAAACATGGTCTCATATAGCCCAGGCTGGCCCTGAACTTAGTGTACCTGAAGCTGGCTTGAACCCCTGGCCTGCCTGCCTCTCCTTCTAAAGAGCTGGAACTGCAGGTGTGCTCCACTATATCTAGTTCTATTTTGTGTTTCTTGAAACAAGGTCTTTCTGTGTAACCTAGGCTGATCATGAATTCACAATCTGGCCTCTGCCTCCTAAGCTTTGGGAGCACAGGGAGATCTACCTCCTACCTTTCTCAGTGTAACCCAATAGTTTATTATCAAAAATGGTACCAGAGACCCCAATACCTTCTTGTATAAAAGCAAACCTGGTACGATGGATATATATATGAATGGATAATGATAAATAATTCTAATCATATTTTGTGAATAAATTGGAGAGTTTTTTACATTTGAAAAAAATGAAAAGCAGACCTAGCTATGGTGGTCCCACTGGTGGGATGGAAGAAGAGATAACACAGAGAGAAAGCTGGGGGACACAGACAGACCTCACCAATGTCACAGGACAGATACAGCCCCAGGACTTTAAACTGGTAGGTTCCTGCAACCTGGGGCCCACTGGCAGCCCAAGAGGGTTAAGACAGTGGATGTGGTGGCCTGTCTGCCGATAAATAAGGTCTTGCTGTGCTCTTGTCAGCTGGCTGTACCTGTGAATGTCAGCATGTGCAGTGGTGTAGCAGGCAAACAGCATTGTGTTCAGTTGTCACGGGGATTAAAAACCACAAGGGACGTAAAAGATGAGTCAGGAAACTGACATAGCAGCTATTTTTATTACCCCTGCCTTCTGGAATCTTCCCTCTTTCCCGTTCTTGGAGCTGCAGCTAGCCACTTTGTTTCCTTTGCTGTTTTCCTGTCTTCTCTGATCTTCAGTGGGAAACACTTTCTCCACTCCACGCTTAGCTTAGCAGAAGTCCTCTTCTGTCCACCCCACTTGCAGCTGGTCTTGGTAACTTTTGAGTGCCCTGCAGGGCCCTTTGGTCCCCTGCAGGGAGCCCAGCATGCAAATAGGTCAGCTCAGGTAGGAAGAGAGTAGGGCCTACTGTCATGGTGATGCTTCCTCCATGGTGATGCTCTGAATTCATGCAATCCTCTTTTCACATCCATATGTCTTCCTAAATTTGATGCAGCTGCCTCTGAAACTCACACAGCCTTTCCCTGTTTGTAGGGTTCAAATGGGCCCTTGACAATCCCATTAGACACTCCCAATTCAGACCTTTCTACAGAATAGACTAAGATATTGCTGTTGGTAACCACATGTTGTAAGTGGCATTCAGGTGTACAGGAATCTTAGGGAGAAACCTGTTATCAGACAGACCTCTCTAGGAGTGTGGTCTGCTAGGAACAAACCTGGCAGTTAGCGTCTACTGAAGTCTTTTTGGGTTGTTGTGGTTTCACGGCAGAGTCTTTATGTAGCACAGGCTGGCCTCCAGTCACTCACCATGTAGCTGAGGATGTCTTAACTCCTGATCCTCCTGTCTCTGATTCCCCAGTGTTGTGATTTGAGGTATGTATCACTACACCTGGTTTATGAAGTCCTAGGAATGCACTCAAGGTTTCATGCAAACACTCTACCAACTGAGCCACATCCCTAATCCAAGGAGCATATTGCAGTGAATATGATTTCCTGCCTCAAGGAGCTTTGTTTGGTGATGGGGTACAGAAGAGACACCAAGGATATGGGGTCACCACTGATGGGAGTAGCACTGGCTATGACTGAATTAGTGTCAGAACTCCTCCTCCACCCCAATGCGGCAGCAAGAGTGTGTTGTAAGTGTGCTTGCTAATTGCTTTCTTCATCCTTTAGGCAAGTTCAGACAGTTGAGTGGCTCGTTAGCTAGCTTTGTGTGTTTGTAGCTAAACCCTCCAACTTTTGGACAAGCCAGGGTGTAGCTGATGAATGGAGCTGAATCCTGGGGACTATTGTAGGTGGATGGGCAGCAGCACTTCTAGGCACATGTTTAACTTGGCTGTCATCAATTCTCACTGAGGATTAAAATGGCCCCTTAAGCCTCCTTCTCTGCCCTAGGCACCAGGGCCTACCATGTAGCCTAACTATTGGGTCCTAACACCCAGGCTACATGACTGTTGGCAGGAATCACTTGTGACCCAGCTTTTTGTAAGCTACTTTTGGGGGCCACCTGGCTGACAGTAGCTCTCACCCAAGGGCAGGATAAGGTTGCTTGCTAAGCATAATCCTGAAAATCTTGAAAATTAACCACAAAAAATAAAAGCCAAAGATGGTTCAAATGGTTCAGAGGTGACTGAATCTAAGTTCTCCGTGAACTTGGGCAGTTGGTTGATAAGTGTCTTCTCAAGTTTGCCTTTTCCTGGGAGCCGCTTGTCGTTTTCACTTTGACTTTTAACTCCAGGCAGAAACATCTTGAGAGCCTTTCAGAGTTTTTATTTGCTAATTAAAATGTGAGAAGGGAACACAGCTACAGGTAGTGTGGTGCAAGGCACAGCTGTGATTTTAAACACACACACACACACACACACACACACACACACACACACACACACACACTCTAATCCAACAGTTTCAAAATGAAGTTATTAGCACTTCACCTGTAACTGCGATGGCTCTTGACTTTCACAACCCGTCTCTTAAGCACCCAGCTCCCCTGCAACTCTTTTGACTGTTTCTACTTTTTCTCATTTTGCTTTCTTTGCAGTGCTGGAGAGCAAGCCCAGGGCTTGTGAGCATATAGCAAGTTACTTAGTTCCTAAACTCTCACTCCACCCTCCCTCTCTAGTTTCTGCTGTTTTGTCCAGGCTGGCTTTGGAGTCACAATTCTCCTGCCTGCCTTTTGTTTTGTGAGACAGTCTTGCTATGGAGCCCTGGCTGTCCTGAAGTTTCTATGTCAGGCCTGGCCTACAACTGCCGATCCTCTTGCTTTAGTCTCCTGAGTGTTGGGATTACAGTCATTATATTGATTTGTTTTTTGAGACAAGATCTTGCTCTTTGTGTAGACCTGAATGGCTTGGCATTTGGTACCCTGGTTCAGGCTGGCCTTGGACTTGCTTTGATCCCCCTGCTTCAGCTTTCCAAGTGCTAGGATGACAAATGTGTACCGTAATGCAAGGTTTGTCTTCTTTTTGGGTCATATAGTTGTTCTAGTCCGTTGTGTGTTTTCACAAGAGAGAAAACTAAAGCTTAGGGGCCTCATGGAAATGCCTAAATTTTCATCCAAAGGAGGAATCAGCTCCAGGATGGCGCCTGGGCTGCCTTGAGCCCAAGACGCCTGGTTGCTTTCTGTACTAAAGCCTTGTGTGGGTCCTGTCTAGCTTCCCAAGAAATGAGGCTATATGGGTTGGGGAGAGAAAAAGCATGAGGACCCCAGTTCAACATCGATAATCCACATTTTTTGTTTGTTTGTTTTTAAAGAAGCTAGACATGATGATGTGTACTTGTAATCCTAGGTACAGAGGAACAGGCAGATCTTTGGGGCCCACTGGCCAGCCAGCCAATCCTACTAGAGGAACTCTAGGTCACCAAGAGACCCTGTCTCCAAAAAAAAAAAAAAAAAAAAAAAAACCCCGAAAACAAACAAACAAAACAAAGTGGACAGCTCCTTGGGAACTACAGTGAAGGCCAATCAATACTCAGGCTTCCTTCCATAGTACAAGCATACTCATGTACCCACAGACACAGGCATATACAATTTTTATTTTAAGAGAGTGGGACTTGTGAGAAAACAGATTCCTGAGTGTTCTGCTGCTTGAAGAATAAGGAACACAGCTTGTTCAGAGCCTGAAAATGATCAGCCGCCAGTTGCTCAGCAAGCTTGTTCCAGAGACCTCCATAACCTATCTGTCCTGGCATGCATGCCTCAGGTGGCTCCTTTTTATTTTGTATTTTTCGATTCACAGTCTGGGTCTATGTGGACAGATGTTTGTGGCAGGACAGCATGAGAGAGAGAGAGAGAGAGAGAGAGAGAGAGAGAGAGAGAGAGAGAGAGAGAGAGAGAGAGAAACTGCAAGGCAGCTTAGCCGCCAGCGCTTTCCCAGGGAAGTAGCAGGGAACCTTTGCCAGAGTGGCTGATGCCCTAACAAATTGATTCCTGCCAAACAATGGAGATAAATATTTTCAACAGACAGAAATGTTGGCTCCCAAAGTGTTCAAATTAAAGGCTTATTTCTGAAACAAATACTTTAGGAGGAAAACATTTCTACCAGCCTAGATGAGATCAGGGTTATTCCTCTTGGCAGTGGTATGATTATTTTGAGATTAAAACACAATGGCTTCCCTCTGCCTGCCTCATTTTCTCAAAGATGACCTGCTCACCCATCCTTGTTTCCTGGAAAAGGGGAGGTGTTGGGTCTGAGCATGGGGAAGAGGCAGGGCGGATTTCCCACAGACACAAATTGGGCAACAAACATATCTAGTCCTTCCCTCTTGGCGGGATCTGGACAAAGCTGCACACCCATCTGGCCCTCAGTTTCTTCCCCACAAAATGGGCACCAGTGTGTGCTGGGATTATAGTTGCATACCACCATTCCCAGTGCTAGTGATTGAACATAGGGCTTCATATATGCTAGGCAGGCACTGTACCAGGTTCTGTCATGACCCTTAGAACCTGGAAGGCCAGAAACCCAACACTTGTCCACAGAATTTTGTGGACTGACAGAACCAACAATCTTTATGTTACCCTCCTCGTGTATGGTTATTGTGACTAAGAAGCCAAATCAGTGTTGTGTTATTTTTGAGACAGGGCCCCATAGAGCCCAGGCTGGCATCAAAGTCCTTATATAGCCAAAGATGACCTTGAACTTCTGATCCTCCCATACTCATTTTGTGTAGTACTGGAGGCTAAACTCAGGGTTTTGTGCATATTAGGCAATTACTCTACCAGCTAAGCTACATCTCCAGCCTAGAGAAACTGAGATCTTGATTTTGGGAGCTGCAGTTTAGATACTTCAGCTGTCCGCCTTCCTCAGTTTTTCATTCCTTGAATCCAGTTAGTATGTTGTTGGGTCAGACTTCTAAAGAGCTCTCAGGTCTGTCTCTATTCTGCAGACATTTGGGTATATGTCTGCTTTGGCTGGAGCATTGGGCAGGCTGACTGAGTGAGCTCATTCATACGGAATGGATTCTCTCCTTCTACCCTGTGAATCCTGGGGATTGAATACAGGTTCTCAGGCCCTGCAGGTGACACCCATACTAGATCAGCTAACCCCCTGGCCCACTTATTTAAAAAACAAAACAAGTCTCTCACTTTTCCTCCTGTCTCCTCAGCACTGAGATTTCAGCTGTGTACCACTGTGCCCATTTTATGTAGGGCTGGAGACATGATAGGCAGGCACTCTACCAACTGAGCTCCATCCTTAGCCCTCTATTGATCTTTTAAAGTACACTGGAGTGCACTGTGTGATCTAGGTGGGCAGCATGTCATATCAGTGACTAAGTGAATAATGTATTGAATTTGTCTCAGAATGTATTCTGAGTATAAAAAGAACTTTGAATGGTCCACGTGGAGGGAGCCTGGAGAAAGCATCTTCCAGGCAGTTTTTAGCAGCAATTGGCTGAATGTGTTTAGGATCTGTTTCCTTATCAGAGACCAAAGTAATGAAGCTCTTGTGGCTGCTTTTACCCCCAGTTCATCTCAAGGCCTATGAGTGTGGCAAATTCTACAAGATCTTGTGTCTTAGGTTGGGCCTTGCTGGAGGGGGGGTTATAGTCTGGGGGAGCACAGGAAGCAAAGTACAACCAGACCCAGCCAGAGGTGAGGGGGGCACTTCCTTTTTTTTTTTTTAGCTTGGATACAAGACAATCTAGGGAGTAACTAACTGATCTCCAGAGACCATTAGACATCAAGATCCAAAATTGGGTGGCATCCTGGAGGGCTGGTGAGGGGCAGGAAGGGTCCTGTGAACAGCTGGGAAAAGATGAAGATGACTCCTATTTAGAGCCAAACATCTCTGCAGACAGAAGTCAGGCTGTTGCATGTGTGCACAGAGAACACAGTGTATGAAATGGACATTTAAGAAACTGTCCTGTGCCAGGCGCTTCATGCTGTCCAGTTGACCTGTAAGGCAGTGCCCTTCTGTGCAGATTGAAAGAGTGCCTTCCCTCCCTGCCTGATGCTGATTCCTAGAGCACCTGATGTCTGATGTTCTGTGTATTTCATTATTCACCCTGGATGCTGTCTTTCACATCTCACTGTCTGAGAGTCTAGCAGGTATTGTATGTGGTGCAAGGCTTGTCAGATGCAGAAGCAGTTTTTATTTTTGCATTGGTGGGGGTGGGGGTTTGTGATGAGGTGAAAAGCAAAACTAAAACCTTCCAAATCTTGGGTCTCTGTTGAAACTTCTCAGTCTCGGTGCATTCACAGAAAGGCTTGTATGACCCAGAGCTTACAGAGTAGGCTAGGCTGTGTAGTCCCAGGGACCTTCCAGAGTGTGGAACTACAAGCACATATCACCATGACCAGCTTTTTGAAAAATACATGGGTTCAGGGGAGCAAAGCCAGGGACTCATGCTTGCATGGTGTCTTAGTTTCTTTTTCTATTGCTGTGATAAAATACTCATCTAAAAACAACTTAAAGGGAGGTTTATTTTAGCTCACAGTTCCAGGTATAGTCTATTATCCCTGGAAGTCAAGACAGCAGGAACTTGAAGCAGCCAGTCTCATCACATCCATATCGAGAACCAGAGCTTGATGAACGCATGTGCTGCTCTGCTCTCTCTCCATTTGTACAGTCCAGGATCCCAGCCAGGGAATAGTGCTGGCTTCTCCAACATAGTTAATGCAATCAAGATGTCCCACACAGGCATTCTGAGAGGCCCATCTCCTAGGCAATTTTAGATTTTTGTCAAGTTGACAATTAGTACTAATGTCACCTGCAGCTAACATTTAACCAACTCTTTTTCTCCAGCCTCAAGCATGCAGTACCACTTAACTAAGTTTGGGGTTTGTTGCTGCTATGCAAATATCTGTGGGACCCTGGGGAGCAGGTGTGACAGCCACATGGAACACATCTTGGGCTATAAGTGTCTCACTAGACCTTTGTGCCCTTCTCTAGGAGGAGTTTCAGGGCACTGTGCTCATTCTCTAGGTGAGGTGGCTTCCTGAAGGTCACCAGCAGGTGCAAGGTCTGCATTCAGACTGGTTCTGAAGCTGAAGTTGAGTACCCTTCCTTATAAGGTACTTGGAGTTGACAAATTACCCTTTCCGAAGCTAAAACTTCTGTTTTCTACATTTACCTATTGGGTTAGTGCACTGTGTATGTCTGTCTGTGTTCCATGGCACACATTCAGAGTTTCAAGGATAACTTTGTGGAGTTGGTACTGTAAGATCTGGGGATCAAGACCAGGTTATCAGGGTTGACAGCAAGTGCCTTCCTTTACCCACTGAGGCATCTAGACAGCCCACATTGTCTTTTGTTACTTACTGTGGATTTGCTGAGGATCAGGGTGTGTCCTTGATATAAGGTAAACACAGTGTAAAACCAGCTACTGAGTGCTGTCTGATCATATGAGGAAGTTTCTTGTGCTGTTTTTATTTTGTCTTTGCTTTTTTGTCCCTTCCTCTCCCGACAAAGTTTCTCTGTGTAACAACCCTGTCTGTTTCACCTTGTTTTTAAAGGGGGATGAAGGTGGCCAACTGTTACACACAAAGATGCTCAACAAGGCTTTAAACATAGAGTTCCTGTTACTCCCTGCGTCCCTGGGAAGGTCATATACTAGCAAGGACTTTCTTGTGCACATGCTCACTTTGCCCATTTTTTTTTTTTTTTTTTTGTTCCCATAGTTGGAAGGCAGTGGAATATTTTTCTCTTCTTAAAAGTTTTTAATTTTATTTCTGTATGTCTCTCTGCCCCCTCCCTGTGGGTGGGTGAGTGGGTGGTGGGTACCCGTGGATTCCTTGGAGCTGGAGTTAGAGGCAGTTGTGAGCCATCTGATGTGGGTCCTGGGAGTCAAATTTAGGTTGTCTGGAAGAGCAGCAAGAGCTGCTAAGCTACCTCTCCACCCATCCCCCCTCTCTTTATGTGACAGGATTTTTCTGTATAGCCTGGTCTGACTCTGAAACTCTCTGTATGTGGGCCTATATCCCCAGCTCTGCAGTCCCTCCTAGGTATCCTGCCTTTCAGCTCCATTTGTCCCCTTCCACCATTGCTCCATGTTGATTACCAGCGCAGTCCCTATCAACCTGTAGAATTTGAGGGTTTCCTGGGACAGTGGATACTGGCAAAGCTGTTCTGGTGTGGGTCTCTCTTTTCAACTATGCCGTCTTTACCACTACCAGATGCCCTTAGGGCCTATTGGCAGTCAGCCTGATTCTGCAGTCCTGTGGCTTCCATATAGGGGTGCCTCTCTGACCCGTGTCTGACATCTTGGAATAGGAGATTAGAGCTATGACTACGCACCAAAAAGTCTGTGTTGAGGAACCCAATAACAAAAAGTCCCTGCCCTGGAAAACATTTGGAAATAGGTCATACCTGTTTCTTGAATTAAAGTCATACCAAGTAGGTGGAAATGCTAAATATTTACATGGGGGATCCTGAATGGTTCTGCCTAAAATGGAGGCTACCTTCGGTCTATGCTCCATGAAGAATCACATGGTCTCCTTTACTGGGGATCAACACCATGCTATGAGTGAGGCACCCCAGGTCCTTGTCAATGCTTTCAGGCCCAGGCCTTAGTATGGGGGGAAACTATACTTTTTAATACATAAATGTTTGCTTTTAAAATGTTAGTAAAAAATGTATAGGTACAGGGCTAGTCATTAAAGTGTTAAGGATTCTAGTTTGATCATCAGAGCCATGTTAAAACAAAACAACTGGTTGTGGTGAAACATACTTGTTATTTTGGGCAGGTAGAGGAGTATTTCA
This sequence comes from Phodopus roborovskii, assembly GCF_943737965.1. Taxonomy (NCBI): domain Eukaryota; kingdom Metazoa; phylum Chordata; class Mammalia; order Rodentia; family Cricetidae; genus Phodopus; species Phodopus roborovskii. The sequence goes on along the minus strand of NW_026126598.1, from coordinate 11,225,693 downwards.
GAATTCATAGGCCAGTTGGTCTTGCCTAATTGGTCAATTCCTGGCTGCTGAGAGCCTGCTCAAAAAAAGGCAGGGGAGACAGTACTTGGAAAACAATACCCAGAGTTGGCATTAGAGCTCCACATGCATGCATATACAACCCAAGTGTGCAACATCTTGGCCCTGGAGGGACTCCCTAATCCTCAATTGTCACCCCATATCTTTCTCTATTGCAAGAGGTTTTACGCCTATAAAGCTTTCTGCAGAAATTCTGAACTTGTGTAAACAGAGGTGTGTGTGTGTGTGTGTGTGTGTGTGTGTGTGTGTGTGTGTGTGTAGCCTGATTTCTGTTGGTGCACATATTTACAGAGGTCATTTTCATACTTCTCATTGATTAGACAGACAGACAGGCACACACACACATACACACACCTCTGCTCAGCCACACCTCTGCTTGCACCTTGCCTCCCCCTCCCAGTCCCCTTGACCCCTCTACATGGAAGCCTGTCCAGCTGCTGCTCCCTAGATGGTACTTTCATGCCCACTGATGGCCCTGGGTGGCTGTCACGAGGTTCCCAATGTTTCTGTTTTGTCATGTAGAGCACAGTTCTCGGTAAGCCCAGAGTGAATGAACACTTAGCCTACCTGTACCCCAGCCCCAGTGAGGATGGAGGCCCTTTTCTCTTGCTTGACTTTTCCCACCTTTCCCCACCAGCATATTTCCTTCTGTCTTGTTGATCTTTCCTGCCTCTTTTCTCTGCTGGACAACATGGCTTCTGGTTTATCTGACAGTCTCCAGAGCTCTCACTCTCGTCTAGGGTGTTGGTGGCAGAATGAATTCAGGGCTGAGGCCAAGTGTGTGGCTTCATTAGTAAAGAGAAATTAACCTTGATGTAACGGTTACTGCGCCCTGAACTTGAAATGCATTATCTTAATTAATCTCCAGAGAGGGGACACCAGCTGACCACAACTACCACAGTCTGCGGGAGGGAGGAGTCCAACTTCCCGTCCAGGGTTTCCCTGTGTCACTTCTTGAAGAACTTCTCGTTTGTTTGTTTGTTCGTTCGTTCGTTCGTTCACTCACTCACTCACTCACTCACTCACTCACTCACTCACTCATCCATTCATTTTGTAACCCTGGGGATGGAACCTAGGGCCTCATACTGCTAGACAAGCATTCTACTGCTCAGCTACATCTCCTAACTCCTCTAGAGCTCTAGGCCAGGGTTCTACTGCTGAGCCATGCTTCCAGCCCCTCCCTGGGGAATTCTAGGCCAGAGCTTTACCACCCAGCCAAGCTCTCAGGCCCTGACTGGGGGACCTAGAGAGACAATGTCTCTGACCCTTACTGTGGAAACGCTCTAATGCTGAGCCACACGTCTGTCCCCAGACAAATATTTTTTGAGTGTGGGCTAGGAAAGGTTACAGGCTTTTGATAGGTGGCTTCAGTTCTTTATAACTGGAGCACCTCCTATTAGTCCAAACAAATGTGGGAGCTTAAGTATGGGAGAATTGCTTGTATAGTAATCATGGAGGTCCACCTCTATACACAGCAGCTCAGTTTTTTACTTGTGTTGATGCCATTGAAAGTTCCTCCGTGGGCTATAGCCGTTCTGATGGGTTTGACAGGCAGTCTCTAAGAGGACATCATCTGAAATCAGTTCTCAGATTAAAGGTAGAGTTTGGGTCAGCAGGGTACTCAGTAGGTAAAGGTGCTTACAACCAAGTCTAATGACCTGAGTTCAGTCCCCATGGTGGAAGGAGAGAACCAACCCCCTCCCCCAAATTGTTCTCCGACCTACACAAAAAAAAAAAGTGACACTTTGCTTGTGTTGCTGATGTGTCAGTTCAGGGCAGTGATTCTGATTTGCCAAGAGGATGCAATAGTAGTGGAGACTCCTTTGCAGGTGTGAGGAGGCCCATCCAGTGGAAAGGCCTGCTCCTGGAGGCTTGAGGAAGGCTGAGCCTCAGCAGAAGTGGGGTGTCCTGTGGGCACATTACTATTATAGGAGAGGGGGGGCATGGAGGGAGGGAGGGAGAGAGGGAGAGAGAGACACTCCTTATTCTCCTGCCTAAGCCTTTAAGGTGCTGAAATGACAGACATACACTGCCATGCTCAGCTTCAGGTGCTTTGAGATAGGTTAGGAGTTACGTGGTAGTCTTTGATTTGTCTTCTTTTAAATGCATCTTCACTTGGTCAGAAGGCTAGAGTCCCCACAGAGAGAATCTTGGAACCATTAGGAACCTCTTGATGACCTGCCGGAAACAAAGTATCTGAGAGTTCAGAATCACTGAGGCAAATAGCCATACCTGTCTCCCATGACAAGGAAGGCCTAGATATATGTGACCTCTCACACCACGAGGGACATACCAACAGCCATCTGCTCTCCCTGATGATCCTGAGCCTTGGCCATGTCTTTGGAAGCTCTTCTGAAGAGTGGTAGGGGCTTTCTGGGCCTAGCCAGTGGAATAGCCTCGAGGGGTGAAGAGAACATTCACTAGGTTCCCTTCCTAGCTGGGCATACATAGCTTGGCCACAGAGCATCAAGAGGTGCCATAGAAGCCACGTGCTGCTCAGGGATCGTGTGGTTCAAAAGCCAGAGTTTTACCCTGGACCCTGCCATCCAGTCATCCAGGGAGGGAACCCTTTGAAGCAGAAAGCAGTTTCTGTATGAGGTGCCCATGTTGCTCAGACACTTCTCAGTGACATTTCTAGTGCGTTCCACCTTGTTGGATATGTCAGGTTCCGAGTTCATGTGTATACTGCCAGCCTTATTAACCAGGGAGCACCTGAGGTTCTCCTCTCTTCCCCTGGTGGGAGTGTCCGGTTGGGCTGGTGTATTTTTGTGAATGGCTGTAGCTGCTGTGGCTTCTTCTCTTCGCCTCTTCTCATCCTCACTAGCCAGTGGGTGCATTGTATGAGATGCAGCTGAGTGGTCAAAGATGGGGAGTATTCTTTTGATAGGCTACACTCCCAGCAATGAGTTTTGCTTTGTTACTGAAGCTGGCCTTGAACTTGCTCCTGAACTGAATGATCCTCTTGCCTTAGCTTGCCAAGTAAGTAGCTGGGACTAAAGGCCTGTGCTATTGAGCTTGGATGGCAGGATTTTAAAAATTAGTACCTTTGCATTTTTTTTCCAAGAAACAACCAAAGAGTACACACCTCCCAGTAAGTCCGTTCCTCACTCGTCCTTCCTGAGAGCAAAAACAGTTCAGGTTTCAGAGTCTGGCTGGCATGTGGAGAGATGGTCTTTTTACAGTGTGAGCACTGTTTGATGATTTGCTGAGTTTTGACTAAGTAGATCTTGATCATCATACTGCCCCACATAAGCATTTTTGGGACCATGTAAAATGTTTTTGTTTGTTTGCTTTCTGTTTTTAAAAACCACCACAGAATCATTCATTGGTGGTCATGCCAAATAACGCTGTTCACAGGCAGTTACGCTGGTTCCAGTGTTTCCCTTTTTTGCATTTTAATGCCTTTCAGATGTGGGGACTGTCTGTGCTCCTGTTTCCATGTGACCTGTGACTCATGGGCTGATGATTCTGTATTTTGGTCCCTCATCTCCCCCTCCTCTCAACACATTAGATTCTCTTATTAGTACGTCATTGTGTTTGACACTTTGAGAATAGACAGACTCAGTAGATAATAAAATGGTGTTGGCCTTGTGTTTTATAGCCGTCGACTCCTTCCATGTTGTCTCTGGAGCTTAAGAATTCAGGTCTTCTCCTTCAAAGGGGCCTGGTTGGGGCTAGGGAGATGGCCCAGTCAGTCAGATTCAGATGTTAAATATGAGAGCCTGAATTTGAAGCCCCAGCACCCATGTTAGGAGCCAGGTATGACAGTGTATGTCTGTGATCCCAGGCCTGGGGAGTGGACAAGTGGACGAATCCCTGGAGCTCATTAGCTACCCAGTCTCACTGAATCTGTGTATTTAGGGTTAGTGAGGGGAACCCTGTCTCAAAAATGAGGTAGGACTGTTTGAGGAGAATTCCTGCCATCAGTCTCTGGCCTCCATGTGTGAACACAGCCAGGAACCTCCACACCCCCCAAGATTTAGTGGTGTGTGTGTGTGTGTGTGTGTGTGTGTGTGTGTGTGTGTGTGTGTGTGTGTTTCTCCCTCTTTTTTTTAAGCAATTCAATTAAAGACTTAGAGCCTTAAAAATGTGACCAGCCCTATCTGGATAGTGGAAGCTCCACAATCTGTTTCGGTGGTGGCAGGAAGCAGCACAGTATTAAATCTGGAGACACCGTGGTCTCCAATTGTGGTCTCTGACATGGCTCCTCATGTTGGTTCACATGTCTGTGAGGTTGTAAAAGGAGTGAAGTGGAACCCCATAGAGGCCCTGGCAGCAAATGGCCCCAGTGCGCTGGCTTTGCAGTGTGATGTAGGAGGGGGGGTTCCCAGTCACCAGGCCACCTGTTCCACTCAAGCTGTCTCTTGGGAGAGACCTCAGAATCAGAGGGTCTGACCTATGTCCTTTATTACCTCACTGCCCCTGTCGTACACATGTATGTGGATGGCAGAAGGCAACCTCTGCTGTCATTCCTCTGGTGCTATCCATCTTGTTATTTTTTTGAGACAGTATTTCTCATTGGAAATTGTTTTGTAGGCTGGATGGCCAGTAAGCCCCAGAAATGACTGCCACCCCCTTTTCTAACAGTGACCTTGCCTGTAGCTTTGTATCTGGATATTGAAATCTAACTCAGGTCCTGTGCTTAGGAGTCCGTGAGCAACTAAGCTTTCTTTCTAACCTTATTTATTTATTTTTCGTGATGGAGTTTGAACCCAGAGCCTCATTCATGTTAAGTAAGAACTCTACAGTGAGCCGTATCACTGGTCCTTTATTTAGTTTTTGAGCCACAGTCTTATGAAGACCAGACTGGTCTCAAACTTGATATGAAACTGAAGATGACTTTGAACTTCTGATCTTCCTGTCTCCACCTCCAGAGTGCTGGAATTACAAGAATACACCACCATGCCTAGCAACCCTGTGCTCTCACTTTACCCCCCAAAATGTATTCACTAACTGGGAATGCTGGAACCCTACAAGTTCCCTATAACATCCAGCACCCCACTGACTTGAAGAAGACAAAAGATGCCACTGCAGGCAGTAGGATCCCTGTTGAAAAAGACAGCCAGCACTGGTTTTCTGTTTCTCCAAGTGTGTGTGTGTGTGTGTGTGTGTGTGTGTGTGTGTCTGGAAGGAAACATCAACTTCTCCCGTTCCTGTCATATTTCAATATTGGCTTTTTTCCGCCCTTCTCCAAGTCTCCCATTATAACTTCTTCTGCTGCTTAAATATAGCCGTCTAAGTCCTCCTTCTTGCCAGATTGTTTATATTTTTGCAAGCCTTCTGCGTTATCTGTGGCTGCTTGCTTGCCTCTCTCTCCATCCCACTTCCCCATGTTGGTGGCGGTTGCTCTTTTTCCCCTGCCTCCTCTTCTCTGGGATGACTTTCAAATGTGGTCTATCAAAACGCCCAGTGTTTCCCTCTTTTCTGCAGTAGCTTTGACATCTGTTCTTGAATGCTAGCCCACAGTATTCCTTTGGATTTGCTCACCCAGGATTTGTTTGAATGCCAGAAATACTAAAGGGAACAGTGTGGCATGAGGGCCTCTCTCCACATCACAGTTCCCCTCTCCACTTTTAAACTGTCTTAAGATTTTTAAGTTGACAGCATGCTGGTTGGTTGTTCCAGCTCTCTGTCATCTTGTCTGGCCATGAGCCACACCATCATGGTACCAGGGAAGTGTCACCCAGGGTGGCTTTCTGGCCTACTGGGTTGTTTCCACTATAAAGGAAGCAGGGGACTGAGACTGCTGTTCAGTCTATGGAGTGCCTAGTATTCCAGTAAACCCTAGGTTTCTTCTAGGCACCACATAGTGTGGTGGCACATGCCTGTGACTCCAGCACTACAAAGGAGGACGTTGGAGGGCCAGAAAGTAAAGGCCATCCTCAGCAGGGGTACCTACTCCCCATTTCGTATCCCTCTAGAAAGTTCTACAAGGCAGGTTGACTTTTACCTCCCGTCCCAGCCTCACTCAGGTGGTAGCTGGGAATGTCTTTGAGTGATGAGCACCCTGTATTGCCCACCAGTTCTCTTACACGCATCCCTCCGTGTTCTTTTGTGAGTGTCTCCAGGACTGCGGAAGTGCTCTGCACAGCTCCTTTTAAGACTTGTAGAGTTTCTGGGAGATTAGGGATATGGCCCTGTTGATAGGGTGCTTGTCCAGTATGCATGAAGTCCTGGGTTCTGTTCTTAGGACTGCATAATACATGCCCATAATCCCAACATTTGGGAGGAAGGCAGAAGCAGTAGGATCAGGAATTCAAGGTCATCCTCAGCTATATAATGAGTCTGAAGCCAGCCTGGGCTACATGAGACCCTGCCTCAAAAAAATAAAATAAAATAAATCATGGATTGCCTCAGTAGGTGGGTGTACCCTGCTGGCCCCCCTGACCTCTTTATTTCTCTCAGAACCAGAGTGATGGGACTGGCTATGGATGAGGAGCCATTTCTAACAGTTACTCAATGCCACACAGAATGTTCTGCTCTGTGTGTTCAGTAACTGAATCTACTTGACTTAGCATATGAGGCAGCAGGCTATTTTGTGGGCAGCCACATGGCCTCTGTACCTGCTGTGAGCCTAGAGCTCCATCCAGGTCCCATCTGCCATGGGCTTCTCTGGGTAGCTCCTCATGACAGATTCTCCCAGAGTCTTAAGGGCTGGGGCCCAGGCTTCCTGACACTATGTGTCAGAGCGGAGCCCGCAGACCTGGCCAGTGTTCTGGGAACCTATCCTGGGGGTCCAAAGACTCCAGGGCATGTGGGATGTTTGGTGAACAGTGATTCTGAGAAGCTTACAGGATAACGGGGTTAATTATTCATGGAATTTGATTTTTAAAGGTCCCCCTTGTAAACTAGTAGGTTAGTGGTTCCAACTGGGATGCCTGGCCTAAAATAAGTTTTCAAGAAATATTTGTTGAGTGGAAATAAACCAGCTGTTGTTCCCTGAAGTTTCAGGTCCACACTGTAGAAGGCCAGCCATGTAGAATCTATTTGGAGGAAATACTGTTAGGCAGGGGGACCAGAACTCAGGACAATGGCCTGGAGAGATGTGGGGGCATTGACCCAACTATGGCTTAACAGGGGAACTGTTTCTATGTATGTTGCCTTAGGAGGGAATTCTCTGTGCAGTGCCATAGTGCACTGCAGTACACAGCATGCTGAGCAAATTTGGTCTCTCCAGCTAGTGTCTTTGGGACTTGTGTCGTGTGAATATATTATTGTTATGGTCCTTAACATTGTCCTCGAGCCTTACTTTCTACCCATGAATTGATTCCCAGGAGTTTCTCTTTGTTGTTCAGCACCAGTATACACTTGATCCCTCCTGGTAGAAATTGTAGATTATAATCTTGCTTTTTCTTTCTTCATCTCCCCACAGAGAGAACTTGATGCCACCGCAACAGTATTGGCAAACAGGCAAGATGAGAGTGAACAGTCCAGAAAACGGCTCATTGAGCAGAGCCGAGAGTTCAAGAAGAACACTCCAGAGGTGAGCTGGGACTTGTCACAGTCTTCAGAAGGGGTCTCATGAACCCTGAGACATTTCTTAGTTCTCCACAAAAATTGCAAAAAGAGCCTGTTGCTCTATTCAGATGCCTCCAACCCTACCCTGGCAGAGTGTGTGCCTCACCCAAGCCCTGGGAATGTGGCAGCAGACAAGTTGTTGATACCAAAAGTATAGACATTGCATAGGTTGGACATACGAGCAGTGTCAGACCCACCTGCTGTTCTAGCCTGTGGTATGTCAGGATGGTGTTAACTGAAATCTTTCCAGGACCTTTGTGGGGCAGTGACCTTCATGCCGGTTTCCATGATGCTAGGTAGCAGTGTGTTCAAAGATGGCATTGAACCAATATTCCCTGGTAAAACCTCTTTTCCTCTGCTATAGGTGCTGATGTACCTCTGTGTTTCTTGACACAGGTTATAAGAGCCCGTGGGCATGACTTTAGAGTCTGGGCTTCTTTCTCTTTTACGAATGTGTTGGGAGTCATATTAGTGACTTTCATTTTCATGACAAAAGCAACTTAAGAAAGGGTTTACTTTAAAGACTTATAATTTGAGAGTACAATCCACTGTGGTGGGGAAGGCTTGACAACAGGATCTTGGGGTATCTGGTCCATTGTGTCTGTAGTCAAGAAACAAGAAAATTAATGCTGGTGCTCAGTTTACTTTTCCTTTTTATGCAGTCTGGTTCTCCTCCACTTTTCAAGTGTAGGGATTACAAATATGCACTACCATCCTAAGTTTATGTGATGCTAGGGATGGAACCCAGGAACTTAATTCATGCTAAGCACTCTACTAGCTGAGGTGTATCCCTATCACCTCGATCTTTCTAGTTGTTTTTATTTCCTTTTATTTTTTGAGACAAGGTCTTCCTATATAGCCTAACAGTCTCTCAGACACTACAGTCCTCCTGCCTTAGTCTCCTAAGTTGTCACTACAACTAATTTAAACATGCATCTTCTATTAGACATCTTTAAAGGATTGTAAGGCCAGAGTTTAGATGGGGGTGGAGACGGGGGTTCAGTTAGTGTCCTCCGTGGTGTGGAGAGGAAAAAGATGGAGAGTCTATGATGGGACATCTTATCAGTCTGATGGTGGGGGAAGGGTCTGTAGCCATATGTGTAGAGTCTCAGGTGAGTTGAAGGCTTGGGTCTGGCAGCCGTCCTGGACCATCAGCTTTCCTTAGGGTTGTGTAAGTATCCTTGTGACATTGGTCATTTTCAGTAGTTAAACTACCCAGTCATTCAACTTTTAAAGTTGTAGTTTTGTGTCACTCGATCAGTAAATACATAAGCATTTAACAGTATTGATTATATTACTTTAATCTAAAAATTGTGGTTAATGTGAAGTAAGTTGCAATTACTTTTCAAGTTAAAAGTTTCTCAAGAATGCTTCATTTCCTATGGGTTTTAGAAAAGAATCTTCTTAATTTTAGAGACAGGATCTCATGGAGCCGAGGCTGACCCAAATCTCACTATGTAGCTGAGAATGTTGTTGAACTTCTGATCCTCCAGCCTCCAGCTCCCAAGTGTGCTAAGATTATACATACACTGCTACACTGGTTTACCTGATTCTGGGGTTTGAACCTAGGGCTTCATGCATGACAAGCGCTCAACCATCTTAGCCCCATATCTCACCCTCCATAAGGAATTAACAGCTGCTCTTTGAGTAGAACAGATAGTATCTTTAAAAAAGCATTTTTTTAAATCATAAATTTCCACTTTTAACATTTACTATATTGCTGGACAGTGGTGGCGAATGCCTTTAATCCTAGCACTTGGGGGTGGGGAGGGGCAGAGGCAGGCCGGTCTTTGTGAGTTTGAAACTAGGGTAGTCTACAGAGTGAGTTCCAGGACAACCAGGGCTGTTAGTCTTGAGAAACCAAAAATCAAAAACAAAGACCAAAAAAACAAAAACAAAACCAACTGTTATATGTGTGGGTGTTTTGCCTTCATGTATATCTTTACACTGTATGTGTGTCTGGTATCTGAGGAGGCCAGGAAAGGGCTCTGGATGCCCTGGAGCTGGAGGTATAGGTGGTTATCAGCTGCCATGTGAGTGCTAGGAGCTGAACCCTAGTCCTCTGCAAGAGCAGCAACCATTGAGTCATCTTTCCAGACCTAGACAATGAATATCCTGAGAGCCCTTTGCTTTCCTTGTTCTTTGCTACAGGAGACTGGATTACTACATCAATTTTTGGGTAAAGATATACAGATCCAAAGTTCTAATAGCATTATCTTCCCCTCAAAAGAAAGAGCTTCTGTGTGCATATGGACATGTGCAATGCACACATGTATATAATAAGGATATGTTTGTATGTTCTTGTGAAAGGCTACCTTTATACCTGGCTTGCTACCCATGGTGTGTTTTGTATTAACTTAAAAGCCTAGTCTTGTGGCACATACTTGCCATCCAGCTATTGAAGGAAGCTGAGGCAATAGGATCTCCTGTTTTAGGCCATCCTGGAGTAAAAAGTGAGTTCAAGACCAGTCCAAGGAACTTGAGTGAGACACTGTCTTAAAATAGTGAGTAAAAATAGGGCTGAGGGCATGTGGTTCAGCATCAGAGTGTTTGCCTAGAATCCCTCAGTGAGGGGACTGGGGGCATTACTCAGGAATAAAATGCTTGCCTAACATGCACAAGGCCCTGGGCTCAGTCTCACCTGATATAAAATAAAATAAAACGTTATTAGCTTAGAACACTATAGAATGCTTTAAGTGTAGTGGATCTTTGCTTCATAAAGCTAGCTTAGGCGACTTAAAAAAGAAAGAAAAAAGTAAAGAACCCTAATTTAATAGTTATCAGTTTAAAATACTCCCCAAGGTGGTTTGTGTTGACAGTTAATCATTTTGCAGTTATTTATGGAGTGCCTTCCATGTGCCAGACAGTGGGTCTTGGGGAGGAAATCCTAACCTTTTCTTCAGAGTTTCTTATCTCTTCCACCAGGCAGTAGACCATGGCCATGTGGCAAGCTGAGTGCCAGGGTCCCATAGCTGGCATCTTCTGCCGAAGTCTTTCCTTGCACCATACACACATCCATGTGACAGTATTCTCTGTGTGAGCCACAGATGGCTCAGTAACCTTCCTTGTAGATAAACAGTTATGCTTTTTTGAGCCTTGTTAGAGCCATTCTTCCTTAATTTCTCTTTCTCTCCCTCTTTCTCTCTCATATTGGTTAGTTTATTTGTGTGTTTGTTTGTTTTTGTTTTTCCCTGTACTTTGGATGGGACCACAGCCCTCCACATTCTGACTGTCTTCTGACTCAGGCCTTGCTTCAGGTCTTTGGTTGAATGTGTTTTCAAAGACTAGATTAGTATCTTCAGTGTCTGGTGTGCATCTAGAAGGAGCCTGAGCACTCTGGTTATTTTGTTCATCTTTGCACTTTATCAGCCATTTTCAATGGCACAGTTAAGAAAAAGGAGAACCATATTCCCAAGCCATATTCTAAACTGTCTTGGTGAGTATTTGGACCAAAAAGCTTCTGTACTGAAAGCTGGGCTGCTCTTCAGGCCACTCTTTGATTGTCTTTTCTCACTCCAATGTATTTTTTTCTCCATCTGAATTAAAAAAAAAAAAAAAAAAAAAAAAAAAAAAAAAGGCAGGGAAGAAAGTGTGTGTGTTCATCCATTCCTATGTATATAGAGTATAGAGGTGCATGCTTCCCATAACCTCATGGCATGAGTATGAGTATGGGCAACCTATGTTGGTGGCCTTTACCTTCCATCTTGTTTGAGACAGGTCTTTTGTTTTATGCTGCCTACAAGAGAGTAGCTGTAAGCTTCCAAGAATTTTGTTTCTCTGCCTCTTGTTTTAGCATAGGATCAATGGGATTGCAGATGTGTATGGCCATATCCATCTTTATGTGGTTCTAGGGATCCAAACTCAGGTCCTCATGCTCATGTGGCAAGTGCTTTGCCCCCATAAGCCACCTCTTACTCCCCCAGTGCATTTTTATCTTGGTGTTTCTTGTGCACTGGAGCATGCTTCCTAAGGGTGCCTACCCCACTGTGCTTATAGTTTCATGGTGTTGTTTACATATGGCCTTCCCCAGCTCCTGTCTTCAGGAGAAGAGCTCAACCCTAGCCCTGACCACTGGGGCTCCCTCATCCATCTTTACTGCCCTCATCAGGGAAGGAGCTCTGGTGTCTATTTGCCATTACTGTTTTGTGACAGGGGATATTCTCTATGCCTACTGTGACAGCAGTAGTTGGCTTTCATTTTTCAGGGATCAGAATCCCAACTTACCTTTGCCACCCGAAGTCTGGACTCTTCTGATTCAGTCATTCTCTCCCTTCTTCCGTCCTTCCCTCCCCACCTCCCCAAGTTTTCATGTAGCCTAGGCTGGCTTCCAACTTACTTTATAGCTAAGGCTGGTAATGCACTTCTGGACCCCCTGCTTCCATCTCCCCCTCAGTGCTAGGATTACACGCACCTGGCTGGTTTAGGAGGTCTGGGAATGGAGACATGGGGATGAGAGTACATGGCAGGGAAACGTTCTGTCAACCGAGCTATAACCCTAGCCTGCCTTTTTAGTCCTTTACAGGGTCTTGAACTCAGTATGTAGTCAAGTCTTTCCTTGATTTCCTTCACTTGATTTTCAGATTCTACCTCCTGAGTTCTAGGATTGTATATGTAGGTGTATACCTTCATACCCGGCAGATGTTTGCATTCTTGAGCAACAGTTTCAAAATGCTAGGTTTGGGACGGGTCTCTTTTAGGATGTGGAAGGAACTCCTGCCCCGTGGTAGAAGGAGACTAGATTTATTGATGACTTCTGTGCTTGTAGGATGTGGGAAAGACCTGTACTTTTTGTCTATTGGGAAGAAGAGCTTTCAAGGTTATGGATGAAGCGATGGCTCCACATCTTTGCCTCTCGACCTTTTGTGGAAGCGAGGAATTAGAACAGGAAGTGGAGTCAGAAGAAAGATGAAACTGGGACTGTGGCTTATTTCTGTAATTCCTGGACTATGGTGGCTGAGATAGGAGGCTTGCTGAGGTTAAGGCTAGCCTGGGGTAAAGCAAGACCCCCGTGTTAGGCAAATAAGAAGGAAGGAGTAAAGGGTAGTAATGTTTAACTGTGGCTGAGACCCAAGTGCATTTAGTCACTGCTCAGCTGCCTTTTATAGCCATGCAGGAATGACTCAGCCTGGAAAAAGAGAGTCACTTAAAATAAAGTAGCCACTCCAGTGTTGCACATCTTGTTCATATACAGCCAGCTGGCTGGAGCCTTGTGGGGCACGTTGACCTGTAGGGGGGTCTGGAAGAGGCATGGTGCTCAGTCAGGTAAGGGTGATCTTACAATCACTAGGTATGGTTCAGGATGGCCACATATGACCCTGCACTTTCAAGCAGCATATTAATATTGTCAGTGTGTGTGTGTGTGTGTGTGTGTGTGTGTGTGCGTGTGTGTGTGTGAGAAAGAGAGAGAGAACACATTGTATGGTGTGTTTGTGTGTGCATGTGCGCGCATGTGTACCCTATTGGCCACTCAGCACTTTTCTTGCTTTCATTTCATTGCCAAGCTTATAAGGCTGCTGTGACTGACAGGTTCCACACACTCCCACCCCCACCCAAAGACTGGGTTTCTCTGTGTAGCCTGGCTGTCCTGGACCTCTGTAGACCAGACTAGCCTCGAACTCAGAGATCTGCCTGCCTGTGCTGGGATTAAGGGTGTGTGCCACCACTTTCACTTTTGTTTCAGCCTTCCTTTAAGTTCAGAACCTCTACATTCAATCTAGCAAACATACCAGCTGGGTTTTTTGTTCCACAATGAACACATTCAGTCAGCTGCACTGGAAACCCATGGATATCCCTGGTGTCATAGACTGTAGCTTTTAGGGGAGAAGGTAGGCCAACAATGTCTTGCCAGACATGGGCCTCTCAGCAAGGACTCTTAAGCTAGTCACATGCTAGGGACATGAGCAACCCTGCCACAAGCATGAGCCCATTGTGGGGATTTGGGGACTTGCCCATACTGCTCTGATGAGTCTGTAGTTCCCTCTATTTCTGATTTCCTAACACTGAGATTACAGATGCACCTGGAGTTTTGCATGGGTCCTCAGGATTTGAACCTCAATCTTCATGCTTGCATAGCAGGCACGTTACCCTCTAGCTTCTCTGAAGCCTGCTTCTTATTTTGAGATATGGTTTCACTGAGTTACCCAGAGTGGCCTATTATTATTTTAAATACATTCTTCTTTTTTGTGGGGCTGTGGGAAATCTGCAAGCAATCAGTGTTTTCTCCTCCTCCAAAGCTCTCCATGTAAAGCCACTGTGCACATTTTTCTTCATTGTCAAGAGGTCACTCTCGTATCTGGCAGAATTATAAAGCTTGAGTAATCAACTTGGGTGTTTAATCATTCTAGAATCATCTACCATAAAGTTACAATACAATAAGGTTTTAACTAGAAAAAGCTTAAAAATTAAATGGGAGCTTAAATTGTTACCAGTTAAACACGTTTAACCAGTACAGAAAAGCATAAGTCGTTTTCTTAGTTCTGAGAAGACCCCAGGGGAAAAGTTGCCCCAAGGTCCTGGTGCAGCTGAAGCCATAGTATTCTTCCATGTTCCAGAAAGAGCCTGCAGGAGGTTTGGAAGGGCCTGAAGCAATCCTGAAGAAAAGAGGTCCATGGGTTGTGAACAGCATGGGTGAGCACTGCTACTCCAGTCTTTCCCTCCCACGCACAGTGGCCTCTGCTGCAGGGAGCTTTTATCTGAGAACTAATCCTGGCCTGTTTCCAGAAGTCTTGGAAGATAAATGCCTGTTCCCAGACCAGGTGTTGTAGATGCCCACGCTTTTGACCTCCAGCAAGGTGCCTCACTGTTCTAGATTTTGTGCCCCTTTTCCTATAATCTGATTGATACAGATTGAACAGTTCTCACCCAGTATGTATGGGGTACAAGTGTTTCAGATTTGGGAATATTTCTGTAGAACTTCATCCCTAATCTAAAATCCACAGATCTCTAAAACCCACAATGTTTGGAGCATGCTGGAGGATTTGATGCTTTAGATGTTTGGATTAGGGATGCTCTGCCTCTGAAACCCAGTTGCTGGAAGGTGAAGTGATTTTAGTGTACTTAAAAAAAAAAAAATGTAGTAACTGCTCAACAAATACCTTTAGCCCCTCATCCTCTCTAAAAATAATCCTGAGTTATTTCTGGAGATAGAAGGTATAGAGAAGTTCCAGCTAACAGCAGGAGCAGACAGATAATGACCAAATAAACAAATGATGCATAAGATAACTTGAGGTAGCAAACACACTGAAACAGCCTGGCCTTGTAGGTTCAGCCTGTTACCTAGTCACTTAGCATGTTGAGGGAAGAGAATTAGGAACTTCAAAACTATCCTGAACAACTTGGTGAGAATTTCTTTCAGGAATAAACTGGGCTAGGGATATTACTTAGTAGTAAAGCACCTGCCTAGGAAAACAAAAACAAGCAAACAAAAAACACAGGATAATATTCACAGGTGGGTGGGTAAGGGCATTGGAGGAACTGAGTTTTTCTTTTTTTTAATCTAAGAATGAAAGCACCCTTTTGTAGCATTCCTACTCCAAACATAAACACACAGCCATCAGTAGAAACTCTGAAACTCTGGCTGATGGTGAATTTGTGTGTCTGGTTTGTCAGTGGTATCCTTGTATCCTTGAACTTTAAGTAAAGGCCTAATTGTGTTGAGCAGAAAGACATCATCAGATCCCATCTTTGAGAAGATCAGGGGCTGCTCCTGATGTAGATGTTAGAAAGTTCTACTTCCTGACTGCTGGCATCCCAAAGAATTGTTAGGTGACCTGTGAAGAGTTAATTTTTCAGTGTCTCTGTTGTGCCTGCTTTCAGACAGCGAGGCCACACATGATCCCACCATACCTTACCTTCTTTATGTGAACAACAGATGAGGGCCCTGGCTCTCACTGAAGAGCCCTTAGAACCGGCAGCCTCTTCCTTCCTGAGCTGTGTGTCACTTCCTCCATGTGTCTGGCATTTCTAGTGGGCTATTTTAAGCATCATGGACAAATTATCCAAGCATTTAACAGCTGTGAAAAGGAAAGGATTGTAAAGAGATTTACGTGGGCCAGTTTTGATGGTGACCTCTGAGCCTCCGTGTTCTCATAGAGAAATGGGCCTGTTGGTCCCACATGCTAGATTGACCATGTCCAGAATAGTATGGCAAAGTAATTGAAGTTGTGAGCTTGTGATGAACATTGCTTTGAGAGAAGACGTTGAGTTCAGGAGTAGATTCTGTTTTATCTTATTTATTTATTTTGATTATTTATTTATTTTGAGTACCAGAGATGAAACCTGGGGCTTCCTGAATGCCAGGCAAAAAACCACTCTACCACTAAGTCACAGCAAAATTCTAGACAATTATTGTACTCATGAACCACACCCCCATCTCCTTGCTGGGGAAGTCTAAGCAAGTGTTCTACCTCTGAGGTACATCCTTTTAAAAAAAAAACTTTCATTGTGAGTTAAGGTCTTACAATATAGCTTAGGCTGGCATTGAACCTGCAATTCTACCCCCCCCCCACACCCCTCCTTTAGCATTTCAAGTAACTAAGATTATAGGTCTGTGCCACCTACAGATATGTGGAGTAACAGGATATGTTTGGATCACTGCTATTGGCCAATATTGGTTTTTGATCTTAGTTTGCAGACATGGGTTGCATAAAAATGAACCCTATAAGGGACAGATTGACAGATTAATTTAATTCATAGCCTGGTGAATTAGTGGCCGTGGTCTAGTTGGTCCCTGAAGGAGTCTTTAGATGGGAATCAGAACACTTGGGGCTTCCTTCTAGCTCTTTTGCTTCTGACTTGGTTTGCAACCTGATCAAGCCCCATCACCTTTCACTTGACAAATTTTAAAGGATCAGATAATTTACCTGTGATATTTTACCTCTGCCAGATACTCAGCATACTGAGAACCACACCAGCTTCTGTTGCCTGTCTCTCTGCAGATTCCTTCTCCTTGCCTATATTTCCCCATAACATTCAGGGCAAGCTCCCTTTGGGCTTTTCCTTTTCTGGAATCTTGCTTGTGTTCAGAGTTTGCAGAGTCCCTGATACATGTGAGAACCCTGAGTTCACCAGGAAGAGTTTACTTTCTGGTTCCTGGTAACTTGAGGGACATGACAGGGACAGCTTATAATAGCAGTTGACATTTATTGAAGGCTATCTGTTCATATAGCTCTTTTCCAAATACTTTTTTCTTTTTTTTTTCTAATTTTTTTTAAGTCAGTCTTTAAAGACAGAGCCCAGGCTGTTCTCAGACTCATTATGTAGCCAGGGATGACTTTGAATTCCCAACCTACCTCTATCTCCAGGTGCTGAGATTACTGATGTGCACCACTCTGCCTGTCTCCATCCACTCTTAAGTGAATGCTTGTGCAGTACGTACAGCATTTGATTCAGTCACAGAAAAATGAGACCCAGAAAAGACATTAACTTGCTTTGTGTGTCCTACTCAAATCAGCAAAGCTGGCAGGAGACGCAAGCCTTCTGTATGTCTGTGCCAGCATGGGTCCCTGGGGAGTGCTTCCACAGTCTTGCAGCCCACAGCCACCTTCCGGGTGCACAGAGCCAGCTGCCTTGTGGGATGGATCTCCAGAGCTGCCTCCTGCTGCCGAGGCTGACTGGACCCACGCCACCTCCCTCCCCTCCCCTTCTTAGCACATAAACCGTTCCTGTGCACTTAGGGGAGAGTTGGAACTACATGTTTGTGACCTTATCTGCCCATTCTTTTGCTCCCCACTTCACATTTGGGAGGTCCCCGAGTTAGCTCATCAGTCCCTTTGGCTCATGCTTTTTTTGTGTGTGTGTGGTGATGTGGGGTGGGGGTGGAGTGAGACAAGGTTTCTTTGTGTGGCCTTGACTGTCCTGGAACTAGCCCTATAGACCAGGCAGGCTGGCCTCAAATTCAAGGGGATCTGCCTGTTTCTGCTTCCTGAGTACTGGGATTCAAGGTGTGCACCACCAAGGCCCCTATCAGGTGATTTGGAGCCCTTCTGTAATCTTGTGCTGACTGCATGCAGGGTGCTGTATAGAGAATCTGCTAGTACCGAGTGTGCTCAGACAGTGCTTCTGCCTTGATAGCTCCACTATTGCGAGGAGACCCAGCTTTAGGTGGATGGGGTCAGTTCTTCCCTTGCTAGCTTCAGTGTTACACTGTGGGAGCATTCTTTTTCTAAGGTACAGGGTGCTTTTCTGTTCTGAAAGCCTTTTCATCTAACAGTACCTTGCTGGTTTTCTCCATTAACTGAGCTGTGCTCATTAGATGAGTGTGAACTGAAACCTTGTGTACTCCTATTTCCTCTTTCCCTTGACTGACAAACTGCTTTCTGCTGTGAGTGGCCTGTTCACAGTTTCCCCTCCTGTCTTCCCTGCTAACATCTCTTGCTCATTTTCCCTATTGGACAGTTTGTTGCCATGTCATACCCTGATGTTCCCAGTCTGAATTCCCTTGAGAATTTGCCTTAGGGACATCTCCCAGACCAAGGCATGTATTACCTCTTGCTTACTGTACCATCTGTCATGTAGAACTGAATTGTTTTCAGACAAGTGGAGATTCCCACCCTATCTTGACCCCCGTTTTCTTTTCTACACAAACTTTTTTTCTATTCCAAATCTTACTATGTTTGTTCATTTGTTTTTAAGACAAGGCCTCACTAAGCAAAGGCTAGCCTTGATCTTACTTTGTAGCCAAGATGCTCCTTTGTCGGTACCCTGAATGTTGGTATTACAGGCTTACACTGCCACACTGGTTTCTGGGTTCAGAGCATGGGAGCCAGCACTTCCTTAGGTAAGCACCCTATCAGAGGAGCTACACCCCAGCTGTTCTGGATCTTAATTGGAGCCCATCCCTGTGGAGAGTCATCAGGGCACCTCCTGGGCTCTCTCTATAATGCTGGCTTTTAGTTTCTGCCCTAGGCCCAGGCATTCTCTTGTGGTTGGTGGTAGGTTGGGCCCTTTATCTTTCCTATAACCAGTGACCAACCATCCAATTTACCTGCCCCTAGGGAGTTGTCTCTGACTTCTTTATCCTTTAGCAGCCACCACATTCCTCACTGATACCCCTGGACTCTCCCATCCATTGAGTTTTCCAATGTTTGTCATGTCATTGTTAAGTCTGATGTCTTACAGAAGTTCTTTGCCCGACATTCTTCAGAGCCACACACACTGTCTGGCTCTTCTTTCTTCTGCTGTGCAGTTTGCAGAATCTTTTTTCCCAGTTTCATTTTGAGAAGTCTTACTATTTTCTTTTTGGTGCTGGGGACAGAATACTAGATGAGTGCTCTACCATTGAGCTAAGTCCCCAGCCTTTCTGGCCAGCAGTGCTGTTTTTCTCCTCTCTTCCCAGGTTTGAACACATGTGTACTTGCTATGTAGTCCATCTTTTACTACTTCTCACTAAGTTGTGAAGGCTAGTCTTGTTCTGAATTCATTCTGTAGCCAGACTGACTTTAAACTTGCAATCCTCCTGCCTCAGCATCTCAAGTACCTGAAATGATAGGTCTGTGGGGCCACAGTGCCTGGCTCTGAAAATTTCTACTTTTTAAATGATAATGGATTTTTATTGGGACTTCATTTAATTTGTAGATTTGGACAGATTCAATGAAGTGTTCCGAGTTTTGATAGTGTTACTGCAGATCATATTCTTAGGTGAATGTAATTCCATGTAGGGCTCAGGGGACTCATGAAAACTTACAGGGTCTTCACTTAGGCAGCTCATTGTGCAGATACAAAGTAGTCAGAATTGAAGGATTGATCATTTTCATCTGGAGCCGAGTATAAAAATAAACCCCACTCTGTTATCATAGGTGGCTGTGATTAAGACAGGGCAAAAGGTCGGCTCTGAGACTCCTACAACTGACAGTTTCCTGAGGAAGATGGAGTGTCTCTTCATCTTTGGTTCAGGTCATCAGTAGCTAAGAGCCATTACTGTCTATTGGCTGTTTGGTTTATGTGAAATATGAGGCTGGGCAAATATGAGGCTGCTTCCAGAGGTCAGGTGTGTTCACATGATCAAAGATCTGGGAACTATACAGCATATACTCATGTGCATGCGTACATGTGGAAGCTGTACAGAGAAGACTTCTGCATTTTAAAATACTTCATTATGCAGTATTCTCAAGCTCCTGGGGAGAAGCTCAGTTAGCCAGGTTTTTGGGTCTTGCAAGATAGCTGTTTGTGAAGATGTCAGCCACTAGCAATGCAATGAAGCATGAAGATTTCTTGTGTGTATGTTGTGCACTCGGCCCTGACTGTTCCCATGACCTGGTCTGAGATGTGTGCGTATGCTGTTTTGGCTTCTATTGCCTTGAAAAATTAAAAGTTAAAGACAAGGTTATTTAATTTGTATATAAACATCCCACAAACAGCATTTCAGTTGCCATTTATTTATTTATTTATTTACACTGTGAAGTTTCTCTGTATACATACATACATGCATGCATGCACACCATTGCACACCATGGCATTTGTGGAGGTGAGAGGACAACTTGTAAGAATCAGGTCTTCTGCTCTGTAGGTCCCAGGGGTGGAACTTAGGTAGATAGGCTTGTTAGCAAGTACCTTTACCCACTGAATCATCTCTCCCTTCCTCTTTGCTTATGATTTAAATGATTGCTTTGGAAAAGAAAAATATTGTTTGTTATAATGACATGAAGCCAGAAGAAGTGAGCAGTGAATATGTGTATAAGGACCCATAGGGGAAGTGGAAACATGATCAGGGCATGTCAGAGTGACAAGTGAAGACCAGAGCATGCGGTGTCGCTCTTTCCAGCTGACAATAACCATGAGTTATAGCCATACTTTCTTTTTTACTGAAAAATTTTGAAAACTAATCCCCCCATCTTCCGCTCCCCCCTTTCCCTGTTTGAGCAAATGCATTTGTACTTATAGCCAGATAAAAGCACTTGAGCCTGTATTCATTGTCTTGAATGTAAGTGTGGGAATGCCAGCCAGCCTTTTTAAGTAAAGGAATTGATATGGAAGGAACTGGGGAGCCGAGAGCCATTTCACTCTGAAATTCTTTTTGCATTAGCACATCTGTAGCATTGAGGACTGTGTGGAAAATTGAAATAGTGCTTCTATCCTGCCGTGTCTCCAGCGCGTCAATAAATCACCTTTTTTCCCTTTTAAAATGTCTGGCCTTGTAATTTATGTTTGCGTAACCCATTACTAAATTCATAGTAGGTGTTTTAGTTGGCAGGCGTTGTTCTAAAGGTCTGGGGGCACTGAAAAAATACAGAGCCTTTGTATTTATACCTAAGTGGATGTTTTAGTTTAGTTTTTTTTGTTTGTTTGCTTGCTTTAGTAATGAACTGGATATTTATATAATTTAGTGTATTATTATTGTGTGCGCACATGCCACAGTGTGCGTGTGGAGGACAGGGGACAACCTTCTGAGACTGTTTCTTTCTTTTCAGTGTGGACTTTGGGGATTGAATTCAGGTCATCAGACTTGGATGTCAAGTACCTTTGCCTGATGAGCTGTCTCCTTAGCCCTGAATCTGAATTTTAAAAAATAATGATAATGTGGAGCTGGGTATTTGCATTTTTTTCTTAGGTAGTCAATATCAAGCCAATATTCTTATATTCTTATAGTGTCAACTGATATGAACTTCCTTTTTTAATGTGGGAAGTTTATTGGGGGAGGGAAGGGAGTAAGGAAAGAGAAGGAAGAGAGAGAGAGAGAGAGAGAGAGAGAGAGAGAGAGAGAGAGAAAGAGAGAGAGGCACACAGGTCTCTGTCTGCCTCTTCAGAGAAATGGCGAAAAGAGTTGTTAGGAACTTCTTAATGGTCCTTATGGTTTCTTTCTTTTAAAATTAAAGTTGGTGAAATAGAATGATTCTGACATTAAGATTGTACTAATAATACAACTTTCAATATGCTTCTCTTTGAATAGAAGACTAGAAATCTGGGCCAGGAGGATGGTTGGGCAAGTAAAAGTATTTACCATGTAAACCTAATGAATTAAATTCAACCACCAGAACCAAGAGTGGACCATCACACTTTTCCTGTGGCATGTTACCCCCCACCCCCAATTAATAAATAAAATTTAAGAAAAATCTGTAGTTAGGCATGATAGTCTATGAAGCTACTCGGGGTGTTGAGGTAGGAGATCACAATTTCAAGGCTGGACTGGAAAACTCAGTCAGGCCAATTATAGTGTTCCTCTTTAAAGAAGGGCAGCTCAGTTCCATGGCAGAACACTAGCATTGGTGAGGCCCCAGGTGTCACCCTCAGTGAGAGAGAGAGAGAGAGAGAGAGAGAGAGAGAGGGGTGTCTCATTTAGGGTGTTTTAAAAATTTATTTATTTGTTTCAAGACAGAGTTTCTCTGTGTAGTCCTGTCTTGAAACTTGCTCTGTAGACCAGGCTGGCCTCAAATGCTGGGATTAAAGGCATGCACCTCTACCACTGGGCAAGAGCTGTTTGTGTGTGTGTGTGTGTGTGTGTGTGTGTGTGTGTGTGTGTGTTTGTGTCTGTCTGTCTGTCTTCTCATCTCCATATGTGCACATCATGGCATGTGTGCACACCCCTTATGTCCCCCACTCCGAATAACATTTATTTTTAAAGAAGGGATTTTACTATTCTCATTCAACAGTTTTAAAACTTCTGAACTGTTGGTGATAGCTTCAGTCACAAAGTGAAGGTGAATATACCCATTCACTGACTCCACTCACTGGTATGTATGGGTGTGCATGCATGTGTTTTAAACAGAAATAAAAACCATTAAAATTTGTTCATATAATTGTGATTTTCCTTTAAAACATTTATTTCCCCCTTTCTCTTCTTTCTCTCTCCCTGCCTCCCCCTCCCCTTCCTTTTTTCTCTTCCTTTATGTCTTTTCCTCCTACCTTCTTCTCTCCCTCTGCCTCATAGAGCCTAGTCTGAACTCAAATTCCTAACGAATCCAAAGGTGACCTTGAATTCTCAGTCCTTCTGTCTCTTCCTCCGGAGTGCTGAGATTGTAGGCAGGTTCCATCTGACTCCAGCTGAGACTTTGTAATTTTTAACCAAGCATTGGAAAACAATCATTGTGGGTTGAGGACACAGCTCAGCAGAGCATTTGCCTTAGACTCCCTCAATGAGGGGCTAGGGATATGCCTGCCTAGAATCCCTCAGTAAGGGACTGAAGGGGCAGTTCCACAGTAAGACCTGCTTTGTCCCAGGTTCCTTCCCCAGCACTTAAAAACAAAACCAAATCCCAAAAACACTATGCCTTCTAACACTAACTTAGAAAAGCTTTAGAGTTTTTACTGCTTTGAATACTAATATTAATGTGAATAAAGTCCCCACTTTTCTTATGTAGAAAATTTCAAAAGTAACTTAAGGGTCATTAAAAGCCATTTATGGTTTGTGGAGGAAGTGTGCTTTGTTTGGCTATCCTCCCTCTTGTCCCCCACTCCCTGGCTGGTTAATGATGTTTTCATATCTAGCCTGCCTCTCAGCCATCGAGATCACAGGGGCCATTTAGAGCACCATAATTTGTGCTTTGGCTCTTACCTAAGAAGCCTTCCTATAATCATGGAGTCTTCACTCTGGAAAAAAAAAAAAAAAGCAAATGTACTCAATTGTTCCCTAGATTGCTCTAGCTTGGCTCAGTGGGGGCATAGTTGCCATCCTAGCACTTGGGAGGCTGAGACAGCAGGATAAAGAACTCTAGGTTAGTCCAGGTAAGACTCTGTCTCAAGGAAACAAAACAAAAACACCAAATTAATAATGGATCTATATCAGGCACATTCAGAATTACCTTGTCCCTCTGACAAACCTCTAAGTCAGACTGAATAATAGGATAGTTAGAAATGGGAAAATCTCTCTCTGACTGCCTCCCACCAAAGTTAGGCATTAAAAACACTGACACACTGGCAGTCTTGTTTATTTTAAAGGTAGTTTTTTGGGTTTTTTTTTTTTTTTTGCTTTTTGAATTGTTTTGGTTTGTTTAGATTTCTAGGGGTTGAATTAAGTAAGATCTTGTATGTGTTAACTTTTATTTTTTATTTTTTCCCTCTTACTGATACACAGGCTCTTAGCATGTAGCTTGGGTTGGCCTTAACCTTGCTATGTAGTCCAGGCTGTCCTTGAGCTCTTCATCTTTCTGCCACTCTAGGGCTGGAATTGTAAGCATATGCCATCACACTGCATTGAATTGTGTGTGTGTGTGTGTGTGTGTGTGTGTGTGTGTGTGTGTGTGTACACACACTCATATTTTAGTTTAGAGTTTAGAGGATCACCTCAGGTGTTAAATGGGGTTTCTTGTTATTTAGCCCTGAATATAACAGGCTGGTCCCAGATCCTGGACTTTCCCCCATCTCCCTGTCCCATCTTGCTGTAGTAAACTTGGGATTACAGATGTGTGCTGCCACACCTTGCTTTATGTGAGCGCTGGAATTGAACTCAGGTCCTCATGCTTCTGTAGCACTCTCTGTACCCACTACATTGTCTCTCCTGCCCTGTTGCTTTGTTTTTTTGAGACATAGTCTTCCTCATGTAGCTTTAGACTTGCCATGTTCCTGCCTCAGCTTCCTGGTGTTGATTTTCTTCTTAAAGTGCTTGGTTTTCCTTGTCATTTCATCGACAGGGCTGTTAATCTGACTGCATTGCTTGGAAAACATTCATTTGAATCCAAAACAGGTCTTTTTTAGGAGGTTTGGGGGGGTGCTATTTATTATTTATTCCCTGGCAAGGTGCAGGCTTTCCCAAGTCTGTGCCTGCTCTGTGCTTGTGCTGCCCAGGACCTGAAGGAGCACTGCTGCTCGATTCTGTGGATGGGAAACACATTTGATGACATTTTCTTCCCACTGCTAATGCACATTCTGGTCATTCCCTAATCCCTGTCTCCCCCACCTCCCCCAGGCCACTGGTTCCCTGTTCTTGAGTCAAGTCCCAGAAAGTGCTTCCAGCAGGGGGAAGAGCTATGCCAAAGGCTGGAGAAGGGAGGCTGGAGGTGTTTATCGACCTAAAGACTCCTTCCAGCTTTTCCTACTATTTCTTTTCCAAAGCAAACTGGTGGTTTTCTTCATGTCAGCCGTGGCCAAAGTACAGCAGGATTTGCTGTGTGTTTTTTCTACAAGGAGAGGAGCAAGTATCAACATTGCTCTGGAATAGGAAAGAGGGTGTGTGTGTGTGTGTGTGTGTGTGTGAGAGAGAGAGAGAGAGAGAGAGAGAGAGAGAGAGAGAGAGAGAGAGAGAGAGAGGGAGACAGAGACAGAGAGAGAGGGAGACAGAGACAGGCTAGCAAGTACAGTGGTAAGGAAATCTAATTGGCAGTGGGGTACAAATTGGTCCTAGAGATGAAGGTACATGAATACAGGAAGCCCTGCTGTACTAGAGTGCATTCCCTAGTCAGTATTCTGGCTGGCTGCTGCTGGTACTCACAGGAAAATGGGTGGAGTAAGCCATAGGTGCTGGGGTTATAGTTTAATGAGACAGCACTTGCCTAGAGTCTGGCAGTGAGGGTCTGCCTGGAGATGGTTCAGCAGTGTAGCACTTTGTGAATTCCCAGTGTGTAAGCCAGGCTGGTCTGGAATTTTCCATCTTCTTGCCTCATCTTCTTGAGTGCTTCCGTTACAGGTGTGTGCACCACCATGCCCAGCCATGGGGACTGACATTTTACATTTTAAATGTTTGTTTGTTTGTGGGTTTTGGAGGGGAGCAAACATGTGCTGTAGCTCAAGTGTGGAGGTCAGCGGAGAAATTTTTAGAGTTAGCACCACATAGATTCTGAGTACCAAACTTAGGTCTTCAGGTTTGATAGCAACTGCCTATACCCACTGAGACATCTCACTTGCCAGGGAATGAGTCTAATTATCTCAGAATTCCCACCCTCCATTCCCCATACCCCAGCCTGATAAAAGCCACATATCCTCTCCTGCTTAGTGACCTGGTAGGCTAAAGGTAGGCCAGATTCCTCTGGTCACATGGCCCAAGTATACTCACTTGAATGTGAACTGATTTCATGAAGGATATGGATTTTGTGTGGGTAAAGCTGACTTGTTTCTGTGTTGTGAGGGCAGGGATGGTTTGCATGTTATTTTCCAGAGAAATGTACCCGGTAACAACCGAGGTACTGTCCCTACTCCTGTGGGGACAGGGCAGAAGAGGACCATAGCTGCTATGAAACCAGGCCCTTTTCTTGCTGTGTCCTTGGACTTTTAGAGCTTCACTCATATCCCTGTTGAATTCCTCCACTCACCAAACCTCTGTGTGTTTTCTCTTAAACTTCTGAGCTCTGAGAAGGTTGGGACACCTCAGATTCCCCCAAGTCCGTGATTCAGCATACTGATATTCCGTGTACACTTGGTGCTTGCTGTACGCCATTAACCGTGTATTTCTGGATTGATCCACCCCCTCCTTGGTCCAAGAGTGCTCCTGAATAAATGAAGCTGTCACAGCTGTCTCAGTATGAGTAACCCACCTTGTCCTATTCTTCAAGAGCAGACTTGTACTCAAGAATGGGGTAATGGCTTGCTCAGAGCCACACAGCCAATGGCACCTTGCTAGTGGGCCAGGCTCATCCTGAAGGGTCCAGTATCTCTCATGGGCTACAGCTCCCCCTATTTTGTTTTCATACTGCAGATTTAAAGAGTCAGAAGGGGAAGGGCAGTGCACCTAGCTTCCTGGAGGCAGGTGGCTCTTTTAAAGTTGGGCCTTGTTGTTGCCAGCCTGACCTTGTTTCTATGGAAGCAGCCAGTGGGGGCAGCTTGTTCCTATCAGCCTGGGGCCCAGTGGAGCCTCAGCCCCTGACAGGCTCTAGAACTGGCCCTCTCTCTGGCTCATGGGAAGGAAACCCAAATGCTCCATGGAGCCTCTCTCCTCCCACTCCTGCTGTAGCAGTGAAGGAACAACAAAGTGACTATGTAGTGCCATGTTTGCCCTCCCAAACTTGCATGGGTTAGCCTTCCTTTCTGTCCTTGGACACACCTGTGCAAGCCCTGCTCAAAGGTGAGGGGGCTCTCTGGAGATTCTCTTACAGTTTCTGGAGGCATATTAGAGATGGGACCAAAGAAAGATTGTGTGTGTGTGTGTGTGTGTGTGTGTGTGTGTGTGTGTGTGTGTGTACATGCTTGCTGCCCTGTGCCTGTAGATATCAGATAACAACTTGAGGGAGCTAGTTCTCTCTCCTGCTGTGCTATCATGTGTGGCCCGAGGATAAAACCCAGATCATCAGACTTGGTAGCAAGAGCCTTTACATGTTGAGGCAGCTTGCTAGCCCAGATTCTATGTTTTAAATTACCCCTCTGAAGTTTGCAGACATATCCATGGGTTCTGAAGGGTATTTGCTTCAGAGCTGCTTGCAAGCCTTAAAAGAACAGAAAACACTAGGAACGGCTTGTTAAACCACAAACAAGGGAAAGGGTTCCTTCCTACTCTTCCTATCCCCACCCCCATCCCAAACACATACTGTTTTTACTGCAAAGTTATCAAACATGCCAGTACATTGTCTCCTAGGTCTGTTTTTGCATTAGGGTAGAAACATCCCAACTTCTGTTCCAGTAGGTGGAGAAAAACTTAAATCCTAGAAGCACTGCTCATCTACCTTTTTAGGGTATTACAGGTTTAGCTTGAGGGCTGGAAGGTGTCCAGAAAAGTATGACTCAGGGAGAAAAAGACTACTCCCAAAGCATGCAGGGTGGAGTGTCAGGGCCAGCACAGTAACATTCCCAGCGGGTAGACCAGCTGTCTGTTATGCGGAGACACTGGGGCATAGACTTGCTTTCACAGAACAAGTGAAACGGAACAAGGTTTTTTTGACTTCTTGTCCCAAGAGGCCCAGTTTCTGCAGGTGTGTTTTCGCTGATACCTCCTCCTGTGTTATTGCAGATGAAGTGCACTTCAATAGTAGCTCTGCCCCTCTCCTACCCTAAATAACTAGCTACCTAAAGGAGACATTCTGTCACCCCCATCCCCTGTCAGTCTCCCATCTTTTTCTCAGGGGTTCCTTTCTCCTTGGCCAGCCAGCAGTTCTTAGTGTTCAAAGCTGCTTGTAGAACAGAACTAGCATGAAATTGTACCACCTTCCCCTCAAGTCAAAAGCAACTGATGCCTTGATGCCCCAGCTCCCAATTGCATCCTCTCCTCCAGCCCTTAACTCCTGGTGTATCGAGGACAGTTCTAAGGGAACACAGCCTTGCTTCACTGGCTACTGGTGGATTACCTTAGCTTTTCCACATCTCATTCAGCTCAGCCAGGAATCTGCTCTTCCTATATATAACTGGTCATGATGAATAAAGAGGCCACATTTGGGTTCAGTGTGCAGCATCATATTCTGCATGGAGGTACCTGGTGGAGGCCCCTTCTCATCTTGATAAAGCCTCACACTAAGGAAGTAAGGTGAACTACTCATGTCCAACTAAGCCAGCTGTATAGTTTCTCTGTGCTTATTTCATTGCCCAGCCCTTTCCAATGGCACCCACTGGACCAGCCTTTGTGCTTTCTCTCAGGTGACTGTTTTTCAGTGTTAAGTGTCATAAGCAGGATACACGGTAAGGACTTAGGCTCAGCATCACTCAGAGCAAGAGGAAGAATCTTGCCAGGAGTAAGTCTATTCAGTGTCCTTTCCCATGAGGTTTTGATTATGACAATGACATTAATTGTTTGCTAAGTTCTGAATGTAATTTACTCCTTTTTTTTTTTTTTTTTTTTTTTTTTTTTAAAGACAAATTCTCATACAGCCCTGACTGGCCTTGAACTCTCCACATAGCCAAGCCTAACCCTGACCTCTTGATCCTTCTGCCTTTACCTTCCAAGTGCTGAGGTTATTGAGGTTACAGGTATGTACTAATACCCTGGCTTTTTTTTTTTTTTTTTTAAAGACAGATGATACCAACATATAATTCCAACTACTCAGAAGACTCAGGCAGGGGGATTGATAGTTCTAGGACAACTTAGTGAGAGCCTATTAGAAAGTTAAAGAAGGCTGGGATGTAGCCCAGTAGTAGACTCCTTGCCTAGAATCTGCCAGTGAAGAGCTGAAAGTATGGCTCAGTGGTCAAGCATTTGCTTAGAAGGCATCCACTCTACCACTGAGTTGCTACACCTATGATAGCTCTTGGTTTGTTTGTTTGTTTGTTTGTTTGTTTTTTGTTTTGTCCTCTGTCTTTAGGATCCACCAACCCAGTATAAAATCTACAGGTTTCCCAGAGGGCATATGGGGTTCCTAGTTTGCTACTAGAAAAGCCTACTGCTCTCCTTTAGCGGTCTTAGGGTCTCACCCCTGGAACTGATCCTGGGGTAAGGAAGGCTTGGCCATAGCCTACTGTTTATGATGCCCAAAGCTAAGACCAGACGTCCAGACAGGAGAACTGGTTCCAGCCCAGTACTGCTGAGCCCAGTTCATGGTTTATTGCCAGGAAGGGAAAATAGTTACTGATACATGTATTTCAGTTGCCACTGAATTCCCTGCTCTTTGCATTTTGTCAGTTAGGGTTAGGAGTTCCTTCCTGATTACTTACAGCTACACAAGGACTTTGGTAAACTGTTGTATTGAACAGGGAATTCCTCTGCCAGAATCTGTGCCAGGCACTGGGGATGGGTTCTGAGTGAGAGTGGCGTAATCCCTGGCAGGATGGTTGTCCTGGGAGCCTGATTTGCCCTAGGTGCTACATCTGGAGGGTAGGAAAGGCACAGAATGCACAGGTCTGAACTCAGGGCTACAGGCTGGGAGAATATGTCCCATTCTAGGCAGAGCCTTGCTCAAAATTGTGAACATGTCCCAGGGCCTGACATGGATGTATAGCAGGACCGGAGGCACCGGCTTGTTTTTGAAAAAAGCATTAGGAGTGTGGAGGCGCGTTGGAGATGACAGACTCGGAATGTAAAGAATGCTACCTCAGAGTCCCAGGTACACATTCAAGACTCCTCAAATTAGCCAAAAGAAAGATTCTCTCCCACTCCCTTCCCTTTCTCCCTTCCTTCTTCCCTTTCTCCCTCCCATTTTTGACACAGAGTCTTATGTCCCATGCTGGCATTGAACATGTTATGTAGTAGAAAATGAACTTGAACTTCTGACCCTCCTGCCTTCACCCTCTAAACATGTGGTGTGTATGTGGTGCTGGAGATGGAACCCAGGGCTTTGTATATGCTAATGGGGAAGCATGCTCTTAATTGAGTTACATCGATAGCTCCTTCCTTTTGTTCTTTTGAAACAGGTTCTTATTCTGTTGCCCCAGGTGACCTTAAATTTGTAGCTATCCTCTTGCTTCAGCTTCCCAAGTACACACAGTTACGGGCACAAACCATTCTAACCAGCCTGATTATTCAGAAACCCACAGAGAAATAATTGGCTCAGTCTGAACAGAGAACTAATTTGGATGGGATCACCTATTTTGATTTCTGGACTGTTTTTAAAGGAAACTTTAAAGCCACAGGCAAAATATCTTTAGCTGTGGCCTGAAATGACTCCCTTAGTCACCTCACAGCAGTGTCCTGTTGCTAGCAGTGCAGATAGTGCCTTAGCAAGGTTTGTTACTCCAAACTATACATATGTCCGGTTTTTTAAAGGTGGGAGCTGCTCATGTGGCTCCTAGTCTTTAGCCAGCACTCTCATTTCTAGTCCGGTGTGCAGAGACCTGCACTGGGTTTATCTCCGTCACTGCAAGTGTTCCCTGTTCCCTGTTCTGCTAACAGAGCTATAATTAACTCACAGGACGCCAGGCAGCCAGATTCGGCCAGGCGCCAAGAAATCAGCCCCAATTACTATATTCACATTGTCAGTAATGCCCACTTCACAGCTTCTGCTAATTTGAAATGGCAAGTTCCAACTTTCCATAGTCAAATTACCATTTTTGTACCGTTCTATTACATGGTGATATTTGTCCATTATTTGGGCTATGTAAACTTGGTATTATAACAACAATTAGTTGTTGTGTACTTTCTGAAATGATTTGCAATTACATCTCTTAAGAGGCAAACTCAAGTCTGCTCCGATGGAGTGAGCAACACATTTGTCTTGGTGCCCCATATTCATCAGAAGTCAGGTTTTCATAGAGAGCTCAGTGCCTTGGGGTTCTGCAATAAAAATGAACATTTAAGTTAAAGGGTGCAGGGTAGGGATGTAGCTCTGTCTGTAGAGTGCTTGACTGACTTGTATGCATCCTGAGTTCCATCTTCAGTTTAATGGTCCATAACTGTGACCCCAGCACTTGGAGGCAGGATGATAATGTTTAAAGGCCAGACATACGTGACTATATAGCAAATTGAAGGTCAGTCTGGAGTATGTGCCACTTTTGCACACTTGTGTACATGTAGAATCCAGAGGAGTGTGTCAGGTGTCCTGCTCTATCAATTTCTGCCCTATTCTTTTGAGCCAGTGTCTCTCACTGAACCCTGATCCAGGCTAGCAACCAGCAAGCCTTACAAGTCCCCTATCTCTATCCTCTGGAGACCTGCCATTATAGGTGAATGTGCAGCCACACCTGCCTTTTTACGTGGATCTAGGAATGTGAGCTCAAGTCCTCATTCTTGTGTCATGTGCTCTTTTCTGTACTGAGCCATCTCCTCAGACTCTGTGGGTATCTTTTCAGTACTAAAGTTTTCTGCTTTCTTTATGAAAATGAAGACTTTCCTTGCCGCTTTGTCAGTTCCTTTGAGCCATCCAAATCCCCAGGTACTGCAGATCCTTGGCCCTGAGGGATGGGTGACTAGCATTGACCCTTAAGCCACCTGCTGAGTCTCTCTGCTTGATGCACTTGCTGATCAGATTGGGTAGTATGTTTTTTTGGTCCCTTGACAGCAAAGAAACTTCAAGAGGCCCTCACAGCATTCATAGTGTCAGAATGTCAGGACACAATCAAAGGACAGTAGCCTTGGTGCTTTGAGATGAGTGTGGAAACTTGGAGGAGGTGTAGAGAAACGTTTATAGCAATGTGACATTCCAGTGACATCCAAATGGCATTTTCATTATATTTTATAAAAATCTCAGTGCACAGTGGCTTGAAAATTAAACATCCATCTGGATAACGGCTGGGGGTGTAGTTCAGTAGTAAAGCATTTGCAAAAGTGAGCATTTAAGTTGACGCGGCTAAAGCTCAGTTGGAAGAGTGCTTCATGCTCACATGGAGTCCTAGCTTCAGTCCCCTGTACCACACACACTGGGTGTGTGAGAAGCACTGAGTTCCATATCTATACCTCAGAAAGCAAAGCCAAACCAAACCAAACAAACAAATCTATAGTGTCCTTTCCCAAACAGACTATCTGGGAGTTTCATAGTAATATTTAGAGTATGTGTGAGTATGTGGGAGTGATACATGTGTATCCATGTATCTATGTCTGTGTGTGTATACATATGGAGGCCAGAAATCAAACCCACTGTCAGTGCTCAGGTGCTGTCCACCTTGTATTGTTGAGACTTGACAACAAGGCTAGGCAGACTGGCTGGCTAGTGATCTCCAGGCATGCATACCACACATCATAATAATAACTTATTTGGGGGATGAGGCAAAGAAAGGTCTTTCTTTTTCTCCCTGGCAGTGGTCTGCCAGCATAGCCATCGAGGGTGGGACTTCTGAGAGGAGAAGGAGGTAGGAGTACCTAGATGCCTTTAGAGGCAGAGAGGCTCTTTCAAGGAGCCAGGACTCTCCTGGGCTGGTGTCCTGGAGCTTAGGATTGGGAAGTAGGTCTGTCCTGTCCTAATCATGACTGTGGGTGGGCTGACCATAGCTCCACATGATCTAACAACCATTTGGGCTCTTCTGGGACCCTGGGCTTTTCTTCCACATTTTGCTTATACTTCTGCACCCTCCCCACTTGTTTGCCATCCCAGATTCCCAGAAACCTTGGGTCATGGTCTTCTCTTTATTCTCCCACATAGCCCTGGTGCAGGCCTGGAAAACTATCACCCACAGCTACATTGCCGTCTGTGTGGCTGAGAACTAAGAATAACTTCCATGTTTGAAAATGGATAATTGGAGAGCTCTTGTGTAGAATGTACAAAGCCCTGGGTTCTGCCCCCTAGTTCTGCCTAAAATGGAGTAGTGGCTTACAGCCTATAATCCTAGTACTCTAGAATTGGAGGCAGAGGAGGATCAGGGGTTCAAAATTAGCCCTGTTACATAGAGAATTCATGGTCAGAATGATATACACGAGAACCTGTCTTTACTTATTATTTGCATTTGTGTGAATATAAACCACATGTTTGGGAGTGCAATGGAGGCCAGAAAAGAATGTTAGTTCCTTTGGAGCTGGATAGAATTATAGGCAGTTGTGAGCTGCCCCTACCTGACACCATCTTTTTAAAAAGGTGTTGGGGGTGCTACTTAATAGACTCCCAGATTATATAAGCTTCCTATCTAGAACTCCTAGGGTGTGGGCTGAGGCTGGGATTGAGTGTGTAGAGTATTTGTCTAGCATGCATAAAGTCCTGGGCTCTGTCCCCAGTACTACATACACCAGATGTGGGCTGCAGAGCCACAGTTCTACTTTTTACCATGTTGATATGTGTGGTTGTATGTGGTTTCAGGTGTGATTCAAGACTACCATCTATCATCTCTCATATTTGTTCCTCATCCCACACTGAGATGTGGTTAATAAACATTAGGGAGACAGAGGCAGGAGTATCTCTGAGTTCTAGGTCAGGGTCATAGTAAGACCCTATCTGAAGAAACAAACAAAAATAAAGTTTTATTGGAATACACTTATGTTCATTTGCCTCCTGATAGTCCCCTGATTTTTTTTTTTTTTTTAAACCACAGATGCCTTGTGGCCAACACAGGTTACTATCTGATCCTCTGTAGGAAACATTTGCTTGCCCTTCCTTGGTATATATATATTCATTCCTACTTAAGCAGTTACTACAGCAACCATCTGATTTGGTCTCTGCCTTTAGTTTGTCTCCTTTTCAGTTTGTTTTGTCCACACCCAGTCTTCCTAAGCTGCTGTTCTTTCAGTTGCTTCCTTTGATGACAATCTACTCACAGCACCCTAAATATGCATGTCCCTGGGAAGTCTGGTTCAAGCATTTCACGACTCTGAAAAGTTCTGCAGAAAAGAAAGTTACTCAATATGAATTAGTCTGATGCCTTGAAAACCCATTGACAATAACATGGTTTTCATCTCAGTCTGCTCATATCCATAAATGAGAGATAGGTAAACGATAGTCAAATACTACAAGCTTGTCAGGCCATTCAGCTTCTTGTACCTTCTCAACTCTGCTGTAAGACTGCTTAATACCATATGTAAGTGGTGAGAGTGTCTATGTTTTGATAAAATGTTATTTAAAACAAAAAAGCAAGCAAGCAGGATACTGATAGGTTTGGCCCTCAGGCTGTGGTTTAAGGAACAGTGATTCAATGAAGTGTGTCCTTTGCCTGGAGAACTTGTTAGGAATGTATATCCTCAAGTCTCAGAGACTGTAAGGGTCAGACTAGCACTGTTGGCAACTTCACCAGCCTCTGGGTTGAGTCTGACTCTGGGTCCTGGAATGTTTCTCCCCTAGCAGTTACTGTATGGGTTGTTGAGTCCCTGCTGCTGTCACCACCTTTTATGTGGAGGTGTCAACCCACCAGTATGCATGGAGCCCTAGCCACCTATCCTGATCTGTTGGTTTCCTTGTCTACATTCCACAGCCATCTGTGCATACCTGACTGGAGCACTTGTCCTGTGTGTTCTTGTACCTGCAAGCTTTCCTCTTTGCACATGGGCTCTGTAGTTGTGCATTGCACCCATTTGTGTGTTTTTGCAACCACCAAAGTGCATGCTGAATATGAGTAATAATATTAATACTGTTAGTACTTGAGAAAGCAGAAGAACTGAGTTGTGAGCTCTTGTGCCTGGATGTGGTCTGTGGTCCACATGCTGTGTGTCCCTGTGTGAGGAGGAGTGGGGAAGTGGAGTCAGCAACTCGGGGGTTCCTGATTTTCCATGGTTCTGAGAAGTGCTCATGGTGGGAGGCCCAGCAGCCGTTTCCTCTTCTTACTCCACTCTGACTCAGGGATTGATTGATGTTTGGAAATTGTGACTCATCTTGTTAGGGAAGGAACAGGAAATTTTCTTCCCCTCACCCCCCTCCCCTTCAAATAGGTAATAAATAAAGGCAGCTGAGATCATATTTGGTGCAGTGGAGAAGCTTCAAGTACAAGGCTGGTTTTCATAATCAAACACTTTTTGCAGAAAGATACTCAAAGAAAACTTCTGTGTTTTTGTTTAGCCTTCTTAGTGAAATTACAGAGTTGCTCTGTGGGTTTATACCCGCTTGGGGAAGATCTCTGGGGGAATTTGATGCCATCCAAGTGAAGCTCTCCTACTTTCTTCTTTAGTAAGAGATGTGGGAGTGGGCCGCACCACCTCTGAGTTTCCAAGTGAATACACAGAGTTGTGAGTAATGATGGTTTAAACTGATGCACTAAATGTGAAAGAGTAAGATGTTCCAGGTTTACATCATGAACCAAATACAGATTATCTGGACTGTAGGCTGAGGCTCAGGCTGGTGCCAGGGTGCCGGCAACTATGGGTCTCCTGTTTTGTCTCACAATATCAAGTAGTCAAGTGGATGCCTGGTTTTTGCTTGTAGGAGTCACCTTCTGGGGTCTAAGGAGATAGCTCAGTGGATAAGAGGTATAGCTGTATAAGCTATAAGCAAGAAGACTTCAGCACTCATGTAAAACACAGAATGTAGACATGCTTACCTCAATGCTGTGAAGAGTGGGGAGGGGTAGCCTAGCTCCAGGTTCAGTGAGACCATCCCTGTTTCAAAGGAATAAGGCAGAGAGCATGAATAGAGCAGAACACTTAGTGTCTTTCCTTAGGACATGTTCAAGGACAGGGACATGGACGGGGACACACAAAACACACACACACACACACACACACACACACACACACACACACACACACAGTTCTAATATCACTTTAGTATTGGAATGCCCAAGGAACATTTTACATCTATCATTTCACATTGTCTGTGTTCAGTGTGGCCTAAGTGTCTTAGGTTCTTGATTGTGGGCAATTTATTTCAAATTGTGATTCAAAATGAGGGTTCAATAAATGGTGACCACTGGAATTATTTTATTACTCCTATCCTTGTTACTTGCCAGCTTCAACAGCCAGTGTGGCACAAGAAGGGCCTCTTCACTGGGGTTTGTATTACTTGCTGGAGTCTAAACAGCAGCTCTACTACTGAGCTATGCCCCCCCCCCACTGGGGATTCTAGGCAGGGGCTCTACCACTGAGCCACACCTCCAGTCTTTACTGCATATGCTCATTGTGCACACTGGCACTATTTGTATCCATTGTTGACAGAATGACACTGTGTAATAGGTATTTCCAGAATCACTTGTGTCTGGCCACAAAGCTGTTTTCAGGTGGCACACACTTGGATCTATCCATTTGTCCTTGCCTCACAATGACAAGCAACAAGCTACATATTTCACTGTCTCTCATGATGCTGTGGACTGGAGTCTCACCGAATTGCACAGAAATACTTGAACTTAGGAGATGTTAAAATAAAGTTTCCAGATGCCTTGCCTAGAATTCTCCAGTGAGAAGCTGGAGGTGTGGTGCCTGCCTAAAATCCTACAATGGGAGCCTGGGAACGTGGTCACCAGTAGAAAGCCAGGCTAGCATGCAAGCTGCCCTAAGTTCAATCTCCATTTCAACCCTGAAAAAAAAAAAAATGTAGAGAGAGAAATGTGGCTAGACATGAACGTTGTTACCTCCTCATTCCTTACCACAAAAAGTGTGGCACACGCCACAGCCCCCATTTGAAATGAGGATTGTCTTCAGGCTCAGAGAAACACAGTGAGCATTTACTTTGTCTGCAGGCAGGTTTATAGGGCCTTTGTGACACTGGTCCACCGATGCTGGCTGAGGTCATTTCCCTTTCTGTGTTAGGCTCAGCTTGTGCAGAAGCAGACTGGTTATATTTGGCGCCAACTAACTTGTTAGGGAATGACACCAGACACACAGATTAGGATCTGACTCATAGCATGTTTAGTTCTAATAGGTCAGTTTTAAAAACTCAAATGGATTCTAAATCAACTTTTCTTTCAGAGATCTTTTAAAAGGATGGAGTGGTACCACAGGATGTTTGCTTGAGTCCATTTTGAAAACTGACACCCAATGAACTTTATATTCCTGTGACCTGTTGATTAAGAATCAGTGTTCAGGGAGAAAAAGT
This sequence comes from Phodopus roborovskii, assembly GCF_943737965.1. Lineage (NCBI taxonomy): Eukaryota > Metazoa > Chordata > Mammalia > Rodentia > Cricetidae > Phodopus > Phodopus roborovskii. The sequence goes on along the minus strand of NW_026126598.1, from coordinate 11,189,025 downwards.
CCAGCATGTGCTTACAGTCATCTGAACAAGAATGTGCATTCTGTGCTATTCCCAACACTAAAAAATGATTTGTAGGAGGGAGGCCATAAAAGGAGGTGAAAATGTCAACATGCATATATACTGTTTGGAATTGCCAAGAATAATTAATTCAAAAAAGGGGAACAATGTTATGTTTCAAGAAGTATGTTTTGTTTTTTGTTTTTTGATGGCAGGTTAATTCACTGAAATTACATAAGTGATATTATTTCCCAAGAATGTTTATTAAAAGCAAGAAAAAAAAATGTTAAGCAGAGTGGTATACACCTGTAATCACAGCATTTAAGAGAGGCTGCTATGGGAAGATCTAGACTGTCTTGACTATGTAGCAAGACCATGTCTCAACAACCACTGACCCCGAAAAAAAATGACATGGAAAATATGATATGACCTAATGTAAGAATTGTAGATGTTTTCTCAACCTAATTTTATGGACCATGAAAGTGTGTGTATGTGTGATATGTGATCTGGTAAACACTTGACATGATGTGGCGATCAGAGGACAACTTTCAGCATTTCAGCAATCAGCTCTCTTCTTCCATTAAGGATGCTGAGGATCAAACTCAGGTTGTCAGTTTGTTTAAGAAGTCATCTCACCAACTAAACTCTGTTTTCTAATATAGAGTCTCTCATTGGCCTAGAACTCATCAAGAAGGTTAGGCTAGCGGGCTAGCAAGCCCCAGGATTCTGCCTGTCTCTGCCTCCCCAGCTCTAAGATCATAAATGTGGTCCACCACACCCAGGTTTGGTTTTGTTTTAACTTGAATTCTTGCAAGGCAAGCACATTACTGGCTAAGCTATTTCCCCAGCCCTCCCCCCAACATTCCTAAATGGGAAATAGAGGTTAGCAGAGCCTGACTACTGGGCCTTCAGAATCCCAACTTGCTATGTATGCTCTGTGGAGGGTAATTCCATGTCTTCAGTGTTAGCATGCTGTCTGATAAAAGTTGGTACAGTGGAGTAGTGTCTTGCAAAGTGCTCAAAAATGGTAAGACTAAGAAAAGGAAGCCTATCATTGAGATGTACATCTAGGAAACTTCCTTTTGGGGGTTATGTTGCTCAGCCTTGTTACATTCAAATGTTTTTGTTTGTTTGTTTGTTTGTTGTTGTTTGGGGGGTTCGAAACAGGGTTTCTCTGTGTTGCTTTGGAGCCTGTCCTGGAACTAGCTCTGAAGACCAGACTGGCCTCGAATTCACAGAGATACTCCTTCCTGTCTCTGCCTCCCAAGTGCTGGGATTAAAAGCATGCACCACCAACACCCAGCAAAATGTTTATACATAAAAACAGTGTCCTACCAGAAGTTCACAATTCAGAGGTGGGAAAGGGCATACAACAGAACAACAACAACAACAACAACAACAACAAAAGTAAGGTATATCTCCAGCCTTCCTTTTTCACTGGCCTTGATATCAGTGTCACTGATATCTTTAAGGAAACACAGAACACTCTCTGTCTGTCTCTGTCTCTCTGTCTGTCTGTCTGTCTGTCTGTCTCTCTCTCTCTCTCTCTCTCTCTCTGTGTGTGTGTGTGTGTGTGTGTGTGTGTGTGTGTAAAAGAGTGTAATAGGAAGTATGGGTTTACATCATTTCTGGATTGCCCTTATTTCCTCATCTGTTCTGCATACAACTGGCTCTGTATTTCCTTGTCACCTCATACCTTATTAGATTTTTAAAAATTCTATTCTCTAAATGATTTGTCTTTCTGTTCATTTGCCCATCGGAGACAACTCTCCCTAACGTGAGTATCTGTCTAGTTTGAGCACAGAACCCTGGATATCCCCTCCTCAGTACCAGCCAAGGCCCTTCTGCTTTTTGGGCGCTGTGAATCAGGCGGGGAAGGAAGCTCTCTTCAAGCCTCTAATTATTTCTGTTGAAACTGATGATATTGAGGGTGGAGTGCACAGCTTCACCCTCTTTGTGTGCATGTCTCTTTTCCCCTTGTACAAGAAGTATATTCTTTCCTGTCGTGTTTGTTCCTGCTTGATTGGGGAGGCTGCTGTTTTCATTGTTTAATTAATGGGAACATGTTCTCTTTGGCTCTCACCTTGGACAGGCTTTCTGTTTGAACATGGTACAACACATGGACCCTTTTAAGCCTAGTTATGCTTACCTCTTTATAGGGCAATAACTAGATTTATTTTGCAACTCTTTTCAGAATAGCATTGTTCTTTGGCTGTTTTAATAAGATCTCTCCATTGCCATTGAGATGCCCAGGTTGGCACAGCAGCTTCACAGGCACCGGGTCCCTTAAAGTGCACTCCCTGTGTACCTCCCTATGTACCTGAAGGTTCCATTCAATATCTTTGTATTGTAATTTCTCTGGTTTCTATTTCATTTGTAGTGAACCTCACTGTGTTTGTCTTGCCCTATTTTAGGTTTTGCTAAGGAGATTTGCATGTGAAGGGACTGAAATTACATGATTAAATGTGGGGTCCCTTTTCTTACCAAGGAGCTGTGGCTTTGGAGCCCCTTAATGTTTCTTCTTCCCGCCCCTGCCCCTGCCCCCTCCCTCTGGGTGAGTGTCGGTTTATTTTAAGGCAGTTGCAGTATGTAGCTCAGGTTAGCCTCGATCTCGATTGGCCTCCTACCCCAGCATCCTGAGTACTGGGAATATAAGTATGTGCTACCATGCCTGGCCTAAGGAACCTGGTCATACAAAGAGAATCTGGTGGGCTAGAAGATGTTCTTTTCCTGAACATTTTTTTATAGGTTTGACTGTTTGGCCAGGTGGCCCCTTCTTCCTCCCTCTCTGTAAATGTTCCTTTGTGGTTGCCCAGTTTAAACTGAGAACTTGAGCAAGGCAGCTCCCTGTAGGAGGGAGAGAGACCTGAGATGGCCATGTGCAGAGGTAAAGGATGAAGGTTCTAGGCATGGGGGAAGCTCAGCCCTCTGGCTGGGGCAGTATGGATGTCTGTAACAGGAATCCACATGGGATTAGATTTTCAGGGGTGGCAGTGAGGAATACAATTGGCATTTAGAGAATTTGAGAATATAGTGGGGGCATTCAAGCAGAGCTATCTAGGAGATATGCCAGCCCTCAGGGATAAAGATGTAAATCTGGGTGTAGATGTGGGAGGCACTGACTAGAAACAGATGCCATCCATGTGCCCTTTGTTACCTCTGTCTGTGGATTATGGAGAGTGTGTTTAACTTTACATTCTGTGTCCTTTGATGGACCATACAAGGTTACTGTGAGGACCCAGCTCAGTATACATAAATTTGTTTAAAATTATTTTTATATGTTGGGGGGGGGTCAAAAGAGGGCATCATATTCCCTGGAACTAGAGTTACAGATGGTTGTGAGCCACCACGTGGTGCTGGGAATTGACCCTAGATCCTCTAGAAGATTATCCAGTGTTTTTAACTTCTGAGCCATCTCTCCAACCCACAGACATTTTTGTCAGCTTTGAACCAGATGTATTAGTTGTCGTCATGATCATCATCAGTCTTAGGTGGAAACATCATTTGCACAACCATTTGGGAGGTGAGGCCTATGACAGCCCCACATGGAAATTCACAGTGTACAGGAAGAATCATCTGTTTGTTCCTTTAGCCCCAGTTCAGCTGTTATTAGAACAACGGAAGCCGTATATTTTAAAAAGCAGTCAAGCTAGCCACACTTTGAAGTGTTGCACAATCATTAAAAATCACGCTGGTGGCAAGTCTGTAGAGCAGACAGCAGGATAAGGAGGGAGAGAAAATCAACTTAAGAAGTGCATGAGAGTGCTACCCCAATCTCAGAAGAAATGTACTGAAGCCACTGGGAGAAGCTGTGGGAGATACCAGCCAGGCCTTGAGGGGCAGGGGCAGGGCACACGGTTTTCTACTCTCATGGATCTGGGGAGATGGCTCAGTGATTAAACTGCTTGCTGTAGAAGCATGAGGATGGGAGTTTGCATCCCCAGCACCCATGTAAGTGTCAGGTGAGCTACATGTGGGGATGACTACACTAGTTGAATCAGATAGCTCAAGGTTCAGCAAGAGACTCTGCCTCAGTAAATAAGTAGAGAGACTCCCAATATAAGCATCTGGCTTCTATATGCCGTGTGTGTGTGTGTGTGTGTGTGTGTGTGTGTGTGTGTGTATACAGTCGAAAAGACATAAACACTCCCAACACAGCACCCTCCTTCCCCCTGCAGTTCATCTTGCCTCAAAACGCCATCTTTTACCTGGCATTGGGAATATAGAAACAGGGTATAGTTCCCAGAGTCTCAACTTGGTTTTGGCCCTTTGGTATCCTCTCTCTCTCTCTCTCTCTCTCTCTCTCTCTCTCTCTCTCTCTCTCTCTCTCTAAATTCAGCATTCAGGAAGCAGTGGCTGGCAGATCTCTGTGAGTACAAGCCCTGCTTCATCTGCATAGCAAGTTCTAGGCCAGCCAAGACTAAATAGTGAGACCCTGTTTCAGAAAACAAAAACACCTTTTTTAGGAGCTGGCACAAGACCAAGCTAGTCAGCCTTCTAACATGGAAGGGGTAGAGGCTTATAGGCCCCACCCTTGAGGAAGAATTAACAATTGATGGCTTCTGGGGAAGGGAGAAGCAGATTTTTAAAGGGTGTGGCCTCTGATAGGTTGACTGTGCTACAGTGGAGAGGTCCAAACCTAGGAGTATATAGTTAGCAAAAATTAGTGGGTTACTTAATTAAAAAGAAGAAGAAAAGAGGACATGAAGTGGGGAGGAAATAGGTGGATCTGGGAAGAGTGGGGGGGATATGATTAAAATTCATTGTATGAAATTCTCAAGAATTAATAAAATATTAATGTTTTTTGAGTCAGTCTTAGGTATCCTAGACTGGTCTCAAACTCCCTCAGTAGCTAAACATGACCTCCACCGCCATCTCCCAAATGTTAGAATTTGAGGTGTGTACCACTACACTCAGTTTATTTAGTGCTAGGTAAGCACTCTACCAACTGAGAGGTATACCAGCTTCTTATTTAAATCTTTTGATAATGAAGCTTGATCTTGATTTCAGTGCTGGCTCTGCTAATTCTCCCCTCTTCTTGTAGTTCTTGAAAGTACAGGTTGAGTGTGTGTGTGTGTGTGTGTGTGTGTGTGTGTGTGTGTGTGTGTGTTTGGAGGGGTTATCATTCCATGGAAGATAGGAGAAGCCAAGGATTGTGGTTATAGGGGCTGATCTGAGTCTTGGTCCTGATTCAGTCACCCCTAGACCCTTTCTCCTTCTGAAAACAACAGTGGATTACTTGTTACCCAATCAGCAGGAGATAACATCTGCTCAACAAACAAACAAACAAATAAATAAGATTTTATTTTTAACTATGTGTGTGTGTGGGTGGTGTAGGTGTCACCAGAGGCCAGAGGAGGATATTGAGTTCCCTGAAGCTGGAGTTACAGGCAGCTTATATGCTGCCCTGTGTAGCTGATGGGAACCTAACATGAGTCCTCTGTACTGAGCCATCTCTCTAGCCTGTTAGCCTCATTTAGTCCAACTACTCTTCATTTTAGCAGTTGTTCCTTTTTGAATATGGAAGAACCACCACCTCCTTCCTGTGTTTGAATGCTTGGTCCCCTCTGTCAGTGCTGTTTGGGGAGGTTGTAGACCCTTTGAGAGGTAGAACCTCTCATTCTCAAGGAGCAGCGAGGGGACCTTGAATCTTAGTGCCCCATCTCATTTCCCAACCACTGAGCTCTGAGGGAGTGAAGAACCCCAACACATGCTCCTGTCACCCGTTTTCCCCACCACAGCCAAGCCCTTCCCTTGAACCATTTCCCCTGAGGTGTTCGGTAGATCCTGGGATGCTGTTTGGTCATTATGGAGAAATGACAGCATGAGCTCGGACCCCTGTTTGTTTTTGTTAAAAACCATGGTATACAGCAACTTGGCTTGGATAAACCTTTCCAAGGATAACCCAGAGTGCAAGGTATAGAAAGTGTTTGTCAGGAGAACAGGCTAAGCAGCAGTGAACTTTAGGAAGCCCTCTTCTAGGTTTCTAGTTCACATTCTTCCATTCTTTGGGTTCTCATGCCTGAGAGGTGCTACATAGTCATAGTTGAGAGTCATATATCAGAAGGCCAACACTACCCAATCTCCTCCTTCTGTATGACCTAGAACAAGCCTCTTAACTTTCTGTGCCTCATGTCTTGTCAGCTGGCCTCATTGGAGTATCCTTATGAATGAGATGTATTAAAACAAATAGAGTATTCAGAATCCCTGGCCCGTGGTATGACTTGCCTGCTTGTTATTGGCTTGGGAAAGAAACCAGAATGAAAGAGAAGAGGTAGAAAAGAGTCTGGTCATGGGTGCCTGGGTTTATAGTCATTTGACCCTGAAAATCATCCTCACAGTTGTTATCATGATTTTCCTGCATCCAGGAGACACTTGGTCTCAATATGTCAAGTGTACCATTGTCATTGTGTTTTCAGGGACCAAGCAACATGAGCACAGCTAGAATGGGGCTAAACTCACTATCATGATGCATGTTGTAGCATGGTCACATTTGAGTTCCAGAAAGCCCTGCTTCCCCAGTTCATACAAGGGCAGGTAGACATAATCAGTGAAGCTGTGACAGAATTGCTGGATATCACACAGCTGGTGACATTCCCCTGGCATCCCTCAGTGTCACTAGGGGCCTCCAGCCCTTGTCCTTGTGGTTCCCAAGTCCTCACTGAAGCACAGTCAAGAATGGAAGGCATGCTTAGCTCTCCAAGACTGCCCGGGTTCTGCTGGTGCCAGCAGGATCAGCTCCTTGAGACCTTGGCCTGTTCCCCAGCCAGCGGCCCCTCCTAATCCTTGCTTGGGGAGTGGTGTGCCTGGTGTATTGACACATGGTTGGCACAGGAGCCTTGGTCTGGAAGTTTAGTCGTTTCTCCTGTCACTCTTCTCTGAAAGGCAGGGTTAGAAATAGATGTCTTTGAGACTGATTTCTGCAGTGTGATGGAAGTGTACTCATTCTCCATGTTGGGACCTGGGTATGGAGTCTCAGATGATGGCAAAAGATCAAGACCACAGAAACTCTCAGAAACCTACCTGAGGTCTGGAGATGGAACTCAGCTGAGGCTTATATAATCTACAAGAGGGCCCTGGGTCTATCCCATCAGTGAATAAACACAGTGGAATGTGCCTGTCACCCCACCGTTCTGGAAGTGGAGGCAGAAAAGTTCAGTTATCCTCTGCTACATAGAGAGTTCCAGGCCAGTCTGGGATAATGAGACCCTGCCTCAAAACAACAACCTAGGTTGGGATTATTTTTCAAAGTGCCAATGAGGGTTTAGCCAGTGACTTCCAGAGCATTCACATGGAGTTCACACTGGCCCTGCTGTGTAGCCCCAGCCCTAGCAACCTTTGATAAGGGGTTATTTGGAGTCTTTCTCCATTTAACACATTGTGACTTAGTTAAGTATCTTTTGCAATGACTAATAAAGCCCCAACAGCTTCCAAAACACCATGTCAGCTCCAGGATGGACTGAGAACCTGGATTCTGTCTCTGTTGGGAAATATTTGAAACTGCGGGTTTAGAAGCTTTTAAAAAGCATCTTGCTTGTATAATGCTCATTGAACACAAATTCTTTCTCAAATAATGGCATGGCAATGGTTCTAAAGAAACAAAGTGGCTTGCTCAGCCTGTTTGTAGCTTAAATGCTGAAAAACCACAAACACAGGTTCTGTGAGCTGAGTTTAATTAAACCACCTCCCTAAAGTGATCCCTGTTTCATGAAGGGGCAATTTGTACACCACACTCTCTGAGATCTGTAAAGGGTCCCCAGAAACACACAATCGGGATTTATCCTAGACAAGTTGTTTCTTCTCTCCAGATCCCTTTCCTGATATGGACCATAAGTCTGCAGGGGCTGGGACACCCCAAAATCCTTGGAATTAACAGCTCTTCAGGGTGTCTGCAACTTGAAGTAATCAGAATGCTGCATTGGATTTTTGTCCTTTGTTTTCTCTGTCTTCACATAAAATGAAGGAGCAGAAGACTGTGGCTCAAAAGTGAAACACCTGGGGTATGGCCTGACAGTAAATCACTGTCTGGAATCTCCCGGTGAGGGGCTGGGGTAGAGCATTTACTTAACATGCACAAGTCCCCAGTTCCATCTCCAGTGCTGAATAAATAAACACATCAAATAAGGGGATATTTCCATATTTAATGCACATCAAAAAGTGGGCCTAACTGTCTTTTGGGCTTCTTGGTCAGTCTGGTAAGTCCAACATCTCTATTGCTTGCCGTCTTTGTTGTTGCTGTTTATAGTGCTAACATGGAACCCATGGCCATGTGCGTTCTAGGCAAACACTGATCTGCACTTCAGACTTGCCATTGCTTTTACCATTTCTCCCTCTCTCCCTTCCTCCCTTCCTTCCTCCGTCCCTCCCTCCGTTCCTCCCTCCCTCCGTCTGTCTCTGTTTCTGTCTCTCTGTCTCTCTCCCGTGTGTGTGTGTGTGTGTGTGTGTGTGTGTGTGTGTGTGTGTGTGTGTGAAAATTCTTTGGCCCTCAGGTTGTCCATGATGCCCAAAAGGGAGACAGGGGAGTGCTGGTGGAGAGACATTTCAGAGAATGACCTTGGATCTGTAACTTCCTTTGGGTTGGACACTTATCTCCTATCTACTTTTCTTTTCTCAAGAGTAAAGGAGCTGGGGAAAGCTCTCATGGGCCGCTAGTCTGTTATAGCCAGTCCTGCAATGGTACCCGGACTGAGAACTGATCTCAAAGGAACATTAAAGAAACAAACCCTGGTAGGCACTTGGCCTAGAATTCTAGTGCTTGGGAGGTCAAGACAGGATCATGAGTTCCAGACCAACCTGGGCTATGGAGCGAGTCTCTTTCTCAAAACATACACAAAATAGACAGGTGTTGTGACTCTAGTTGGCAGAGTACTTGTCTAGCAGGCACAAAGCCCTGGGTTCTACCCTGAGCACCACATAGACTAGGTGTGGTGGTGAATGGCTGTAAATTTAGGAGGCAGCAACAGAAGGATCAGTTCAGTCACACTTGGCAACAGAAAATTCAAGGCCAGCCTAGGCTATATGCAACACTGTTAACAAAAAAGGGGAAGGGGGACAGAGACAGTTTTACCTTGAGTTTAGGAGATCAAGTCACACTTGTGGAATTCCCGTCTACTTAAGAAACTGGAATGCTCCCTGAAGAGCCCTTCACTGCAAGTGCTGTCCCGCACGTCCACCTCTTTAGCATGGGGGTTAAGAGAAACCCACACTTTTCAAGAACTGAAAGGCTGAAGACATCCCAGTCCTTCTAGCACTGTGGAGTGGAGCCTGAAATAGTTGGAAGATTGAATTTTAAGCCTCTTTTGGCCAGATCAAAGAAACCCAAACTTCTAAAAATACCAAATTAGCTTTTTAAGCATAGTTTCTATCTTTAGTTGAAATGTGTGCAGTGTGTGCTTCTGGAATGTACTCAACTGTATCCAGAGAACTTTGCACCTACCTGGGAAAAGGAGGTGTTTGGCCTGCAGTAATAACTAATTCTCCAGCCCTTGACCTCCCCTCAGCAGGACTTAGGATCAGGACTCCACAGGATAAATGGGGCCTTCTCACTTCTTCTGAATTTATCTCTCGTTTTCTTGTGGATTTGGTGTCCAAAAGAGGTACCAATGTTTTCTTTATAAAATAACACCTCCCTCCCATATGTGTATCTGTGCCCACCCCCATGGGTATGCATGAACGTGTGGGGGGGCAGAGAAGGTTGTCAGGTGTCAGGTGTTCTGTATTCTTTATTCCCTTGAGACAGTTTCTCAGTGGACCTAGAGCTAGGCTGGTAGCCAGTAAGCCCCAGTGTTCCTTCTGTCTCTGACCCTCACAGCACTGGAACTGCAGATGTGTAGAAGGCCACACCTGGCTTTTTTACATGGTGGTTAGGGATCTGAACTCAGGCCCTCACTCTTTGCAGCAAGTGCTCTTGCCCACTGATCCATCCCCCAGCCTAGTTCTGTGTTTTTTTAAAGAACATTTTCTTGTAATCATATAATGTTCGTTAAGCCTATATCTCCCCTCCCCCTAGTGGTGCCATCTTTGAGACCCAACATGAAATGACATGTTTGAGAGCATTCAGTTTGCAAGTCATATAGCTCAGAACGTTTATTCCTACCCAGGGCAGACTGAAATATTTGTATTTGGGTTTCAAATGTGTTCTGTGATGTGTACGCAACAGATCGGCCTTCCTAATTGCTATGCTTGTTAACATTCAAATGAGGTTTCAATCTGGAGCTAGAATTGAGTGACAGTTGCAGAAAGTGGCCCAGAATCTTACTGAGTGATGTGGGGCAGGCAGCCTGAGGTAGAAAACTCGAGACAGACCATTCTCAGAGAAGTCGGTAGACTTGACTTTCAATACTTCCCTGACAGACACTTGGTTCAGACAGAGCTTCATGCCAGGTGTCATATGCGGGCTGCTCAGAGCCCACAAAGGGGGCCTCAGGTGGCAGCAAGGGGCCATGCACCCCCCCCCCAGGGGGTGGCAGAATCAGCCTACAAGAGTAGACAGATTCCATTCTATCATCTTGAATTTGTCTGTTCTGGTCAGGATCAACTAACCCTTGGTCAGTGAGTTCCTTGGAGTGTAGAGGTGCCTGGGTTGTCTGAGATTAGTGACCTTGGCTGCCAATTTTACCTACAGTCGTAAGGGACTTGAAATGATCAATTTGTCCTAGGCACCTACTTTGTATATGGCTGGTCCTTGCTAAGGACGTCATCTAAGTTGATGTCAGTGATTGCTTGGGTGAGACACTTCTCCATTCTGTATCTGAGGAAACTGAAGTCAGACAGTCACTATTCTGCACAAGCCTGTGACAAACCTAACACTGAGTCTGAGTTCATTGACCCCAAGTATCACACTTTTGTCATCATGCCATGATGACCCTTCAGCTGTCTGTGTTTCACTCAGTTCTGTACTTTCCAACAGCTTGCATAGGGAGAGTTGACTCAGGATGACAAGCAAGGCAGAGGATAGCACTGGTGGGCAAAAAAGGAAGTAAAATCAAGAACTGACTAGCCAAGTGTTGGTGGTGGCATACGCCTTTAATCCTAGTACTCTGGAGGCAGAGGCAGGCAGATCTCTGTGAGTTCAAGGCCAGCCTGGTCTACAGAGTGAGTTCTAGGACACCCAAGGCCTATGAATGAATGAATGAATGAATGAAAGAAAGAAAAAAAGAACTGACAAGCAGACCCCAAGTTGGCCAACTATCCAAAGCACACCCCTGGCCTTACACTCTTGATAAAGATGAGTCATAGATTTGACCATAAGCTTCCCAAAAGCCAAGTAGATGAGACTCACTGTTCATGGGCTAAAAACAATGTGAGTAGAGGCAAAGCATGGCTGCTGTGGTATGAAGGAAACTTACTCCCAAGATGCCCGTGAAGGGGCATACAGTTCAATGCTGGTTATAAGTTTTTGGCAATTACTTGCCATGGTGTGTATGTATCTTGTAGTTTAATAGAAATACCTTTCCATTTATCTGTAAGGAGAGGAAGAGAATCCCACAGGCTCTGTATTCTTCAGTGAGGGTGACTATTGACTCCCCACTTAGAGCAAAGACAGCGGGCAAAGCCCTGGTCATTAGAACTAGAGCAAAACTCCCTGTCCTTCTCGCACCCGCATGCTTCTTTCTTTGGGGCACATGCTGTTTATATAGCAAGGTGGTCTTAAGAATTTCCTTGGTCAACTGGCTTGAAGGGATTTCTGGGAGGGAGCAGGTATCTATCAGAGCTAGAAGCCATCGAGTACCTTGACTCTGGGAATGGTTTGTTATTGTTTGTGGTACCTTCATCATCTCTGTCCAATATATTCCTATGTTTGGTTCAGCAAAGAGGGAGAAGACCTCCTTACTCCTCAAACTTTAAGTCTAGTTTCAGTATTTTAGCCAGCTAGGCCTATGAGTTAGTCACATGAAACCAGTCATGTAGACAATATCTAGAGAGGTATCAGTGGGTGTAAGGAGTCACCTCAGGTGACTTGTGTAGTAGCTGTCACACAGCTCTGTCTTCACCTTCAGGGTTGTCACCAATGCCTGCCAAGGAAGCATGACTTGTCACCACTGCCCCATCAGGTTTTTGTTTTTTCATGGGTCTTAGGAATCCAACCCAACTTTGTATATGTGCTGTACTGCTGAGCCACACCCACCAGCCCCTCACTTGGAGATTCTAGGCAGGGGCTCTACCACTGAGCCACATCCTAAACCCTAATATGACTTGAAGATACAAAGTTCTGCCTTTTATTTTTGGCTTCTTTCCTTTGACTCAGTGATGCTTGGGTTCTAGGGATTATTTTTCAAGCAATTGAAGTTACCAGTTACACATTCTGCTACATTTTTTAAGAGAAGCAGCAAGTCTGCCACTTGACCTGATTAGGCCATGCTAGCACACTTTCTCCACTTTTGTGTGTCTCCACACAAAGTGGAGGACACACCACTTTGGGTTCTTTTTGTATCTTGAACTGGCTTCATAGTCCTCAGCTCTCAATGCCACTGACCCAGCCAGACATGGTAGCACAGACCTATCAGTTAAAATCCTCATTTCAAAAGTTAGACATCAGACCCACAAAGGCCAAGTGGCTAGCCACTTGGCCAGGGATCATCCATGAAAGTCTTGATCCAGCAAGCTCTCATCTGAACCATTTTGTCCCCATCTTTACAGATTGCTAGGAAACGAAGTCCCACCTTGAATCCCCAAAACTACTGATGAAATATGAAGTGTTGTGAAATGTTGAAAGCAACAAGAAGCTAGGAAGTGAGAGGGCTTTGAGTCGTGGCTTGCAGGAAACTAAGGAGCAGGAACTTCAATGCAGTCGGCCTTGGGAAACATCCTTTTTTTAAAAAATGAAAGTCCACTAAATTGGGATGTAATTCTATAACCTATATATAGGTGGAGATATATTACACCTTGGTCTTTTTCACCAAGCACAGTGTCACAGACTCTAAGGAGTACATTTTTGTATTATAGAGAGGGGAGAAACTTATGACAGTGACAGCTAAAAGGAATGGAGCCTGGGCTGTATTTCCTTGAGTTTTATAATATGAATGTTATTTGTTTAGTCCAACATGGATGGTGATGCCTGTAATCCCAGCAATCAGAAAGCTGAGGCAGTATGATACCCTTGAGTTGGAGGCTGACCTTGGCTATAGAGTGAAAGATGTCTCACAATGCAAAAACAAACGAAACAAAAGAGTAAGGCAGAGCATCTTTCAGTACTACTATTGTTAATATGTAGGCATTTGCACTGGCCTACCTTTGGGGTTCTGATAGGATACACCATCAGCTGCTGCCACTAACAGCACCACCTGTGCCTGTTCACTATCTTCCCTTTTAAAAGGGCCCTGCCCACCCCCATCCCTCTTTCTCTTTCTTTCTCTCCCTCCTCCCCTTTCCCTTTTTTTTTTTTTTCTTCTATCTCTTTCCCTTAATAAAAAGTCTTCCTCTTGAACTCTGTCCCATGGTATCTTTCTCATGCTGCTTTTTAAAAATTATAACAACTACCCAGTGATAATTTGGTACCTTTAGCCATTTTCTTCTGGTAGTTTTCTTACTTTCTTCCTGTTTGTTAGTTTCTAAAGAATATAGCATTAATTGTTTGGGTATTTCATCTTATGCGTATTTCCCTTGTCACTTCCTACCTGGGATTGTCACTATGGATTATCAGTTTTCATGTGACAGTTTTAAGTGTATGGTGTGAGGTGCAGGGATCTATCTCTTGCCCCAAATCAATAGCTAATTTTCTCAATGCAAGCATTATTTTGTTTGCTTTTATTATTTTTTGGGGGGGTAGGTGTCCTGTTTTTGTTGTTTGTTTTGTTTTTATTTTTTCTAGACAGGCTCTTGTGTATTTCATGCTGGCCTCAAACTAAGTATGTAGCCAAAGAAGATCTTGAAGCCCTGGACCTCCTGCCTCCATCTCCTGAGATCTGAGCTTACAGGTGTGCAGCACTTTCCAGTTCAGGGTAGCATTCTTTTCGATGTTTAGGCCTGTCAAAGGCCTGTGGTAGAGCCCTCACTATAGCATACACATACCTTGAGTTCAGAGTTCAGGTCCCAGTTCTACAGAAATGAACACCTCTTAATAAAAGATTCTTTAAAATGGTTTTTTTGTTTGCTTGTTTGTTTGTTTTTGTTGTTGTTTTGGTTTGGTTTCGTTTTGGAGACAGGGTTTCTCTGTGTTGCTTTGGAGGCTGTCTTGGAACTCGCTCTTGTAGACCAGACTCGTCTCAAACTCACAGAGATAAACCTGCCTCTGCCTCCAGAGTGCTGGGACCAAAAGTGTGCATCATCACATCCCAGCCAATTTAAAATGTTTTTATAAGTTTGAAAATATGCATACTATTGTTTAAAATTTTAGAAAGGATTTTGAAATGATTTCCTCCCTCAGAGCTGGCATTTAAAGACATGATAGCTTTCAGCTGTAATTGAGTGTTTGCACTGTAGACCATCCCTTTCTTTCAAAGATTTGTTTTTCTTAGTTTTAAGAGAGAGGGAGACAGAGACAGAGACAGAGACAGAGAGAGTTTCTCTGTCTGCCTGTGAGTGTTAAGTACCAGCCAAAGACTGGAGTCAGATTCCCTGAAGCTAATGTTACAGGCAGTTGTGAGCTACCCTATGTGTATGCTGGATGTGCTCTTAATCACCAAGCCTTCTCTCCAGACTCCTTTCCCTGACTGTTTTGAACAGCTTTTTAAAGTTTCAGAGGGATCGCAGCAGAATTTTGACATTTAAAATGGGGACATAACTGCACATATTGGAAAGTTTAACACTTACTTTAGTTCAAGGCTGGGGAGATGGTTCAGTGAGTACAATGATTGCTGCACAAGCATGGAGACCAGAGTTCAATTCCCAAAACCCAACCAGATATGGTAGAGGCACACTTGTATTCCCAGTGCCAGTTTAGTGGACATAGGAGGATCCCTTGGGTTCACTGGCCAGCCAGCCTAGCCCAATGGGCAATTTCCAAGCCAAAGAGGGATCTTGTGTCAAAAACAACAAAAGTGGACAGCAATTAAAGAACTACGCACAATTTGCTCTCTGTCTCCATGACTGTACACACCCATTCACCTGCACACACAACACACATATACTTGTACACAGACGCACACTTCAAGGTCATCCTCAGTAGTGAGTTTGAGACCATCCGTAGCTTCTTGAGATCCTGTTTCAGAAAATCTGAAAAAACGAGAAACAAAGATACACACACACACACACACAGAGAGAGAGAGAGAGAGAGAGAGAGAGAGAGAGAGAGAGAGCTTTCTCTGTGGGGGCTAATGACTAAGATGTCAAGTTGAAATTTGATCTGTTTAGCCTCATCACACATAGGGCAGGAAAGGGTGAGTATGAAAGTCATTAAGAGCCAACTGATAAGATCCTAGTCAGCTCCTTGTCGTGGCCACCTCCTCCTCCCTGGGACCTGTTTTTCTTCCTGATCCTTGTCAGTGCCGCACCTTCCCAGCCCTCACTCTTTTAGTTCTTGTGAGCCTTGGTGTCCAAAGGATCCTGTTCTTTAGTGTCCCCAACACAACTTTTCCCTATCCATTTTATATGTATTTATGTAACTTTTTTTTGAACAAGGCTTTTGAATGCATCCAACTTGCTTGTAGTTGTGGCTGGCCTTCAATTTTCCTGTCTCTGCATCTCCCAAATTCTGGGATTACAGGTGTTTGCCATCACACTCAGTGCCTGTTAGTTTTAGACACCACCCACATTTTACTGATATTAACCCCAGTGTTCTACTGCCTGCTCTACTCAACATCTGTACTTGAAGAGACACCTCAAATTTCACAGGACTTAAAAAAAGAAATATAATGTCTCTACCACTTTTCCTGCCACTAACTTGGTCCTCTAGGAAATGAAGTCACCACCCACAAGCCACTCAAGGTAAAGATCTTATGTGGCCTGGTTTCTTCCCAGCAGCCTTCTAGCATTATGTGCTACTTATCCGCTACATTACTATTATTGTCATAATTCATGCCGTGCTCATGTCCTCATCCTACAACACAACTAACTTTTAGTAGTGAAATTCAGATCTTACAGAAACCTCCCTGTACCTTCTGATGCATTCTTGCCCCAGGCTCCATCCACCACCATACACTGAATTTCAGAGCCTTAGCCCTAACACCATTCATTACCTGAACTTGCCTGGCTTACAACCTACTGGGGAATTCTAGGCAAATACTCTACTACTATACCATGCCCCAGCTCCTCACTGGGTGATTCTAGGTGAGCTCTCTGCCATTGATCCATGCCCCCAGCCCAGAAATGTTCTTCTTTAAATAGCGATTCACAGAGTGACCATGTCTTAGAAATTAAACTTTAAAAAAAGGGAAGAAAGGGAATTTTGGTAGTAAAAGACTGTCACTATAACAAATACGCAGGATAATGAACGCGTGAAGAGAAAAGGTATGCTTTGGCTTACAGGTTGCTGTAAGTACTACAACGAAACATGGTTGGGGATTCTTGTGGTAGAACAAAGCTGGCCACCTCATGACCAGGATCAAGAGAGAAAGCAAGAGTCAGCATCCTGCCATCCTCTCCCAGGCATCTTCCTCCCCCACCCCATGTCCTAAAGCCATCCCAGTTATTCCATCAGACAGTTCCCACCACTCCCCAAGGCCACCAAGCTGGGGACCAGGTCTTTAAAACACATGCCTTTGAAGGACATTTAAAATCCATTCATAGCAAATAATTGCACAATGGCTCAGGTCTTTTATTCCAGCACCAGGAGACAGAGGGAGGAGGATTACCCCATGTTCAAAGCCAGCCAAAGCTACAGAGCAAACCAGTCTCAAAACAAAAAATAGCAAGACACTCAGCCCAGGTGCCTTGGCCACCTCCCAGGCTTCCTGTCACCCCCGTTTGCCAGTCTCCTCTCTCCAGGTGGGATGAGGAGCTGAGTCCTTTTCCTCTGTGCCTCCCACTCTTTAGTGACCTGGTCTTGCTGCTTCTGCTTGATACAACCACGGCCACCACATTGTTAGGTACTAACTAGTGGCCTTCTTGAATTCCTTGTCAGGTACTTTATGTGGGTGAGATGAGTGATTCTCCTTCCCCAACTTGCTTCCTAACCTGCTAATTGTACCTGCCCATAGGGTTATTATGTGATAGTACATTTAAAAGCCCCAGTCTGGGTCCTGGTACACAAAGGGCCCTCTAAATACTCTTTAAAGGCTCCTGCATTTCCTTGTCATGCACTCATGTTGCTTACTATAAAAGAAAAAAGTGGGGGCTTGAGAAATGACTGAGTGGGTAAAGCATGAGGACCTGAGTTCTGACTCTAGCACCCATGTAAAAGCATCAAATGGTCAGCCCTGAAGACATATACATACCAGTAACATTATATAGACAGATCATGTTCAATTTATATATGTAGTGGTGTGTGTGTGTGTGTGTGTGGATAATTAAAAAGAGGTCATGAATTTGAATGAGAGCAAGGAGTGGGGTACATGGGAGGGGGTGTTAGAGAAAGGAAAGGGGAGGAGGGAAATGATATAATTGTTATCTCAAAATATTTTAAGTTATAAAGATAAAAATAATCTAGAAGGCAATTTTTTAAAAAATCAAAAGCTGAACATTGCTGGATGTACCTGTAACACAGTACTGGGGAGGTAGATAGGAGGACCCGTGAGGTTTGCTGGATAGTCAGTGTGCTTGAATCCTGGAGCTCCAAGTTCAGTTGTTTTGTCTCCAAAAATAAGGTGAACAGTAACTAAGGAAGATCTCTCTCTCTCTCTCTCTCTCTCTCTCTCTCTCTCTCTCTCTCTCTCTCTCTCACACACACACACACACACACACACTTACACAGGGTAGGCACTATCTTCAAGAACTGCTTTGAGCTTTTTTATCCTGCTGTTTTTACATAATAGTTTAAGAGAGACATACAGGACCAGGCTCTGAAATCCTTGTACTTCAAGAAATGCACTTCTCTGACGACATCCTTTATGACACAGGCTCAGGCGAGCAATGGGGAGGTGGTTTGAGCCTGGGAAAGCTAGATGTCAGTTGAAAATGCTGTAGCTAGTGGTTGGTGCCTGCCAAGTCTGCTCATAAAAGCAATGTGTTCTAGGTACAAAATGAACCCCAGAGAAAATAAAAACACACAAGATGAAATCTATTTGAATATGAGGATGCTGCACATAGCCTCCCAATGTATCAAGATCACATCTATCTTAATTTTATTATATATTAAAGTTTCGAACTTTTCAAATAATGCCATTTTTGCTGTTTTAGAGCGTCTGAGAATTATAGAGCTATTTGGCATGGCTGTCAGGCAAGGATTCCTGCCATTTATTGGGGCCCTGGTTTTATTTAATAGCCAGATGAATGGAACAGTTAATAAAAGAAATATTGCTTTATTCCCTGACATTTATGTCCTTGGTTTCCAATAAAGAATTGAAATTATGAATAGTTGATGGTTTAAATTGATGTTTTATGTTGAACGCTAGCTATAATTTGCCCTCTGAGGATTGTAATACCACGAAACAGATGGTTTTTCACAGTAACAAATTGCTGTGTGTATACAGTCTATAGCCATGGCTTTCAGATATATTCACCTTCAGTCCTAAGCTGACCTGCTTCTGCAAGAAGGGTCCTCCAAGAAAGAGTCTGGCCAGAGGGCGGGTAGGGGGGGAATGCAGCCAGACCCTAGTGTTCCATTAAGATTAAGGTTACAGTCAGAAGTGGAGGCAGGGTGTGTGTTTGTCAGCCTTTGCCTAAATATAGCCTATATCTGCCAGTGGGCCCTGTCAGGATCCACACACTATTCAAGGTCATGTTACCTGGTGTCAGATGGGGCTCAAAGATTCCACCCACCTGAGACTCTGCATCCTTTAGGACAGACAGGAAAACACAGGTACATGCTGTGAACTTTGCAGGTGAACTGTAGTGGGCAGCTTATGAGCCCTGGAGCCCTGTGACTGGACTGGGGAAGCAAACTTTGGGTAGTTTCTTGAACACACTGCCTCAGATTCTGGGCCAGTAAATGTGAATAACAGAAGCACCCTCCTTGTTATGACAAATGAGATAGCCCCACCAGATAATTTGGGCCACATGGTGTTTAGAAGGGATAACTGAAATTGCATAGGCTGGGGACGCGCTCGTTTGGTAGAGCACATGCTGAGTCTGCAGCAAACACTAAGTTTGAGCCCCCATCACTGCGTAAACCAAATCAGACATGATAGTTAGTGCACATCTATAAGACCAGCATTCAAGAGGTGGATTCAGGAGGATCAGGGCTTCAAGGTCATCTGACATAGGGAGCTTCAAGGTAGGATACATAAGATACTAGAGATGAAAAGGGAGAGGTTTTTCTTGACACAGTAGAAGAGACTAAATATGAACATTATCAAAGTACTGGGTTATTAAGCAAAATAAAAAGCTATCCATCGCATGACTCACCTAAAAGAGCAAGCAGCAATTCCTCTCCTGGACTGGATTCTTTCCCTGACTCCTCCCAAGAAGATGAGGGGCAAGGGCCCTTGTCCAGGCCTGCTGAAGCCATCCTTAGCAACCCCAGGCTCCACCCTCACTGCACTTCAGTAGGGACCCAAGGATGAGCTCTGAGCCCAGCCTCCCCTGCAGGGCCAGGGAGCATGGCTTCTGCCTCTAGCATAGAGGCTGATTGGAGTTGAGAGGAAGCTGCCTAGAGGGTCACCAAGTTGACATAAGAACGTACGCTAACTCTGGACTCTACTTGAGTAGAGACTTTCTGGAGCCTTTCCCATTGGTACCTGAGGCTCCTGAACTAGCATGTACATTCTCTGATCCCCAGCACAGCACTCAGTCTCCAGCTCTTTGTAGGAGCCATAGCAGCATGGCAGCAGCCTGTGCTGTGGCTTCACTGGCCTCCACACAGTCATAAGTCCAAGTCTGGGCTCCCTGTACATCTTCTGTTCTGTGCCTCTACCACTTCAGTGCAGAACTCTGGCTCTCTTCTACCCAAGTGACATACCTGTATGGGATGCAAAGACCGACCAGTGGTGACAATGGGGATAGGTACATCCAAACCTATCCCCATAAATAGAAGAGCTTGTTGAGGTTGCTGATGGTGGCCTGAAAAAGGCTCTCTTGGCCTAACTTTGGAGGGATGCTTGTTTACTGTTCAACCAAGTGAAGACATGTTGTGAAAACAATTTTATTGGCAATAGTGACAATCGGATTCTTCATTGGACAGTATAGGGAGTAATAAAACAAGAAATCTGTTGCTGATTAGAATCAGATTTCAAAGATAATTATGAACAAATTCAGGAGTTGAGGATATAGCTCCGCTGGTAGAGTGATTGCCTAACATGCCACAAAGCCCTGGGTTCCATCTGCAGTGCCACATAAACCATGCATGTGGCTCACACTTCTAGTCCAAGCATTTGGGAGGTGAAAGCAGAAAGATTAGTTCATCCTAATCCTCAGCTACATACTTAATTTGAGGCCTGAGCTACATAAGACTCCAGAAATATAGACAGAGAGAGAATTAGAGACTGTTGGGGTTCTTTGTCACGATTGCCTTAGACTGAATGGATCAAGAACCCAGCAGTTCTGCTCTCCATCCCGTGATTAGTGAGGACCACTGGCTGTATCCTCCTGTAATTATCCTGCATCCCTGAACCCTTTGCACCTGCCAGTGGGTCCAGAGGCAAAATACTCAAGGGTCTGAGTAAGGTGCAGTTTTACATGATGGTTTCATGTGTGAGCACTCTGCAATTCTCTCCTCATACATGCATTTTTAAATGGTATGCTGTGTAACCCTCTGCTGAGACATGAACCATAGCACTCCACAGTGCAAGTGGCTTGTCAGACACAGGTACAGCTGAGGTAGCACTAATCCCTCCACTACCCCCAACACAGAAGGGGAAGCATTTCCTTCATGTGACCCTTGAGGTATGGGTTTTACAGTATCATGACACTGCACAGGAAGGAAGGAAGGAAGGAAGGAAGGAAGGAAGGAAGGAAGGAAGGAAGGAAGGAAGGAAGGAAGGAAGGAAGGAAGGGGAAGGAAAGGAAAGGAAAGGAAAGGAAAGGAAAGGAAAGGAAAGGAAAGGAAAGGAAAGGAAAGGAAAGGAAAGGAAGAAAAGGAAGAAGAAAGGAAGGACTGTCCAAATATTTGCTTGTTTGAAACAAGCTATTTAGGACTTGGGAGATACAGCAGTGGCTAAAGTGCTAGCCAGGCAAGCATAAGGACCCTCGTTCAAGTCCCCAGACCCTACCCACAGCTGGATGCAGCACTGCCAAATGTTTGTAATCCTAGTCCTTCTACAGAGAGATGAGAGGCAGGGATAGGAAAATCACTGGAAGTTTCAGGGATGCCAGCTAGCTTGGCTCTGCAGTAGACAAGAAAGTGACCCCATCTCAAAGGATGTAAAAGGTGAAGGCTGGCATCTGAGGTGGTCTTCCCACCTCTATGTGTATGCTGTGGCATGTCATGCTTGCACTCATACAAACATGTACATGCGCACCCACATAAGTTAAATAAAATAATAGCAATGAAGAAAGACACTTCCTACCCACTTGTATTGTTGAAGTGTTCTAGAATATCAACTAGAATGTTGTGCTTAGGAAAGCCAGGCTCAGAACAGGCATCTAGGCCTCAAAGAATTTTAGCAAGTCTCTGGTTGACCAAGTTTTGCCAGAATTCAGCGCTTCATAGAACATCAATTACAGTCTTAGGCCAGTGCCTTGCACACTGGCAACCACTCCTCCCTCCCCAACTGCGTGGCCCACAGTGGTTTCATTGCCTCTCTGAGCAGTTTGGACAGGACTGTCTGTCGTTCTTACTCTCATCCACTCCCCTACTCCTTTCCTCCTGGCCCCAACCACCATCCCCCTCACTGTGTCTGGCAGTGCAGGGTCAGTCACCCTGAAGCTAACCCTTGAATCACAAGCTTCATGCAAAAATACAGTCCTTATGGTCATCTGTTGTCCCCTCCATCTCCCCCATCATTACAGTACTCCTGTGAGTGCAGCCCTGAGCCTTTCCTCCTCCTCCTCCTCTGTGCCCCCCACACAGTTTTTGTTTGTCATCTTTGTACACATCTGCTGGTAACCAGGATAAGCCAGTTTCCCTGCCAGACACCTGTATTTGGACTGGCCTGAAGACTTGGGCTCCCTCTCTTGCTACCTTCAGGAACTTGCTTGATACCTCTCTTCCAAGTAAGTTTTTGTTTGTTTTTTGGTTTGGTTGGTTGTTTTTTGTTTGTTTTGTTTAGGCCTTGGTTTCATTTAGAGAGGGCATTTGAGGATTTGGAGCCAGGCTATGGATGGTTATGGGGGATTATTAGGGTTGGTGGTCTGTGGCTTTCCCCACCCCAGCTCTGATCAATTCACCTAGTTTGCTTAGGCCACTCCTCAACCTTGCAGTACCCTTCCTCTATTTCCTTATGGCTTGCTTGTCCCTGCCACATGGACTCCATAAAACATTGTCTACATAAACCTGGGGGGCTGCCTGTTAAAAAGCACATGGTATATTACACAAGATATGGGACTGGGTAGATCATATAAAGCTCAGGGTATCTTACCCAGCACAAGACACACTCTGCTTTGCCAGGGTTTCTTGAAAAGCACCTGTCACCCTCATCTCCCATTTCCAACCCTGGGCTTCACAGGGCTTCTGGAAGGAAGAAAAGGGAGGCTTTGGCCTCAGGAAGTTGAGTACACCACTGGTACAAAAGATAGGAACCAGGACAGTAACTTCAGCCTCCCGTGCCCCACCAAGTGCGGACTGGGCACAAGGCTGGCTACCAAGGCTCACCAGGGAGCAGTCAGGAAGCCGTTTCCTCCTGCTGACTGCTAGGGTCCAGCTTTCTTCTTCCCTCTTCAATAGTGTAAACTTGTGTCAAGGACATGAGAGAGAGAGAGAGCAAAGCTGCTGACCTCCCAGGTTCAGGGCTGGGCTTTGAAGTATGTTTCCTCTGGGGCTCCAGGCCTTACTGCTGAGGGATGCCCGGAAAAGGTCTGTGAGCCTCCACCAGCCATGGAATCCGGCCTCACCCTGTGTCCCTGGTCTGAGCATCTGCTGGCCTTACTCCAGAACTGGGCCAGGCACTCTGGTGGTGAAGGCTCTAGAAAAGACTGCTGCCAGAGTCTGCTCATTCCCCAGGCTGTGCTTCTTCCTGCATCAGGACTTCTGGTTTTGCCCCGATCTTAGACTGCAAGTGCTGTGAGCTTGCCTGCAATCTTAGTTCCCTGGCAAGCATACCTCTCTTGGATTTACTTCAGGCACATCTGGGAAGCAGAATTATCACTACTCCAGACAGAGCACCCTACTGACAAGGTGTGGGAACAAGTTTTCTGCTGTGCTGAAGCTAATGACAAATTGACAGGGTATGACCTGTACATTTGGAGCAGGGCCACTTGTGGTCCAGTTGCTTCCAAGATTAAACTTTCCCCAGGTGACCCACACAGCACCATGAAGACAGGCAGCCTGCTTCAAGATTACTAACAACTGTGTGGGATTGGTCTGGTTTTTGGAGTTTTAGGCTCTGTAAGAAAATGAAATCCTTTGTGCCAACTCTAGGCCTGCTGGTTGTGTGAGTGGTGGACGCACGCGTGTGCATGCCAGTGCACGTGTGTTGTAGAGAGTTCCTATTTTGAGCTGTTTGGGAAAGCAGCTGCCCTGAATTGAGGCGCATGTGTCTTCAGCTTGTTTCCCCGATGTTAGCACTAAAATAGAAACCGGCCTCTGTCGGCAGTGGCTCTCCCGGGCAGCTTGTCAGCAAAAGCACTTCCAAGTGTTTCCCCAGTCTGTGCCTTTGATGGAGAGTGCCTTCTTTCTTCTTTAATTTATTCTATTTGCTGGACTAGTGATGGAACCCAGGGTCTTATGCATGCTAGGCAAGTGCTCTACAGCTCAGCCATGCCTCCAGCATTTCGTCACTCTGTAGCCCAGGATGACATTGAAATAGCATCCTCTTGGATGCTAGAATTATACGTATATGTCATACTTGACTAGAAATAATTTTCTCATGCCTAGACTTGCCATCCCTTAACCACCATCCCCAGGTAACTTCAAGTCTTTTGAAAATGATTAAGATCCCCCCCCCCACACACACACACACAGTCTAGACCTGGGAGCTGGCAATGACCTTCAACTTGGCCCTTGCCTATTCTTTAGTTAACACCCAGCCTGTCTGGCCTTCCTCTCTAGCTTGAACACAGTCATGTTTAATGTTTGTGTCCTTTGCCTTTTAACTGAGTTACTCTGGTTTATTTAGCTGTGAGTGAGGGGCAAGAGTGGGGGTGGAAGTGATCGTTCTCTACCCTTTAGATCTCTCAACAAACACTTCCACCAAGTGAGTCCTATAAGCCCTAGGAATGCCAACCTTCCTGGAGGGATTGGCTTCATGCAAGGAGTTGCCTGACAGCCCCGCCTTCTATTGTACCCACCTTGCATGGGCTCCAGAAATTGCCTTGCTGTGCTATCAGTATGTCCTGTCCACCCTGCAGAACTTCACCTTTAAAGGACCAGGAAAGCCAGGTGAGGTAGTACACCTGCAATTCCAGCACACAGAGGCTAAAGCAGGAGGACTGTTAAGTTTGATGCCAGCCTAACTATGTAACAAGACCCTGTTTCAGAAAAGGGGGGTGGGGAGAATAGGGGCAGAGGATTATATAACTTCTTGGCTGTATGCATGCAGGGCACACAGCAGATACATACAAATGCATTCTTGACACCCATTGCAAGTTTACTCAAAGCAGCAAGATTCACCCAAGTCCAGATTGTTTCCCTACTAATTAGCCACTTGCACTGAAACGGTAGTGAAACTTGAGACCCACTCTAGTAGTATCATTGGATAATGTGCTTGTAATCACAGTATCAAGGAGGAGGAGACAGCAGATTGAGATTGACTTCTGGGGCTCACTGGCCAGCCAACACAGCTGAATCTGAAAGTTCTAGGCCAATGAGACCTTGTCTCAAAAACTGATGTTTAGCACTTATAAACATTACCTTGTGAAGCTCTTGTTTTCACACACACGTGTACACACACACACACACACACACAGCAAGAAAGCCACTTGGAATCAGGGTATCCCAACAGAGCCTGGATCCTCCTTGGGTTGTAGGCAGGATCCTCCTGTATTCTGATGGCAGCTGGCTGCTTCATCAGACCACCCTCGGCCTGTTAGCCTCCATGCAGCATGAGTGTGGGTGACCAGGGCTCTGAGGCTGCAAGGACAACTAAGTAGTGCTTCCATGAAAGTTGAATTGCAGCCCCTCTTTAGGAATAAGTGACATTCAGCATGCCCTCTCCTTTGAATACTTTGAGTTTCAGCTTCCATGTGTTGTTGAGTGTTTTAGAACTCCCACAAAATACACAGCTTACTCCCATGTCTGAGTGTAGTTGGGATGGTTTTTCCAAGTGGAATACAGACTGAAGTGCAGGTTTCCAGGGACTCATTTTCAGCCTGAGCTTGACATCTTCCTCTACCATGCAGATGGGCTTAGTGAGGTACAACTGGAACAGGCTTAACAGAGGTGCCCCTGACCTGTTGATGAACAGAACGCCCAGGTCGAATCTTTGGCAGTTTGGCAGATTCCTCCCCTGCCACCCCATGTGCCATATGCCTTGGACTGAGATAAGATGTCAGGTTGCAACATTTATGAGAAGAGAGAGTAGATGTTGGTGATAAACAGGCTCATAAATGACCAGGAATAAATTTTTATTCCAGAAGCATTGTGAGCTTACACAGACATATTCATGCACCGGGTCTCATTTGATGTTCACAACAGCCTCACAGTCTGGAGAGTCGTGAGGATAGGGACTCACTGAGGTTAGGGGTCATCCCTCTTCAGTTTATACAAAATCATGGTGAGCTTCAGATATTCACAGGACACACATGTGCCTGAATACCAAAGCCTGGCTCATTCTACATGGCTAAAGGCAAATCCTTCTCACGAGTTTACCTTGTTGGGGAGGGTGGGACAAGCAGAAAGGGACAGGTCAGAGGTCCACAACTTCTGTGTGTAACTGGTGCAGGGATTGAACTTGATACGCACTAAGCAGGCATTTTCCTCACTGGGGATTCTGGGCAAGCACTCAACTCTGAGCTAGCTTCTTAAGCCTTCTTTATTATTTTCTTTTTAAAGGCAGGGTCTCATCCAGCTGCCCAGGCTGGCCTTGAACATCTGATCTTTCTGCCTCAGTCTCCTGAGTATCTGGGATGATAGGTCCAGTACTGCAGGCCTGGCCACAAACTTTTTCTTGAAGGGTATGGCATTAAGTATTTTAGACCTGGCTGGGCATAAGGCAAAATCAGGATATTATGTAGTCACTTACATAACCATTTTAAATGTAACCATTTAAAAGTGTAAAAACCATTCTTAGCTCATGGACCATAAAAATACCAGGAGCCAGCTGGATTTAACTGGCTAGCTGGAGCTTGCCGACCCAGGATGGACCATCTCCTGCTAGCTATGAGCATATTTCTGCAGATCTGATATCCCTCCCTCAAATCCTTCCCTCCCCTGCTGCTGGGGGCTTCTAAGAGGAGCACCTGTGACTCGTAGACTTAGACCCTGTTACAGGCATATTCATGTTCAACAGAGTCAGAACATTCCTGAAAATTGCCATGCCTGTGTCTCAGAATCACACTTCGATCCTCTTTGAACCAACCACCATTGTTCTGACTTCCAAACATGGCTGCATTACCTATGTGTATATGTAGGGGGCTTCAAGCCTGCTTTCCATGCTTTTCTGGCCAGGGTCATGATCTTGTAACAGGCTTTGGACAAGGTCTCACCTACCTTGAGCCAGCTTGGTGAGTGTTCTTTATAACTTAGTCCATGCCTGGATTCTTTAAGCAGTGGTCTCTCAAGCCAGCTCAACAGCTGTATTTCTGTTGATGTGTTCTTTAATTTTACATTTATTTAATATATCTGTGCATGAGCATGTGGGGGTATGGATGCTGAGCTGTGTGGAGATAAGAGGACAACTTGCAGGAAGGAGTTGGCTCTACCTTTCCACTATGTGGGGTCCCTTGAATCCCACTCAAGCTTGTCAGCAGTCACCTTTACTTGTTGAAATTTTTTGTTACCCTGCTTTTCCTTCCTTCCTTCCTTCCTTCCTTCCTTCCTTCCTTCCTTCCTTCCTTCCTCCTTTTGTTGTTGTTATTTGGGGCTTTTTGTTTGTTTGTTTGTTTGTTTTAAGACAGGGTTTCTCTGTGTAGTTTTAGAGCCTGCCCTGGAATTCACTCTATAGACCAGGCTGGCCTCGAACTTAGAGATCCGCCTGCCTCTACCTTTCGGAGTGCTAGGATTAAAGGTGTGGGCTACCACTGCCCAGCTGCTTTCTTTCTTATATGCACCTCAACTTGCCTCTTTTTGGGATCCTCTTTCTAGATTCCCTCCCTCTCTGCTTGACCTCTGTGTCCAAACCTTCCCTGGTCCATTCCCATCCCTTTCCTGGATTATACATCTGCCTTGCACTTTTCTTTGGGATTTGTTTGTTTGAGTCTCTTTATCTACCATCTACACACATATCTCTATTCTGTCTGCCTGAACCAAGTGCAGCATGGCAAGCTAAGCAGCTTGTGCTTAGGGCCTATCAATGACTGCCATCATATGAAGACCCTTGCTCTCCTTGACTTGTCTTGAGTAGAACAGACAGGACAAGCACTTCACATTTAGCAGCCTGTAGTTCATATGGGTGGAGGCTAGAGGATCAAAAATTTAAGAACACTTTCAGCTGCCTAGAGAGTTTGAGACCAACCTGAGCTACATGAGGCCCTGATTCCAAAAAAGAAAAAAAAGGTAATTGTAAGAAAGTATTTTTGTTAGAGAATAGACCCTGTCCTGGCTATGTGCTTCCCAGTGGGCAAAGAGGATTTTTAATAGCTCTTCAAGAGTTGCCCTGTTCCTAATCACTCACTAAAGTTCAGGCTCACCATGCCTAAAATCCAGAGGGAACATCTGGGGACAGAAAGGAGGCCCAGGGCATCTGTGGCACACATGTCCTGACCTGCCTCAGCAGCTGCAGTACCTCCAGAAGAATACATCTTAGAGAACAGCAGTTTGGGCACCAGCAGGTCTCAGGTTGGCATTCTATCCATATAGTTTAGGGTAAAAGGCATCAGGTCCCCAAACACCACATGTCCCATGTACAGAGTGATGGTAAATCTGTACTTTGTGATCCACATTGGTGCTGGCACGTGTATGCTACCATCAGACTTATAGGATGTGGCCAGACCTTAACCCATCACTAAATTGGGCACATTTACAAGGGCAACCATTCAGGACAGCAGCTCAGTTACTGAAAGGCTTAGGAAATATAACCATGGAGACCAGAGAGTTGCTGAGCCCTACTGGAAGTGAGTCAAGCCTTACTTATAGTGTGCACAGGTGGGTGCGCACAGGTATGTGTAGAGGTGAGAGGTACATGCTACTTCATGTGTGTCTCTACAAATTTGAACTTTCTGGGCCCGAGGAGATAACCCAGTTGGTAAGAGTGCTTACTGTGCAAGCATGGGCATGAGACCTGGGTTGAATGTCCAGTACTCATTAAAAAATAAAAATAAAAGAAATATGCAAATATATGGCATTTGGAAGTCAGAGGGCAACTTGTAGGGGTTAGCTCTCTCACCATCATATGAGTCCTAGGGATTGAGCTCAGCTCATTAGGGTTAGCAACAAGTACTTTTACCCACTGAGCCATCCCACTGCTCTGCCTGCCCCCCCCCCCACACCCTTGAGACAAGGTCTCATGTATTCCATAGGGGCCTCAAAGTCACTGTGTACCTCAAGATGATCTTGAACTTCTGATCTTCCCGCCTCTCCCTCCTGCTTGCTGAGGTTACAGGTGTGTGCTACCATGCCCAGTTTATTTGGTGCTGGGAATGAAACTGTAAGCCCTGAACTAGCAGGACTACTCCTCCAGCCCTGAATATACCCTCTCTGGGCACAAGCTAGCATGCCTCATGATCCTCTGGAAATGTCTGTCTGAAAAAGGCCCTCTGTGTTGTGATTGGAAGCTGGGATGGAGCATATAGTGCTGGGGGGGGGGGGAGAGTAGGGGACAGGAAGGAGAGAGTGACTGGAATCTAAGGTGAGGGTCCTGGTGACACTTCTCTCCTTGGGACAGGATTTCATGTAGCCTAAGTTGGTCAGAAACTGGTTAAGTCCAAGGATGACCTTGACTTTTTTCATCCCCTACCTCTGAAGTGTTGGGATTACAGTCCTGTAAGTCAACACACCAGTTTATGCAGTGCTGGGAATTAAACCTAGAGCCTCCTGCAAGCATTCTTCCAGCTGAACTACAACTCCAGCTCAGGATGCACAGTCTTGCGAGAATCTTATGTTAGATCAATCCTAGCTGCTCTGATTACAAGGTAGAAATGGCCACATCGTAAGCAGAGGACAGTATTCTTCAGTGCTGTAACCCAAGCTGACCTCAAAGCCTCCTGAGTACAGGGTTCACAAGCATGCACCACCATGCTAACTATGCCTTAGTTCCTTTTTACTCTAGTCTCGGGGAGCCCTAGGTAGACATAAATAGCTGCACCTCAGAGTAGATGTCTAGATGCCTAGGGCTTGGATTTCAGTATTACCAGCTATCTATAGTTGCTTTTTATAGGTCCTTGTAGCTTTCGAAGGTTGTAGCTAAGGATTTTCCATTTGCTTCATGGGAGAATAAGAAAATGAAAGTACAAGGCAAGACTGATTAGGCCTCTCTGCTGTGTCATCCCTGGTTGAACGCCCAGGAGGCACGGTTGGGGGTCATGAAGTGTCAACTGCTGGCCATTTTGGGAACGGGTGTCTGTTCTCCCATCTGCTGGAAGTGGGAGAGAGTCCTAAGGATGCATTTCTTTGCTTGGCTATGTTTGACTTCATAGAAATTTATTGATTGAATCCATGAATGGAACATTTTCTTAGATAATCCTTAATAATTTTTGGATTGGATGATCAGCTGGGGGAGGGTTATGTTTAGGTAGGAGGGTTTTTTGGGTTTTTTTTGTTTGTTTGTTTGTTTGTTTGTTTGTTTTGTAGGGTTTTTGTTTTGTTTTGTTTAAATTGGTTGGTTGGATCCTTGTGTTGTTGCTCAGATAAGGTCTCCAGTATCCTAGTCTGGCTTCTACTGTGCAGCAGAGGGTGAATGACCTTGAACTCTCAGTCCTTCTGCCTCTACCTTCCCAGTGCTGGGATTATAGGTGTTTGCCCCATGTTAGGTTTATTAGAGTTACAAATTGAACACACGGCTTCATCATGCTAGGCAAGCACTCTACCAACTGAGCTATAGTTCTGCAGCTAGTAGGAAACTGAAAATATTTTTGTCATTTAAGTAGAGAATAGATCAAAACATAACCCCTTCCAACCACAATTTTTTTTAGACTATTCCTGAGTATGTGATACAAACACAGTGTGGTGGTGGAGGACACTACTCAGGTGAAATTGCTTTTGAATCCTTACTGCCCTGTGCTATTCTCTTTTGATGTCTCTGGAATGTAAACACTTAGCCCTGTACTTTGACCTTATTCAAACACTTAGCCATGCACACATTTGGCAGCCTAGGGTGGTGGTTTTAGGTACTCTGGTTGGGTGCACAGTCTTATGCGCCAGAGTTGTGGATGGTGAAATTCTGAAGAGAGACGATAAGGTATGGAAATTGCTGAAGCTCCACTGAATGATGGTTGGAGATAAGTGGATCTATATTAGCCGTATATGGTAATAAAAGAAAAGTCTGGGCAGCTGCTTTTGACATCTATGAACTTATGTATGACTCATCCAGCCAGTCAGGCGGCTTTGGACAGCAGGCTGAAGCCTTCCACTGAGTTTCTTTGCTGAACTAATTCACTGTACAGACGCCAGGCTGAGTAGTCAAGAGAGAATCTCAAGACTGCCTGTAACCTACTCTTGCTTAAGAGGCACAAGAGAGGTGGTAAAAGGAATTCCTAAAGTATTTGATTATTCTTTATAATTGTGCCTCCCTCCTTGGGAAATTTCTCTAGGTAGCCCAGGCTTTCTAGAGTCATGATCCTCCTGATTCAACCTCCCAGGTTCTAGGATTATAGGCATGCACCACCACACCCTGCCTTCGAAAGTATTTTAAAGCCATTTTCTCTGTTAAATATTATACTTTTTCTTAATGCTTTTAAATGACTCTTTATGTAGTTGACACCCCCATGCCTTCAAGTTCTGTGTACATATATAATCGAATATGAATTAAAAATACTGAGGGAAATTCTCATTTCTAGTGGCAGGGTTTTTTTCTTTTTGCTGTGATTATTCCCAAAATGATATAATATAACAGCTAGAAGCATAGCATTGTTACTATGACAAGTATTGCAAGTTATCTAGAGACAATTCAGGGCTGGGGCTAGTGTGCAGCTGTATAACACTGGCCTAGAGTTTCTCAATGAAAGGCTGAGAGCATGGCTCAGTGGTAGAGCATTTGTCTAGCTTGGGTAAGTCCATGAGTTCCATCCCCAAAATCTCAACAAAATAGGAGTTAAAATATGGTTCAGTGAGTACACTGTGTGCATATGCACAACTTGGTTCTATGTAAGTACATTTTATGTGTGAACTTCAACATCCAATGATGTTGTGTCAGATGGGTCCAGGATTGAAGCCAATCCCCCGTGGATAATGAGACACAGTAGTGAAAAGTTAGTAGACTACAAATTTTTAGAGGCTGAACTGAGAATGTTCTAGAGTGTGCCTTTCCTCTCCACCCTTACCTACCATGGTAAAGTTCAGCTGCCTAGTCTGTGGGCTCTCTGAGTATACCTATTGAATAACACTGGATGAAACTGAGGAGCAGATTCTTGGAGGTCCCAAAAGGGACCTTCTTGGATAAAATGGAAGTGGATTCGCTTCTTAGCTGCATGCAGCACCCAGGGTGAGGACCAGGATCAGGATGCTTCATTGTGCCTTGAAGGTCTTCTTTTCCCTCCCAGTGCTAGGTGCAGGCATCCTTTGAGATGCTTCTGAACATCTTCAGATAGTTGCAAAAGCTGCTTTCAAAGATTTCTGGTCCTTAGTTGCCTGCTTCATCAGACATTTTGTAGGCCATCCATGTGGCATAAGGAATTCCATCTAGAAATTAAGAAATTATGGTCTGCGTTTCCTGTGCCAGTAGCTGGCTCTGTGTTATTTTCTATAAGAAATGGGACTAGAAGGAAATAGGGGAAAGTCATGTGCAAACAGACCTCATTTAGATTCCATCTCTGCAGACTTGCTGGTTGCACATGGGCCACTGGGCACCTAGTTAGGATCCAGCCTCTTTTTGATCGTGTGCAGTAAGCATTGTGTCTGCAAGGAGATTTGCTCATCGTTTATTATTAATTACTCCTGAGCAGCTGTGTGAAACTACTAAATATTAATAAACAGTATGTATTCATGATTAAGCCAAGACAAAGGAACCCCCTCCCCATGTATCTTCCTTTTATAAAGTGATGCACAAATAAGTGATGGATAAAATTGAGGCTGGGCTTTTAGCTGTGGAAGCAATGAAAATGGAGACCAGATCTGGAAGGAGCATGTTTGAGATCTGACTTTAAGTTACATAAATGTTTGTTTGTTTGTTTTTGTGATTGTTAGGGATTGAACCCAAGGCTCTGGCAATACTACAAAACAGTTCTTAGGCTGAACCCTGTCCCCATCTCCTCACTGGGGGATTCTAGGTAAATGTTCTACTGCTGAGCTATGCTTCAGTCTTCCTTTAAGACACACACACACACACACACACACACACACACACACACACACACACTCACTCACTCACTCACTCACTCACTCACAATGTCCTGTCCTTGTTTTGAGATTTGTCTGCTGAATATTGATACCCTCTGTCTGTTCATACTGGAGCTGTGTGGGTACTGTCTTTGTTCCTTAGATGTTGGTTTGTGGTGTTTCAAATTTTCTACACTGTCTCCTGAGATTTGTTCCTCTGATGATAAAAGTAGGGTTGCTTATCATAGAAATATGCATACAGCATAAAGAATTAAACCAGCCATATCCTAAAAATAAGTATTAGCATGTGGCTTTCAAGCCTGTATAACCTTTGATATTGTGACATCATAATCCATAAAAGTCATACCTTGAAAATGAGTTGTGAAATAAGTAAATAAATAACAAATGTTGTAAGTAAATATATGATTTTGCATTGGCTTTGTAGCTGTTGGGCATGGTTTCTTATCTTCACTATCTTCTTATTCATGATCACTACCTATTTTAAAACAATTAGGGGATTAAAGAGATGGCTTAACGGTTTATACTTGATGTTCTTCCAGAGGACTTGAGTTTGGTTAGCAGCACCCATATCAGATGGCTCACAACAGCCAAGTTCCAGCTCCAGGGAATCCAACATCTTCTGGCCTCAGGGAACCTGCACACACGTACACAAACATACATGTGGTAGTTTGAATAAGAATGGCCCACATAGGCTCATGTTTGAATACTTGGTCTCAGTGGAACTGTTGAAGGATTAGGGAGGATGGCCTTATTAAAGGAGGTCTGTCAGTAGGAGCAGGCTTTGAGATTTCAGAAGACTCCTGCCATTCCCAGTGTGCTCTCTGCCCCTGGCTTGCAGTTTTGAGATATGAGCTCTCAGCTGTTCTGGTTACCATACTTTCACTCACCATTAAAGTCTCCAACCCTCTGGGACCATAAACCAGTTAAATATTTTATAAGTTGCATTTGTCATATACTGCCTTATCACAGTACTGAGAAAGTAACTAATTCAACACATGAACATAAATAAAAATTAAAACAAACACTTAGGAGGTACAGGAACTTACTAATTTTTTTGTTTGTTTGTTTGTTGCTATGGGGTCTCAAATAACCCAAGCTTTTCTGAAACTAGTTATATAACCAAGGCTGACTTTGAACTTCCTACCTTCCTATGTCCTGAATGCTGGGATTGCAGGCAGGCAATAACGTTCCTGGCTGCAAACATTTGTCTCTCCAGCAGATGTCTGTTGAAGAAAGAGAAATTGGTGCCAGGCCTGTATCCTAGTGCCCTTTTGCCTAGCATACACAAAGCCTGTGTTCTATCCCTGGCACCATGTAACCAAGTGTGGTGGCACATGACATAACCCAGAGTTCAGGAGATGGAGAGCATGATCAGAAATTGAAGGTCTTTCTTGGCTGCATAGTGAATTTGAAGCCAGCTGGCCTACAAGAGACCCTGTCTCAAAAACAAACGTAAACTACTCACTTGATTCAACAGTATTTGCAGATTGTTGAAAACACAATTTTATCAATTTCCAAATATGCTGCTATACTGCAAACTAGCTTATCTTCAGTAAGTGACTCCACTGTAGAATCTAAACTGTTGCTAGTTTTTTCCCTCCCTAAACATTGCTTAACCATTCTTGTGCATAAATTTTTCTTACTTCTCTTGTCAGTGTTAGGGATAGATTCCTAGAAGCAAAAATGCTAGCTAAGCCAGGGATTAATCTGCATTCTAACCTTTAAATCACTTTTATTTCGGGGGGGGGGCAGTGTTAAGGTCCTATATAAATTACACAGTGGGTATGTCTGGTGAGAGGAGGAGTCAAGTTTCCTGATTGGTTCCTGTGACAACCTTTGTAAAAGGCTCCTTTAGAGACTGTCCCTTGCCTCACACAGAGGCCCACTTTGCAGCCAATCTGGCAGGAGCATCTTTGTTCATTCGCCCATTATATTCCTTGAACTCCATTAGCAAAGAGCCCTGAAGTCTGCCAGGTACCTTAATCTGGGGTTTGTTCTTACCAAGATATGAGGTGTTTGAGGGGAAGGGACCAGGATCTCTCAATCAGTGCTCATAGTGAACACTCAAATGGTCTCTGAAGAAAATGTAAGGAATGTGTGAACCCTGCCTTTGATAAACTCAAAGCAATATTTTTATAATTCTGAAATACAAGTAAAAGTTTAGAATTGACCATCTATTTGGAAAGTGGCCCAGACGAAGTCTGGAAAAGTGGTTCCTTTGGTCAAATGTTTCCTGTGCAAGCACAAGGACCTTAGTTTGATCTCTATACCCACATTAAAAAAAACAAACAAACGAAAAACAGATATGGTGGTGTACATGTACACTCCCTGCACTGAAGAGATGACATTGGTGGGTCCCTGATCCCAGCCTAGCCCAATTGGTAAACTCCAAACCAGTAAGAGACCCTGTCTCAAAAAACAAGGTAAATGGCTTCTAAATAATGGCAACTAACCTCCCACACATCCACTGGGTACCTACACCTATAAATGCACAATACACAGTGCACACTGAAAGAAGAAAAGACAGAGAAAACTGAAGAATGTTGGAATGAACTGAAATGAAAATGAGACTCATTTGGAGATCTAGTCACAGGGGTCTGAGGTTGCTTCCTCTTCCTTACTGTCCCAACCTCTGTCTACCAAGTTATCTGCAGTATGTGCCTACTCTTGAACCCAAGGATTTGGGAGCTGGGCAGAGACGGGCCAGTGTTTCCACACCCTCCCATATAGGAATGCTAGACTACAGATGCTTTTAAACATCTGACTTCTTGTTTGTATTGCATATAGGCCCTCAGAGTAGAAACATGGTCTTGACCTCCCCAACAGCCATTAGTTCTCAGATGAAATAGCCATTTCTCAGCATTTTGTTTTCTTTAAATTGAGAGCAATAGGGGTTAGGATGTGGCTCAATTGGTAGAGTGGGTTCCTAGTATGTATAATGCACGGAGTTCCATAATCAGGCATGGTGGTACATACCTGTAATCTCAACATTCAAGAGGACTAACAGCAGGATCAAAATTCCAGGTCATCTTCAGCTATATAGTGTGTTTGAAGCCAGCCATATCAAGATACTGTCTTTAAAAGGAAGGGAGGGAGGGAGGGAAAGATCTATCAGTGTTGGCCATGTTAGAAATGAATGCAGAAGTTAGTAACAGTATTGGAGTAAGGATATTAGAGCTTCTAGAAAAAATCTGCCTTTGAGAAAATGTACAGAAATGGCAAAATAGTAAATAGACACTAGCTAACGGAACTCTTGCCTCTAACACTTGGGTTCTGCAATAGTCCAAGCAGCTGCATGCACCTACCAGTCATTCTGTTACAGTGTGACCTATGCCTATCTAGAACCATCCCCTTCTCCTTAATTTGTTTATGTTCAGATCTGGTGTTATGAGTTAGACATAAATGACCCTGGTTCTTCAGCCAGTGAGGCTGGCAGAGCTGCTATTGCTTGGGAACGCACAGTATCTCTGTTCTTTATGTCCCTCACTGACTGGCTTTCACCACTTAGCCACCAGTGCTCCATACCTTCTCCAGTCATTCTCTGGCTCTAGCATGCTGGGCCTCCCATCACCCAGTGTTATTGGGACAGTGCTAAACTCACATCTATCACATTTGAAACTTTCCACCAGGACACAGAATGCTTTAAATGGAGCAAAGAAATTTAAATGGGAATAAATTATAGCATGAGTGAGTTTCTCCTTTTCAAGATAATCTTATTTAATAACCAAAACCTCACAAAGATGTACATTTTATTCCGAGACAAAGGCAATGTGGCAGGGTCTGCATCGTGGTAATTACATGTTTGGGGTTTCATTCTTTCTTTAAAGTAGGTTTCTATTATTTCAGTTTAGGAAAAAGACTATTCATCTGTTCCATTGCTGGGTGGCCCATCCACTGTGAAAATAGGTCAAGAACTGTAATCTAACTCGACTGCTGATAAATAATTAAAGCTAATGGAATTTTCGCAAATCTGTGAACTAAATTCTCTGAGATGCTGCCAGGCCATACTGGATGCTGTTGTAGAGAGAAATTTTTTATTTAACACCCCAGTTTAAATGCCATTTAAAACCACTCCTCTATATGTACTCATCTATAGAAGCAGCCGAAAGCTTGATGCCCATCAATAGCCACACCATTCACTTTCAGATGATGAGATGAGAAGTGAAGGTTCCTGTGTCCTGGGACAAGCGGAAACTTCACTTTTCACCAAACTCTCTTTGAGTTGAATTCTGCAATCGAAGTATCATAGAGAATATCTTGCTTTAAGAACCTCATACCTGGAGGCCGAGGAGATTGCTCAGTTGGTAGAGTGCTTACCACACAGGCATGAGGACCTACATTGATCTCCAGACCTCATGGTAATAGTTGCCTGCATCCCAGAACTGAGGAGGCATACATAGGAGGATCCCTGGAGTTTGCTGGCAGCCAGTCTGGCTGAATCTGTGAGCTCCGGGTTCAGCAAGAAGCCCTGCCTCAAAAGCTAAAGTAGAGAGTGTCCGAGAAAGACACTCAACATCAACCTCTGGCCTCCACTCACAAGCTTCACACTGGGTCTGGGTTCTTGGCTATGTCAATAAAGGGGGTCACGGGTGTCATAGATGACACCAGGAGTAAGTGCTTGGAGCTAATTTCCCTTCTCAGGGAACTGTGATGCTCTGCATCTTCATGGATTGGGCAAAAACTCGTGGAGGCTGTTGTTGTAAAGGCTGATGACTTACTTCTTAAGACAGACAGCAGGTCGCTTATTATTGTTTAGCGGTCCAGGCCTGTAATCTCAGCGCAAGAGGATCATAAGTTGGGGGCCAGCATGAGCTACATAATAAGGTCCTGTGGTCTGTCTGCCCCCCACACACACAACAAGAAGGAAAAGTGGGGCTTGTGGGGGGGCAGTTTTGTTGTTACTTTTTAGGAAGAGGGTTGAATTGCTGTTACTTTTTCAAGAAGCTGTTCTTTGTTAAAGGGCTGTATTAACTTTGCATGTGTTCTGCTTTTTTGTACTTATAAATGCTGAATTCATATTTTTGAAATGAATCTGTACTTAGAAATGACTAGATTTCAAAAGAAATCATTCTGTTTAAATTGTTCCTACCTGGCACCGGCTGGCATGTTCTGGAATCTGAGGTTTATTTGGGGGGCCTCTCTCTCTCTCTCTCTCTCTCCCTCTCTCTCTCTCTCTCTCTCTCTCTCTCTCTCTCTCTCTCTCTCTCTGTGTGTGTGTGTGTGTGTGTGTGTGTGTGTGTTTTGGAACTTGCTACAAAGACCTAGTCCTCCTGCCTCCACCTCACCAGTGCTAGGTTTACAGCTATGCACCATTGCACCTGACTTTTATGGTGTTAGGGATGGAACACAGGGCTTCATGCATGCTACACAGGCTTTTTGCCAACCAAGCTCCATCCCTAGCCATGCTTTCTGTGTTTGTAAAGAGCACTAGGATTTGATAGGTGCACTGTCCGCTGTGACAAGTACTAGAACCCCACTCCTTCCTTCTCTTCTAGAGAGGTACTCCAGTAGTTCCTTCTGGACAAACCCTGTGCAGTGTGACTCACAAATGAGATGGCACTGGAGACACAACAGGGACTTAGCACAGCTGCCAGAAGTGCATTGTCCAGGACAGAGGAAGGAGCCTGGAGACCACGTGTTGAGCACTGGAAGGAAGGCCAGGAGAGCCCAGCCCTACACCCGCAGCCACTGCCAGAGGACAGGAGGCCCTGTGGAGGAAGAAGCTTCCGCCATTTCTACCTCCTCTTCTCAGGCTCACATTGTTCTCCTAGAGCTGGGGTCTGGGCAGCCATAGATTTGATGTCTCACTAAAGCAGACACTCCAAGTAAAGTAAGAGGCTGCCAGTTCCCTTCCCTGTCCTCTCCCCTCTTTCTTTTTTAAAGACAGTCTCCTATAGCCCAAGCTGGGCCTAAGAACATCCTATTTAGGACCCTAAACTGGTCGTCCTGCCTCCACCTCCTGAGTGCTGGGTTTGCAGGTGTGCACCATAGCTGGAGTGTGGTGCTGGGAAGCAAACCCAGAGCTTTGTGCTTATTAGGCAAGCATTGTGTGAAATGACCCTACATCCCCAGGTAGACAATCAAACTTCCCTTTTTTTATTTAAAAAAATTTTATTTTCAGATATAGTTTCATGATTTACACTAGGCTGACCTCAACTTTTGACTTTCAACCCTCCTGCCTCAGCTTCCCTAACCCTGGGATTATGGGTGTGTAGTGTACTGTAAGCCAATTAAGTGAAATGTTCACCGATTGTTAGTAATCAACAATGTTATGGCCACTCTTCACCAGAGAGATTTCTACCAAATATCAGCACTTTCCCAGGTGGGTGGAAAGTCCTGAGTTCTCTTGTGATAGGCAGGACAGGTGGTATGAGTGTTGGTTTGCATGACTCTGACATTGCCAGGTGAACTTGACAACTGGCACTTTGCACTGACTAGTTCAGAGACGGTGGCTTCAAAGGGCAGCCCTGGCCCCCTCTCGTAACGCTTTCTGCCAGTTCTGTGATTGCTCAGCCGAAGGCTTAGCATCTCAGAAAGAGATAATTGATCTTATTTCAAATATTCACGAGACAAAGTAAGTAGCACCACCCTCTTGAGATTCATCACACCTGTTACAACAGCCACCAACCGCTTCTCTCCTGCTGTTATCACCCTTCATTCCTCCCCGTAAATCAGGCCACAAATACTTGAGTATGTGTCTCAGAAGACCAGGACCCTTACTTTTTAAAAAACTTAATATCATAATAGTCTCTAAAATAGGAGGTACTATAATTGTTTAAAAACAAAAACAATCAATGACTTGGGGCCTATTATTTGTACCTTATTTCATTTTGGAATAAATTGTATTTTGGCTGCTACAATACTTAGATTTGTATGTGTTTTGTCCATTTCAGAATCACGGTAAATATGATAATGACCACTCAAATATACAAGCACTTGTTTCTCTTCCTGCAGTTTAGAATAATGGTATGTCTTGCATTTGGTGCTATCAGTTTTAACACAGTATACTATATAAACAATGTGCTTTAGGTACTGGAGAGATAACCACATTTAAGAGTAATGGCTGCTCTTCCAAAGGACCTGGGTTCAAGTCCTAGCTCCCACATGGCAACTCACAATTGTGTGGAACTTCAGTTTCAGGGCATCTGATGCCCTCTTCTGGCGTCCTTAGATACAAGGCACACATGGTGCACAGACAACATGTAGTCAAAAAGTCCCACATACAATAATAATAATAAACATACAAATTTTATATATACTTTGAACACATACTTAAGACATTTTCCTTTTTAAAAAGTTATGTCTTTCATATCTGTGTGTGAAGGTCAGAGAATTTGCAAGAGTTCTTTCTTCCCATCATACAGACCCTGGAGTTGAACTCAGGTCACCAGGCTTGTTAGCAAGCCCATTTACCTGCCAAGCCATCTCCTAGTAAGACATTTTCTGTCAGAATTTCCCTTATGTGGTGTGTGTGTGTTGGGGGTTAGCCACTCATGTGAAAGTCAGGTGTCATTCCCTAGGAGCTATCCACATTGTTTTTGGATACCAGGTCTCCTCCAGACCCAGAGATCTCTGAGTAGCCTAGGCTGGCTGACCAGCAGGCCCCAGGAATCTGCCTCCCCAGTGTTGGGACCACAAGTCCACACCACCATGCCTGACTCAGAATTTTCTTACTTTGAGGTTTGGATAATGAAGGCAAAGTAAAGGCTTCATAAAGTCATAAGGAAATTATGTTTTCCAGTCCTGTGTAGCTATGTGACATGTCACCTCACTCTGGACATTTCTGAGGGTCCTTTGTGCAAGTCTCTCTTCCATTTTTACCTAGGTTAAGCCACATCCCAGCTTTTCAATACCCAGACATAGGAAGAAAATATGAGCTGAGATTAAGGAACAAAGAAAGAAAGGCAAGCCCCTATCCTGTGTAAGGTAAATCTGAATCTAGAGGTAACACTTAAACAGGAGGCATGATGGGATGGGAGCAGGAGAGATGTCACAAGGGATTAGTAACCCAAGACTCCAAAGAGGGGACAGAGCCTCCCAGTGACTACAAAAAACCCAGGTCGTTTGAGTATGTGTTTATGAGCCCCCACACTCCTCCTAAATGCAGGACTACAAACATAGTCAGACCATTCTTTGTATTTTGTCTCTTCCTTTTAAGCCTGAATGACTATCTCTGCCAACTTTTAAAAAAGATTTATTTAATTTTTTATTTATATATGGGAGTGTTTTTTTCTGCATGCATGTATGTGCAACATGTGTATGCCTGATGCCTGCAGAGGCCAGAAAAGGGCTTCAGATCTCCTGGGACTAGAGTTACAGATAGTTGTGAGCCACCGTGTGGATGCTGGGAATAAAATCCAAGTCATCTGTAAGAGCAACAGGTACTCTTAACTGCTGAGCCAGCTCTCCAGCCCAAAATAATGAAAATTGTTTCTACATAGAAGTTTCTCTGGTAATGTCACGTTTTTTGCTATATACTCAGAAGAGAAGGCCAAACGAATCATTTTATTCTTTTCCAACAGACATCTGATAGTAATCTCTTCAAAGGCATTACTTTCTCCTAATTAAAAAATTATTTACTGTATGTATTTGTATGTGAATATTTGTTGTGATTACAGGTGGTCAAGTATGTAGAGGCCAGAGATCAACCTCATGTCATTCCCCAGAAACTTTCCATCTTTTTTGAGACATGGTCTCTAACTAGCTTGTGGGTTCAGTGAGTCCCAGTATGCCTGAGGATCCTCTGTGACCAGCTTTTTACCAGAGAGCTAGGGATCAGACTCAGGTCTTCATGGTTGCACAGCAAGCAGCTAACTGACAACCATCTCTCCATACACAAGAGCATCACTTTCTGTTATTACAACCGGTTTTGCTTTTTGTTCAGTGAGTGGTACAAGATGGAATAAAATTGATAACACTGAAAAACCCATAACTCAATTAAGTGTTCAGCCCTGTTGTTGGAATTTTTAAACAGGTGTCAGTTACCAATTCAATCACTCATTCTAGTGTGGTTTCAATAGACCTGAACCCCACCTTTCTTCAGTTGGCAATTGTCACGAAGGGTTGCAACAATGGTGACCCAAGACCAGAAGCGGCAGAGACTGTGGTTTCAGCGGCTGTCTAGAACACAAAGGGCACCATGCTCTAAAAAGAGGATAAATCATTTCCTGTCCGTGCTAACTGATGGTGACAGAGTCCCATGGGCCAGAACTGAGCAGCTTTGAGTCTCTCTCCTTAGTTTAGTAACAAACCAGATAATATTTGCAGGCGGCAGATTGAGATAAGGCATTTCTCAAACTGCCAAGAAATAAAATTAGAACGGCTGACTTTTAGCTGAAGTGCATCTGTGTCAGTTTGTGTGTGACGTGTGAATATATAGTCATTTCTTCTTCCCATCAGCCATTGGGAAGGGTAGGGGTGCACATGCACCTGTGTGCACACAGGTGTACATCTGGCTTTAATATCAAAAAGGTTGCCCTCTTCTAGGCTTCTCAGGCAGTGCATGCACATGGCACACATATGCAGGCAAAACAGACAGAGAGAGAGTCAGAGAGAGAGAGAGAGAGAGAGAGAGAGAGAGAGAGAGAGAGAGAGAGAGAGAGAGAGAGAGAGAGCCTGAGTTCAGACCCTAACTCATCCAGCTCCATGACCTTAGACGAGTTTCCTTCCCTTTCTAAGGATGTGGACTTCCTTCTGTTCAATTTGCCAGGCCATGGTGTGGGTGGGATCTTTGGGCAAAGGTTAAGGACTGCTGGTGCCCAGTACAGACTGGATATTCCACTAGCACTGTCGGGCCTGGCCCTGTTCCTCCCTGTCCTTTCCCCTGGTGCTTTAACTAAATGTTCTACACATTTGCTGTGGCAGCTTCCAAACTTTCTCCAGCTGCTCTTTGTTCCCTGGAGCTTCCCAGCTGCTACATCTCATCTTTCCTTGGTCCTGAGCTCTGCAGCTTTCTATAGAAGTAACACCCTCCTCTTGGGTATGCCTCTGTTTAACTCAGAATCCTCCTGCCTCTCTTAGATTTCTTTGAAGCCTCTTAACTTTGCCCACTTACTCTCCCTCAAGGAGAGTACTAATTTGTAAATGCGTATCTTGGCCTGAGCTGCCATTGACAGAGGTGGTCAACCACCTGAAGCAAAGGGCATGCCATCAGGCCCTGTGTCTCCTCCCAA
The DNA here is from genome assembly GCF_943737965.1 of Phodopus roborovskii. Taxonomy (NCBI): domain Eukaryota; kingdom Metazoa; phylum Chordata; class Mammalia; order Rodentia; family Cricetidae; genus Phodopus; species Phodopus roborovskii. The sequence goes on along the minus strand of NW_026126598.1, from coordinate 11,146,200 downwards.
CAGAGCCATGTAGCAAATATCCAGTATACTAAGACTTAATAGTAAAGTGATTGTAAAATATCAGTTGGGGGGGTACTGTTCATTCCTGCATAATTCAGGCTGACCTTGAACTTCTGAAATTCCCACTGTACCAAGTGCTGGAATTACAAGTGTGTTCCACTACATCCAATCCTCGTTTATAATTTTGTTGAAAGTAGAGCTCAGGGCTAGAGAGATGACTCGGTGGTTAAAAGTGCTTGCTGCTTCTGCAGAGGTTTCTGTTCACAGGTGACTTAACAACTACCTGTGACTCTAGTTCCAAGAGATCCAGTACACTCTTCTGACCTCTGTGGGCATCTGCCTGCAGGTGCAAAGATAAACAAAGTAGGTGCACAGATATACACAAAATGATAAATGAATAAAATTAACTTCTTTTCTGTAAGTAGGGCTGTAGCACTTGGGAAATGGAGGTTCAAGGTTATCCTGGGCTATATACATAATGAGTTCCTGGCCAGCCTGGGTTACATGAGACCTTGTCTCAAAAACCAAACAAAACCCAAGAAACACAAATCTTTTGTTTTTAATCTTCTTTTGTCCTTTACTGTTAGATTTTTGTCCTGTCTTTCTGGAATGGGCGGTGGGCTGAACAGAATAATGTTTTATTCCCTGTTGCTACCATCTGCTTATAACAACAGGCATACATCACTGACACTGCTGGAGGATGGGAACCCAGAACAGGATTTACGAGGTGGACATGCAGGTGCCAGCAAAAGCTGCATTCCTTCCAGGCGCTTTGGGGAGGTCTCGTTCCAGCCTGTGCCAACTCTGCCAGGCTATACTTGTCATCTGGCCAGGCCCCCACATCTCCCTGTCCTCCCAATCTCAGCTTCTGTGCCTGAGCTCTCTCCTGACTCCCTCTTGGAAGGACTCCTGTGCTTCTCTTGAGCATTCTAATGACATTAGTCCCACCTAGATGGTCCAGGAGTCTCTCACTGACTCACAGCTGCAATGTCACTTTCCTGTGTCAGTTCATGTATTCACAGGTCTCAAGATATCTTTGGGGGCTATTAGTCTCCACAGGTAGCAATGTGTGTGTTTAAAAAAAAAAAAAAAGCCTGTGAATGCATCTCATTGCTTTTTTGTCGTTGAACTTAGTATAGAAACACAGGAATCATCCAGTGGAGGAGTAAAAACTATTGGTTTCTCCAAAGAAGTAAAGGCAACACGTGTATGAATGCAGCCCTTAGGAAACTATGGATGAGGGAAGTGGCTTAGTGGATAAAGTGCCTTGTCATGTGAACATGAGGACTCAATTTTGATCCCCAGTACCCACATGTGTAGGGCCATGTGCTTGTAATCCTAGTGTTGGAAGGCCTAGGGCCTCGATGACCAGACAGCGTAGCAGATTTAGCTCCAGGCCAGTGAAAGACCCGGCCTCAAAAACTGAGCAGAGAACAAGTGAGGAAGACACATGCACACACACATTCACGTGAACATGTACATATTCCAGACATACAACATGTCCATGTTAGAAATTACACTGTTTTGTTTTGGGACAGGGTCTTGCTTTGTGATTTTCTGTGGTGATAATTTGCACAGAGCCTTCCTAAGAATCCTAACCAATGTTCTTCGTCTTTTTCTCTTTCCTCCAATGGCTGTTTCCTGACCTCCTGTCTACCCAGGATTTGCGCAAGCAGGTAGCACCACTGCTCAAGAGCTTCCAAGGGGAGGTAAGCAAAGCTTTATGCTCACTTTATACTCAAGCCACATTTTGTGTGTGTGTGGGGGGGGGGTTGTTTTGTTTTGTTTTCTGTTTGGTTTTTCTAGACTGGGTTTCTCTATGTAGCTTTAGAGCCTGTCCTTGAACTTGCTCTGTAGACCAGGCTGGCCTCGAACTCACAAAGATCCAACTGCCTCTGTCTCCCGAGTGCTGGGATCAAAGGTGTGTGCCACCACTGCCCGGCTTAAAGATTTATTTTTATGTGTGTTGGTGTTTTGCCTGCATGTATGTCTGTGTGAGGGTGTCGGTCCCCTGGAACTGCAGTTACAGACAGCTGTGAGCTGTGGTGCTGGGAATTGAACCTGGATTCTCTTGAAGAACAGCCAGTGCTCTTAACTGCTGAACCATCTCTCCAGCCTGTGTTACTTTTCTTACTTCTCTGACAAAATACCTGACAAAGACAACTTAAGGAAGGAATGTTGATTGTGGCTCACAGTTTGAGGGTACAGTCAGTAGTCCATCATGGTGGGAAGGGATGGTGACACCCTCACTCAGGAAGCAGACAAATGAATGCTGGCGCTCAGCTCACTTCTTTTTATTCAGGCCAGGTGAGAAGCTGTGGATGTGGGGTTCCCTACTTCCTGAAACACCCTTCCACCCTCCACTTTCCCTGATGTCTCAAGGGACACCTCACTCTTCCCCACAGACAGGCTGTTCAGATGAAAGTAGATCAGAAATACCTTTAGAAGAAGCCAATAATAACTGTTGTCTTTGATTGAAAAGTTTGAAATTTTATAATCATAACGATTACATGTAATTATTATGGCAAAGTCATCAAATTTAACTCATGTTGAAATTAGATTGATTGATTGCTGTGCTTAATTTTCTGTTTCACAAGCCCAGACAATTAATTGGAAGCGGGAGTTAACCTCATCGTTCAATCTAACTTGAATCATGTCTACTCCAACAGTAATTTAAACAATCCCTCACAGCCAGGCCTGGTAGAACACTTTTATAATCCACCCAGCCCTTGGGAGACTGAGACAGGAGGATTTTGTCTTAGATTTCAGCTCCATAGTGCATTCCAGTTCAGCCTATGCTATATATGACAAGACCTTGTCTAATACAAACAGACATATTCACACGGGGGACGTACAGAGGTCAGATCTCATGGCACTGGAGTGATACGTGGCTGTGAGCTACCATGTGGGTGCTGAGAATGGAACTCTGGTCCTCTGCAAAAGCCATAGATGTTCTTAACTAACCTGAGCCATCTCCACAGCTCTTTAATCTTTTTGATCTTCTGAAGCTGTGATGTATTTCTCTACTTTCATTCTTTACATTCTCTTAATCTTTTTTTTTTTTTTTTTTTTTTTTTTTTTTTAAGTAGTAAAATGGTTTATCAACTGTGTGCTTTTTTGGTGGGGGGATGGAGAGAGAGTTGACATAGGGTTTTTCTGTAGCTTTAGAGTCTGCTCTGGAACTCACTCTGTAATCCAGGCTGGCCACAAACTCATAGAAATCCATCCACCTGCCTCTGCCTCCCAAGTGCTGGGATTAAGGTCATGCACCACCAACACCCAGCATGTGTGTTGTTTTTTGAATTATAAATATTTACTATTACTATGTGAACTATACTGTTGTGCTTTTTAAAAGCTGCTGCTTAGCTCAAATTTTCCACACTTTAATTTATCTTTTAATAAGATCTTGAACTTTCATCTAAGATTTTTTTTTCCCCCAGGCTCCACACTAGTGCTGCCTAAGCCAGTAGCTCCCTGGCCCTACACCTTCCAGGCCACACCTTCATCAGAGGAGACAAGGAAGTACATTGCTTAGCCAAGGGATCATAATCCTTATAGAGAGCACCAAGGATAAGGCCACCAAAGTCCCACTTGGGGACCCCATGAACTTCTTGGGCTTACAAACTAAGTATAGGCAAGAAGCCTGGGTGACCCCAGAGCACCACAACACCAGAGTCTCACCCCAAATGGACAACGATGTCCACATAGCTATACAGGCGGAGTTCCAACTTCCACAGTCTTTGTACCCCCTCCCCTGTGACTCCTGAAAGCAAAGGCCATGTGCAATTGGAGCAGAATTGTATGCAAACATCTGGGAACAAGAGGAAGTGACTGAGGGTGCAGTTACTTCCAAAACTCCTTCTGTGATGGAATACCAATTTTTATGCTCAATCTTGAGGGTCACTTGCAAGTTGTTATGGCTGCTCTGATGAAAATAATAGCAGTGATGCCAGGAGCCAAGCACTATACAACACAGAGTGCACACAGTGCTCTCTAGCAGAGTTCTGTCAGCCATCGATGGGGTAAACAGAAAACTCCATTAGAAAATAGAAAATGAACAAGTCCTAACTGCTCTTCTGAGACCACTATAACCTTGAGGTCAGAATCAGACAAGAACAGAACAAGAAGGAAAATCAAAGTCACTCTTATTTAGTTGTAAATAGATAATTAAGGAGCTCCAAGAAAGGTAAGTGGAAGCCACTAACTAGACTTGGCATATCCCTAAAATACTGTTTTATTTAATAGCAGAAGATAGTGTTAATGTTACTTTATAACATGGCCAGATGAATAGAGAATTACCATTTCACTAACTATAAGAACATATTTTGATAAAAATCTACTCATGAGGGCTAGTTAAGAGCAGCTCTTGCAGAGGACCTGGGTTCAATACCCAGTGTCTACATGACAGCTTGTAATTAACTGTCCTCCAATTCCAGGGGATCCAGAATTCTTTTCTTCCTTCATAGGTATCAGCCATACATATGGTATACGGACATAGTCTCAAGTACAGACATACATGAATAAAATAAATATCTTTAATTTTTTATATGATTAAACAAAAATTAACAAGCTATAATTAGAAAGAACCCTTTTTAACCTTGTAAGAATTGCCTATGGACTACAACAACACTCATCAAACCTACTTGTGTTAATAACAATTTCTTTACAACCAAAAACTGAGAACATGGCTCAGTATAGAGTACTTGTCTAGAATCCCTCAGTGAGGGGCAGAGTGGGGCAGGGTTATGGCTCAGTTGTAAAGATCTTTCATGGGTGCATAACGCCCTAGATTTGATCCCCAGCACCGATAATAAGACAAATAGTAAATAATTAAAGTTAAACTTAACCCTGAAGACAAATTCAAAAAATTGAAAATAATAAATCAAAGGATGACAACCTAAGTTGTTGCATAGTTGGAGTCCATGGCCAAAAGAGTGCTGCAGCACACAGTGACAGCCCTTACAACACTGTACTTGCAAGAGACAGCGTGTGAATTTGTTTATGAGTTTGGTGCAGCTGTGTCTGTCTTTTTGTATATTTGCAATATTTGCTTCAGAACAAAATAATCATTTCTAATTACATAGCAAAAGCTGCTTGGCTTTTGTTTGCTTGATGTGTTTGTGATAGGGTCTTATGTAGCCCAGGTTGGTTTACTCACCATATAACCAAGGAAGACCTTGAATTCCTGGCCCCCCTTTCCTCCACTTTCCAAGTGTTGGATGGGACTCTTAAACGCTAGGCAAGTGCTCTCTTCACTGAGCTACACCCCAGGCCCCATCATCAGTTTTAATTTGCCCAGAAAAGTCAGGCGCTCAGGTAAAGCTATAGACTTAGACATGCTGACAAGGAAGGCAAATGGTTATCACATTCTTAAGTGTCCACCACTGACCTCATGTGGGGTCAGGTAGGGAAGAAGTGTCCTGTCTGTTGCAAGGTTCATGGGTGACTCCCTGTAACAAAAGACAGATGGGTAAGAGAAGGGGTACAACACTTAGTGAAAGCTTACCCTCAGAAGCAAAGACCGGAGCTGACACAGGAGGGTGCAGAGTTCAAGGCCAGCCTGTTGGAGCAGGGTGAATGGAGAGCCAGCCTCCACTACATAGTAAGTTTCAAAAAAGCTGCATACATTTATTATATGCAGTGTTTTTCATACATATTTATATATTATGTATGTTAAATATTATGTTATTATAAAGATGTTGTTTTATACAGGATCACATGTGGCCCATGCTAACTGGCTACATAGCCTGCAATTCTAGCACTTGGGAGGTAGAAACGAGGATCAGAAGTTCAAGGCCATCCTTGGGTACATAGCAAATTTACATTCAGATTGGGCACATGGGACCCTGTCATAAAACTAATTTTTTAAAGGATCAGAGACATCATAGGGCCTGTAGAGAGAAAGTTCCAGGGACCTTGAGGACAAGACACAGGAACACCTTCTCCTATTGTGGCCTTCTGCCCTGGGCCCTTCTTCAGTAGTGGAAGGGACCACTGTGGTTAAGGTGGCAATGGGAATGGTGCATTTTAACGATCTTAGAGCAAAACTCCAAGGCCCGACCAGCACAGGGTCCTCCTGGAGGTTGGCCGGGTGATGGCTCAATTAGAGGCGCGCGGGACTGTGTTGAGGCAAGTAGGCCAGCTCTGTAATTGAAAGCACATTTTCCCCTCCGAAGCTGCAGCTGGTTTAGCTCTGCTCATGCAGAAAAGGATATAACCTTGCATAACATAGGAAATGAACGGTTGAGAGAGAAGCCAAATTCAATTTTAGTCAGATATGTTGAGGCCGAGCCCATGATCTATGGGAGCCGGGGCCTGAGCAGCTCGCATGTGGAAAGGCGCGCACTCAGCACTCTATTAATCACGGCCGCCCGCCTGGCGCTGCCGCCCCTGTGTACAGGGGGCCACTGCGCCCGCGCTCCTCCTCAGTGCTGGAGAGCAGCCAAGCACTCCAGAAGTTAACCTCTTAAAGACCCGGAGCTGCTTTCTGTTGAATAAATGTAATTTTGTGGTCAGAAATAAATGCTTGTGATGTAGCAGGGAGCTTTGAAAACAACAGCGAGCCAAAGCTATTACAAATTGCTCCGTGTTGGGGAAGTCAACAGCACACATCAAAATTCCGCGTGTAAGGCAAATTGATTTCGGCCCAGAGCTCTGCAGCTATTCAATAAAAGTCCTATTAAACCATTGTGTGTAATGAACAATCCAGAGCAAATCTAATATTTTCAGAGGGTAATTATTTTTAACGTCCTCTCGGTAGCCATCACTAGATTTCTTGGATGTTTACAGTGGGTATCCAAGTGGGGTGTGCTCTACCCAGCTGTCATTTGGTCTCTGAGCTGGGAAACCCCTGTGCATCCGGCTCCCAGCTGCCTAGCAGGCACCTGGCAGTCTCCTTGTGCCTAGAGTTAAGTGAGGACCAGCCAGGCTCCTCCAGGAGGATATTCAGGGGCTCTGGTGTCTTCTCAGAGGCAGGCACATAGAAGATGCTTGAGAAGTTTTGTTCAGCCTGACCTGTTGGAAACAGTCAAAAGAGAGCTTAGAAAGCCTGAGTGAGGGTGATGTAATATTGGTAGTGTTCACCTAAAACCTCAGGCAACAGAAAGTCAGATCCTGTGTGATCCAGAGACCCATGTCATCACCCAGGGGAACCCGGGCAGACCTGGCACCTTGGGACATGTCAGTTTTATTTTGGCTTCTTGATCATGTGGAAATCAGACTCTTTATTACTTGGTGATTCTGACATCTAAGCAAGGCTCACCCCAGCCCTACCGCTGTTCAGTTCATGGTGGATTTTTAACCCTGCCTCATCAAGCCACAACTCTCCAAGTCAGTGTTCTGTCTTCTAGAATATGAGTTCTCAAAGACAAGGTCCTCTGTCCTTTCTTTGATTCATTGATATCTGTGTGCCAAGCCATGCCTGAACTAGGCCTTGATGTGCAATGGCAGAAAGATTCGTGTGGATAGTGTTTTCACAGAGTTTAATGGCAGTGTGATCTGTGTCCCATGTTACACAGTACTTAATACAAAGTAGACCCTCATTGTATAAAGGATGCAAGAAAGAGAAATTGATGGATGGATGGATGGATGGTCAACTGGATAAGTGGGTAGGTGGGTTTGGAAGAGTTTATGGACGTGGTTGTGTGTCTAGATAGATGAATGGATAAAGGGGAATGAATAGATGTATGATAAAACAGATGGAGGGTGCTGGATGAATGGGGATGGGTGAATGATTTGATAGATTAATGGGAATGGATGGATGGATGATTAAGTGGTTGGATGGATTAGATGGGTTTATAGAGAAGGTACATGAAATGGAATAAATAGATAACTGAATGGATTTGGATTGGCAAGGAGGCATGCATCAAACAGAAAAATGGTGTTCTAGTTTATTTTTTGTGATAGCCAACCATGACCAAAAGGAACCTGGGGAGAAAAGGGTTTTATCTTACTGCTTGCAGTTGATCATAAAGGGAAGCCAGGACAGGAACTCAAAGGAAGGAACCTGTAGGCAGAAACCATGGAAGAGTGCTGCTTACTGTCTTGTTCTGTGTCTTTTTCAGCCTGAATTATTGAACCCAGGGTCACCTGTCCAGTGGTCACACTACCCACAGTGGGTTGTGTCCTTCCACATTAATCATCAATCAATAACATGCCCCACAGTCTTGTCTACAGGCCAGTCTTATAGAGGTATTTTCTCAACTGAGGTTCCTCTTCATAAATGATTCTAGCTTACGTCAAGTCAACAAATTTCTAGCCAGTATGATAGATAGATAGATAGATAGATAGATAGATAGATAGATAGATAGACAGACAGACAGACAGACAGACAGACAGACAGACGGGACAGATGGATGGGAAGATGTGACACCTACCTGGATAGAAGTAACACCTCTACTATATAAAATTAAAAACATGCCCTGTCAGTGAAAAGGCTTTATCTTCTGTCAGCTTCTGTACTTAATCCAGCTCATGGCTATCAGGATAAGAATACTAGACCTAAAGTTAGATAGTTTAAGCCTCAGTACCCCTAACTTTGACCTTGGCCAAGTCAGCTGACCTCTCAATGCCCCTGCCACCTCAAATGATGAACATGAGGGCTCAATGGAATAGATTTGGATGAGAATTAGAAACAGTGTTTATAAACCTGGCATGGTGGTAGCACATGATCCCAGCATCAAGAGGATCAGAAGTTCTAGGACATCCTCAGCTACCTAGAGAGTTCCAGGCTGGCCTAGGCTATAAGAAGGGGGCTTGAGAGAAGAGGGAAGTGTGGGAACAAAGGAAAAAAAGAAAGGAAACAGTAGTTGGGCATAAAAATAAACTGATACTACTTCCCTTACAAGCCTAAAATGACTTGGCTTTAATTTAAATTTAATTAATTAAAATTAATACTAGTCACATAAATTTTCTCAAACACGGTCAAATTTCATTCAGTAGCAGGCCTGATTCTACAGATATTCCTTTGCAAAAGCTACATCTGCATGTTCATTAGGTTTTTCCCAGTGTCTCTTTGACTCATGAATGAGACTGACCCCAAGGATTAAATGGCCCAAAAGTCAGGATTCCAGAATGAACTTGAGCAGAGATCACTTAAAAACATGATAAGCGGCTGGGGTTTGGCTCAGTGGTAGAACCCCTGCCTGGAATCCCTCAGTGAGGGGCTAGTGTGTGTCTCAGTGGTAGAGCCACCAGCCCAGCATGTGTGAAATCATGAGTTCAATCCCTAGCACTTCCAAAACTAAAACACGCTTTCTGCCATTGGATGATCTCATTGTTCTTGTCAAACTAAATAGTTCATCATGATGTATTTCTTGTTGTCTCTGCTTACTCTTCATTGATCTATGTGGCTTTCCTTATGCCAATGCCACAGTTAATGTGGTTTGTGGTAATTTGTCAACTAGAAAGTGTAAGTCTTCCAACTTTTTCCAGTTTCAAGATTTTTTTGTTTGTTTTGAGGTCTTTGCATTTCCACACAGAGTTCAGGATCAGTCTATCATTTTCAGCAATGAAGCCAGTTGGGATTTTGGAGTGCAGTGCCTTGAATCTGTAAATCAACTTTGTGGCTATTACCTTTGTCATAATATTAAGTCTTCAATTCAGCAAAGACCTCCATTTTATTTAGTTTTTTTTTTTTTTTTTTTTTTTTTTTTTTTTTTTTGCAGTGTTTTATTGTTTTCAGAGAAAATTTCATACTTTTTAAAGAAATTTGACAATTTATGTTTAGAATGTATTTTTCTTATTTCTTCCCTTCCTCTCTCTTTTATTCCTCTCTCACCAGCTAAGTCTACCTGGCCTGGAACTCAATGTATAACTCACAGAGATCAGCCTGCCTCTGCCTGCTAGTGCTGGGATTAAAGGCATGTGACAATGTGACACTGTACCCAGCTTTGCAATGTATCTTGATCATATTTGTCCCAAGTCTGCTCTTCCCAGTCTTCCTCAGACCTTTAACACTTTTACTTTCCCTCTGAAATGTCCTCCTCCTTTCTTTTCTTTTTTTTTGGTTGTTAATGTCCACTGACTCCAGTAAGTGCCATCTGAGTGTGTGTATGGGGCCATCCTGTGGAGCTTGGGCAATCTACCAATTGGCCCTGCCCCCAGAGTAAAATGATTCCTCCCTCCCCCAGAATTTATCAACTGCCAATGGCTGGGATTAAAGGCATGGACCATCACTGCCCAATTGGAATTGTTTTTCTTAATGTCACTTTCAGGTGCTTACTGTTAGTGTTATAAAGAGAAGTGACTTCCGTCTGTGCATGGTGCTGCACATCTGTAATCCTAGTCTCACTCAGGGAGGGTTAAAGGCAAGAGGACTGTGAGTTTGAGAGTAGCTTAGGCTGCATAGTGATATCTTACCTTAAAACTGCAGAAAAGGACGGATTTTTGTATATTGTTCTTACATTGTGAAACTTTGCTTAGCATTGTGATTGTCTGTGTGACATAAGGTCTCCGATGTCCTAAGCAGGCCTCTAACTCACTATGTAGCCAAAGGCGACCATACACTTCTGATGCTCTTGCCTCCACCTTCCCAGTGCTAAGATTACAGGCATGTACTACCATGACCAGTTTATCAGGTGCTGGGGATAGAACCCAGGGATTTATGCATGCTGGACCAGCACTCTACCAACTGTTTTACTACCTCAGGCAGCTACTCCTCTGGGAATACTTTTCCATATCCGTTCCATGTTTTTTCTAAAGCAAAAGTCCTCTGCTAGGTGGGGATTGTGAAGCCCCTCACTTTGTTTTCATGGTGGGAATGAAGGAATGAATAAACTAGTGAGTGAGGCATGCAGTGGGCCCCTACTGCCTCTGCACAGAGCCTGATCACAGCAGACTCCTGCTGTTGGTGTTGTGCTCCATCCTCTGTAACTTCCCTTGCAGTTCTGGTTGAGCTTACAGGCAGCAATCCTCCAGCCTCACAGTTCTTCAGCTGCATGCTGAAAATGGAATGTCAGTGGTGGTGTAAGGGTCCTGTGAACAGCGCAGTGAGGATGTTAATTACCAGTTTGATTGTCTGCACTGTTCTTCCTCTGGTGTTTGCCTACACCTCTGCTGTGGTCTCTCACTCATACCCATTTCAATCTTGATGGCAACATCTTTTTTTCAGATTTTTGCTAAAACACACTTTCCTCATCCAAAAATAGACAGATAACTTGGGCTAGAAACATGGCTCAGACAGTAGTGGCACTTGCCAGAAAGCCTAATGACCTGAATTTTATCCCCAGAACCCCCATGATAGAGGGAGAGAGCTGACTCCTACACAATATTCTCTGGCCTGTACATTCAAAAAACAAACTTCTTTTGTCTTTTAGAGAAAGAAAGTGAGGCTTTCTCTTGCAGCGCAGACTTTCAGTTCAGCATGTAGACAAGAATGATCTTGAACCCCATGCCTTTTGCCTCTACCTCCCATGTGCTGGAGCAGCAGGGGTTGTACCACCATGGCCAGGACCATGGGAAAAGTTATTTTTGCTGCTGATTGTTATAGCTCTTTCATATACAAATTGATTTGTTATCTATATATAATTCTCAGAACTTCAGCTGTACAGTCTGCTTTGAATAAAAGAATCACAGCTTCCTAAGGCAAGCCAGCATCACAGAAGAATAAACAGCCCAATTACTCTGGAAGCATTATATTACTTTCCTTAGACAGGGTTTCTCTGTATAGCTTTGGAGCCTATCCTACCTAGCACTCACTCTGTAGACCAGGCTGGCCTTGAACTCACAGAGATCTGCCTACCTTTGCTGGAATCCATCACTGGCACTGCATAAATTGGGTGTGGAGTCGTACTCTCTGATATTATCACTCCTGTAATAGAGGCAGGAGAATCAATGATCCCAGCGCTTGGGAGGCAGAGGCAGGCAGATCTCTTTGACTTCGAGGTCAGCCCGGTCTGTTCCAGGATAGCCAGGGCTACACAGAGAAATCCTGTTTCAAAAAGCAAAACAAAATCCACTATCATATTTGACTACATGTCAAATTCAAGACCATTCTGGGCTACATAAGAAGACAAAAGGAAGAAATGTATAGTGGAAGTGTCTGGGCATGTTGCTGGAGGTGGGTTGGGTGTCTCGTTTGTAGAACAGTGCCTAGATGTGTGTGATGGGAAACTGTTTTCAGTGGCTGTGAACAACCAAAGGCTATCATTATACCGTGTCCCAAAAAACAGGTGCTTATGCCACAAATAGCCCTTTCCATATTAACTGGCTTCAGAATGATGTGAGACAAACTTCCAGACCATCAGCTCTCTCCTGCAGGTGAAACAGTTGCTCACTGAATTTGGGTTTCCATTCTGAGAAAGAATATAGGAGCTGCAGCAAGAATCGCCCTTTCAGGAATCTCCTGAGGTGGGGAGTCTGGTCTGTAGCTCTAGCTCTCTAGACAAGACAGTCTGGTCCCCTATGCTGGTGGGAGTGGCCTCAATTTATAGGTGGATGTGAGCCCAGCCCCAGGGATCAGTAGAACATTCCAATGAGGCGCCTTCGAGGCTGAGTGGAAATTGCTCAGTACTCCCAAGAACAGGGAGTGACTGGGCGTGGCTGAAGGGGGAGGCATGGCAGAAGGTGATCCCCAAACAGAACAAGAAGCTCACGGAGGACAGTTTTTACAGGTGACCAGGGCCTGTGTGATCTCATGATCCAATCTAGTCTGGTCCTCACAGTGGTACCTGTCTTAACCTCTTGATCGTTTTGCTATTATGGGATGGGAACAATAGAATTACCACCTCAGTCCCATGAGTACACAAAGGAGCCAGAGGGTATCACCTGGGAACCTGATTCCACACTCTGCCTTTAGACCTCACCCAAAGAGTTAGACCTCACCCAAAGAGCTGCCGTGCATTTGTGTCACCACCTGGGTACATAGTGACAGACCAATAAGGATGGGATGGCATTGGGTTTCTTTCTGCCTCCCTCTTTGAATTATAAAGGGTCCAGACAAGAGTACGATTCCCTTCATAGACACCTGCAGGCTTGGTCTTACAGGGAACAGAGTCACTATCACTTGGTCCTTGTCTGTGTTGGACACTGTTAGGTCGCTGACTGTGTTAGATCCCTTACTTGCTCAGCCCTGGCAGGTGAGGTTTCTCACTTCTAGCCGCTGGCAGTCAGCCCCAAAGTTCTACCACTTCCTCCCAACCCTGCTCTTCCCTGGAACTCTGCCAGCCAGAGGGAAGTCTGGACTGAAACTAGAGGAAGTGGGCTAGGGCATAGGTATTTTTCTGCCTTGCCTGGAAATGCCTGAGAAGACTCAGGTGAAAACCTGGAAACAGAAAGTGCTGCTGCGTGCAACCCTGGCTGTGAACAGTGAACAGGAACAGCCGCCCAGGAAAGATGAGCTGGGGACTGGGGCAGATTTCAGAGCAGCAGCCGTGGGGAGGGGCAGAAGGGGATCACAGAGACTGTCAGAATGCTCAGAATGCCCTGATTATTCAAGATGGTTTAGGAAGGCTTACCAAGGGAACTGGCAGCCTCAGCTAGGAACTCAGCCTCCCTTAAACCTCGTGGGCTGGGGATGTGGCTCGGCTGGACAACATTGACCAAGAATATGTGAAGTCGTGGGTTCGACCCCCAACACTGAATAAACTGGACATGGAAGCACATTCCTGAATTCAAGAGTAGCCTGAATTACATGTGAGACCTTTCCTGGAAGGAAAGAAGGGGGGAAAATAATGTCTGATCTACTTACTTCATGGATGACTTAAACTTACTGCCTACCCTGTCTTGGGACTGAGTTTGAACTTGCTGTGTTTGTGTTAGAGTCAAAGAAAGACCCTGGAACCACAGACTCAGAATTGGTTTCCTGGTGCTGCCAGAGTGGTTAGACACAGAAATGATTGCCTCACAGTCCCGAGACTAAAGGACAAGGTGAAAGTCTGAACAGGGCTGCTTCCTTTTGGAGGACAGGCAGTGGCAGATGATATTTCCTGGTATGTAGAAGCAGCATCCCAGTCCCTGGCTTCCTCTCTCAGTGATGTGGGTCATGACCAAAACCAAGCTGTAAACACATGGGACAGGAAGTTCGCTTAGTTTTTATTCTAAAAGGAGTGGTGGTTCTGCGACATCTCACTGGTGTCTTAGGCCCCATCTACCCTTTCCTTTTGAGAATCTTGCTGACTTGGTTCTCAACAAGCAGGCAAGGCTGGCTAGCCAGTAAGCTCCTGGGATCCTCCTGTCTCAGCCTCCCCAGTACTGGGATTACAAGCTTTCAGCACTGTGCCCCCACTTACTTACATAGGCATTCTGGGAATCAAACTCAAGTCCTGTGTTTGCAAATTTGCCATCCTAGCCATCCGCCCAGCCCCCAAGCTACCCCTTTTATAATGTCCTGCTAGGTTCAGGTACAAATTGCTGACTTCCAGTTAACTTTATCACCTCAGAACCTGACCATGTACATGGCTGTGAGGGGTTAGGAGTCGTTTTTGTTTAGTTTTATTTTGTTTCTGTTTGTTGTTTGGTTTGAGGGGGTTTCTTTTGTTGGGGGTGAGTTGTTTTTCAAGACAGAGTTTCTATATTTAACAGCCTGGCTGTCCTGGAACTCAATCTGTAGAGCAGGCTGGCCTCAAAGTCAGGAGTCCACCTGCCTCTGCCTCCAGTGCTGGGATTAAAGGTGTGCCTGTCCACCAGGGGTTAGGACTCTTAGGTGGTTCCAGAGATACAATTTAGCGCACACACACACACCCTTATCTTAGACGTGTAAACAACTTCCACAAAGATCTGGAAGGATCAGGACTCTCCCCACAGCTTGGTCTACTACAAGGGATGCTGCTTTCATAACCTTTAGTAAGAGTACCTGGGAAAGGCAGGTGCCTTCCTGGCCTGTGCTCAGATGGTTTCTGGAGCCAGTGTGGGGATCAAGGTACAAAGGCAGCTAGGTGTATAAGAGGTCCATTCTACAGGTGAGCCAAACATGGTATTGGAACTTTTCTCAGCGCTTCTCAGCAGGAGGATCCAGAGTTCAATTTCATTTATAGCTACATTGAAAGTTCGAAGCAAGCATGAACTACAGGAGATCTGGACAGACAGGAAAAGGAGTGTTTGTCTTGTGGATTTTTTGGGACACCCCATGCCCAAATTACATTTTTTTTATTTTATGAAAGGGAGAATAGAGTCTGGATTTTAAACAAGTGACTTGAGATATTGACTTTGGAGTATGGCCTGTTAGAAGCTGCTGCTGTCTCCGCCTGTTGTGTTAGATCTCCTGAGACCTAGGAGCCTGTGTCCCCCACTCTTCAGCAATCCACCCTCCTTTCTCAGATTACTCTCAGCCCTTAACAGACTGTTGCCTAGCCCAGGCCAGAGGCCCTATAATTAAGACCCATCTTTTGCTTCTTTAATAACACGGGAGAGAGAGTGCTCCTGAGTAAGGCCAGCAGGAGACTGTAATTCCAGATCCTCTTCCTGTGCCGGTATGAATTTAGTGCATGTGAAGTCTTGCTGCTTCAGGAGCGAAAGCAGGCTGTTGGCTTGGCACCTGTGTGCTGGAGGTAAATAGCATAACAAGGTGGTCTGACAATAGAAGCTCCTTGGATGAGTGTTCAGTCTACTTGGGGTTTCCTATTTCACCTTTCTGTGATTGTGTAGGCATCGGCTGAGGGAAATGAGCTGAGCTGGGGCATTTCCTAAGACACACCACAGACACAGAGCCTCCCCCAGTACTGGAAACCC
The DNA here is from genome assembly GCF_943737965.1 of Phodopus roborovskii. Lineage (NCBI taxonomy): Eukaryota > Metazoa > Chordata > Mammalia > Rodentia > Cricetidae > Phodopus > Phodopus roborovskii. Next base: position 11,130,534 of record NW_026126598.1, on the reverse strand, counting down.
CAGCAATGTCCTTAACTTACCTTGTTCTGTGCCTCATCCTGACTCAGCATGCTCCAGTTTTTCCCATTGGTCACTTCTCAATGCCTTTCACTTGTCCTCTGGAATGAGAACAGAAAGATACAAATGGTCTACCTTCCCCAGCCTCTTCCTGGGTATATTCTACTGTGGTACATACAGAAGTGTATACTGTGATGTTTATAGATGCTGTCCTCCTCCGTGTACAGGGATGGCCTCTTGGATTCTGAGCAGACTTGCTCATCCAGAGTCATTGCCAGTGAGTCCCATGTGTGTATCTGTGTTTTCTCCCTAAGCTCCTTGCTTACTGCTCCTATGTCCGTGACTTGCTATAGCCTTATCAATGAGATCTTAACTTTGGTTCCACACTAGAACATAAGCAAATATATGAGGTAGGAGACTTAGGGGTTCTAGGCTACCTCAACACATTTTGAATTTCGAATTATCTCTTGTCTCCTTTCCTTTCAGATTGATGCACTGAGTAAAAGAAGCAAAGAAGCAGAGGCAGCCTTTTTGACTGTGTACAAGAGATTAATTGATGTTCCAGGTAAGTCACGCCATTGGCTAGCTAGTGAGGAGCTTATTATGTTTGCTTAGTTGTGAATGTTACTGTTTTTAGTTTTTCTAAGGTGAATGGATCACTCAAGTAGCTTCCCTGGGGGAGGGGGGGACAAGGGAATGTGAATTCTTTAGAACCCAGACTTTGGGTAAGCAGGAAAATGCAATGTGTGTGTAATCCCAGGCCCACTAGCTGATTCTTTTGTAAGCACAGAAGCCCATGCCTATAACCATGCTGCAGAATGTCTGTGTCACAGGGAAGTGTAGAGGGTGGTAAGTGCTCTGCAGAGATCTCCCAGTTGCAGATGCCATCTGCAGGACCTTAGGAATGGTGCTAACAGCATACCATGTGTACTTCACTCCCCTCCAGGTCACAGGGGATCATTGGCTCCTGGGAAAATATGTTTCACTGAAGGGTTAAAGCTGGCAGTCCCATTCACTATGACTAAATATTTGAGTAGCATCTTCTTTTAAAGGAGTGCATTCAAGTTTAAGTGCTCCTTGTCAGGGATTCCTCAAGGAGATGGGTTTCTCATTCCTCAGCTTCCATGTGATTGAGAATCTGTTGGGACAGATGGACATGATCACATGGATCATAGCTCAGTCCTGGAAGAAAAGTCACAAAGCTATCTTCCTGTGCTGACAAGGAAACCAAAGTACGTCCCCAACACATACACACTGTAGTCACATGTTTGCCCTGTTTGATAATTGTGCAGACATCACCCGTATTAGATATGCCTTGACCAACAAAGCAGAAACTTCCATTTTGTGCCTGTACAGGTGTTCGAATTCCTTCCAAGAAGGGCCTGGTCTATAGCACTGTGTTCACCAGCAGCCACCCGGTCAATGCCACCAGTGGCTTTCCCCTTCTCTCGGAGCTGAACCAAATGGGGAATTCTCTACTCTAGTCTCCCACTATGAGATTTGCTGCAAGGTCTCAATTGTATTGATTCTCTCTTCTATAAAATGGGTAAGATGTGGGAATGACATCGTAGTGGAGAATACTTTCCCTTGTTCCATTTTTTTATTGCCTTAGTTTATCATGCTCCGAGTTCTAAATTCTGGCCTTACAATTCTCTGTAAGAGTTTGAATGTGATTATGGGTTTCCTGAAAACTGTTCCCAAGACCCACAAGAAGGCTTCTGTATTATAAATTGATTATTTGGTATTCAGGGTATATCGAATGTCCTAGTTTGCTTCTCCATTGCTATAGTAAAACAGTGACTAAATCAATTTGGGGCAGGAAAAAGTTTATTTGACTTATATGTCCTGATCACAGTATATCATTGAGAGGTTGGGAACCTAGAAACAGGAACTAAGGCAGAGACAATGGAGAAAAGCTGCTTATTGGCTCACTCTCCATGGCTTACTCAGCTTGCCTTCTTCTACAACCCAGACCACCTGCTCACAGGTGACACCATACAATTGCCCACAGGGGCGAATTGTCTTCCCATGGTTACTCTAAGTTGTGTCCTGTTGACAAAAACTAACCAGCACACTGATCCTCAAGTGCCAGCAATTTGATGGACACCTCTTACATTTTCTTTTTTCCCCTTTATTTTACTTTTCAGTGCTGAGGGTTGAATGCCTCTGAACTATGTACTTATTATCTACTTTTCTCCCCCCCCCCCTTTTTTTTTTTTTTTTTTTTTTCTTTTTCTACGTGTAAGGTATCTGAGAATGTTTTCTCTCAACCATGTAATGTCCACACTGACTCCCAGGGTGCAGGATTTATAGGCAAAGTGCCACCATTTCCATTCCATTCATTCTCCAAATGTTCTCTTGGTTCCTCCTGCTCAAGAGGGTTCTGCTCCTGCCATCACTGCAGGACTCCACAGGGAAGGGTGTTCCAGATGAGAGCTGGGGAATTATTATTTTGTGTTCACCAAAGATCTACTTTCATTTTGACCTCAGCTGCCATTTCAAACTAAAACATATTCTGTGCAGAGTTGAGTTTGTGCCAGGATTTTCCCCTACTGAAGTTTCCCAGCTAATTAATAATCACTTAAGAGGTTTTGAATTCTTTATCTGAAATTATTTTCTGCCTTAGTTTCCCATAGAACACAGATAGACTGTTTTTCTCATGAAAGTTTAATTTTTTATATAAAGACCTTATATATTTTGTAGTTTTCATAATTGTCATTTGAGGCTGGAGAATTTTGTTTATTTTTACATTTATTTGTTATGTACATGTGCAAATGCATGTGTGCCACAGAGCATGTATGTCCATCAGAATAACTTGTCTATTCTCTACTTCCACAATGTGGGCTGCAAGCACCTTTATTCACTGAGCCATCTCAAGGGCCCATGTTTGGTGTTTGAGGTAGGATTGTACTGTATACGTAAGGGTAGTTTCAAATTCACCATATAGTTCAAGTTGATCTCTAGCTCACCACAATCCTCTTGTCTCAATCTCCCAATCACTAGAGATAGAGGTGTGTCACAACACCAAGCTTGAGTTATCAGCAGTTCTCAACCTGTGGATCATGACCCCTGTGGGGGTAGCATATCAGATATTTACATATCGATTAATGACAGTAACAAAATTAAAGTTATGAAGTAGCAACAAAAATAATTTTATGGTTGGAGGTCATCACAATATGAGGAACTGTTAAAAGGTCACAGTGTCAGGAAGGCTGAGAACCACTGAGCTAGAGAATTAAAGCTCATGGTTCACACTGAACATGGATTAAATAAGATTTACTATTTTGGAGTTGAGAATGTAGTTTAGTTGATAGAGTGCCTGTCTGGCATGCATGAAGTCCTGGGTTCAATCTGTAGCTACATAATCCAAACACTGTAATAAATACCTGTAATCCCAGCACTTGGAGTGGAGGTAGGAAGATCAGGAATTTAAGGTCATTCTTAACTATACATCTAGTTCAAGTCCTGCATAGTCTACTGGAGAGTCTCTCAAAAAGAAAAAAAAAAAAATGATGTTTTCTGTATCAAAGTCAACCAGAGCACACCTACATTCCAGGTAGATCACTACCCTCAGCATGTCAGACATGCTGTGGACTGACAGACCTGACGAGTTACCTAGGAAGCTGGCCTGGAGTGCTCCACCTGGTCATGCAGTCTGGCGATTGCTCAGATGAGGTAATCCTGTGGCTGAGGCTTCCAGGAAAGGCCTGGTCAATAGCGCCTCATTTATTGACAGCCACCCAGCCAGGCAGGGGTCCAAGAGCCTTCACTGTCTGTGGGCTTTAGGCTGCAGTCCAGTAGAAAACAGGACTTGTGGACATATTGAGTTCTACTTGAGGGAGACAGGAACTCATGTTAACAGGAAGCTTGGGGAGACCGACAGGTATGCCAGCTTCGTGCCCTGTGGCTCAGTGCCAGGAGCTCAGGCAGAGCAGTGCTGCGAGCCCCAGGAAGAGCTGGGTCCTGAGTTGGCGCCAGCCGCCATGCCGCCTGGAGCTGTTCTTCGTTGTCTCTTCTTGCTCCTTGTTTGTGAGAACTGCTGAAGGGAAAGGGCCTTATAGCCAGGGTTTATTTTCTTGCTCTGTGTCCACCAACAGGCACATAGAAAGTATGAGCCAGGCAGTTAACAGAACCCTCCAAGGATCCCAAATAGTTTTCAGCAGCCACCAAAGTGACAGCTTCCTCTCTGTCCTTCTCTCATTCCCAAGTGAAAGCCTGCATGGCCAGCTGTCTCCTGAACTGTCCACTGGGATGGTTAACGGCCCCTGTTCCCACCCAAGGGACACTGTTCTCTCCCTTGGGGCCCTGCTTCTTTTGGGTGGCACTTTCTCTCACCCATCTGCTCACCCAAGGACCATGTGGTCACCTAGTCCTTCTAGCCATTTACCTGTAAGATATGTCTCTATCCCAACTCCTACCACCCTTCTTCACAGGTGCCCCAAGCACAGCTCAGTTCACCTCTCCCTAGTCCTGCAGATTAGTTTATATGAGGACCCTGCCTCTTAAAATGTTCTATCTTGTCCTGACACATCTTGCTCAGACCTCACAGTCTAGGTCTATGTAGTCCAGGTAGACTTAGAATTCACCATCTTCCTGCTTCAGCCTCCCAAATGCTAAGATCACAAGTGTGTATTGCCACGCTCAGCCTCCCGCGCACCTCCCCCCCCACTTTCTTTTTTGAGATAGGGTCTTATGTCTCTCAGGGCTTCCCTCAAACTTGATATGTAGCTGAGGATAATTTTAAACTTCTGACCTTCCTGCCTCCCAAACCCGAGTGCTAGGATTAAAGGTATGTGCCACCATGTCTGGTTTGTGGAGTGGGGTTAAATCCAGGGCCCTATGCACCCTAGACAAGCAGTCTCACGGTTTGTGGAGTGGTGGAGTTAAATCCAGGGCCCTATGCATCCTAGACAAGCAGTCTCACTGCTTCTGTAACTGTGGTGGCACACTGCACTCAAACAATGTGGCCTTGTCCCTAATCACTCCCAGGCGTATACTCCAGTGTCTACCATGTAGTAGAAATTTGGTAAATATGTGTCTGGTGAATGTACAAGTGGATGTCAAATCATTTCTTCAAAGTGCTGTCTGAAGCCAGATGGGTGGTGCTGTAATCCCAGCACTAGGATTGTAGAGGCAGGAGACTCAGAGTTTAAGGTTATCCTCACCTCTGTAGTAATTTTACTATAGGACAATGTAAATTACATGAAACTAAACACAGTATGTTCTCAGGGTTTCCCTGGTCTGTAGCTTTCTTCAGTCAAATTTCTACCTTGCTCCTATGATTGACAACTTCCATGGGAATGAGCTCCCTGGAGTGTCTAAAGTATCAGATAGCATCCACTGCTTGCCATTGCCTTGGAATGGTTTAATCGCTCTCTCAATTTTAATTTAGGTTTTATGTCAGTCTATAAAAATTTTCATGACTGCAAAGGCATTGACACAGCCCTTCCATTTGGGGTCTAGGACGTGTGCTTGGCAAATTTTCTATCCTATGACTTTGATGCTTGGCCCCTGCATTCTGTTGAACAGCTATCCTACCTGCATCCCAGCCTGGCTCTCCCTATAACCTGCCTGTTCACCTGCCCCTGACCCCCAGCCACTTCTTGGACTAGGAGTGAAGGAGAAAGGCTGTGCCAGCTTTGACTTCTTTCACCCCTCATGTTCAACACAGCCCCCAACAACAAAAAGTGTGGTGGTGCACACCTGTAATCCCAGCACTTGGGCGGGTCAAGAAATGCATAAATACAAAAGTATTCAGGGCCAGACCCTGCCTCTAGTCATCAGCTAAGACAGACTAGTACAGCTCTTTCTGGATCTGAGGTCCTAGCACCCACATTAGGTGGCTCACAAATGTCTGTAACTCTGGCCCCGGGGTTCAGACTCCTCTTTCTGGCTACCACAGGAATACACAAACTAATAAAAAATAATTCTAAAGAGACCCTGCCTTAATTAGGGTTTCTATTGCTGCAGCAAAACACCATGGCCAAAAAAGCAAGCTGGGGAGAGAAGGGTTTTATTCGGTTGAAACTTCTACATCTCTATCATCACCAAAGGAAGCAGGACAGGAACACAAGCAGGGCAGAAGGGCAGAAACCTAGAGTCAGGAGCTGATACAGAAGCCATGGAGGGTACTGCTTACTGGCTTGCTCTCATGGCCTGCTTTCTTATAAAACTAGGACTACCAGCCCAGGGATGGCCCCATGCACAATGGGCTGAGCCCTCCACTATTGATCACTAATTAAGAAAATGCCTTACACCTGGATCTTATGGAAGCATTTTCTCAATTGGGACTCCTTCTCGTTGATGACACTAGTTTGTGTCAAATTGACTTAAAACAAGCCAGCACAGACCCTGTCTCCAAAAAGCAAAAACAATCAACTATCAAACAAAATCCCAGCATGTTAAATATACTGACTAGACCTTTATTACAAAATAACCTTGAGCCATTATTGGTCATTATCCCAGCAGTTACAATAATATGGCCTAATATTTCCTTATTGGTGAAGAGGTTTTTGTTTCGTTTTGCTTTCATTTTTCTTTTAAGATCCTGCTTCTACCTCCACAGTGCTAAGATTAAGAGCATGAGCCACCAGATCCAACTGAGTTGGAGTCTCACTCTATCACTCAGACCCTCCTGGAACTCAATCAAGATCATCCATCCTTTGCCTCTCCAGTGCTGTGATTATAGGTGTGTGCTGCCAGCAGGCAACTCCTGAAGAAGCCAGAGCCTTAGGCTTCCCACAAGAAGGCATTTTACTCAGAGTCACACCTGTGGGCCCAGTTTAGTTTTTTAGTTATCCATTTATTAATTTGTAATTTTTTTATTATGTGTATGTGCTTTCATACAAATACCATATCACATGTATGGAAATTAGAGCCTATAGAAAAAAGTTGATTTTTCTCTCCTCGCTCTATGAGTCCTGGGCATCAACCTTGGGTCATCAGGCTTCTCAGCAAATACATTTCCTTGCTGGACTGTCATACTTGTTCCCAATCATTTATTTTTTGAAACAGGGTTTAATGTAGCCCAGGATAGCCTAGCACTTGGTGTGCAACCAGCACTGGCCTTTCATGTCTGATACTCCAGTCTTTGACAGTGCTAAGGTTCTGAGTATGCTTCACCGTGCCTGGCTCAATTTTTTAAAGTTTCAATGCACTTCTCATTGAGATTTATATCCATTCTCTAACAGTTCACTTCATGAGTACAAGTGTCATAACCATTTGCAGCATTGTAACCTGAAAGAATTCTCCCTGCTGGGGCTTCCCTCTGCCTCAGCTTTCCTGTTCTTGAGGCTATTTGGGTCCATGTCTGTGGGCAAGGGGCAGAGTTTCAGGATGGTCTCTTGATGCCACCAACTTCCCAGTGCACAGAGCACAGTCTAAGACATGCTGTTCAAAACACTTTAACTCTGCCAGTACCTCCTGGCTGTCCATCACATAAATGCCTGGACTAAGACTCCTAAAAGACTCACAGGTGACACATCCTTTCCTTTCCCCTCCCCCAACACTACACAGACTTTGATCAGTAGAGAAAACATTTCATGATTACAATTTGAGTAAAATAGCTTGTATCTCTAACTGAGGATACAAGAAACAAATGCCTGCTTTTAAAGGGTGGCCCTCTCCCATAGCTGGAATATTATGGGATGACCTCTTTTTGAAGGCTCTGCATAGCAGGAATTTTCCTGATGGCATGCATAATCTGCTAGTCGTTAACCTTGAGTGGGTGGACTTGCGTCAGATTTTAGATTTTCATTCTGTGATAATGTATTTGTTTGCATGGGTGGGAGGGGGCAACATACTTAAATCAGCAGAATAATCACTTGCAGTCTAACTTTCTCAGTCGCGGTACTGGCTAGTTTTATGTGGACCTGACACAAACTAGAGTCATCAGAGGAGAGAGAGTCCCAACTGAGAAAATACCTCCTTAAAATTGGGCTGTAGGTAAGCCTGTGGGGCATTTTCTTAATTAGTGATTGTTGGGGGCAGATCCAGCCAATTGTGGGTGGGGCTACTCCCCTGCTGGTGGTCCTGGGTTCTCTGAGAATTCGGGCTGAGAAAGCATGGAGAGCAAGCCAGTTAGCAGCACTCTTCCATGACCTCTGCATCAACTCTTGCCTCCAAGTTCATACTCTATCTGAGTTCTTGTCCTGACTTCCTTTGTTGGTTTACAGTGATATGGACTTATAAGCCAAATAAACCCTTTCCTCCCCAAGTTGCTTTGGTCATGGTGTTTGTTTCATCTCAGAATAGTAACCCTGACTAAGAAAGTTGTCCTTACCAGTGCATCATAGGTAAGAGCACCGGCACCTGCCTGTTTGATGCAGTACTTTTGGGGAGATGTGTATGCACACTGGTGTTGAAATAAAGTCTGAAAGAATGAGGCTGTCCCCCACATTCACTACATAGCCCAGGCTGTCCTGAAACTGAATCCTGCCCAAGCCTCCCAAGTACTAGGTTTTGTGATAGTGGTGTATGGCTTTCATCCCAGCACTTGGAAGGCAAAGACAGGCAGACCTCTGTGAGTTTGAAGCTAGCCAGGTCTATAGAGCAATTTCCAGGACAGCCAGAGAAACCCTGTCTCCAAAAACAAACAAACAAATCCTTAGACTTGTCCTGGAGAGATGGCATATTTGATAAAGTGCTAGCTACTCAAGGAGGAGGACCTGAATTTGGGTCTCCAGCACCCACTCAAAAATCCAGGTGTGGTGATGTGAGTGTATAAGTCTTTCACTTTCTGAACAGCCAGCCAAGTGAGCTCTGGGTTCAGTGAGACCCTGTCTCAAGAAACAAAACGGAGAACAACTGAGTAAGACATGTGATATCAACCTCTGGTGTCCTCAGACACACATACACACATGACTACTACATTCTTACACTACATAGGCACAAAAGAGTCCTTAGACATGAGACAAAGACACCTAGTTGATGAAACTACTACCACTTGTTTATTGCTGCTTCTACAGAACTTGGCCTTAGCCACAAAGCTCCTCGGGAGATTCTCTTTGCAAGCTGGCCATCTTCTCCTGACTTCTAGGATTTCCATGCAAGCATCATATTTTACTCCTGACTCAAGGGCAATGTAAACTCAAAGACAATACCTGGGAGCATTTAAAGTTGAAGCCTTAGGAAGCGCATTTCCAGCGCTAAAAACAATATTCATCACCTCATGAAACAGAACTCCAGCACACGTTGTGAGAATTGCCTCAGCTTCCTTGATTGCCCTAGGAAACTGGCCTGTAGTTTCAGAAAGCATGTGTGTGGTGGTCACTTTCCTTGTTACTGTGACAAAAGCAACTTAAAGGAGAAAGGGTCTGTTTGGGCTCACAGTTTTAGAAGAGACATCAGGAGAAGAGACATGGCCACAAGACCATGAGGCAGCTGGTCACATGGCGTCCACAGTCAGGAAACAGAGAAAGATGGATGCTGGTGCTCAGTATACTTTTTCATTCAGTCCAGGACCCCAGCCAGAAAATGGATCCCTGTTCCTCAATTAAATATTTTTAGAATCACCCTCTCCAAGAAGCGATGGGAGGTGAGACAGTAGGGGAGAGGGGCACGACTGGAACTGGGATTGGAATGTAAAAAATAAATTAATTAAAAAAAATTCTAGAAATACCTTCATAGTCAAATCCAGAGATGTATTTTCATGGTGATTCTAAATCCAGTTAAATAAACTGACAATGAAGATTAACCATCAAAATATGGCATAGGTTTTCTGAAGTGATGAATGAGGTTTTCCTAGAGAGCTCATTTGTGGATTATTCTAGTCCCAGAACTTTATACAAAGTTGGCAGAAACTCTACACAAAACAACCTTTTGTTTGTTTGTTTGTTTGTTTTTGAAATAAGGTCCCAGTAGTCTCAGGCTGACTTCAAACTCATATAGCTATTGATGACCTTGAACTCCTGATCTGCCAGCATCTGCCTCCCAAGTGCTAGGATTACAGATGTACACTGTCATGCCTATTTATGTGCTGCTGGGCTGGGAATCCAATCTAGAACACCAAGCATGCTAGGCAAACACTATAAGTAGAGCTACAGCCTCATCTGAGGTCTGCTTTTTAATGGTCCTCCACAAGGGTGAAATGGCCACCTAGGTAAGGACATGCCACAGATTAAATTAGAAACTTTCATTCCATTCCTCCTTCTTTCCTATTGGCCATAATGACTCCCAGGGGAAGCTGACAGGGTTTGATGTGTCAGTTAGAACTCCCTCTTGGTTTTCACACCATCATGTCATTGCTGTGCTAGCCTTCAAGGCTGGAAAAATATGACTGCCTCTGGTCTAATTCCAGAGGGCTAGTCTAGTTCAGGTGTCCCAGGTCTCCTGATGTTGGCAAACTAGGCCAGTGCCCCTTGACCCTTGCAGAGTGACTTCAGTGGCCTAAGATCTGTAAGATCCCCCTCACAGGTGTACCATCTGTCCTCTTGGGACATTTTCATTCATGTTTTTAAGAAACAACCTCAGTCTCCAAACCAAAACAAAAAGGGAACAAGGGACTTCTGAAAAGTAGTGCAGCTTAGGTTATAGGCAGACACTCAGCTGCCTGTAAATCCTTGCCCTGGGGCTGGTCCCAAAGCTGCTTCAAGAGACAAGAAGCAGTTATGCTTCACACTGGAGGAATTGGAAACCAGACAGGGGACAGCTTTTTTCCACCCTCCATGACTAGGACACCAGATAAACTTCGCACATCATTTATCTCATTGACTTGTTACATGCTGTTTACAGTGATCAACCAACTACAAACTCTTGGTTTTGTTTTGAGATAGTCTCATGGAGTCCATGTTGACCTCTGTATCACTGTATACCAAGGATAGCCCACTTCTCTGGCTCCACCTTCTGAGTTCAGAGATTGCAGGTGCATACCATCATATCCTGTTTATGTGTGATTGGGCGTGGAATCCAGAGCTTTGTGCATGCTAGGCAAGGGCTGTCCCAACAGAGCCATATCCCCAACACCCAGTCATAAACACTTTCAAGAAGTAAAAGTTACCAGGTGGATGACTCTGTCTGTGCCAGCAGCTTCAGCATGCTATCCTCACTCTTGATCCGGCTACCCCAAACCCTTGACTGTACTGCTACCCTGAAAATTCCTGAGCTAACCCAGGGAATCCTTTCTGGTGTGTTTGCATACAGGGGTGCATGGCCCTATCCCACCCGTTCCTCCCCAGCCCAGCCATGACTGGGGTGGTCCTGGCATGCTGGGTATCTAGACAGCTTTTCATCAGTTGCTCATCAGCATGCTAATTGTCATATAACTAATTATGCCCTGAATTCCAGTTGATTTTCTTAATGAGACAGCTGGGTTAATTATGTAATCGGATGATTACATTAGCCCAGAGTGTCCTGGCAAAAAGTAGAGTCTGCCTCTCTGTGATGTCATCGCTGGGATGGTGCTCACAAGGAACACATTCATCCTGGAGCTGGTGGCAGGGACAGTCCTGTGTTGCCTACAGAGCTGTCTGTGCAAACGTGGGCCCAGGGTTTAAGACGGGGCTTTTAAGCCCTCGCAGTATGGTATGGATCTGTTTGCCACAAGTCCAACTGCCATCTCCAAGTATTCCCTGGCATAAACAGTCCCAGCCAGATCTGAAGCTGGCTTGTCATCCTGGGAGCATCCGTGAAGCCCATCAATGTCCCCTCAGTAATTCTGGGACCGCTTTGTTTGACACTGCTTCACTCTATTAGGGCATGTCAGCTTCCTGGGTAGTGGTCAGAGACTCCCACACAAGATGTTTTTATCAAAGTCCTGGAGGGCCTGGCCAAGTGGCTTGACCAGAGTTGATAAATGGCCTCAGGCTGGCCCCAACATTGTCTTCTATTCCCACAGAAGCAGACTTCCTGAGAGGTGACTACCCCTGTTGAGTCACCACTCTACCTGGTCACAGTGGTGTCCTGATTCTTCCACTGCAAGGACTTCCTTCTCAGCATAGACACACTCTCCCGGGTGACTTCTGAAACTCAGCATTCACCTTCTTGCGGATGTCACCCAGGATTCTTTTCTTTCCTCACACCTAATAAGGGCACCTCCAGTAGCTGGCCCACATTTGAGCCCCTCATCTCACCCCTGCCACTACCTTCCTTGCCCACAGTCCAGTGATCCCATAAGCCCTCAGCTCATCCTGCCTACTGCACCCTACTGGCCGCACCCATCATACAGAGCACTGGCCAGAGATCTCAGAGACTCATTATGGCTAAGGATGACCTTGAGTTTCTGATTTTCCTGCTTTCGCCTCCTGAGTACAGGTATGTGGCTCCTGGCCCGGTTTGTGTGGAGCTAGGGATCAAATCCAGAACCTCATGTATGCTAGGCAAGTACTCTGCCAACTGAGATATAACCATTTATCTCAAGAGTGAAAATTTGAGAGTCATATCCCCAAGATGTTCTTATTTTATGTGTATAGTATGCAAGGACAATTTTAGTAGTGTATTTAAAAACTCTACATCACATTCTAAAAGTAGAATAAAAAGCTGCAGGCAGACGTGGTAGGTACCTACTGTCCCAGCTCTTTGGGAGCCAAGTGCAGGAGATTACAAGTTTAAGGACAACCTGGGCAACAAAGGGAGTTCACATACATGAGGGGCAACTTAATGAGACCCTATGTCAAAATGTAAAGTAAACAGAAACTGAGGCTATATATAGCTCAGTGGTAGAGTGCTTGCCTAACATGCATTCAGTCCCCAGGGCCATATACAGTGGTGGTGAAGAGTAAAAGGGAATTAAAATATTTTATTAAAAACATAAAAAATTAGCATACACACACAAATTGTTTACTAATAGTGTTAGGCATTGAATCCTGGGCCTTGGATGTTTAAAGCAAGCATTCTAGGACTGAGATATATCCCATGTCCACTGAAATTCTATTTGTATGTTTGTGTGGATGTGGGTACATGTGTGTGTGAATGTAGAGAACAGAGATCAACCTTAGGTGTTATTCCTTAGGAGCTGCCTATCTTGGGTTTTTGCTTGCTTGCTTGTCTGCTTGCTTGCTTGCTTGCTTGAGACAGTCTGTCACTGGGGAGCTGAGGCTTGCCAGTTCTGGCCTTCAAGCCCCAAAGATCCTCCTGTCTCTGGGTTTACAAGTGTCCGGCTTTTTACATGTGTTCTGGTTCCCAAATTCAGGTCCTCATGTTTACAAGGCAAGCACCTCACCGACCGAGTGCCCTCATGTCGCTGCTGGTGGTGTTCCATGGTATGCCGTGATTCACCATGTGCAGTAATTCACCTCTTGATGGACATCTGAGTTGATTCCAATCTGTGGTCCCTATGAGTAACCCATTGTCACCTGGACAGGTTGTTTTGTTTGAAGGCCTTTCATTTTGAGGCAGGGCCTCATGTATCCCAGACTGTCCTTGAATTGCTATATAGCCAAGGCAGAATTATGATCATCCTGCCTCCACCTCCTCAGCTCTGGGGTTATTCTGATGAAACACCACACATGCAGCACTGAGAAGAGAATCCAGGGCTTTCTCCATGATGAGCAAGCACACTCTTCAGCCCCTACTTTGATTTTCTTTTTAAAGTAGTTGAGTCATTTTATCCTCTTCAAAAAACTGGAGATTTTTGGTTCTACTGATCTGTTGTCATGTGACATTGTCTAATGGTGATGTGGTCCGTCTGTTGTTGTTGCATCCCCTGACCTCCTCCCCCATTTTTGATCCTTATATCTTTCTTTATATTTCTTCAATCTGTTACCCTCCTGCTCCCTTTCTTTCATTTGCTTGGTTCATTTTGTTTTGAAATAGGGTCTCTAGCTAAACCAAAATTCAAGACCCTCCTACCCATCCTCCCAAATGCTGGTATTACAGACCTGTGCAATTGCACCTGCCTGTAGCTACCCTTTATGAAGTTGAGAGAGTTCCGTCCTGAATAAGTATTGAATCTTGTCAGCTTATTGTTTTTGTTTTTCTACTACTATATAACTTCTTCCTTATTTTCAAAACATGTTTTTTGTTTTGTTTTTGTTTTCTTGGCTTTTTTGTTGCTGTTGTTGTTGTTGTTGTTGTTGGTTTTCAAGTGTTAAATCAATCTTGCATTTCTAGGATAAACCTCAGTTGGTCCGAGCCTGTAGTTCAGTAGTATAATACTTACTTAACATGCACAAGGCCCTGGGTTCAATCCCCAGTGTTATCTATTGAGCAAATACATACACACACACACACACACACACACACACACAATTGGCTGAACCAATCCATTAACTAAGAATTTTTGTCTTTGAATCTGTAAGAAATCCAGAATATAATTTTTAGGGTTTGGTGGTGGGCTTTTTTTTTTTTGTGTGTGTGTGTGTGTGTGTGTGTGTGTGTGTGTGTGTCTTTTTGACCATAGTCAAGGCTCTGAGCTCACTTCATGAGCTGGGAAAGTGTTTGCTCTTCAAAACTGCCATTATTTCTTTTTACATGGATCTGCCTATCTGTGCCTTCCAGACTGGCTGAGATTACAGGCAAGCACCACCACATCTTGCTTTCAAAAAACTTTATAGGAATGATCCACTTCACCTAAATTACCAAATTTATTGTCATGATGCTAATCATAGTATATCATCTATTAAAAAAAAACAGTCTTACTATATATATTTGGCTGGCCTAGAACTCAATATATAGACCAGCTAGCCTCAATCTCATTCACAAAGATCCACCTGCTTCTGCCTCTCAGTGTTGGGACCAAAGGCATATTCTGCCATTTTAAGACTCTGTAGGATGGGCCAGTGGTGGTGGTGCATGCCTCTAATCCCAGTAGTTCAGGAGGCACAGGCAGGCTTGTCTCTGTGCCTTAGAGGCCAGCCTGGTTTACATACTGATTTCCATTCCAGCCAGAACTACATAGTGAGACCCTGTCTCAGAATAAAAGAGAGCATCCATTCTTTAATTTTCTGATCTTGGGATTTGTAAATTCTACAGTTTTTTATGGGTGGGTGGGTTTTTTTGATGTTGTTGTTTGTTTGTTTTTTGTTTTTTTCCTAGATCAGTCTGGCTAGAAGCTAATCAATTTTAATGATTTTTTTTTTTTCTCCTTAAGAACCTGCTTTTGTTTGCATTGATTTTTTTTTTCCTTTTTGCCTTTTCAGTTTTATTGCTCCCCAATCTCCTCTGCTCACTTCTGCTTACTTTGCGTTTGATTTGCTCCTTTTTTATGTTCTTAAGTGGAGGTTCAGGGCATGTTTTACTCCATTGTGGCCAGCCAGTGTGCTTTGGATGATATTTGTTCTTTTGAATTTATCAAGGCTTATTTGCAGCTCTACTTGCTAGTGATGGATGTTCCCTGTGCATATGGACGAAACACTTGTTATACAGCTGTCTGTGTAGGGCCTTCAGGCTTTTGCCTCCATACTGACTTTTTGCTGGGTTTCTTTGCTGCCTAGAATTCCAACTGTGAGAGCTGGGAGCATGCCTCAGTGGTAGAGCCCTAGCCTTTCATTCTCAAGGCTCTGAGTTCCTTCTCCAGCACCACAGGGGAACATTTTTTATGTCTGTTTATGTTACTAATAAATGTGAATGAAGATTTGAAATTTGTCCCATTGTTATGGATTTTTTTTTCTTTTTCTCCTATCCTGTCAGTTTTTCATGAGTGTATTTTGGGGTGTATCTCTCCAGTCCCTTTGGCAAGCCTTTGAGAGCAAGGTATTAGTCTTGTTTATCCCTTTAGCACCCAGAACCACCCCACTGTCATTCTCATTAACATTGTCAGTTATTTTTGGTGGTGATGGATGGGTCTACCCATGCCTGGCACTGTGTTCCTGACTCCCCATGTCTCTATTAAGGCAACAACACAGTATCTCTGTCTCCTCTCACTAACAAAAGCCCCTCTTTGCCCATTCATATGGAACCCATCTTCCACTCATCCGATCTTTAGTGTGGCCAGGTTTTGTGTTTTATTTTACTCTTGATATTTGATGTACCTGGGCTACCTTTCCAGAGAGGCTGCTTCCAGCTTACTTGGCTCAGTGTCCCTTGCAGTACCCAATCCTGGCCTTTCCCAGATCATGTAGCCACTTAGGAAACCCTTGTTAAATTAGTGCATGAAGAGACAGTATAATTGAGGTGGCTGCTGGCTCAGGAAGTAGCATTCTTAATTAGCATTTTGCATACCTGTTGGCCTGGCCAGCTTCCCTTCCCATCCCTGTCCCTGGGGGAGATGCCAGCGCCTGACACATCACAGCATGCCCTCCCCCAGCTTCTGCAGGGATGACTAGAATTAATGAGCTAATGTTACCACGCTTAGCAAAATGTGCTGAATAAATCCAGGTGATAGGGTTGTTTGTTATATAATTATGCCGTTTAAGTCCTGAGTTGCATAACAAACTGCACACTACTTCTGAGCGTGCTTCAGGAATTAACTTATCAGATGATCATAAAATGTTTTCTGAGTTTGTCATGGTGGGTGGATGGGGATAGTGGCAAAGCATGTTGAGTTGGAGGCTGGGCAGGTGGCTTACAGAACTTTGCATGTTATTCTTCAGTCTATGGGTGTGTTCTGTCTCCTCCCTCAGACAATTCCGTAATTGAACTGCTGAAATCAGAGGCTCATGACGTACAGCCTGAGACCTAACAATGCTTATGTGGAGTTTAAATGTCATTGGAAATCGTTAACGAGACAGAAAGCTATGATTTCCCCAGCTTAACATGCAGGTCAGGGTTTGGCCTGCTGAAATTCATTGTTTTGGTCTCCAGCTCAAACATGCTAGAGCTATTATACCACCATGTGGTAATTAGCCGTTCCTTTAATACACATAATAAAAATTAAGCCTAAGAGGTACTTTACCAATGGCTTTTACATATCCCAAAACAATATTCCAATGCTGTAGGCCTTTAGTCATGCAGTGTACCATCGTAAAGTTGGGAGTTTAATGCATCAAACTATTTGAACATTGAGTTCCTTTTCCATTCTGTAGCCAGTTCTGCTACTTTGACATTAACTTTAATACTGTTAAATTAAATATAGATGCCATAATGAATAATTACAAGAGTGCCAGAACTTCCATTTACAGTGGGGCATGCTGAGAATTTGTCTAAAGGCTTAGTTGGTTGCTATTTGCTTCATAACATGTGTGTTCTCTTCATATGTTACTGGATTCCTGCTGAATGGCAAGATGGAAGCTATTTTTTTCGTCAGAGACAGACATACTGGGTCCTGGCCTTTAAATAGGAATGGCCTGAAGGAGCCTGGGGAGATGGCTCGGTCAGTAAAGTGCTTGGCAAGCATGAGCATCCAAGTTCCATCCCCAGTACCATGTAAAAAGCTCCTATGTGTTTGTAATTTCCAGAGCTTGGGGTGTAGAAACAGTTCCTGGGAGTTGCTGGCCAGCCAGCCTAGCCTACTTAGTAAGGGAGGGAAGGAGGGAGGGAAAATCAAATTGACCCAGGCCAAATGAAAGACACTGCTTCAACAATGTAGAGATAGATTGAGGAAGACTCCCATCATTAATACCTTGTGCACATATACACATGTGTATAAAATGCAACCTTAGTTCTTGAAAAGTCAAATTGGTGCTAGCAATCCATGCTAGAAAAGACAGTATCAGTGAACATTCGTAGAGTTTTCTCCAAGTACAGCACCTTCCCCTCTCCTGGATCAAGTTCAAATTGTCCTATATAAAGGAGGCTATGGACATATCACTCATTTCTCTCAAGCTGTTTTTCCAGCCTTAAGACATAGAGGCCAGAGAGGGATCCAGGTTTCCTGGGAAGATACTGCAGTTTAAAAAAAAAAAAAAAAAGTACCTGAGGTGCTTTGAAAATTCCATTTTTCTTATTATTGCCACTCCTGCTCAGAAGAACTATGTTCCCAAAATAGCTCTAGCAATCTAACATAACATAAATATTTTAATGCCGATTGAAATAATAATGAAAAGTCATGAATGAGAAAGGGAGACAGGCAGGGACTTTGTATATAGGCCACGTAAGTGCCCAGTAGGCCTCACATTCACATGATGTACAGTGTTGGTGTTAAGCCCCAGTGCTGGGCTCCCTTGGGGCTGCAGACTTCAGCTCCACCCATCCTGGTGACACGTGGAATAAACTCTGTACATCGCAGAGAATCCCAGCTGCTGGTGAAGCAGCATTCACAGAGCCATGGTGGGCCAGCCCTTGCTTCCAGGAACCAAGGGTGGTCTGAAAAATTAATGTCTCTGGCATTGGAAAATTAAGTGAGCTCTTGAATATATACCCTCACTGATCTGCCATGTGTGGTGTTTAGCATTCCTTGAGAGGAGACTAAATCTCCACAGCCATTCCCAGGCGAAGCTGGCGCCCCTGCCAGAAATAGATTCAGTAATCTTTCTAAGCCCTGTGACTTGAGTATTCTTCTATTCTCAGAATTCCAAAGGGTGTGTTCCCCTTAGGCCCAGCAGGTGGGTTGTAATTGCCTCCTAGACAGAAGGAAAATGAAGATCAAATTGGGACGCAGAGCACTTAGTGTCTGTCTGTATGTCTCTCCGTCTGTCTTCTGCTGAGAATTCATGGGAAAGCCAATGGCCAAAAGCCAGTCCTATAAATTGCATGCCTGCTTTATCCAACTGTAGACTAAAATCTAATACTGAGTAAATCTGATGGCAGACATCATTCTTTTTGGGGGTAGGAGGGCCAGTCTGTGTGAGTATGAATGAACAAACATCCCTGTGAAAGCCAGAGGTCAACTTTAGGTACTGTTCCTCAGGAGCCAGTATCCCTCGCTGGCCTGGAACTCCGAGTTCTACAAGGCTAGCTGGCAGCTGGCAGAGAGAGACCCCTCTGTCTCTACCCTACTATTGAGATTACTAGTGCCACACTTGGCTTTTCATGTGAGTGCTGGGGACTCAGACTCTGCTTCTTATGCTTGCACACCAAGCTCTTTTCTGACTGAACCATCTCCGCAGCCCCAGACATCATGTTCCTTTGTTCACGTGGTCTCACGGGACTGATCCAGATACTCTTCTGCTCTCTGTATTCTAATGGGGAACTTGGCGGCTTCCTAGCTGGCTGGCCATAGGCCTGCTGCAGGGGTCATGCTGGGTCACCCCCAGTTGTGTTTTTATAGGGGTCTCCAGTCTTAGAACCATCAGCTGCACACCTGACTATTCAGTAAAGGAAGGTGGCAGTTTTAAAAAGGAGAGAAAGGGAGGGAGGGAGGGAGAGAGAGAGAGAGAGAGAGAGAGAGAGAGACCACGTCATGCTGTAGATGTCATTCAGAGAGCACAAACGCATTTCAACAGGCACAAAGCACTGGTGCACAAAGCGCATGATACCCAGCAGCACATGATCTAATAGTGTTACATGCCTCTTGATCCTAGCACTTGTGAAATGGAATTAGGTGGATCAGAAGTTCAAGGCCAGCATGGTACATACATGTGAGCCTCTGCCTCAAAAAGTAAAACAAAACAAAATAAAATAAAGGACCATGTCCTTACAGAACCCAAGGGTACTTTCCTCTCTCCAAAAGTCTTCATGTATAGAATAATGGTCACCTGGAGTCAGTAGGCTTAGGTCAGCTTTCTGTGGGCCAATCATGTAAACTTGGGCCAACCCTTCCTCTGTACTGAACTTCAGTGCTACTTCCTTACTGTGTCATTGTGACTTTTGAAGAAAAAAAAAGTTCTGTCTGTACAAGTGTTCTATGACTTTTGCTTCTCCCTAGTTACAGATCCATGAACTTCCTAGACATGTTTAAATAGAGGCATCTTTCCATGCACTAGTATCCTCCAGGGAAAGCTCTGCAGATAAGATAGGCTTTGTGTCTCTCTCTCTCTCTCTCTGACCAATGGATGAAAATCCTTAGAGAACTACACCCACCAGAGTTGGCAAATGCCAGAGTCCTGTTGTCACCACATTTTCACAAGTTTAAGATCTAGGACTGAGTTCCTTCTTTATCAAACTACCCACCTAGCCAGTGGTCAAAAGAGGTAACTTCTGAATACTGGCCCAGAATTGCCTATAAGGGGCTGGCGTGGCTCAGAGGTACACTACCTACTTAGACACTCCCAGTAAGGAACTGGGGGTTATGTCAGCTAAAGAGGATTGCCTAGAATCCACCAGTGAGGGGCCGAGAGCATGGCTTGGTGATGGAGTGTTTCCTGGATGAGGGTCTGGGTTTAGTATGCTGACCTGTATTCTCCCACCATGTAGATCCTGTACCAGCCCTGGACCTCGGGCAACAGCTGGAAATAAAAGTGCAGCGTCTACACGACATTGAAACGGAGAACCAGAAACTTAGGGAAACACTAGAAGAGTACAACAAGGAGTTTGCTGAAGTGAAAAATCAAGGTCGGTGGCGAATGCCTGCCTGGCTTTGCTTTCTGTCCCTGCCCCCTCCCCCCCCCCCCTTAATTGCCTTCTTCATTCTGTTGGGACTGGCTATAATTGTTACCCTCCTCATGAAGCCAGGGGTGGGGCAAGCAGCCGAATCTCTTAAACAAAGATAATGACACTGCCTAACTATGCCACAGCTCAACTTTTCCTCCCGCAATAACTACATAGGATTTTTATTGCTCTTAGTCTGGACCGGATCAGGATTCTTTGAAAATTCCTCCTGTATCATCTTGTGATAGGATCTGTCTTTTCAAAGACTGATGTGTCGCCTCTGGGCGACACCTGTCAGACAGCCAACTCCTGATCAAAGGGTCATACACAGTAAGTCATTTAGTAATTGCTACCGATCCATTAAGGCTCCAGACAGGACGCATCCTTGCAAGTTGCCTGCTTACACACCATTCTTCCCATGTCGACCTCATCTATTCATTATGCATCTCATGGGAAAGAAAAAACAAAACCCAAAAAAAAAAAAAAAAAAAAAAACACCAGACTCTTGGCAGAGCTACCTTGCATCATAAGGCATGGGAGGCAAAGGTTTTTCCTGATGGAACAAACATAAAGAAATTTGTCCTATACATAAAAGCCAAGTGTGTTCAAAATCCTAGAACTTTGTCCTGGCCTGGTGTAAGCTGCAAATCCAGCTACTTCAGAGGCCAAGGTAGGAGGATCCAAAGTTCAAGGCCTAGATTACAGACTGAGTTCAAGGTTACTCAGTTTAGTGAGAACTTGTCTCACAAGTAAAAAGCAAACTGAGAGCTGAGGATACATAGCTCAATGGTTGAAAATCTTCCTGTGAGAGCTTGGGGGAATTGTTCAGTGTTTGCCCAGCTTTTCATCATCAAGGTCCTAGGTTTAATTTTTCATTAATAAAAAAATAAAAACAAACAATTCGAAAAGCCCAGAGCCTTCTGTTGAAGGAAAAAAAAAATCAACAGCAGTCACAAGGTTTATAAAGCAACTCACAAATTTCTTGTATATCTATATGTCCTCATGGTTTTGTTTTAGAGACATAGGTGAAGACTTGGGTAGAAGGGAGGGGCATCAACCTGGCTGACTCCTCTGCCTACCCTGCTATTTAGTGAGCTTTTAGAAAACGAATCAAATGCTAAATGACTAGGATTGTGAAGAGCATCCTTTTTGCCTTAGAGAATGTTGGAGACAGACCTGAGTGGGCACTGTCTGTGGGAAGGTCCAGAAAGAAGCTGGAATGGCATAAGAAGAGCTCCAAGACAGACAGGCCTGGAGTGTGAGGCAGCAGAGGCAGCAGGTCCCTGGCTCCTCTCAGAGGCCGGGGATCATATCCTGACTGGAGTTTGGATCCATGGTAGATACAGAAAATTTTGGATCAGATCCCACTTGAGTCTGGTTCTACTGAGAATATGATGGCCTTTGGCACCACAGGGGATAGCACTGTCCTGCGTAAAAGGGAGTTGTTAGGTTCATGAAGCTGGGATCCTTCAAGACTTTTCTCTCCCCCAGCAACCCTCTGCAGCAATTGCCAATAGGATTTGTTTCTTTCAAAATACCCAATGCCTGGGTGACAGAAAAATATGTGCACATCTGATTTGTCACACATACTTAGAAAAAAATCTCTGAATTCTTTTTACCTTTAGCTCCAGTGACATGTCCTTTTTGCTGCCTCTGAGACAGGGGTTGTACCTAGCCCAGGTTAACTTCAAAGTCATCATGTAGCTTAGGCTGGCCTCAAACTCAGTGTATAGATCAGTCCGATATCAGACACTGCAAATAGCCTTGGCTAACCTCAAATTCATTCTGTAACTCAGACTGCCTTCAAACTCACCATATAGCCCATGCTGGCCTCAAACTCACTGTGTATTTGAGTCTACTTACTATGCAGTTTGGATTAGCCTTCAACTAATAATTCTCTTCCCACAAATGCTAGCATTACAAGCATGTGCTACCATTCCAGTCCTAATTTGTTTTCAGTGAGTGTCCACAAAATACGCATTGCCTTGAAGATGACACTGTGGAAGGCTAGGGCTGCAAGCCCTATCTGGACTGCCAGTTTCTGCTTCTCCACTCATTACCTCAACTACCTGGACCAGATGCTGGGAATGCAAAGAAATTCAAGTAGGCCTTGTGGCTCCACTGCTTGTGGCTGGTATCACAATGCTCAGAGTCCCAGAAGGATGATTATTAAAATGGAAGGGTACAGGTGGTTAGGTCCTGTCCTAGGATCACACCATTCATTTTGTCTGCTTAGGTGTCCTCAGCTCAAACAACTGAAGTGACCGTTATCAGTTTTTCATGGGTGGGAAGACACTTCTAAGAGCTGCCTTGGCCCTGCTGATACACTCCAGCTGGACCTGTAGGTTATCCCTCCTCACACATCCTTTGCCACAGAGCACATCCAGGTCACTCCCAAACACCTGATTGTCCTCTTCCCACACCCTACAGTATCAGCTCTATATATGGAGCCCTCATCCACCAAAGCAAGTGGCCAGGGCAGCGTATACACCAACACCCAAACTCTGTGATGATTTTTCCCTTCCCCAGCTCAGTAAGTGGCACCCAGCCACAGTGCCTGGCCTTTTCCATCCCACAAGAAACAATAGCAAATCTGCATTGGTGGCTGATGAGGGCTGTGTCTGATTCCTTCCAAAATGTTTGCACCCTTTCCATGTAGTAAAGTCTCTAAACCCACACCCAAACTTTATTAGTCTGTCCTCAGTAGAGGACCAACTTAAGATGCATCAGTAAGACAATATTATGTTTTACTATCGATTTCCCCCTTTTCTAAGTGTGCTGGAGGGACCACCACAATCCTTCCTGGCAAAACCCATTGATCCTCCCCAACTTGAATACTACAAGTTCAATTTCACATTGAGGGAGTAAAAGGTCCCCAAAGGGACTCATAACCATTGATTTTGTGTCAGCATGGACAAGCTCAAGTTTAAAATACAGCGATCCCGGCAGGTTACGAAAGCCTGGTTCACCCAGCTATGAGGAACTGCTTCCCTTACTGTTGGTTTTTTGGTCTTTCATTCTGCAGAGGTTACGATAAAAGCACTTAAGGAGAAAATCCGAGAATACGAGCAGACTCTGAAGAGCCAGGCTGAGACAATTGCTCTGGAGAAGGAACAGAAGTTACAAAATGATTTTGCCGAGAAGGAGAGGTGAGTGCAGCCTCACAGCTCCCATTGCCCCCATGGCACCAATAAATACTTCACCTCCAACCCTGCTGTCACACGACAGTTTGAAAAGTGCACATGTGAAACCAGATTGTTGACAAAAGTCCCAAAGCTCTTAGGAAGTCTTGCTGGAAGGGCTTAGATGTAGCTCAGTGGTACAGCACCTGCCTGTAATCCCTGTGAGTGAGGTCTTAGGTTCCACCCTCAACACCGCTGGAAAGTTTTGTTAAAAAATGACAGTGGTTCTTGTTTCTTCATTGTAAAATCCCTTGAGTGCAATGTGTCACTTTTTTCCTGGTGGCAGTGGTGACAAGCAGCCAAACACACCAGTGTTTCAGCCCCACAGAGTGAGAACAAGGGTTGTGTACGTTGAACACAAGTTGACAAATGACAGCTGTACTTGAGCTGAGGCAACACGTGTCCTCTGCAAAAAAAAAGCCTCAAACTCCATCTACTTTCGTTGAATTTGGTGTATATGTGTCACATACAAAGTTTTTTTTTTTCTTTTCTTTTGCTTCTTTCTATTGCCATAGTACCTCATAAAGCAAGAAATTGAGATCCCTAATCCAAAACTCTGAAATACTCTTGACTTGTAAAACTGTAAATACTGAAAATGTTAAGCCTGCTGAGGTCCCTCAGAATCCATGCTTAGCATATGCAGGGTTGTGGTTTCCATCCCAGCACCAAAGGGAACAAAATGTCGATCTTTTTAGAGCACTCCAGACTTGACGCTTTTACCCAATGCCATCTATATAGATATTCTAGAAATCAAAAAAAAAATCTCTAAAAGTCTGTCCCAGCCGAGGTTCAGGCATTTCGAATGAGGGGCCCTGGGCCAGGACCAGTGCAGTGCACCAATGCTACACCTGACTAATGGCAGTCACGGCTTTCTAATGGCTTACTTTATCCCAGACTTTCTCCATAAATGAGTAGCTTTCCGCTAATGGAACAATTTAATGAAAATCAGATTTCTTGTAAAAGGTATGGGGACGCCTGAGCTTGTTAGTTCCAACTGTGTTAGTCAGATTTTTAAAAACTCTTTAGTTAAATTAAGATGTTAAATTTTAGCACTAGCATTAGGAAATGCACATACATTTTAACAGGAGGCACTAACTAGATTTATAGTTTCAAGTAAG
The DNA here is from genome assembly GCF_943737965.1 of Phodopus roborovskii. Taxonomy (NCBI): domain Eukaryota; kingdom Metazoa; phylum Chordata; class Mammalia; order Rodentia; family Cricetidae; genus Phodopus; species Phodopus roborovskii. Next base: position 11,105,957 of record NW_026126598.1, on the reverse strand, counting down.
TGGCTAGGTTTGCTCACAAGGGGCATGGTGTGTGGTGTGGGTGTGTGTGTGATATGGGTATGTGTGGTCTGTGTGTGTGAGTGTGCATGCATGGATGTTTATGTGTGAATGTGGAAGCCTAAGGTCAGTGTCAGGTGTGATATCTTCCTCTATCACTCTTCCCTTTTTTATTTGAGACAGGGTTTCTCAATGAACTTTCCAGTTCAGCTAGACTAATCAGTCAGGTCCTCAAGCTTGTGTGGCAAACAGTTTACCCTGTTAGCCATCTCTCCAGTCCCAGCATGGTGTTTTATCTAGTAGTGACCACTGATTTCATGGTCAATTTCACTGGAGTTCTATGGGGTGGCTTCAAAAAGATCCCAGGAGCCAGGTACAGTGGCACATGCTTATGATTCCACTATTCATGAGTCTCAGGTAGGAGAATCATAAGTTCCTTTAATGTTTGTGTTTTGAAACAAGGTCTTACTATGTAGCCTTAGCTAGCAGAGAGCTCAGTATGTAGACTAGAACAACCTCAAATGCCTGCCTACAAATGCTAGAATTAAAGGCTACATACAAGATCTTGTCTACAAAAGAAAAACAAAGCAAAAATAAAAGATGTCAAGTATGAAAGCTAAGCTGAAGCTGTGGCCCCCTGATAAAACTCATGCTTAACTGAATGATGCCCCAGTTCAGTCTCCAACACCAATATTTTAAAAAAAAGAAAGAAAGAAAACTTATTTACTTCTCTGTTGCTATGATAAAATATTATGACCAAAAACAACTTGAGGAGGAAGGAGTTTCTTTTGTCTTTTAGGTCTCAATTCATCATTGTGTGAAGTCGGGGCAGGAACATGGAACAGAAACAATTGAGAAATACTACTTTCTTACATATCCCAAAGTACCTGCCCAAGGATGGTGCTACCCTTAGTAGACTGGGCCCTCTCGTATTAATTAATAATTAAGACACTCCCCACCCCTGACATGCCAATCTGATCTAGGCAATTTCTCAATCAAGGTTTTCCTCTTAGATGACTCTAGGCTGTGTCAAGTTGACAGTTAAATCTAACCAGGACACCTCCCGTTTCTCACAAAAGCTTCAGGGAAACTGTGACGCCAACTTCACTGACTCCATTTATAAAGACATAAAGGCTAGGTGTGGCGGTACATGCCTTTAATCCCAGATCCTGGGAAGCATAGGCATTCAGATCTCAGACCTCTGTGAGTTTGGGGTCAGTATTGTCTTTGTGGCCAGTTCTAGACCAGTAATGGCTACATAGTTAGACCATGAGTCAAACAAAAACAAATGAAAATAAACAAATATAAAGAAAATAGGATCAGGCATGGTGGCACATGCCTTTAATCTCAACTTTCAGGAGACAGGTAGACAGGTTTATGTGAATTTGAGGCCAGCCTGGTCTACATAATGAGTTACAGGCCAGCTTGCTGCACAAACCTGGTGATCTGAGTTTGATCAGTGGAACCCACATGAGAATGGAAAAAAGAGAACCAAATCCACAGAGTTGTTCTCTGACCTCCACATGTGCAGCACACACACACACACACACACACACACGCACGCACTAAAATAATCTTTTAAAAAAGGAAAATGACCAGTAGGTTGGTGCACACTAATTCCACCAGTGTGGAGGTGGAGATAAGAAACTCACTCACAAATTAGAGGCCAACCTGGGCTACAGCATGAGTTCCAAGTATGGTTGAGCTACAGTGAAACTGTTTCTCAAAAAGAAACATACAAAAAAAGCATGTTTCATTGCTGATTGTGCAGAAAAGTACAGCAGTCTAAACCCTTCACTCCCAACCATGAAGACTGGATACAGGGATATGGGCCATCTTTAATCACAGCTCTTCCTAGTAATGAAAATTATAATACACTAAAATTCACAACAACCTGAGCAAATAATACAGCAAGACAAGAATGAAACCCACAGGATTTAAAGTTCCATACATTCACTGGCAATGTGTTCCATATTCCATCTCCAGCACCACTTCTCAAGTATGTTGGCACCAATTTTACTCCCAACACTGGGGAGCTAAAAATGAGGAATTCAAGGTTATCCTCAGTTCCATAATGAGTTTGAGGCCAGCCTGAGCTACATGAGACCCAGTCTCAAAAAAAAAAAAAAAAAAAAAAAAAAGGTTATGTGTAATGTGATTGATAACATGCACCCCCTTCAGCCTCATACTTTATAAAAGTATGGAAATAAACTGATTTGGGAATTTGGTACTGTTAGTTTGAATTCAAATTAGGTAAAGAAATTGAACATATTAAAAGAGAATAATGTTTAGAGAAAGGAATAAAAATAAAGCTTTGCCTTTATTATCATTCTTTACATGCATAAAAAAGTCGGGTTGGAGCCAGCCATAGTGGCTATGTCTGTAATCCCAGCAATCAGGACCTAAAACAGGATGATTGCCATGATTTTGAAGCTTGGCTTATGTGGAGAGTTTCAGAGTCTCAAAACCCTGATATATATATGTGTGAGGATCTCCAAAACCCACATAAAATTGGTTTGGGCATAGCAGTGATCTGTAATCCCAGCACAAGCAGAGAGGAATCCCTGGGTTAAGCTGACACCTAGATTAGCTCTGGGTTCAGTTAGAGACTTTGCCTCAAGAAATAAGGTAGAGCATGACCAAAGGAGAGACCCAACTTCAATGTTTGACCTTCACACAGACACACACATACACAAATGATTTTAAAAACTAAGATAGATTTGAGATTTAAATAATAATTCACTATATACTGAAAGAAAACTTTGATACATATTTTTAAATATTTTTGAAATGGAAAAATCTTTATAATAATTATCTTAAAAAGTATATCAACATGGCCATCCAAAATTTAAAAAACCAATAACAGTAAAGTTTTTAATATATCAACAAAGAGAGAAAAATAGATTTATACTGTGTAAGATAATGAGTGAATTTTCTTTTATTTATTTATTTTTAATTATGTGTATCTGTATGTGAACTGGTACGCAAGAGTTCATGTGCCTAAAGAATCCAGAAGAGGGTGTCAGATCACCTGGAGCTGGAATTATATTCAGTTGTAAGCTGCCTGATGTGGGTGCTAGGAACCACACTAAGGTCCTCTGGAAGAGCACTCTATGATCTTTATCAATGAATCATTTCTCTAGCCCCAAATTTCCTTTTTAAATATATATTCTTTTATTCATGTGGACCTCTATGAATCTGTGTGCACTGTGTATAAGCAGTGCCTATGAAGGCCAGAAATGGGCATCAGATCCCCTAGAACTGGATTGAAGACAGTGATGAGCCGCCTAATGTGGGTGATGGCAACTAAACCCTGGTCTTTTTAGGAGTAGCAAGAGCTCTTAGCCACCAACCCAAGCTCTCTAGCCCCAGGGGTAAATCTTCTGTATATACACAGAGCTCTTACAAATTAATGGAAAGAAATAATCAGTTCTGCTTGTCATACATACATGATGGTGCATGCCAATAATCCCATCACTCAGGGGGTGTAGGCAGTAAGATTGGGAGTTCATGACCAGCCTTGGCTATATGAGACTCAACAAACAAACAAACAAAAACCAGTAACAAAACCTTCTGAAAGTAGACAGAGTCTAATATTTGAGCATACAAAGAGACAGCAATAAATATTGAGTTTGATTTTATCCAGTGTTGGCAGGGTTTACAAAAACACATTGGCAGAAGTTTAGAGGACTTTTAATTGGAAAGATCCTAAATACCTATCTAAAAAGTAAAACAATTACATACAGCCTAAGACCATTGAAATTGCTCTGTTAGAATTTTGTTCAACAAATTCACTCTCCAAATTATCCAAAAGCCATAGTTAACAAAATGTTTAGTAGAAAGGAACTAAACAGTCTTAGGTGTCTGTGGCTTTTTGGTTCAGTTTGGTGCTGTGAATGAGGGGTAGCAATATATGCTTCCAAACATGGTGATGGAGGGCAAGGCAAGCTGCCAAAGCGTGCACGCAGAAGAAAAGAAAGCATAACTGCAGGGATTCATGTCTTAAGACCTAATACACAAGAAGCTGAGGTGGAGAGATCTAGAGTTGGACACCAGCCTTGGCTAAAAGGAGCCCCTTTCTCAACCCTACCCTCCCCAAAAGGGGGGGGAAAGGAGTTTATATTGCACCATAGCTTGTTATATTTTAATTTAATTCATACATACTATTACATGTTACTTTGTACTGTTACACATTACTGTATGTTACATTACTCTGCATCACAATACATGTGAGTCTGTTGTGTGTTAATGCATTGCATATTAGTTTACATACCTTGCATGTCACATTGTAGTTAGTGTGCCCTGTAGTTACTTATGTCCACTATGTGTGTTGTAGAAATGTACAAAGGAACCCTGAGGAGTGGAAATATTAAAAAGGACTGTACTTCCTATCCTCTTATAATTTTTTTTAGAACAGTTTGGGGTGCCACCTTTAATTGCAGCATTCAGGAGACGGGGTAAGGTGAATCTTTGCAATTTAGAGGCTAGTCTGATCTACAGAGTTAGTTCCCAGACAGCCAGGGCTATTTAGAAAGACTGTCTCAAAATACAAAATAAAAGAAAACAAACAGAGAGCAAAACAAAAAACAAAGCTTTGAGTCCTGGAGAGGTGGTTCAGTTGGTAAGATGCTTGCTACAAAAATTTGAGGGCCTGAGTTCACATTCTCAGTGCCCAAGTAAAAAAGTCAAGTGCTGCTACCCAACTGTAATTCCAGAACTGAGGAGTGAAAACAGGTGGATTGCTTGCTAAGGAATTCTCCCCAGCCAATCTAGCCAAATGAGTGAGCTCAGGCTCCAGTACAGAGACTGTCTCAAAAAAGAAGTGAAGAGACAGTTGAGGGAGATACAGACAGCCTCTAGCTTCTACTCCAATGCGTGTTGGGGCGCATGCACACACATACGTGATCATATAATTTTTAAAGTGGGATTTTCTTAAGATTTGTTTTTAATTATGTGTATGTGTATGAATGTGTTTCTGTGTGGGTATGCGATATGTGTATAGATTACCTATAGAGGCCAGAAGAGGGCATTGGACACACACACACACACACACACACACACACACACACACACACATCCCACACCCCCACCACACCCCAGACAGATAGCCGTCATGGAACTAGTCACATGCAGTTGCTAGCCCCCTGATGTGGGTGCAAGAAAATGAGGTCTGATCCTCTGCAGTTTTATAATTTATACTGTGTCTCCCATTTTATAATGGACACACCACACATGAAAGTATTAGCAAAGCTATTCTATAGGTGACAGAAATTTGCCTGCTTTTATTTTTTAAGCTGTCATTTCTCCTTTTTTTTTTTTTTTTTTTTTTTTTTTGGTACCCCAGGTTTATTGTATTGAGCATATGTTAAATTCATATAATATAAAAATAATGAAGTTATTTTTAGATTTTTTTTTCTGCAGACACAGAGTAAAGCATGTTATTTTTTGGCTGGGGACAGCATTTGGAGACCATGGGAATAGTAAACTGCTTTCATATATTCAGAATCTCCCACCCCCACACACTGTGGTAGCATTTGCGCTCCACTTTAGAGGAAAGGACAGCTGTCACATCTGTTTAGGACATCCTTTATGCCAACAGATTCCTTTTCTGTGTCAGCAGAATGTAAATGTATCATTCTTCTCCCCAACTTCAGAAAACAATGAGTGTGTGATGATGCTGTTTCATTTCTTTTTAATATCTGCCATCTCGGAACAAGTTCCATATAGGAGAACCTTCCACACTCATTGCTACACAAGTCAGGTCCTGATGGGTGCACACCCCATGTTGTATAAAATGTACTCACAAAGGTGAGATGCAGAGACTTGAGCTGTATGTAGAGGCCTGCCTCCAGCTGGGCCTCCCTGAGAAGAGAAGAGCGCTGGGCAATGGGGCTCAGGACCCACAGCCTATCTCAGCACTCAAAATAAGATGACCAATTTGGCTTCTCTCTCTCTCTCTCTCTCTCTCTCTCTCTCTCTCTCTCTCTCTCTCTCTCTCTCTCTCTCCCTCTCTCTCTCTCTCTCTCTATCTATCTATCTATCTCTCTCTCTATCTCTCTCTCTCTCTCTCTCTTTATTTCCCCAGAAAGCTGCAAGAGACCCAGATGTCCACCACCTCAAAGCTGGAAGAAGCTGAGCACAAACTCCAGACGCTGCAAACAGGTTGGATGCTCTCTGTTCTATTTGAAGCCACATGGAGAATATGGAAATGGGCTGGTCAAGCATGGACAGTCTCCTGGCCTGTTCCTAGCCCCTCTGCTACTTGTTGCTCCTGGGGATCCTGCAGTTAGGAGCTTTGAGCCCTCATAATTGAAGCCTGAGTCCCAGGCTGCTTTGTCTGACTGCATTAGTCACTGCATTGAGTTGCTAATGTGGATGTGGGTGGCTCTCCTGCCTTCTCCCTCCCTGCCCCAGCCATCCTTCCTGTTCTTCTTTCCAACAAACACTTCTAAATCACCAAACTGTCAAGAACTGACATCTCATTTGGAACAATAATGGGGGTAGGGGGACTTAGCTCTAACCGAAATGAAGTTAAGAACTGTAATAACAGAACCTTTAAATTCTAAAAGATACCAAAAAAGGTTATACCAAAGTTTGCCTTTCTTTTTTTGTTTCCTTTTCTGAGAAGGAAGCAGCATGGTATCTTTAAATGTGGGGAGAAAAATAAGAAGACATCATGATCCAACTTAGAACACAAATGTTAGAGGGACAAAAAATAGTCATAGCCATTTTAACTGTCAAATGAATAAATGTCCAAAAACTGCAAACACCAAGCTACCAATGCAGCTTTCTAAAAGGAGCACCTGCCTAGAATCCCCTGGTGAGGGGCTGGGGTGTGACTCAGTGGTAGAGCACCTGCCTAGAATCCCCCAATGAAGGGCTTCAAGTGTGGGTCAATTGTACAGCACCTGCGTAGCATGGGCAAAACCTTCATTTCAGTCTTTACCATATGTGTATATATACATATGTCTATAGTGCTATAAATACCACTTCCGAATTCTAGAAAATGAAGAATCAGTCCAGTAGAACAGTAATTGAAGAAGCAGGAAGCTCTCAAAAGCAGTGTACATCATAAGGGAAAGAGCTAACCGTTTTTAACAGTCAGAGATTTGCAGATAAATCAGTAAAAGATGGTTTTACCTATCATTCTATCAGCTTTTTAAAAAACAGATAGTGCCATTGTTGCTGAGGGTGTAGAAGCATGGTCACAGGCACTGTGTGGATATGAATGGGAATTGCCTTTTGAGGCTGACTGGGTGGTTTGTAGGGGCAGGCATGTTCTGTTCTTTACCCAGCTGCTTCACTTCTGAGCATGTTAAAAGTAAAGCTAATTGTTCTGCCTGTTATCTGACATGGAGAGACTAAGCAAAAAGATGAGCCTCAGAAAATACTCTTACCATCCCATTTATGGACCTGTTAAGATCTCATCTTGTAACCCAGGCTAGCCTGGACCTCATGATCCTCCTGCTTCTGCCTCCTCACTGCTGAGATGGCAGGCATGTGCCACTATGCCTTGCTGTTCAGTTAGTAAATAAAGTTGACTGTCCATAGATGAAGTTTCTGCTCCTACCACAGAGCACACTATTTTAAAATAAACTTTTGTGTGTGTGTGTGTACACGTGAGTACAGGTGACTGCAGAGGCATCAGATCCCTTTGGAGTTAGACAGTTATGAGTGGCACAACATGGGTACTGGGAGGCAAACATGAGTCATCTGCAGGAGCTCACCTCTGAACCATTTCTCCAGCCCACCATAAGCTTTTTTTTTTTTTTTTTTTTTTTTTTTTCATAAATAGAGGTATCCCAAAAGAGTAATTGAAAGTATAACAGGATCTGAGTTCAACCTCAGCCTAGAGCCCAGGGAAGAAGCCATGTGTGGCAGAGCATGTTTATAGAAGAGGTGGACACAGGTGGTCCCTGGGGCTTGCTGGTCTGCCAGCCTTGCCCACTTGGTAAGTTCCAGGTCAATGAGAGATCCTGCTCCAAAAACAAAAAGACAAGGTGGATGCCATCAGAAGAACAACATCAAGTTTGTCATTTGGACTCCAAATATACATGCACACACACATGTGCACACAGGAATATGAGCACGCGCACACGAAACCTTTTGAAGTATTATATAGGAAATATATAAAGTAGCAGAGTTGTTTATAGTCATGGTCAGTTACCATATGCATGCTTTTACCCAGGTGGTAGCACACCAGTGTCACCATAGTTGCACTGAGATGATAACACAGCCATGTTGCCCCTGGGTGATAGGAATTTTCCAGCTCCACCATGATTATATGTGACCTCCGTCATTTACTTTGTCTGTGATAAACAGCAAAATGAAGTATGCAGCTGTATTTGCAGTTGTGTATAGAAATAGTTTTTTGGTGATGAAAGACATTTAAAAGCTGGACGTCTCTATGCAGCAAACTATGGGCAGTGGTTCTGTGTTGAAGGAGGTACTTCAGAGAGATGCAGCGGAATGTGGGAAAGCTTTCTTCTCCATCCTTTGTATGTCTCTCATCTTTGTGTACTTTCGCCTTTTCACTTTAAGCAATTAGTATCCTAGCTGGGCTTGATGGCACACGCTTGTAATCCCATCATTGGGAAATTGTACCCAGGGAGATCCAGAATTCGGGGCCAGCCTAGGCTACATGAAATCCCATCTTTGAAAGCAACCTAAAGAGGTGGGGATATAGTTCCATCAGTAGAGTGCTTATCCAGCACTCAAAACTCCCTAGATTTGATCCCCAGTACCTAGAAAAGCAGGCATAGGGGTTGGTTCATACCTGTAATCTGAGCACTGGGTAGGTAGAGGCAGATGGATCAGACATTAAATGTTATCTTTGGCTATATAATGACTTCAAGGATAGCCTGAGCTACATAGACGGTGTCTTAAAACAAACAAGATTGGTCTTATATCATGGTATCTCTCCTTGCTTTATAGCCCTGGAAAAAACTCGAACAGAATTATTTGACCTGAAAACCAAATATGATGAAGAAACTACTGCAAAGTAAGTGTCTGTATGGTGTCATCCTCTTTTATTTTTTGTTTTGTTTTGTTTTGTTTTCATTTGGTCAGGAAGGCTCTGCTGTTGCTAATCTACAGAAGATGGGCTTAGAAGGTACTCAACCTCCTGTCATGCTGCCAAGATACAGTGTCAGTCCAATAAGTCACTTGTATCACATCCTTCCCCACTGAAACGTCTTCCCTGGTCACAGAGTAGTCTAGTCTTTGCTTTGTTTGATGTGATTATGTGTGTGTGAATGAGTGTGCATACCACAGTGCACATGTAAGAAGTTAGAGGACCCTTTTGATGAGTCAGTCCTTGCTGAGCCAGGGTCTCTCCTTGTTTCCTCCTGCTGTACACTCTAGAGTAGCTGGTCTGTAAGCCTCTAGGCAAGCCTCCTGTCTCCATCTCCTGTTGCACTGTAGGAGTGCTGGGGTTACAGATATACACCACATCTGGCTTTTTATTTTTTACTTTTTAAGATTTATTTATTTATTTATTGTGTATGCAGTGTTCTGCCTGCATGTGTGCCTGAACACCAGAAAAGGGCACCGGGTCTCATTACAGATGGTTGTGAGCCACCATGTGGTTGCTGGGAACTGAACCCAGGTCCTTTGGAAGAGCAACCAGTGCTCTTAACCTCTGAGCCATCTCCCCAGCCCCCTTTATATTTTATTTTATGGATTTGCCTGTCTGTATGTCTTGTGTGTGCAGTACCTGCATCCTCTAAAGCTAAAGTTACAGGTGATTGTGAGCCACCATGTGGCTGCTAAGAATTGAACCTGGGCTTTTTTATTTGCGTTCTTGAAGTCAAACTCCCATCATCATACTTACACACCAAGGGCTTTTAACCTGCTTAGCCAGTGTATGTGCTCTACTTCTTTTTTTCTATGTTGGGAAAGGGTTAACTTACAAGAGATGTAATTGATGGGACACTTCTGTGGAAATACAGTCTGGGGAAACTGTCACCTTTTCTTCTGGGACAGAGTCCTTAGGAAGAATAAGCATAGCACATAAAGGTAGCTTGTCACTGAGCCTTACGCCTCTGTGCAGGGCTCCCTGTGTGGGGACACACAGGGATGAAGCTGAGCCAATGACATTTCCTGCCTACCTGACCTTTGTCAAGATGATGTCAGACATCAGAGTCCTGTGACAGGAACACTTCCTGCAAGACCCCTCCTTGCAGATGAGCAGAGAGAAGGAACAGATACTGTCCTAAGTTGTGAGGAGGCCACAGTCTGCTAGCTATGGCTAACGTTCAGACAGGCTGTGTGAGGCTGAAGTTTTCATAGCTTTTTCCCATTGGAGAAGGCTCTTCTGATCTCCCACAGAAAAAGCCCATGTACTCACCAGCGGTGCTGCCTCCAGCCACTGGGAACACAGGTCTTGGTTTGCTCACATGTTGCTCCAGTGGGCTATTCCCACCCTGTTTTTGTGATACACCCCTTACCTCAGCAATCCTTGTCCTTTTCATGTGGGATATGTGTTCACGTATGTGCTTGAATGTGTGTTCCCATGGAAGCCAGACCAGGTACTTCCCTCAATCACTCTCTACCTTATTTTTAAATTACTTTATTGTTTTATGAATATGGATGTTTTGCCTATATGTATGTATGTATGCCTATACCATGTACATGCCTGGTGTTCCCAGAGGCCAGAAGATAGCCGCAGAGCCCCTAGAATTGGAGTTATCAGCCGGTTATAAGTTACCATGTGAGTGCTGGGAATCCAACTCAGATCATCTGGAAGCCTACCACCTTGGTTTTTTTTTTTTTTTTTTTTTTAAGCCAGGAATCTCTATCTATACACTTGGAGTTCACACAGGAGTTAAGCTTTTGGACAGTGAGCTCTAGGGATCCATCTAAGGATAAGTGGTCCTCAGGAGTGGGATTACCAACATGTGCCACCACACCAGGCTTTGTACATGGGTGCTAGGAGTCTGAACTCAGGCCCTCATTCTTACACAGCAAACCCTTTACTGATGGAGCCATCATCTCCCCAGACTCAGGGCCATCTCTTAACCCTCTGCTCTGGTTTATTTAGTAGTCCTGAACTTTAAGGGCCCCATTAGCTCCCCAACCCTGCAGTCAAATTTTACTAGATAACAGAGAACTTATTCACAGAGACCCAGATGTCCCCATCAGTCTCCCTAGCTGGCTGACTTGATGGCATATCTAAACCTCACAGAAGCCTTCAGGCCATCACCCTCCTCCTTCTGTGCTCTACATTTGGACTTGAAGAGCGACATGTGAGCTCAGCCTAAGGGAATACCTATTAAATTTCCTTGTAAATTCTGTGGCTTTGGGCTTACCTCCTTCCATCCCAGAGACAGGGCCATCTGAGAGCAGCTGCCATCATTCAACACATGCTGCCCCTACCCTTTGAAAGCCCATAGACTTCCTCACTCACAACACATTCCCACAGCAGACACCACACCAGCTGCCACAATGACACTCCTGCCACAGTTCTGAAAATTGTGCCCACCAGTACAGTGGGTTGATGGATCTGGAAACGCTGAGCTTCAGGTAGACTGGACTGAAAATTATTTCTTTGATTAGAAAAGAAAGGACTGGGTGGGCCTAGGAATGTGACTCAGACTAGGGAGTGCCAGCCATGCAAGCATGAAGACCTGAATTGATCCCCAGCATCCACATAAAAGCTGGGCTTGGTAAAGTTCACTTGCAATCCTAGCACTGGGGAGGGAAAGATAGGCAAATCCCTGGGGTTCCCTGAACAACTAGCTTATGTTAACTATGATCCTCAGGACCCAGGCAGAGATCCTGGGAGGGAGGGAGGGAGGAGAGAGAGAGAGAGAGAGAGAGAGAGAGAGAGAGAGAGAGAGAGAGAGAGAGAGAGAGAGAGAGAGAGAGAGAGATGGCTCCTGAGGAACAACACACAAGGTTGACCTCTCTGGCACCACATCATATGCACACACACCTGGAATGGTTTTAAGTATCACTTTAAAAAAAAAAAAAAAAAGTAGAATGCTTCAACATGTGTTGACAGAAAACCTAGGAAAGTGGGCTTTGGGGAAAGACTGCTTTGTGCTTTGGGAGCGATTGTTCTGTCCACGCTGTGACCTCCAGGGCCTATTGGTGTCTTGTACAAGGGCCATAGGAGCAGTTGCATTACTGAGTAGCTGTGGAGAACCAACACTGCGAGGACTGAGGATGCTCAAAACAGTCCTGTGTATGTTTCTTGGAGAGTGTTAGTCTGAAACTGTCAGTTTATAGGGTACACACTGCTTGTCAGTCATTCAGATCACCCACCTCCCCTTGCCCCATTCAAAAAGAAGCCACAGGGCCTGGGGAGTGTAACTCAGCTGATGGGGTTCTTTCGTAGCATCCACAAGGCCTTGGGGTTGATCTTCAATACTACAAGAAACAGGTGTGATTGCACATGTCTCTAATCCCAGTACTTGGGAGGTGGAAGCCAGGAAGATGGGGAGTTAAAGGTCAGCTTCGGCTATACTGTTAGGGCAATTTGAACTACAAAAGACCCATAGGGATGCAGGTCAAAGGCAATGAGGCCACTTGGAGCTCTCCACCCCCATCCCTAACTGCTGCTTTTGCAGTCATTTCAGCTGTATGTCAGCTGGGACTGCTCGGCTGGCTGTGATAGGGACAGTGGCAGTAAAGTTTTCCATGTGTAGGCTTGAAGCAAAATGTAATTAGCCTTTATGCACAGAACAAGGCCCCATTGATGAGTACAGCTGGTCTTTGTTTGGTCCCATCGCTGAGAGTGGGAGGTAAAGTGTTCTTCTTCATGTTTATTAATGCAAGATTCCGTAGACAAATGGCAAGCACAGTTTAATATTTGTTGGAACACAGGGGGGCTTGCCAAACAGTTGTTGTGTGAGCGGATTGCAGGCCCTCACATTATAACTTGCTGGGTTAAATAAATGGATTATTTCTGCTTTTTTTTTTTTTTTTTTTTTTTTTTTTACCTCCTCCTCAAATGGTCACCCCTGAGTCCCATTCTCCCCATAGCAAATGCATATGTAGCACCTTAAGGACCTTAAAGTTGCCTCTTATAAAGTCTGTCAGCATGGATTTTATCATTCTCACTGTTCCCTGGGACTGCCTTAAGCAAGCCATGGCTATCACCCCAAGAGCGGCCTGAACAGCTCACACTGCTGGCCACTTCCTCCACTTGTGTTGCACAGTTGTTCACTTCCCCTTGAGTCTAAGACTCCATGTAATGAGTGCAAAAATTCCCATTTCCATTTTTATGTTTTAACCTTTTCAGATAGAGAGGGGGAGTGCGCGTGTGTACTGTATTATGGTATACATGTGGAAGTCAGAGGACAGCTTGTAGGAGCCCACTCTCTCCTACCATGCAGAGTCCAGGGGATGGATCGCAGGTCCCCAGGCTTGGCAGAAAAGCACTTTTATCCACCAAGCCCTCTACGCAGGCCCAGGCTTCTTATTTCAGTTTTCCTCTGCAGTGAGCCTAGGTAGACAAGGAGGGCCGTGGAACACCTTCTAGACCACCAGGCAGAGTTCAGTGAAAGGCAAGATTAGGTTGTGTTGAAATGCCACACGCCTAGCTAAGGTTAGAGACTGGTGATGTGGCTCCATTGGTATAGTCCTTGACTCCATAGCATGTGGGAAGCCCTGGGTTTAATCACCAGCACTCAGGAGGTAAAGACAGGGTCACAAGTTAAAAGTCATCCTGAGCTAATAGCAACTTTGAGGCCAGCTTGGGCTACAGTCTCAGAAAACTAAAAAAAAAAAAAAAAAAAAAAAAAAACCTTTTAAGAAAAATGGGTGTAGCTTAATAATAGAGTATCTGCCCAATATGTTCAAGGCTCTGGGTTCAATTCCCTTTCATGCTGGGGAGAGAAGAGAGAGGAACAAATCTTAAGCTTTCTATAGCTAAGGTTACTCTATGTTACTCCCAAACTTTCCTTAAGCTTCTGCATGTTGTATTCCTTGACTCTGCTTGTTTTCAAGAGAAAACATTATATATATGCAAATGCTTCCATAGTACATTACAAAAGCAACATTAATGAAGAAATGCTTGGGCTCATTTCAAAATATGTTCTTTGTACCATGTGTGACTGGTGTGTATCATCCCCTGCAGCATGCTCTGGGAAAGACAAGACTTCCTGTTCAGTCAGTTCAGCTGATTGCTCAGAGAACCCAAACTCTGATGCACAGGCATGGGGACTTCTGTGCAGAGGGCAAGGAGGCAGAGCCAGAGGTTCCCAGCATGACTGTCCCATGGAAAGTATGACTGGCATGCTAGTGAGCAGATGTTTCTGGACTATTACACAGTGGGTTCTCAAATTTCACCCCACTTGCTGTTTGTGGCAGTCATTGAGAAAGCCCATACTATGTTAACTGCATGAATGAGGTATGGCCAGGCAGCACCCAACAGGCTCCTGCCTCCATTCAGCTGGAAGTGAAGTGCTATTTTGCACAGGACCTCTCAGTTCTCTGGGGGCATGGGTGTGCCTCTATTGTAAAGTACTTGCTAGAATCTCCCAGTGAGGGGTTCAGGGCATGACTCAGTGAGAGGGTGATTGCCTACCATACACAGGCCCTGGTTTCATCCTCAGCACCAGAAACGAATAATGTTCCTTTCTAAGGCTGCCTCTATAATGGCCTTGTTAACCTGTGTGAGAGCTAGCGATGACAGCCAGTTTCTGTGAAACCTTCAGTATCTCCCTGGTAAAGTCTATTGTTTATGGTCTTGTCATTTTCTTTATAGTTCTCATGAAAGACTCTGGAAATTAAACTGGGCCAGACCATCTGCCCAAGCCCGGGAATCACACTGCCATTGTGATCATGTTAAACAGACATCATGTCCTTTGACTCTTTTTAGTATATGTGGTAGTCTACCTGCATGTATGTCTGTGTGCCACATGCAAGCCTGGTGCCCAGGGAGGGACATCAACCCTCCACAACTAGAGTTACAAAAGTTGTTAGCTGCCATATGTGTACTGGGAACCAAGCCTGGGTCATCTGGAAGAACTCTGAGTGCTTTTAACTCCTGGGCCATTTCTCCAGCTGCTACACCTCCCTTTCATTTATCAGTGGTGCTTTGAGGCAGGGTCTCACTAAGTAGCCTTGGCTAGCCTGGAACTCACAGTGTAGACCGGGTCTTGAATTTATGAAGATCCACCTACCCCTCCCTGCCTCTGCCTCTTGAATACTGGAATTAAAGATGTAACATGAACCACATATCCAGATTGGGGTAGGATATATATATGTGTGTGTGTCCATCCCAATAAATAGGAAGGTATCTTGAAACCTCAGTGGGATTCTCTCCCCTGTCAGTTTAAAAATGTAATTGTTTTCCGTCTTTCTAATGAACCATCAGTTTCCAGTGTAAGTTGCTGTAATTATCCTGGTTGGATTAACTTCCCTAAAAACAGAGAAGCAAATCCTTTATGACTTTGAGGGTATGGACTTGAGTAGTTTAGTCAGACCTGGAGTGAACTGCCAGCTTTCCCACAGTGTCTTATTTCTAGAGCCATCAGTGTGTTTGGTAGAATTCCTAGCATTTTCCATCCTGTGAAAGGGTTCTGCTTCACATCTAAAACTCAGTGCCTGGTGAGTCTCCAGAAGCTTTTCTGTTTCAGTCTCTTAGGGTGGAACTGGAATGAAGAGGTTTATTTGTGTGTGTGTGTGTTTGTGTGTGTGTGTGTGTGTGTGTGTGTGTGTGTGTGTGTGTGTGTGTATAAGCCTGCACCAAAGCCAGGCAGTGGTGGTGCACACCTTTAATCCCAGCAGAGACATGTGGATCTCTGTGAGTTCGAGGCCAGCCTGATCTACAGAGTGAGTGCCAGCATAGGCTCCAATGCTACACAGAGAAGCCTGTCTGGGGGTTGAGGGGGGAGCCTGTGCCATGTATGAGTGTACATGTATGAGTGCATGAGAGGTTAGAAAACAACCTTGTCTGTCTTTTCTCAGGCTCCCCTCAGCCCCCTGTTTCCCTGGAACTCACCAAGTAAGCTGGACTGTTTGGCCAGCAAGCCTATGGGATTAGTGTCTGTCTGCCTCCCACTGCTAGGAATACAAGTACGCACCACCATGCCTAGCTTTTTCTTATCATGGGTTCTGAGTATTGAGCTCAGTCCCTTACATTTGAACAACAAGCCCTTTACCAACGGAGCCATCTCCCCAGCCCTTGAAGTCTACATTTTGAAATTTGAATTAGTTGCCTTGCCATTGAGGTGCTGGTACTATGAGGACCAAACGTTTCCAGTTCAAACCATCCCAGAGCTGTTAACACCTTAATAAACATGTCCCTTAAAATTAACTGTGGAAATCTTTAATTCCAGCATTCTGGAGACAGAGGTTGGTGGCTCTCTGTGAGTTCAAGGCCATCTTAGTCTACATAGTGAGTTCTAGAATAGCTAGGACTATAGAGAGAGGCCCTGTCTCTAAAACTATTTACTTCATTAATGATTGCTGTGGGAAGGCCAGCCTACTGTGAATGGTGTCCCCTTTGGGCAGGTAGATGTGTAAGAAAGCAGGCTAAGCAAGACAGTAAGCAGTGTTCCTCAGTGGTTTCTGCTTCAGTTCCTGCTGTCAGGTTCCTGCCTTAAGTTCCCGCCCTGGCTTCCCTTCAATATGGACTATTAGCTATGAGAGATGAAATAAACCCTTTCCTTGCCAAGTTTCTCTTGGTCATAGTATTTATCACAGTAACAGAGAAACAAGCAAATTAATACAGTCAGTAACCCCATAATTTAGTGTAGAAATGTCACATTTGTGCAGGACCCATGTTTTGAAGTGTGAACAATTAACTCAGTTTGTGGACCCTTTCTAACTTACCATGACTGACTCTGCAGTGGCAGGAATATGTGCTAAAGACCTAGTAGCATCCAGGCAATCTCCAAATGCATCTGTCTTGGGGAACTTGGGGCTTCTGGGCTGGTTACATCAAATCAAGAGAGATACTGGACACTTGGATACCCACCAAGGACAAGAAGGACCCTCATTCTAAGATAGCTTGTAAGAAACTTTGTAGACACATGCATGTCCGTGCATTCATGTGTGTTCATGCAAGTAAAGGCAGAGGACAACCTCAGTTGTTTCTTAGGAACCATCCACATTGGTTTGTGAGACACGATCTCTCCACCTGCCTCCATCTCAACAGCATTCACATGCCACCAAACTCAGTTCCTTGCGCTGGCAAGGCAAGTGCTTATCTGACTGGGCCATCTCAGGCCCTCACTTAAACTTTTAGGAAGCAGAATGAAATGTTTCCTATAGGAAAGCCAGAGCAGAGCCAGATAATTGAGCTCATTGTTTTCCTTCACGGCTTGTTTGCCCTTTCATTCTCTTCCTAAGGTGCTGGATGTTGAGGAATGTCTCCATTTGCCAGAAAGACAGTGGGGTGTCTCATATTTCCCCCGCCAGACCGCTAGTTCTGAAGCGAGCCTGCAGAATGAATTTTTAATGCTGAGTGTTATGGCATTGCTCTTGCAGCCAGCCGCATTGCTCTCTTGAGCCTACAGATTTAATGCTCCGATGAGCAGAGTGAGGACTTGGGGGCACTCAACACAGTGGAGAATTAACCCCCCAACAACCACACTAGTGCCCTCTTATCTCCAGAAAGTTAACCCTAAGGAGTCGGAAGGGAAAATTAAAACTCTGTAGTGCTTGGAATGTTCTCCAAACAGCCTAGAGCATGAAGCAGGGCACGGTCTCAAATTTTTATGAGATAGTGTGTATTTTTACCTTTTCACGATTTTAATGGTGACTGTTCTTACTTGGATGTATTTCTATGATCTTTCCACCCTTAAAAAAGCTCTACGATCTGCAAGGTTTACAGAATATACATAAGACTGGAGACTCTCCAGTTTCTATGAAAAGCACAAATGGAATCAGAAGTCCAGAATTGGTCGCTAACAATGGAAAGGGGGCCATTCGTATTCAGTGGCTAATTCTGGTTAGGACCATATGGTTGATTGTTATTTTTCCTCTCAGTAGCTTTCTATATTTTTAAAGCTTTCAAAATTAAGAAGAACAAGTTGTATATAAAAGTTGTTCAAGCTTAAATAAGTTGCAGAAGGTGGAATCTTACAAGCAGTAGAACAAATGGCTGAGTATATAGATAATAAGCTAGGGCTGTGGTCTATGCCAATTAAAGCCTTGATGTTTTAAATATATACATGTAGAAGAAATCATGAAAACACTAAGAGAGAGTTTAGGTGGGGATTTATATAATAAGGGAATATAAGAGACCTTTTTTAAACACGATGCCAAAAGTAGAAAACCTATGGGATATTCAAAGATTTCTGAAGGCAGATGGTGGACAGGATGGGTGATATAAGAATGGATAAAACATTTACAGTGTATAAGTAGGAAAATGGTTAATATATATTTCTTACACGGCCATAACAAAATGTTAGAGGGACGTAAAGTAGATGTACTGATGGGAGGAAGGGATGATGGGCAGATGGATGAAATGAGTGGGTAAGGGAATAAATGCATGACATGAATGGGTGGATAGACATGGATAAACTATTTACAATTTATAAGACAGATAAAGGGTTAGCATATACTTCTTACAAAGCAATAACAAAAACCTGTAGGGGATAAAATGAATAGGTAAATGAAATGATGGGTGGATGGATGTAAATGAGATGAATGAGTTGAGAGGCAAATAGGTGAATAGTGGAAAAAGGTGAATATATGGCTCAATGTATAGATAAATGGATGGGTAAAATATTTACAATGTATATATCTTACAAAGCAATAGCAAAATGTTTAATTCCCAGAAGAGAAAGCTTTTTCTGTTTTCTCCTAGGTACATATTTGTACCACAGGCATCTCAAATTGCCTTCAATAGCTTCCCTCTTCCCTACAGGCTGCTGCCCTTCTGTTTGTGGTTTGTGTCCCCTCCCACTAGAGATGCATCATTTTTCCTTCATTCCAGAATCCTGGGGTCCTTGTTGACTCTTGCTGCCCTCCTATCTAGTCTACATCAGTCCCTCTCCCACAACTGTCTTCATTGCTTGTGTCTTAGTTAGCGCCACTGTTACCACCATAGTCTGGGCTCTTCCTTGCTCAGCATCACTTCTACATCATATCAACTTGTGTCTCCACTGCCACTTTCTCCCTGGATGATTCTACCTTCCAAGGATCTGCTAAAAGGGTCTAAAATATAACATCCTGTTTCAAGCTGCCCTGTTTAAGGTCCTTCCCTTGCTTGCTCTCCTGCCTCCAAGGGCAAGTGCTTAGCATAGGGTCTGTGGTGAGAATTCAGGCAGATCTGAATCTGGACCCAGAAGAAGTATTACCTTTATGGTCGTCAATGTGTATCATAGTGATTTCCTCCCATTGTAAAGTCAGTCATTAAACCAGGATAATTTTAGATGTGGAGCCTGTGTGTCAACACCAATGCCTTTTTCACATCCCATTCAGTTGTATCACAGACACTTCTGGTACTCAACACTGTAGTGGTCTGCCACTCCTCGTGTTATTTAACCTCCCACTAACGGCTAAATAGCCTCCCACTATAGAACAAATTTTAGTCTCTTTTAACATTATATTAACTGTTATTTGAAGTAATTATTGCTGGTAGTACATGTATATATTCAACACATGCTAGGGCTGGGGCTATAGCTCAGTAAGTAGAGTATATACTTAGCATGTATGGCGCCCTTGATTCAGATCCCACTATTGTACAAATTGGACATGGTGCGTGCATTTAACTCTAGCACTCAGAGTTCAAGGTCATCCTTGCATCTGTAACAAGTTAGCCTAACCTACATGAGACCCTGTCTTTAAATTAATTTTTAAAAATCATGTTTGAATGAGATGTGGTGTTGCACATGTTAGCACAAGGCCTGTCCTATAGTTACAGATATGTAACACCAAACCCAACTCACCACATTAAAGTCTAATTTGTCTAATATTTTGCATGGTACAAATCATATGTTAAAAAAAAATTACATGTCTCAAGCCGGGCATTGGTGGAGCACCCCTTTAATCCCAGCTCTCAGGAGGCAGAGGCAGGTGAATCTCTGTGAGTTCAAGGCCAGGCTCATCTACGAAGTGGGTTCCAGGACAGCCAGGGATATTATACAGAGAAACCCGATCTCAAAAAAAAAGAAAGAAAGAAAGGAAAAGAAAATCAAAAAAAAAAGGGGGGGTGGGGTAGAAGAATAATTACATGTCTCTGGCTTCTATCTGCCTAAATCTTCATCCTGGTAATTTACATACAATATTTAATTGTAATGTCTATACACTGTCTTACTGTCTCCATTGGTTGTTTTGTTGTTGTGTTCTTAATGTCTTTTTCTATTTGTTCACCTAATTTTTACAGTGTGCCCTTTGCCATTTTATCAGGTTTTATAAATTAACTCTGGCAGAAAATTTACCCTTATTTATAATTAATGCACCTGCAAATATAGAGTGTCATCATTATTCATTCTATGTACTAGCATTTTGTAATTTGACTTTTGTAGATAGAACATATGCCTCTGTTTTAATTCTCCCATGTTTAGTAATTATATCCCTATTGTAGATCCTTTTTTTCATATTCTAGGTATTTACAATTGCCATAGGGAATTTATTTTCTTTTCTTTACAAAAAAACAAAAAACAAAAACAAAAAAACATGAAGCTTTGCTGACCTCATGTCTAACCACCTGTTTGCTAACCTGAATTGCTTGGCAACCATATTACCCATAGGTAATGACTTTTTCAAACCTTTTGTGATGACAGGAACAGGAGATGTTCTGTTTTGACATTGGTTCTCCTTTAGCCCAGGCTGGCCTCTAACTAACTGTGTAGCTGAGAATGATCTTGATGTTTGGCTCCTGAAGACTTCCTGGTATATTTCAGAGAGAGTTACTGCATTGACTCAGCGGCCGAGTCTTCAGGTCTTCTCTTACTGAGGCTCACTTGCAGTGAACCCACCCAAGACCTTTTAAAAGTGGTGTGTTTCAGTGTTCTACCATTCCATACAGCACTGTAATCATAGGCCTTGTCCAAACAGCTGCAAATTATATTACATTACCTTAACCCTCCCTCTGCAGTGAGACTCACTGTTTCCACATTTGTTCTGAACCTTTGGATTCCCACCAATTAATTCTCACAAGTTATTTTGATTTTCTACCTTTTTTCTGATGGGGGAGGAAGTGTTTTGTTTTGAGAAAGGGCATTGTTTAGTCTAGGCTAGACTCCAGCAAGCTATATAGTAGATGCTGGCCTTGAACACAGATCTGCTTGCCTTCAGTTCCTTAATGCTGGGATTATAAATGTGCCCCACAAGGCCATTTCCAACAATTTTCTGCTGTTTAGCAGAAAAATTACCATTCTTGCATGAAATATGGGTAGTAGATCCCAGGGGTGATCTACACTGACTGTTGCCCTTGCCATTGTATTTTTTTTAACACACTGCTTCCCCGTCCCCCAAAAAAAAGGAGACTCAAGAAATCTGTCATCTGAGTATCTAGGATCCTCCTTTAACTGTCTTTTTAAAAATTACTGAATTCAATTTTTTGTCCAGAACAACAGTGACATTGTACAATATTGATCAAAAGCATAAGATAGGAGCTAGCAAAAAGGTTCAGCAGATAAAGGTGCTTGCTCTCAAGCCTTATTATCTGAGTTAGATCCCTAGAACCCATAGAAAAGTGGAAAGAGAGAATCAACTCTCTGGAATGTTCCTCTAATCTCCACATGCATACTGTAGTCTCACACATACATGTAATGTAATAATAGTTGTAATAGTAAAATAGTTTAAAAAAATAGGCTGTAAGGGCTATAATTTGACCTTGATCCTGTCCCAGTGAAGAGATTTTATCAACCAAAGTTATCCAGCCATGAAGGGAAGGAGCATATGACTTACCCAGTGAGACTCCCTTCCAAAGGCTAGGCATGGTGGTGCGTGCCTTCAGTCCCACACTTGGGAGGCAGAGGCAGGCAGATCTCTGAGTTCAAGGCCAGCTTGGTCTACAAGCAAGTTCCAGGACAGTCAGGGCTATACAGAGAAACTTTGTCTCAAGAAATTTTGTGTGTGTGTGTGTGTGTGTGTGTGTGTGTGTTCACAATAATAAATTTTAAAGAGAGTGTTGATGAGATAGCTCAGCAGTTAAAAGCACTTGCCACACAATTCTGCATTCAATTCTCCAGAACCTAGGTAAAGGTGGAAGATAGAAAGCTGACTCCTGAAAATTGTCTTCTGACCTCCATATGCAATGGTATGACATGGCATGTGCATGCACACACACTGTAATAAATGACAATTAAAATTTTTAAAGAGGTTCCTTTAAAAAAGGAATAAGGATCTAGGGATCTACACACACACACACACACACACACACACACACACGCCCCTTCTAAAAATAATCTTATAACCAAACTGGGAAGTTGTGTTGTCTTACCTACCATTCTCTTCATGCCTACTTCCACAATGCATTTAAAGTAGTTGTAAGAAAAGACCCTGAAACAATAAGGCTCTGAGAGTGGAGTCTGAATAAAGGGGGGAGATGACTTTTTAAGACTTGTCTTTGTATAAAAAGCTCTATCATTTAAAACAACCTGCCGGCTAGGCCATTTCCCTCCACGTGACACTTCATTGTTTGGGTGTTTTTTACAAGCACAGAATTGCTACAATGCTCTGATATACTGTTTGCTTGACTCCAACGGAAAACTTTATATTGCAATTAACCTTTCTATTTTTTTCCTTCCATCGGAGTATTGTGGACTTCCTCTGTGGTATTTTAGCGATTAGACAGGATGGAGGGCATCCTTAAAGATGTGAGGCCAAATCCGATGAGGTCACAATGAAGGGAAAGGATGGTCTGTGTGGGGCCAGCAAGTCTGGCCCCAGCCAAACTGTTTGTCTGACACTTCACAAGTAGAATGGGAACCTCTGAATTATTCATTTTTAAGTTACCCTAAAAAAAGCCACATATTTGATGCCCCAATGCAGACTTTTGGTGCCAGCTAAAGGATTTGTCTTTTCCTACAAATATTCTGCAGACTTCCAGACTGGCTACTGCAGTTTCATTTCCCAGCCCTTCACCTATAACTCAAGTGCAGGGCTGAGGGCTGTGAATGGAGTATGGGAGCCATGGAGAAAACAAAGCCCCAGGTGTACTAAGTATGGAATTTTTAAGATTCATATGAGAGGAGGCTGTGAGAAGGAGCCAAGAAGTAGAACAGGGCTGAGGTGTGGGGTTCAGGACAGGGTAGCAGGGGCCTGAGGATGATAACCAGTTGTTGTTGTTGTTGTTGTTGTTGTTGTAGTTTCAGTATTTTCTTAGATTCTGCCACACACCCTGTTCTTAACAGTTCCCATGCCAGCATAGTAAGTACTTAGGGGGAAAGGAGGTAATTAGAGGGCTCTTGCATCTTGGAGTAAGAGCAGTGTTCAACATAGACCCTGTGGCTCCCTGTGACCTTGCCTGGTCATCAATGCTGTGCCCCAGGCCTGTCCCCTCACCTGTTTATAGAGCAAAGTAGACTTCCTGTACAGTGCAGAAAATGCTCAGGAAGGAGGTGCCAGGCCAGTAGCCACAGAGATTCTCTCGTGAGCTTGGCCTACACCTGCTGACCCACAAATTAGTGTCACACATTAAGGACAGTACTTTCTTTTAAGAACCAGGCTGTGGCTCATGCACTTGGGAGACAGAGGCAGGTGGATCTCTGTGAGTTTGAGGTCATACAGTTTGTGACAGCCAGGGCTTCCTGAAGACATTGTCTTAGGAAAAGAAAAAGAAAGACAGCACGAGCAACTGCAAACAGCAGTGAGGGTGCTCAGAATTGGTCAGCGACAGCTGACAGCCCTCTGCCAGCAAAGCTCACCAAGCAAAAGATGGTGTGGCGCGCATTGAAGGGGTCTTTTCAAAATCTGATGGAAGGCTTCTGGGCACGGTGGCACATGCCTACAATCCCAGTGCTTAGAGAGTGGAGGCAGGAGGACCAGGCTCTCAAGGTCAAGGTTAAGGCCAGCCTATGGTACAAGAGACCCTGTGTCTAAAGATAAAAAGTAAATAAAAACTGTTGGGAAAATGAAAAGTAATGATGAGAAAGGAGCACATGTGTCTCTGAAGTGTTCTGTAGCCATTGATCCAGCCCTACTGCAGAATCTGCGCAGCTCAGACATTGAACTCCAAAACGGGAAATTCACAGGTCAGCTAACGGTGGCTGGTAGGCTGAGATAACTGTACAGTTAGAAAGGACACAATTTTGATGAAATAGGAAAGGCCCCAAAGAGTGAGAGGCTGCCAGGGAGCCAGGCCGTAGGCAAGAGTGTAAGCAGGCACCTGTGGATTTGACTGTTCTAGCCACAATGCCTTTTGAGACAGCAAGATAGTTCAGCAATCTGCCAAGCCTGATGACCTGAGTCCAAAGTCCCGGGACATACATGACAGAGAAACAACTCCCACAAGCTGTTCTCTTGCATGTACATACCCAATCAGATGTTTTTGTTTATTTCATGTCTGTCCTATACATATACCTAAGTGTGTGTGTGAGAGAAGTCAGAAGACAACATTTGAGAGCTGGTTCTCTTTCCACCATGTGGGTTCTAGGTATGGAACTCAGGTCGTCAAAGATGGCATAGGTGCTGAGCCAGCTCTCCAGCCCTGAAAAAATGTTTTTATAACTTCATCATCTCAAGATGACAAAAGAAACCAAAGGCCATGCCCATGTATACATATTTATATAAAAATACTAAATAAAGTATTAGCAAATAGACCTGAGAGCTCATTAAATGCCTGATATACCACAGCCAAATGGGGAACAAGTGACAGGTTATATAATTTACCATATTAGCAGGTCAGAGGAGAAAATCCATTTCATTAGCTACATAAATGCTTAAGAGGTACTTAAAGGAATCAATACCTATCTTTTATTAAAATGTCATAATAGAGTAAGAGATGGGTATTTTATTAACAAAACCTAAATGTATATATTTAAAGCCAAAAAAAAAAAAAAATCAGTAATATGGTAACATGAAATAGTCGGTGAGTTAACACTTGAAATCCACACCAGGCAAGGATTCCCCACTATTGTCTTAGTTAGGTTACTATTGATGTGATAAGACACCATGACCAAAAGCAACTTGGGGAGAAGAGGCTTTATTTGGCTTATATATCCTGAATCACAGTCCGTTGAGGGAAGCTGAGGTGGGAGCTGATGCAGAGGCCATGAAGGAGTGCTGCTTACCAGCTTGTTCCTTGTGCTCAGCCTGCTGTTGTGTAGTACCCAGGACCACCAGCCCAGGAATGGCACAACCACAATGGACACAATGGATTACTACACACACACACACACACACACACACACACACACACCACTAACAAAGAAAATGCCATTCAGGCTTGTTTATAGCCGACCTTATAGAGGTAATATCTCAATTGAGGCTCCCTCCCCTAGGATGACTATAGTTTAAGTTAAAATAAAATTAGCCAGCATCCTGTATGGAATGTTATGGTTCTCCCCTCCCATGGGGGGCGGCTGATCCCAGTGTGAGTTTTGAACTTTTCCTCAGAGCCAGATTCCATCCACTCATCACCAACCTGCCTATCTTGTGTGTCTCAAAAAAATTTTTTTTTAGTGGCAGAATGATAGTAATAATAATTAGGGGCTGGTGAGATGGCTCAACATGTAAAGGTGCTTGTTGCCAAGCCTGATGGCCAAGTCTTGAGGGCCTGAGTTTGATCCCTTAGGCCTATACACTGAGAGAACAGACCCCTGCGATTTGTCATCTGACTTTGACGTGCATGCCCAGACACTTA
Organism: Phodopus roborovskii; assembly: GCF_943737965.1. Classification (NCBI taxonomy): domain Eukaryota; kingdom Metazoa; phylum Chordata; class Mammalia; order Rodentia; family Cricetidae; genus Phodopus; species Phodopus roborovskii. Next base: position 11,080,246 of record NW_026126598.1, on the reverse strand, counting down.
CATACATACACATGCATACATATAAAAGTAAACATATAAGTAATAATTAAAGTAAAATGATGTGGTTTGCATAGAACGTTCTCCAAGTCACCATACATGACTTACTAGATGATATGATGCATGCTGTGTAAATAGTTTTTACACTATATTGCTTATAAAAAATGAGGGCCAAACCTGAGATCCACTTAAGGTTGATAAAGACGTGGAACCCGAGGACATGGAGGACTGAGCACACCGTTTTCCTGGCGTCACTGATGGCAGAGACGATGAAATATGCAGCAGCCTGGCGCTGGGCCGGATGTTGCTAGCACTCAGGAGGTTTGTGCGAAAGGAAATACATGGTGTCTAGCATGGGTATAATTTCCTTTCCATCAACCTTGACCGTGTCCTTTGAAGTTTGTCATAAAAATGGTATGTTAGCCCAGAGAATACCCTGAAATGATGTGCAGGGAAACAACTGAATGAACTATATATATTCTAGGCCCTGATGAAATGACCCCATGCTTGATGTCAGGGAAGAGCATAAAACAGTGCAGGTTAATAGACAGTGGATGCTGTGTTGTCAGTTCACGAAAGGGTGAGAGGATGAGGTTTTTATAATAAATTGTGCTGAGCAAACAGGCTGCAGCGTTACAGACTTGGAAATATAAAAGATTTTAGACAAAAGTCAATCTGATGTTCTTCAGCAACTTTGACATGGAAAGAATGGCCAGGCATGGTGGCACACATTTGTACTCCCAGCACTCAGGAAGCAGAGGCAGGGGGATTGCAGACTCTTGGTCTATGGGACCAGATAGATAGATAGATAGATAGATAGATAGATAGATAGATAGATAGATAGATAGATAGATAGATAGTGCCCTTTACAGCCAGATACAGTGATGCATACTTGTAATCCCAGAGGCTGAGACAGGATTCCTGCAAACCCGGGACTAAATAATGATACTAGGCCAAGAAGGGTTATATTGCAATACTCATCTTTTAAAAGGGGGTGGGGGAGAAAGAAGGAAAGCAAACCCTCTCCAAGATGAACTGTCATGATATGAAACTCACCCAGTTCATCCCTGTCCTGGTAAAGCAGCAGATGTGACTCTTGGCTCCTGGAAATTTCCCTTGAACTTACTAAGGACAAGTGATCTGTTGGGCTTGATTTTGTTGGCAAATGAGGTGCAGCTGAGAGGCTGTGTTCTAGTTTGCTTCTCTAGTGCTGTAATGAAACACTCACTATCCAAAAGCAAATCGGGGATGAGAGGGTTAATTTCATTTCTACATCACAATCCATTGTTGAGGGACATCAAGGCAAAAGCTGAAGAAGAGAACATGAAAGGAACTCAGTCAGCCAGCTTCCTTATACAACCCAGCACCCACAGTGGACTGGATCCTCCCACACTATATTAATCAGGCCCTACAGGCTTGCCTATGGGCCCATTAGATGGAGGCAATTCCTCAGTTAAGGTTCCCTTTTCCCAGATGACTAGTCTGTATCTAATTGACAAGAAGTAACTAGCACAGGTGGGTTATCAAAACCTAGGGGATTGGTGCTTCAAGGTGGGGCCCACTGTGTTGGCCCAGGCTGTGCTTCACATCTCCCAGAACTCAAGGTTGCATTGAAATCACCAGCTAGTGGTGCACAGCATGCTACAGCATACCTGTCATCCACTAGACCTAGACTATGTCATCCACTATGACCTAGAGAAGGGGGTGAAAGTCCTTCTCCTGAAAAGCTAAGAGAAAGTAATCATCTCTGGGGAGGGGCTGCTGGGGTTAGAGATTGTAGCTCATTTGGTGCTCTTGCCCAACATAACACCAAACACTGGGCTCCATCCCCAGCACTATGTAAACTAAATATTATGGCACATTCTTATGATTTCAGCACACAGGAGGGAGAGGCAAGAGGATTAGAAGTTCAAGGTTATCTTCAGCTACATAGTAAGTTTGAGGCCAGACTGGGATATATCAGATCCTGTAACAGAAATGTAATATAAATAATAAGAGATAGCTCAAAGGTTAAGAGCACTGGCTATTCTTCCAGAGGACTCTGGTTTAATTCTCAGCACCCACATGGCAGCTCACAGCTGTTTGTTACTCCAGTTCCAGGAGGCCTGACCCTCACACAGATATACATGCAAGCAAAAATAAAAAGACAAATCATTTAAAGTAATAATAATAGGCAAAGAGGTGGTGGTACATGCCTGTAAAACCAACACTCAAGAGACAGAGTCAGGTGGATCTCTGGGAAGCCAGCCAGGTCTACAAAGGGACAGCCAGAGCTGTTACACAGAGAAGCCATGCCTTGAAAAATAAATTAATGATGATGGAGATGTAGACTTTGGGACAAGCCTTGTTCCCTCACTGTCTCCTGTTTCTGGGAACAATAACCTCTCTGGGTCTGGGTTTCACCACAGTCTTCAGGTTTGAGTAACTCTGCTCTACCACAGCACAAGAGTATTGTCAGTCCCCTCTGAGAGTCCAGGAAAGCCATGAGTGCTCTCTCAGTGAAATGCACAGCTGCCATTATCACATTCATTATTTTGCTCAGTTCTGTGGTTGCTTAGCAACCAAAGTTAGACTGACCCACCAATGGAAAACTTGAAATTCACTTCCAGGAATTCCTTCAAAGAGCAGAGAAAGCACCTTCCTGTTTAAATGGGACTAGGTGGCATTTTATTTTGTTTTTTCAAAATTGCTTTACGGTTATTTATTTACTTGTTTGTGTGTGCGCACAGTTGCCATGAACCTGTATGAGGGTCAGAAGACAACTTGCAGAAGTCTTGTCTCTTCTCTAATGCAGTTTCCTAGGGAATCAAACCACTGAGCCATCTCTAGCCCCAGTTCAAGGGACTAGAATTTGAAATCTTTTGTTGCATTTCCTAAATAATAGGAATCCTTGACACTCAGCAGTTAAGAATACTTGCTGTTCTTGCAGAGGACCCAGGTTCAATTCCCAGCATCTGCATGGCAGCTCACAACCATCTGTAACTGTAGTTCCATAGAATCTAACACCCTCTTTTGGCCTCTCTGGGCACAAAGCATATTTATGGTTCATTCACACATATATGTAAGTATGTATGTATGTATAACACACATGCACAGGCAAAACACTGTGCACGTAAAATTTTAAAAAAGGAATTCTGATGAATATTTTTAAGAATCCTACCATGTAGCCTAGGCTCATCATCCTGTTTCATCCTTCTCAGTGCTGGAATTATAGATGTGTCCACAATGCCTCATACACCATTCACTGTTGAAGAAGAAACATGGAGCTCCAAACCTTCCAGAATCTATCTAAATTCTACTTTCCCATTCCCAAACCCCTGCAGAGGTGGGCTGAGCCTTTGGCAGCCCTACCAGCTTTCTGTATCCTAGCTGCAGCTCTTCCTGGTGTAAAGTGTACAAGCAGGCAACCTGGGTACTACACCCAGAGGGGGCAACCTTCTCCCTGAGAATCCTAGGTGACCTCTGGGGAGGAGCAGTAAAGGGAAAGCAAATGCAAGAGATGGATCCCTGTAGCAAGGGAAGCAATGGGACTAAGACAAAATAACAGGTGTAGCGATTTTCTAAGGAACAAAAACAGAAAACAGCTAACTTGCAGTGGGGCATGGCTAAAGACCAGTTAGGACAAGTTGAAGAACTTTCCGCAGACAGCAGGAAAGCATAAAGAAAAGTCTAGCGCGATGGCTTAGCAGGTAAAGGCACTTGCTGTACTTACCTGGTGACCTAAGTTCAGTTGTCAAAACCCACATAAAGGTGAAAGAAGAGAACCACCTTCCACATGCATGCTATGACATGCATTCATGCACACGTGTGTGGGGGTGGGTGGGTGGGTGGGTGGGTGGGTGGGTGGGTGGGTGGGTGTGTCTGTCTGTCTGTCTTTAAAGAATAAGGGGCAGGCTTGCAGAGGTGGCCCGAAGGTAGAGTCAGAGCTGCGGCAGTGCAAGTCATGGCTGGACAAGCTTTCAAAAAGTTTCTACCACTCTTTGACAGAGGTATTGATTGAAAGGAGTACTGCTGAAACTGTGACCAAAGGTAGCATTATGCTTCCAGAAAAGTCTCAAGGAAAAGCATTGCAAGCAACAGTAGTGGCTGTGGGATCAAGCTCAAAAGGAAAGGGTGGAGAGATTAAGCCAATTAATGTGGAAGTTGAAGACAGAATTCTCCCAGAATACCAAGGCACCAAAGTACTTCTAGACGACAATGATTATTTCTTATTTAGAGATTGTGACATTCTTGGAAAGTATATGGACTGAAATCACTGTTGAAATGGTGTCACATGAAGATGCCCATTCTGACGACATTCTGAACTATTCATCATGTAAATAATTTCCTGCCTCCCTTTTATATTAAACTGATGATGCCTAAAAGGAGAAAAAAAAAAAAAAAAAGAATAAGGGACAGGTAAGATAGTTGGATAAAGGTGTTTGCCAGAGTTCAATCCCTAGGACCCCACATGCTGAAAATATTGACTTAAAATTGCCCTCTGACAGCCACACATACCACCATGGGGCATGCTCCCACCCAACACACACCAAACCAAAAAAAAAAAAAAAATGAAAAAAAAAAATCCCTCTATTTTAAAAGGAGTAAAAAGAGAAAAATACAAAGAAACAGTTGAATGATGTGGAAGACAGAAGTGGATGTGCCAACCCATTGCTAGTCAAAGTGGGAGAATGTTGGAATGAAGAAAGTTCAGCAGAACTAGAGGATGATGAAGGGCTGAGGAGATGGCAGTCTCTAAAGTAGTTGTGCACGCATGAGGACCTGAGTTCAATCTCTAGAGCCACCTAAAACTATTCTGCGGTTCTCTGGCTAGCCAACCTGGACTACATAGTCAGCTCTGGGCCAGTGAGAGAACCTGCCTCAAAACACAGTGTGGCAGGCAGATGCCTTTAATCCTGGCACTTGAGTGGTAGGTGCAGTAGTTCATAGTCATCCTTGACTACACGGCCATTTTGAGATCAACCTTGGCTACTGGAGACCCTATCTTAGGACAAGCTAGTTAATTAACTAAGGTCTGATGAGGTGCTCAGTGGATAAAATCGCTTATTGCTTATGCCTGAGGGCCTCAGTCTGATTCTTGGAGCCCACAATAGAAGAGTAGAACCAACTCCTGAAAGTTATCCTTGGCACTATGGCAGGGGGATATACACACACAATAATAATAAGCAAATAGGCATGCTGTCTATGGTCTTCCCCTCCCTAATGCCAGAGCCTTGGTCACTTCACTGCGCCTGCCTTAGTGGTGACTAACCTCTCTCCCTCTTGCTTTCACAGGGCCGATGAGATTGAGATGATCATGACTGACCTTGAACGAGCCAACCAGGTAAGCTGTTCATACCTTCACTATAAAACACCATAGCTCTCCCATTCTGATGTCTTGAGAGATGCCTCACTCCATGATGGGGGTGATCATTGTGGATCCATTTTCACAGTGTCACAGAAGTTAGAAGTGCATCTGCAGCACTATTCCTTGGCAGAATCTCAGGTTCAACCCCAGTTTCTGAGACACAGATACATAAGGGTACTTGTTGTTTTTCTGATCCCCTGCATAAATTCCAGGAGTGTCCAACTCATGGCCCAAAGGCCACGTGAATTCTAGAATGGCCATGAGTGAGGTCCAACACAAACTTGTAAACTTATTAAAACATTGTGAGATTGAATGATTGATTGATTGATTGATTGATTGATTGATTGATTGATTGATTTGCAGCTGTACAGTTCCCGAGTGTGAATTCACATTGAAGTTGAAAATGTCATCCCAATGCCATAAGGTTGAGCATGTCTGGTGCCTTGTCCTCAGGCATCCATTATACCATAGAATTAACTGTCAACTCCTAGTTGGTTCCTACTACTTACTCTAGTGGAGCTCCTAGTGGACAGCTCCTCTCTGCTGATGCCCAGTTATCAAACATACTTTTCAGGAAATACATAGCACAGTATCACACACAGAACAGTTATAGTATCAGATGGTTCCAAGAAAGCACTCAGCTCTCCACAAACCTCCCGGCCCCCACAGGCCCTACAGGGCAGTAAATACTTTGCTTTTATAACTGGTGCTGCTGGCCTCGAACTAGCTATAGAAGTAAGAAAGACCTTGAACCTCTGGTTCTCATGTTTCTACCTTCCCCATGCTAGAATGGCAAGTGTGTACCTACACCTCTAGTTAATGCACTGCTAGAGACCAAGCCCAGAGTTTCATAAATGCTAGGCAAGCACTCTACCAACTAACTGAGCTGCACTCCAGGCTGGTCACCATGGGTTCTTCACTGGGGGAAGAAACAGTTAAAGCAGAAATTAAGTTTCTCAGCCCAGGACGTGGCCTGTGGCCTCTGCCCACTCAATTTTACAGCTGGGTAGCCATAGGCATAGGAAAGTTTTGAATCTTGCATTGGGTGACCCCACCCAGTGAGTTCAAGCCTCTCTGTGAAATGAAAAGCCTCCCAGACAGAATCCCTGCAGCCCCTCTTGTCCCCTCAGGAACTCATTGGTCACCTGTCTTTCACAGGTACTGTCACTCAAACTTGATCTGCATTCAGGGAAAATCACTGTCCATTTTTTCCCTGATAAAATTAACCAGGAAAACCTGCATAGGAGGGAATGATGGAATGCTTGGCTCTGTTACTCCCTTAGGAGAACTGGGTGGGGGTAGTAACTGGTGCTTAGGCCTTTCTTAAGGTCCTGGGCTTGGCCTGTAAGGGGCTTTCTGTGGAGAGTATGACACTGGTCACCTGAGGTCTCCTAGGTAGTCTTAGCCACCCTAGTACTAGTCAGAATGGTTGTGCATCCTGGAATGTTCTATATGTAGTCTATCTAAGCACATTGCCAGGATCCTATCACTTCACCTGCCCAGCCTCCCCACTGAGATCCACATGGTTAGGATTCTTATTTTATAAATAGGAAAAGCCAGTCAGTGCCTGGTCCATCACTGAGCTGGGACAAGAAACCCAGAAGTCTAACTTAAGGTTGTCTTGGCACATTAGAGGGTGTTTTTTTTCTCATTTGTTTTGGGGAGCTTTTATTTTGCTTGTTTGTTTGTTTGTTGTTTTTAGGGAGCATTGCTTTGCTTTGGTTTTGTTTGACTAGTGTAAGCTCTGCAGATGACAACATTGTGTTACAGTATTAAAAGGGTGGATACCCTTGGTACTGCATCTGAGAAGGGAATATCTAAGCCCTAAAAGGTTGTCTAGGGGATTGGAGAAAAAGAATGAAAATTTCTGGGTAATGATGGCACATGTCTTTAAACTCAGCACTCAGGAAGCAGAGGCAGGCGATCCATGTGAGGCCAGCCTGATCTACAGAGGGATTCCAGGACAGCCAGAGCTATTCAGAGAAACCCTGTTTAGGAAGGAAGGAAGGGAGGGAGGGAGGGAGAGAGAGAGAGAGAGAGAGAGAGAGAGAGAGAGAGAGAGAGAGAGAGAGAGAGAGAGAGATGAAAGTCTACGGGGCAACAACTGGAGGTGGCATTAGAGGAAAGCTAGGCTGTGTGGCCAGCAGCTAGAGAGCAGTCTGCTAGGAATGCCCAGCAGGTTAGGGAGAGAGGAGCTTTATCCTGGGACCAGTGGGTATACTGCAAGGATGGAGATCCTGGATTTGTATTCAATTAAAAGGTCACTTGAGGCTGGAGAGATTGTTCAGCACATAACACTCATGTAGAGGCTCCAAGTTTGGTCTTAGCACCTATGCTGGGCAGTTCCTGAGGATCAGAAAGCGACTTCTGAACTCCCAGAGCACCTGCACTCACTCTTTCTCACACACACACACACACACACACACACACACACACCTCGCACACCTTGTTGTTGTTGTTTTGTTTCCTTTTGTTTTTCCAGACAGGGTTTCTCTGTGTAACAGCCCTAGGTGCCTGAAATTCCATTTTTAGACCAAGATGGCCTCAAAATCACAGACATCCACCTGCCTCTGCCTCCCTAGCACTGGGATTAAAGGTGTGGGCCATCATGTCCAACTAAAATAAATCTTTTAAAAAATCATTAGAAAGAAATAAAGGAATCACTGTAGATAAAGTTGCAGTAAGGAATGGCGCTGGGAAAGCCAGAAGCCAAGGGAGCAGCAAGCAACTCTGGTGGCAGAACAGGAGAAGCCTACAGGATGGGACAGGAGATGGTGCCCAGGGAAACAAGGCAGAAGTAGGCTGAGCAAGAGCAGGCTACACACAGCCAGAGTGCCATAGGTGCCACATACATCTGGACCATGGGACCCGCCCAGGAGGAGCAATTCGCTAGTTCATTGACTTTTAGTGTTGGTTTTGCCCTGGGTTTATCCCAGACATTCTGTTGAAACCCATAGTGCTGTTTCATTGCTCAGGGATTATGTCTCTACCCCAGGGAACCAGAAAAATGGGCAGTAGCTATTAGGGAAGCAGGGGAGTCTCCTTAACACATGTTTGGTCAACTTCCAGCACTCACATTAATAGTTATCATCGTAACTGGCTACTCAAAGGAAAGATTCTGAACTCCCAGAATTTCTTGATAAATAAACCTTAGCTTGGTACATCAAAGAGCATGGAGGAACCATGTCTTCTTTTCCCTGTGTGGCTGGCTGCCAGCTATACCTCTCCCTGTTCCCCTTCCAGAGCAGCTCTGATTCCTGACACAAAGCCACAGGAGTAGGGCCTAGAGGAAGCTATTTAAACCAAATTGATCTCCTCCTATTATCCTGCTGGTGTTTACAGAACAAGACAACCAGGAAAGACCCCTTGGGCTGGGGATAGAGCTTGTTTGCTTTCTTATTTGTGTTTGTTTATTTGTTTTTGAGAAGGATTCTCATAGCCCAGGCTGTCCAAATCCACTCTGTATCTGAGGATGACTTTGAGCTCCTGATAGTCCGGCATCCACCCACCAAGTACTGAGATTACAGGCATGCATTGCCATGTAGTTCATGCAGTGCTGGGGATCAAATCCCAGGGCTTCATGCTGCTAGACAGGCACTCTACCAACTGAGGTGCATCTTCAAGCCTGGAAAACAGCTTAACTTCCCCAAAGAGAAGGAGCCAGGTGCTGTAATGAGATGAGATACAGGGAGTGGGAAGAGCTCCACAGTACATGACATTCTTCTGCTAGGTTCTTATGTGTTAATGGGGGTTTGTTTCACCTTGCATGTCAATCAGGCCAAGAACTCAAGGCAGGAATCCAGAGGCAGGACCTGAAACAGAGGCCATGAAGGAACACTGCTTACTGGCTTGTTCCCCATAGCTTACTCAGCATCCTTTCTTATAGCTCCAAGATCACCTGCCCACAGTGAGCTGGGCCCTCCCTTATCAATCATTGGTCAAGAAAATGTCCCACAGGCTTACACAGGTAATTTGATGTAGGTTATTTTCTCAAATAAATCCAGCTTGTATCAGGATGACCAAAAAAAGGGGGGGGGGAAAGAAACCCTAACCAAAACACCACTCTAGTACCCAGATGCCACCATCCATGGAATGGAAGCAGGATTTCATTCACATATGCTCTCATTTTCATTCAACTGGCCCTTGTACCCTGCTCTTAGCAGCCCTGGATGGTGATGTCATGCTGGCTTCCTAAACCAAGACCTGGCCCTCCCCATGGGGCCAGGCACATGCCGACTGGGTTTGGCATTCCTTGGTTTGGCCCTGTCTTACATTTCTGTCCTAGAACACACAGGGAGCACCTTGGTGGCAGTCAGAAGTAGGGAAATTTGCTCATCAGACTCTCCTGTAGTCCCGATGCTTGCAGAAGTGATTTTTCGCCCTGGCCTGCAGTGGCCAGCAATACAAGTGGTGACTCTGAAGGGGACCTAGCTCCAAATGCCCCATCTGCTTGGTACATGGGGTGACAAGTATCTCATATCTTGCCCATGTCCTTCTCCAGGTTCCTGAAGAACCACTGACAGGGTCACTTCTGGTCTCTCATGGCTCTGGCCACATGCCATCCATCACTAGCTCACACACTAGGCCACTTTACTGCTGCAGGGATTTCCTCATCTTGGCTTTCCCCATATCTGTGTTTTAGTGGCCACATATACAGAGAAAACATAGGCAAATAATCTAGGGCCAAAGGGGGCAGATGAATAGATTGAAGCCCCACCACCACCATATAAACCAAGGGAAGTAGTCAGATGTGGTGCCTTAACATCTGTAATGTCAGCACTTGGGAGGTGGGTCAGGAGTTGAGATCCTGTCTCAAAAACAAAACAAAACAAAAAAGGAGAAAAGAAGAGGAGGGGGGTATAGCTCAGTTGATAGAGTATCACCTATTATGCCCAAAGCTCTGCATTTCATCCCTGGAACAATTTAAACCAGACAGGTGGGTCAAGAGTTCAAGGTCATCTTCAGCTACTTAGTCAGTTTGGGGCAAGCCGGAACTACATAAGACCCTGTCTCAAAACCCAAAGTCATCTATCTTAGTTGAAGAGCACATTGTAGCCCCAGAGATGGTCTTAATTATTTGACACTGTCACTGTGGTATGCACAGTCACCATTGACTTCTACTACCTCACTGGTCCCCAGCTGATTTGCAGAGAGTAGCTGTTCTCTGCAAAGGTCAGTACTGCTCCTGTTCTACCTCATTCCCTCCTCTTCTTCTCCCTCTGTTCCAGAAATTGTTTCTCAAGAAAAAGCATAAGGGCAGCCACAGAGGGTGGCAAGTGCTGTCCCTGCTTGCTGTTCAAGGGCCTGTCCTGTGTTCCCCTGGCTCTGCCTCTGCAGGAATGTGCCTGTCTGAGAGCACTCAGAAGCATGTAGTGTCTCATTCCACAATGATGGGGTCAGTTCTGCATCCCAAACATAGTGGTCTGAGTTGTGGTTTTGTCAAGAGTGTGTGAGTCTCCAAACAGGGAGCACTAACCCCCTCATTGTCTGCCTCAGCTGCCGGGGAGGAGGGGGGGCAGGGTGGCTATCAACCTGGAAACAGATTTACCCCAGCTCCCAACTAGTGTCTATCACCCTATCCTTTACTCCTTCCCTGAACTGCTCTGGTTTTTAATTCTTCCGGTCTATACCTTGTAATTGTTGGTGGCAGATAGTCATTGCTGATAATGCTGAGGGTGGGTGCATTTTGCAGTAGAAATCCTAAGTAAATGTGAAACCAAGAATTTGCACTAAAGTAACCAAGTTTGGCCACCTTGGAACAGTGACTTCAAACATAGCAGCTTCATTGATTTGTTTTTGGTTTGTTTTGAGACAGGATCTCATAGCCCAAACTAGCCTCAAGAATGACCTTAAACTCTTGTTCCTCTTGCCTCTACCTCCCAAACACTGGGATTACAGGCTTCTGCCACCATGCCCAGTCAAGTCAGTGATGGTATGGAACCCAGGGCTCCGTGCATGCATACAAGCACTCTACCAACTGAGCCACATCCCCAGACCTTTCTTTTTTAGGTAGTAACTATAACAGGCTAAGCAGCCACCCCTACCTTTGTTTTGACTTTGTTGGTTTTTTGTTTTTTGTTTTTGTTGTTGTGGTTTTTTTTTTTTTTTTTTTTTTTTTTTTTTTTTGAGACAGGGTTCTACTATGTAGACCAGGCTAGCTTCAAAGTGGCATTAAAGGAATGCACTATCATGCCCAACCTGTTTCTGTTTTGGTTTTTGTTTTTTTGGTTTTTAGGGTTTTGTTTGTTTGTTTGTTTTTTGAGAATGCTCTCTGTGTGTGGCCCAGGCTAATCTCAACCTTACTGTCCTCTTGAATCAGCCTCCCCAATGCTGAACCCTCCACACCTCACACCACTGTGACCTTGGGGACTTAATACAAGTGCTGACCCTAGGAAAACTGCAAGTGGCTAGCTGATGCCTCAGTCTGTGATGGGTGGTACTCAGCCACCTGGCATCTTTACAAGTTTTTAGGACTAATGATGAACTTAGTACCTGGGCCATCCCCATCTCAAATGGTTCTAGGAGACAGGGCCAGTGTAACATGCCACTGTGGTAATGCTACCTGTTCAGCATCTATCAGAACTTCTTCCCTAATAGATGAAGAAATATTTTACTCATCAAAGAGACTAGGAAATTTGTCAAAATACATTTTATTCCTGGAAGAGCTGTGGGAATTATGTACTTGAAAGTTTTCCTCACTAATTAGGAGGAAATTATTTTCAGTTATGTGTCTTGCCTGCCAGAGAAACTGGGAAAAACAGCTATTGTCCCAACTTCTTATAAGGCTAAAGCAGAAGGGCTACAAGTTCAAGACCCGACTAGGCAAATTAGCTTGTATGAATCTGTCTCAAAATAAAAAGTAAAAAGAAAGCAAGGGATTTGTGTCAGTGATGGAATGCCTGCCTAGAATCCCCCATTGAGAAGCTGGGGTGTGGCTCAGCAATAGAGACCTTGCCTAGATTTCTTCAGTGAAGAGGCAAGATGGGTCTCCTTGACAGAACACCTGCCTAGAATCCCCCAGTGAAAGGCTGGGAATAAGACTCATTGGATAGTTAGCATGAAGCAGACATTGCTTTCTCCATTCTTGTCATAATACTAAAAACTTAGCCCGACAGTTGGTTCTACAGTCCCTTTGGCTCTAGATTCCTGTTGGTTCTCCATTCTGTCTGGAGCAGAGATGTGTCAGGAAACACTTGGGCATAGATGTGGCAGATTAAAAGCTGTTCCCCCAAGCTCTCCAACAAGCAGGACAGTTGGCTACCAGGCCCACCCTAGGCAGATAAACTATCCTTCCATTCTAACTTGTATACTGGCTCACTGGTGCCACCACCAAGTCACTCCAGCTACCCCACCCTGTCATTGTACAAACAGATTAGCCAGCATGCACCAGTGCAAGCTAACACGTTGTTTTTTCTCTGTGACTTCTCTCTTAGTAATTGATGGGAAAATCTTGCTTAGCCAGCTTTCTTCATTAACCTTTCCTGTTTTATTTTGTAGATAACTTTTTGTTTTGGTTTTTGAGACAAGATTTCCTAGTGTAATTCAGGCTGGCTTTGAACTCATTGCATAGCCCAAATTGGCTTTGAAATCATTGTGTAATTCAGGTGGCATTCTACTCACTGTATTGCTCAGGCTTGCTTAAAACCCAGTGTAGCCCATGATGTCCTCAAACTCAGAATCCTCCTGCCTTGCCTCCCTCATTAACTTTTTATGATAACAGAATATAACTTGCCAAGGGTATAGAGAAGTAGCATATCACTCTCAGTCTACGTCCTAATGTCTTAGTCATAATAATAAGACCTGGATAAGCCCAATGAAAAACTGCTCCCATCGTAAACCAATGTGGTCAAGGAGCCCAACCCAGGTGCTTGAGTGAGCACAACATCCCCATTCTACAGATGAGTATGTAGGGGCCCCAGAATCATAGATAGTTGTCCCCCTGCTTATCTTTCCAGAAGGCCTCTTGAGTGATAGGCACTAGAGTGGCTCTCCTCTTTGTCCAATGGCAAGTGTGAGTTTGCAGCAGCCAGCTTTCTTATCCAGGGTCCTAGACATACTACAAAAGGATCCAGCCATTTCTGTTCAAGTTCCCAGCACCAGCTTGGGTTGTCCACTTACAGCTGGCCCAGAGAAGCCTGGCTAGCTGCATATGCCAATATTTGCAAATGTTCCCCCCTGAAGGGTTAACTGCAGAACCCAGTCCATCCCTCACAAAAGAAGCCAGAGTTCTCCAGTCCACTCATGAAGATACACCATGGATGAAAACAACCACAATATAGTGTGTGTGGTGGGGAAAATGGCCAGAGTATCTTTAATAAAGTGTTTACCCATGAGAATGACTCCCAGGAGTAAGCCTGTGATAAAGTCTCTCCGGTCCATGAGAATAGAAAGAAATTGAATCAGAAGACTCTATTTCCAGCGGTATTTATTCAGTCTGGGAAAAGCAATGGGCCGGAGCATTAATACCAGCAGGGGATTCCTCGCTCCTAGCGTTAAATTACTGTCATAATCGCTCAATTATTTCTTCCTTGTACTGTTTAAAATAAAAATCCATCACATTCTAGGGTGTGTGTGTGTGTGTGTTTTTCCATAGCATTTATTAGGTTGAGTGTTTAGGAAAATCAATTACAGTCAGTCAGGCATGAATTGATGAATGTTCTTGTAATAATTGTCAGCTGTTGAACCAAATGTACTTTCTTCTCTCCCCCCCCCCCCCTTTTGTTTCTCTCAGAGGGCAGAGGTGGCACAGAGAGAGGCAGAGACTTTAAGGGAACAGCTCTCATCGGCCAACCACTCTCTCCAGCTGGCCTCACAGATCCAGAAGGCTCCAGACGTGGTGGGTAGCCCTGGCCCTGCTCTCCCCATTCCCACCCCAGTCACTCCCATCCCACTCTTCCTTTTGGAATAACAGTTGAGCAAGAGTGGTTGTTTGGTGGGTATATTGGTTACATTTCTCATTGCTACAACATAATGACTGACAAAGAAACTTAAAGGACAGAATCAAGGGTTTATTTTATCTCATGGTTCAAGGGCACAGTCCATCATGGCAGCAGGAACGAGCTGCAGCTACTCACATCTGCAGTTATGATGCAGAGGTCAATGCTGCTGCTTAGCTGCCTTTCTCCTTTCTGTCAACTCCAGGACCCCAGCCTTAGGTGCTATCCCCTCAACCAACAGGCTCTCAAAACTCCCTCACAGCACACACACAGGTCTGTCTGATGCATAGGCGACCCCAGATCTGACAAGCTGACATAGGTGTCCCATGGTTGCCATGGGGTGATCCCAGTGTGCATGTACATGTCCTGTGCCAGGTGGAGACCAGGGGTAACCAGAACTGAAAAAGAGTGCCTCCCTAGAACTCCACAAGGAAACAGAGGCTGCCCTCCCAATGAGGCATAAACAGCAGCTGGCCCTGAATTTACACAGTGGCTGGAATCTCAGCTAAAAAGCACACATTCAGGAAGGGTAGGACCCAAAAATCCAAACTCTCCCTCCCTCCCTCTCTCTCCCTCTCTCTCTCTCTCTCTCTCTCTCTCTCTCTCTCTCTCTCTCTCTCTCCATTTATTTCTTTTGTAGGTGTAGGGGTAGCTGTACATATGTGAGGGTCAGAAGACAACTTGTAGGAATCTGTTTTCTTCCTCTACTATGCAGGTTCTGGAGGTTGAACTCAAGTCATCAGGCTCACACAGGAAGCATTTTTATGCACCGAGCCATCTCACCAGCCCTGCTTGCTTGCTTGCTTGCTTGCTTGCTTGCTTGCTTGCTTGCTTTTTTTGTTTTTGTTGTTTTTGTTTGTTTTGTATTTGTTTTTGAGACAAAGCCTCACTACATTAGTTCAAGCTAACCTCCAATTGGTGATCCTCCTGCCTCAGCCTCCTCAATCCCAGAATTACAGGCATGCAGTAACATGCCCAGTCCCATGTGACTATCAAGATTCTGTCAAGGTAGCCCTGAATGAGCAGGTTCCAGGTGCCTTTGGTGACCTTAAGTAACTGGAACTAGTGACAGAGCATCACACTAGCTAAGATGCTTAGTCCAGACCCCAGCTCCCAAGTGTCTGAACTGGAGATTTGGGACAAAGAAACCTATCTCCCTGACTATCTGTAAAAAGAGGGTGTACCTGGGCATAGTGTCAAACATAAGTAGTCCCAGCTCCTGGGAAGTAGAACCAGGAGGATGTGGAATTCAAGGTCTTTTTCAGCTACATAGTAAGTTCAAGACCAGCCTGGGCTATATGAAACTCAACTTCAAAACAACAACCAAAAAACCCTCAGGAAACTGAGGCAGGAGGACTGGCCAGGCTAAGCTACATAGCAATAAGACCTCATCTCAAAAATAATAAATTATTATTATTACTAAATACAGAGTGCTCTGACCATTTCAGGGTATAGTAGAAAGGTCCTTATGCAGGAGGCTGTTACTTCCTTCACACTTCAGGAACACAATCACTTATTTTTCTCTGAAATGACCCCTTTATTCTTCCTTACCCAAATGTAAATGCCCTGGGCAGAGGCAGGCCCTAGAGCCAGGGCCAGCAGCTTCCCAGCTTCTGTGGCCGCCCTTGGTTAGGAGGAAGCCATTCATCCTAACATGTCTAACAGGGCTTCTGCACTAAATGTTTGAGTTATAAAGAATCCTGGCACCTTACTGGGCCACAGCAAACCCAAACATTCCAGAAGGAAATGAATGTTTTTGCAGGTCGAGTCAGTTTTGGGGCCAGGGTTGGCTTCCACACTTCATCATGGGCTAAGTGCAGCATTGACCTGGCCTGGCTTCAGTTTCCCAGCCACAGTGAGCAGGGACTTCCCTGTATGTGCCTTCCCATTGAGGCACAGAGCCAGCAGGAAAAAAAGAAAAAAGAAAAAAAAAAAAAAAAAAAAAAAGGTCTGTTGGACTTGTTGGGCTTGGCTGGCTGAACTCAACTGGGAAAGAGGAGAATCCATAGCTATGGCAAAGCCAGAAACAATGCATTGGATGTCTCACAGAAGCATGAGGCACCCACACAAGTGCCAAGTAGTTCATAGGCTCCTTTTCCTTCATCCATTTACCTGCTTCTCTTTGACTGGCACTGAGCAAGACAGGATGCTTAAAATAGCCCTTGTGAAATGCCTACAGACAAATATTAGTTCAGGAACAGTTGCAGCACACCTGGCCATCTTTAGAGCCTAGTGGAAATGGAATATTGGGAAGCAGGTCCATCTATGTAGCAAACATCTCTGTTCCACCCAGCTAACCTTGCTCTCCAAGTAGAGACAGGAACTGAGGTGATACAGCATGAAAGAGAAGCAAGGATGAATCCTACTCCCCTCTGGGTATGAGGAGGAAACTGAAAGGCCATCCTGGACCTACCCTCATCCTATTCCCTCTGTGTGTGCATTTCCCTTCTCCATTATGCCTTTCTCTTCCATTCTTAGCCTCTAAAATAACAGTCCCCAGCATTATTTCCCAGACCCAAACTTTTCCCTCCACCTCAGCCCCTGGCCCTTCTCCATTTCTTTCATCTCATTGTATACCATTATGGGACCAACAGGAGCTTCTGCATGTAGGAGACAGCTATGGCCAAGGAACAGGTAGTTTGGGGTATATGTTCATATCTCATTTGACTTTTGTAGGATACATGGTGGACAAAGTGGTGTGATAGACTGTGCTGGGGACAAGCCAGCAGGGGATACTTAGGGGCCCAGGCCAGAGGAATGAATGGCCTATTTTTACAGCAGAGCCTAGGGTCAGAGGAAGAAAATACAATATCATACAAATTAAAGAACCAGAAGAATGTCTGCTTGGCACATAGACCTTCATGAAATTTAATAGAAAAAAGCCTGAATTTCTGGGGACAGAGCTATGAAAAGTCACTTCCCCCATAACTGCCTGTCCCCACATGTGCCATGTGCCCTGGGACAAGCACCTTGGGCACAGACTAGACAAGACCAAGATTAAGGAACCTCTGTGTGCTATGGTGTGTGTGTGTGTGTGTGTGTGTGTGTGTGTGTGTGTGTGCGCGCACGTGCGTGCTCTTTCATTCTATGGAGATCACACTCCAGCCCCGATCCACAGCATTCATACACAAATGTTTCTACTCTGCAGAAAAGCTTCCAGAATTATCCAAAAGCCATGATTGCTTTTATTTATTTGGGGTGGGGGGGTAATTTGGGTACAGGAAATCACTGTGTATCCCAGGCTGGTAAGCTCTCTATCCTCCTGCCTCTGCCTCTCAAGTGCTGAGATGACATGTGTGCACCACCACATGGGAAAACATTGCTTGAGTCATTGAAAAACCAAGTTATAGATTGAACTTTGCTTGTTTTTAAACACCTTTCTGATTGATGTTTTCCACACAGGATTTTAAGTGGCAATGAACCATTTTTTTGTTTTTGTTTTTAATTATTTTATGTGTATGGGTACTTTGTCTGCATGTATGTCTGTGCACTGTGTGAAAGCCTGGTTCCAGTGGAGGCCAGAAGAGGGCATTGGATCCCCAGAACTGAGGCTCAGGTGGTTGTGAACCACTATGTAAATCCTAGGAGCTCATGCTCCTAGCCACTAAGTCACCCCTCCATCCCCTTTTTAATATTTTTGGACATTTTATTTCTTATTTTTATGTGTATGATATGTTTTGCCTACGTGTATCTGTGCACCCTACACATACAGTACCTACCTGGACCAGAAGAGGGTGCTAGGTGCCCTGGAGCTGGACTTAAAGACAGTGGGTGCTAGGAAAAGAACCTAGGTCCTCTGGAAGAGCAGCCAGGTGCTCTTAATTACTGTGTCATGCCATCTCTCTGGCACCGAAGCCCTTTTTTGTTTTTTTTAATAACGAATATTCAGAGCCATGGTTCAACAGGTAGAGGCTCTTGCTGCTGAGTTGGCAATCTGAGAACAACATCCTACAAGTTGTTCTCTGACCTACACACACACACATCAGAGAGAGAGAGAGAGAGAGAGAGAGAGCGAGCATGGGGTGGGAGGAAAATTAACAAAAGAAACCACTTGTTTATCATAAGCATTTTTAAGCAGAGGAACCACCAATGTGTATATTCCTTATCTTTAACCTCTTTATGCTAGTCAGGAGTGGTGTTGACCACCTATAATACTAGCACTTGAAAGGTGAATGCAGGATGATTACTAGTTCAAAGCCAGCCTCCCTACATAGCAAATCCAGCCTGAGGTACATGAAAGCCATCCTTGTTAAACCAAAAAGCAAAACAAAAATACTGGGAGTCAGTCTGTCAAAAAGCATACTTGTTGTAGGTAAGAGGACACTGGATCCCCACTACAGGGCTAAAAAACAACAACAACAAAAAGCCAACTATGTGTTTCCACAAAGTTCTAGGTACTGTCACCTGAGCTTCCCTCATTGCTGTGCCACTGGCTGAGAATTCTTTCTCCCCCAAACATCACCTCATGCCTTTCAGGTCTCCACCTCAGTGAGACTCTTTGGTCAATCTACTTTAATGTAAGAGCCTTTTTCCAGGAGGTTTGGTGGTGGCACATGCCTTTAATCTCAGCACTTAGTAAATAGAAGCAGGTGGATCTCTGTGAGTTTGAGACCAACCTGGCCTATAGAGTGAGTTCTGGGACAGCTAGGACTACACAGAGAGACCTTGTCTTGGGAAACAATAATAATAACAGCCTTTCAGTGCACATCCTTAACCCCAGCTCTCAGCGAGCAGAAAGAGGTGGCTTTCAATGAGTTCAGGCTAGCCTAGGCTTACATGGTAAAACTCTGCCACTGAATAAATAGAGAACCTCCCTGGCTTTAACTCTCATACCTTCTCTCCTTCCAATTTTCTGTAGTCATTAGCACCACCTCAATCATACGTCACAAATCAGTGTGTCTAAACTGACTCTGGAAAAGACAGGCTTTTGTGCTTCGGTTCTTCAGTGGTCCCATGCCTAGTACAAGGTAGATTCTAAGACAGTATTTGCTCAAATAACAGATCCAGGTGACAGCACACAGAGGTCATGTCCAGCCCTGAAGCCTTCAGGGTGCACCCTCCTATCTATGTGACTTGTGCCTCAGTTGCAGGTGGGCAGGTCCCAAGCCTCCTACCCTAGAGCCCGTGCTGTTTCGTCATTGCTTTCTTCTTCCCAGGAGCAGGCCATAGAGGTGCTGACCCGATCCAGCCTGGAAGTAGAGTTGGCTGCCAAAGAGCGGGAGATCGCCCAGCTGGTAGAAGATGTGCAGCGACTCCAGGCCAGCCTCACCAAACTTCGTGAGAATTCCGCCAGCCAGATCTCACAGCTGGAGCAGCAGCTGAGCGCCAAGAATAGCACACTCAAAGTAAGGGCGTGGAAGGGGATTCGAGCATGAGCAAGGTGGGGTTAGCAAGCTTGAATGAGCTTTCATGACCATGTTGTCCCACACAGTGAGCTTGGCGACCTTGAATGCATGTCAATTCTAAGCAAAGTCCTAGATCCCTGGGACAGGGAAACTGAGTCTGACCTCACTACCGCCCTTGACATTTCCCTCTTGGTGTACCACTCCCCTTCAGCTTTGGCAGATACCTGCCTGCTCCTGTCTGCCCACTGCACTGCTTCACCTGGGACCTGGATCTCCCAAGACTGCTCCTGTCTCCCCACAGCACTGCTGGTTACTCCTTGTGGAGAGCTTGGTGGTCAAATCTCACAGTCAAGACCATCTCTGTAGATTTAGGTGCTTTAATGGAGCCCTGCTGGCAAGGACCCCGTTCACAAAACTCTGGTCTCTCTAAAACTACACAAGCACCCAGGGATCCACAGAAGTCCTATCTGAGCGCACACACACACAAGCTGACTTCTTTGTCTCTCCAATATGTGGCCTGGAACTCGATGTTGACTCAACCCATAGAGCCATATGCTATCCCTTCTGTCTCAAATGGACTTCTAGACAACTGAGCAGAAGCTGGCTTCTAAATCTTTTTCATAAGATCACTTCCCTAATGCAGAACCCAGACCCTTTTACATACACTAAATAATAGTAATTACACTTCAAAGTATTTGCAGCCAGTCAAAGCAGGTGTAATTTGAAGACAGTTCTGGAATCCTAGATTGCTAGGTGTTAGGGCCAGGAGGGACTTCTGGGAGGTATGTTTGGCAAACAAGGAGGTGAGACCAGCACCATCGAGGGTTCTGGCCAAGCTGGAGGGCCTCCTGCTCCTGACCCAGGGTTTTCACCCAAGGCTGACCTGTCTTTGCTGGGTATCTCCTCGTTCATACGTAAGTGACTGCCTGTGGCTATCACTTGCTGTTCAGTAAATGAAGTAAATCTAGCTAACTGTGAAAAGTGGGAAAAGCTGAATCGAGATGGTTCAGAGGTAAAGAGCACTTGCTATGTAAACATGAGAACCTGAATTCAAGACCCCAGCACCCATGTAAAACCCCTGGCATGGTTTGATACATGCCTGTAATGCCATTTCTGGTGGGGAACAGAGACAGGGGATTGTTGGGATTTAGTGGCTGTAAGTCTAGCTTCAGTTTTGGTGAAAGACTGTCTCAGGAGGATACAACAGCAAATGAAGAACAAGACATCCAATGTCTTCTCCATCTGCACTTCACACAGATACATAAATACAGATACAATAAAGCATGAACCTGAGGTGGCAGGAAGGTCATTACGCCTAGAATTTTCAGGCCACTCTTGACTATTAGTGTTAGACCTGGTCTCGAAATGTGAGAGAAGAGAAAAAGACAGAGCAACAGATTTTTATTCTTTTTTTTTCTTTTTTCTTCTTTTTTAAGATTTATTTATCATGTGTACAGTGCTCTATCAGCATATATGCCAGCAGACCAGAAGAGGGCACCAGATCTCACTACATTTGGTGGTGAGCCACCATGTGGTTGCTGGGAATTGAACTCAGGACCTCTGGAAAGAGCGGCCAGTGCTCTTAACCTCTGAACCACCTCTCCAGCCCCAGATTTTTATTCTTATATGAAGTATGGTGGTGGATGCCTATAACCCCAGCTCTTAGAAGGCAGGGGCAGGAGAATAGCCTGTGAGTTCCAGGCCAACCAGGGCTATGTAGCAAATTCCACCTTGTCTCTTAAGACAGTCCTCTTACTGGGACCTAGGGCACAAAGAGTAGGCTCAGCTGGTTGGCCAGCAAGTCCCAGGTATATACCCATTTCTACTCCAGCACTGGGATTAAAAACATGTCAGCTTTCTTATGTAGTTCTGGGGTAGAACTCACATCATAAGCATTTTACCAACTGAGCCATTTCCCCAGCCCTTTTTCTTTTACTGTTTTGTTTTTGTTTGTTTGCTTTGTTTTTTGACACATGACCAACTTAAACCTAGAACTCAATTTTGCCTTGGTTTGTGGCTGATGCCAGAACCCATAGCTCTGCCAGGCTAGTTTTCTCCTTTGCTTCTTTGGCAGGGGTATCTTCCACTGGCTCAGAAAGTGCCTGTGCCCAGGTGTCAGTGGGGAGGAGGCCCTGGGTTTAGGTAGATGACTCAAAGCCCAACATTCCCTCCTCTCAGCTTGCCCAGCTGGCGAGTGTGAGAACTCCAATTTGAGGTCTTGGCCCAGTCTGACTTAGGGCATTGTCATCACTTCTGATCTGGTGATGGCATCGTCACTTGATCATTTGTCTGTGTCTCCTCTGTCCCAATGAGATCTTGACTCAAATGCCCATGGCTCCTTGGCTGAGCTGCAAGCTGTCATCCCTCCAGTTCTCATATAGAGCAATTTCGTCTAAATCAGTTAAGGCCCTAATGTTTTCCTTCACACACACACACACACACACACACACACACACACACACACACACACACAATGAAACAGAGTTGCACAAATTAATGTTCTTATGGTGTCTTGAGGGAATTCTTTAATACTGCGTAGTTAATGAAACAATCCAGTGATGCTTCTTTCCAAAATCATCTTTCCCTTCCCTCTGTCTGATCTAATAATCAAAACATATCCTCTAGTAACAAGACTTCTGATTTTAATTATCTTAACCCCTTGTTGCCAGGGGTAAAGATGGCTCCATACATATCAAAGCCACACACAGAAGGCTTCAGAGGCCACCATTTGGGCCAATCCTCCTCCTATACCCCACAGGGATAAGAGTGATTGGATAAGGTGTCTTCTCAGGGTTTGTTTTCTGATTTGAGAGGTGTGTATAAGACAGGATTTCACTATATAGCCTTGGCTGGCCTAGAGTGCAAAGTAGACCAGGCTAGCCTTGAAATCACAGATTGCTACTTACTACTTCCTCCTGAATGCTGGAATTAAAAGTCTGTACCATTGTGCTCAGCCAGGGCTTCTTTTTTTGTTTGTTTTGAGACAGGGTTTCTTTAGCTTTGGAGCCTGTCTTGGAGCTGGCATTGTAGATCAGGCTGTCCTCAAATTCACAGAGATCCATCCATCTCTGCCTCCCGAGTGCTAAGATTAAAGGTGTGTACTACCACCGCCTAGCTTAGGGCTTCTTTTTTTTTATGGTCATAATTTATAATTTCTGACCTAAACTAAATATAGATACCATCATTAGGAAGACCTTTCACCTTCTCAACCTATTACCTGATGCTTCTACAATGAGGAACTCTGACCTTATAGTCACAGCTCCTATAAAGCCACAAGGTACAAATGATGGCTTATTTTACCCTACTGTATGCCCTCTTCCTCCTCCTTCATCTTTCTCCTTCTCATCCTCCTGGGATGAGATGGATGGGATGTCATGTATCAATTTGGCCTGAAATTCACTGTGTAGCCAAGACTGGCCTTGATTTCCTAATCCTTCTGCCTTGGCCTCTCCAAGTGCTAGGACTACAGGTGTGCATGACCATGCCCATTCCCTGTGGGATTATTTTCTTCCTGGGTTGTCTTTCTTCCCACCGTCTCCCTCCCTTTCACCCAATTGTTGTTATTCCTGTTTGTTTTCTTTTTCTGCTTCTTCTTCTTGAACCATATTTTTTCAGCTTTGGGGGGATTCCCAATGATGTGCTGAGGGACTGGAGTCAGGGTGCAGCCTAGGAGGGGCACTTTAGCTTCTAGCTAGACTTGAACTGCTGGTGGTTTCCCTATGCATACTATATGGTGCATCCTTAATCTTTGAAGCAGGTGTTCAGGAGTCTGATAACACAGTCACTGTGAGAGAGCAAGTCATACACAGTTGTGTGGTCAAGACAGTTGTATCCCAGGCTGGTCTCAACTTAATTTGTAGCCACTTCTGGCCTTGAACATCTGCCTCCACCTCTGGAGTCATAAGATTACAGGCATACTACACAATGCCCTGCTTATGTGATGCTATGGTGCTAGGGATGGAACCCAGGCCTCCATGCATGCTATGTAAACATTCTGCCAACTGAGCCACACCCCCAGCCCACGGGCAGAATCTTGAATCCTGACACTGGTGATTTTTTTACCAGTATATTTTCCTGGCACTGTCTGTAATTGAACACCCCAGGTATCTCATTAATTGCTCCTCATGCCCCAGCATGTTGAAACTGTCCCATCCCTCCCTCCACCATGGGGTTTCATGTGTACTAGTTTCTCTTGGCCAAGGTTCTACTCTTTCATACAAATGTCACAGTTAGCTCATCACTATCCATGTCTTCTCACCTTTAAACAGTTGTGGAAACTGGCTTGTGAGTGGGGACTGTTTCTTCCTGCCCAGTCTGACAAGTGCGCAGCAGCACTGTGCCATTTGTGGTGGATAATTTCAAGTTCATAATTAATGAAGTAAACCAGCTGCCACAACAGGCAGCTACTTTTGATAACTGGCCCATGGTTTTGTCATGGAGTAGTACAATTAGCCAGTTACCTGCATTGTCCTCATTGTAGCATGGAAAATAATGTCACTAGTACCTTCAATTAAAAATGAATGTTTATGGGAAAGGCTAGCAACTCTCAGGTTTATTAGATGTGGCTCAGTTGATTGAGTGCTTGTGTAGCTGGGCTCCATCCCCAGCACTGCATAAATTGGGTTACTAGTGCCTACCAATCCTCAGCACTCTAGAGGTAGAGATGGGAAGATCAGAAGTTCAAGGTCATCTTTGGGTATAAAGCAAGCTCAAAGCCAGAGAGGCTACATGACACCCTGTCTCAAAACAAAGAGATCTGAGCTAAGCCTCAATTAGGTATTTAATTTATAAGATAATATCACAGGCCAGCAAAGTGGCTCAATAAATAGAGGACCTGCCAGACAGCCTGTGTTTGATCCAGTTGCATAGGCAACTGAAGCCACTCCTATCTAAGGAGACCGCATTGAATTCTGGGGTTAAGGGCCAGGCCAAAGGCACTCTGAAGGTGCAAACAAGCTTTCACAAGCTCCTAGCAATTTTGTCTCCCCAAGATGAAAAATGTCATTGAAATTTACAAAAATAAATAATGGGGTCTTCTCTATAAAACTGTCTAGTTAAAATATGAAATTTCAGTGGAAGCTGTTTAATTCTTGCTGAGCACTGTTATACCTAACAAAAACACTCTGGCCAAGTGGCTTGGTGGGTAAAGACACTTGAATGAAAACCTAGCAACCTGATCCACTGGGATTCACACAAAGGTCAAAGAACCAACTCCACAAACATTGTATTCTGACCACATACACAATGAACATGCATATACATAGTAATAATAGTAGTAGCAGTAGTAGTAAATTTTTTATTTTGTTATTTTTATTTATTTTTAAATTTGGAGGGGTTTTGTTTGTTTGCATGGTTTAGTTTTTTGTTTTGTTTTGTTTTGTTTTTTCAAGGCAGCTCTAGCTGTCCTAGAACTTAAATTTTGTAGAACAGGCTAGCCTCAAACTCACTGCCTCTGCCTCCCAAGTGCTGGTATTAAAGGCCAAATGCATACAATTTTCAGGCTGCTGAAATGGTTCAGCAGGTGAAGGCACTTCCCATACAAACCTGACAATCTAAGTTCAATCCTCAGGGCCCACGAAAAGATGGAAGAAAAGAACAGACTCCACAAACATTCCCGTTTGACCTCCACATACATACTATGGCCCCACATATAAGTAACACACACAATAATAAAACACAGATTCTAGTTACAACAGCCTTTTTCTTTGAAGCAAGATCTCATGTAGCTAACACTAGCCTCAAACTAGTTGTGTAACTGAGAAGGGTCTTGAGCATCTGCCTCCCCTTCTGCTTCCTGAATTACAGGTATATATATATACCCATGCCCAGTTTGTGTGCTGCAGGGGATGGAACCCAGGGCTTCATGCACTCTGCCAATGAGCTGCTCTTCCAGCCCTCCCTTTGATAGCCTCATCACAGGGTAACCAAGTGTATCATACACTTGGCAGTAACAAGAATCTCAGCCCTGAGGGGCCTAGCACCTCCTCCCACCAGTTTCCCCCCCTGCTGCTGCTCTTGGGTTATGGAAGAGAAACACACCGGCTGCCCCAAAGACGCCTGGTTTGTCAGAAAGGCCGCACTCGTGCTGTTGGCCTTGTTAGATTGTGACACACCACATCACTGTCTCTCTCCCTGCCTTCCGCCATTCTCTGAAACACCGCGGATAACACTTTTCAAGGGTAGGCGGTACATTAATGCTTCCTGCTATTTGACTGTAGGGAGAGGAATGAAATAATCACTTCTTTCAGAACACCTTCTGAGAGTCTTTTATGGGAAAATGAGTGCCTACCACCCTTCATTTGATTATCCCTGAGAAAACCATTGTAATTTATAAAGTTAGCAAGAGATATTTAAAAGGCAATGAGGTAGAGCAGTTTTATGCAATGGGAAATACACAAGAACTCTGTCAGCAGAGGCAATAGAAGAAAATGAGATGAACGATTGTGAAGAAAAGAAAGCAGCAGTCTGCTTGAAGCTCTGAGTAGGTTCCCCTACAGATGGACCAAGCAAGCCTTTCCTCCTCAGGTTCTAGAATATTCTCCATTGGCCTCAACCAGAACCTTAAGAGACACCTAGGGGCTCCATAAATAGTAAGCAAGGTGCTAGCTGCTGAGAGCCTGGAATTTTTTCAGCTCAAACATGATGATTCACCGGGATCCTGCCCTGCAGACTCAGGGTTTATCTGGAGTGGCCCTATCTCCCCAAGGCCTCAAAGACAAAACAGGTTTTGGAAGGAAGCACCTCAGACTTACCACATGACCCCAGGAAAGCCTATTAGTGTAAAGATAGCCATGGATGTTTCCCACAAGCTTACAGAATATTCTGGAACACTTAAGCATATTATCACTCTGGAAATACACTGTCTTGCCCCAGAAGGCAGTAGAGCCAGTCCTTATCAGTCAGAGCCATTCCTATAAGAATGAAGTTTCAGTGAGCCACACCACAGAACTGTCCTCTGTTTCCTGGATCCTAATGTCTAAGTCTCCAGAATGAACATGCTTTCTTCCCAGTGCTGTTTAGCCCTCCACTGAACAGCTGAGGGCTGATTCTACCAAAATTGGAGCTTTACCTGTACTCTCCAGGCAGTCAAACACATTTGTTCAAAAACCACATGATGCCTTCCTTTGAAATGTTAGGCATTTTACTGACATTTTATACACAGTGGGATATTTCTACCTTTGTAAAGCTTTTCCCTTTTACTGTCACTGAGTTTTACACTAAAACCTATGGTTGTGTGTCCATGCCTCTGAGTGTGTGTGTGTGTGTGCGCGCGCGCATACATGAACACTCACACCAGGTCATAAGAGAAAAGTTGGCACCCATATCGTTGGCTCCCTGAATACAGGGTTGCTCATAGGGATTGTCATCACTGAAGTCTGGTAGCCTTCTTTAAGACATGGCTACTAATAAAAACCTTTCTGTTTTCAGCAACTGGAAGAAAAACTCAAAGGCCAGGCTGACTATGAAGAGGTGAAGAAAGAGCTGAAGTAAGTATGGAGAAGCATAGGACCTTCCATGTCTACTGATGGGTGCAAAGTGGTACCCAAACCCAATCCAGAGCCACCAGGCACTTCGACTGTTCTCATTCAAGCCTCTTACAGGGTTCTGGTGGGTGGGTGGGTGGGTGACTGGGTGGGTGGTTAGCTGATTGCTTTGTGATTGGGTCTCATGTAATCTAGACTGACCTAAAACTCCATATATAGTCAAGATGATCTTGATCTTCCTGTCTCCACCTCCCAAGTGCTGGGATTATAAATTTGTACCACCACATCTGGTTTATGCTGTACTAGGGCTGGAACCCAAAGCCTTATGAATACTAGGAAAGCAGCCTCCCAACTATGCCACATCCCTGTCTTTCTTTGAACATTATGGGACTGCATTTCAAGTACTCCAGCATGCATGGAGTCAGCAAATGCTGCACTTACAACAGTTGTACAGTCTGAGCTTGTTTCTCGAGTGTAAATCCCTCAAGCAGAAACAGAAGAGGAAGAAAACATTTTCCATTGAAAACTCGGGGCCTTACACCATAGGGCCTTCTATAGGCAGGACCACCCGTCTTCTTCCAGATTCCATTCCCTGTCAAAAATCAGTCTTCCTCTATGCTGTTGACTGCATTTGAAAGCTTGGATGGTCCCTTCCGGCCCCTTCTATCTCTGACTTCTCCTCCTGAACCTGAGCTCCCAAACCCTCTCCTGTCCCTCTATCCCTTAGGCCACGGCATTCCCAGCTCACAGACCCTGTCCTGCACCCCCACGTGCAGTGCACAGGGCTCTCCTATTACCCCTACTTGGCTATCTCCAGCTACCCCTCGACTTCACCCTGTATTCTTGTGAGTGGTCTCTGTAGGTACCTGTCTTTACACCATGATTTATAGTCAAGGTGGTATGCCACTCAAGGTTCTTCTTGACTTCTCCCATCCCCCACCCCAGCTGTACCATGTAGATACCTTACTCCTTTAGTTTTACCTGGAATCCCTCTGCATTAGTTCCTTTTCTTGTTGCAATAACAAAATCCCTTGCAAAACAAAAGTAACCTTAGTGGGAGGGAAGGGTTTATCTTGACTCGTGGTCTGAAAGTACAGTCCATGGTGTCAGGGAAGGCACGGTGGAAGAGAAGCAAGAAATGTTGAAACACACTACTTCCACAGTCAGGAAGCAGAGAGAAGTAGATTCTGGTGCTCAGCTCACTTTCTTCTTTTACTCATGCCACCCATATTCACAATGGGTCTTCCACCTCAGTTCACTCAGCCTAGAAAGTCCCTCATCGACAAGTGCAAAGGTATCCTTCTAGGTGACTGTAGATCCTGTCAAGTCTTAGGTTGCAGCTCTTGTGAGGCTCACTGACCAGCCAGGCCAGGCCAGAGGAGAACATTGCATATGGACACACATATGTGAACACACTTTTCTCTCTTTCTCTCTCTCTCTCTCACACACACACTCACACACACACACACACACACACACACACACACACACACACGGAGAGCATAAGAACATTAGATCCATGAGCCTGATCTGCTTGTAGCTCCTGCTTGTTCAGACAGTCCAGAGCCCCACAGCCTATATTGATTGCAAAGGAGACAGTGAAGCAATACTTTTTTTGCCCCTCACCACATCTGGGGCTGCAAAAGTCTGCCCTCCTGGTTCTGAACTACCCCTATCTCTTTCCTCATTCCTAAGCAAGCACCAGTTCCCAGAGAGCACATGAGCAGTGGCCATGGGTGATATGTTCCTCTCCTTCTGCCCTCCCCTCATAAACTTCCCATTTCCTATAAGTACAAATCCATTCAGCTTGCAACAATGTGATGTCTGTATTACACTGTAAAATGAGTCTGAGCAGACCTGGTGTGACTTCATATGGAGTGATTTACATGCTGGGCGAAAAAAACCTTTTGCTAACCAACTGCTAGTTGAAGACTGGCTCTTCTAGAGGCATTATCAAATTCAATTCCTGTCAGGGAAGTTGTTAAAGTTGTCAGTTTCTTAGTGCCTGTGGAGCAGGAACGGAAGCCTTAATGCCTATTGAGAGGCCACGAGTAAAGGGAACAGTTGAAAGTAACCATGCGTCTTGCCTTTTTCAGCACCCTGAAGTCCATGGAGTTTGCACCATCGGAAGGAGCAGGGACACAGGTACATCAGCTCACTTTCTTCCCAGGGTGGTAGCAGCAGCTGCTGGTCTCTGCTGGCCTCGCTTACAGCTGCCAATCCTTCCTCAAGAGCTTTTCACCAGATGAGCCTGGTAGTGCACACCTATAATGCCAGCATTTGGGAGGGGAAGACAAAGATCAGGAGTCTGAGGCCAGCTTCAGCTATTCCATGAGTTACTGTCTTAACAACAATAAAAAGAAAATAGAGGGTTGAAGGAAGGACCCATCCTTGTTGGGCATGAGACTCTGTTGGTTAGAGTGCTTACCTAGCATCATGAAACTCTGGTTCCATTTCCAGCACTGACAGAATAAATGGGGCATAGGCTGTAATCCCAAACTTTGTAGAGAAAGACAGGTGGCCAAAGTTCACAGTCAACCTTGACTATTTAGTGAACTTAAGGCTAGCCTCGGGTCCATGAGACCATCTTTAAAAGTAATAACAAGACTTGACCAAGTGAAAGCAAATGATCTTCAGTAAAAGAGAGGTTAGTGTTTGCCAAGTTCCTCAGTTGGCTCTGGGGATGCTGAGGCTTCATTTTGGGCCCATACTAAAAACACAGTTGAAAAATAATTTCAGGCTGGATATGGTGACACCTATAATTCAGCACCTGGGAGGCAGAGGCAAGCAGATCTCTGGGAGTTCTAGGCCAGTCAGAACTATATAATGTGATCCTATCTGAAAAGTAATAGCAATGACAATTTCAGGGGCTGGGTTGCAATTCTGTGGTAACATGTATGTTCAGTATGTATGAGGCTTTGGTTCAATTCCAACACCAAAAACAACATCAGCAAATATTTGAGGTTGTGTTAAAGATCAATCAAAAAATAGCTTGACCTGGAAATTTAATTGTGTACTGCCTCAGTGGCATTAACTCAGGGAACAGGTGACAGTGGTATCCTGTTATCTGGCAGCCAATTAAAATTTACATCTCCAGCCATGCATAATGGCACATACCTGTAATACCAGCACTCAGGAATAGAGGCTGGAAGAATTCAGGACCACCCTGAAAGTACATAGCAAGTCCAAGGCTAGCCTAGACTATGTGAGACCACGTTTCATATACA
The DNA here is from genome assembly GCF_943737965.1 of Phodopus roborovskii. Taxonomy (NCBI): domain Eukaryota; kingdom Metazoa; phylum Chordata; class Mammalia; order Rodentia; family Cricetidae; genus Phodopus; species Phodopus roborovskii. The sequence goes on along the minus strand of NW_026126598.1, from coordinate 11,049,910 downwards.
CACAATATGTTAAAAATATCATAAAGCCAGAAGTGATGGTGCATCCATAGTACCAAATTTTGGAAGGCTGAGGCAGGAAAATCACTTGAGCCCAGTACTCTGAGGCTAGCCTAGGAAACAAAGTAAAAGAAAAGTTTTCTAAAATAAATAAAACCTACATCACAAGTATAGTCTTGTTCCCATTATCCAGAAGGCAGTTGGCATCTTCACAATGGACAAAAATAAAACAAAAACAGGTTCCTCGTTGCTTTCTGACAAGGACAGCAGTTTTTCTTATTGCCAAATGATGTCCAGGCTTATACTGCAGAATTTTTGGAATAGTATAGAAAATAATTGTCAACTAAGAAGGTGGCTCAGCAGGTAAAGCACTGTCTGAGGCCAGGAGTTCAGAAACCACCATGTAAACACTGGGTGGGTGTGATGGCCCTGCTGTAATTCCAGCCTTGGAAGGAAGAGGCAGGGGATTCCCTAAAGCAAGTTGGCTGATGAGACTAATAACCACATCAGCCAGCTCTGAGTTTGATTGAGAGACCCTGCCTCGGTGAATAAAGTAAGTGATTGAGGATGATGTCTGAGATCAACCCTGGGGCCTCCACATGCAGGTATACACACACACACACACACACACACTCACACACACACGAAAAACAGGGAAAGGATAGCTGAGTTTAAAGACAAAAATCATCTCAACTAAGTCCTTTGTTCAGGGACCTTGAGTTTTTTTTCCCTTGTGGAAGTCGTCAAGTCCGTGGTGAGTGCTGCAGGGTCATGGAAGCTGGATTAGTGAGTGGATGGGCTCAGAGTGGCCCCATGGTGATCCCTGCTCTGCCCTGTGCAGGACTCTACCAAGCCCCTAGAGGTTTTACTCCTGGAGAAGAACCGCTCACTGCAGTCTGAGAACGCCACGCTGCGCATCTCCAACAGTGACCTGAGCGGTAGGTGGATGGGCATCACATACATACTGTGCTTGGTTCGCTTCCAGGGGTCAAGAACAAGGAGGGTGAACCTTTCATCTGGGTTTGTGTGTGCATGATGGGAGCGCCGCTGGGTGACCAAAGACTTGATGGACTAACCCTGAGTGTTTAGTGTCCCACTCCCTCACTGCTCTGCCCACCCCATTCTACAGCGAGACGCGTGTGCGCCACAGCAAATCTACAGGGGTCAACTAGGGGCCTTATGGAAAGGTCCCAGGAGGGACACCCTGAGAATGTTGGCTTTCTGATCTTTTCCTAGTTGTTCTATGAACAGGCCAGGGATAAAAAGCAAGCATGGCATCCCTCTGGGGACTCTCCATCTAGAGTGTGCTTTGAGAGGTCGCCGGCCCTCCAGTGGTACTTTTCTTCTCTCTGAGGTTTTCTTTGGGGACACAGTCCCTCCCCCATCCATAGCCTCTTATTTGCTCATCCTAAAATGGTGGAGCCACTGACTGCTTTTGGATTTAGCAGCTGGTCAAAGTGTGTAACTGTTATCTGAACTCTAGTGACAATGCAGTTTTTAAAATGCGCGCGACTTCGATCGAGGGAACTCAATGGGTGCATCTGCCTCAGAGCATGTGGTGTGAGCGACCCCATGGGTCCCCAAATGTCAGTGTTTGCTGGTCCTCAGGCAGAGCCTTTGGGGTAACTGTGATGCTAGAAGCCCCAAGACCTGTCACCTCTTTCCCATGTGTGTTACCGGAACCTTTGTCAAGGAGATTCTCCCGGCTGCAACGTACAAGAAAGGTGCAAACACGAATGCATGTGGCTTGTTTTGGGGGGCCTCATTTGGCTGATTCACAAATTCAATCGAAAAACAAACCAACACACCACTTTGGCCCTTGTTTAAAAAAAAAAAAAAAAAATCGAAAAAAGAAATCTGCACTTTTTTTGTGGGGCACACTTTGAATTCTGGTCTTGGTTTTTTTTCCCTTTTGAATCCCCCATAATGCATTCTGTTTGCCCTTCCTTGTAGGGTCAGCCAGGAGAAAAGGGAGAGACCAGCCTGAGAGTCGGCGCCCGGGACCCTTGCCGGCCTCCCCTCCTCCTCAGTTGCCCCGCAACACGGGGGAACAGGTTTCCAATACTAACGGTACACACCACTTCTCACCAGCGGGGTTAAGTCAAGACTTTTTCAGCTCAAACATGGCCAGCCCCAGCCTACCCCTGGCTTCTACAGGAAAGTTTGCACTAAACTCTCTTCTCCAGCGACAGCTAATGCAGTCCTTCTACTCCAAGGCCATGCAGGAAGCCGGAAGCACAAGCACGATTTTTTCAACAGGTCCTTACAGCACAAACTCCATATCTTCCCCAAGTCCATTACAACAAAGCCCAGATGTAAATGGCATGGCCCCATCTCCCAGCCAGTCAGAAAGTGCTGGGAGCGTCTCGGAGGGTGAGGAAATTGATACAGCAGAAATCGCCCGGCAGGTCAAAGAACAGCTGATCAAGCACAACATTGGACAGCGCATTTTTGGACATTACGTCTTGGGACTATCTCAAGGGTCTGTGAGTGAGATTCTGGCCCGGCCAAAGCCCTGGAATAAGCTGACTGTCCGTGGCAAGGAGCCATTTCACAAAATGAAGCAGTTCTTGTCTGATGAGCAGAACATCTTGGCACTTCGTAGCATCCAAGGCAGACAGAGAGGTGAGACATATCCATGTGTGCCTGGTGCAGTTCTGTGTGTGTGTGTGTGTGTGTGTGTGTGTGTGTGTGTGTGTGTGTGTGTGTGTGTGTGTGTGTGAGATGAAACATTTGTACATCACATCAGGGAAAGTGTTCTTCAGTACTACCCTGCCTAGAGTTCAAGGGTCAGCCAGCAGGAGCTAGAAACCCTTAGATTTGGGAACTCTGACCTTGGAGAGTGTGGTTAGTACCTTGTGCTCAGTAAACTCAATATTTCACTGCTCTGTGTTTAATTAGAGAAAGTTAGGTCATGCGTGTCATCTGACAGGTTTGGCATCCCTGGGTCCACCTGGCACCAGGTGCTGGCTTCCCTCCAGGAGCAGTTCATGGGGTGGGTGCCATCCAACTCTGTCCCAAGAGCACAAACAGCTGTAATCCTCACAAGGCACTGGCTCTGTGGGGAGAGCCTACCAATCCTACCCTCTGCCTCCTTCACCTTAGAAGAGAACAGGTCCCTTGAACATCTTGCTGTTTATGTCCAATTAGTGATATTTTTTTTTTTAGTGCCACAAATAAAACATGCCTGCTTACAATAAATCAAAGGAAATTTTCATTCAATTCCCCTTCATACCACACCCTTCATAAAATGATAGAAAGTCAGACACTCCCACAGTGTAAATAATTCCTTCTTAAGAACAGGGATCCCTGGGCAGAGTCAACAGTGACATAGAAGGACAGTGTTTTCAGCCACATTTGAAGCACCCTGAATTTTAGACTAAAACTCAGAGTGGAGATGATGAACAAACCAAACAGCGTGGGTTTTTACACCAAGAATGCAGCGCACTTTTTGGTAACGTTAACTGAAATCGGATGTCTTTGGATGATTAATGTGAGCTCTATCATTGACTGGCAGGCAAGCACCTCCCCTCCCTTTGCCCTTCCTAGTGGTGATTACTGATGGTTCTCCTCCTCCAGTAGACCCACTCACTGCCTGTAGTAAGATGTTAGGAGCTCCCATGTTACACAGGAAGCTTGAGCCCTTTCTTTAGAGGCAGGCGGCTCAGCTCTCATGTCACACAGACCATGTCGTTGACGCCACCATCCCCCTGATTGTTTTGTTCTTACCGCACTTGTTTTTCAACAGAGAATCCAGGCCAGAGCCTGAACAGACTCTTTCAGGAAGTACCGAAACGAAGAAATGGGTCTGAAGGTATGTCTCAGGCAGGTGTTTCTCTTTGCAGTCAGTAACCTAGGAAGCAGCATGTCCTTAGCTGTATATTTGGGTTAAAGCTGTGCATTGTAATTCTGGCCTGGAACCTGATGGAAAAACAGCTAGTAAGTATAAAACAAAGCACGGGTTCAAAGGCGCCAGCCCCTTTCCTGTTGAGCTGCCAAAGCTAGACAAGCCATACCCAACATCAGTACCCTCAGCATCAATCCTACGTTTAATTCCAGGGACACCATGCTTGTTTTCTCAGAAGCAGGTGACAGAACAGTTGTGCTCTGAGAAAAATCAGGTGGCCATATCAAACCAGATATTGCTGCTTCCTCAAATTTTTAACTCTAACATATGTCAAATCCCATAATGTGTTCAGATTCCAAACAAAGCTGAGTATTCCACAGGCATTGGTGAGCCAACCTTCACCATGCTCCTTTAAGTGGCTCCTTCCCAAAGTATCTCATTATTAAATGGTTTAATGTGACATGTCTACTGAGAAAGGTAGTGAGCAATTACAATGTCTGGACAGCTTCCACAAAGATCTGGGCCCAACCATGAGTCCTAGTATCTTCAGGGCATCTGCACATGTATCTGCTATGCAGAGTACTGCCATGTGACCAGAAGAATGCATTTGTGTCCTTAGGGCTCCCAACAGGTTTTTCTCCTTGTTCTTGGTAAATTTCAAAAACACAATACATAGTTATAGATCTAGAAAAGTTGATGTTCACCCTCATCCCTCTTCACCTGTCACATCTCAGTGAGTGATCCAGGATTGATCTCACCCATGGCTAGGGGTATAGTTTAGTTTCAATGGTAGAACGTATCTAAAATCTCCTAGTGAAGGGTCAGGTACATTGCTCAGTGGTAAAGCACCTGCCTATAATCACCATTGAGGGGCTGGGGTTGTGGCTCAATGGTAGAGCCCTTGCCTAGCATCCCACAGTAATGAGCTGGGGACATGCCTTAGTGATTAAAGTGCTTACCTATACTCTCCCAGTAAAAGTCTATGGCATGGCTAAGTCCCTGAATTCAATCCCCAGTAACATACACACACACACACACACACACACACACACACACACACACACACACACACACACGAGTTCAGGCTCAACCTTTTACCTTTTGCCTTCCTTCCACGTTTATGTTTAGGTTGGGGGGGAATGTACAGAGCCTGAATATATCCCAAGCCAAAGCTTTTTAATTAAAGCTCATGAAAAAAAACATTGCCTCTCAATTTACTCTCTTTTCCTATATTGTACCTGTCTGGTACTAACCCCATAGGCACAGTCTAGCTCAAGTGATATTCTACCAACAGAGTGGCATTGACCTTGTGACAGGTTCAGCAGGAAACTTCCTGCCAGGTGCGTTCCACATCCATGCCAGGAACTCAAACAATTAGGGATGAGTGGGAAACCATGCCTCACGTGGGGGCCCTGTGTCAGAATGTCTTCGTGCAGCGCTTATTTTCCACTTGAAATCTGGCTTCGATGTCATCACTGTGACTTCTCCCTGCAGGTAACATCACTACCCGGATCCGAGCATCTGAGACTGGTTCTGATGAAGCAATCAAGTCCATCCTGGAGCAAGCCAAGAGGGAGCTCCAAGTGCAGAAAACCGGTAGGGCTACTACTTCCTCTGTCTTCAGACCTAATTATTACCAGTGTTCTGGTCAACAGTAATTATACTCTTTGTCTTGTCTTTTCTTTTTAAATCAATACAGAGTTTATGGTTTCATACATTAGGCTTATACAGAGGGAAGTATGATCTAGATTTATGTTTTCTCTTTCTGTGGGGACAGGGCAGCTGTTTTAGTTTTTGTACGTAAGATAGGGTCTTGCTATATAGCTTGAACTCATGATGCTCCTGTCCCTGCCTCCAGAGTGCCACCATGCCCAGCTGTGTTTTTAATGTCACCTCCCCACTGCTAACCACACCCAGGTGCTCATTAGAAGAGACTGTCATTGATCCGTCAGAGACTCTGACTTCTGGTAGACATTAACAGAAATCGTGCTTCCCAAGTTTGGCAAAACCTAAAGAAGTGTGGGTTTGTGGCTCTTGAGAGTTGGTATTTAGCTTAAAATTCTCCAGGAAAGAAAGCCAAAGTGGATCTAGGGAGATGAGTCATTGGGCAAAACAATTTGAAGACCTGAGTTTGGATCCCCAGAACCTACATTAACAATCAGAGTAGCAGAAGCATCTGTAACCCTGCCCCACCCCCACCCCTCAGGGATCCAATTGGAGACAGGAGGATCTCCAGAGTCTCACGGGTCAGACAACCTAGTTAATGCAACAACAGTAACTCTATATCGAACAAGCTGAAAAGACAAAGTTGTCCTATAACCTCCACAGGAGCTCTGCAGCACATGTATGCTACACACACATACACACACACACACACAAAGAAGGAAGGGAGGAAAGGAGGAAGGAAGGAAGGAAGGAAGGAAGGAAGGAAGGAAGGAAGGAAGGAAGGAAGGAAGGAAGGAAGGGGTACAGCAAGATGGCTTAGCAAGTGAAGGCCCTTGCCACCAAGACTGACAGCCTGAGTTTGATCCCTGGCACCCATACCGTAGAAGAAGAGAACTGTCTCATGCAATTTGTCCTCTGACTTCTATCATGCACCACATCACACATACATACACATAAAATAAATAAACATAAATTTTTTTTAATGTAAAAAAGAAAGCTGGGGTAGGAGTAATGTGTGTCCCCATTGATCACCCTTCACAGTTGGAAAGCCAGCTGCTATGTTACAAAAGCTGTTAGGCCATTGAACAGGAGTGTCAATCTTCTGTGTCCCCCCTCTCTAACAAGGTATATAGGTATTTTCATGTTTCATTGATGATGGGATATTAGGGAAATGGCACAGTGTAGTGACCATCCCCAGATAATCTGCATTCTACTAGGTCAGGGTGGGACGAAGCCCACAGTGGCCAGGGACCATCCTATCACAACTCGACCCTGTGTTTATCCCTCCCAGCTGAGCCAGTCCAGCCATCTTCTGCATCCAGCAGTGGGAACTCTGATGATGCCATCCGCTCCATCCTACAGCAGGCCCGCCGGGAAATGGAGGCCCAGCAGGCCGCCCTTGACCCTGCCTTAAAGCCAGCACCACTGTCCCAGCCTGACCTTGCCATCCTCACCCCCAAGCTCCTGTCTGCCTCACCCATGTCTACTGTATCTACTTACTCCCCTCTTGCCATCCCCCTGAAGAAAACCCCCACAGCACCTGAGGCCAGTACCTCGGCCTTGCCCAGTGCCCCAGCCCTCAAAAAAGAGGCTCAGGACGCACCCGGGCTGGACCCACCAGGGACAACTGATGCTGCCCAGGGGGTACTGAGGCAGGCGAAGAGTGAGCTGCTGCGTGGCAGCACCTGGAAGGATCCCTGGTGGAGTCCTATACAGCCTGAAAGGAGAAATCTCACCTCTTCTGAAGAGACCAAGGCTGATGAAGCATCTGCAAGTGGGAAAGAAAAGGCAAGCAGCAGCCAGTCTCGGGCTGAGCGCAGCCAGCTTCAGGGACCCTCGTCATCAGCAGAGTACTGGAAGGAGTGGCCCAATGCTGAGTCTCCATACTCCCAGAGCTCAGAGCTGAGCCTCACTGGAGCCAGCCGCAGCGAGACACCCCAGAATAGCCCTCTGCCCTCCTCCCCAATTGTGCCCATGGCAAAACCGGCAAAGCCCTCAGTGCCCCCACTGACTCCTGAGCAGTACGAGGTCTACATGTATCAGGAAGTGGACACCATTGAGCTCACCCGGCAGGTCAAAGAGAAGCTGGCCAAGAATGGCATTTGCCAGAGGATCTTCGGGGAGAAGGTAAGGGGTCAGGCATGGTTTCCCATCTCTTCTTAGGCATGAGGACAAAGTGCATGACCATGACAGGAATGTTAGATGCCACCAACTCCCAAAATTCTAGAGGCCACCCACTTTGTGCCATATTGTATATCCCAGCTGTCCTGCTTAGTAACTGGTAAAATTGACACACAGCAGATTAGGGACACATGGCTCATTAGTGTCTACATGTAGCCTGCTGGCAGGTGACCTGTACCTACTCTACTTCTGAGGCCCCATGCAGCAGAGAGATACCTCTACAAGCCATTGTGGCCCTAAGGACCAGCTCACACAGTGGACCAGCCTTCTGAGAACTGAAGAACCTGTGAGAGTAAAAAGCTACAGAACATAATTGCTCCTTGGTTATTTTGTTGCATTTTTCTTTTCTTGTGTTTGTTTCATTTCACTGTTATTTAGTTTATTATTTTTTGAGGTAGGGTCTCCCTATGTAGTCCTGCCTACCTAGAACTCATTGTATAGCCCAGGCTGGCTTCACCCTAGCAGGAATCCTCCTACCTATACCTCACATGCTACAATCACAGGCACGTGCTACTGCTTGGCTCCTAGTTGTTCCTTTCTCTACACTAGGACTGCCACACAGAATCATGCAGAGCTTCACACATCATCTCTTCCTGCCTCATGAAAGTGTAATTATTTATGGATGCGCTTCTAGACCTATCTGATGACAGATTCAGGATAACAGGATTAACCATGCTTGTAAAATCTAAAATGAACATAATAACCTATATCATTAAAGATTAAGCCATGAGTTGCCAAATATAAAGAGAAGTCCTCCCTTCCTGAGATGACACAGGAAGTGAGTCATCAGTGCCCTCACAGACCAGTTGGATACCCACCCCTCCCCACCCAGTCTTTCTCTGTCTCATCTGTACGCTGGCCTTGAACTCTGTGGTCTGTTTATGACTTCCTTGTCCCAATTTTGTAGTAAGTGATGGTGTGCATAGACATGAGGATGTGAATTGAAAGTTCCTGGTTAATTTTGAGTTCAGCACTGTAAAAATAAAATTTGTGAACATTTAAATAGGCATTTTGTGCTCCCACCTTAAATTTAGCAGACTTAATAACGTTGAATTTGTTTGGCCCATGAGTGCTGCTTATTCTGGAACTGGAAAACTTTTGCAGAGTGATGGGATGAGGCCCCTAAATATCTCTGGGCTACATCTGTGCCCTGGGGGGTGTTTGTGCCCATACATATGTATGGCCATATGTAAGAGGCAGCAGCCTGAGTGCGTGCAGGCAAGTTGTCAGTCGTCTGCTGCTCAGTGTTGCTCCCACACTGGCTCACTGTCCCCACCAACTCTCCTGTGGTCAACCTGTGAGCAGGGCACGATCAGAGAGAGTGACCTTTCTAAATACCCTTTTGGCCCTGTATCCACACAGGAGTCAGCTTCCTATGCCCCTCCAGTATCTCCCAATTCCTGTGGGCTCTGATTCCAGTACCCCAGCCTGTCCTGATAATACCAGGCAAAGAGCAAGATGCTCTGTAATGTCTGCTCCTTGTTTTTGAAGAGCACAACCTTGCAGCATGTACAGGGTCCAGACCCCAGAGAAAGCTGATCCTTTCCTTTCTCGCCTTTTTCCCAATAAGAGCTGTGACTATACTTTCTCTTGTTTGTTTTTGATCATGCTGGGTTTGAAACCCAGGCCCTTGCATGGGTTAGGCACATCCCAAGCCCACCCCTGGCAAGTTTTAGGCATATACTCTGCCGCTGGGCCATACCCCTGGCCTCTCAATGGGAGATTCTAGGCAAGTATCCTGCTCTGAGCCACACTCACAGTAGAAGTTGTGATTATAACAATTTCTTTTGCCCAGAACCCCTGTCCTGTCCCAAGACTTTATCCTACCAGTAATCAGTAAGCGTACCCCTGCAAATGGTCACAGCGCACTAGGCTGTGGTTCTGTGCTGAAGAGAGTCCTCAAATGCACTTTGTAGGTGGCTCCATCTCCCCCAGGTCCTACAGGGCCACATGTATGTCTCTAAGGCACCTACTTTCCTGATTGCTGGAAGCTGACAGTCGCTTTCCTTTGTTTGCTTCTCCAGGTGCTGGGCCTGTCCCAAGGCAGTGTCAGTGACATGCTCTCAAGGCCAAAGCCATGGAGCAAACTGACCCAGAAAGGCAGAGAACCCTTCATCCGGATGCAGCTCTGGCTGAATGGAGAGCTAGGCCAGGGTGTTCTGCCTGTGCAAGGGCAGCAACAAGGGCCAGGTGAGAACAGACAACCACCCTCTGCAAGAGCCTGGCGAGGACAGCCTCCGCCCACGGGCTTTGTTTTCACTTGGTTCTTTGTTAGTTTTTATTGGGGCATGAGGAGTGGTGAGATGGGGGTCTGTTTATATGTTTGAGACTGACCTCAAACTCATTATGTAGCCCAGACTAGCCTCAGACTTACTATAGTGCCAAAGCAGACCTTAAGCCCACGATCCTCCTGCCTTAGCCTCCAAATGATGGAAAGACAGACATGTACCCCCACGCCTGTCTCCATCTTTAGGTTTCAGGAGTAAAGAGGCTGAGCCTGGCTAATTTTATAAGCAGCATAAAATTAGTTACCAATTAAGAAAATGCTGTTTATATATAAATACAGGTAAAAGTCAAGTACCTCGGCTGGGGAACGGAGACGACAATCCAGCCAGAGGAACTTCAGAAATGAGAGTGTCATAGGCGGTGGCTTCTGCTACCTTGGAGTGAGGCTTCTAGCACTTTATAGCTTCAACAACCCTCATCCCAACCCAGTATCTTGGCCCTCTGCTTGAGAATGGGAAGCCTCCCTCCCTCTGGACCCCCGCTGACCCTCCTAGTATCTTTCGTGCGGTTAGGAAGCTCCACGCGCTGTTTCCTGTGTAATGGTGCCTTTTTTCTTTCACAGTCCTCCACTCAGTGACGTCTCTGCAGGACCCCCTCCAGCAGGGCTGTGTGAGCTCAGGTAACTAACCATTCATGTTTATTTGGTAGCTCCTCTGCTCTAGAAATCTGGAATCTGGGAGTAAGTGTCCCATTCCTAACCATATCAAACAGATGCCTCTCCCTCTCTGCCATGCTGTAGTCTGAGGCCATTGTGTAAATAGAATTATATAAGAAATGGCTTTTAAGAATTAGCTTCTTCTAACTAGGCAGAGGGTCCTTGAGATCCATTCACCTGATGTGTAGCATCTTGTCTGAGTAGTATTCCTATGGTGTGGTTATACCAACGTTTGTACTGTATTGAGGCTGTCTCTAGGTTGTGACCATTATACATAGAGTTGACATGGCAGTAAAAAGAGAGAATGCAGTGTCCTGCTTGAAAACTCTGGACTTGCTTTCTGGTGGCAGTCCAAAGAGTCAGCAGCTAAGGAGAAATACTGATAAAATCTGTGCCTTTACTGGATCCCTTCATTGTTTTGTAAGTATGAAGCTCTGTGTTTGAGGCTAGGGTCTATTGGAGGCAAGTTTCCTGGTCAGGGGATTTCAGTCTAGCAAGAGTGACAAGGCCCAGACATCACTGACTCAGAAGTCATGGGAGAAGACATTTCTTCCATCTGGAAGACCTGGAACAAGGAAACTGGGGAGACTGGGGCACCAGACTAGACAAGCCAGGGAAGAGTAGCCCCAGGAAAAGCTAGGATGAAGTTCAGTGGACACTCAGTGAGGGCTTAGGAGGGGCCAAGATTGAAAGTAAAGGATGGGAGCAAGTGAGGAGAGCAGCAGTTGCTGTCCATGAAGCTCGGGCCACTTCTTACTGACCTCAAAGACCTGACAGATTTGTTGTCTGTGCCCTGAGGTCTCCGGCCACAGTGCACAGATGCCCTGACCACAGCCATTGCTCCAAGGCTCTCACCATGCTTTCCTGCACTGAGCCACAGTCAGCCCAGCTTTTGCTCCCAGGAACAGCCAGCAGCATGAGCTGTTCTTTTTCTTTTCTCTATTTTTCTAAACATGTTGATTAGTCTTCGTATCCCATTGATTCATTGAAAACACAAACAAAGCTAAGTGAGGAGTGAGCGCAAAGCCTGTCAGCTTGCCAGAAGGCTTATGAGGGGACACATGTGCATAGAGGGGAACAGCTGGGCAGCTTTAGCAGTAGCTGCTGCTGCTGCAAAATCCCAAACACACTTCCCCCACTACACACACACATAGAGTCAGAGTACAGCAGTGGCCTCAAAGCTCTCCTCTACAGATTTCATGGGTTTCAGGTGTTCTGGTTTGGTTTGGTCCATACTGGAAAATAGAGATTGGACAGAGTCACTGGAGAAATTACCAGCATTCTTTCTCAATAGCTCATACTCAGACTTTAGGAGAGAATATGGCTGAGTTGGTTGTGCTGCACTTCTGTATATGTTTGTGTAGTAAAGTGGCCCGGCCTCCTTCCTACTCCAGGGAGAAGTCAGCTCTCTTTGAATTACTGCCCATCCCAGGCTGGACCAAGCTTGTTATGTTGGAGCGGATGCTTTATGAATGAAATCCTTTTACTCCTAAATAAACACTAAGTGTCCCTCAGTACCACATCCTTTAGAATCCTGATCAAAACCTTTTCCATAGATCTCAAAGGGGTTTGTTTTGTTTTTAACAGGTAGGTAGATGTGTGTGTGTGTGTGTGTGTGTGTGTGTGTGTGTGTGTGTGTGTGGCAGCATGTTTGTCAAAATCAGAGGACAACTTGTAGAAATTTTATTTCTACACTGTGGGTTCCAGGGTTTGAACTCAGGTCATCAAGTTTAGTGGAAAGCATTTATATCAACTGAGCTATCTTATTCTCCCCTCTTCTTCCTCGCCTCCCCCCCACCACCAAAATAGGGTCTCATATAACCCTAGCTAGCCTCAAACTCACTATGTAGCCAAAGGTGACCTTGAATTTCTGCTCTTTCTGCCCCCACCTCTTGAGTGCCTAGATTACAGGTATGCACCACCACTCATTGCTGGGGACTGAACCCAGAGCGTTCAGCATGCTAGGCAAATACTCTATCAACTGAGGCACATTCCCATCCCCCCAAAACTGGAATTATTTTGTAATGGTAGTACTGGTAAATCCTTGTGATAAATGACTCTAGAAAATTCTAGAATCTTAGCTTTATCATTGTTTCCTCCAAAAGAACTCTCTGGTCCAGAGAATCTCATAAAATTCTGGTTACTTCTTTTGCCATGGCTACTATGGAACCCATCCCAGAGGTCCATCAACTGAGACACACATACTCTGCCCCTCACAGATCACTGACAGCTGTACCTGGAGGTACACAGCATGGCCTGGTCAGTTCCTGGACAGTGGCGGGGCTCACTTCTCTCCCCAAGGTAGAGGGACTTTGAAGGACCTGCCTTCTACCCACTTGGTCAGTTGTACCTTTTAGTGAGGTTTCCCTAGTCATTGCAGAGCTCAAGGGCCTAAACAGAGGCCTCTGTGCTCGGATGTCATGGCAGTCAAAGCCCTCCTTGGCAAAGGGCAAAGTGCCAGCTAGGGACCTTCTCCTTGCCAAAGAGCTGTTGGCTCGGTTGGTAGCATGCATGTAGCCATGGGTTCCATCCTTAGCACCTTATAAAGCACTCAGGAGTTAGAGACAGTGTCAGGAGTTCCCATCCCATCTAGTCCTTAGTGACTCATACACTGATCTCTAATGAGGAGAGGCCCACATTCCAACTAGATGGGGCCTTCGTATCCTCCAATAATCCCAGCTTTGAGGCACAAAGGAAATTTAATGTCATTTTCAAATACCAGTGTTGCTACATGGTGACCTTTGTGTGTGGGGAGTGGGGTGCACAGGCCTGAAGTCAACTTGGAGCTGTCAATCTTTTTTTTCAGGCAGGGTCTCTCAGCAGAATCTGGGGCTCACCAACTGGGTTGCTCTAGCTGGCCAGAGACCCCTCAGCTTTTTTACGTGGGTCCTCAGGGTTAAGAGAGCACACACCTAGATAGTGTCTGCTAACCTTGTGTAATAGGCCTTTTCACTTCTTAAAACTAACTTCTGCAGTTGCTTGCTGGTTCATCTAACAGAATCTTAGAGAATTGAGAGGTAGCTCTGAAGGGAAGGAAGAGACCTTCCCTTGGTGACAAAAATTGTAGCATCCTGGAGGGCTTGTGCAAAAACTGCCTGTGTCCTCAGCTTGGGAACTGTTGGTACAGGAGCCTTTCATGACTGTAGTTAACAAGGTGTTCATTCTGCCTGCACCTTTCAAGCTAGCTTCTGGAGGATCTTGTCAAGTGTACAAGTGCAGTGACGGCCCACTTTCCATAGATTAGGCACAAAACACTCAGCTTTTTCCCAGCACACTGGGTGGTCAGGAAGAGTGGCTTCCAAGTCATGTCTGTCCATGAAGATTCATGCAGCTTCATGGCGCCATTGTCCATCAACAGAGTGTCAGCTGTCCCTTAGGGGGGACAGCTGCTGCAGGCTGGCTCTGGCATGGAAGTCCAGCTTACTGCACCCTGCTGAGGCATCCACAACTATGTAGGTGAAGTCTGCAGCTATTCTTCATAGCATGGTAGCCCGTATGCCTTCATGGTGTGAATCCTGACACTCGTTTGAGCTGCTGGGAAGCCCTGTTCGAGGAGCTTCTTGTCTCTAGCCCAACAACAGCATTCTGTTGCATTCTGTCCTTGACTAAGCAGTCAGTTCTTGGCATTTGGCTGGCATGAAAGAGGTGATAGAGAGGGTTGGTGGCAGCCTCAGAAAATACCATGGGACTGAATAGAGTGGGAAGAATTCTTCATGAATGTGCTAGACTCCAGTTACATTTTTCCTTCTCTTTGCTCCAAGAATGTCAGGAGAGCAACTGGTTCTATCCATGCAGAATGATGCTGGCTGCACTCCTGTAATGGAGGTTTATGTATAACCACTTAACACATAGCCTCATATAGCAGATCAAACAGAAAAGAAAAATTCAGGAGCCATGAGATAGCTCAGTCATGTAAAGACCTTTCCATGCAAACACAAGAATCAGAATGCAATCCCCAGAACCCATGTGCAAAAGCCAGTGTGATGCATGCTTGTAAATCCCAGTGCTGGGGAGGCAGACACAGGAGAATCCCTGAGTTCCAGGTCAGTGAGGGATTCTGTCACAAGACAAAACAAAAAAGCAGTGAGGAGCAGTGCCCATGGTTTCCTCTGGTTCTGCACATACATATGCACCCCACACACATGTGCATATGTGTGACATACCCACCACAAAGAAAAGGACCTGAAATTCCATGAATGATCTGAAAAGATTCTACACATGGCCACTGCCTCACGGCCTGAAATGTTAGCCTGTGATACCCATCAACATTGTGGCCCCTTTATAGGTCCATCTTATAGGAATTCTGTATTCTGAGGCCAAAGTGGAAATTTCTGGATTTGGGCTATTGTGTGGCACATGTGGGCAAAGGGTTGCCAGGAGGTCCCTAGCACTGCAACTGGGCCATGAAAGGTGATGGAATCAGACAACCACATGTTTCAGGTAGGGAACAAACCTGAACACATGAGAAGCCACTAGTTCAAAAGCCTTCTTCTTAAACCACAGGGGGAAAGTAGATGATAGAAACATGTTGTCCTCTCTTCCTGTAGAGCACAGCTGCTGTTGCCCCCCCCCCTCCTTAACATTCAAGGAGCCTGTGTCACTGGAGAGCACCACCCACTGAGTTGCTCATAGGTTTCCTTATTTGTATGTGTGTTGTATTAGGGACTGAGCCACACCCCAGCCCTTCACTGGGGGATTCTAGGCAGGTGCTCTACCACTGAGCCACACTCCAAATCTCGAAAGAAATTCAGACTGTTTTCTAAACAGTGGCCTCTCTTGGCCTAGTGGAGAACAAGCAGGATGGTACCCTGAGCTTCCAGACAGTGCCTGACTCATCCTGCCCCTGCCTCTTGGTGCCTATGTGGCCTGGGGCAAAGCAACTCAACCTTCCTGTCCTGCTGCTTCAGCCCTACCTCCTAGACAATGGGGAGGCCTGGATGCTTCTAAAACATAGAAGCAAGTGCTATTTGTATGTTGGCTTTCCAGGTGAGGAGTGTAGCTCAGTGGTAGAGTACTTATCTAGCATACAAGAGTCCCTAGATTCCATCCTGAGCACAAGGCAATAAATGAATGCTTTTCTTCAGTCACCTCTGCAACCTCTTGAGCTTCAAAAGAATAGTTATAGTCAGGGGCCAGCATTCAGTGTTGGGCAAGGGTGAACAGCGACCCAGCCCACCAGGCTCTTTTGCTTCTCAAGCCTAGCACTGCCTGGCCTCACTTAACTGAATCCCATCTGGCCCAGGCACATCCTCGGCCACCTCTCCTCCCTCTTCTGCATGCCTACTTTAGGAAACAGAATTTACAGTGTCCTGGGCCTTCAGTACAAGAGAGAGAAGTAGGTCACGGAAGCATTCAAGGACTTGGGTCTCTAATCTTCCGATTTAGGAATAAAATAAGAAGCTGGATGCAGAAAAATTCTCAGGTAATTTTAGGAAGATAGTAGGAATAAGATGAGGCTCACACATTGTGTCTTCCAAGGGCCACATACTATTCTGATGTCCTTAGTAAGCAGAACTTTCCCTTGTAGGGATTTCTGCTTAAGAAAATTTCAGATTAGCCAGGCAGTGGTGGCACATGCCTTTAATTCCAGCACTTGGGAGGCAGAAGCAGCTGCATCTCCAGGTTTGAGGCCAGCCTGGTCTACAGAGATAGTTTCAAAACAGCCAGGACTGTACAGAGAAACCCTGTCTCAAAAAGAAAAGGAAGGAGAGGAAAGAAAGAAAAAAAGAATTTGCTGGCCACCCAGCAGGTGGCCACATGGCCCTGAGGCCAGTGGCCTTGCTGCCACTGAGGTAGGTGACTATAGGACCCAGCCCTAGAGGTCAGGGGATCCAGTTTCCTGGGACAAAGGAAAAGTTGACCACTGCAGCTTTTTAGATAATCAAGGGAAGGCTTCAAAACATCAGTCAGTCAAATGACTTGCCTTGTAAGCATAAAGATCTAAAATCTGTCCTCAAACCCATGTTAAAGGGGGGGGGGGGGGACAGGCATGTGCATGCAGTCCCAGCATATGGGGTGAGCATACTCGGATTCCCCCATGAGTGAAGAGGGAAATGCCCATTGGCCCTCTCCAGGACAGGTCAGATCAGGAGGCAACCCAGAGGTATCTGTCACTGGCTTCATCTTGGATTGTTTGTTCTTCCCTAAGGAACTAGGATCCTAAATATAGCCCATGTCTGAATTGGCAGATGTGGGGTTCATGCTTTACATAAGGGCCAAAATTAGCCTGTCATTTGGCACCTAAATAAAGCAGGCAGTCTGCCTTCGAACCAACTTCGCAATTAGGAGAGACTGGAATGGTAGCACATTTTATTGGATAAGAAGCTCCCGTGGTGATGGGATAACAGACTTGAAAAGCAGAAGATTGAGCAGCAAAGACCCATGAGGTCCCCTGGATGCCATTTGGTCAGGCCTTCTCATTCTATTTGTTTGTTTGCTTATGTGTCCTAAGCTGGCCTCCAGCTCTCTACTATCTGAGGATGAACTTTACCTCTTGATTCTCCTGCCCCCATCTCCCATGCACTCCTGGAATTACAGGTGTACTCCGCCTCGCCTGATTCACAAAGTGCTGAAGATGGAACCTAGGATTTCATGCATGATGCGCAGGCAGTTCACCTACTAAACTATAGCCCCATCCAATCTTCTCATTCCTGAGTTAAGATCTGTGTTGTCTCACATGACTGAGAACATTTCACAAAATCAGGAAAAAATAAGGTGGCTCAGTGAGTAAAGGTGCTTGCCACCAAGCCTGACAACCTGAATTCAATCCTCATGACCCATATAGTGGAAGGAGAGATCTGAGTCCTACAAGTTGTCCTCTGACCTCCACTGGCATGTGCACAATATGCACATACAAAGTAAATAAGAAGTAATAAAATGTAAAAATAACAATAATCAATTACTCCCTAGAAATAACACTAAGGAAAAACAGCAATAGCCACTCAGGTTTTTGCAAGAAAAGAAAGGGTCCACCCAGAGTGCCTGGAGCTGGGTTAGTGGAGGGACTCCCCAGGGGCTTCAGGAAGATGTTATAATCAATTACCACATCATAACACTGATGTATGATAATTACTGAGTGTTTCTCCTGAGATAGTGCAGCATTTGGCTGGGATGCGGTTCCTTCATGGTCCACTGCCTGATTAATATGCAAATAATAGGCTGATTGCATGATGAATGCAGAAAATGAGCCCACTGATAACAGGCGCACTGAAGCGGGGAAATGATAAATTACTTTTACTGACTGTCCTACATTAAGTACTCTTTCCCAACAATCTCATCACAAATTAAGGAAAGCAGTATGGCAAGATTAGGAGGATGTGTAAAATAATGTACCTTAATAGCTTTTCAAACAAAGATGTCTATAAAGAAAATGTCACCTGGTTCCTCATTGAGCCAAAGTAATTCACCTACCTGAGTGGTCATTAAAAAACAGGAAGTAGCAAGCCACACCCATGTGTGCCACTGGCTTCTTTTGGCCACAGAACAGCCTTGCTAGTTCAGCCCAGACTCATTACCTGCATGCTGGCTAAGTGGCTTTGTTACTGAGTGGGCGACAGGCTGCTTGGGGCAGATGCTTCTCCCTGCACAGGTGGACACAAAGCTCATTGCTCATGGTGTGCCAGGGTGGGAGAGTGTTAGAGCTGCAGTCCCAGAAGGCCTGAGAAGAAAAGAATATTTAAGACTACCTTTTTAAGCCCGGTGTTGGTGACACTAGCGTTTAAGCCTGGCACTCGGGAGGCAGAGGCAGAGGCAGGCGGATCTCTGTGAGTTTGAGGCCAGCCTGGTCTACAGAGCTAGTTTCAGGACTCCAAAGCAATACACAGAAACCCTGTCTCGAGCCCCCCCCCAAAAAAAGACAACCTTTTAAAGATGGATCATGGTGATGCATGCCTATAGTCTAGCATTGGGAGGTTAAAGCCAGAATATCAAAAGTCCAACACCAGTCTGGACTATATAGCCCTTCTCCAAAAAGGACCAGCTTTGGTCTGGGAACTCAAGTTTGCTTTGTAGAACCCACTATTGAGGATGAGTGTGGGTGCCAGGCACAGTGGCACACACTTGTAACCCCAGCATTTGAGACTGATCCCCAGCTTAACCTCCTTGGTTAGTTCCATGCCAGTGAGAGATCCTGTCTCAAAAATCAATCTGGGACTGGGAATACAGTTCAGCAGCAAAGCAGTTGCCTAGCACATAAAAGGTCCTAAGTGTAGTTTCTAGTACCACACAGAGCCTAGGTGAATGATGTCTAAGGGTCCAAGGAATGACACCAGAGATTATTCTATGACTTAACACAAACACACACCACCAACAACAACAAAATAATTTAACTAGAGTGTTTGTTTTTTCCCTGTAGTAATATATATTTAGACTGTTTGTGTGACATGCATTTTCTCTTCACACATAAGGATTCATACACACAACTGGCTCAGTAATAAGGTTATCAGACATAACTTGAAAGCCTTATTTCTAAATAGATATGGTCTGTAGCAAGATGAGCTCAGTGTTCCTAAAACAGGGCCATCTGTGTCATCCAGTGTCAAGTGGTGACTTCCCTTCTCAGCTTGAACTGTAACTCCAGCAGTGATTATGACTGAAGGACCCCATGGCTTTGACTCCTGAGACACTTGACTTTGACTGAGTGGTGAGATTTCTGAGTGCCAGGCAGGGGCTGGATGCTGGGGTGTGCATGTGAAGAAAAAAAGCATCTGTAAACCACAGAAGTTGAGGTCAAGTGGGCAGAGAGATACCACCCAGCATGTTCCACTAACAAAAGCTCTGGGATGAAGATGTGGGATCTAGATGAGCACCTGGCACCCCGAAGTGAGCTCAGACTGGGAGCCATCAGGCACAGCCAAGCCTAGGAGAGGATGAAGGATGGGACACCTGAGATTTAGCCATGCACTATTGCACCCCACTCCTACAGGGATGCTTTTCACCCCTTTCCTTCTTCACACCCAGTAAGCTGCTTGAAAGGAAATGGGGTCTTAGGAGTTGTGTGTTGAACAAGCCTCAAATTCATACCTCTTGCCTTAGCTTCTAAACTGCTAGGATTACTGTATGCACCATCCATCTGGCTCTCTCTCCCTCCATTCCTCCGTCCCTCCGTCCCTCCCTCATTGTTGTTTGGGCCATGGTCTCAAGTACTCAGACTGGATTCAAACACCAGAACTTCTTGCCTCTACTTCCTCCAGTGCTGCGATTATAGGTGTGCACTGCCATGCTGGTTTTCTGTGGTCTGAACTGGAACCTAGTGCCTCGAATGTGCTCTGCCATCTGAGTTGCATCCTCAGCTCCTGTGTTTTTGGTCATAATTGCTGCTGGAGTTACAGTTCAGGCCTAGAAGGGACTTAACAGTCTGACACAGGGTCTCACATATTCCAGACCTTGAACTCTTGATCCTCCTGCCCTCCTGAGTGCTGAGATTACCACACCTGTTTAGTGCTGTGCTGGGAATGGGACCCAGGGGTTGGTGTGTGCTACCAATAGAGCTACACCCCCAGCCTAGCTCTCTCCTTTCTGCTATTTGAAAAGAAAAGGGTCCTGGTAGATTTCTTGAGACTTAAGGTCAGCAGGGTTGGTGTGTTAATGAATAAGCAGGGAGAGGGGGGACCTGCTTGAGACCTGCCCCTGCCATCTGTTTGGCTGCCTTTCCCCAAAGGAAGTAGTCTGCCCAGGACTCCTCTGGGACTGGCTGGTGATGGCAGAAGTTGGGACATTTTCCATGGGTAGAAGGCTGTATGTCATCTCTAACATAGCTGGTTACCTTTTCTTTTTCTTTGGTTGTTGTTTGTTTTTTAGTGAGGAGGTATGCCAAGACATAAGGAAAAGGGTGGGCACAGCAAGCTGGGACATGGATCAGAGTAGCCTGTATTTTGGCCAAAACAAAACTCATGTTGAAAAGAAGACACCTTGCATTTGGGCTGAGCTTCTTGCCTCTGCCCCAAGTGCTGGGATTAAAGAAGACACCTTGGAGATGTGTGACTGTAGGGATTTGGGGGAGGTGCCAGGAGTTCTGTGAGAATCTGCTGCTTAGCACAAAGCCTAGGCACAGAAGTGAGGCCACTAAGCAAAGATGTATGTAGCTGTAAACACAGGGAATAAGGAGAGTGCTTCTCACATTACATACAAAGGCCTAGTCTGTCCTGGAGACTGGGTGCTCTCGGGGTGCACTGAACACCCACAACAGCACTGTCTGCTTGTCTGAACTAGGATGGGAAGCACTCCAGGCAGGTGCTCACCCTCTTCTGACTTTGTTGTCAGTGGCTATAGGCTGGGAAGGTCCTCAGAGCCCTCCAGGGCTGCCAGGGTGCCTGCAACATGTAGGGTTTTCACACTGAGCTCCCTACATCCCACTGCACTGTTGTTGCCCGCAGCTACTAAGGTTCGTGTCCCCCTCTGGTTTAGTCAGACTTTCTCTAGCCAGGCCATACCTTCTCTTCTCCTGTAATCTGCTCCCTGAATTCTCCACCTTATCTTCCTCATCTGTCATGAGAGCCACTTGGAGTTGCCTGGCCTGGCACTGGCTCAAAGTCTAAACTCTGGACATAATGAAAAGCGGTGCATCAGACCAGCCGCCAGTTAAATAATGTTTGGGTTCTTGTCAGAATGTCACAGAGTACCCTGTCATTTTGTTTCAGCAACTTGTCCTTCTGAACGCGCAGTTCGCCGTATGGCATGCCAGCAGTAAAAATGTCACTTGCAATAATTACTTTTTGGAGGAAATGCTTGCTGACTTCCTACCTTCAAGCTGTTTTTTACACAGTGGGGAGATAATCAAAAATGACTTCATCCTGACTGCTCAAATGAACACTAAATGGAATTTGGGTTATTACCGAGATAGAGGAGGGCTGGGCGTGGAAATTGCAGCAGCGGATCGGATAAACTGCAGAGCGATTTGTCTTGGAAAATTGGGGCGGATGTGTGTTTTCTATTGGCTTCTATTGAAAGCTTAAAGCAGCTGTTGTTTAGCCTGCTGTTTGGGGAATATAATATCTTTCATAATCCTTTTATGGCTCCCAAACACCTTGTGTATCTCTGCAGGCCCTGAGTCACTGTCCCTGCCCTCTGTGCTTCATAGCCAAGCTCCTCTTGCAAGATCCAGGTCTACATGCAGTAAAGTGAATCCTCACAGACCACTCCTGAGTGTCACACCTGCCTTCCATTGCTGCCAGATCCCAAAGCCCAATGCATGCAAACCCAAATCTACAGCATGCTAGGCCAGCCCTCACCACTGAGCCACGCCCCCAACACACACTGGACTTTTAAAATATGCAGATTACCCCCTATTAATTATCATAGGCCTAGGGCTGCTTACACTGTTGGGAGGGGTGTTGCTGTTGTTGAGGAGGCCTATCTAATTTCTTTCCAGTGCCTAGCAGAGTACATGACACAAAGTAGGTGATTTAAAATGTGGAAGGAAGGGCCATCAAGATGACTCAGCAGATAAAGACACCTACTACCAAGACCGAGAAACTGAGTTTGATCTGCAGGACCCACATGATAGGAGAAATCCAACTCTAAAGTTGTTCCCAGACCTCTACACATGTGCCATAGTATATGCACCCAAACAGATAGATGTGATAATTTTAAAATAAATAAAACTTTAAAAACCAAAAAAAATTTGACATGGATGGATAAGAGTCAGCATGGTGTCATATAGCTTTAGTGTCAGTCCTCTGGAGACAGAGGTAAAAGGATTATCTTATGAATTTGAGGCCAGCCAGGCATACATAGCAAGACATTGTTGCCCCCCCAAAAATGGATAGATGGATGAATGACAAAGATGATGGGGAATGGGTGAGTGAGGGGATGGATGGGTGGGTGGTGGGTGGGTAGGTGGAGGTTGTCAGATCGACAGACGACATTATAGGTAGAAATACAGTTTTTCCATTCTGTTCTGGCTCCCATCCTTGTTCCATCCAAGGATATCTGACCAGATGGAGCCAGCCGGTTCTCCAGCCTGGAGTGTGGGCATGTGTCCAACTAGGGTTATTAGGAGATTGGAGCAAGACAACAGCCAAAGTTCCCAGCACACAGCTTCATGCATATGAGGTTTTAAAAAAAGTGTGCCCTGAGCCCCTTCCCTGACCCTTGCCATGACTGTCTTCTAGTGACTCATCACCATGTTTGAGAACCCTGCTGCTGACACCCGTGTGTTGTAGAATCACTGCCCACAAAGATGGGCCTTGAGCAGACACTTAGCACAGGGTGAACACTGAGCAACTATGCAGATGGCTCTGTAGGATGAGACATCTGAATGTGTCCAGGTCACCTGTGCTATGTATTGGAAGGCGGTCATGAGAATAGAGTGCATAAATTCCTTTCCATAAGTGTCACCTGGCACCTGTACCCAGTAAGCCAGGTCAGTGTCACTTCCATGGTGACTGGTATGACAAATGATTACAAAGTAGCGTTTCATATGGTGTTCCCATCCATGCACATGATACTTGTGGAGGCCAGAGGTCAGTGACAAGACTTACTCTGTCTCTCTCCACCCTATTTTTTAAGACAGGTTTTCTCACTGAATCTGGAGCTTACAAATTCAGCTAGGCTGACTGGCCTGGGAGTCCTAGGGTTCCGCTGTGCCTGGTATTACAAGTACCTACCACTGCACTTAGCCTTTTGATATTTGTTTGTTTGTGTGAGGTTTGGAGGGTTGGTTTCCTAATTTGTTTTATATTGTTTTCATGTGGCTGATATGTATTGGTGCATATGTGTCACATTGTGTATGTGGAGGTCAAAGAATAATCCTCAGATACGAGTTTTCTCCTCCTGGGTCCCCGGGAACAAACACATCATCACACCTAATAGCAAGTGCTTTCACCTGCTAAAAAAAGCCATCTCCCTGGTCCTAAACATGCCTTTTCAGGGAATGATGTGAGGTCTTCTTCATACTCTCATGACAGACACTGTACCAACTGAGCCATCTCCTGCTCTGACTTTCATTCTGAGGTGTTTTAAAATTTTATATATATATATATATATATATATATATATATATATATATATATATATTCTGAAGGCCTGAAATTCAAGATCCCCCTGTGTCAGCCTCCCTAGTACTGGGATTGCAGGTGACCACTACCACACTTAAGCTCAGGGGAGGCAACTTCGCTCCACAGCACCCATGCAATAGCATGCCCCCTCTGGATGCAAGGGACTCCAGACTTTACCCCAAAACCTCCTATCACATATCTTTGAACCATCCAGGCTTTCTCCTAAGTTGCTCTTGAACCTGCATCTCCATCCCAACTTCCAGCTTCCTGCCCCCAGCTCTCACAAGGATGGACACAGCAACACTATGTAGTCAAAGAAGTCTGAATAAAGCAGGTGTGGTGGGGCATACCTGTAATTCCCAGAGAGCTAGTGTGTTCAAGGCCAGCTTAAGCTACATGAGACTTTTTTTTTAAAACAGCAGCAACAAATTAAAACACGGATGTTCAGCTTTCTTTAACCTAAGACTACAGCATATAAGTATCTCTGTGAATAAGCCCCTCCCTCCAAGTACACTCAAATACTAGTCAGCCTCAACAACTTGCAACAGTGTGTCGTTTTCTTCAGTAGGGGCTTTCCCTTTTTTCCAATAGTGGGGAGTGCAAAGGGACACCATGCATGCTAAGTGTACACCTGTTAGGTTTTGCAGGCCTTCCATAGCCAGCATGCATGCAGGAGGATGTTGAATACAACACAATTGCAAGAAGGACTAGCAGGCAGCTGAAACTGTTTGGTATGCTCTGCCTCCCAGACAGCTGACAGCCTGTACTGTCTATTAGGTGCAGGCAGCCATGATTTCGACCTTGCTGTGGGTTAAAGGACACAAACCTAGGAGAAATCTGTTTATCATGCTTGGGACAAATGCTATTCTTGACAGTAGTCAGTGAATAAGATGGATGATCTGCCAAATGGGTCCCCTCGCATGGGTGAATCAGGGTGAATTTACAGTGCAATTCCTTTGCTGCTTCCAACACACAGACAACATTTGCTAGGTTTTAGACCCTGTTGTCTGGTGACCCAAGGGTGAGTGGAGAGAAGAAATCTGATTTACAGGATTCATACTGCCTTAAAGATGGATTCAGGCCATTTCTGCCCCCCACTCATCTCTTTTACATGTCTCACAAAGCAGTTCAGTTGTGTTCTTAACCTGATTTTTTTCCATGCTGAGCACACAACTTTATGAGATAGTGGGACTTTGTACCAATTGAGGGCATTACACAGGCTTATTGGATTCAATTGTGGTTCTGTTTCAGGCTTCATTTGTTCTTCCTAGGCGCTCATATAAAATATTTGGTTTTTAATGTATATCCCACTTCCTGGATAGTCCAAATATGGGGAGGTAAAAAGCATTTGCTACATAAAGATGAAGATCTGAGTTCAAACCTTCAATGCCCACGTAAAAAGCCAGGTGTTACATGCCTACTGTAGCCCCATGCTCAGGGGGGTGGATACAGGAGGATCACTGGCCTCCAGCCTAGTGAAAAACCCCGTCTCAAGGGAATAAGATAAAGGGTAATAGAGCATGACATCTGACATCCTCCTCTGGCCTCTGTACATACACATACATGTATCTCTCTCCTCTCTCTCTCTCTCTCTCTCTCTCTCTCTCACACACACACACACACACAACATAAGCTGAAAAAAATCTTCCCTGTTGTGTTTTAGTCAGATAACAGTGAGTTTGTTTGTTTGTTTGTTCTTTATTACATTTTAGTCAGATAACAGTATTTTCTTTTTTGTTTCTATATTGGTGGGATTTTTGTTTGCATAGCTGTAAATGTAATTCAAAGCACTGACATGCTCAGAAGCAGGTGCTTTGCCATTATACCACATCCCAAGCTCAGGTAACAGTACTTTGGGCTACCTGCAGCTGTGCTGATAATGTTACTCAGGGACTTGTTACAGCTTGAAGGAGCAGCAACAAGAGGACACAGAGGCCCTGCCTTTGGACTCTTGCCAACGTCACCAGTCAGTCATCTATTAGCCACTGGGGGATAACTATAAATTAGAGCTTTATGTTGAATACAGACCTTCTTAGAAAAAAGTACATTTCAATGTAATTATCATCACTCAGGCACTGATGTGACAACATTTTGCCTGACTACATGGCCCTAAGATATGTCAACCTCAGTGGAAATTAGGAGAGAAGGTGTAGCAAACACAGAATAAGGCCAAAGACAGATTGAGTCTTGTGGATTGGAGTCATTCACACTTCCATTCTCGATGCGCTCTGTGTCACTGGAAATTAGGATATGACCGTCTTTATTCTGGATAACCCTAAACCAGGCTCAAGGCAGTGTGCCAGGTTTTACAGGTGATGCTACTAAAGGGGGGGGGGCAGGGGTGATCACTGTATTAGTTTTCTTTTGCTGTGACAAGATGCCTGACAGAAGCAACTTTAAGGGGAGAAAGCTTCTTCTGGCTCATGGATTGAGAGGACACTACCTATCATGGCGGGAAGTTAGGGCAGCAGGAGCTTGAGTGGCTGGTCACATGGTCAGGAGGCACAGACAGATGCTGGTGCTCAGCTCACTTTCTCCTTTCTGTTCAGTCCAAGACCACAGCCCATGGAATGGAATTGTCCATATGCAGAGTAGACCTTCCCACAGCAATTCTCAGCCTAGAGTGGTAACCCCATCACAGGCATGTCCAAGGCTGGTCCCTTCAGTGATTCTGTATCCTCTCACAATGATCATATTAGCCATCACACTCAGCCAGAAGGCAGGCACTTCCCACTGGGCACAGTCAGTGACCCCCAAACAAGGCAGACTGTTCTAATGTGCGATGCCTGATGGTCTCCACACCAATCCCTTTCTGGTGTCAATTCACTGTATGGCCTGTATGCGCAAAGAACATAGTTTTCTAAAATAAGGAGGAATGCCCCCAAGCACCTGGGGTGGTGCAGAGCAGGCGTGCCACCCTTCTTTGGTACCTGTCTTCTTCCACTAGCTTCAGCACCTCTGGTAGTCTCACAAAAAAGCAATGTGAATCAAAACTCCTTGGACCTCCTTAGAGACCAACAGCTGAGGCACTGACCATATAACCATCTAGCCTCTTAAGCAACCCTCACCTAAAATGATCTGTCCATACTTGTCTATGCATTTAGAAACTAGAGGACACCTTTGGTTCTCAGTCCATAGGCACCATCCACCTTGTTTTTTGAGACAATCTCTTATTAACCCAGAGTTCACTGAGTTCAAAAAGATGACTGACCCATGGTGCTAAGGGTCAGCCTGTCTCTGCCCTCAAAGTGCTGGGATTACAACTATGCACTACCATGCCTGGCTTTTTAGCATGGGTTCTAAGGATAGAGCTTAGATCCCCACGCTTGCAAGGCAAGCTTTTCCCCTACTGAGCTATCTCTCCTCCTCCTGTCCATATTTTTTGTTCTGAGAAATATAGAAGAAATAATCACATATATTAGACTCTACCCTCAGTCCCTCTGAATTACCAGAACCATGGGGTTTGATTAGAACAAATCATAGCAGTCATAATGACATATTTTTTTAGCAAAAAAAAAATGCCCTGATATTAAGCCTTCAGAAACCTTTTATTTGAACCTTTAGTTGATTTTTTTTGTCTTTGTTGGTGTTATTTTTATTCCTTTAATGCAGAAAATTAAAGGTTACACTTAATGAAAAAACTATGAAATAACAGACAGTCCTGAGGACTACCACACGTTACCCTTCTAGAATAGGGGATTTAATTAACACTTCCTAAGGAAGCAAAGTCGGTGTACGTGGTGAAAGATGACTGTTTTCAGCAGCCATTCTTGCTGTGTTTAATTCTAGAAAGCACTCCAAAGACCTCTGCCAGCTGCAGCCCTGCCCCTGAGTCCCCAATGAGTTCCAGCGAATCCGTGAAGAGTCTCACCGAGCTGGTCCAGCAACCCTGTCCTGCCATTGAGACCAGTAAAGAAGGCAAACCACCAGAACCCAGCGACCCACCCGCTTCAGACTCCCAACCCACAACACCGCTGCCTCTCTCTGGACACTCAGCCCTCAGCATCCAAGAATTAGTAGCCATGTCTCCTGAGCTGGACACCTATGGCATAACCAAGAGGGTCAAAGAGGTGCTGACAGACAACAACCTCGGTAGGTCACCATTGCCAGGTTACCAGTCATCCAGTCTTTTCCTGTTTGAACCTTTGAATGAGTAAGGAAAGGGGCTGCAGGCTGAGCCAACCAAAGGCTCTAAAATCGCCACTCATTGGACTTTTTTACTTTGCCACATACAGTTGGTATACACAGAGTTCACAAAAGAAACAGACATCTCAATATTTAAAGTTTGACTTTGTGCTGGGCTACAATGATAACTGTCGAACTACATGTTAGACACATGTTAATGGTAACAGTGTACTTTAAAGAGCCTGGTCCTGGGGGTATGGCTCAGAAGCAGAGGATATGCCTAAAATTGTCCAATAATGAACCTGGGAGATGTGGCTCAGTGGTAGAGCACCTACCTAGAACACTTGAAACCCTGAGTTCCATCAAAACAAAACAACAACAAAAAACCATGAAATATCTTACAGTGTGAATACTAGCCCACTCACTGGAGTTCAAGAACCATAGGAGTCAATATCAGCCCTCTCCCAACATACCTTAGGAGATAACCTATAAACCAGGGCAGTTCAGTTAGCCCACAGAGGCCTCCTGTGTTAGGACATGCCCTGTAGAGCCTAAACCCATAGTGGATACTGCAGTGGGTCAGCTCAATCCTGCACTATCAGGTGACTACATGGACATCAAAAACAAGGTCCGCTCCTGATCTCCCTAACTGTGCCCGCTGTGGGGCAAGCCATGTGTGCCCTATAAGCCAGCCCCTCAGTGACACTGGCTTGGTCCTGCCTATCACAGGCTAGTGACTCTCAGTAGCTCTGAGGCCCCTACCTGGCAGCTTGAAGCCATCTAATACTGCTGCTGTTATTTCTGCCGCTTTGCAGTACTGAGTTGGTCTCCCTTTCATGGTGTCAACCACAAGCCATATGCCTTATACATGCTATAGCTAACCTGGACTCTGAAGTGATTTTATGAGGCTCTCTGCTGGATAGGAGCTGCTGTGGCCCCAAGAATATTGGGGCATCTTGCTATTGTTAAATCATCATGCTTCCTCAGAGTTGTATTGATCAGTCAGGCCTTCCTGGGCAGGCATGGCAAGAAAACCTGCAGCTTCTCTGCAGGTCGTGTGTCCTCATGAGTCCCAATTGAGAATGTCAATGAAAGGAGCACACAGAGACAACCCCACAGAATGGCGGGAACTGTACGCCACTTCAGGCAGACCTGCGTGTCTTACCTTTCCCGTGATAGAACAAGACAGGAGGGACAAGTGCAGGTGAGGCTGAAGAGACAGCTCAGCTGTAAAGTGCTTGCCATGCAGCACGGAGTTCAGTCCCCAAAACCCATGTAAAAAATGCCAAGCATTGAACCAGGCAGTGTTAGCATACCACCTTTAATCCTAATACTGGGGAGACAGAGGCAGACAGATCTCTCTGTGAGTTTGAGGCCAGCCTGATCTAGAGTCAGTTCTATGTGGTTACATAGAGAAACCTTGTCTCGAAAAACACAAACAAAAGATTGCCAAGCACAGTGGCATGTTTATAATCCTTATGTGGGGGAGGACAACGGGATCCTTGAGGTTCACTAACCAGCCAGCCAACCTAGCTGAAGTGCAGGCCAGTGAAAGAACTATCATAAAAATACAGGGTGAGAGCCAGAAAAATGTCTCATGGGTGAAGGTACTTGCTGCCAAACCTAAAGACCGAAGTTCAATTCCTGAAGCCCACAGAGTAGACATAGACAACCTACTCTTACAAGTTATCCTCTGGCGCATATACACATACACCTAAATAAATAAATATAAAAGAAAAAACGTTAAATGAAGGTGGACTATGCCTAAGGAATGACAGCCAAAATTGTCCTCTGGTTGCCACATGTGCAAACACAGGCACACACGCACATGCACATTCACATTCACACAACACAAGTTGCTACTGAGTTTCAGTGAAGTCTGCCAGTGACTTACAGTCTGGAGTTAGGCCCAACCATCATGTGCTACATCCCATTTGTGCAATGTATTGTCCAAAACAGAATATAGTAAAAAGGAACATCCACTGAGAACAATTGTAACCACTCATTCATAAAAAGATGAAAATTTAGCTGCTGATTTGAGAACAGCCCAAAGCCCATATGTTCATCGGTTATTGAAATGTGGAAGGATTCCTACACTTGAGTCATCCCCTTCTTCACAGACTTGTCACGAGTCCAAGGAAGCAAGCCGATTACTCCTGCTACCCACCCCCAGTAGAAAGCATCCTTCCGTGTAAACATTGAGCATAGCAAAAGAAAAACCTCCTTTCAAACCACCAAGTCGTAAGATCGCAGTTTGGAAATGCCAAACACTGGAGCCTCCTCCTTGGCATCACTAAGCAGCTTCAGTTCCTACTGGAAAGTTAGTTCCATATATTACATGCAGCTAGAGCAGTACCCTACTGGCCTACAGAACTTTCCAGTGCTTCATAGGACCAGTTATTAACCTGAAAAACTTCCAAAAAAGCCTGGAGCCCATCACCTGGCTTAGCAATCAGGATCCCTTCGGTGGCTCTAACTGGTCTTAAGACTTGTGGGAATGTTATCTGCCTTCCCACAAGACCCTGACTGTAGTTGTGGGGACAGAGTGGCCCGTGTCTAGCTGCATCAGGCAGCAGAGATGACCCCTGGCCAAGATCCAGATACACTCCTAACTTAACCTTGGATCCTAGCATGTTCAAACACTGTAACACTGAACCACACTCCTAGCCCCTCATGGTTGGTGGGAGGGGGGGTTCCTAGGCAAATGCTCTACCACTGAGCCATACCCTTAATCTAGTAAATTTAAGTTAAAATGGGGGGTAGCCTCCCTAAACTAAATTTGGCTACACAGTCAATCATGTTTATAGTACATAGTGCCACATCATTTTCTCTGGATGGTCCCTACAGTGGTTTCAGTTCATAGCTGAAGACATAAGCCATCCTCTAGCTGCAATTGGCTTATTCTGCCTTGTGTCCTATGTCCCAGATATTGTGTTGGACCACATGGTGGCCTTTTTCTGATCCCATCTCCACTTCCACCCAATAGCTTCTGTTCATTTAAGCTTTTCCTATTGGTCCACATGGGTCACAATAGATTCTGATATACAGCTTTAAGAATAGCAGCCCTCTCCTCACCACACAGGGGAAAGGCTTTCATGAGGAAGCAACCCTTTTTTGTATTATATGTGTGTGCATATGGCATGTACATGGAGATCAAAAGTCAATGTGGATTGTCTTCCTCAAACGCTCTCCACCTTAGTTTTTGGGAAAAGATTTTTCAGTGACCCTGGAGCATACTGTTAGGGCTACACTGGCTGACCATTGAGTTGCAGCGGTTTTCCTGCCTTCCCCATCCCCAGTTCAGAGATTATAGAATACAGCACTGTGCCCAGCTTTTTATATGAGTGCTAGGTATCTAACTCAGGTCTTCATGCTTGTGTGTGGTAAGCCATCTCTTCTAGTTTTCAAGCCCTTCTTTTAAGCCTGAGACTCAGTGCAGTCTTGGAAGCTCTTGCACCCTCCATAGCCACCTGCCCTGTGATCAACCTAATGTAGGCTGCTTATACTGCCTGGGAGAAGACAGGGCTCCAGGGAAGGTTTGGTACTCTGAGCCACACTAAGCAAAGGCAGCTTAGCCTGCAAAAGCAGTACAGCCATGAGCCTTTCAAACCCAAAGCTTCCAGACCCCTTCTCCCTCCTGCTGTGACCCAGGGGTCAAGTGCTAATTATAAAAGGACACCCAATTGGCCTCTGATTAGAAGTTGCCTGTGAGAGTTGGGCAGTTGCCACTCCCCCTTCTGGGTTTGTGCAAGTATATTCTAGTTCCCTTGCCAATGAAGTTGTTAGAAGACAAGTGAAAGCAATGTTTCGGTACCGAAGTTGGAGGTTGGAGGTGGAGCACCTCCCTAGAATCCCCCAGTCAGAGACAGGGGGACATAGCTTAGCAATAGACTCACCTAACATGCACAAAGCCCTAAGTTCCATCTCCAGTCAGTAAAAACTAAAGAGAAATACTTTTACAAAGTATTGCTGTAGGCCAGGCCTTGGCAGGCCAGACTGTGGGCCACTGGACCATGTGTCTTAGTTCAGGTCCTTGGCACCTGCTTGCCCCTGTCTATCAGTGACCATCTCTCACATTTATTCTCCAGGTCAGCGCTTATTTGGAGAGACCATCCTGGGGCTCACCCAGGGCTCTGTCTCCGACCTCCTTGCCCGCCCAAAGCCCTGGCATAAGCTCAGTTTGAAAGGACGAGAGCCCTTTGTCCGCATGCAGCTGTGGCTGAATGACCCCAACAATGTGGAGAAGCTGATGGACATGAAGCGGATGGAGAAGAAAGGTAAGAACAAAGGAGACATGTCCCTCTGTGGGGCCAAGAGTCTATAAATAAAGATCATAGTCTGTGGTAATGGATCATTTGCTGGCTGCCTTTTAGCTCATTTATTACATGTTACATCATCTACTGAGTGTGTACCTCATGCTAAAGGCCTGTGAAGATACTGAAGAGCTCATTAAGTGATGGGCTGGGATTGTAGCTAGTTTATAGAGTGCTTGCTTGGCAGGTATAAGACCTGGGTTCAACCGCCAGTTTTGGGGGAAATACAGGAAAGAAAGAAATGCCTTTTGAACCAGACATGACAGTACATACCTGTAAAGAGGCTGGGGCTATAGCCTGGGTGGTAGAGTACTCTCCTAGCATGAATAAAGAAAGCCCTGGGTTCTATCCCTGACCCTGGGAAGCTGGGAGGAGAGATGTGGTTGTTGGTACCATTGTGCTGGAGGTCTGCCACACTGGGACCTCATGATGCCTCTGCTTATCAGCAATGTGCTTTCTACCCATCAAGGGCCACTTCAACTGGTTATGGACCATCCTAAGGTGTGACCCAGGCCATAGCTCCAGGGCAGCTCCAGGCAACACCACATACTTGAAAAGCCTAGTGACTTCACAGTTTTTTAACTTACTATGTTAACTTTCAAGCAAAAAATAAGTAAATAAATAATAATGCAAAGAATAATATAAAGAACCAGTAGACCAGCCGGGAATAGGGCATGAGTCTTTAAAGCCATCACTTGGGCTGCTGAGACAGGAGGATTGGCTATAGCTCAGTTCTTAGCATGCACACAGCCCTGGGTTCCATCTCTAGCACCACTTAAACCAAGGAAGTAGTATATGTCTTTAATCTCAGCATTCAGGGAGTGGAGACAGGAGGATCAGAGGTTCAAGGTCATCTTTGCTACACAGTGAGTCTGAGGAAATCTTAGAAGGGAAGAAGATAGTTCAAGGCTTGCCTGGGCTATAGAGTAAGTAGATCAGACTGAGCAACTTAGTGCGACCCTAGCTCAAGAAGAAGAAAACAAGCAAAAGAAGCTAGTAAACACTGCTACTGAATTTCAACAGTTTCCAGTACTTACCCAGATAATAGTAAAGTGTCCTACTTCCTGTTGCAGCCTAGACCAGCCACCTGCAACCCTGCCCCTTCAGATGTCCACAGAGAGGCTTGTTCTTCTCTATCCCAAATTAGATGCTCCAGGCTTTCCATGCCTCCATCTTCCTTCCCCATGGGCTCTGGTGCCACCTTGTGTCACAAAAGTGTTACTGTCTCCATGGAACTCATACCCAGGGCATCCCAGGTCCCTAGAATGGCTGTTAAGCCATTTACTAGGGCTACTAGATAGGGAAGCCTTCACCAGCCTTCTCAGGCAACTGGACACCTGACCTGTCAGTAACATAGCAGGTGCCACTGCTTGGTCCTCCTCTGCTTGGTGCCTGTGACAACTGTCACATCCTGAGCATCTGGATCAGTGGTTCTCAACCTTCCTAATGCTGCAACTCTTTAATATAGCTCCTCATGTTGTAGTTACCCTGATCATAAAATTATTTTTGTTGCTACTTCATAACTGTAATTTTGCTACTGTTATGAACCGGAATGTAATCTGTGTTTTCTGATGGTCTTAGGTGACCTCTGTGAAATGATCTTTCTACCCCCAAAGAGGTTATGACCCACATGTTGAGAACTGGTGATGTAGAGGTTGGCTCTCCTTGCCTCACCACTCCCCTCTTCCCTCTGTCCATCTCTCTCTCATATATATAATAGTCTCTTGCAGCCAAATGGGACCTTGAACTCCTGATCATCCTCTGTCCATCTCCAATTCATTATGTAGCCCATGCTGTCCTGGATTCCAGGGATCCTGCCCACCACCACATTTATGCAGTGTTGGAAATGAAATCCTCCACTGAGCCACACACACTGCAAATGAAATCCTCCATTGAGCCACATCCCCAACCCCCAGGATGTACCTTCTCAATAGTTTTCTTGGTAATAAAATAGTAGAGTTCAGTAACTGTCCAGCATGAAGTCTTCTTCTTGCAACCAAGGATGATGAGAATACCAACCTCTCCAAAGGGTAAGAGTTAGAAACAGTAGAAGTAGTCAGATAGTTATGCATTAAGTGAGAATTATTAATTTGTATTCCTTTAAAACAATATCAGGTATGGAGACATAGCTATAATCCCAGCACTCCATAAACTGTCATAGTTAGTTCCATGCTAACCAGGACTCAGTCAGTAAAGTGCTTTCTTGCCTTGCAAGCAAGAGGACCTGAGTTTCAGCCCCAGAACACACTTAAAAAAAAGAGTGAGGTGTGGAGGTACACACCTTTATTCCCAACAAGGAGGCAGAAGCAGGTGGATTTCTGCAGTTCAAGGCCAGCCTAGTCTACATAGCAACGTAGTAAAATTCTAGGACAACTAGGGCTATCTAGAAAGATCTTGTCCTTTAAAAAGAAGAAAGAAAAAAAAAACAGACATGTACTTGTGATTCCAACACAAGGGAGACAGAAAGACAGGCTCCCTAGAGAACCATCCTAACGTACTAGATGGATGCCAGACCAGTGAGAGACCCTGCCTCAAAACTAAAGGGAAGGGCTGGAGAAGCAGCTCTGTGCTTGAGAACACTTGCTGTTCTTGAAAAGGAACTCACTGGGTTCCCAGAAACCTTGTGACTGATGCGAGTAACCCAGGACCCAAGGAATCTGACGTCTCTAGCACTGTACTCACTGCACATACTGCCCCGCCCTGCCACACACAATTTAAAAAGAGAATAGAGTGGATGGCACCCGAGGAACATCACTGGAGGTTGTCCTCTGGCCTCCATTTGCATTATGTACATTTGCATGCACACATACACACATACCAGCGCTGGTGGGGATGATTGGTGTGGCCAATTCCTTGCTAAGTCAATTACAGTCACTTGTGGCTCCAAACACTGTTGGCCATAACAGAGGTATACAACAGAGCCCACACAGCATCCCAGAACCTCAATTCCACCACTGCCTATCCCCCGTATACTACATGTCCTCTAAGGGTATACCCTAAGCAAGATCTCATCCTCATGACCCCTCTCCACCCTGCCTCCATAAGTGAAAGCTCCTGTCTCTAGCTTCTGTCAATTTTCTGTAGTCATTGGCCTTCTTCCATGTCCTTGTCCTGTGTCAGCCAAAAAAGTGACCCACATGGACGATTTTCCTTTTTAGTCTAGCACCCAGGAATCATATTTTTTGACCTCCTCCTCAACTTTGGCCTGACCTTGTTACCAACACAAATTCTCCCACTGTCCAGATCCTAAATTCAGACTCCTGATTCCCCAGCCACCTTATATCCTGCCACCTTTCTCTCTTTGCTCCACTTACCTAGGATGGCCCCTAGATTTCTGGCATCCCCTTCTTCTCTGGCCATGGTGCTCTTCTGGCCAAATATCTTCCCACTCCTCCAGCCCTGAGTACCCTGCTAGTGCTGTGCCCCAGCCACACCCCTCTCCTCCCCTAGGCTGCTGAGTGCCTCTGGAGTCCTAATTGGGCCTGGACAATCTCTAACAGACTGATGCCTTTAACTTCTGTGGGGTTCCCAGTATCACTCCACAGTCCTGATGGCCCTCCCCATCCCCTTAGTATTCCTTTCCCATCACCTGCCTCCCCAGCCTCTGCTTCCTACAGACAGACATCAGTAGTACTATCTCTATCCCAGGACCCCATCTCTGTTTCCATCTGTCCTTCCTCCTCCAGGCTCAGGACCCTGCCTCACTCTAGCCGCTTGGATTTCTCCACAGTCTCTCTCCTCAGCTTAGAGCTGGTTCTTTATCACTGTGGAGAATGGTCTAGGATTGAACCTAGGGACAGTGTGCAGCAAACTCATGTCTACCAGGCCACACTCATGTAAGTCACTCATTAAAAAGCCACTCCTAGCCCTGGACTTACCCTCTGGAAGCCACGTCTTGCTTTTCATTTCTTCCTTTCTTTGCTCTCCCTTTCCTGCTTTTCATCCCCTCCCTTCCCCTACTCTTCTCCCTCCCTCCCTTCCTTTCTTCCTTCTTTGGTGTTTGTGTTGTTTTTATGATTACAGTAGACATTTATTTAAAGTGAGGCATCTACAGAGCAAATAACTCTTAAATTTTTAGATTCAGATTGAAACAGCTTCTTAAAATATGCTGAGACCAGGCACATCCACAGATCTCAACTACAAGATTACTTCTTCGCCCATTCTTCTTTCTCTTTCCTTTCCTGAATAACATCTTTCAGATAGGGTTCAAGGTAGAAGTTGTCCACCTCATATTTTGTCCACTGCTCCTTAGGCAAGATCTGATGCCTCATGCTCAGGTCCGGGGCTCTCTTAATTCAAAACATTCTGTCATAAAGATTCCCAAGAAGCCTTCTGATGGCTTCTTTGACATCTTCAGTCTCATACATTATATCATCTCTCATTAAACCCAGCTTATTGAATCCTGCAACATTATAATACCATTTTCAAAAACCTTCCAGCTTGATGCTGCAACAGCAGATCTGCCGGCCATTTTGACCTCTCCTTCCTTGTTTTTAAGACTTGGTCTCACTGTGTAGCCTGGCATGACCCTGACCTGAAAGCCCTCCTGCCTCAGTCTTCCCAGAGCTTTCCCCATGTCTTTAGTTCAGCCTCCCAGCACAGCACCTTCACTGGCCACCTTGCTTCTCCCTTCCCACCAGCCACTTGGCCTTTGCTGCCCAACTCCATGGATCCTTTCTGAGGCTTTATTTTCCCCCTTATTACCAAGTCCAAAGTCCAGCCTGGTCCCTCCTAACATTCCTCCCTATGGCACTAGATGCCGTTGGCTATCCATCCCCTCAAGATTCTCCAGCCCTTTCCATAACACCGTTAGCCCTGGCTGTCCTCATGTCCCTCTGGGCCCCTCTTGGCTTCTCCTTGGGAATGTCCTGTGGTGATATGCTTGGGGTCTGATGATGTAACTTTTGTCTCAGTCATTGACTTCTTTTTTTTTCTCTTCTCCCCGTTCTTTTTCTTTTGACAGGGTCTCACATAGTCTAGGCTGGCTAAAACCATATATGTAGCCAAAGATGACCTTGAACACCTGATCCTCCTGCCTCCACCTCTCAAGTGCTAGGATTGTAAGCATTCACCACTTTGGCTTAGGTTTCCATTTTCTAACCAGCCTCTTGCTATCTTCTATGCCTGTGCCTATATTTTCTAGCTGATCCAGCATCATCCTTCAAGATGACCTTGGAATATCCTCTCTTTTAGGAAGTCTCTCAGCTCTTTCCAAGCTCTGTCCCAGTGACCTCTATTAGTGCCCCTCTCAGGTGACCCAAGTGTCCCTGCCACCAGATTCATCAAGCTGTATCTTTCTATAGTCAGCTTGGGAAGGGATAGCGTGGAACCCACATGACATCAGAGTAGGCCTCCAGTATATGCTGAGGACAGACAATATGGCTCTACTGTAGTGCAGGTTTTATTAGGGGTGGGTATTTGTTTAGTTTTGAGTGCTAGGGCTTAAACACAGGGTATCATATATGCTAGGCAAGCACTCTACCACTGAGCTACACCCCAGCTATTTGTAGCCTAGATTGTCCTCAAAATCATGATCCTCCTGCCTCAGCTTCCTCACTGCTGGGATTACATGTGTGTCCCACCACACCCAGCCTATAGGTTTTCCATCATACCGCTCTGTCCCAGAGCCGAGGCTTTGAGCTGGTTTCCTAATTGTCCCTGTGCTCACCTGTTCTCTATCTCTCTCTCCCCCTGCAGCCTACATGAAGCGGCGTCACAGCTCTGTCAGTGACAGCCAGCCTTGTGAGCCCCCCTCTGTGGGCATTGACTATAGCCAAGGTGCCAGCCCCCAGCCACAACACCAGCTGAAGAAACCTCGAGTGGTGCTGGCTCCAGAGGAGAAGGAAGCGCTGAAGCGAGCATATCAGCAGAAGCCATACCCGTCACCAAAAACGATCGAGGAGCTTGCCACACAACTCAACCTGAAGACCAGCACCGTCATCAACTGGTTCCATAATTACAGGTAGAGCCCTATCAAAAGCTCTAAAGCATAGATCCATGAGAACCCACCCAACAGAGCACAGTGTGGCCCTTGGTCCCTAAAACAGACCAAAGACCAAAACATTGTTGTGCAATGTGAACAGCTGGGTAAGAAGACTACTGTCCCACATGGCTGGCATCCTCCAGGAACTAAGGAAACATTTATTATTTGATGTGTGTGAGCATGCATTTGTGCATGCTGGAGTTATGTGGAGGTCAGAGGACAACTCTCAGGATTCAGTTCTCTCCAGCCACCGTATGGGATTCTGGGCTGGAATTCAGTTTGTCAGATGTATGTGCAGAGTGCTCTATCTGCTGGCCCACCTTGACAGTGGTGTCATCATCATCCTTTTAGACAGTGTCTCACTATGTAGCCTTGTTTGGCCTAGAATTTGCCATGTAGATCAGGAGGGCCTCAAATCTAGAGATCTGCCTACCTCTACCTCCCAAGAACTGAGGTTAAAAGCCTGCACCACCACATCCAGTCCTAAGGGTCTTTTTGAAAAGAAAGCTGGGGACTGGTAGGATGTCTCATCAGGTAAAGGTGCCTGCCATCAAGCCTGACTACCTAAACTCTATCCCTGACCCCACATGTGAAAGGAAAGAACTGACTCCTGCAAGAAGTTCAGATTGCACAAGTGCCATGGCATGCGTGCACAAAAAGAAAATTAAACTAAACTAAGAACAAGATAATTCAGAATTGGCTTAGGTTCAAGTGTGGCTTGGCAATAGAGCGCTAGTGTACAATCCAGTGAGGAGCTAGGAGTGTGGCACAGTGGTCCATGCCTAGCATGGACAAGACCTTGCTTAAATCCCCCATTTCCCCCCCAAGCATCCTTTTCTGTACAAGGAGCTCAGTGGTAGAGCTGAGTACAAGGTCCTGCATTCTGTCACTAGCACTCACAAAAATAAGTTAAAATTTAGAAGATAATGCCAGGAATGGTACTGTACACCTTTAATGCCAGTATCTAGAAGACAGAGGGATGGAAAGTTTGAGTCTAGCCTGGGCTACAGAGTAAGATCCTATCTCCAGAAGTACATAAAGAAATGTATGTCCTCCAACCAGTACTCAAGCAGAAGATCTCTAGTTCTATTTTACCAAGAAAAGTCCTACATAAACATTCACCAAGGAGGCTGGTGTGTAAGGCCAGATCCTATACTACCCCTTTGCCACCTCCAGCCCATTCACCTCTGCCTTAATAATCGGAGCAGGCCTTCTCTCATTCCAAAGGCCCTATAAGAATTGGCATGGTGGTACAGATCTGTAAACCTAGCACTTGGGAAGCTGAGGTAGGTAGTTCTAGCCCAACCTGGGCTACACAGTAAGACACTGTCTTAGAAA
Source organism: Phodopus roborovskii (assembly GCF_943737965.1). Taxonomy (NCBI): domain Eukaryota; kingdom Metazoa; phylum Chordata; class Mammalia; order Rodentia; family Cricetidae; genus Phodopus; species Phodopus roborovskii. Next base: position 11,010,525 of record NW_026126598.1, on the reverse strand, counting down.
GTTTGAGAGCAAATAATTCAAAAGTCCACGTTTATTTATCTAAGTTGTGTAACTAGTAAATAGCAGAGACAAACTTCAGACCCAGCATACCTGCATCCTATTTGTAAGATTTAGCTTAGCTGCCCATCTACTGCCATCTCCTGCCTAGGCAGAGCAGAAATGGTTGCTCACCTCACTGACATCCTTGCTGTCATGAGGCTTGAAAACATTGTGTGAACAAATCAACTTCCCAGTTTCCAAATTCCTGAAGCTACCCTAGGAAAGCTGTGTACCTGGATATTTCTGGGGACCTATCAGAACCTCGCCCTTCTAAATACAGCTTTAATATCTTTGGGACATGGGCTGGGGAAATGGTTCAGCAGTTAAGAGCATTGGCTGCTCTTCCAAAGTACCCAGGTTCAGATCCCAGTGCCCACATGGTGGTTCACAGCCGTCTGTAACTTCAGTCCCCGGGATCTAGTACTCCCTTCTGGTCTCCCTGGGCACCAAGCATTCCTGTGGTACACATGCATACATGCAGGCAAAACACTCATACAAAATAAGGAAATTTTAAATTTTAAAAGCTGGGCATGGTGGCACAAGCCTTTATTCCCAACACTGGGGAGGCAGAGGTAGGTGGATCTCTATGAGTTAAAGACCAGCCTGGTCTACATAGTAAGTTCTAGGACAGCCAGGGCTATGTAGATACCCAGTCTCAAAAATAAATAAACAAACAAATAAACCTTTAGGGTGGGATTCTGATTTCACTCTAGCAAAAACAACTAACTATAGAACAGATAAGCAACTACTCCAAGGTTCTCATATCTTAAGCCAAACCCACACTCCCTAAAATCAAGCCCAGGATAGGCCTATAACCTCAGATATTCAGGAAGCTGATGAAGATTTAAAGTTTAAGTCCAGCCTAGGCTACAGAGTAAGTTCAAGGGAAACTTATTAAGACCATGTCTTAAAACGTAAAAGTTCAGCAGGTGCTGGGAGATAGATATATATCTCTTGGCTGAAATCACAGTCAGTCAAGGGTTGGAGGCATGGCTCAGCTGGCATGTGTTTGCTTAGCAAGCTTAAAGCCCTTAGTCCAGCCCTCTAATATGGGGTGCCGAGAGGGTATTCCTTTCATTCACTCGTACAATGAACAGGAAAAAAGTCTAAGCCATGTCCAGCCCTGGGGTTTTTACGGAGGCCCACTTTCTGCAGTACACTGGGATTGTTGCTGATCCACCCAAAGATGCATTGCAAATATTGGGTGTTTTTGCATATTATGCTGGCTTACTGGAAAGACACACCTAGAAAGTTGGCTGGTCGAGCCTAGTGATGGGGAAAGTTATGGGGAGTTGGCAGGCAAGAGACTAAGGACCTTTATGAAGGAAGAAAGCTGTCCTGGCATTCAGTGTCTCAAGTTACCTGAGCACATTACCACCTAAAGATGGGGGAAACCGTATTTAAAAACTTGGCTGATTGAACCGAGAGTGGTGGTGCACACCTTTAATCCCAGAGGCAGGTGGATCTCTTTGAGTTTGAATACAGCCAGGGCTGTTACACAGAGAAACCCTGTCTCAAAGAAATATATATAAAAATAAGTACATTTGCTAGTGGGGTTGGAAAGATATGGCTTAGCAGTTAAGAGCACCTGCTGCTCTTCCAGAGGTTTGACTCCCAGCACCCCATATCGGCTCATATACTCCAATTTCAGGAGAGTCAATACTGTGTTCTGACCTCCAGGGGCACCAGGCCCACATGTGACCCACAGATACATACAGGCCAAACACCCATTCCCTGTTTTGTTTTTTTTCTTCTTCTTCTTTTTTCTTGATATACTAAAAGCATATATTTAGTCTCCTTCATACTTGATCAGCTGGCTCTTCCCCCAAGTCTGCTTCCTTCCAAGTAGGGAATCAGTTGAAAATATACCAGTGGGTGGAGGCCTGACAGTGAGTATTACCAGAAGCACAGAGTGGAAGCAGCTAGAGATGGAACCGAAGGATCCTCCGGTCAAGGCCAGTCTCAGTGAGCCACATGACAAATTCGAGCTGGTGTTACATAACAAGACCTGGGCTCAGAGGCTCAGAGAATAAAATAGGCTGGGGATGTAGCTCAGTAGATAGAGTGTTCCACTCACATGTACAGATCCTTGGCTTCTCTCCTGAGCACCACATAAACCAGACATGGTGGTGAACACTTGGAACACCCAGCAGCACTGGGGGAAATGCAAGGTCACTCTTGGCTAGTTAGCAGCTTCAAGGCTAGCCCAGGATACGAGATCTTATCTCAAGAAAAAAAAAGAAAGAAAAGAAAAAATTAAGTGTGTGATAGAGAGAAGGTGATGGCTTCTCGACACAGGTAGAGTTTGGTCAAGGGAGGCAGGCAATAAACGTAGCAAGTGATGTGGACAGAAATGAGGCCAGGCCTGTGTGCAGGAAGCTCACAGGGCCTTCGCTTGTGTCTTGCAGGTCTCGGATCCGCAGAGAACTCTTTATTGAGGAGATTCAAGCCGGAAGCCAGGGCCAGGCCGGTGCCAGCGACTCACCTTCCGCTCGAAGTGGCCGCGCCGCACCCAGCTCAGAAGGTGACAGCTGTGACGGCGTGGAGGCCACCGACGTGGAGGAGCCAAGTGGCACCACAGTAGCCACCAAGTCTCAGGGAGGGCCTGCAGAGGCGGCCGCAGCCCCGGCCGACCGGGAAGAGGCGACGCAGCCTGCCGAGAAGGCGAAGGCACAGCCCCAATCCTCGGCGACCCCAGGGCAGGACGATGGCGAAGACGCGGGCCGGCCTAGGCCACCGCCCGAGGGCCTCACCGACACCCCGGCGCCTGTGCCAAACCTCGCCGCACCCGCGCCCAGAGAGGACGCCGCTACCTCAGCCACTGCGACGGCCACCGAGGCCCCTGGGGCGGCCAGGGCGGGAGAGAGGAGTTCTGCGTTGCCAAGCACCAGCGCGCCCGCCAATGCGCCTGCGCGAAGGCCTAGCTCACTTCAGAGCCTCTTTGGCCTCCCGGAGGCGGCGGGCGCCCGGGACAACCCGGTGCGGAAGAAGAAGGCCGCGAACTTGAACAGCATCATCCATCGCCTGGAGAAGGCTGCCAGCCGGGAGGAGCCCATTGAATGGGAGTTCTGAGGGCGCCGGCCTCTGGGCCTGACCAGCAGGGCCTCGCCGGGCCTAGCCAGGCCTACTTGCGCCTAGCAGGTCCCAGCCAGGCCTAGTCAGCACTGGCTAGTAGTGGGCCGGGGCAGGCGGGTGCGTGGAGGGCAGTGCCGACCCGAGGCCTGGACGTGTTGCGCACTTACCGCCCTGCGGGCCACAGGGCAAAATCGCCATAGGCCAAGGTGCATATAGAAAACAAAGGAGCATTAAGCCCAATCTATGTCGTGTTTTCAAGGAAGAAAACGGAAATGTGTAGTCGAGCTTTTTTGTACCCTGAAGTGTTTTTTTTTTTTTTTTGTTTGTTTTTTTTTTTTTTGTTTTTTTTTTTTTTAAATTGCCCTAAGTGATTTCCACAGGTTCTGGAATAACTCTTTACAGCTTTTGCCTTGTGCCCTCCTCTTTCGTGTGGGCTTTAAAAAAAAAAAATCAAACCCACATATTAAAAGGGGGCTTTTTATCTGCCATCTAATGGCTTCAGAGCGATAATACACTATTATCTTCTTAAACCAGGAAGGGGGGGATTTTTCAGAAAAATTAAAAAAGAAAGTTTTTGTAGCTGTTCAGTTGCCACTAAGAGATTGCACAGTCAAACCGACTCTAAACACACTAGTTTGGATTCCTAAATATTTTCAAGAAAAGAATCTTCTCGTTTGAAACTTTGAATTAAAATAAAACACATTTACTCCACATATTTTTTAACAAAAAGGAAAAAAAAAAGAAAAGTCACATCAGGAAAAGTATCTGATTTTGTGGTAGCTGACGTAGTGTTTTCTTGTACGTAAATAGAATCCTGACATGTAGTGCACATTGATCCATAGCTTTAACTGACTCTGGGCTTTTGCTGGCCAGAGTTTGTTTAATACACTCCATTCTAGGCCAAATCAGGACAAAAAGAAAGATCCGAATCTAGGTATTTTATAATCTGCTTTTTAACCTCTAACCGCAGAGCACGCTGATCAGACCTCATATCTCGGAGGTTTAGGAGACAAGTTAGAACTGTAGCATGTACCGGTTCATTTTGTTTTATGGTGTCTATGTCTGTGTTGGCACATCCGCTCATGTGCAAGCGTTGAAAGGAAGGAAAATGTAGGCCCACGAGGTCACAGCAGTTAGTCCCTCCGTGTGCAGGCACCCGTCTGTTCATCTTTCCTTGGCACAGAAGGCACCTCACCTCACAACACTCTCCAGGGCACTTGACAGACTGAGCCCCCAGGGGAAGATGCTCCCTGGGCTTGGGCAGGGCTGGTGCAACCATGCGCACTCTCTCTCTTCCTGTCTCTTCTCCCCGTCCCCTTCCCACCACAAGCACTGATAACCCTATTTACTCGTGGGAAGCTTCCTTCCCTGCAGAAGAGAGAATGCAACAGTCTGGGCTCTATTCCCATCCCTGTAGAGATGGCCCAAACTCACCAAAATGGTGACACTCTTCAATTCCAGACCAGACCATTGGCCCTTCATTCATTTCTCCTCTCACAAGGATTTTTTTATGCACAGTTTAGGGCAGTCTAAGTACAAATCAAAAGTCTAACTTGTCTCTTGATTCCTCCCGTTGTCTATGTGTATATGCGTGAGTATAGAGGTGGATGAAAGTGTGTGTGCGTGTGCGTGTGCAATTTTATACGTCTGTGTATTTTCTTAAGTACCTGTGCACACATAGAGTGCATTACTGCCACCTTTTTCAATAAGCTGGTTTATCAGTCATGGCTTCTACAGGTTTTGCTAATTTAGACTCCTTATTGCCATATCTTTAAACTAACAATAGATGATTTCGGTATATATATATATTTTTTTTTGCTTATTTATAGGTGCTGTATTTTATTATCTGATTGTTAGGAAGGGATGAAAGGGGCAAATATTCTTTAGAGGGATAGACTGCCGGCAGTATTGGGTATAATTTACAAGATGTAGCTGTCATACTGTATATTACTGATTGAAAACTTTTTGACCGTATTGTGTATCATTGAAACTTTTGTCTTAGGTCAACATCTTTGGATGACATTTTAATGGTGCATTCATTATTTCTTAAGTTTAATTAATTAATAGTACTTTTTTTTTTATTTGGGAGGGTGGGAGGGAGTTCTAATTTTAAAGGTATCTCCCGCTGTGACACCTCAGTGTGCTTGTTATTCCTTAGCTTGTAGGCTTTGACTGTCAGATGTGAAACCACATTTCTTGCATGATGTTTGGAGCTTATGTATTTTCATTCACGGTCTTTCAACCTGCAGCTGCAAGCTCTTAGCTAAAGTTTTCACAAACTGTAAGAGTCACGACACTAAAGACAATGCCTCTTCATGAATGAGAAGTTCCCAGGAGGCTCTAGGAGGCTGGGAGGCAGGCCCCTTGTTCTGTCTTTGGATGATGGTACATCACTTCTGTACTTGAGATCTGGTTCAGTGAGAAGAGAATTCACAGTGGAGGGACAGGAGAACAGAGTCATACCTGGCTCTGTGCAGGGTCATTGAGTGAGGAAGAGCTCACTCACACCAGGGACCCATTAGGGACATGAAGGAGCAGTGTCACTGATGGGCTCAGGGTACCCCCTCCACAGAAACCTCGAGGGAATTCTGTCATCATGGGTGATGATGGATCTTAAACACCTAATTTTCACTAGGATGAGAAGCAGAGTTAACAGGACTAAAGAGGGTAGTGTGTTCAATTTAAAGGCATGACTGTTACTTAACCACAGTGTTAAATCTGAGGAAATGGAAGTCAAGATGTTGTTCCATCCTGGTAGCCACACAGTAGAGGGCTAAGACAGCCTTTGGCTCTTCCAAGCAAGTTAGTGATGTTTGTTCCTTTGATTTTTGATCTAGCTTCTTGTTGATTTCCATCCTGTCTCTTGTGCCAGACCTCCATCTGGGTGCTTGATACAATCACTTGGTTAGGTTTTTGCTTGAGTTCTGTATTTGTATTTTCTCTTATTTATTATTATCATTATTATTATTTTTTTTATTGAGATCCCAACTTGATGGTGTTTGGGGTTAAGCTAGCGCTGTCTGTAGTATTTCTAAGACTTGCTAGTAGACAACACAGAAACCTGCGGGGTTTACATCTCCCTCCTCATGAGGTCCTCCCTTCCTTCCCAGTTTGAGTCCAAGGGTTCATCTTTCATCTTGAAAAGCAATATTCAAGTGCCTTGAACAGCGCTCCCTCGTGCGGTGAGGTGACCTTCCGCTGGCTGGAGATCCAAGTAGTAGCTCCCACAGGCAGCCAGCCATCTTCTTTCCACTCTCTCGGCTTAAAAAGCTGAATGTGCTTCTTCCCCAGGGAAGAATGCTTCCACACACAACACTAAAACGTCATCACAAGTCACTATTCATTTTAAATACCTTTCTTTTTCATTAGAGGCAGCAATCCTAACTAGTTATGCCATTACCCAGCTGGCTGAATGGGAGCACACCATGAAATCAGAGTTCACATCAAGCCCCTTGACACCTCTTCATTCATGCCCAAGACCCCTTGAGGCATCCAAAGTGGCAAGCATGTGGGTTCCTAGACTCCTACCCACTCACTTCCACTCTGACCTGGCTCCCAGTCACCACCTCCCTGAAAGTTTAGTCAGTGTAGATACCTGACCTCTGTCTACTACACCTCTCTCTTTAAAAAGAAGAAGAAAAAATACAGGCACTTAGCTGAAGTTGACTACTTTCTTAGCTAGCCACCCTAATTTTATATATAATATATATATATATATATATATATATATATATATATATATATATATTATAAAAAACAAGTGGCTATGACTGTGTCCTGGTTTGGAATCAGTGCAGACTCTCTGGGATGTAGTTTTATGAGTCCAGCCACACCACTCTGAAAATGAGGCGAAAGAGGACAGATGTCATCCTCCTTGGGGCAGATACTTCTGTTTGCAAAGCTCAGGTGTCTCCCAGTTAAGCTTTCTTCTAGTCAGCATCTCTCCTCTCCCTGTTTAAAGCCACATCTGGTAGATGGCCCAGAATGCAACAGGGCTGTGAGCTGAGTATTCCTCTGGGCTTTTGTGGCCAAAAAGAGTCCCTGCCCACTGCTACCTGCATAACTCATCTGCCTCTGCAGCCAGAGCCAAGTTTAGTTGTGGAGCTCATGAGCAAGCATAGAAGAAAGCAGCTTGTACCCAATGCCAAGGGGCCACTCTAGGCATTGACTAAGCACTGGGGAGCCAAAATGCTGATAACCAGCTTCACAGGTGCCCTCCCTGCCACAGCGAGACTGTGGCTTTGTCCTCCAGAGCTGTGTTTTCTTACAAAGGAGAGCTCAATGGACCCTGGGCACCCTATGCAATTGTTTGCTGTCCATCACAAGCTTGTGCTTGCCATGTGCTGCTGCAGGTACCTGTAGTCATTCTAGGTCAGCCCCCTGAGGCTGTGAGCTGTCCTTGGAGAGAAGATGGGGTAGAACAAGAGTTGAAGGCTCTTGGCTGTGTTACTCCTGTCCCTTCCTCAATGTCTTCCCTCATCTTTCCTCTTCTACCTCACCACTTGACATCACTCAGAACTGTGAGCCAAGTAGCCTAGGGGGAGGAGGACTCAAGAGGCTGCAAGCTTGACAGATCATCTCATCTTGGCAGGTGGGCGTTTTGCCTCCTTTCTTGAGCATGTCCTGAAGTGGTATCTGGAGCCTGCTAAGCACGGGGATTTTCTCTTGGCTTTCAGCTGTTGTTGAAACTCCGGCAGCTGTTGGGTCTGTAGGCAGGGACAGTCTCTGGCCTCAGAAACTTTTGTCTTTTGCTCTGCCTTCTCACATAGCTACCAGACCCCATCACAGCCATTCCTTTGGTTATCCCTAAAGGACAAGCACACATCCCCAGGACCTGTGACTATTCATATCTCTTGTCTCCAGCCCTGGGACCTTGCTGTGAACTCCGCTTTACAAACACAAGTATCTCCAGGACAGGAAAGGTCATACGGCTTTCTCCCCTATCATTCGTATATGATCTTTACTTCCCAAAAGAACATGCCAGTTTCTGTTCCATGTGGGAGAAAACCAGCTCCCAGGACAGCTGGTAGATTTGAGTCATACCTGTTCTAGTGGCCAAAGTGTCCCAGTAGGACATAGGGAACTTTGTTTTGTTGTCCCCATCATGAATGTCAAATTCACCGACATAGCTGCTGCTGCAACTTCTCTGGAGTTTGGCCAATTCAGGGGAAGGTGGCAGTGCTTGTCCCAGGTGGCCTGAGACTCTTTAAGTGACTTGGTTCCAGCTCCCAGAGGTGCTGCATACCAGGCTGACCAGTACACTTGCATGCTAAGTGATGAACTAATTTGAGAAAATGTCATGCTCAGCACTTCTGTCAGTGTTCTATAGAAGGAAACTACCAGGAAAGTGAGGGTAGGGACAAGCTTCTCAGCAAAGGATACAACCCCAAGACCTCAGGCTCCACCAGTGCAAGAAGGGAGTTCAGGAACAGCAAAAGAAAAGCCAGGGTTCCCCAACGTTGCGCCGAGGACCTGCTTCTTCACCCCATGCCCTCCCCTACCCCTCTCCTGCCACCTCCCTCCAAAGATCCCATGGCCATATCTTTAGTGGCATATCGAGTTTTCATTTTTGGACGAAGTGACATTTAGCTTTAACAAGACATTTCCAAAGCTCCTGGTCTCCTTTGAAATGCTGACTTGAAAAGTTCAGCATTGTTGCCAAGAAAGAGGGGGAGGGGCTAATGAGAGAAAGACACATTAGATTATGCATGAATGTGCATGCCCCATCCCTCCTTTTTTTTGTTGTTGTTTTTGTTGTTTTTTTTTTTTTTTATTTCAAATGCCTTTGAGTTGCTTTTCGTAGATGGGTTTAGTTTGCTCATGTTAACTAGAGTCTGTTACTGTAATTTTTGTAGTATTCTGGCTTTAATTTCTACCACAAATATGCTATGTACTAAGCTTTCTGTGATCAGAAAGGAAAGGTGCCTTAAATCCCAATACCACGCCTCTATCCCTATGGAAAATATATCAGAAGCACAGCGCCAGGAAGCGTTGGGACTTCCGTTGGCAAAATAGGACACCATTCAGCAAGACACATCCAAGCGGCACGGGGCTGCTTTTGTTTGGTAATTTTTTTTTTCCCCAACCCATAATTATCTTTTGTTTGTTGTTTGTTTTATTTTATTTTTTATAGTTTGCTTTAAACGGGAAGCACTTAATAGATGGCTCTGTGTCAAAGCTCTGTGCAATGGAAATCATGTTGCTTTTGTTTGGGGGGGGTGTTTTGTTTTCTTTTCTTTTTGAAAAAGATAGCGTTATTGCACACCAAATGAACTCCTAAGTAAGCTTTAGAACCAGGATCGATTCAGGTCGTGGATGAGTATGTTCACTGTAGTTCTGTGTGTTCATGAACCGACGGGCAAGCTGGCCTACCTTGGCCACTGAGGCTCAGCCTGAGCCCTGGGTCATGGCTGCCTGGGTTCCAGCAGCTGGGGAACCTTCCCAAATGCCTGACCCCACAGTCGACCCTTGAAGCACTTAACCCTCTCTTTGTGGAGATAGACCGACTGCTACTGATCTGTCAGCGTACTCGAGGGTGATTATAAAAGGATGTTTCTTTAAGAAAGAAAAAAAATATTTCTATCTATCCTCTTCTAATTTATTATTAGGTTAATCATTTAAGTACTTATCAGGAGTGTGTTGTCATTTTGTGTTGTTGTTGCGAATGCTTTTGCTGTCACTCCAGTGGTTACTGTCCCTTACTCCCCACCTCTCTTCTCCCCACCCCAGAGCCTGGAAAGGTCTGGGGAACTGCGGTGGGAGGAATGAGGGACAGAAGGGAGTCCTCCAGCACAATCAAACACCTGTCTCCCTAGTAGCCACTCAAAAACTGGTGGTCTCTACATACATATCTTAACTGTTTAACTGAGAGTTGATGAACAAAGTTACCCATGTCAGGTGGCACTGGGTAGGAGAACTGCTCCCAGAGGCGCTGCAATGCAGTAAGAAAAAAACAGAAATGCCAAGTTCAAGTTCCCCCAAAGCCTCCTAGAGCCTCTGTTAAGACTTCTGGGTTCATGAAGATTCGGCGAGCCTGGATCAGGGGAGAGGCGGGCGGTCTAGCCAAGGCCGTCACCCTGAGCTGGAAAGTGATTTCTCAATGGTCCCCACGGGTTGGCTCATCTTTGATTTTCATTGTCAGCTATCTTTCCTTGCATTCAAAGTCAGTCAAAGGCATCTTTCACGGCAACAGGTATTTGCTAGCACTGGAGGTGGCTAGAGAGCCCACACCTAGGTCATGGGTTGAAAGAGTCCTTTACCCTCCCATGTCATGAAAAGTGGAGAAAGGATTTTCTGTGGCTGCAAATAGAGCCAGCAAGAAACCCCCATTGTCTGCTCAGCAGAGGGTGGGGATATGTGGGATTTACCTCCACCTGGGGTGGGGGGCAAACTTAAAGAGACTCACCCCAGGAAGAGGCTAGGGGCCTGTTCACCCCCTAGGCAGGGCCGGATACCTGCCTTTACCCCCAGACAGTCCACTGAGCCTCAAGTCCACATTTCTTTCTGTATAGTATCTTTCCCAGTCTCTGAAGTTGGGGGAAGAGGAGTCCCGCTCATCTCTTTGGGGGTAAATGTCCTCCAATAAAATCGCCCCAACCTCCCCAAGGGTTTTTATCTTTTCTTAGTCTATGCATTTCTATCTCTCCATCTCTCTAGTTCTCCCCACCACCACCCCACACTCTGAGACCGCCCCTGCCTCAGAAAAATGCCGGACATTTTAGAAACATGAGAATGCATTTGAAAAAAAAAGCCTTCAAGCATTTTGAAAATAGCTTGTTATAAGCTGACAGCGGGGAGAAATCAACTTCATGGTTTTCCCTGAGTCCCTTCCCACAGAACAAGAAACCTAGCTCTTTGCGTTTGTGCAATAACTACTTGCTAGGAGAGCGGGTAGCACCACCCTCCTCTAGACTACTAACACACAGCACAAGACACAAGTCAGCCCTTCCTCAGCCCCCCAATCGTGTGTTACATTTTAGCAGTATTTACTTTTTTTTTTTTTTCTGTCAGGCACTAAGTCTTAGATGTTTCTAGAGCTTGTGTGTTAATACAATCACAGATTTTTTTTTTTAATTTTAATCCTTACGAAGACCCAATTGACCAAAAAGAAGCGAGAGGAAGAAAAAACAAATTGTAAAAGATGTCTCTCTCTCTCTCTCTCTCTTTTTTTTTTTTTTTTTTTTTTTTTTTTTTTTTTTTTTTTTTGTATAAGTAGTTTTGAGAAGCCTTGTGTTGCTGTGACCATCTCCTATCACATCTTGATTTTTCTTGCGATTTGTTTTCTACATTTAAGAATTGGTTCCGGCTGGCGTGGGGGTGGGGGAGGCACCCGTCGGCCCCTCAGCGTCGTCCTTCTTGTCTTTGGTTAGCCATATGAAATGTTTGTTCTCTGCACTGTCCAACGGTCCCTATTATGATACGGAGAAGCAATATCACCGAAGCTCACACCATGTATTATTATTCACTAGCACCCTAGGTGTGATAATTGAAGTAAATATCTTTTATACAAACACAAGTGCGTGTGGGCTGTTTTTATTGGAAGTTTGTCTGGCCTGAGGAATGGCAGCAGACTCTTAGACACAGGTCCAGTGGGCAACCTGAGAATCACCATTCTCTTCCTGCAGAGCCTGTCGTCGCATGCTTCCCAGGCAGTGCTGTCAGAAGCCTAGGATGTGGGGGACTTGCGTGCTCAGCAAGAGCACCCAAAAGGCTCTCCTGCTTGCTTGCGTCATCCCTCCCCCTGTATCTCCGAACCAAGCATTCACCTTGTCTGGTTTCCGCCTCCTTGTCATCACTGTGAAGGGGACACCATGACCTGTCTTGCAGGCATGTTATGAGGACCACTGGCTCCTGCTGCTGCTGCTGTGGCCCACACCTCGGGGTACTGTCAAGGGTGCTGAGGACAGAGATACAATTATTACCCTTATTAGCCTAAAGAGTTCTGTTATCTTTAGGGACCTCAATTCAGGTAAAACCAGATCCTTGGCTTTCCTGCATAAAAGAATGCAGGATATAACATGAGCAGAGCTGAGGTTTACTAAATAGCTATTTTTATTTGTATTTAATATGTATGTATGTATGCATGTATGTATGTATGTGGGTGCATGGGTGTCACCTATGGAAGTTGGGATCACTTATGGGAGTCATTTCTCTCCATCCATGGATCAAACTTTGGTCATCAGGCTTGGTGGCAAGCACCTTTACCCACAGAACCATCTTGCTGGCACCAACATTGTCAGTACAAATTTTAAGCACAAAGGCTAAGAGAAAAAGAGGTGCTTGGGAAGACAGTGAATGTGGGGTATGCTCCTTCAAAAGTGTCACTCTTTCTGGCTTTATAATAGTCACATATGGGAAGTTGTGGCTGCTAAAGGTATCTTTCAGGGGTTGCTAAGGGATTTGAATGATATCACAGGGTATTTCCTGCCAAGCACCTGATGGGGTTAAAATAGACAAAGAAAACTCTGCAGGGAGGTGGGATATGTTTAGCCAAAGTTACTGGTCCTGTCTGGGAGAAGAGTGAAGTCTTACCCAAGGTCATATACATTCTGGCATTAAGCCTGCATTTTTAACATAAAATATGTACATACAAAAGGAATGTTATCTCCATATTGGGAGCCTTCACAGCAAATGTTAGTTGTATTGTGTAGCAGGCTTTCTCTGGGATACCAACCAGCTCCCAAATCATGACACAGAGACTTATGGATGCTCAGCCTTATCTTATGCCTGTCCCACTAACTCTTATAAATCTTAATCTAACCTGTTTCTCTCCATCATATTTTGCCTCAGGACTTTTTACCTTTCTTTATTTTGTATGCCCTACTCTGTGTCTGGCTGGTGTCTGACTTGCTGTCAGCTGCCTGCCTGCCTGGCCCCAGGCATCTCCCTCTCATTCTCCCTCATTCTCTCCCAAGCCTAGATTCCTCCTTTTTATTCTCTCTGCCCTCCAGCCCTGCCTTTCCCTCTACTGCCTAGCTATTGGTCATTCCGCTTTTTATTAGGGCAATCAGTTAGGGCAAGGTAAAACAGCATCATGTCTTTACATAGACAAAGGAAGCATAAACAAATGCACCACACCTTTACATAGTTAAAGTAATATTCCACAACAGTATTGAAATTCTTTAAGATTTCTTTATTTTATGTGTATGTTTTGCCTATGCGTTTGTCTCTGGGCCCTCCAGCTCTGTGAGTTCTCACCTCCCCCAGGAGTCCCCAAGCTTCATTCAGACCCTCAGGGGATACAGTTATCACTCTCATTGTCTCCAAACACCAGCCCCCTCCCATTGAAACATCATGAAACCACCAGAGCCCTACAAGGTGGTATTGGATACACTTAGGGCTAACTTGTCCAACTCAGGCCACTTATCTATTTCTGAGTTTAGAGATGTGTTTAGGATGTGTGCCTGGTGCCCGAGGAAGCCAGAAAAGTGTCTCAGATCTCCTGGAAGTGGAGTTAGCAATGGTTGTGAGCTACCATGTGGGCACAAACTGAGCGCATATCGCCTCAAAGGTAGCCAGGGTTCTTAACTGCTGAGCCATCTCTCTAGCCCCGGCTTCCCATTTTGTAAAGATATGTTATCCAAAACCATGGTGGCAGTACATGCCTGTAATCCCATACTTGCAAGGCTAGGGCAGGAGGGTCAAGAATTTAACATCACCTTTGGCTGCATAGTACAAGATAGCCATGTCTATACCATTCTATCTAAGAACAAAACATTAACTGAATTGAATTATACAATAAACACAGAATCTCTTTTACCTAGAAAACCTCCCCCAAGTGCTTTTAAAGTAAGCTCTTCCTGGCCTGGAGCTAAACTGGCTGGCCAGGGAGCCCCAGGGATTGGCTTACAAGCTCATCACTGTACCTGGCTAGTCTTTCCTTTTTTAGATTATATATATATATATATATATATATATATATATATATATATATAGTTTTGCATATATATATATATATATATATATATATATATATATATATATATGCCTGTGCACTGTGTGCATGTCAGGTACCCAATGAGGCCAGAAGGGGGCATTGGAACTGGAGTTATAGATGGTTGTAAGTCACCATGTGGTTGCTGAGAATTGAACCTGAGACCTCTGGAAGAGCAACCAGTGCTGTTAACCACTGAGCTATTGCTCCAACCCCATGCCTGGCTTATTTATTTATTTATTTGTTTGTTTGTTTGTTTTTATGTGGATTCCAAGGATGGTAAGCACTTAACCAACTGAGTACTACCTTTTGTTTGTTTAAGGTTAGTATGTAGCCTTACTATGGCCCAGGCCCTTGCTATATAGGTGAGGATCGCCCTAAACTACTGATCCTCTTGCCTGCACCTCCTGTGTGCTAGGATTCCTTTCTCCTGGCCTGTGCCACGACACCCAACTTTGCATGTGTTTTTGCAGAGCTGTTTTATAAACTGCCAACTTGGGAGGCAAAAACAGACAGACAGGTTTCAGGCTGCAGCTGGGTGATCCACCCGCCCACTGTAGGCACACCGCCAACCTCCAGGAATAGGCCAAAGTGCCTTCCCTCAAGATAAGCAGGTCTGAATCAATCAGAGACCTTAAAACAGGTTCTCAACCTGTGGACCTCGATCCCTTTGGAGTTGTACATCAGACCTCCTGCATATCAGATATTTTCATCACGATTCATACCTAGCAATTACAGTTACAAAGTAGCAACAAAATAATTTTATGGTTGGAGGGGTCACAACAACATGAACTGTATTAAAGGCTAGCAGCATTAGGAAGGTTGAGAACCATTAAAATAAGATGCTCTGAGAAAGTACAGTTAGGGATACTGTACTGTGGGATTGGACAGTATATTGGGCCAAGAGAGCTGTCTGTGCTCATAGGACATCCCAATGGCTGACCAAACACTAGTGGGAAGACAAAACATGTTAGTCTCTTCTGCTCACCATGATTCCAATAAAGTGGTAGAGAGCTGGGCCTGAGCCTGGCCCTGCTAAAGCATTCTAAGAGCATGTAGGGCCAGAAATTGAGGGGCTGGGGTGTGACTCAGTGGTGGAGCACCTGCCTGGAATCCCCCAGTGAAGGGCTGAAAGTATGTCAGCGGTTGAATGATTGCCTAGAGTGTGTGAGGCCCTGCATTCAGTTCCCAACCTAAGGTGTGATAGAAGACAGCAGCAATGGCTAAAGCTTAGTCTGAGCCATAACTCAGCATCTACAAAGAGCTGGCCAGGACACTCAAGGACAAGGAGAAGTGGGTGATGCTGGGGAAAGCAAATCCAGGGAGGAAGGAGAAGCAAGTTTAAACTCAGACCCTCTAAAGCCAAGGTGAAAATAGATACCAAACACAGTTGTTTTGAGAAGCATGATGGTGCACACCTATCTACCTAGCATCAAGGAAGCTGAGACAAAAAGCCTGCTATGAGTTTGAGGTCAGTGAGACCCTGTCTCAGAGAGACAAATGAACAGACAAGTGACATACCGCAACAGAGTGTCCCAGGCATATTGATAAAGTCTAAGGTAGCCAGCACTGTGAGGGACCCTGGTGGAGAGGAATAGCAACCAGGCCAACTGAGAAGTGCCTGGCAGGGCTGAGTACCTGGTACTCACGGCTGATGCTAAATTCCAGACTTAGCAATATGATTTGCAGAGGTTGTGAGTGACCTGGACAAATTCAGTTAGTATAATGAACCACAGAGCCCAACTGATGGTCTTAAATAGCTAGGCATTAGAGAGCAGGCAAGTTCTTTATGGGACCAAGAGGGCAACTTGTTAAGGACGCCTGCATGGACACACTGGGACATTTGTAGGCAAAACAACTCAGTAGGTATTTGTTAGTGTCTGAGAGGCCTTGTCGATTTGGGGTAACGGTGACAGACACAGTGTGCATTGACTAACTAGCCCTCAATCCCTACCTGGCCTGCAAGAAGCTAATTTAGTACAGCAGGGTCCCCTGCCATCATACAGTACCGTAGGCCTCTCTGGCTCCTGCTGGGATAAGTTTCACTTGGCCTGTCTGCAGCCTCCTTGTGCCTTGACTCCATTCATCATTCTTAATTTTTGTGGCGCTAGAGATGGAATCCAGGGCCTTGTGCATGCTGCCTTTGAGTCAGATTCCCCATCCCCTCACTGATGGATTCTACATCGTGTCCTATAGCTGAGCCACAACTCCAGCACCCTCACCCCTCACTGTGGTGTTCTAAGCAAATAGCTCTACCCACTGAGCCACACCACCAGTCCCTTAATGGGTTAGTAGTTGGAAGGAGGAATCTAGGTAAACACTGAGCCATGCTACCAAACCCTTACTGCTTGAGCTGTGCTATGTCCCCAGCCCTTGCATTATTTGAGACAGAGTCTCACTATGCATCCTGGGTTGGCCCAGAACTCACAATCCCGCTATACTACAAATGTGAGATTCCACATGCAACCCTTTGTATCTTACAGAGTCTATCTCAGATCCTGGCTTCGACGGTATTCTTATTCCTTTACCTCTGTGAAACGCACCTTCTTAGGAAGCCCAGGTTCTTCCAGAAGAATGGGGTGCCATTTGTAGGGGGATGAAGAAGTCTTAGGCCCTCTGGCACTCACCCAACCCCATCACACTCCATCCACTGCGTACCTTGCTTCCCAGCATCCTCTTTCTCACACATGCTCCCCACCACCAGTCCCCATGTCTCCCCTCTCGCTGCAGATGTCCAAGACTCTTCCTCCATATTCTGGCTTGTCGGGGCTTCCCCCGTGTGAACTGGACCATGCCCTTGCCCACAGAACCCAGCCTTCAGCTTGGGGCACCATGCCCCCTCCTTATTTGTGGGCTGTCCCTCCATCACTTGACCCTGAGCACACTCCCCACAAGGGCTCACACCTCAGCTATCATTTCTCAGAGCCTCGGCCCTTCCCCGACCCCTGCCTTCAGCCATTCCTAGGCTGGGGTCTCTCCAGCCGCCATGTCCAATCTCAGATCCAAGTACCCTAACCATTTACATCTCCGTACTTGAGGAGCCACACCGAGCTGCTGCCCACCCCTTCCCCATGTGATGGGTCCATGTCCAGGCTCATACCTCCCTTCCTGGGTGCAAACAGGGTCCTTAACTCTCACCTCCCCCTGCTACCACCCCAAAGTCTCCCTGAGCTCCCCAAGTCAGATAGCTTGCCTAAGACCATAAACTCCCTAAAAAGCAGGCCTAGAATGCAGGCTCAGTTCTGGAACATTCCAACTCAGGGCTTACCCTCCTTACCACATGGCCATCTAGAGACATGACCAAAACATGTTGGCATGCATGTCCGGTACCATATCAGTTACTTTTCTTGTCAGTTTCAAAAATGCTGGACAGAAAGAACTGAAGGGAGGAAGGCTTCTTTTGGGTGCAGACTCTGAGAGTCCAGTCCTTCATGGCAGAGAAGGCACCGCAGCAGGGGCATGAGGTGGCTGATTGCACGGCAACCACAGCCAGGAAGCAGAGAGAGATGGATGCTCAGCTCACTTTCTCCTTTCTATACAGTCTGGGACACGAGGCCACAGGGTGGCACTGCTCTTTTTTCAGTCAACAGTCTAGAAACTCCCTCAGACACACCCAGAGGTTTGCCAGATGCTTCCAGATCCTGTCAAGTTGACAGTTGTTATTAACCTCACAGACTTCAGGCTTCTCATCCCAGTGTGGAATGATAGGTTCCAGCACAGAGTGTCCTAGACCCTGTCCCTTCAGCCTCACCCCCCCCCAGAGCCTCCCTGCCCAGTTCTGCTAGCCTCTCCTCTGTGCCCAATGTCAACAGCACATTCACGCTGGCTACTCAGCATCCCCCAAAGCCATGTCTTCAGGGACAACCTCCCCAGACCTTCAGCCCCAACCCAGATCCCCTCTCACAGCCGCTGCAGTATCTGAGAGCATTTATTACCATAGTGACAAGGTCTCCGGCCATTTGAACACACCGTCCATGGATGAGCAGGCTCTGCCTCCAGCAGACCTGGCTAACTTAATGCCTGAGGGTCTGCCCCCAGAGCACTTCACATATGCCCAGAATGTCATCACGGGCAAGGATCTGCCTTCCTTCCACTCCCAGTAACCCGCTGCACACCCCACACCTTCTCTGTATCCATGGGCAGCTCTGGGAGCCTCAGGTTGCCCCCACGATGAAATGGCCACACACTGATGACAGATAAGACAAGTGGACCTGTGTACCTGATCCAAGCCCCAAGCAATGGCACAGCAGGGTTCCCTGGGTCCCTGGTGAGTCCCTGTGAAGATTTACACACTTCTAGAGATTCAGGTTCACTCTGGATGCGTGTCAGCTGCTTCTCCGCAGGCTCCCCTCAGCCCTGTCCCTCTAGCCCACGGCACAGGTCCTTTGATGTGGGACCATTCATGGGCAGGGTCCAGCTTGTGGATGCTCAGAGATTGAACCAATTCTTTCCTTCCTCCCTCCCAATTGCCTTTTGCTCTGTAAATGGCACCCAGAGCCCTGGCAGCGTTCTGTGGCTATCTTTCCCTCTGCCTCAATGCTTCTGTCTACTCACTCTCCTGAGTTTGCATTGTACTGCGAGGAAGTTAAGTTCTGCAGTCCCTCTTCTAGCCTGGGTCAAAGGACTCTGCACCAGATCAGCAGGCCGTGATCCCCATGGGGGTCACCAGGGCTTAAACTCATCCTTACTGCCCACAGCTATCCCTCCATGGCCTGGTCTTGCCCTGGGGTCTACCCTTTGCTTTATCACCTTATTTCCATTAAGACCACCTACCCTTGTGGTCCAAATGAATGGCAGCCATCCACAGTCCGAGCAGTGGCAAGGAACAGGCTGAGCAGCAGGGAGTGCTGTGGGGACAGGCCAAGAGTGTCCTGTGCCATCTCTCCTCAACCGCTCAGAACATTGAAGTGCAGAGGAGGCCTGGTGTGCATTGGGGTGACAGGGGGCCTCCCCCAGCCCATGGCCCAGAGTCCAGCTCTCATGCTGAGGCGTTCTCGCTTGCCCAACTGTGAACTGACAAGAGAGGCACCGAGACTGGCCAGTGCTTGAGTCATTTTCCTGACAGGGCTCACAGAAGCCTCTGAACTTCTGAGGCCACAGCGCCCCCTAGTGGCCACAGGCTAGACTTTACGTGAAATTCATTGCCGCAGCTTGCTTGCTTGCTTGCTTCTTTCCTTTTTTCCTTCCTCCCTCCCTCCCTTCCTCCTTCCCTCCCTCCCTTCCTTCCATGTGTTTAAACATTTATCTGCATATGCATATATGCACCACATGTGTGGCTGGTACCTGTGGAGGTCAGATGAAGGTGTTGACTCTCCTGGAACTGGGTTACAGATGCCATCATGTAGATGGTGGGAATCAAACCTAGGCCACCTGCAAGAACTCTTAAAGTACGTGCCCTCCGCTACGTACTATAACAGGTTTTGCAACTGAAAGACAGAAAGGGTGATTCCTCTACCAAAAACTGAGGTACAGGGAACACTCAATGACCAACACCTACCCAGAATCCCCCAGTGAGGGGCTGGGAGTGTGGCTCAGTTTCAGCACACCTGCCTGGAATCCCCCATGAGGCACTAAAGGCATGCTTGGCTCAGCATCAGGGAGCTTTTCTATCATATTTAAATGATCAAGGCCTTGGGTTCTATTTCTAGCATCACAAGGCCCCGAGGGTGGGGTTAAAAATCACCGGGTTTGCCTTCTTGCTAAAACCCCTAGCTCTTGGATAGGAAAAGAACAGGGTTACAGGTCAGGGGACATTGCATCTGAAGCCTCATGCAGTGGAGTCTACAACACATCTTTGGTCAGTTCCTGAATTGGGAGAGCTCCCTGCCTGCCCCCACCGCACCTTATTCCCTCCTACCGCCCAGCACCCCAGGGCCCCAGCCTGGGTCAGTGCAGGTGTGCAGAAGGCAGCTAGGGCTCTCAGGCATTCATGCTTTCTGTCTGGGGGGTTGTCCTGTGCCCCAGACTTCTCTGACGGCTGTGTCTTCCTTCCTTTCACCACAGGGCGCTGTGCAGAGCTGCAGACCCGCCTAACTGAGGCCACGGCCAAGACTGTTGAGCAGAAGGAGCTGATCGCCCGCCTGGAGCAGGACCTCAGCACCATTCAGTCCATCCAACGACCTGATGCCGAGGTGAGCCTCTGCCTGCGCTGCTCGCTGGCCTCTGCGGGCTCCTGGAACCCAAAAGTACTGGCCTCCCACGTCAGCAGCCGTCTCTCAGGCCTCCCCATAGAGCTTTTATTGCCCCACACAGACCACCCTCATTCCCACCACAGAGCAGATGCCACACCTCTTACCCCAACTGGCAGAGTACCCTGAGGCCTGGTGCTAGCTTGTGTCCAGGCACCAAAAACTCCAGTCAAAGGCAAAGCAAGGTCACATGGACCTACTGCACAGCTGATGGCCCCAGGTCCTGGCGAACACTGGCACCCACCGCTTTAAGTTTTTGAGATTTGTTTTTATTTTATGTGTATGGGTGTTCTGCCTATTTGGATGTCTTTGCCGCATATGCATGCAATACCTGCAGAATCCAGAAGATGGCGCTGATCCCCTGGAAAAAGAGTTGCTGACAGTTGTGAGCTGCCTTGTGGGTGCTGGGAGTCAAATCCAGGTCTTCTGGAAGAGGAGCCAATGCTCTTAACGTCTGAACCATCTCTTTAATTTTTATTACACTTATTTATTATTCATTCACCTGAGATGGAGAAAGAGACAGTATACCTGTCACAGAGTGTCTGTGGAGACCAGAAGACAACTTGCAGGAGTCAGTTCTGCAGTGTAATTCTGGAGACTGAACTCAGATCGGAGACTAGCTGGCCTTTGCTGAGTCACCTTGCTGTCCCTTCAGGGATGAAGAATCATGCTAGAGAGAAAAGCTGGGAGACCCTAGGTCACAGTAGTGGCTACAGGCTAGGGTCAGCCAGGCCGAAATCTGTGGCCAGGTGGGAGCTAGGCTACTGGACTTTGGCTGCTGGAGTGGCTGGGGCCTGACCCACACCCAGTGTCTGAAGAAGGCGTCCTACAGCCAAGCAGCCTGATTCAACTGCTCTGAGTCCCACATTTAGCTTACTCACCCTTGAACATTCCCGCAGTGTGGTAAGTAAATCTCATCTTTCCCTTTTATCCTACAGGGAGCTTCTGAGCAAGGCCTAGAGAAGATTCCAGAACCCATCAAGGAGGCCACAGCCCTGTTCTATGGTGAGGAAGGACTGGCTGACTAACGCCCACCCAAGAAGTTGGGACCAGGGGGAGCACTGGGAGCATGTTGAGAACTCAGATCCCCCAAAGAAAGAGAGGGGGCCCATGCCAACAGTGTCCACTATGACCATGGCTTGCCAGTGACCTCAGAAAAGAGGTACAGTGGAGGAAAAGCCACCTATCTGCAGCGTCCAGGCCAGACTCCAAGGCTTCCTGGCCAACCAGAGTGATGTGGGCTGCTCCTGGCCCCCGGTCCCCTGACTCTCCACCCCTCCACTGTCACCATCTCTGCCATTGCATTTGGAGCCTGTTGTAGGAGGGGGCCACAAAGATCTGGGGTCAGCTCCAAACAGGGAGCACCCCCACCTCACCCCGTCTGATGGATGCAAGGTTCTCCTGTTCAAGCACAAGAGTCACTGGGAAGGGAACATTGGAACCTGGCCCTCTAATGGTAGAGATGGTGAGCAGTACTGCTTTCTGATACCTCCTAGGACCCTCAGTGCCAGCCAGTGGGATCCTTCCGGAAGGTCAGGTGGACTCCCTGCTTTCCATCATCTCCAGCCAGAGGGAACGTTTCCGCACCCGGAACCAAGAGCTGGAGGCTGTGAGTCCCACCCTACTTCCTGTCCCCTCAGAGGCCTCAAATCTGAGGGCACATATGTGGCAAGACACAGGCTTGGGGAAAACAACCCATACTCACACAGCAGCAAGAGTAGATCTTCCTGGAGAAGACTGTGCCACTTTGGGCCTTGAGAAGTATTCAGGAACTCAAAGTAAAGAACATGAGGGGTTTCCCCAGGGTTGGACGAAGGAGGCATAGACATAAGACACAAAGGCAGGCACCAGACTGCCAGGCTGGAAAACCCTCGAAGGCCTTGAGGCACAAGAGGGGCACATGGTCACTCGGGCAGAGAGCTCCTGGGTGCAGACATCCATGGAGGACATTGGAGAATGGGAAGCAGGAGGCATGGGAAAGAGTACATAAAAATTAAAGGTAACCAGGACTGATGGCACAGGTCTATAATCTCATTTTCTAATGATGCTGAAACAGGAGGATGTCTTAAATTCAGAGCCAGCCTGGGAAATTTAGCAAGACCCCATTTCAAGAAAAGAAAGGGCTGAAGATGTAAGTCAGCGGTAGAGCTAAGGGTGTGACTCAGCAGTAAAGCATCTGCCTAGAATCCCTCAGTGAGGGGCTGGGGTGTGGCTCAGCAGTAGAGCACCTGTGGAGAATCCCCCAATGAGCTGAGGCTCAAGGGTAGAACATTTGTCTGGCATACACTGGCATACACAGGTTCTATCTCCAGGACTGCAAGCAAAAGAAAGAAGATAGGGTGTAGAGGATGGAAGGTTTGGAGGGTCCATGGTTTCAGACCTTTCAGTCTGTGATGGCTTGGCACTGTTGTCTTGGACCTGTGGCCTGGTGGCACATCATGGTGAAGGATATGGCCAAGGCAAGCTGCTTCCTTCATAGCTGCCAGGAAACAAAGAAATAGGAAGGATCTGAGTCTCAGTATTCTCTCCAGGGGCACACCTCCAATGGCACAGATTGCTTCCATAAGGCCTCACCTTCTCAAGGCTCTTCCAACTCTGAATAGAGCCCAAGGCTGGAGACTAAGCCCTCTGCACATGATCTGTGAAGGGCATAAGATCCAAACCACAGGCTGGAGAGGTGGCCCAGGCTGGAGAGGTGGTCCAGGCTGGAGAGGTGGCCCAGGGGTTGCTCTTGCGGAGGAACCCAGGTTTCTGTGCACCAGCACAGCAGCTCACAACTGTCTGTAACTCTGGCTCCAGGGGATCTCACACCCTATCCTGGCCTCCGTATGCACCAGACATGCACATGACACATGGAGCACATGCATACATGCCAACAGATTTTTATTTTAAAAATCCAAACCTTAACAAATAACAAAATCAAATATGAAGGAACTGTCCTTCCCATGAAGGGACTTTCTAAAGGGGGAATCTGTGAGAAGAGTCACCTCAAGATCATGGGCAGCTGCGGAGATGCTCAATGAATCACATGCTCAGTGTGTAAACATGAGAACCTGAGTTCAATCCCCAGAACCCACTCTGACCTACACAGGCATGTGCACACAAAACAGGCACTCACATACACACTCATACATAGACACAAACACACACGTAATACTATACCACAAATACACACACACAAGGCCATGGCACAGTAAGGGCCCCAGACAGATGGAGACCTCATCTCTGTCCTTTGTCCCCCCCCTCCTTGCCCTGACCCTAATCACAGGAGAGTCGCATGGCCCAGCACACCATCCAGGCCCTGCAGAGCGAGCTGGACAGTCTACGTGCTGACAACATCAAGCTTTTTGAGAAGATTAAGTTCTTGCAGAGTTACCCTGGCCGGGTAAGCCCCTGTTAGCCTCTGAGAAGCCAGGTGGGGAGCAGGGCTGTTGGAGCACTTGAGGTGAGGTTGGGGAGGGTTGGATGGTGGTCCACTGGGTGGTCAGCACCGTACCCCGCCTACACACACACACACACACACACACACACACACACACACACACACACACGCCTGTCAGACATCCACTCTGTGTATGGAACAAAACGCTAGAGAAACCCTATAGAGGTTCATTCAGAACCAGCCAAGAGGTGGCAAGCTACCACACAAGTCAGGGCACAAGCCCAATGTCATCAATTAAGGCCCCATGAGCTCCAGCTACCCCTCCGTGATACAGGAGTGGTCTGCCAGCTCACCCTAGACCTAGAGATTTAACACTTGTGTGCTAAACATGTAAGACAGGCCCTGAGGACTGGGGATGTGAGGGGGACACTGTTTCTGAGACAGGGTTATATGTATCTCAGGCTGGCCTCAGAGTTACTTTGTAACTGAGGCTGGCCTTGAACTTGCAAGCCTCCTGCCTCCACCTGCCAAGTGCTGGGATTACGTGCATGTGTCACCATGCCTGGCTTTTTTGGTGTGATTAAAAAAAGAATTAAGTTTTTTTTTTTGTATTTTATGTTTATGGGTGTCTTATGTCCATGTATATCTGTATACTACATGTGTGCCTGGTGCCCAAGGAGTCCAAAAGAAGATATTTGGTCCCCCTGGAACTGGAGTTACAGACGGTTATGAGACTCTGTAGGTGTTGAGAATTGAACTCTGGTCCTCTGGAAGAGTAGCTGCTTCTCTTAACACTGAGCCATCTCTTCAGGCCCCTCACAATTTGTTTTTTCTGTTTTTTGGGGGGGGGTTTGGTTTTGGTTTTGGTTTTTTTGAGACAGTTTCTCTGTGTAACCCTGGCTGTCCTGGAATTCATTTTGTAGACCACGTTGGCCTCAAACTCACAGAGATACACCTGCCTCTGCCTCCTAATTGCTGGGATTAAAGGCGTGCATCACCACGCATGGCTCACAATTTATTTATTAATTTTTTTTAATTAACCAGGAATAGTAGTGCCTGGCAATGGTGGAAGGCTGATGCAGGGAGCCTACCAATCTGAGGGCTAGACTACCTAATGAGACTCTGTCTAAAAAAGGGGAGACACCCTTTTCTGGCCTCTATGAGTACTGCTCACCTGTGATAAACATGTAAGCAAACCACTCATATACATAAAAAAAATTTTAGAAAAATAAAAAGATCACCCATAATGTGCACCCCCAAAACAATGAACAGAAAAGACTAGAAATCTGTTTGTTGTGGTGGCTTCTCAGCCCCCAGGCCTCCCAGGCAGGGTCCACCGTGTGCACGGAAACCCTTTTGGTAGCTCAGGGAAGGGCAGTAAGTCGGGAAAGAACCGGGGAGATGCTTCAGTGGGCAAAGCGTTTGGCACGCAAGCCTGTGAACTAGAGCTCAGAGCCTGCCTGTAATTCCAGAATTCAGAGGCCTCTAGCTATAGACAAGCTTTAGTTCAAGTGAGAGATCCTGCCTCAGTGAATAAGTAGAGTATAATAGAGGAAGCCTCCTGACCTCAGGGCCTCCATGTGCACACACACAGATTCGTGAAAATAAATAAATAAATAATAGAGGGAGGTGGAAGCTGAGACATCCTGGTCCTAAGACTCTTGGCCCAACAGCACCATTCCCACGTGGGAGCAAGAACCCTTTCTAGGCCACTAGGGGGCACCCAGGGTCTGCAAACCAATGTGCCTCTTCTCCAGGGTACTTACTGGCTGCTCCTTTGGATCCTGGTAACTCCTGCAAGCCTGGTGCCATCCATCTAGCTCAGGCCCTCACCTGTTGGGAGGCTAAGACAGGATGATCACTTGAGGCCAGAAGTTCAAGGTTCCCCAAAACACAGATACACAACACACACACACACACACACACACACACACTGGGAGCTCCCCAGAGGTTCTATAACCCCAGCCTTGTGGTTGGGAAATGAGGGGAGAGAACCCCCAGCCATGCTGTAACATGCAAGTCACTGGCCACATTAGCACTGTCACGCTGGCACCCTCTCCCATCTCCAACCCTCCCTTCCCTGGAGCGCAGACTCCCAAACCCAGGTGACTGACTCGGTGTGCCCGCCCCTCCCCGTACAGGGCAGCGGCAGTGACGACACTGAGCGGCGGTACTCCTCCCAGTATGAAGAACGCCTGGACCCTTTCTCCTCCTTCAGCAAAAGGGTTTGTGAGAAGGGACTCTGGGGCTGGGGATGTGGCTCAGGGGTAGGATGCCTTTCTAGGGTCCTCCAGTGAGGGTCTGCGGGTGTGACTCAGCCACAGAGCCCCGGTCTGCTATGGGCAAGGCCCTGGGTCCCATCCACAAGCTCCATGTGCCATTTACTCTAGCATACCACCCTCCCCACCCCGGACCTCCTGAGCCACCCCAGGTGTAAGCTCCATGCAAGGCCCAAGTGGTCATCCAAGCTGTGTGTCCGCATCGGTGAGCAGCAGTGGCTCTCCACCTCCCTAGCGCTTGGACCCTTTCATGCAGCTCCTCGTGCTGTGGTGACCCCCGACCACAAAATTATTTTCATTGCTACTTCATAACTGTCATTTTGCTACTGTTACAAACCACAAAAGTAAATGACTAATGTGCAGGATGGTCTTAGACAACCTCTGGGAAAGGGTCATTCCACCCCCAAAGGAGTTGTGACCAGCAAGCTGAGAACCACTGGTAAACAGGTTAACCGAGCGATAAGCAGATCAGCAAAGAGGTCACAACTTCCTGTGACAGTGATCAGGGACAAGAGCCACCCCAGGCTCCCTCCCTCCTAGACTATAGAAGCCATGCCCAGGAATAACTTCCCTGTAGGTAGAAGGAGCTGTTAGACTGGGGTCATAGGTTATCAGAGGAGCCCAGGCTGTCAAATTGAATGTGACACCAGATTAGATACCCGGGAAACCCCCAGTAGCACCCCGTGCTGTAAAGTGACATCAGTATTCAGGCAGTCTTTCTTCATGTCCGTCTTCAGGAGCGGCAGAGGAAGTACCTGGGCCTGAGCCCCTGGGACAAGGCCACACTTGGCATGGTGAGTCCACATCCCTGAACCCACCTATGATGTGCCTGTGTCTTCAGCCTTTGGCCCCTTCTGAAGAAGCAAGTGAATCTCTGTGGTTAAGGCCAAGTCTATGTCTGGTTTCCACAGGTGTGTGCACACAAACGCACACAAAGGAATTACCTCTGTAGCCTAAGTACCCCGATTGTCACAGGGGGCAAGCGGGTCCCTGTTGCCAGCCCATCCCTTCCCCTGCCTGCACAATTCTGAGGGAAGGGGCACAGAGCAACTCCGCCCCACCTACCCCCTTGTTTGCCTGCAGGGGCGGCTAATTCTCTCCAACAAAGTGGCTCGCACCATCGGCTTCTTCTACACCTTGTTCCTGCACTGCCTGGTCTTTCTGGTGAGCATGCGTATCGGCCGGGGGTGTCTCCAAGCTTGTCTGGGCAGCAGGACACTGTTACTATGTGAAGAATATGCAGAGCCTCCCCAGTGTCACACCCTCGGCTCTGGTCTGCCACTACTGCCTCCCCCCCCCCCAACTCCAAGGACTTCAATTCATCTTAGAAATAAGGAACACCCCAACATAAGGCCTCTTGGCTGGAGCACAGCTGAGCCCCTTTGGAGAGGAAGTCAGGGACCCCGTCCTGGAAGGGCTTTGTGGGAACTAGGCATGGGGGTGAAGGCCTGTCATCCCAGATACTCAGGAGGCTAAATCCGGAAGATCACAAGTTCAAGCCCTGCCTCGGCTACATAGCATGTTCAAGGACAGTCTAGACAACTTAATGAGACTTTCTCAAAAAGTAAAAAGAGGACTGGGGATATAGTTCAGCAGTAGGGCACCTGCCGAGACTCCCCCAGTGAGGGGCTGGGGTGTGGCTCAGGGATAGAGCACCTGCTCAGCATGTGAGAGGCCCTGGTTTTATTCCCAGCGTTGGTGGGAACAGACAGTGGGCTGAACAGAGGAGAAGGTCCATGTGCAGCTGTCTGCCCAGGTACAGAGACAGTTTATAGTCTGAGGGCTGAGGGCAGTCCAAGGACACGAGACTGTGTGATACTTCAGTCCACCAGATGGAGGGAGAATAGGTGTGGACTGCAGCATCAGCAACCACTGCCCCCTACTAAACAGAGTAGAAGAGAGCCCCAGGGCTACCTGGCTTCCATGTCTGGAGCCCACAGTGGTAGGGGAATAACTCCAAGAACTCTGCCTGCTTCTCTAAGTATCTTTAAAGTAGGCTCAGGACTACCTCCAAGGCCACCCACCTGAGGGCCTGGGCCATGGGAACCTTTCCGCCCGGCAGACCAGACCTGACAGCTGTAGGTGGCAATGGGAATTGTCATGAGGCAGGGCAGATAGCTCATGGTGTCTCCACCTGACCAGGTGCTGTACAAGCTGGCATGGAGCGAAAGCGTGGAGAGAGACTGTGCTGCCACCTGCGCCAAGAAGTAAGGATGTCCCCTGGTCCTCCCCAAACACAGAGCCAAGCCCCCACAGCCCTCCAGCCCAGCTCCCCTCCCAGTGTGCCTAACTCTGTGCTCACCCATCTTCTATACTCAGTCTCTGCTCGGTTCCTGTTCCCTCAGGTTTGCCGATCATCTGCACAAATTCCACGAGAGCGACAACGGGGCAGCAGCTGGTGACTTATGGCAGTGACACCCAGGCTCACCCCAGAAGTGTGGGCTGCAGCCCCCACCCCTGCTTGATCACCTGCTTCTAATGACATAGCCTTCCCCCCCCAAAAAAAAGATCCCCCACGGAAACTGTCTCTGTCCTCAGCCAACAGCTGCTAGATGCCCCAGAGCCCCTTTCGGAGGGTATCGGGGCCCCATTGGAGCCCCAGGACCAAACAACCACTAGCACCCAGCTAGGCTGGGGCCTCTGAGGCTCCGCTGTCCTCAGCCTAGTCACATGGTGTAGGCTCCACCCGCATCAGAAGCTCTAGCCCTGGTGGCAGAGTTTCCTGACTGTGATACAGATTGTCACCACCCTTTCTGGCATTCCTATAGGCTCCCCCAGGACCCCCCCACACATATACCCCAAAATAAGTGGGAAACTCTTGTGGGCCAGCAGGCTTTCCATATGCCCTGTTCTGGGGGAAGGGGGGGCAGAGGGCTGACATGACCTCACTGCCGTCACCAAGACAGGAAGCCCCACAGAGGGCAGGATGGTTTCCACCACCCCTTCCCTGCGCCCAGTCCATGATTTGAGTTCTGCTTGCTTCTTTAGCCAATATTCTGGTTTCTAGAAGAGGAAGTCTCTCCAACAAGGCCTCTATGCCTCGGGCACTTCAGACCTCAGTCTGAGAGGCCCCAGCAAAACTAGTCCTGGGTCACCAGAGCAAGGCCACCTCTGAGGGCCACAGGCAGATCTTCCTCAGCTGGGTTTGATCTTTTTCTTCAGCTTTGCATGTTTGAAATAAAGACTCATTGCAGTCACAGTGGGGCCTTGTATTCTGTGCCTGCTCAGCTAGACACTGGTGGGTGTCGAGAGACTGACGGGTGGATGCCTGCAGCCCCGTCCCCTGGAGCTTACCCAGCATGGAAATAGGATCTCTCCCATTTTTCCTGTCCCCGAAAATGCTATGAATATGGTCAGAGTTTTGTTGGAACCCAGACCAGAGTGTCCAAGTCTGTTGAATATAGTCCTACCCAAACCTGAAATTTATTCTTTTATTCCCAAACAACCTGTTGGATCTGTGTTACAATCTTCCTAGAATCCCCAGTGAGGGGCTATGGGCATGGTTCAGTAGCAGAGCACCTGTCTAGAATCCTTCCAATGAAGGCCTGGGGGCCATGCTCATTGGTAGAGTGTTAGGTAGCATGCACAAGGCCCTGAGTTCAATCCCACCCCAAAAGAAAAATAACACCTCATACATACATACATACATACATACATACATACATACATACATATTCCCAGCAGTCAGGATGCTGGAGTAAAAGAACCATTACTCCATGGCCTGCCAGCCCGAACTACAACAGCAACAGTGTCTCATAAAAACCACACGTCATGGAGTACTCAGTCAGACCAGCCATGGCCAAGGGCCTGACATGTCCCAGTGGGCTCCTGTCACCTCCCTGTCAGTTCCTGGGGAGCCCCTGCTTCTATTTCTGTGTGCCCCAGAGCCATGTATGAAGCCTCTTCCTCTTGGGCCCCTGCTTGCCCAGTGCACCAAAGCCATCACCCTGCAGGGCTCTGAGAGCCAGCTTTCAGCAGTCCTGCTAGCAAAGCCAAGACTTGCTGGGCTACCTCCCTGTCAGGTCTGTCCCTGAGCTCTCTGTGGCCTCTGCATCTAGGGAGGCCCCTCCTCCAGGACCCCACCAGCACCCCCTTGTCACCTGTCCTATCTGATCCTCAAAGACCCAAAGCCTTCACCCCCAGGGAACCAGGATGCACCTGTCACCCCGACCCTCATTCCAATCTCCAGGACAGCTGCTCTGAACTAATCACCGCCACTGCCTACCCCCACCTCCAACTTCTAGGTCTCATGTCGGTTCCTCATGTGGGTCACACTCGCTTCTCATTTCCTCTTTTGGAGAATCAGAACCCATGTCTTGTTTCCCATCCCAGAATCCTCTCCAGTCACTGACAGCCCACCATCAAATTCAAGCCACAACTTAGAAGCAGGTGGGTTCTCTTTCATGCTTCAGCATCCCCTCTCCCCCTCTCCCCCTCTCCCCGGACAGGGGGTTCCATAGCCACACCACCCAGGGATACAGTTTCTCTCCCACCTCCATCCCACCCTTCCTGACTTCATTCATAGGCCTCCTGGTTCCCAGCCAGGCAACTGGACCTGTGTACAAGTCCAATCGATGGCTGGATTAGAGCCTAAGCCTTCATTAAGTGTTGGCTGGTCAGGTCTAGAGACAGAGCAGCTTCTGGTCCATGTGTAACATCGAAGGGACAGGTACCCCGGCCTCAACAGAGGTCTGGTTGGTTTCTGTGGCCCCATTCCTGTGGAAGATAGCACCAAGGGCTCCAGGCGACTGATGAGAGGTTCAAGCAAGCCAGGTTCCCTGTTCTGGGCACACCCCACCTCTCCAGTGTCACCCCCACCCCATGCCACCCCTGATTCTTCTAGAGAAGTAATCAGTGACTCTGATTTCCTGTGAGTGAAAGGACTTTACAAAGGTCAGAGGCCACTGCGAGTGGGAGGGCAGCAGACAGAGAGACATTCCCGGGAGATCACAGCTGGAGGTCAACATAGGGAGCTAACCAGTGATGCCTGGAGCGGAGAGCCAGAAGGAGAGACCGGATCATGCCCAATGTGGAAGCAAACCATAGGTCTCATCTCTGAGCACCCTAACACACCTGTGAGTTTTTGTTTCTTTTTTATTTGAACTTTTCCAGACAGGGTCTACGTAGCACAGGCCGACCTCGAACTGGTATTCCCTCCTGCCTCACCTTCCCCAGCATATGCCAACCCATCTGGCTCCTTCCAAGCCTGTTCACAGAGACACTCACTGCTTCTCCTCTGGTCTCCTAGCCCCTCTGGAGGCTCCCGAGCGCCACCACAGGAGTCGGGCCAGTAATGCTTAGTTCTGGTTCTTAGTCAACCCAGAGTGAGAACTTCTCCTAGTCCTGGCAACCTCAGATAAGTCACCTGGTGGGGCCAGCTTCCCCGACCCCAGAGTAAAGTTGGAAAGCGAGGACCTGTGTGTTAAGTGCCGTTCCAGGCCGTGAAATCCCGGGCGATTTCCCGCACCCGGGAGACCCGAAGGAGGCAGGGGGCGTGGCTCTGGACCTCTGGATTCCTGAGATCCAGACAGACATTTCCTAGGTTGCGACATCTGGACCTCCCCGAGGCTCCCATTGTCCTCGCGGTGGAGGGTTGGCCTATAGCGCCCGCCCCTGTCTGACTCTCATAACCCAGGGACGTTTCCAGGAGTGACCCACCACGCAAAACACCTTCCAATCCTGCCCTTGGGGCCCACCACCCCAGGTTCTGGGAGACGCCCCAGCGTGGGAGGGATTCCTAGGGCTGGCCACGAGACCTGGGCACCCGGGTCCGGAGGAAGACAGAGGGGTTGGCCGGCGCCACTGGGGCTCCGGAGAGGGCGCGGGGGCGGAGAGGGGGGAACAGGGGGCGTGGCTAGAGGCTCGCACCTCGTGGGCGGGGGGTGCGGCAAGGGCGGGACCTGAGCAGGGAGGGTGGGCGTGTTGAGGCGGGACTAGTGGTGGGGCGGGGCCCGGAGGCGCGCGCTGCTTGGGCTGGGAGGAGGGCCGGGGGCGCGGAGGGGGGAGCAGCAGGGGCGCGCGGCGCGCGAGTCTGGACTCAGAGCGCGCCGAGCTCGGGAGCCCGAAAAGGGAGACAGCCTCAAGGGGGCTGCGCCGGGACCGCCAAGAGCGCACGAGCCCTGCAGGCTGCAGGCCAGAGAAACGGGTGCCACCGCCGCCGCAGCCACCACCGGCCACCAAGGGCCGAACTCCTGCCCGGAGGGCTATGCGCCGCCGGTTCCCAGGATCCCGGCCGCGGTCCGGGCAGCGCTCCTCCGCCCGCGCGGCCGAAGCTGCGCGCCTGTAGGTACGGCCTGCTTGTCCTTAGCTCCCTGTCCCCGAGGTTCCTTACCCCACCCGGGTGCTCGGCTGTCCCTGAAGGCAGGCGAGCGGGCGTGTGTGTGTGTGTGTGTGTGTGTGTGTGTGTGTGTGTGTGTGTGTGTTGTGTGCTCACCGCCACCCCGGGGCCGCACGCGCCCGGGTCCGAGCGTGTCGTCTTTGTGTGCACCGGTGGGAGGGAGGAGGACGCGCGACAGAGGGGATGAGCCCCCGCTGGGATAGGATGGGGACCCAAAGCCCAGGCGAGGTGGAGAGTGATGGGAAGCTGGGGCGGGGGGTGGGGGGAAAGCAGCTACCTTCATAGCAGCTGAGCCCCGGTCCCCTCCTCAAACACTGGCCGGTTGGAAGGACGAGCGCAGCTGGTCCCCTACAGGAAGGGATCTGAGGCTGGGGGAGGGGACGCCCAGGTCTCTTCCCGGGTCTGGGAGGAGATGGATCAACCCCGAAGAAGGATGATGGCTATACGCTGGGGTCTGGGGGGGACCCTATCGGGACCACAGTTACCCCATGGGGAAGCCCTCCTTCTGGCCCAGGGCCCCTTTCCCACGGCCACCATTCGTGACCCGCCCACTCTGGAGCAGCCCTGGATTTGAAGGGAGGATCGCCTAGGGTGACAGGCCGGCGCCTTTAAGAAGGGGCGGGTTAGTGCCCTCCATTCAGCCCCTTCGGCCTAGGCCATTGATGAACCTGAGAGCTGCGCGCGTCGGATCCGCGCCACAGCCGAGGGGCCCAAGACAGGCTAGGACTGCGACCCGCCAGGGCTTTCCTACCCCTCCACTCTCACGTAGTTCCCGCTGTGGGGTTCTAAGAGTGAGAAGTCTGCAGACGAGAGCGTCGCGGTAGCCCCGAAAGAGGCTGTGAATATGAATAAGCCAGAGTCTTGTTCACCCGAGGTGATGGGGGGGGGGCTGTCAGGGCGTGTTGAACTTCATTTCTGCCCCTTTGTAAAAATTTTAAAGTGTGTGTGTGTGTGTGTGTGTGTGTGTGTGTGTGTGTGTGTGTGTGTGTACATCAGAGGACAACTTGCAAGAGTCAGTTCTTTCTCTATACATATAGGTTCTAGGGACCAAACTCAGTCCTCAGGCTTGGCAGCAAGTGCCATTACCCGCTGAGCCATCTTGTCAACCTGATCTCTGCCCCCTTGAGCTGAATTATCTTGTGTGCCAAACAAAATGGTATTTCTGCTGGGGGGGGGGGTCTGCTGGAATTGTCCCATGCAGGGAGCAGCCCTCCTACTTGGGTAGCAGCCAAGATAAGTGTTTTCCCCAGGAGGCTATGGTGTGTGTGTGTGTGGGGGGGGAATCAGAAGACCTTACATTGTCTCATCTTCAGTGTATCTCGTTTGGCTTTCAAGATCTTTAAAAAAAAAATCTTACAAAATCCCGTTAAGTTAGTGTGAGGTCTCATGGTTTTGTTTGTTTGTTGTTTGAGACAGTCTCACTATGCAGCCCTGGCTGGCCTGGAACTCTCTATGTAGACCAGGTTGGCCTTGAACTCACAAAGATCTACCTGTAATTTGTTGATTCTTAAATTATATTTATTATTGTTGTTTGTATGTGATGGGTGTGGGCACACGTGCCTCCGTACACATGTGAAGATCAGAGGACAACCCTGTGGACTTGGGTCTCTCCCACCTTTATGTGGGGTTTTTGAGGCAGGATTGGTTTGATGGGGACAGGGGCCCAGGGGTAGAGTTTCCTACCTGCTGCTTGCTTCTACCCCTCTCCCTCTTAGTCCCTGTAAGCAACCTACTCTCCTACCCTGGAAGGTGTGGATGTTGGTGGTGAGGACTGTGGATGCTTGATAATTGAACAGTTCTGGGGAGCAGAGAGTTAATGCACACACTCTTCTTCCCTCCCCCAATTGTGAAAACAAAAACAAAAATGACTCTCCAAGGTCCCTCTTACCTACTTACTAGGAGTCCCCAAGGGGGATTTGGAACACACACACACACACACACACACACACACACACACACACACACACACTTAGGACACCCCACCCCCCCAACACTGAAGGCAGAGACATCCAGCCAGTGGAGACTGGGCCTCCTGGGGCTAAGCCTTTGGTCTCAGCTGACCCATGCCAGGTTCTGAGCATTGTCACAAAGTAAATTTAGAGGAAGTGAAATGATTTGCCCAAAGTAACCCAACCCACAAGACAGAGACCTCCAAGCCACTTCTCTCTGGCACGAGTTTGGCTTTGCTTTTCTTTTTTGTTTTAAAATTTTTATTGCACATATTTGTGGGGGGAAGGGATTCCCACTGAGAGACAGAAGACAACTTTGGGAGTCAGTACTCTCCTTCCACCAATCGGGTCCTGGGAATAAGTGGGGTCACCAAGCTTGGCAGCAAGTGCTTTTACCTACCAAGTCATTTTGATAGCTCTTGGTTCTTTGTTTTGGTTTGTTTCGGTTTTTGTTTTGAGACAAGGTTTCTCTGTGTAACCCTGACTGCACTAGAACTCACTCTATAGGCTGGCCTTGAACTCAGGTCAGCCTGCTTCTGCCTTCTGAGTGTTGGGATGAAAGGTGTGAGCCACCACCACCTGGCGCCCTTGTTCTGTTTGGAGACAGAGTCTCATGCAAACCAGGATGGCCTCCATCTCACCATCTTACTTGCCAAAGCTGGCCTTGAACTCCTGATTCTCTTGTCTCCAGTTCCTAAATGCTGGAATCACAGGTGTGCATTGCCAGGCCCAAATCTGATTCTTATTTCTTGCACTGTCCCCTGCACCCTGGTAAAGTATGTGGGAGGAGTTTCAGGTGCTGTGAGCTTCCAGACTGCAGTCCCCATGGGATTTGGTTAGTCTGAGAGCCTGCCTCATTGTCTATCTTTGACTGTCCATGTGGGGTCACAAGGGGCTGCCATAGTCCCTGCTTCTAGTAAAGTCTCTTTTTATGACCATGTCTGTCCCCAGGGACAACATGTGTGCCCTCAACACGAACTCAAGCCCACACCTCTTTGGGCACAGTGAGCAGGGCATGGTATGTGGGAGGATTCTCTTTCCTTTCTCTGAGTGAAGTAGGTTGGGGCTGCATTCTGCAGATGCTTGTAACCCTTTGAGGATAGGGGACAAGTCCTCCGAAGTCATGGTCTGATGGAGGAAACGGGTCACAAACCACAGGTGTTATAATAGGCAAGGGTAGAGGTAGCCCAGGAGAAGAGGAGGCTCTCCCATTCCATTTAGACTGCAGGCTTACCAGCTGGTGGGGTGGGATGGTGCCAGGCTGGGTACCCAGTGTCAGAGGAGACCAGAGCAAAGCACAGGCAGCACCCAGAGTTCTGTTTTGCTCAAAACTGGGGTCACAGGAGAGAGGTCTCAAGAATCACTCAACTAGGGAGATGGCTCAGGTGTTAGAGTGCTTGACACAGGTTTGAGGAGCCGAGTCACATCCACCCCAGAACCCATGCTTGGTTATACATGCCTGCAATCCCAGATCTGGATAAGGGCAGACAGGATGGATGATCCCTAGGGCTTCAAGACCCTCTCTCAAAAAATGAGTTAGACTGAGGAAGACATCTGATGTCAACCTTTGACACACAGATGCACATGCACACACAGAGATGTACATGAGAGGACACACACACACACACACACATATACATGACACACACAGGAATAAACTGAATGGCAGGCGAGGGCACACCTTGCAAGTTTGGTGGGGGCTAGGTCAGGGCCCAATTGAAGCATGCAACCCCGGAAGGGGAAGAGGACTGCTGAGCCCGACCCAGAGCTGGAGAAGGACTACTTCTGCTCTGCAGCTGCCCCCACCCCTCAAAGTGAGGGCAGGGCCTGTGTGTCTGGAGCTAGTATTGGGGAGCTGTCCAGCACTGAGTGCTCCTGAGAAAACCTGGACTGGCCATTTTAGCCATCTGCCACCCCAGCTCCACGTGGTCCCAGTACCCACCTCTGACTCTTACTTCCTGCGGGTCCCCACTTCTGTGCCCTGGAAGGAATTCTGCTAGGAATGAGAACTACAGGATGGGACTGGCCTGGAACTTAGCTCATTTTGAACACTGGGTCACCACACACTGTGCCTGATTCAAATCCAGTTAGTGAGAGTCTGGGCCCCTCCCTTGCCAGAGCCCCATTTCTCTGTCTAGGATGGTGGGAGGGACCTTTGTTACATGGGAGATACTGCCGGAGAAAGGTGAGCCAGTCAGATAGGGGTTTCTAAAACCCACCTGGGCCAGTGCAAACCCTCCATTTTTAGGGACCTGAGTGGGGGACAAGCAAGTAGAAAACAGGGAAAGCAGGGGAAATGTCACTGTAGCCAGGTGCCAGAGAACTCAAGCAAAAGAGGGGACTTAGAAAAAAACACTTAGGATACAGAAGTGGGGAGGATTTTAATCTCTAAACAAGCTACGATTTCATTTGTATTTATTTTTAGTTTTTAACGACTACATTATTTATTTCCTGTCTGCATACATGTGCACCACCTTGCAGCTGTGGTAGTCAGAGGACAACTTGGAAGAGTTGGTTTTCCTCTTCTCCCATTTGGGTCCCAGACTCAAGTTGTCAGCAAGTAACTACCCACTGAGCCGCCTCACTGGCCCTCTTTATTTTTGAGACACTCTCACATAAACCACGCTGGCCTCTAATGTGTTATGTTGCCAAGGATGGCCTTGAACACATGATCCTCCTACTTCTGCCTCGGGGAATTACAGGCATGCACCATCACACATGGCTACAAACTGAGAAGTTAGCATGCTCAGGCCCTTAGTAGATGGGTGGGTGTAAGGGCGAAGAAGCGAGAGTCGGGATTCAGACCTAGTCCATTTGGCCTCTCCACTGTCCCAAATGGGTGGAGGAAAATGCTTTGGCTTAGTTATGAGGAGCATGGGAGTGTTCTAGACTATTCTAACAGATGCATTCCAAACATGCTTTTCCAGGCAGGCCATGGTCTAGGAAGAGATCTCTGGGTGCTGGGGAGCCTGGCATAGTAGAAAAGCCAAGACTCTTAGAGACCCCTACACCCATCTGTAAAATCACAGAACCAATGCTTTTTTTCTTTTCTTTTTTCTTTTTTCCCTTTTGAGGCAAAGGAGGGTCTCCTGTAGCGGAGTACAGCCTGGAACTCTTGATCTTTCTGCCTCTGCCTTCCATGAGCCACCATTGCCAGGTTTGTTTGATGCTGAGACAAAGCCCAGGGCTTCTCGAATGCTAGGCAAGAACTCTACCAACCGAGCTAGAATCCCAAACATTCTTCATTTTTGTTTTGAGACAAGGTGGCTGGAACTCAAGTAGCCCAGAGTGGTCTCCAACTTGTTATGTAGCCTACATTGGCCTTGAACTGACCCTTCTGTCCCCACCTTCTAAGTGCCTGGATGACAGCTGTTTGCCATCGTGCCAGTATAAGCAGTGCTGGGGATGAACCCAGAGCAAGCACTCACAGCAGGCAAGCACTTGGCAGCCGCCATAGACTCTTAATCAACCTATAGTCCCAGCAGGTTCGAGGATGTAGAGACCACAAGTCGAGCTGACCGCTACCCAATGCCAGCATCATGGGATGGGAAAGGATGGGGAGTACCAGCCACAGCCTCCCCCTAGCATGAGGGGCTGGTTCCGACCGAGCCTGCCATGTACATGTGGTCTCCACTGAGGTGAGAGTTAAGGTTGCCCTGAGAAGCAATACCCAGGCACTACCATTGCTGGTGAGAGCCACTCAGGGTTGGAAGAATGTGGGTGGGCTGCATGGAGAGAGATTCAATAACAGACACAGCTAGAACCACAGGAGGCTGCAATGAGCCTCTGCTGTCAATGGGAGGCTGAATGGTACCGGCCAAGCCAGGTCAGTACTGGGAAGGGAGGACATGAGCAATCATGGCTAGGATTAGTTAGCTTCCAGGAAAGTCCTGTACGCAGACTGTTCTTGTGTTGCCGTGGAAGCGGGAGGGGTAAGGTGGAGGGTGAGGGGAGCCCTCAGTTTCCCTATAATGAATGGCTCATTGAAGGAGAGCATTGTCTGGCCTAAAACAGATGACCCTTCATTCGGGCTATCCCTTCCTCTCATGTGCTTGGTGGTCCCTCACAAACTAAGCGATAGCAGAAAGGGGCATCTTGCCTAATGCTGCCTGCATCACACGCGGGCGCCCTGGGTAACAGGTAGATTGCACCCTGAGGGACTTCATACTCCTCACCTTTCCCCTCCTGGTGGTGTAGGGGGTGGCATCTGTATACTCCAGAGCGGGAGGGGTACTTAAGGGAGGATGTCGCCACAGCAAGGGTTTCCCAGAAACCTGAGCCTCCTGGGCAGGGGGCGGGGCCGCCGCATCTCCCCGCCCACCGAGCGCTGGATCGATTAGTTCTCTGCCCATTAGCGCGCAGCGGCGAGGCGGCCTCATCAATATTTTAAGGAATGACCAGGCCTTGGGGTCCGGAAATGCTCGCCGCTGGCGGGGGTTGAAGACGGGCTTTTTTTTTTTAAACCCCTCTTTCCGATTGCCAGCGCTATTTTTACTACCGGAAAGCTGTCCACCCTCTCTACTGCCCCTGTCTGCGCGGTGATTCGGTCTGGGTGTCTGGCCTTGAGGTTAATCAAGGCGGTGGTTTTGCAAGGAAGGCCTTGAGCAGAGGGGACTCGGTCAAGCTACCTCTACCCTGCCCTGCCCTCCTCATCCTTCTGAAACCCCATCCCACTTAAGAACAACAAAGCCAAAACCCAGGCGCTCAGGCAGTAGCTGAGTCGGTGGGGTATCCGCCTGGCCTTCCATGAAGGTCTGGATGCCCCCTCCCCCCAGCCCGGGCTGCCAATAAACTAGGTGTGATGGTGCATACCTGTAATACCAAGCCTGAAGATGAAGAGATCAAGGTCATTCTTAGCAATATAGTTCGTTCGAGGCCAGCTTCAGCTACATAAGAGACTATTTCAAAAACAATAAACAGCATTTTTCCAGGCTGAGGAGCTAGTTAGGGCAGCTAAGGCCAGACAGGCCCCATTGTAGTGAAGTGTGGAGGATGGAGGACCTACCCAGTGCCTGGGGATCTACCACCTCTCTCAGTCCTTGCCTAAAAGGCTTTATCTGTATCTCTACCCAGAGGCCTCAGGGTGCTTGTAAAAATAAAGGGCACCCTTTACCTGTCCCTAGTCCTAGTAGGGCGTTGCAGCTGGTCCCCAGTCTCCAGGCACCAAAATTGGGCCCCTGCTCCATCCTCTTTTATATTGACGAGAGACTGGGGCTCCAGGGACTAGAGTGTTGGGTCAGGATAGAGCATGTCCTCCCAGGGCTGACTCACTCGCTTCTTCTAGCACCTGGGGGCTGCATGCGGACAGTAGTGGCATAACCACAGACACCAGAGGTCAAGGGCCACAAGGACATGTGAATTCCTGTCTAGTACAGAGAGAACTTCCAGGAAAAGAGAGGGTTGGAGGCTGGGGAGATGGCTCAGCGGTTAAGAGCACTTGCTTTGAAAGCATGAGAACCTGAGTGCCAGCCCCCAGCAGCTAGACATCGCCAATGCCCTGGGACTCCGCTGCAATGAGTTGTGCAGATGTGAGGATTAACGGGGTCTCCCTGGCTGCGAGCCTAGGTCCAGGTTCAGTGTGAGAACCCTGTCTCAATGAAATAAGGTGAAGAGTGATAAAGTAGGATATGGACATCCTTTGTCTTGCACATGTGTGTGCGTACGCGCGCGCGCGCGCGCACACACACACACACACATGAGAGAGAGAGAGAGAGAGAGAGAGAGAGAGAGAGAGATATTGAGGGGTGGACAGTAAGATGACTCAGTGGGTAAAGGTGCTTGCCGCCAAGCTTGACAACAAAAGTTCAATCCCCAGGACCCACATAGTGGAAGGAGAGGACCATGTCCCATAAACTATCCTCCTACTTCCACACATGTCCTGTGGCATGTGTATGTGCACACACACACACACACACACACACACACACACACAAATGTGAAATTAAGAGGGAAGGCTCTATACACCTGAAGACTAAGAAGGAAGGCAATCCAGACAGAGACAGGAGGAAAAAGGGATGAAGGCTATGGCTTCAGGTCGTAAACCTAAGCTGGCCCAGACTGTCAGGACAGGATGGCACAGTCCACCCTGCTTCTAGTACGTCTGGGGTCTGCTCTCTAACACTACTTTCCCACTATCTGAACCCACAATCATCTGCACAGTAAATGATTGTCACTCACTGGCGGGTCTCTGTAGTGATTGGAAACACCTCCAGGCTCTATCCAGAGGTGACAGAGCCAAGCCAAGCCCTGACTATGAAGCCCACTTCCTGGGCTGTCTGTCCTTCCAGGGAGAGGTAAGCCTTTCCTCAAGTGATTCAGAATTCAGGAAGGTCAGCCAAGGTCAAGGACTTCATTTCCTCCCCAGATCTGGCCCCAGGGGCTGTTGGGAACAGCACTTCCTTGGCTGGGCCTTTTGGTCTGTGGTGTATAGCTTCCCTTCTGTCTTTCCTGCCTTCGAGTCCTGGGCTCCCTATCTGTAAGGAGGTGTAGGGTGCTTGTTGACCTCTCTTGATTACTTTTGTTTCTGTGTTTCCATTTTGAGATAAAAATCTTGCTAAATATCCCAAACTGGCCTGGAATTGTCTAACCTCGGATCCTCCTGTCCCAGCTTCCCAATGCTAGGATCATAGGTGCATGCCACCACACCCTCTGCCCCAGTTTTGTATAGCCTGGGGCACAGGCAGTGGTACTGATTCCTGGGCCCATACACTGCGGGTGTGCCAGGCGGGATGGGGAAGGGAGGTCAGGAAAGGGATAACCAGCTTCCTGCTTAGAACACAGCATACCTGCCCAAAGCTTGGCAGAGTCCAGCTTCCACCTGGCTTAGGTGGGACCCTAATGGTCCACCTGTTCCCTGAGACTCTACTCCTCCCTTCAACCCTGAAGACCGCCTGGTGGCGGCAGTGCGCCTTTAATCCCAGCATTTGGGAGGCAGAGGCAGGCCGATCTCTGTGAATTCAAGGCCAGCATGGTCTACAGAGTGAGTTCCTGGACAGCCAGGGCTACACAGAGAGAGACCCTATCTTCAGGGGGGGAAGGCCTGAAAGACCAATCCTGGGGGTCACCTCCTGGCAGCCTCCACACAGGCCCACACCTAGTCTTCCATCTATGTTCACCCATGCCATCGTGTACAGAGCAGGAAATAGCTTGCTGGGTAAGTGCATGGACCTGGGGAAGGTCTCATGGGGTTAGCAGCAGCTCCATCCTTCTTGGCTGCTGTGGTGGTGGTGACCTAGTGGGTACAGCTGGTCCCTGCCCCCAAGGAATGCCAGCTGGGGAGATAGACTTAAAAGCATGCACAGAACTCAGTGCAAGCGATAGCTTGCTAGTACACTCAAGAGGGGACCGTGGGCACTCAGATGAAACACTTGTGCCAGCCTGGACAGAGGAGGTCAAGGAAGGCTTCCTGGAAGAAGACGACTTATTATGGAAGGGTGAATAGGGATTGCCAAGCAAGATAAGTAAGGGGCTGGCCTGAGTTATGCCCATGAGGACCCCAGCACCCATCTCTCTCCACCTCTATGGACTTTGCACACCACCCTCTGATTTCCTGATGGCAGCCATTCCTCGTTCTGAGGTGCTATCTATAGGTGTGAAGCCTGACCCAGGCACTCTCCCCTGGGTAGACCCCGTACTTGATGACTGCTGCTGTACCTAAGGCTGCCCTAAGGAGGAAAGGGATTCCCTTGTGCTCTCTGGCCCCGAGGTCCCAAGGATGCTGTTGAAAAGTCGAACAGCTATTTTTACCTAGTGTTTAATTATAGGGCTTAGACAACAATAGAGATCTGAGATGGGGTTCCCAAGGGCTGGGTGGGGAGGGGCAGGCCCAGAGCCATGGGGATCCTGGGAGGACAGGTAAGAGTGTGAGCCTCTACATCAGTGCCTCAGAAGGATGGGTGCTGCCCCTCAACAATCCACACTAAACTGACCTCTCCAACGGGGGTTGCCAGGGGAAGCCTGAGTTTCCCTACTTAATCTCCTTGGGTTTTGGCTTGGTTTTGTTTTGTTTTCCCACTAACTTAAGGTCAAAGTTACCAAAGGAAAATGGATGGAATGGCTGGGTGTGTGGCTCAGTGGCAGAGGACCTGCCTAGAATCCCCCAGTGAGGGGCTGGGAGTGTGGCTCAGTGGTAGAGCCATTGAATAATATGCAGGAAGGAGGAACTGGGTACAATCTAAGAAAGAAAATGGACGAGGGAGGCAGAACATGGCTGGGTTTGTGTTCCCAGGAAGGTTTACCACAACAGGGGACAGGAAGCAAGTCCCCTAGATGACTACCTGACATGCACTCTGCAGTTTACCCATCCTAAGTGGTAAAAGATGTAGTTGCCTAGCAACAAAGTGGAAGAAGCTGGAATGAAGAGACAGCTGGGATTTCTAGATTGGTCCAGTGGGGATGGGAGCTCCGAAAGGCACAACAGGCAGACTACCATGGGGGGGGCGCTCCTAAGGAGGTTGGCCCTTTAATGCCAATAATAAAAAGGGTCACCTTTGGGCCATATAGGAAGATGACCCCCAAAGTCCTAGGACCAGAAAGCTGAGCAAAGACCCGGAAACTGAGTGTCAGCTGCTGTCATTATAACAGATAGATACCCAGGAGCATTGTAGGGAGGGAAGGCTTACTCTGTCCCACAGCTTCAGAGGTTGAAGGCTCCTTAGTGCCTCAACTCAGGCAGAACATGGTGGGAGGAAGGGATGGAACAGCTCAGGTCATGACG
The DNA here is from genome assembly GCF_943737965.1 of Phodopus roborovskii. Classification (NCBI taxonomy): domain Eukaryota; kingdom Metazoa; phylum Chordata; class Mammalia; order Rodentia; family Cricetidae; genus Phodopus; species Phodopus roborovskii. The sequence goes on along the minus strand of NW_026126598.1, from coordinate 10,967,627 downwards.
ACTAAAATGAAGGGAGATAGAGTAGATAAGGCAGAGCCCACGGGGGCTGCAGAGATGGCTCAGAGGTTAAGAACACTTGTTGCAGCCAGGCGTTGGTGGTGCACGCCTTTAACCCCAGCACTCAGGAGGCAGAGGCAGGCGGATCTATGTGAGTTCGAGACCAGCCTGGTCTACAAGAGCTAGTTCCAGGACAGGCTCCAAAAGCCACAGAGAAACCCTGTCTCAAAAAAACAAACAAACAAAAAAAATGAAAACACTTGTTGTCTAAGGACTCGGGGACTTGGAAAGGTTATTGAAGATCCTCAGGTCACCCAAAACTCACAGGACACCATTTGAAAGTGTCTGTTCCCTCAGCCTCCTTGACCAGCTCCAGAATAAATGACCCTGGGGATCCCCAAGAATGCTATGAGACACCCCCTACCCCTAGAACCCTTCTCCTACTTCACCATCGATCATGTGCACCTCTAGCTTCAGTGGGTGGGAGCAACTCAAATAGAGTTGTTGCTATGATGCTGTAGATGCCCAGGGAGGGCTGTGGTTGGGCCAAGGGGATCAGAAACTCAAGGTCATCCTCTGCTACACAGGGAGTCTGAGGATAGCCTGTGCTACATGAGATGGAAGAAGAGAGGGAGGGAGGGAGGGAGGGAGGGAGGGAGGGAGGGAGGGAGGAAGGAAGGAACAAAAAAGAAATACCTACTTTATCCCCCTCAGCCTGAGGCTGCCATGGGACCAAAGCCATGAATGGTGCCACCCCAGGCTCGGCCGCCGCCCCCGCCCCAGTCCCTGACTGGCGGCAGTTCTGCGAGCTGCATGCACAGGTGGCTGCTGTGGACTTCGCTCACAAGTTCTGCCGCTTCCTTCGTGACAACCCGACCTACGACACGCCTGACGCAGGGACCTCATTCTCCCGCCACTTTGCAGCCAATTTCTTGGCAGTCTTCAGTGAGGAGGTGCGCTGTGTGCTGGGGACAGCAGCGGACACCATGGAGCCCGAGCCTGTCGCAACCTCGGTGACATCAGCACTCAAGTCTGCAGCCTATGGCCACTCCCGAAGCTCCGAGGACGTGTCTGCCCACGCGGCCACCAAGGCCCGTGTCCGCAAGGGCTTCTCACTACGTAACATGAGCCTGTGCGTGGTGGATGGAGTACGTGACCTGTGGCACCGGCGCTCGTCCCCAGAGCCTGATGCTGGAGCCACCCCCAAGACCGCCGAGCCTGCATCCGAGCCTCGAGACAAGTGGACGCGGCGCCTGAGGCTGGCACGGACCCTGGCGGCCAAGGTGGAGTTAGTGGACATCCAGCGCGAGGGCGCACTGCGCTTCATGGTGGCAGATGATGCGGCTTCGGGCCCTGGGGGCACTGCACAGTGGCAGAAGTGTCGCCTGCTTCTGAGAAGGGCTGTGGCCGGGGAGCGCTTCCGCCTGGAGTTCTTCGTGCCGCCCAAGGTTCGTATTTTGGTGCATGTTGCCATCACTCATGGGGACCCAGTCACCTACACAGCCTAAGGGAACTGCAGACCGGTAACAGGTGGGTGGGTGCCTGGGACTCGTTTGGGGATTGTGTGACCTGGTCTGATAGACACGGGTTTTGTACAAGGGGCACATCCCAGGGACAAAATGTAGCATATAAAAGCAGGGAGTAAGAAGGTACATTCAGACCTGTTTCTGAGAGGCCTGAGTCCTGGTCCATGGCAATCATATATCTGCTGCCCCTGCCAGGCTCCAGCTGAGCCCTACCGGGTGGCGACTTCCTTCCCATCAGGAGGAAGAGAGGGTCTTTGCCTGCCACTGTCGTTTTCATACCACTTTGAGTCCACTGGCCCCATTGGCCACCAAAGCCCTTCCGTGGTAGGGGACAGCGAAGTTTGGGGTCTGCTTGGGGGAACAAATGTAACTTGCTTGGAAAGTAGAGGTGCGGGGGTGTAGCTCAGCAGGTGGAGTGCTTGCCTAGCACTCATGAGGCCCAGAGTTCCAGCCCCAGCACCGCACCCCATAATCCCTGAGTGGTAGTGCACTTGGAAACAGAAGGATCAGAAGCTCAGGGTTATCCTTGGCTACATAGCAAGTTGGGAGCTAGCCTGGGCTGCATGCGACTACCTGGAAAGAAGGGAACAAAGTTGATACTTAGAGGAGGGGTATGGGCTGCCTGCAGCCATGCGTGAGTGGCAGAAGTGGGCTGGCTATGCATTACCACTCAGATGGTCACCAGCATGAAGGGAAGAGATGGAGTTCCCTGAATATTGTCATGGCAACTGGTAACACCCCAAGACCTGACCGTCCTGGGGCTCACTCTCCCCAGTACCTCTCCTGGACACTCTGAGTCAATGTACTGGAGGCTCGCCACCGCCCCCCCCCCAACCTCCCCTCAAGGTGCTGGAGGAAGAGCTGCCCAAAGCAAGATGCTGTGGGTACTCCCAGAACACACTGGTGAGGAGTATCACCCCAACTCCCAGTTCCCCCAGATTTCCCAAGGGAGTTTTACCCATACCCTACCTTCAGCCCCTGAGAAAACTGCCACTAAACTCGAATCTACAGACAGAGAGACCAAAGCCTGGTGATGGGGTGGCTTGCCCAGGGTCACCCAAAGGGCAGGGGCAGAGGCCCAAGGTTTCACTGTCCTGCTGTGAGTGGCAGCTCCAGCTGCTGGTCTCTAAATAGCTGTCCCCGTTGCCCTGGGGGAGAGGACACGGCAGCTGCTGCCCTCCCAACTTTCCACTGATCCCTGCAGAGCCCTCTGCTTTTACTGCTGGCAGGAGGGAGGGTTCCTGAGGGATCACTGAGCCCTGCCTTCCTCAACTCATTGAGGACAACAGGTTCCTTGCCCCTGATCTTGCTTCAGGCTCTCAGAATATCAGAGCATAGTAAATACCTGGGAGTGATCCATGAATGTGAGGATCATTCTAGAGTGTATTAGTCCATCATCTGTCTATAACAAAATACCAGAGGCTAGATAGTATATGATAGGGAGGGAGGGAGGGAGGGAAAGAGGGAGAGAGGAAGAGGACATGGTAACTGCCTATAATCCAAGCATTGGGGAGGTAGAGGCAGGAGGATCAGGCAATGTCATCCTTGGCTACATAGCAAGTTCAAGGCCTGTCTGAGCTCCGTGATACCACATCTCAAAAAGGGAAGAGAGAGGAGAGACAAATCGTTTAGCTGGGTTTTAGAAACTGCATGTCCAAGGTCAGGAAGCCCCATCCTTCACAGCCTCTCACAGTAGGGCAGACAGGAGAAGAAGGAAATAGCTATGTGTAGAAAAGGTCAAGTGTAGAGTGACCTCACCTTATAACAACCCATGCTGGTTAGATAACTAGCCAGATTCTTTGAGAACGTCATTAATCTCCTCCCAACTTAGCAGCTCCAATGACCAGGTAAAGCAGGTAATAGCTCAGTGGTAGAGCACCTTCTTAGAATCCCCCAATGAGAGACTGAAGGTGTGGTAGAGCACCTGCCTAGAATCCCCCAGTGAGGGGCATTGATATAACTCAGTATTAGAGTCCTTGACTAGTAAGCATGAGATCCTAGATTCTACCCCAGCACTGGAGGCAAGGGGCAACTACAACTACATCGAGACAGATGGCCTCAGATGTCGAGCCGAGAGAAGGGACACAGGAACACAGTACCTCCAGCCAGTGGGAGCCCAACTGAAGGCACCATTATAAACCTTCCTGTGCTCTCTGCCTCGGGTGGCAACCCCAGCCATCGGCTGGTGTGAAGATGTGATAAGCTAAGCCTATCAGTCACTGTTGTAAGCTCAGCCCAGGCCTGCTGGACAGTGTCCAGAGTGGCCAAGAATTCCCATCCACCAGATATGAGGCCTTTCCTTTTCCTCTTCAGAAAGTCCCTGTCCCAGAGCCCAAGCCCTGCCGGTAATGTCAGCCTCAGGACAGTCCAGAGAGATCCAAGGCACTGCCAGGAGCTGTGGAGCAGAGCATAAAGGAAGGGGCCTGCACAGCGCGACCCTCCTAAGGGGCCCTGCTAACTGCCCTGGTTTAACCCTGTGATGGCAGCATTGGGGTGCTAGTTCCCTTCTCCCCTTGCCTGGAGACAGGACACACCCAGCTCCAGGGCCCCATTCTGAGGTGAGATCTGTGCTCCAGAACTCTCATCCAAATCAGGAAGCCACCTCATTCTGGGAACCATGCTCACCCCACCCCAGCCCCTCACTGGGGGATTCTAGGCAGGTGCTCTACCACTGAGTCACACCCCAGCCCCTCACGGGGGATTCTAGGCAGGTGCTCTACCACTGAGTCACACCCCAGCCCCTCAATGGAGGATTGTACAATCCCAGAACTCAGGAAACTCAGGAAGGATTGCTCAAGGATTGCTCAAGCTCAAGCCAACCTGGGCTCCATAGTGGGTTAGCTGGTGCTATAGATTGAGATCCTATTTCCAAAAGCCAAGGGCTTGGGGTGTGGCTCAGTGGCAAAGCACCTGCCTAGAATCCCCCGGTGAGGGGCTCTGTAGTAGAAAGCTTGCCCTGGGCAAAATTCCCAGTACCACAATGAAAAAGAAAGAGGAAGGAAAGAAAGGGACTGAAGGAGGGTGAGAAGCGAGGGGAACGGCATATGAAGTAGGTGCACGAGTGGAGGGTGAGCCAGGGCGCACCCACAGCTCACAGGGCTGGGGTTCTGGGACTGGGGACTCAGCAGTACCAACCAGTCTCTAGCTTGCTGTGACCATGGAGTAGAATTCTTGCTGCCCTCTCAATGTCCCCATCTCTAAAGTGGGTAGGAGGTGCGGAGCGCGTCTCCTAAGGCCTCCAAGGGGTTCCTCCCACTGTTCCTTCCTCTGACCTCCCAGGCTTCCAGACCCAAGGTCAGCATCCCCCTATCGGCCATCATTGAGGTGCGAACCACCATGCCTCTGGAAATGCCTGAGAAGGACAACACGTTTGTGCTCAAGGTAAGATCTCACTGCAGCCCCCAGGTCTGCGGCTGCCTGGGACCACAGCCCTCGTGGGTTACACAGCTTGAACTCATTACAGGGGTGCAAGTTAGACCATCAAAGGGAGCGATATGGAGGGGATCCCCGTGATAGGATCCCACAACAGGTGTCCATCACCTAGGTAGAGCTTGAATCTGGTTTGCATTCTAGAGTCATGCATCCTGACATGGTTGACCACCAGGGTTTCCTTCCTTTTCTTGCTTTTTAAATACATTTATTACTATTATTATTATTATTATTAGTTTTTCGAGACAGGGTTTCTCTGTGTAGCCCTGGCTGTCCTGAAACTAGCCCTGTAGACTAGGCTGGTCTTGAACTTCCTCCTCCTTGAACTCCTTGAACTGCCTTCTGAGTGCTGGGGTTAAAGGAGCACACCACCACCGTTACCCGGCTACATTTGCCTGGTGTGTGCCTGCATGTGCATGCCGTGACATGGTCATGAAGGTCAGAGGATAACTTTTAGGAGTCAACTGAGAGAGCTCTCTCCTGCTACCAATGGGTTCCTCCCCTGGGCATCAAACCCAGCTTGTGAAGCATCTCTATCCACTGAACCATCTCACCAGCCCAGCCCTGTTCCCCATTTCTTCCTGGGTCCAGGAAAGGTCATTAAAGTTCCCTTCCCCTCCTCTCCCATTGGAGCAGGACACACCCACCTCACAGCTACTGGTGACCAGCTTGTTGAAGTTATGCAAATGTACACAGGCACAGGGAACTGGAGTGTGGAAACCAGCCCTGGTCCCTACAAAGGCACAAAGACATGGAGGGTGGGTGAGAGGCACCCCAGTGGGTCTGGAAACCGCCTGTCCTTCTCCAGGCCCACAGCACTGGGATGGCCTGCGAGGGCTGCTGAGGACATGGGTCCAGGCTGCTAGGCTGTGGTCAGGGCTTCCTGGAAGGAACTAGACTATGAAGCGGAGTCCCTCCAGGAGGCCGGTTCCTCCTGCTTGAAGCTTTGCATAGCCCCCACCCTCTTTGGCAAGCTCTTATTGAGCGTGTGTTTATACAAACCACAGATTCTTTTATTCATTGGGTAAATGTGTGCCAACTCTATGTCCTGAGTTGTTCCCTCAAGACTGGTAGCTGGGGACACAGCCGCTGTCCATCTGGTATTCTCAAATGCTGGGTGGCCCTCAGGCACCCCTGAGGCAGAAGGACTCCCCTGTCAGCCCCACTGTGAGCCCGATTCCCCATTGGAAAAGGAAGTATGGCAAGGCCCTCTTAGCCCAATGCTACGCTGTGACAGAATGCACAGGACAGGGAACCAAGAACAGGTGGCCCTGTGTCCGAGTCTCAGCTGCCGCTGGCTGCTGGCTGCTGGCTGCTGGCGGACTTTTGAGCAAGTTGCTCCCTCTCTGAACTCAGGCTTCTTGTCTATAAAATAAGCGTTTTTCATAGCCTCCTTCCCAGGGTTCTCAGGAACTCAGTGGACAAGGCACAGAGAGCGCCGGCCACCACATGGCCACAGCAGTAGAACTGCAGCTGCCAGGCCTGGGGCCCTGCACTCTGCCGGGCCAGCTGGCTTCCCCACTCCTCTTGAACCCCATCTGGAATGCCAGGGTGTGGGTTGAGCATGCTGGGTCTTCTGTACCACACCCAGGGCCTCCAGAGCCTGGCATCTCCTCCCGTGTGGACTTCAGGCTGCAGCCCTGCCCCCAACTTGGGTGGTCCCCCGATGTCCTCCCTTCTGTTCATACCCATGGGACCAAACACGGGCGAGTGAAGTCATATGAACCCTTCCACTCATTGGTCCTGGGGTGCTCCACCCTCTACCCTGCAGTGGAGGAGGCTTTACCAGGGCCACTCTCATCCAGGTGGAGAACGGAGCAGAGTACATTCTGGAGACGATAGACTCACTGCAAAAGCATTCGTGGGTGGCTGACATCCAGGGCTGTGTGGATCCTGGGTGAGTATTCTGGCCCCAAGGGTGGGGGGTGAACAGGTAGAAGTGTGTCTTATCCCCTTTCCCAGTAACCCAGCTACCAGACAGCAAATACTAACCTAGAGCCAGCATCAGTTATTCCCAAGATGGGCAGGAGGATCAGGAGCCTAGGGGTCATCCTCTGCTACACAGCTAGCTTAAGGCTAGCCTGGGCTACATGAGCCCCTATCACCAAAAAAAAAAAAAAAAGCAAACAAAAACCCCAAATAACAGCAAAATGGCTAGGCCAGAGCCAGACAGATGGAGGATATCAAGGCCTCTATGGTATCTAACCCAGGCTTTGTGCATGCTATGCACATGTACCACACATGTGCTCTACCATGCCTCTCATGACAAATAGAATTTGGGGGCTGGAGAGATGGCCCAATAGTACTGCTCTTCCAGGGGATGAATTCGGTCCCCAGCCCCCATGTCAGGCAGTTCATAATTGCCTGTAACTCCAGTTCCAGGGGATCAGAGACCTCTGGGCTCTTCCAACACCTACACCCACACACAAATATCCACCCATGCACAGACACCCGTACATGACATTTTTATAGAAAAGAGTTGGATTTTGATGAGGAAGCTGGTAGACTGAGGTCACTATGGAGTCGAAGTTAATGAAAGTTAATGACGTGGTTGGCACATCTGGTCAGTTATGTACAGAAAGAGGATGACTCCACTGTCCAGAAGAGACTCCTGCTGGGGCGGGGTGGGGTTGTCACCCAGCTGAGTACTTGGCAGCCGTTTCTCTGGCTAATAGGATGAGGTGGTGCCAGGGGAGGGGCTGCTTTCTAATTAACAGATTCATTTAAATAAGGCTCAATTAGAGTCCTGAGTGCCTCACAGATCTCATCCCCAAGGTGCATGCCCATCTAATGGCCATCTGCTCCAAAGACACTGCCTGGGGTCAGACCGTTTTTAGAGCTGGGATGGCCTCAAGGGGCTGCCCAGGCTCCACCGATCACCACACTGTTCCCCACTGGAGAGTGTCCATGGGATCCCAGGAATGAGCCCCAACCTCAGGGAGCACTATGTTCACGGTGGCCTCCATGGTGGGACACTCACACAGTGGCCACAGAGGGTGAGGGAGTGGAAAGGACTCGAAGCTCTGTAAACAGTCCTGGGTCCCCACCCAGGCCCCATGGCGAGATGTGTGTGTCTTCTCCACTCCACAGGGACACTGAGGAAGACACGGGGCTGTCCTGTGCTCGGGGAGGCTGTTTGGCCAGCCGTGTGACTTCCTGCAGCTGTGAGTTCCTAACAGAAGGTAGGTGGGGGGAGCCGGCTGGAATGGGGGGACAGTGTTGGAGGGCAGATAAGAGATGAGCTTTTCCCCCGTGTTTCCTCTGCAGCAGACACGCCCCGGCCCCCAGAGACAACAAACGCAGTGGGTGCCGTGGTGACAGCCCCACACAGCAGAGCTCGTGACACCGTGGGAGAGTCCCTGGCCCATGTCCCCCTGGAGACTTTCCTTCAAACACTGGAGTCTTCGGGGGGTGCTGTCAGTGACAGCAATAACACAGGTACCACTGGGGTCCCCACGCCTTCTACAGGGACCCATGTGGACCCTCAGAAGTGGGGACACTTCAGCCAATTGTGTCTACAGCGGTTCTGTATGGACACCTGGCCTTTCCCACTGTGCCTGGGTTTTATAGTCTCACACTATAGGGACAGGGTGGTGGCACAAGCCTGTAACCCAGCACTTGGGTTATAGAGGCTGGAGCAAAATAAATGTCTGGAGAGGTGGTTCACTGGTTAACAGCGATCGCTGCTCTTCCAGAGAGCCATGTAGTGGAATATTACTTTAACTATGTAAAGGTGTGTTACATTGGTTTATGCTGCATTTGTTTAACTATGTAAAGATGCTTTGCTGTTCTGATTGGTCTAATAAAAAGCTGAAAGGCCAATAGCTGGGCAGGAGAGAGATTCGCAGAGAGAATAAGTAGAAGAGAAAAAGGGAGAAAGCGAAGGAGACAGCAGGCAGCTGCCAGACAGACAGACACAGAGTAAGACATAGAGAATGAAAGAAAGGTAAAAGGCCTGTGGCAAAGCGTAAATGAAGAGAAATAGATTAATATAAATTATAAGAGCTGGCCGGGCAGTGGTGGCATGCACCTTTAATCCCAGCACTCAGGAGGCAGAGGAGGTAGATCTCTGTGAGTTTGAGGCCAGCCTGGTCTACAGAGCAAGTTTCAGGACAGCCAAAGCTGCACAGAGAAACCCTGTCTCAAAAAAAAAAAAAAAAAAAAAAAAAAAAAAAAAAAATAGCAAGAAACAAAACTAAGCTAAAGCCAAGCATTCGAAACTAATAATAAGTCTCCATGTGACTATTTGGGAGCTGGTTGGTGGCCCAAGGCAAAGCCTGCTACATACCAGAGTTTGGCTCTCAGCACCCATGTAGGGCAGCTGGCACCTGCCTGTGACTACAGCTCCGGGGGATCTGATGGCCTCTTCTGGCCTCTCCCAGCACCCACAGGCACACGTGCACACACAGACACCTACATACATACATACATAAACAGAAGGACATAATAAAGCCAGGTGGGCCGGAGGCTGGCACATCAGTGAGTGCTCCCGCCTCCCTGTGCCTCAGTTTACCTCAAGGCTGACTAGACATGCTCAGTCGGCTCTCTGCCTAGGTCTGATATTCAAATGGCAGTTTACCCAAACAAACACGATAGGGCTCCCCCCTCTCTCGTTGGCTTATTTTCTCCCTTTTGTCCTGCGTGCTATTACAACCAACCCAGGGGATGAAGGAGCTGAGCTAGACACTGATGCCGAGGCTGAACTAGAACTATCCGACTACCCCTGGTTCCATGGGACATTGTCCCGAGTGAAGGCTGCTCAGCTGGTGCTGGCCGGTGGGCCCCGGAGCCACGGCCTCTTTGTGATCCGCCAAAGTGAGACTCGACCTGGGGAGTGTGTGCTGACCTTCAACTTCCAGGGCAAGGCCAAGGCAAGTGTATGTGCGCTGTGGGTGACGGGAGCAGCCTGTGCTGGGGGAGATGGACTGAGGTGGCCCAGGTCCTAAGACTCATCACCGGCTGATGACCAAGCCCACTCCAAAAGCCAGTCTCTCTGAGAAGTTAGCTTTGCAACCAGATGTACATGCCAGCACTTCAGAAGCTAAGGCAGGAGGATTGTGGGGAGTGAGAAGCCAGCTTGATAACAAATCCCTGACTCAAAAATCTGCCGTGAGCACCCTCTACCTACACTTGCTATCTATCTGTGCTCTAAGGCATCCTTTTCTCCTATCCTTATACCTACAACCTGTATAACACATCTGTAATGAAGTCTACAACAACAAATCCCCACATCAGGACTTGGTGGTGCACATCTGAGATCCCAGCACCCAGGTGGTAGAGGCAGGGGGATCAGGAGTTTAAGGTCATCCTTGGCTACACATTGAATTCAAGGCCAGCATGTGCCCGTGAGACTCTCTCAATAAATAAGTGAATAAAGAAAGAAGTAAAGGGCCAGCAAGAAGCCTCACCAGTAAAGGCACTTGCAGCCAAGTCTCCCTGCCTGGGTTTGATCCCCGGAACCCACACGGTGGGAGAAGAGAACTGACTGAACTGACTGCTAAGTTGTCCTCTGACCTCCAAAATGCAGCGTGCCGTTTGCACGCACGTCCATACAAACAGGTGAAAGGTGGACAGATGATAGATGTATTTCCAAAAATCAGTAAAGATGGCAAAGAGGACAAAAGTCAGGCAGTTTGGGGCATGGCGGTGAGGTGGGAGAGGGCAGGAGTCACTGTGCCCTCATACCATGTTTCCAGAATATTTAGACCCAGCCTCAGATCCTTCCAGGGTGTCATTTCCCAGCAGCCCCACAGCATCCCAAGTTTCCTGCCCCTGGCCTGCAGCTGAAGATCATGGCCACCTCACTTCTGACTGAACCTCCAGCAGCCTTCAGGCCTACGCCTGGTTGTGCTGGCCAGCTGTGTATGTTGGAAGAGGCTGTCTCCCTAGGGACACTACCTTGTCAATTCCTCTGACAACCAGGCACTTCATGTCATTCCTGGTGGCTGGTAATTGACATCTTGGCCAGCACTATTAACCCTAGAGGACTTGATCTCATACATACATCCCAAGCTCCGACAGGATGGTGCCCTGTCCATCAGGGCCCACGGAGGGGTAAGCAGGGCAGGCATGAGGTAACCTTTAACCTGGACACTTTTCTAGCCGGTCTGCTAGCCTCAGGCCCACTGATAAAGACTAAGGGTCTATGACTCTTTACACTGAGCCTCCTGCCTCAGGTAAACTCAGGAGACCCGGAGAAGACCAGTCATTGCTAAGCGTTACCTGCCATCATTCCATACCGCTGGGTCACCTGAGATCCTGTCTCAGAGACAAAACAAATATTCAAAACGACAGATTGATTCCAGTGTGAGGACAGATGTCTGTGGCCCTTAGCCCCAGCCTAGTTCTGTTATTATGTCCATTTCCCATACCTACCACAGGAGTGATCTACCCCCAGATAGACTCAGGGTGAGGACCCCCAGCACGGCACAGTACCATACGGTCTCAATGGGACTGATGTGTTGTCCTCGAACAACTTGCAAAGCAGGTAGCCGACCTGGTACCCCGCCACTGACCATCCCCATCTGTGCCCACAGCACCTTCGCCTGTCTCTGAATGGTCATGGCCAGTGCCATGTCCAGCATTTGTGGTTCCGGTCTGTGTTTGACATGCTTCGACACTTCCACACCCACCCCATACCCCTGGAGTCAGGGGGATCTGCTGATATCACCCTAAGAAGCTATGTGCGTGCCCAAGGCCCGCCTCCTGGTAAGATGCCACCATCTGGAGTTTGGTATATGACTTATACATAGAAGGTTTGCCTAGTATGCTCGAGGCCTGGGTTTGATCCCCAGCACCTCATAAACTGGATGTGGTGGTGCACTCCTGTAATCTCAGCCCTCTGGAGGTGAAGGCAGGAGGATCAGGAGTTCAAGACCATCCTCCGCATCACGGTGATTTAAAGGCCACGGTATATGTTAGACCCAGACTCAAAACCCTTCACCTGGACACACAGACAACTGGGGTGGGTTCCAGAAGCCCTGTAAGGTTACAGTTCAGCACCCAGCTTTTGAGGGTTGCACTGGTGGGCTGCCTAGCTTAGGCTAGAAAGATATGTGTGCTTGCATGCTATCTCCTGGGTTCCCCACATCTGTTTGACCTGCCTGGCTTTGGAGGATGAAGTTCAGGTGCCCAGGGTTAAATGCTGACCAACATAGCCTCTCATTACAGACCCAGGACCAGCGCCCAGCACGGTGGCCCCAGTCCCCTCCTGCTGGACCGAGCCGGCTGGCCAGCACTACTTCTCCAGCCTGGCCACGGCCACCTGCCCACCCACCTCACCTTCCAATGGCGCCGGAGCATCGACGTCATCTGGCTCATCATCCTCGGCCACATCTATGCCCCCACGCCTACCCGAGGTTCCACTCAGTGCACGCAGCCGCAGCAATAGCGCAGAGCACCTGCTGGAGGCTGCATCCGGAGCCACCGAAGAGCCCACGGAGGCCACGCTGGGCCGTGCTCGCGCAGTGGAGAACCAGTACTCCTTTTACTAGCAACCACGCCCATTACCCGCTGGTGCCATGCACATCACAGCAGGCCAAGAATACCTGTGGACTGTCCCGCCCACCAACAGCCTGGACAGCCCGTGATGGTCAGCAACTCCTAACAGTGGCTGGACACAACTATCCATGGTCTATCAAGCCTAAGACAGCTGGCCAGCTAGCCACACCTAGAGACTTCAGCCCCCAGGGGCCCGCTAAGACCATCTACAGCAGGCCAAGGCTGTCCATGGTCGACTTCAAGCTCCTCCTACTGGTGGTTGGCTACGCCCACCACAGATGTGGCTATAAGGCTGATCAAATACACCTCAGGCAGCTCACTGACAGTTAACCGCATTTGGTGACTTCAGGCCTTGCCCACTGATGGTGGTCACTCCCACAGTGACAACCATTGACAGCCCGCCTCACCCACGAAGGCCTACTTACTGATTCCTAACAACCTCAAGCCCAGCCCACCGGAGTTGGGCCACTTGCAGCAACAGCCTGACTGGTCTGTGATGGTCGGCCACTCCCATCAAGCCAGGCCTGCCGGTGGTTCCCCAGCCTTGGGCAGCCTGCCATGCCAACCAGCTCCAGCCCAATGCTGGGGTGGGAAAGCCAAGCTCTTCAGTGAAGACAAACATTATTAAAGAGCCTGTTTTAGGGACTACACCCTGTTCTCCTGTTGTCTCTTTGCTGTGCTAGCATCACGGGAAAGGGAATGGTCTCTCAAGGTCTGGGGTTGCCCCTCAGCCACAGGCTTGCTCAGGCAGATCTCAGGAAAAGGATCTTGGATAAAGAGCAGGGCTCGGGGTCCGCTGAGGGCAGGGCATGAACTGGAGAGGGGGCTTAAGTGGAACTGGGAGAGAAAGAGGTAATTTGAAGAATGAAACCGCTGCTGGAGATGAGGCGCAGTGGGTAGAGATGCGCAGGCGCAGATGTGCCTGGCATACAGGGCTTCCCGGGTTCCGTCCCCGGCATCCTATAAACGGGATATGGTAGCTCATGCCTGCAATGCCAGAACTTCCAAGGTGGAAGTAGGAGGATCAGAAGTTCAAGGCCATCCTCAGCTAACTAGCAAACTTGAGGCCGGCCTAAGCTACATGAGTCGCTGTCTCAAACGCAGGGAGAGGAGAGGAGACACCCACAGTAGCAGCGATGGATGACGTGAATGCCAAGGTGAGGAGTTGAGTGGTGAGAAGTTGGGTCCTGGTTAAGACGTAAGGATGTCACTGGACAAGTCCACAAAGGCCTTCCGGGGGTGGACTGGGTGCTGGGACAGGAATTCCCCACCCCAGACTGTTGAGGGGATTATGCAATAGGAGACACTGGGTGTCCCGGCTCTGATGCAGATGACTGAGAAAAGACCTAGAGTGACCTCCAGGGTGTACCTGCAAGCAGAGCCACAGATGACAGCCCCCAGCTTGCTCACATAGCCACCTGTGAGAAAGTCCCATGCCCTACAGAGCCAAGGCTTATCTCTCCTCCAGCCAGACCCACAGATCTCAAACAGCGAAAGACTCCAGAGTGGTAGCTGCTTCCCCATAAGGGGTGCATGAGGGGTTGCCCCAAGGGTTTTGCTGGTGCAGCTTCCAGGAAATGACAGTGCACACTACTAAGCACAGACGAGGGGTAATGCAAGCACAGTGCTGAGTCAGCTTTCAGTGCCTCCATTTGGTTGTGGCTGGAGGCCGGGAGTGCCAATTGTAAGTCTCCATCTTCCTTAAGAGAAGATAGGGTCTGGAGCAAATGTATGGAGAACTGTCATCTTTTCAGAACCGGGTCCAAGAATACAAGAGAATGAGAGAGGGCACCTGCTTTAAAGATAGCAGTGTAGGGCTCTAGGGATATAGTTCAGTGGTGGAGCACCTGCCTAGAATCCCCCAGTGAGGGGCTGGGTGTGGCCCGGCGGTAGAGCACCTGCCTAAAATCCCCCAGTGAGGGGCTGGGGTGTGGTTCAGTGGTGGAGCACCTGCCTAGAATCCCCCAGTGAGGGGCTGGGGTGTGGTTCGGTGGTGGAGCACCTGCCTAGAATCCCCCAGTGAGGGGCTGGGTGTGGCTCGGTGGTAGAGCACCTGCCTAGAATCCCCCAGTGAGGGGCTGGTGTGGGGCTCAGTAGGACACTACCATGTACCCCAGCCCTGCAGAAAGAAGAGAATGATAAGAGGACAAGCTACGCCCTTTTTCCTGTGGCCTTTTTTAAATTTAAGTGTATGTGGAGGAGGTATGTTCATATGTGCAGGAAGATGGCATCAAATCCTCTATGCTGGAAACTGAACTCGGGTCTACCTCAAGAGTTGGAAGCTCGCTCTCTCTCTCTCTCTCTCTCTCTCTCTCTCTCTCTCTCTCTCTCCATCTCTGCAGCTCCCTGTGATGTTCTTGGATTAAATGGGATCCAGGAGGTCACATGTAGAAGATAATAAGATGTTTCTTGGCTCTCCCAAAATTCACAACAGGAATAGTACAAGCAGTAAAGAACTCAAATGTAGTGTGATACCAAGGCAAGACAGACCCTCATGCCTGTCACTCACGGTGCTGCTTTCTGGGACCACAGTGGTGGCACAGCTGGCAGTAGCATCTCTAAGGTGTCCTCGTTTGTCCCTCAATGAGCATTTCAGATCCTGGCTGTGTGCCAGGCAAGGCTCATGGGACAACCGGGCAGACAGCCAGACCAAGTCATTGCAGTGTGGTGGTCAACCGCAGAGGGCTAGGCTGAGCCCTGGGACCACATGTGCCCTGCCTAATGGTACTGGGCCTGGGAGGTGGGGGCTGCAAGTTCAAGGGGCAGCAGGTGGAGCGGGCCCTGAATGCCAGCCCAGAGAGTTTGTTTTGAAAAAGAAGGCAGTCAGTGTGTCTGTGCCAATTAGAAATGAGAGCTGATGTCTAGGGATGTAGTTCAGTTGGTAGAGGGCTTTGTCTACCACACAGGAAGCCTTGACTTCCACTCACAGCACCATGTACATTGGATGTGGTGGCAAATGCCTATAATCTTAGCACTTGGAACTGGAGGCAGGAAGATGAGAAGTTCAGGGTTAGCCTTAGCTACATAGTGAGTTTGAGGCCAGCCTGGGCTACCTTAAATATAATGCAGAAAGGAGAGAGAGAGAGAGAGAGAAAGAGAGAGAGAGGATAAGAATCAAGCATGTATATAATTGGAACGCTCAGGAGTAAAAACAAGATCACAGGTTCAAGGCCAGCCTGGACTACTTACCTAGATGCTATCTCAAAAAGAGGTTGCTTGAGAGATGCCAAGTGCTGAAGAGCACTAATTGCCTCCCCAGAGGATCCAGGCTTGATTCCCAGCACCTCCCCCCCCCCACACACACACACTGTGGCTCACAACCCTGTTGTCATTACAGTTACAGAGGGTCTGGAGCCCTCTTCTGGCCTCCTCGGGCACTGCATGCACACGGTACAGACATACATGCCGGCAAAATACACATAAAAATAAACATTTTTAACACACACACACAGAGACACAGACAGACAGAGAGAGAGAGAGAGAGAGAGAGAGAGAGAGAGAGAGAGAGAGAGAGAGAGGAGCTCTATCGGTGACACAGGCCTGAGATCCCAACACTTGCTTAGGGGGTGGAGACAAAAGGATCAGAGGTTCAAAGTCATCCTTGGCCACACAGCAATTGGAGAGCAACCTGTGACACAGGAGACCCTAAATCAAACAAAGAGACCTGTCTCCTGCAAAAAAAAAAAGAAAAAAAAAAGAAAAAAAGAAAAAAAAGAAACACAAATGACCGAGAACTATCTTTGTTTGTTTGTTTTCAAGACAGGGGTTCTCTATGTGTAGCCCTGGCTGTCCTGGAACTCACCCTGTAAATCAGGCTGACCTCACACCACCGCCTGGCCCAATAACTGTTTTTAAATGCAAATTCAAACTGGTTTGAGATACTACCTCACTCCAATCAGAATAGCTGTCATCAAAAATCTGACAACAAATGTTAGAGAGAATATGGAGAGGAACCCTTACTCTCTGCTGGTGAGGGTGCAAATTAATACAGCCATGTGGAAATCAGTTTGGAGATGCCTCAAAAAATTAAAAATGGAAATACCATCTGACCTAGCTATTTGACTCTTGGGCACGTCCCCAGAGAACCCCAGAACCTACGGAGACGCCTGCAACCCCACGGCCACCACTGCTCTGTTCACTGTCGCAAACAACTGGAACCAGCTAGCTGTCCATTACGGAGACTAGAGAATGACAACCCGATGCACACATAAGCTAGGAATACTGTTATCTCTAAAGGAAAATGGGTGGATTTAGAATGAACCCAAGAACAGAAAGAAAACAAAACATGCATGTCCTCCCTCACACATGGATCCTAGCCTGTAATGGATCCATGTGAACAAGGACATGTGTGAGTAGAGTAATGACACATGGCTAGGACAGCAAGAGGATGGTATCTGGTAGTAAAGTGGGTAGGCTACAGGGGGAGGACTCATGGGCCATGAAAGAGGGCAGAAAGTGAATTGCTCTTCTGGTTTTAACTGTCACAGATTTTTTGTTTTGTTTTGTGTGTGTGCTGGATAAAGGCATTAAGTGTAATTAATGGTGAAGGTGTCCAGTGTGAAACTCCCTGGCTTCAGAACAGCTCTTTGGTTTTATTTTGAAGCAGAGACTCACTGTAGTTCTGGCTGGCCTGGAACTCACAGAGATCCACCTGCCTCTGCCTCCATGCTCTGGTGAGAGCCACTCTGCTCAGAGCAGAATGTCTGTTGATGCGGTGTGTTGACTTTGGGTCTGGGCCAGAGCCTGTTTGGGTGGCCATGTTAATCAAGCTGCATGATATTTTTTATTTGCAAGTTATTTACAATAACGTGATCCTTATACATAAAAAAAAAGGAAAAAGAAAATTGGTGAGAGATTATGAGGCTCTCGGGAAGGCAGTTATTGCTTAATGGTTCCTGGGCTTCTGCCTGGGGTGGTGAAAGGGTTTTGAAATGGCCAGGGGGACTGTTACACAACATCATGAATGTCATTAATGTCACTGGCTGTACTGTCCACTGTGTCTCTGGGGACATGTGCCTAGACCCCTGCTAGATCCTGAGCCTTGATATAGCACATATTTTCTATACATACTTATGTACACATGATAAAGTTTAACTTACAAATCATGAGTAATGAGGGCTGACAAAATGGTTCAGTGCGTAAAGGTGCTTGCTGCCAAACCCAATGACCTGAGTTCTATCCCCGGGACCCACATGGTGGAAGGGGAGAATTGACTCCTGTTATCCTCTGTCCTTTACAGGTTTTCTGTGGCATAAGGGCACCACCCTTCACTCGCACACAGAGGCACACAAACTAAATAAATTTAATAGAAATTTGATTAGATATAGTGAAAGATTAGC
Source organism: Phodopus roborovskii (assembly GCF_943737965.1). Taxonomy (NCBI): domain Eukaryota; kingdom Metazoa; phylum Chordata; class Mammalia; order Rodentia; family Cricetidae; genus Phodopus; species Phodopus roborovskii. The sequence continues at coordinate 10,949,836 of NW_026126598.1, read as the reverse complement.
AGTAATTAATAATAAAATAGAAAAATAGTATATGGTTATAATAAAAGTTATTCTTGCCGGGTGGTGGTGGGGTGTGCCTTTAATCCCAGCACTCCGGAGGCAGAGGCAGATGGATATCTGTGAGTTTGAGGCCAGCATGGTGTACAGAGCTCCAAAGCTACACAGAGAAATCCTGTCTCGAAAACCCAAAAAAAAAAAAAAAAAAAAAAAAGTTATTCTCTCTCTCTCTCTCTCTCTCTCTCTTTCTCTCTCTCTCTCTCTCTCTGAGACCAGGTTGGCCTTGAACTCAGAGATTCACCTGCCTCTGCCTTTCAAATGCTGGGATTAAAGGCTTGGTTCAACTCTCTTTTTTATGATCTCATTTTATTTGTGTGTGTGTGTGTGTGTGTGTGTGTGTGTGTGTGTGTGTGTGTACATGGATGCATGCGTCTGTGTAAGTATGTCTATGCAGATGATGGCAGAGGCCAGCAGAGAGTGACATGACAGATCCCTTGGAGCTAGAGTGAGAAGAATGTGAGTCATCTGATGTTCCTGGTAGGACCTGAACGCAGGTTCCCATGATTGAGCAGCAAGAGATCTCAACCCCTGAGTCATCTCTACTGCACACTTTTCAATGACTAAAGTGGAACCTAGGAACAGTTATGCACTGCAGCCCCAGTGGCCATGGGAAGGCTGAGGCAGGAAATCCCAGCACTTTGGTGTTTGGAAGGAGTTAGGGTCATCCTCGGCTGCCTAGGGCATTTCAGACCAGCCTGGACTTGATGAGAACTGCTCTCAAGCAAGCAAAGAACAAAGAGCTAGTTGGGAACCAAGATCAGGGAGACAATGGATTATTTTTTTCATTGTAAATGTGCAGTCAAGAAGACAGTTGAAAATGCACACACTGGCCCAATCAGTACTCTAGGCTAAACTGAAGGCTCTCAAGTTCTAGGCTAGCCTGAGCTGTATATCAAGATTTTGTCTTAAAGAAGGCAGGGAGGGAAATAGAGGAGAACACTTTACAATGGCAAGTTACAGAGCCAAGTCACAAGTGCAGGACTTCACCAAAAGGGCTCTAGGCTGATCTGGCATCCCCAGCATCCACCCAGCTTGCTTTAAGTACATAAAAGAGGGAAAGAAGACAAATGCTAGGCATGTATCTCAGCAGTACAGCACCCGCCTAGAATCCCCAGTGAGGGGCTGGGGTGTGGCTCAGTGGTAGAGCCCCTGCCTAGAATCCCCAGTGAGGGGCTGGGGTGTGGCTCAGTGGTAGAGCCCCTGCCTAGAATCCCCAGTGAGGGGCTGGGGTGTGGCTCAGTGGTAGAGCCCCTGCCTAGAATCCCCCAGTGAGGGGCTGGGGTCAGGCTCAAAGGCAGAGTTCTTGTGTACAACATGCAAGGACCTGGGTTCTCTTCCCAGCACTGCTGCAAAGAAAACAGGAGGAAGATGAGCAAAATAGACCCTACTTTATTATAAAGATCCACGTCATAGGGTTTCTATGTGGACCACAGTGGACAAACCACCCCGGGTGCCCTCTATTCTAGTGTACTCTGGCAGGCATGCTCTGACCCGACGTGACATCAGGGTACCGCCAGACAGTTCAGTGCCATAGCTTTAGCTTGTCTTAGCTGTGATGATTTCTCAGACTCTTTGTTGTGATGCCTTGGACAGCGCTGAGGAATGCTGGTCTGGAGGTTTGCAGTGTATCCCTAGGGGTGTGCCTGATAGCTTTCTTTTCATTAGACCGTAGTACATTTGATGTTTTCATTTATTGCTGTCATTATTCCATTTGAGTCCAGATTGTTGCAGTTTTGGCTGCAACACACTAAAGTACCCTTAAAAAACAAACAAAAAAGCTGGGTGGTGATGGTGAATGCCTTTAATCCCAATACTTGGGGGATAAAGGCAAGTGGATCTTTGTAAATTCACCCTGGTGTAGAGAGCAAGTTCTAGGACAGTCAAGGCAACACAAAGAAAACCCTGTCTTGAAAACCAAACCAAACCAAACTAACAACAAAAAACAGCTAAATAAAAAAAAGATGGCTTAATGGGTTAAAGGACTTGCTGCCAAGACTATCCAACTGAGTTTCCACCCCCAAGCTCTGCACTGTAGGAGGAGAGACCTGACATCTTCTAAAAGCTGTCTTCTGTTTGCTGTAGTACACACCACACACACACACACACACATATTCACATACTCACACACTCATACACTCACGCACACATGCATGTAAACACATGTTAAATGTAATTTTAAAAATTACACGGGAGTGGTGGCATGTTATTATAATCCCAGCACTGGTAAGATCAAAACAGGAAGGTCGGGAGTTTAAAACCAGCCTTGGCTATGTAAAGCTTCCTCTCAAAATCAAGCCAGCTGGGTGTGGTGACATGACACATGCCTTTAATCCCATCACCGAAGAGGCAGAGGCAGGCAGAGCTCTGTGAGTTTGAGGCCAGCCTGGTCTATATAGTGAGTTCCAGGACTACTAAGGGTACATCGCGAGACCTTGTCTTAAAAAAGCAGAAACAAAACAACCCAAAGAACTAAAAGCCACACTCCCAAACAAACAAACACCCAGCCAAATAAGTAAGAGTCTGGTTCATACTGATCTAGTATGCATAGGGTTCTGGGTTTGATCCCCTGACATGATGGCATGCAGCTGTAATCCAGCACTTAGGATATATAGGCAGAAGGATCAGTAGTTACATAGGAAGTGGAAGGCCAATCTATATGACACCCTATAGCAAAGAAAGAGAGAATAAGAGGAAGAAAAAAGGATCATTGGTTGAGGGTTGGGAGGTCTAGAGGCCCCAACTGGTGATGGCATTCACGGTTGACTGAGCCCCACAGTGGATACAATGTCACAAGTGATGGGGAATTTGTGTCATCTATCATTTTTTTTCCAAATGTAGCTAAGGCTGGTCTGGAACTCATGGCCCTATTGTCTCAGGCTCCTAAGTGCTAGGGTTACGTGGACGTGGATGCACCACCATACCTAACCCTCAAATCCACGACGCACCACCATACCTAACCCTCAGATCCACTTGTGACTCAAGAGTCATTCAACAGTGTCCAGCAAGACCCACAGATTTGCCTGGCAATGACATAAACAGCTCTTTTTTTAGATTCAGGCTGTTTGTTATTTACATAAGAGCAGAAGTAAGATCTGAAACAGGCGGGTGAACAGGCAGACAGAGAACCTGCCAAGGGGCGGGACCTGTAATCCTGGCCTTGGGGAGGTAGAAGCCGAAGGCTCAGAAGTTCAAAGTCATCCCAGGTACACAGTGAGGTCAAGATCAGTCTATGCTACCTGAGGCCCTGTGTCAAAACATGAGAGAGAGAGACAGAGACAGAGAGACAGAGAGAGACAGAAACAGAGAGAGAGGGAGGGAGAGAGAGAGACAGACAGAGAGAGGGAGGGAGAGACTACTAATGAGGAGGGATGGAATGGGATGGGGGTGGGCCTCAGCCTTTCTGGAAGAGAGGAGGATCTTAGGAGGTTTTTTGCCTGCTGGCAAAACCATGGCTCTCTGTCTAGCTTCAGGCCCTCCATGTTTAAGCCCCACCTGCAGAGGCCAGTATGGTGGCCAGGTGTGTCCAGGGAACGACTTCCCTTACACTGGCTGAGACTTCTCACTTCTCTCCTTTCCTGGCATCTCTACTGGCTGCAGTAGGAAAAGAAGGGAGGATGCAGGAGAAGGTGTGAGATGGTCCCTCGCTTGGTCCCTGGGTCCAGATAAGTGCTAGAGCTGGCTCCCTCACTTGCCGAGCCTTTATCTCTTAGGGACACCATGCTAGATCTCTCTGAGGAACTTCTGGTGACGGGACCCACAGGGAATCCTCAAGATAGCCTCTTTTAATGTAGCCCTTCCTATCCTGAGTTCGCAGGAGACCCTGGCTTTTTTAGACATGAGACAGAGAAGTCCTCTTCCGTGGTCACAGAAGTGAGTCTTGCTCTCCAACACAGCACAGAGGCTCTGCCTGCCATACTGAAGTAGCTCAGCCTGACCATAGTCTTCCTTCCTCTTCTGCATGTGCTCACGTGTGCTGTATGGTGTTGGAGATGGAACCCAGAGCCCTATACATGGTAGGCAAGGGCTCTTAAGCAGAGCCCTCTCTGGGGGATTCTATGCAGGTGCTCTACCACTGAGCCACGCCCTCTGTGTCTACCAGAACACCTATCTATCCCACAGCAAGGGACTAGGTTATGACTCAGTGGTAGAGCTCTTGCATGACATGCGTTAGACTCTGGGTTCAATCCCTGGTACTAACAAAAAACAAAAATGAAACACACACATACACACACACACACACACACACACACACACATTCCCTCACAGCTTCAACAATAGAGCAGAGAAGATGCCCCACCCTGGCCCCTTCTCACAGTGCTTCAACCAACATAAACTTCTGCTTTTTGCAGAACTGTCCCTGGGGAGAGACCTGCATGAAGCTGAATGACAAGAGGCAAAGATTCACAAATGGCTTGTGTTTACCCCTAGGATACCAAGGAGAGATGAAGGCAGCTATTGGGGGGGGGGCACTGAACTCAGGGCATAAAGTTTAGGAAAGGCATGGGACTATCTAGTGTTATTAGAAGTGACTAAGAACGAAGAGCAGGGGGACTAGAGAGATCACTTAGCAGAGAAGCTCATGGGCTGTGCTAGAGGAGGACCCACGTTCAGTTCCAAACACCCAGATCAGGATGCTCACGCCTGTCTGTAACTCCAGCTCCAGGGGATCTGATCTGACACCTGTGGCCCCCACTGGCACCAGCACTAATGTATACAGAGACACACATAATTAATAATGAGAATAATAAACATATATATATATATATATTTAAGTTTTATGTGTACGGATGTTTTGCCTGCATATATGTTAATGGGTCAGAAAACAGTGTCAGATCCCCTGGAACTAGAGGTGTGTGTGTGTGTGTGTGTGTGTGTGTGTGTGTGTGTGTTTACATGTGTTGCCTGGGATCAAAGTTAGAACCTTACACATGCTAAGTGATCTCTAGGTGGCATATTCCCTACTAGATAATAGGTGTCATTGATACTTCTTGATGAAGGAACCCTCCATAGCTGGGCAGGCCTCAGAATGGAAAACGCTGGAAGGGAGTGCTTGGAGACATCCAAGCCTTGCAGTCAAACATATGAAAATGGTCATTTCTCAGCACCTCCACCACCGAGGCTCCCTTCCAGGCCTAAACACAACTTCCCTCTAATCCTCACTGCCTTTTATTTTTTAGACAGGGTCTCTTGTAGTCAGTTCTGGCCGGAAGTTCATTTTGTAGCAGAGGTTGCCCTTGAAATCCTGATCCCTCTGCCTCTACTTCCCAAGTGCTGGGATTACATACAAGTGTGCACCAACAGGCCTCTGTCTCCTGCATTTAGATCATGCTCACTGGGATCCAGGTCGCAGTTTCCAAAAGGGAATTTAAAGCAGCTTTGTGGTTGGATTTCCAGTGGGGTCTGGTGGCACTTTGCTGCCCTCTGATGGCAATGTGTAGTACTCTAGGTCCAAATCCTGTGAGGAGAATCCAGGGGCGAAAATCTGGCTTCAGCCTACCAGGACCTCATCCCATCCGCCATGACTCCTGTCAGGGCTCAGGCCCTCAAAGATCAAGGGACAGACCACTAGATTTGAGTCTGTGACCCTGACCCCAACAACTTTCCCACGGGCATTGGTTCTTGTCTGTTTAATCAGCATTGAAGAAGAGGAGGCGGCCGAGCTGGGTGTGGTGGCAGAGGCAGACTGATCTCTGTGAGTTAGAGCCCAACCTGGTCCGTGAGGCAGAAACAAGCAGATGCCAACCTGGTCACTTTGTACAAATCGAATTCACGAAAAGCCAGGACTGCTACAAAGAGAAACTTTGTTTCAAAAAACAAAACAAAAACTAAATAAATAAAAGAACTCTAACAACTGTGAAAACCACCAAGCATGCGTGCTCACCCTTTCCCGGTTGAGCATTGATTGGGATTACTGATGTTTTCGAGAAGCAGGTCTCAGAAAAGGCTGTTAGGAGGTTTAGACTTCTGGATGGTAATTTGGGGGAAAATTTTAAGTAAGGGTGCTTTTCTTAGGACTAAATGTTATTAGGGAGTGAGGTCGATGATTACATTTTTTTCTTTTCTTTTTCTCTAGACAGAATTTCTCTGTTGTATCCCTGGCTGCCCTGGAACTCGATCTGTAGTCCAGGCTGGCCTAGAAATCACAGAGATTCACCTGCCTCCACTTCCGGAGTGCTGGGACTAAAGGTGTGCACTACTACCACATGACTGCTGATTACATTTTAAAATAATAATATTATTTACAGTACAGGAATTGGACCCTGGGACTTGTGCATGCCAGGCAAGCATAGAGATGCCCCCAGTCCCCCACTAGTAGATTCTAGGCAAGTGTTTGACCACTGAGCTTCATATGTAGAAATGACTGGCCTTGAACATGGTTTGATATGGAACTAGATATGTAGACTAGACTAGCCTTGAACTCATAGAGACCTGCTTGCCTCTGTCACTTGAATGCTGGGGCTAAAGGTGTGTGCCATCATGACCAATGTCCTTAGTTTTTTTTTTTTTTTTTTTTTTTTTTTTTTTTTTTTTTTTTTTTGTTTTTTGAATCCTTAGTTTTTTTTGAGACAGAGTCTTTCTATGTAGCCTTGGCAGGCCTTGAATTTTCTATCTTCCTGCCTCTGCCTCCTTTCTACAGTATGTGCTACTACTGTACTCGGCTGGGTATTTTGGTTTGGGTTTTTGTCTCTTGTGGTACTGAGGAGCATTAGAGTATAGGCCTGAGTCAGGCATGCCCCAGCAGCTCTCTCTGGGGCAGAGTTTCAGAATCAGTCAGTGCTGTGACTTGGCAGCTCCCAATGTATGGTACCTTGCTCTTCTGTGCTGAACTAAATCACAGAATGCTACACTTTCTGCTGCCCCTAAAACGTTATAGAAAAGATCCTTCCTTAGTTCTGGAAATTTGGTCACTCCTTGAGGGGATTTGCTGGGAAAGATTATTCTGAATTATTTCTAAAGAGTCTCTCTCTCTCTCTCTCTCTCTCTCTCTCTCTCTCTCTCTCTCCACCTCCCTCTTCCCATCTATCTTTCTCTTATTCCCAGTTAGTGATGCTCCTCTCCAGGCTCCAAAGGGAACCCTCTCATTCCCTTTAAGACTCCATGGTGTTCAGAGCTCCATATACTGTATTGTTTCTGTCTAATGCTCTTTCTCCCGTCTGCAGACCCAGTCAGCTCTGAGGCCCTTTCTTTATAATACGCCTCTTGAAAGGACTTGTTTCAGTTTCCTTAAATACAAACTATTGCTGTTATCATCTCATCTTTTATTATCTGGAGCTAACACAGTACCTCACATACGGTCCAAAAGATGCTCTGCCCCTGGACAGCCCCAGCCCCATCATTCTCCATTACTGTAGATGTTATGTAAAATTAGGTACGGTCATCTTCACCTGAAAGCTTTGAAGTGAATTCCTGGCCAGCTCCTAGACTGGAGTGGCAGTTCTCTTTACTCTAAGAAAGACTCATATACTCAGCCTTGACTGGTGGCACTGTGCTTCCAGAGGGGCCCAGGCGATCGATCGGGCTGTCTCAGGAGTTCAGTTGGGTTTTTGTGCTGTGTTGTAAAAGAAGTGCATAAGAAATGGGGTGTGAGGCTAATACTTCCAATCCCCGGATTTGGAGGCAAACATGGCTCTGGCAGTCCTCGCCCTTCTCCCCCATTCCCTCTGCTTTGCTAAACACCATTGGATTATGTTCCTGAAGCTAGCCACCAAGGTCTACCTGTATTTGGCCTCTTCCTCCTCCTGAGGCTGACTACCAGGATCCAGTTATCAAAGTATTAAAGTCTAGCGATCAGAAGCCCCCTTGGCTCACCAAATTGACATGCCCAATTAAGGTTAAATAGCTCATCCTAACAAGGGTTCCCCCTTTTCCTTTATAAATCACCATTTGCCTGCGGGCCACATCTCTCTCCTCTCTGTCTGTCCTTTGTCATTGTCATGGTCCCCAAATGTCTCTTTCCCTCCTTTCTTGTTCCCTTTCCCCTTCTCCCTTTCCTCTATTCCCTATCTTTGTCTCTTATTCTCTGCCGTCGTCTGTCCCTCTGGGGCATCTCATTTGTGTTGTTTGTGCTGAGAACTTGGTCTTGGGGTCAAGAGGATAAATTGTCAAGAGTTCCAGGCCAACCTGAGCTACCTATGAACACTATCTCAGGAGAAGAAGGGAAGGGGAATTGTGAGGGGGGGGGAAGAGAGAGAGAGAGAGAGAGAGAGAGAGAGAGAGAGAGAGAGAGAGCGCTAAATCAAATAGCTCTCTAAGACAAAGCCCAAGGACAAGCAAAACCAGGAGGAAAGTGCTCAGGGCCACAAACAAGCTGCACGAAACCCTTGGGGACCTGAGAGGGCGCCTGGGGCCAGGCCACTCATCATGAAAGGCCGCCTCTTCCCCCTAGGAATATGAGAGTCAGGCAGCCCTGATTTGTTTTGAAACAAGAAATGAAGTTACGCTGCTATGACCGCACTGGCCTCGCGCTCATGAATATTCAGCAAGCTGGTCAGGCTTTCGACACCGTCTCTGATTCCCCCCCCCCCCCCCCGCTGAGAGGGTGCGCATGCGCGCCGCCGCTGGAGCGCAAGTGGCGCGTTCTTCTGTCGTCATCAAGACTAGCGGCCGCCGGCAGAGCTTGCGAAGAAGTAAGCTGCTATGGCGAGTCCCGTTGCCAGCTCTGTGAGGCCGCCCAGGCCCAAGAAAGAGCCGCAGACGCTCGTCATCCCCAAGAATGCAGCCGAGGAGCAGAAGCTTAAGCTGGAGCGGCTCATGAAGAACCCGGTGAGTCGCAGTGGGCTCTGCGGCCCCTTCACCCCACCCTCCACACTCGGGAACGCTACACCCCGTACCCCTAGAGGAGGCCTGGGGCGGAGAAGCCCGCCCCGTAGAGGGTCCTTGTCCTACAGCGCAGCTGCATGAAGGGTGCTGTTCAACCCTCCATCCCCTGCTTTTTCTTAATTTTCTTTTTTGCGGTACTGAGGCGTTGCGCATTCTATCCATGCCCGTTTTGAATCGACTCTGTACTATAGGCAGCTCTCAAACTTGGGGTGGTCCTGCCTTGTGTCCTCAAGTAGCACAACGTCACTATTCCAGGTTGCTTCACAGCCCTTTCTGTTTTAACTTTGATAAGAATGAAAGCGGTAGAAGCTGGGCGTGATGGTGCACACCTGTATAATTCCAGCACGCTTGGTGGCTGACACAGAAGGTAGCTACAAACTCCAGGCAACCCTGGTCTACATAGTGAGTTACAGGCCAGCGATACAGTGAGACCTATTTCAAAAACCAGCAAAAAACCAAGAATCTATGCCTCAGGGAACGTGTTCAACTCCTCTAAATAGCGCCCATTATTAAAGAGGCGCTGGCCAACACATTTGGAACACATCACCCTTTACCGCCCAACTGTGCTTCCTAAAAACAGCTGAGAAAGTCTCATGTTTTTGCCAAGAAGAGGTTGGCTCTCCCCTCAGTGACTTAGATTCCAGGCTTCTGTATGGTGGGAGAGTTATGGCCCATGTGAGACCCCGTGGTTTACAGGATGAAGTAAGATCAGTACAGAGGATGCACGTTCAGTCAACTCCAGGTTTGAGAAGCCTGCTCATTTGTGTTAGGTCACAAGAGCTGTAAATTCCTCAGCAGGAGTACTTTTGCTTACAAATGCTTTTCTGTTTAACTATTGCAGGACAAAGCAGTTCCAATTCCAGACAAGATGAATGAATGGGCTCCTCGGCCTCCTCCAGAATTTGTCCGAGATGTTATGGGTACTGTCTTTTGTCTGTCTGTGTGTGAGGGGGTATAATTTTTAAGAGGAAATATGAAACACTATTGTTGATATTTGTGAACTAAATTTTTGATAGGAAAATTTTTTTGTCTTTACAGTGGAGGAGTGCTGTGTTTTATGGTTTGCACTAGGTAATGGTTGCCCACCTTATTCTTAGGTAGTTTTGTTTCTTGTGGTTAAACCATTTTATTCAGAGGCCTTAAAAAGTTGGTATAGACTGAAGAGGTCCACATGATCAGACAAACTAGTCGGGGAAGATCTTCTAGGCTTCCTTTATGCTAAAGGTGTTTGCTTATTTTCTGAGATAGAGTCTGACCATGTAGCCCAGGCTATACTTGAACTCATAATCCTTAAGCCTCTGCTTCCTAAGGGTCACAGGCTTTCACCTTGCCCTGGAGTTACTATTGCCATCATGAAACACCATGACTAAAGGCAAGTTGGGGAAGAAAGTTTATTTGGCTTGCAGGTCTACATTGTAGCCCACCACTGAAGGAAGTCAGGACAGGAACTCACACAGGGCTGGAACCTGGAGACAGGAGCTGATGTAGAGGCAGTGAAGGGAGCTGCTCACTGGCTTGGTGATTATGGTTTGCCTGCTTTCCTACAGAACCCAAGACCACCAGCCCAGAGGTGGCACCACCCACAAAGGGCTAGGACCTCCATCAATCACTATTTTTTTTAAGATTTATTTATTTATTATGTATTCGTTCTGCTTGCGCATCACAAAAGGACACAAGATCTCATTATAGATGGTTGTGAGCCACCATGTGGCTCCTGGGAATTAATTGGACCTTGGAAAGAGCAGGTAGTGCTCTTAACTTCTGAGCCATCTCTCCAGTCCCCATCAATCACTAATTAAGAAAATGCCCTACAACCATATTTTATGCATGCATTTTCTCAAGGGAAGGCCCCTCCTTTCAGATTACTCTAGCTTGTGTCAAGTTGATGTAAAACCAGGCAGCACAATGATCAGGCCTTTTCTGGCCTCTCCCAGCACCCACAGGCACACGTGCACACACAGACACCTACATACATACATACACAAACAGAAGGACATAATAAAGCCAGGTGGACCGGAGGCTGGCACATCAGTGAGTGCTCCCTCCTCCCTGTGCCTCAGTTTACCTCAAGGCTGACTAGACATGGTCAGTCGGCTCTCTGCCTAGGTCTGATATTCAAATGGCAGTTTACCCAAACAAACACGATAGGGCTCCCCCCTCTCTCATTGGCTTATTTTCTCCCTTTTGTCCCTCATGCCACCACAAGCATATGTTTAAGATAAACTGTTTCTATATAGTCATTCATGTTTTGTAATCCACTTCTTTTCACTTGCAGTATCAGACATATTTTCTCAACCGTTAGGAATCTAGCTCGTCGCTTGTGAAATCATGGAGGGAAGCTGAGTCCTTTCTAGATGGTGGGTTGTCAAACCGCATCTGACCCTCCTCTTACTGTCATATAGAAATAAGTTTTGTTTTGAGCCGAGGGTTTGCCATGTAGCTTAAGTTGGTCCTGCACTCTCTGTCTTCCTGCCTCAGCGTACGAGGGTTATAGGCTTGTACTACCACTGCTAGGGTAGAGTGGGATTTATTCACACTGGTGATTTGATAATACCTACAGTGTGCCATGCGCTGTCCTTGCTAAATTACAGGTAGAAAGACTCAATGCATGCAGGACCTTCAGTTTGAGTTCTTGCCTTTAGCCTCAGGGGTTAAGTGCAGCTTATGTTGGTAAGTGGATTCCTCTTCTCTTCTTTTCTCCCTCCTCATTTTGTAGTCCTGGAGATTAAACTGTGCCTGCCAGGCAGTGTTCTGCTAGTGTGCTGTGTTGTATCATTAGGCCTGATAACTGAGTTTCATCTAGAACTCTGGACTGTCCTGGCTCTAGGTTCCAGTGCCGGGGCTGGCAGTGGAGAGTTCCACGTGTATAGGCACCTACGGCGGAGAGAGTACCAGCGGCAGGACTACATGGATGCCATGGCTGAGAAGGTTAGTGAAGCCACGGAACCCCGGACGCTGGGTCAGACTCGAGACCACAAGCTATCCACACTAGAAGAGTTATGTGTAGGAGTGTTCGGTGCATATGGAGGGCACCACAGAATCCGCTTCCTCCCCCTTCCCCAGGCCATTTGTCGGCAAGTGGGGGCTTCCACCCATTGGCGGTTTCCTCCTCTCTTTTCTCTCTGTTCTCTCATGCAGTTCACTGTGGTTGGTGTATGTAGTACTGTGTGTTCGATGCCTGATTCTCAGGGGATTTTAGTTTTCTTGGTGCTTATATTTCCTCATGATAGGTGACAACTAAGAGTTTAAGAATTGCTTTAGGCCAGGTGGTGGTGACACATGCCTTTAATCCCAGCCCTCAGGAGGGCACTCGGGAGGCAGAGGCAAGTGAGTTCAATGCCAGCCTGGTCTACAGAGCTAGTTCTAGGACAGCCAAGTGCCTCCCCACCAACACACACACACACACACACACACACACACACAAACACAAACAAAAATAATTGCTTTCGAAATTATTGTGCTGTAAGAACCAGTAAGAATAGTGGTATATGACTCTCTGCGAGTCGTAGGCCAGCCAGCGCTACAAAACAGTGACTCTGTCTCAGAACAAACAAACAAATAGAAACTGAACCATTAGGAGTGGACAGAGTGGCGTGGGCCTGTTTTCCCAGTTTCCAGGTTCAGGCTAGAGAATTTCTTGAGCCCAGGAGTTCAGGGTCAGCCTGAGCACCATAGTTAAGATCTCAAAATAAAACAATGACAGTTGGAGAGATGGGTCAGTGAAATGCTTATCTTGCAAGCCCAAGGTCCTGACTTCAGTCCCCAAAACCCAGGTGTGGAGGGAAAAGGCTCCGGGTGACGGTGTGTGCTTGTAATCTCCTCACCAAGGAGATGGATTCAGGCAGATCCTTGAGCAGTACTTACCAGCCGCCTGAGCCTAACTGGTGACACCCTAGGTGGCAACCTAGGAGTGACACCCACAGTGACCTCGGGCTTTGAAGTCATACATGTGCTCTGGCATACATGTGGATCCAAATATACATGCACATATGTACATACATACAACCACACAAAAGCTTTGAAGCGGGTGGGTGTGGCTTGGTGGTAAAGCACTTGCCTGGCATTTCTGAGGGCTTGGATTTAATCCTCAACACTGCAGTCACAGAGAACCTGAGAGAGAGAGAGAGAGAGAGAGAGAGAGAGAGAGAGAGAGAGAGAGAGAGAGAGAGAGTTTTGTTCTGGTGTGTGGGTGTAGGTTTACTGAACTGCCTTCACCAGGCTAGCTGGCTCTTGAGCTTCTCCTCTCCTGCCTGCTCTTCTCCAGCCTTGACAGCACCGGAATTAGGGACTGTCCTGTCCGCCTCTTACATGGGCTCTGAGGATCCAAACTCATGCCCTTACACTTGTGTGGTATTGTAAGAATTTTCAGGTTAGAGGGGACTAGGCACTATCGAGCCCCTCCCTCCAAGGTCCCAATGACAAACCAGAGTTCTCCCTGGGGAACCAATGAGTGTTTAGGGCTTACAGAGCACAGTGAGAAGTTACTGATGGGAGATGGGCACCCAAAAGCACTGCCCTGGAAAGATGGCTTCCTTCCCTGTGGCAGCAGAGAGGGAACCTTTTCTTTCCCAGCCTTTCCAGCCTCTATGCTCTAGCTCTCCCTGAGACCTCAAGGCTATGTCAGTTATGGCAGAGTTACATACAGCTGGTTGGGAGGGGTGGCCGTATGCTCAGGCGAGGTCCTCTGACATCCCCCCACTCCCCACCTCCCCCTACCACTCCCCACCCTCCTCACCGCTGCCATCCCCCACCTCCCTCCTCCTGTGGGGAATGGCAACAGGCCCATCAGTGGTGGCCTTCTGCAAGCAGGCACAATGAACTCAAGGTTGCAGCTGTTTGGCTTGGAGGACAGTGCTGTGACATGTGACATGTGACACATGCTTTGCCCTGAGCCACCCATCCTTATGATACAGCTGTAGAATCAGCCCTTTAATAGCTCTTACCTAGGGTGTTAGGACTTACTCCTGGGCTCTGACCCTTTAGCCCTTTCTTTTGCACAGGCCACCAGAGCTACCCCTCTGAGTCTCTGCTCTCTCTCTCCCTCCCTCCCTCTCCCTCCCTCCCTTCTTTCTCATTTCCCCTTCCCCCTCCCTGCTCTCTGTTTCCTCCCTTTCCCCCTCTTGCTTATCTCTGCTCCACCCCATTTATTTTATGCACCACACCTGTTCCCTCCCTAATTTCTCTTATAGGTTTTGTCTTACATAAGTGGTGTCTCTGTGAAAGTTATTTTTCCATCAGAGAGTTATGCATTGATTCTCTGTCCCACCTGGAGCGATCTGTTAAGGTGGAAGTGGCCCTGGAGACCTGGGTGTTACCTGTGGCACCCTAGTGGTGTCCCTGTGGAACTTGGACTCTTACACTTCCAAAGCCTGTCCAGCCCAGGGTAGTCTGAGTGATGTGTTGTTTGTTTTTTTCAGCAAAAACTAGATGCAGAGTTTCAGAAGAGACTAGAAAAGAATAAAATTGCTGCAGAGGAGCAGACTGCAAAGCGCCGGAAAAAGCGGTAAGAGCTTTCTGTGATCATTGTAGCCTGCAGGCTGGACATGGGGAAGTGTGTGGTGGATAATGAGCCAAGTCCTTATAAGCCAGAGTTCATTAGCAGCCAGTGTTAGGGTAAGAGCCTGTGGTCCCAGTTACTAGGTAGGCCAAGGCAGGAGAATTGTTTGAGCCAGGAGTTCAAGACCAGCCTGAGCCAAATGGCAAGGATTGGTGACATGACTCAGCAGGTGAAGGTGCTTGCTGCCAAGCCTGAAATTCAATCCTAGAACATACATGCTGGTTCCCAAAAGTTGTCCTCAAGCTGGGCATAGTGACTCATGCCTTTAACCCCTGCATTTCAGGACACAGGCAGATGGATCTCTGTGAGTTCAAGAGGAGACTGGTCCTCAGAGTGAGTTTCAGGACAGCCAAGATATACAGAGAAATCCCATCTGGGAGTTGGGGGCACTAAAAATTAAAAAAGTTGTCTTCTGACCTCTACACATGTGCCAATCACACACATGCACGCACATACACACATACATGCATACACATGCATCATGCATAACACCGTACAAACAAATGTGTGAATAGATGGCTCAGTAGCTTATAGCTGGTCTGGGGTTCAACTCCCACATCAGTGATGTTGAGCAGCTCATAACCACCTGTAACTAACTAACCCCAGAGGCTCTGATGCCCTCTTCTGACTTCCATGGACACCGAACTTAAGTGTACATACCCACACTCAGATACACACAATAAAATGAATCTTTAAAAAAATAAACCCTGCGCCTTTAATCCCATCACTCAGGAGGCAGAGGCAGGCGAATCTCTGTGAGTTCAAGACCAGCCTGGTCTACAGAGCAAGGACAGGACTACAGAGCGAGGACAGGGTTTTGATACAGAGAGTCCCTGTATCGAAATACCTAAAAAAAAAAAAAATTAAAAAATAAACCCTCACCAGGCAGTGATGGCACACGCCTTTAATCCCAGTTCTCAGGAGGCAGAGATGGGGGGAATCTCTGAGTTTGAGGCTAGCCTGATCTACAGAATGACCAGGGATACACAGAGAAATCTTGTCTCAAGAAAGCCCCTCCCCCCCCCCCCAAAAAAAAGGGAGGAGGAGGAAACCTTCAAAACATAACAGAAAGTTCACTTATGTAACCTGCAGGAGTCTGGGTAGGCAAGTCTTAAGATGAGTGACACTGAAAGGGATGATCTCTTGCAATACCTTGAAGCCACACATCTCTCATGGTCCTTCATCCCCTTACAGATCGAAGATACAAGTCAAACTTGGTGTCTGTGAGTTTCCCTGTCTCCCATCATTTCTGCATTTTTTTTTGTTTGTTTGTTTGTTTGCCTTTTGAGATAGTCTTGCTGTGTAGCTTAGGCTGGCCTTGAACACTGTTCCCATCACCTCAGTTTCCTTTCTACATTTGAACATTGTATTTTTGAGACTTTTGTAACCAGACTTCCCATGTGACTTTTATTAAGTGGATAGCCACTTTTTTTTTTGGGGGGGGGGGGGAGACAGGGTCACATTATGTTGGCCTTGAACGCTCTTGAGTTTTCTGGTTAGTTCCACCAAATTCTGGGAATACAGATATAAGCCACCAATCTCACCTACTCCTCAGAGTTTGATCCCGACTTACAACTTACTTAAGTGAAAATAGTTGATAGTGACAGGCTAGCAATCACTTTTGTCTTTCTTTCTTTCTTTCTTTCTTTTTTTTTTTTTTTTTTTTTGTTTGTTTGTTTGTTTGTTTGTTTGTTTTTTTCTGTATTGTTCTGGAGCCTGTTCTGGAATTCACTCTGTAGTCCAGGCTGGCCTCAAACTCACAGAGATCTGCCTGCCTCTGTCTCCCGAGTGCTGGGTTTAAAGGCGTGCACCACCAACACCCAGTTAGGATGTCTTATTTTTAAGTGTATGTGTATCTGTGTGGGTTTGTACATGTGAATATGAGTGCTCATGGGGCCGGAAAAGAAGCTAGAGTTGCAGGCAGTATGAGTTGCCTGACTTGGATACTGATTGCTAAACTCAAGTCCTCTAAGTGTTGAGCTGTTTTTCCAGTCCATTACTATAGCATTTGCATTGTTATAAAGATAGCATAAGTCAGGCCTGGCAGTGGTGGCACATGCCTTTAGTCCCAGCACTCAGAAGACAGAGAGAGGCAGGTGGGTCAATGTGAGTTCAAGGCCAGCCTGGTCTACAAAACTACACAGAGAAACCCTGTCTCAAAATAAACATAAGTCGATGTTTCTTCAAAACACCCATTCAGTTAACCACTGTGTATGCTTCCATGTGTAGCCAGAAGTTAAAAGAGAAGAAGTTAATGGCAAAGAAGATGAAACGTGAACAGAAGAAACAGAAGGAAGGTGAGTGGTGTCCACATTTCCCTCAGTGGCAGTCACCATCCCTGAGGTGACAGTGGCAGCTAACCTGTCACATGTGTCATGTCAGAAAGCCACATGACTGAGCCAGGCATGGTGATACACACCTTCGATCCCAGCACTGGGGTGGCGGCGGAGGCAGAGGCAGATCTCTGTGAGTTTGAGGCCAGCCTGATCTATATAGTGAATCCCAAGATGGCTGGGACTCTGTAGAAAGACCCTGTCTCAAAAAAACCAGAAAGAAAGGAAGAGGCCAGACTGGCTTAGGCAGAAAGGAAAGCTCACAGAAGGCGGTTGGGGTAACTTAATGGATTCCTGGTTACCAGTGTCACCCCCTCTGTACCCATCTTCACACTGCCCTGCTCTTCAAGTACCTCCAGCTGCCCCCAGTTGTTTTCCCCCTTGCCTCGTTTCTCCCCAGGAGGCAGGATTGAAGTGCTGTCTCAGCATTGGAAGCCTTTTGTTTTGTAGTTCTGTGTACATGCATATATACACACGTGTGTGCACGTGTACATGTGTGCCCATGGAAGCCAGAAGCCAATGTCAGGTTCCTCTTCGATTGCTGTCCACCTGATTTGTTGAGACACAGTCTCACTATAGCTGGCGGTCACTGATTTCACTAGCCTGGCTGGCTGACAAGCCCAAGGGATCCTCCTTTCTCTGTCTGCCTAGAGCTGGGATTTCAAGCACACACTGCCTTGCCTACTCTTTCCATTGGTACTAGGGTCCAGCCTCAGGTCCTCATGCTAGCAAGGCAAGTACTTGTACTGACTGGTCCATCTTTAACCCTCTTGTTTGTTAGTTTTGAGACAGGGCCTGTGTAGCAGCCTGGCTCAGTCTCGCATGCACTCACACCCCCGCCTCCACCTCCTATGTACACGGTTGGTTCCCCTTCTACCATGTGAGTTCAGGGACCAAACTGAGGTTGTCTGGCATGACAGCAGCCTTCACCAACTGAGCCATCTTTCCAGCACTGTCTGTTGTGGTTGTGGTTTTGTTTGTTGTTTAGTTTTGCTTGGGGCAGAGTCTCGTGTAGCTCAGGGTGAGCTCGCAGTCTGCCCTTCCTTACCTCTACCTCCCAAGTTCTGTGATTACAGACCTGCACTGTTATGTGCAGCTTGTATTTTTAATTCTCTGTCTCTTTAAGCTGCTGTTACAGGGATTCCTGTGCAGGCTGCTTTCACGGTCTGCTTTGTATCTTAGCACCTTACACGAGATGGGGGAGCTTCCCGCCGTAGATGTCCCATCAGCCTTGTGTATTTTCTGTTCTTTTGGATAGTTCCCAACCATCCACCCATAGGCTGTCCTCTCCCGTGATGTCTCCTTCTGTGGTTGGGTCTGCCTTGTGAGTTTTGTTTCAGTGACATGGTAATAAGGAAGTTCTAACTCTTCATTAGATTCTGATTCATGCTTTCTATTTCTTTGCTGCAGTTTTACCATCCCATTCATTTTTTTTTTTAATTATTTTTTTATTTTTGTTCTTTTGAGACAAGGTCGCTGTGTAGCCCTGGCTTTCCTGGAACTCATAGACCAGGCTGCTTTTGAGCTCACAGAGATCCACCTGAGTGCTAGGATTAAAGGAGTGTGCCTGCCCCGCCATGCCATGCCTAGCTGCCTTCCCATTTGTTTCAAGACTGAGCCACTCTTACATTCTGGAAAAAGTCTAAACTAGACGCTGTCTTAGTTTGCTTTCTGTATTTGTAATAAAAACACCTCATGATCAAAAGCAACATGCGTTTATTTCAGTTGACAGTTGTACTCCAGCATGAAGGAAATCAGAATTGGAACTAAGCAGGGAGCTGCTGCAGAGGTCATGGAGGACTGCATCTTACTGGCTTGCTGTCTGTGGCTTGCTCGGCTTGCTTTCTTATACACTCAGGACTACCTGCCCAGGGGTGACAGTGGTCTGTCTGGGCCTTGGACGCTGGTCTGCGTAGGTCTTGTCTTTTGTTATTTTTCTTATACCAGTTGAGCTTTCTGGCTCTTTAGAAGCCAAGTCATTTTCTGATGTATTCTGGACTTTTCGAATGACTTTGGTCTTGTTTCTATTCCTAGTAGGTCATTAACTTGGCTGTGTTCAGCGAATAGGTAGGTTCTGGACCTCCTGTTAATTTGTGATTTTTGCCTCCAGGTAGGTATGACCCAAGGGTGCCACCCAATGGCCAGTCTAGGTTAGTTTTTTGTTTTGTTTATTTTTGGTTTTTTGTTTTTTTTCGTTTAGTAGCTAAAATACAGGACCTCTCTTAAGACTGTACTGTAATGGTAGAGCATGCATATTAAGGTCTGTCCTTTTGGTAGAACTGTGAAGTGCCAGGGAAATAGAAGTTTGACTATTTGTAGTGGTGATATGTTGTTGCTCCTGATGTGTGTGTGTTGTTGTTGTTGTTGTTTTTGCTGTTGCTGCTGTATGTGTGTGCTAGTCAAGGTCTTGCTCTGAACCTAGTGGGCCTGAACTGTATAGCAAGCACATGGCTACTCTGTTTTTATTTATTCTGGTGTGTGTGTGTGTGTGTGTGTGTGTGTGTGTGTGTGTGTGTGTGTGGTCAGAGGACAGCCTTCAAAAGGAGCTGGTTCTTTCCTTCCACCCTTTGCCTCCACACAGCATCTAGGCCGCATGGATACACAGAAAGGAGGAAAGAAGGAAACTCCACTCTTTGTCAAGTTTTGTGTTCTACCTGTGTGAGATCCTTAGAGTACCAAATTTAGAGACACAGTGATGGTGCAGATTTGAGAGACAGATGGAGGGAATTTTAATGGGTTCATTGCCGTGTGGGAAGATGATAGGTCCTAGACATGCTTGTGATGACAGTAGTACAATATTAAGGAAATACTTAGGCGAGACATAGTGGTACTCACCACTAATCTCAGCACTCAGGAGGCAAAGGCAAACCCACCTCTGTGAGTTCAAGGCCATCCTGGTCTACATAGTAAGTTTCAGGCCAGCCAGAGGTACATATTTACCTTAAATAAAAATTGAAAAAAAGAGTAAAAAAATAAAACTTGGGCTGGCCATGATATCACATGTCTTTATTCCTAGGAACCAGGAGTAGAGTCGGGTGTGAGCCAGCAAATCTCTGGCCAGCTAGAGCTACCTAGAAAGATCTTGTCTGGAAAAAAAGCCATGCTTGGGCTATGGATGTACTCAGTTGATTAGTGCTTATCTGGCTTCTATCCCAGCAATGTACAAAAACTAGGCTTGGTTTTGGGCATCTCTAGTCCACACTCAGGGTATGGAAGCAGGAGGGTCAGGCGTTCAGGGTCATCCTGAGAGCTGTGGACAAATGCTATCACTGGTACAGTGTGGATCGCCTGTGCATATCAGAAGTACCAGGTTGTATGTAGTTTGTGTTGAACAAAGCAGAAGTAAGTCTGGGGATCGTCAGCAGTGACTTACATGCATTTCTCCTTTATTTCTCCTTCCATTATTTCGGGGTTTTTTTGTGTGTTTTTTGTTTTGTTTTGTTTTTTTGGTTGTTTTTGTTTTTTTGTTTTTTTTTCATTTTGTGAAGAGAAGATTTTTCTGGTGGCCTGGGTGAAAAGAATGAATTTAATGTAGTATTGCAGGATGTGCCACAAGGTGGCCCCAGCGCATCGTGAGGCTTGTGCTGGGTTGGCTCCATCCCTGACACGCTTTAGTTCTTCTTAAAAAAAAAGAAGAAGGAAGAGTTGCCTAAGGCTATGTTCTGTGCTGTGTAGTAGCTCAGTCACCAGCCTGCAGCTTGGGACTTGTATCTGAGTGACAGCACTGGGTTGGCCATGAGCCAGTTTGGATCCCTGTCTTCTCCAGTGATGTGTCCTCACAACGGTTTCCCTTCCCTAACACCCTGCCCTCCAAGAGAACCTGAAGTGACCCTGTTAGTGGACACAGCTAGAGCTAGTCCCAGCCTCAGTGCTGGTGGCTACCGCTGGGGCAGGGTACTCTTTGTAGGGATCGGCCATTGCCTCGTACATCAGAAGCAGTGCTGGTGGCTACCGCTGGGGCAGGGTACTCTATGTAGGGATCGGCCACTGCCTCGCGTACATCAGAAGCAGCTGCTTCCTCTTGATCGTTGCATTGGAAGTGTCTTGGCACTGCCAGATGTCCCCTAATCAGAAGGGCACAGAAGTCCCTTTGAGTTAGAGAGATACTTGCTAGAGGCGATGCTCTGTCCGAATGGCAGCTTGTATGTGCTCTGGACTAACATTCAAAGCCACAGACTTAAGTGTAGTGGGCTGGAAAGCTGCCCTGTTCTTTGTATCCTTTGATCATGAAGCCACTGTGTTCCTTGCTTGGGAGCCATTAGGGTACACTGAAGAGAACAAAGTGAAAAATGATAGTGGCTATAATCCTTACTAAAAATAATAGCTTACCTGTTTGTTTTTTCTTGCTTTCAATTTATTTATTTATTATATATATTTATATATGTGTGCCCTATCCATGTTAAAACCAGGCTGGTCTAATTTTACCACAGAACTTTGTATCATGGGCCACACCACAGAGGTAGTGTTTATCAGGTTTTCCCACTACAAATAATTTATTTTTTGGAAGGAAATCACCTTGTGCAGCTCACACCTAAGGAATGAGGTCCAGTCAGGCCCCTCCAATCTGAAGGCATATATCTACAGACATCGGTTAGGAGATAGTATCTCCATCTACATAAGCGTTTATCTGTGAGGACAAACCTGTGTGTGTGGTCTGGTCTTCCTTTACCTCCTTGCTGGAACTGTCTTGTCCCTGTGATAAAGTCTCTTCATTGTGTGCTTGCCTACCACGAGCTTTCAGCACTTCCTTACTTTCTGGTACTGTAAGATACTCCAGGCTCATCCAAGGATTTCCTGCTCTCAATCTAGCATTGGGTGTTGGTCCAAGACATCTATTTTCTTTTGTTGGCTTAGTGTTAGAAAGCAAGATCATGGGGGTGAGGGTGGAAGGAGCCATTCATCTTTGGCTGGTGGAGAAAGTAGTGGTAGGCAGTTCTGTTCTCCAAGTGTCCTAGGCCGTATGCCCATTATCGGTGGCTGTGACATTGCTAGGTGATGTTGTTTGGTGGGCCCACTGTCATACAGTACTGTCTGTCAGTTGATAGAGATGACTGTGCAACTTGTGGAGGTGTATGTCCTGAGCAATGCCTGGACACTCCTGTCTGTCCACTGTAAGTTAATCATGAATCTCAGTGCCTCCAGCTTTTGTCCGTCATCAGTGGGGCATTCCAGCTCTGTGCACCTTACATCCCACACTATCACCCTTGTTCACTCCCAGCCTCTGTTGTACTGGTTGAGAGTTGCTGCTCTCCTGTGGGAAGCTGCTGCTTACACCACAACACAGAGGCCCTTTGCCTGTAGCTGTAGACCCTGATCTCCTATACTGCCCGGTCAGTACCACCCACCCTTTCCAGAGACACATTTACAGGTCAGTTGGACTCTGCGTTCTGTCTTAATCCCTGACTGAAGTGACTTTAAAGATGTACTTTTTAAATTTATATGCCTGCACTTATGTATATATAAGTTATGTAGACCCTGTGAAGGCCAGGGGAGAGCATCAGATCCACTGGAGTTGGAGTTAAGTTTTTCTTTCTTAGATTTTTCAATTTTATGTGTAAATGTTTTGCCTGTATGTATACATGTACATCACATGTGTGCCTGCAGAGGTCCAAAGAGTGTGTCAGGTCCCCTGGGACTAGAGGTACAGATGGTTGTGATTCACCATGTGGGTGCTGGGAACCCCACCTGGTTCTCTGCAACAGCATCCAGCGCTCTGAACTATTCCCATCTCTGCAGCCTCAGTGCGTGG
Source organism: Phodopus roborovskii (assembly GCF_943737965.1). Lineage (NCBI taxonomy): Eukaryota > Metazoa > Chordata > Mammalia > Rodentia > Cricetidae > Phodopus > Phodopus roborovskii. The sequence goes on along the minus strand of NW_026126598.1, from coordinate 10,927,320 downwards.
ACTTTGTCCGGTGCATAGTATTGTGAGTCCACTGGGAAAATATACAAATTAGTTTCGCTGCCCTGAAAAGTCCCTGGTGAGTCAGCTGGGGCCCCTGTGCTAGGACCTCCCCCGCCTCTACCTCTTTCTAGCCAGCTCCCGCCCACTCCCCTGCTCTCATGACAGGAGGAGGGGCTGGGGACAAGTTGTCTCTGATGTTTTCTGGGCCAGCTTAGCTGTACCACAGTGCTAGCAGCAGTATTAGAATATGCTAGACGCTTAAGCTGTGTTGAGGATAACCAGGAGACTGACACAGCCCATCTTCATAGGTTTTTGTTTGTACATGATTTTGAAGAACCTGAGGCTCAGGCTGGGGAGGTTGGCAGCCCAGTGGGAGACGTGGACCACATAGGTATCTTTCATGGTGTCCCATGTAGGAGGTGATGTCAACGGTGGGGGCCATATACTCTGCAGGCGTGGCTTGTGGGTGTCAGGTTCTGATGTGTACAGCCAGATCTTTTTAGTGAGGCTGAGGTAACCCTCTCAGAGTAATAAAGTTAATGCAGATTGCTTTTGGGGCAAACCTTTTAAACAATAGAATTGGGCACTGTTGGTCACAAAAGCACCTCTGGCTTCCAGCTGTTTCTGCCCAGGAACAAGTATACCCTCGGCTCTCTTCCTCTTCTTGAGACAGGGTTTGCTGCCCAGGCTAACCTCAAACTCACTATGTAGCTGAGGATACCCTTGAACTTGTCATCATCTGCCTGGGGTTGTCATCATCTGCCTGAAAGTCCTGGGGTTATTAGTATAGCTTCTATACCTAGTCTCTTCCTTATTTAAACCCCCTTATCTCTCTGTCGGATCTGTCTGATTATGATTTGAATATTGTGTGGTTACAGAACCCAGTCAGTGCCAAGAACAGCATGCCAGCAGCTCTGAGGAGATATCTGGGACAGAGGAGGAGGAAGAGGAGTCCAGTGTCATCATGGGACGATGAGGACATGAGCCCAGCTCATTTTCTGAACAACTTTGGAAAGAGGCTGTGGGCCAGCTGCCAGACTGGCTGTGTTGGGAGAAGTCAGGAGCCTCCTGCATCTCTGCTTGTCTAGGGAGCAGAGGGACCATCTCCTAGATATTTGCAGATTGCCTACTGTGTCCTGCCTTACTGCTCTTGCTAAAGGGAAATGCCTCACCTTCCCCCAGTGCCTGTTCCCTTCTGCTTGAATGGTGATAAGCTCTGGACTGGTTTCTGTGACGAGAATATTTATTTAGTAAAAAGCAGAAAACCTATGGGTTTTGTCCACATGTGCGAGATGTAATTACCAAAGCCTCAGAGAAACCATGAAATGACGTAGAGACTGAGCCTTGAGATTTGGCAGGCCCTCTTTTGCAGCCCTCCTTCCAGATCTACCCAGACACATGGCCTTGGCTCTGGGAAAGGCCTGCACTTTGGATGCCTAGCTCTGTCCCTTTGTGGAGCAGGAGTTGCCTGCCCAGCAACTCCCAGAATGTGTGTGAGCCGACCAGGGCCCTCAGTAGGAGGCTGGGCAGAAGAGAGGCCCCAGGAAAACAGTGGGTAGTGAAAGAAAGCAGAGAGTGACTGGTGAGATGAGGGAGAGGAGATAGGTACTGGCCAAAGCCTTCCTCCCATTCTTAAGATCCAAGCTGAGAGGGATGGAGAGGGTGGGACTCTTAAGGATGGAAAACCCTCCTGTCACCAGGATTTGGAGGCAGCCAGTCCTCCATCTGGGTGCCCCTGACTGACTGTGGTCCAGAATGCACCAACACCATGCCAGGGAGAGGGGAGGTGACCAGGTCCGCTTTGGTCCTCAGCCATCAGGCCAGTGGGGCGGTGGGCGGTTTAGTAGACCCTGGCTTTGTGTCTGGAGTGTGTCCATTTCCTGAGTGCGTCATGTGCCTTTTATGGATGTTAGCAGCATTTTGAGTGAAAGGGAAGCTAAGAATGTCTTCTACTTTGTTTATTTTTATGTTTTTGCTCTTCTTTGACAGCTCATGCATGTTTGTAATGTACTTTGATCCCGCTTACTCCATTCTCTTAGCCCTGCCTTTCATTAGGGTTGCCTAAGTGAGCTTGGGTGGTGGGTAATTTACCAAAACCTGGAAACCTCCCCAGTGGCTGTGCTACCGAAGGAAATGACTCCCTCCCCTCTTCTTTTACCTCTGTAGCAGATTCCCTGGTCCTACTCTGAGCCATGTGACATCTGGGATAACCCCTGTCCTTGCAGCAGTTTGAGTCACGTGAGATCTTCCTGTAAGTCAGGACTAGCCTGTGATTTTGTGATTTGCTTTTACTCATCAGTGTCAAGGCTCTTGCTTTGAACCTGCAGCCTAGACCTCATGGGCTTTTGCTCTGCTGGGCGAGGGCTGCTGAGGAGGAGGGCTGCGCCAAAAAGCCTTTCCCTCAGCTGCCTCGGAGCCAGGGACAAGTCCCTTCCTGCCTCTGCCGGTTTGCCTGGCCTAGAGCTGCACTCAGCACATGTATTATCCCACAGCTTGGGAATGACTAAACAAAAGGATTCCAGGAGGAAGCATCTGGGGAAATGTTCCTGGCTAAGGGGTTATCAGTTCTCTAGGTTAGCTGACTCTCGGTCTATCTTCAGACTGTTATTTGTTTGGGGAAATGGAGCAGTTAGGTGGCGTCACTGAGGCGGGTAGCTGATACTGCCAGCCTCCCCCAAAGCCACAAAGAGGAGGATCGTGCCATTATGTGCTTGTTGAGGGCTCACAGGTGAAGAGAATTCTGGCAACGAACCCCAGGCCATATATAGCATAACTGTCAGAAAGCCTGGTGAGTGTGGCCATCTTACCCCAAACAAGCCTAGTCTCCCCTCGGAAGTTAAGCACTCTTGCCCTGGTCTCCTCAGGAGGAGCAAACCTTGTCTCTGAAGATCCCAATTTACCCACAAGGTAGGCCTTTTTTATTCACTCTCTTGACAGACATGTGCTAAGCACTTTGTGTGACAGCTGGTCATTTTTAGAGTAGAAAGTTCTTTGCCCTTCCATTGGATTTCTCATGGAATTTCCCACAGTAAGGTTTCTCTTGTTGCAAATGGTGGGGCCGGGGTTGAACCAGCCAGTGTGACTATGGCCGTTGTGGATGTGCTGTCCTGGGGAGAGTTGTCTGGTAGTACCACTTCAGCAGGAGAAGGTACCTGGTACTACCCGGGCTGAGGATGTACAGCCCTCCTTGGTGTGAGTGATGACTATTGCGTACAGGTTGCTTTTTTGTGTGTGGTGGCGTGTGGTTCATGAACCTATATGCATACTTCAGAAGCCAAAGAGCATCACTATCATGGGACAGGGTCCCTGAGGCTGGTGGCTGGCAGGCCCCAGCAGGCCTCCTCTGACCTCCACAGCACTAGGGTTACAGGCATGCACACCCAGGTTTTCAGTGTGTGTGAGGGGTGACCGCATGTCCTCATGCTTGCACAGCAAACACTCTCTTACTCACTGAGCCATTTCCTCAGCTCTCATAAAATAGAACTGAGTAAGGGGCTGGAGTGATGGCTCAGCAAGTAATAGCACTTACTGCTCTTGCAGAGGACCTGTATTTGGTTCCCAACACCCACATAGTACCTTGCAACCAGTTCTTAAGGATCTGGTAGCTTCTTCTGAGTTCTGTGGGCACTAGGCATGCATGTTATAAACATACATACACACACACATACATACATAACATACAGGCAGACAAAATACAGGAGGCAGAGGCAGGCAAATCTCTTGAGTTCAAAGCCAGTCTGGTCTACAGAGCTAGTTCCAGGACAGGCTCCAAAGCAATACAGAGAAACCCTGTCTTGAAAAAAACAAACAAACTATATATATATATATATATATATATATATATATATATATATATATATTTGAGTAGAGCTGACCCTATTATTCATGGTTTCCTGTTGTGAATCGCCTATTCATTAAACTTTGTCCGTAGCCCACAAATACTTGCATTGCTTTTACAGTGGCCGGCAACACGTTCCCCGATGGGGCTGAATGAATCAGCCCCACTTGTTTCAGCTCATAACATCGAATCGGTCTGTCTAATGGCCAGTGTTGTGCGCCCTTTGGTTCTCTTGGCAGCGTTGCTGCTTAAAGATCTCTCCAGGTGTTGTGCTAGGATGCTAAGTAGTGTTTCCTAGAGCCAGAGTCCTTGCCTTTCTCCCTGTAATAGTATTTGTCAACTTGGCACAAATGACATCCCTGGGAAGAAGGAGCTGAAGTGGAGCTTCAAGGCCTCCATCCGGGTGGCCTGGGGACATATCTGTGGATCATTTTCTTGATTGATGACTGGTGTGGGAGGGCCTAGTCCACTGTGGGCAGTGCCATCCCTGGGCAAGTGGGCCTGGGTTGTATAAGAAAAGCTGGAAGAGCCAGTAAGCAGCATCCCTCCATGGCCTCTGCTTCAATTCCTGTCTTGGTTTCCCTTGATGATGGACTGTGAGCTTTGAGCCAAAGAACCCATTCCTTCCCGGGTTGCTTTTGGTCAGTGTTTTCCACAGCAGCAGAGAAGCAAGGGCCTGCCCCTTCCCCTCACCCATGTCAGTGTCCACCAGCATCTTCCTTGCCAAGTTGGCCGCAGTGACCTTGTCCACGGTCATGTACAGTCAGCACTCCTGACAGTGCTGTCTGCTTCCTGTCCTGTCTTCCTTGCTCAAGCCCCTGCGAGTTAGGTGACCCTGCTGTCCTCTGTCCACAGCAAACCCCAAGACAGCCTGTCTTCAAGTGTCAAGCTAACCGGTACATTCTGAGTCTGAGGTCTCTTCCCCACTAAGAGCCCCACACATCTGTGTTCCAAAATCACTTAATGGTGTCCCAGGGGTGTATGACATATCTAAAGCCTACTGTAGGAGAAAAGGAATCATGTTCTTCCATGTTCTTGCCATGGAAGGAAACTGCGACACCATGCACACACTAACTTAGGAGCCGGCTCACCTGTTCCCTAACTTGTGCCTCATGTCTCCATACACACCTGTAGCACCTTGAGCCTGATGGGGCCAATGTGGCCTTTAATCACCATAGCCTGCCAGTCCTCCATCAGAAATAGCGGTCTCACATGCTCAGTTCCAGTGGCTTCCCTCTGGCCTCAAACCCTCCCTGGTGCCAGCACCAAGTTCAGGACATGATGGACAATGTCTAGGAAACGTAAGGAAACCAGAGACTGAAAGCCAAAAGGAACCTTGTCAAGCTTGACCAACTGATGTGTCAGGACATCTGTCTGCAGGGGAGCCCACTTCAGAATCCATTGAGATGGCTCAGTGGGTGAAGGTGCCTGAGTTAGACCCCAAGTACACAGGAAGGAAGCTTGTAATCCCAGCACTTGGGAGGCAGAGGCAGGAAAGTCAGGAGTTGACAGTCATCCTCAGCCACACAGCAAGTGGAGGCCAGCATGTTTTACATGAGACCTTGTCTTAGAAAAGCCAATAAATACTCTGGCTCCTAGTCATGACCTCAGTTTTTTGATTCATTACAGTTATTTTTTTTTTTTAAGATTTATTTATTTGTTATGTATACAGTGTTCTGCCTGCATGTATCCCTGCAGACCAGAAGAGGGCACAAGATGCTATTATGAGGTGATTGTGAGCCACCATGTGGGTGCTGGGAATTGAACTCAGGACCCCTGGAAGAGCAGCCAGTGCCCTTAACCTCTGAGCCATCTCTCCAGCCCCGATTCATTACAGTTATGATCATGAGCGCAGGGGAGGGAAATGGAAGTCAGTAATCGCGAGAATTGGACTGGCCAGAGTTATTCCCACCCACCTAGAGAAATGTTGAATTGAAGCAAGTATCCATTCTTTTTTTTTGTTTTTTGTTTTTTGAGACAGAATCCGTAATAGGGTTTCTATTGCTGGGAAGAGACACCATGGCCACAGCAACAAAGGAAGAACAAAGGAAAAACAGTGAATGGAGGCTGGCTTACAGGTTCAGAGGGTTAGTCCATTTGTCCTAGCAGGAAGCAAGGTGGCTTGCAGGCAGGCATGGCGTTGGAGAGGTAGCTGAGACTTCTAGATCTGGGTCTGCAGGCAGCAGGAAGAGACAGTGAGCCACTAGGCCTGTCTTGAGCTCCTGAGACCTCAGAGCCCAGCCCCCACCCCCATTAACACACTTTCCCCAACAAGGCCACACCCCTTAATAGTGCCACTCCCTGTGAGCCTGCTGTCTGTTTTCATTCAGACACCACAGGTCTCACTGTGTAGCCCTGGCTGGCCTAGAATTCACCAGGTTGGCCTCAAACTCACAGAAATCCATCTGCAATTAAAGGTGTGTCCCACCCACCCTGCAAAAAGCCATGAGTACTTATTTGTTTACAGCTTTAATCTTTGTCATTTAATCAATGTCAAATTGATTTAAATGAGTATTTTAGTTTTACTTCTCATACTATGTTTGATTGTTTTGAGACAGGGGTTTCTCTGTGTAGTTCTGTATACCAGGCTGGCCTCGAACTCCTGTAGATCCACCTGCCTCTGCCTCTGCCTCTGCTGGGGACTACAGGTGTGCGCTACCACTGCCCCAGCCTGATAACTTTTTAAAAACCCAACAAAAAACATATTAGACATGGATAGCTTACAATTTGTGTTAAAGTCCCTCATTGTAGGGAAGTCAAGACGGGAACTGAAAAGAGCTACTGCTTCACATCTACAGTCCAGAGCATAGAGACATGAATGCACGCTTGCTCACCTGTGCTGAGCTCTGCTTCTCCCCCGTGCCTAGGGAATGATCCCACTCACAGTGGGCTGGGTCTCCCCACATCAGTTAACTTAGAACAATTTGGGACTTGAGAAGGCTCAACAGCTAAGAGCAGTGGTTATTCTTTCAGAGGACTTGGAATCTGATCTTTCTTGTGCTGTCTGAAGCATGGCATGCACCTGGTGCACAAACATACATTCAGGCGAACCTAGCACATAGGGTGTGAATAAGAATGCCCCCCATAGGGTGTTTGAATATTCAGTTCCTAACTTGTGGACTGTTTAGGAAGGATTAAGAGATGTGGCCTTGTTGGAGGAGTTGTATTGCTGGGGGTGAGCTTTGACGTTTCAAAACCCCACACCATTCCCAGTCTCTACCCTCTCTGCTTCCATCTTGTGGATAAGATGTAAGCTCTCAACTACTGCCCTGCCTGCCTGCCTGACTGCCACCATGTTTCACACCATGATGGACAGACATGTACTAACCCTCTGAAAGTGTAAGAAAATCCCAATTAAATGTGTTCTTTTATAAGTTGCCTTGGATACCTTGAATCCAAGTGCTTGGGTGGCAGAGGCAGGATTGTTGTGAATTCTAGGCTAGCCTAGACTACAGAGTTCAGGACAGCCAAGCTTAAAAAAAAAAACAAAAAGACAGCTTCCCACATATGTGACCACAAGCCAAACCAAAGTAGACAGTCCTTCATTGAAACTTCCTGGTGATTCTAAGTTGTGTCAAGTTGACAAGACTTCTATTTAATGTGTAGTGGTGTTTTGCCAGCATGTATGTCTGTATGAGGCTGTCAGATCTTGGAGCCCCGTGGATCTTGGGGCTCTCCAGCTCCCAGACTTTTTTTTTTTTTTTTTTTTTTTTTGGACAAGTTTTTTTTGTTGTTGTTTTTTTGTTTTGTTTTGTTTTTTACATGTGTGTATATTTTACCTGCATGTATGTATGTGCACCCCATGCCCGGTGTCCATGGAACAGTAAGAGGGTGTTGGGTCCCCAGGAACTGGAGTTCCAGATGGTTGTGAGCCATTGTGTGGGTGTTGGGAACAGAGCTCATGTCCTCTGGAAGAATAGCAAATGCTCTTTACCAGTGAGCCATCTCTCCAGCCCTAACAATTAAAATGAACCATGACAAGGAGTGACTCTTCTGGGACTTTGCAGGACCAGGGCCTTGGCTGCTTCCCAAGGCAGCACAGGAGGTTATGTAGAAACTGCTTTTCCTCCTGGCCCAAGAACCAAGCAGGCTTTTTCCTTCTCCCCTTTGGAACTTAATTTCTGTTTACTCTCTGGCGTCCTCCACTAAAGTGAGCTTTAATTACCATATATTAGCATGTATTTCCATAAAGAGAACACTCTTAGAAATCAACCTGGAGGGAGTCCAGAGAGGCCCTTTTCAGCTTCCTCATTCCGTAGAATGTAGTAAATGTTTACTGAAAGCCAAGCAAGTGCTCAGTGAGAGGCTGGGGTATGGTGGAGACGGATGCTGGTGGACTTCGAGGGCCTCTTAAGGAGACCTATTACCATGGAGTGTGGACTGGAAGGGAGTTAGGGGGAGGGCCCTGGCAGTGACGCCCCCAGAAGTGTCAGGGAGAGTCCAGAGACTTTGAACAGAAGGACTGGCTGGCCAGGGAGGACAAAAGCCCAGAATGATATAAAATGGGCTGTAGGGGCTGGAGAGATGACTCAGTGGTTTTGAGAGATTGCTGCCCTTGGAGAGAACGGAGTTGTGAGCACCCACAGCAGGCAGTTCACAACCAACTGCCTGGAACTCCAGCTCCAGGGGATCTAATTTCCTTCCTCTTCAGGCATCCTTACACATGCGTGCATGCGTGCATAATGTGTGTGTGCATACATGCATAGTGTGTGTGTGAGAGAGAGACACAGAGAGACACAGAGAGAGAGACTGCATGAGCACACACACAATTTAAAATCTTAAAAAAAAAAGAAGCTGGGCAATGATAGTGCACTCAGGAGGCAGAGGCAAGTAGATCTCTGTGAGTTCAAGGCCAGCCCAGTCTACAGAGTGATTTCCAGGGAAGCCAGGGGTATACAGAGAAACCCTGTCTTGAAGGGGGAAAATTATCATGGGGACAGCAAAGGGTCTGAGGGTGTGATTTATTTGGTAGAGTGCTTGCCTGCATGAAGCCCTGGGTTCCATCCCCAGCACCAAACAAACCAGCCATGGCAGGGCATGCCTATAAAGCCTGGCCCTTGAGAAGACAAATGTCAGAAATTCAAAGCCATCTGTTAACTACATGGCAAGTTTGAGGCTAGCCTGGGCTACATGGGAGAATCTGTCTCAACACACAAACTCTGCATGACATCACTGAGATGCCTTCTCAGCTTGAATGGCCTTCCTGTGGACTGCCTGCTGAGGGTGGGGAAGGAAGAGATGCCAGCTCTGCTAAGAAGTGAGATGGGGAAATCTGAAGGTCGGGGTTAAGAAGATAGCTGGCCAGGTGGCGGTGCACGCCCTGAATCCCAGCAATCAGGAGGCAGAGGCAGGTGAGTGAGGCCAGCCTGGTCTAAAACGTCTAGGACAGCCAGGACTATTGCACAAAGAAACCCTGTGTTGGGGGTTGAGGTGGCTGGAAGGTCCCCAGCCAGGAGGAAGGAGGTGGAAGAGAGAAGGGCTGGGTCTCAGCAAGACCCAGGGAGAGGATTGGTGGGGCTGTAAAGTAAGTGAACAAGAAAGGCCAGAGTAAGTACTATGATTTGCTGCCCCCCCCAAGCAGTTTAATCCCCCAGATTTTAAATAATAGCATTATGAGGGTGGGAATGTAATCTACCTATGTGTTCAGAGGTGGGGCCTTTGGAAAGTGATTAGGTCATTAGGGTGGGGCCACTGCAGTTGAATCCTGGTGACTTTATAAGGAAGAGAGAGACTACAGCATGACGGGTGCACATCCTTACCATATGAGACAGTCCAGGTAGGGCTCCCACCATGCTGCTAGAACCTCTGTCTCCACAAGTGCAAGCCAAAATAAACTTCTTGTCTTTGTGACATAGCCTCAGGCATTCTGTTAAACTGCAAAAGTCTGACCAGTGTGCTAGGATGTTTGATAGTAAGTTTTTACAGTAGACCAAGCTAGGGAAGCACACCAGGTAGACCGTGAGTGACGGGGATACAGTGAAGAGTCAGTTGACTGGGCATGCTGACCACACAAACCATGAGATGATGCTATGGTATAAGACTTAGGCTTCATTGGAAAGCAAGGAACAGGATTCATTGGTTGAGGGAGAATATGCTGTATACTTTCATTATGTGTGTCCAAGAATTGGTGTTGAAGACAGGCTGGCTGAAGCTTTAGGAGAAGTACAGGGACCAGCGAGATGGCTCAGTGACTAAACAGTACTTGCTGGCAAGCCTGACCCCTGAGTTCAATCCACACAGTGGAAGGAGAGAGCTGACTCCCACAAGTTGTCCTCTGACCTCCACATGTGTGTTTGGCACACAACACCACCCCCACTAAATAAATAAAATGCAATTAAGGTTTTTTTTAAGTAAAGGAAGTAACTTGCCAAGACTAACCAACTCCAGGCAGACGGCCCAGATAGCACTGCAACGCCCCAAGAAGAGACCCTGCATCCTGAACCTCCTTCCTTCTGTGTAACCCCTCATCAACTTCCCGGAACCCTCCAACTGCCAGGGCCTGCCTTTAAACCCGACACCATACATAGCTGGCTCCCTTCATTCTAGGGACAAAGTAAACCAAACAACACTAAATGCTGTTGCCTGTGCTTGGTTAGCAGAATGGCTCCTCGGAGGACTGGTAATTACAGTTGGCATTTCATTTTTGTCCAGGCATGCCAGATAATTGTGCTAGTGGTGGAGAAGCCTTGCTGCCTGGCACTATTACATCCCATTCCAAAGCCAGGGTTTCTAATAACCGCAATAAGCAAAAACCCCTTGTCAGAAAGAATGACATCCATGATGCAACGGCTGGGGTTTACCAAATGTCTCCTTCCTGTTTTCATTTGCTCAAACTTGAGGTCGGCAAGTCGCCTGGTAGTTGCCCTGAGAAAACAAGTGGAGCTGGGCAGCAGCAGATCCTGTGAGGACCGGTGCTGCCAGGTGGGTTGGCACCAGGAGGGAGGGATTGGTTTCCCTTGTCCTAAGTGAATGGGCTCGGTGACTCAAGTAGAAACTGCTGTCAGCGTCTCTACTCTCCCAGTTATCAGGAAACTTGGACACGAGTGGAATTTTTCCTTCCTTTGGGTAAATGTGTCACAGTCCAATACTATTGCGATAGATGGAAAAATCCTATATAGAGTGCGCAGCAGCATCCTCCCAGGCTAATAGGAAGCAGTCTGGGGGGCCACAAGGCACCCACCTGGATGCTGATGCTGTCCCTTCTTGTTTCTCAGAGTTACCTAGTGTGCACTTCCTGTTGAGACCGTTCCTGCTTGAGTTTCTCGGTTGTAAAACCTCAGATCTCACCAACAAGAGCAGGGGGGTGGCTGCAGCAGGGAGTGGAAGGTCGTGCCCCGCCGCAGCGTCCAAATGCCCCTTCTGTGCCATCCATGAAGTGCCCAGAGCTCAGCAATTAGTGCATGCCCCTTACACGGGTACTATATGGTTTTCAGTCTTGCTGGAACCAACCTGGGTGGCCACAGTTGTGCATGGCGACACTGCACAACCTGAGTAAACCAGGATGTAGCCAAGCTGAGCCTTCGTAGCTTACCTCTTCCCACTCTGCAGTGTTCTCGCCCTGTCCCCACCTCTCCATGCTGCCTACGACAGCCGCTGGGCATCCCCTACTGATACTCTGCTAGGAGCAGAGCTCTCCCACGCTCTGACCTACCCACCTGGGCCCCACGAGGATGACAGCACTTTGCTAGGGCGAAGACCACCTAGATCTTGGAGGAGAGGTAGGTCCCCACCCAGCTCTTCAGGTCACATGGTCCGCGGCGGGACCCAAGGGTGGGTCACGTGACGGCGGCGCGCCGTTGCCTAGGCAGCGGCTGCGGGCGGAAAGAGGGAGGGGGCCGGTCCTCCACCCTGGCCCGGCCGCAAGGCCACCCGACCGCGACACAGACGCCAGCCACGAGCGGGAGCCGGAGCCAAGCACTGAGGGCTTGGGAGCCGGGGTGAGTGCTGGGGGGGGGGGCGTTCATCCTTCTTTTGTCTCGGGGACAGAAGAGGGTCCCCTCCCAGCTAGGGGCACGAAGGATTTGGATTAGGGATTTTGAACGGGGAGACTGAGCTTCTTCGTAGGCATGGGATGGAGAGGAAGGGACAGGATGGCGTGACCCCAATCCCTTGCTAGCCTTGGTTGAGCACAGTGTCAGAGGACTCGGAGCTTGGGGCTGCCAGCTGATTCTCACGTCCTGCAGCAGGAGGGACTTCCCTAGAGTAAGGGACAGAGGGAAGTGCAGGTGGCTGATTCTGGCAGGCCGCTGCACCTCTCAGGCGTGTAGGTGACAAGAAACATTTCCCGTGCCCCAAATGTTTAGAGGAAGTTAAAATAGGCAGACTCCATAACCTGCTGCTTCAAACAAGCCTGACGTGAGGATGGCTTGTTAGCAGTCTCACCGTTTGTTTCTACAAAACCTCATTTTTCTTCTGCTCTTTATAGAAAAAAAAAAAAAAAAAAAAAAAAAAAAAAAAAGCAAGCTTCAGTCTGCCTAGCAATTCTTAGAGCTGGTGCTGTATGACAGACAGACATGTGCGCTCCATCTTGTCTCACCACTCCCCCTCCAGCCCGAGCTTCGAGTGTGTAAGACAGACTCTGCTCCTCCCCCACAGGGACCAAGATAGGCCCTAGGAGTATAGAGAGTGGGTTTGAGGTGGGGGCCAGTGGTACATGCCTATGATCCCAGTACTCAGGAGATGGGACAGGACAGTCCCAAGTTCCAAGTCAGCCTGGACTGCACAGCAAGACCCTGCCTCAAAACAAAACCACTGGTAGGAAAGAGGTCCGGTGGGAGCTGCAGATCCAGCTCAGTTAGCTGAATATTTGCCTAGCGTGCAGAAAGCCCTGGTCCAATACCCAGCACCATGTAAGCCAAGCATGTAATTGTAGCATTTGGAGACAGAGACAGGAGCATCCAGAGTTCAAGGCCATCCTTGGTTACATTTTGGGACAACCTGGGCTACATAAGTCTCTATCTCAAAAAAAAAAAGAAAGAAAGAAAGAAAGAAAGAAAGAAAGAAAGAAAGAAAGAAAGTGGATTTGAACCTCCTGGGCTAATCACAGTGGAGGGTGTCTCATCTACTTACAGGACCTGCAGCTGTGTCTCAAGACTCAGATGGAGGCAGGAGCTCTCATGCCCACTCCTAACCACTCTGGGGCTGTCTGCATACACTAGGTTAGCCACACTCTCAGACTGGAGCCCAGGACCTTCATCATTTGCAGCCCCTGGGTAGCCATCTTCCCTCATGGGTCCTTCCTATCCTTTGATCTCCTGGGACTGGAGTCACAGATGGTTGTGAGCCACCACATGGGTGCTGGGAATGGAACCTGGGTTCTCTGGAAGAGCAGTTTGCTCTTAACGGCTGAGCCACCTCTCCAGCCCCTCCATAAGCCATTTCACTGGGTTAAAGGTAGTCTATCACGGAGAGACTTGGCAGTGACCGTAGACAGTGACTATTCCCGTCCCTGTCTCCCACCATGTCCCCATGCCCTCGCATTGCTGAAGAAAGTCCACTATAGTCCTACTGTGTGTCTGCAACTAGCCCTGTGGTGCTGCCCTAGACCTCAAGAGTCTTTAGTCTCCTTGTCTTTCAATCAGCCAACCTTCATGCCCCACCCGCAGGAGGATGGTAGTCTTCCTAACCATGGCTTCGTCTTCCTGCCTCTCAGAACCCGCCATATGGGTAACGTCTTGTCTTGGGTGGAGGGTCTGTTTTTGGTTTTGTTTCTTTGCTTGAGATTTTATTTTTATGTTTGCTTATATGTGTGTCTTGTGTGGGGCATGTACATACACATGGGTGCAGGTGCCTGTAGATGCCACTAGAGGGCATCAGACTCCTGGAGCTAGAGTTACAGGTGTTTGTGAGCTGTCTGACTCAGAATGCTGGAAAGCTAACTCTGGTCCTCTGCAAGAGCAGTATAAGCTTTTATGCCCTGAGCCATCTCTCCAGTGTCCAGAAGGTCTGTCTATGCCACATTGTCTTTTCTACCCCTGTCTATATGCTCTAACGTGGGTCTGCATGTGACAGGCATCCAGTCCTTCTGTTTCCCCCCTTACCACTGAAGCAGGTAGCTAACTGGGTAAGAGTGTTTCCCATTTGTCTGGCTCCCCTACTGGGCAGTGAGGTCTTTGAATCTTTGAAGGTAGAGATTCAGTCTCTCGTGGGGTTTCTGTTTGGTTTGGTTTTTCACCTCATCCTGCATGGGTTGGTCCTAGAACCCTGACTAGAGCAACATGGGAATGAAGAAGGGACAGACACACAGATCCAGGTACAGAAAAGCTGGGATTAGGCAGGCCATGCCCACTCTGATGCAGCAGCTACACAGCAGCCTGAAACCTCAGTGAGTTTGTTATGTATAGTACAAGGAGAGGGGTTAGTCTCAGTAGGATGTCTCTGTAGGGCTGCAGGGCTGCGTCCCTGTCCCCTACCTTAGGGAAGTTCCTGAAGCTGCAGGACCTGGGAAGTGGCCGGCAGCCCCAACCTCCGAGTCCTCTGACCCTGCATTCCACCAAAGGGTGTCAAGGATTGCGGGAAAGCTGCAGTTGCCAGTTCTCCGCATACTAGTCAGCCATTTGTAGACATTATTATCCACTTGGAGCGGAGAAAGGTGCTGCCACACCTCTGAGCTTCACCTGGAGGACGGCTTGCCAATTCCCATGGCTCGGCTCTGAGGCCTTGGCCCTTGTCAACAGAATGTGTTCACTCAGGACTCCATCAACTCCTTACATGTTCACTCAAGGCTTCCTTGGCTCCCCATAACTTTTGTTTGTTTGAGTTTTGTTCTGCTTTTGTTTTTGTTTTGAGACAGAACCTCCTACAGCCCAGGCTGAGCTTGAAGTTATAGCAGAAGATGGCCTTGAACTCCTAATCTCCCTGCCTCCACCTTCCCAGTGCTGGGATTTCGGGTGTGCACCATTCCGCCCAGTTTTACACCATGCTGGGGATCCTACCTAAGGCTGGGTAAACCTTTTACCTCTGAGCCACATCCCAGCCCCTCACTGGAGGATGCTTGCTAGGCAAGTGCTCTACCACCAAGCCACACCCTAGGCCCTCCTTCATCTTTGATGTATAAGAACAGTTGTATGAGCATCTGTGGGTACTGGGAGCAAGGATTGCTTTTCACAACTCTCTCTCTGTACTATTTCCCCCAGACTTCAGGCTTCATTCTGTGTTGTAAAGGGGTGAGGTGGGGGAGGGGAGTTCATTTCCAAACTGTGACATATTCAGTCATTTGGAGCTAACCCATGGAATGGTGAGAAGTATTTATCTGAATCTCCTCCAAAAGAGGAAACATCCCTTGAGGAGGAGATTGGGCACAGTGCTGCTAGCTGCAGGTGTGGGTGGCATGTGACCCTAGTCCTCAAGTTGTCATTCCTGTAAACAGGCCCAAGGCCAGGAGTGGTGGTGCCAGCCGTCATCCAGCACTCAGGGGCAGAGGTGGGCAGAGCTTTGTTGTCTGCATAGGACAGTCTAGGCTAGACTAACCAGAGTTAGTCTCTTACACACACACACACACACACACACACACACACACACACACAGTCTCACTCTGCAGCCCACACTGGCCTGAAGCGCTCACTCTTCCTGACTCAGCCTCCACAGTGCTGACATGACAAGCCTACCGTACCACAACCTGCCTGGCTGTGCTCTAACAGCCTTAGGCTCTGAACACCAGAGTTGTCTGATGCCTTTGCCCTTCAGGCTTGTCCTGAAGAGATTAACCACCTGGAATGTGCTGCCACAGGCTACCCTGAGTGAAAGAAACTAGCTAGACTGGCAGCAATAGATTTAGTGGAGATTTGAGGTTAGAGTCAGGCATCTTTTTTTAAGTTTTATTATTTTCATTATGTATCTATGTAGGGGGCTATGCACATGAATGCAGGTGCCCACAGAGGTCAGATTCCCCTGGGCTTACAAGTAGTTGTGAGCCACCTGATATGGATGCTAGGAGTCGAACTCAGGTCCTCAGGAAGAGCAGTGTGTGCTTTTAACCACTGTGCCATCTCTCTGGCCCGTCATACATATACATCTTAACAGATCACACTTGAGCTTCATTACATGTCATTGCCAGACCCAAAGTCTCCTAGGAGTGAGCCCAGAGATCTTTGATCTGTGTGTCTCTATAAAGGGTGCAGGGTGTGGTGGTGCACACCTGTAATTCCAGCACTCAGGACAGAGGCAAGCAGATCGCTCTGTGAGTTTGGAGCTAGCCTGGGCTACATAGTGAGTTCCAGGACAGCTGGGAATGTAGAGAGACCCTGCCTCAAAATAAAGCATGCTCATGTTAGTTGATGGATTCTCCCTCTCTTCTTCTCCACCCCCTCCTCCCCTCCACTTTTAATTTTGAGACAGGGTCTCTATATGCAACCCTGGCCAGGCTCCTCTTAAAACACAGTTCTTTTACACTTCTTTCTTTTGTGGAGGTGTAAAAATGCACATTCCATAGTGTGTGTGCGGAGGTCAGAGGACAACTTGTGGGCATCTATTCTGTCTCTCCACAATGTAGATTCCAGGGATCAAACTCGGGTCATCAGGCTTGGTGGCAAGGCTGCAGAGCTGTCTCTCTGGCCCTCACGTCACTTTGATACAGGGCTCCATGCAGCCCAGTTCAGGAGCTAAAGAGATGGTTCAGTTTAATAACAGCACTTGCTACAAAAGCAAGAGGACCTGTGTTCAAATCCCCAGGGCCTATCTAAAAGCTGGACATGAGCACCTGCCTGTCATCCCAACTACATGGGGCAGAGATGGGAGTATCTGAGGAGCCTGAGAGCCTGTCTCAAAAATTAAGGTGAAAAACAATACAGGGAGACATCTTATATCCCCCTGTAGCCGCACACATGCACACACACACACACACATCATACTTCATAGCACAGCATGGCTGTCAACTTTATAACCTCCTGCCTCCGCCCAGTCTCATTTTTCCTTTTGCTAAAGGTTCCCATTGCAGCCTTGGTGTGGCTCAATTTAGAAAGTAGCTATAGGTTTTGGAGGTGACTTACGGTGTTTAAGATTAGATTTGAGAAGCTAGTATCTGCTGAGAAATGCCCCCCTCACACTGCAAGCAGCTTGGACATTGTGTTCAAGCATTCAACAAGAAACTAGGCCTGGTGAGCAGGCCCGCAATCTCATGTATTACGGAAGCTGAGGCAGGAGGATCAACCTGAGAAGCTTAGCAAAACTGTCTCAAAATACAAAGTAAAAAGGAGAGCAGAAGAGACTGGGGAGATGGTTCAGGAAAGAGCACTGGCTGCTCTTCCAGAGGGTCTGTTTTGATCCTCAGTACCCATATGGCAGCTCACAACCATCTGTCCCCTTCTAGCCTCTGTGGGTACCATGTATGCACATGATGCACAGACACACATATAAGACAGAAAGACAGAGTTTGAGCAGAAAGTATAACTCCTGCCTGCTTAGAATCCCCCAGTGAGGGGCTGGGGTGTGGCTCAGGGGTAGAGCCTCTGCCTAGAGTCCCCCAGTGAGGGCTGAGACCTAGCTTTAGGGGCAGGGCACTTGTTTAGGATCTACCAATAATCAATGTGGATTCTAGGCTGCATTCTACCGTAGAGCCCCTTCCCCACCACCAACCCCTTTCTGAATGTGTCAGTTGCCCATTCCGTGAAGACACCATGGAGGGGGGGGTGCTTGCTGTCAAACTCTGGATTCTAGTCTCACAGATAGGTGCTGCCCTGGGTATCAGGAGAGAGGCGGGCCAACTTTACAGAGAACAGTTTGGCCATTGCACGCTGACCCCCGACTTCTGCAGAGGGTGCTGTGTTCTAGCTTGCAGACTGCCTTAGAGACCAGGGCTACCTTTAGACCCCATGCCTCTACATTTGGACGTGGAAGCCAAGCATAGTATCGTAGGCCTAGAATTATGGCACTCAAGACGCTGAGACAGGACCGTGAGTCTGGGGCCAGCCTAGTCTACATAGCGAGTCACAGCAGAGCACAGGCTGGGGACATGGCTCAGTCATAAAGTGCTTGCCACGTAAGCATGAAGCCTGAGTCTAGTTCACCCATGTCAAGCTGTGCAAGGCAGCATGCACTGTAATCTCCAAACTGGGGAGGTGGAGGCAGGAGGGTCCCTGGGGCTGGGTGGACAGCCACTTTAGCCACATTGGTGAACTCTAGATACAGTAAGTGACCCTGTCTCAAGACACAGTGATTGAAGACACACAGTGTCAACATCTGGCTTTTGTATACATGTACCACACTCATTCACTTGTACACACTAACAAATACACAAGCATACACAGGCACACACTTGTAAGGTTTTGTTTTTGGTTTTTGTTTTGTTTTGTTTTTGAGGCAGGGTTTCTCTGTGTAGCCCTGGCTATTCTGCAATGATTTAGCTCTATAAACCAGGCTGACCTTGAACTCTGTGATCTGCCTGCCCCTGCGCTGAAACTAAAGGTGTATACCAACAACACATAGCTAATGGATAAATCTTTTTTTCCCCTTAAAAAGGTAGACACAATTAAAACAAAGCATAGGGCTAGTGAGCGGTCCCATCCAGTAAGAATGCTTGCTGCTCAATCATGAGGAATGGAGTTCGGATCCCAGTGGAACACTGGCGCTTGCTGGCTTCCAGCTTAGCAGGAGATGAACCCTTAATTCAAAAGGAGACCCTCTGAAGAATAGGCAGGGTGATAGAGAAGGACACCCGATGCCCTCTTCTGGCTTCCACACGTGTACACAGGCACATGTACCCACACACGTGCACATACACTCACACAGGCACACACACACACACACACACAAAGACATGGTTACATATTGAAAACCAAAAACCACAAAAGGCCTCAGACTCTGGTTTTTGCACAAGAACCATCTAAGATGCTCCAACATGTCCTGTCTCTCCCTCCCCCAGCCTGGTTCCCACCATGAGTGCAGAGCTCAATGTGCCCATGGATCCCTCCACCCCTGCCTGCCCTGAGCCGGGCCACAAGGGCATGGATTACCGAGACTGGGTCCGACGCAGCTACCTGGAGCTGGTCACCTCCAACCACCATTCGGTGCAGGCACTGTCCTGGAGAAAGCTGTACCTGAGCAGGGCCAAGCTGAAAGCCTCCAGCCGGACCTCTGCCCTCCTCTCGGGCTTCGCCATGGTGAGTGCAAGGGTGGGGGCTGGGCAAGCCTGGTCCCAGCAAATGAGTTTACTGTGTCTTGCAGTGCTCCAGGGAACACTTTTTCTCCAAACCCTGACTAGAAACTCAGCACTGGGAAGAAGATGGAAACAGCTTAGTGGTACTAACCATGCAAATACGAGGACCTGAGTTCAGTCCCTAGAATTCACAGTGGAAAGTCATTTGACCTCCACAGCACACTCTCTCTCTCTCTCTCTCTCTCTCTCTCTCTCTCTCTCTCTCTCTCTCTCTCTCTCTCACACACACACACACACACACACACACACACACACACACACACACAAAGAAATAAAAAGCAGAGAGCCGGGAGGTGGCTCAGCAGTTACAGCATTTATAGAACAAGCTTGAGGACCAGGGTTCAGATCCCAGAAACCCATGCAAATGTGGCAAGCATGGTGGCTGTCAGTAATTCCAGCCTCAGGAGGCTGAGACAGAGGAGGTCCTCAGAGCGAACTGGCTAGCAGAACTAGCTACGTTGGTGAGCTATGGGTTTGATTGAGAGCCCTGGCCTCAATGGACAACTTGGAAGAATGGTTGAGGATGATTCCCAACATCACCCGAATGCCTCCTCATACATGCACACCCACATTCACGTGCACAAACAAACATGCACACATTCACACCACACACATGCACTCACACACAAATGAATGTGGATAGCATCTGAGGAACAAATCTCAAAGTTAATCTGTGCCCTCCACATGAACACACACACAAAACAAACAAATAAAATAACCAACACCCAAGAGACACAGTCCGGTGGTGGCGCACACCTTTAATCCCAGCACTCGGGAGGCAGAGGCAGGCTGGATCTCTGTGAGTTCAAGGTCAGCCTGGTCTACAGAGCGAGTTCCCTGATAGCCAGAGCTACACACAGAGAAACCCAGTCTCAGAAAACAAACAAAATAGCTCCAGTGAGTAGGGTTTACTGGAAAACTTTGTGTTTTGTTTGCCTCATCTCAGGCATCACCCATGAGTTTGGGAATCTGAGGAACTCAGGGAACTATGGCAGGTGGCCAGCCCAGCTGGAGCTGTAGATGCTGGCCAAATGTGGCCTTCCCCTGGTGACAATGTGGCCGATGCTTCCAGCCTGGCTCCTGACTGCCGCCATCTCTCTGAGTCATCCCAGGACAAGAGTCAGTTAAATCTGCCCCCTGCCCCACAGGGAATTGGCCAGAGGACAGGCTGTAAGGGTTCAGTCTCCCTTTCTGCTCTGTGCTAGGATACCACTGGATAGGAAGTGATTTCTTTCCTTAAGTCAAATAATAGTTTGTTTCCACAACTTCCGTTATCAAACTAGCAGAGCAATGTAAAATAAACATCCTACATGGAAAACCATTGTGGCAGAACATGCTTGGTTGTGAGTGGGCCACAGTTGGGAGAGTTAAACCCTCTGACCAGAAGACCAGACCACACAGGATGGGGCAGAGGCCATCCATCTCTGAGCAATACTTGGGCCTTCTTCTTCTTCTTCTTCTTCTTCTTCTTCTTCTTCTTCTTCTTCTTCTTCTTCTTCTTCTTCTTTCCCTTTCCTTTTCCTCTCTTTTTCTTTGTTTGTTTGTTACTGGAGATCAAATCTATTTCTTTTTATTTTCTATTTTCTTCCTTTTGTTGTTCTGAGGGCCTTTTTCATTTTGATTTTTGTCTTTTTGTGTCTATGACTGTGTTTGTGTGTGTGTGTATGTATGTGCGTGTGTATGTTTTGCTTGTATGTGGATGCACATGTATGTATGAGCAGAGGCCCAAGACTGGGATTGAGAATTGCCCCATGTTCTCTACCAACATAGCTAGTTAATTGAGTGGAGTCTCTCTCTCTCTGTTTCTTTTTGTGTGGATGTTTTCCCTGTATGTGTGTCTGGTGCTCCAGGAGGCTGGAAGAGGGCTTCAGATCCCTGGAAGTAGAGTTACAGGTGGTGTGAGCCACCATGTGAGTGCTGGCAGTCAAACCTGGGTCCTTTGGAAGAGCAGACACTGCTCTTAACCACCAAGTTATCACTCCAGCCCCCAGAGGCAGGGTCTTCCAGTCAAACCCAGAGCCCACCGATGCAGTTAGTCTTTCTAACCATATGCAGATCCTGTTTCCCCTTCCCAGGCCAGCATTGTAGATGAGTCACCATACCCACCCAGCATTTACATGGGTTCTGGGGATCTGAACTCTAGTTCTCAAGCTTCCTGGCCAATCATTTTAAGCCCCAGCCCTAGGACCTTGTAAAAATATTTATTTGTGTGTATGTGTCTCTGTGTGTGAGTACATGCACACATGCATGTGCACCAGGAGGCCAGAAAAGGGCATCAGATTGTTTTCCATCACTTGGATGGAAAGGCAATCCTTTGAGGCAGGGTCTCTCCCGAATGCGGGACTCAAGTAGGTGCAGCTTTAACATCAGTGTTGGGATTCAAACAAATGTTCTCATGGTTGTGTGGCAAACAGTTTTCTTAACTGCTGAGCTATTTCTCGGCCCCTAAAACTACATCCTTGAGTGTACCAGACCATTGCTCTGCCACTGGTTATTTCCCCCGTGGTTTCATCATGCTGAGGATGTATCTCAGTGAGTAGAGAGCTTGCCTCATATACACAAGGCCCCAGCCCTGCACACACCAGGCCTACCTGTAATCCCAGCAGGAGGATCAGAAGTTCAAAGTCACCCTCAACTACATAGTGAGTTCAGTGCTAGTTTGACCTACCATCAGACCATGCTTGGGGGTGGGGAGAGACAGCAATCGTCAGGTGTAGTGTCAATGTGTAGCCTCAAATTCATGATCCTCCTGCCTCAGCCTCCCGATTGACACCACCAGGCCTGGCCTCAAAGATCATTTAATCTTCCCCAGGGCTTACTGGTTACAGTCTATGTAGAGACATGGGGTCTAAAGGAGGCTTTGATCTCTGACAGAACGAGGGATCCCACACAAAAGAGGAGAGTCAGGCACCACCATGGCCAAGCTGTAAGTTGGAGCTACCTCTCTCTCCTGATACTCAGGATGAATCAAAATAATTTGTGTGACTAGAATTCAGAGTTTGGCTCCTCTGACTGGCACTGTTTTCAAGGAACAGGGGACTGTCACCGTCAGAAAGAGCTAGGGGTTGGCAGTGTGGGGAGGGACTCTGCGGCAGAGAGCTGCTCAGCATGCACAGACAGGTATGCTGTCACACTCCTGTCACCTCAGCCCTTACCAGGCAGGAACAGCAGGGTTCAGAGTTCAAAGCCCAGCCTATCTTAGAACTGTGTGTAGACTGACTTGAACTCACAGAGATCCACCTGCCCCTGACTCCCGAGTGCTGGGGTTAAAGGCGGGCACCACCAACACCCAGCTCACAGTGGACTTTCAAGCTCACTTGGAAGAAATGTGTGAGACATCAGGTGCTGCCATTACAGCTGGGACTTGCTCTCGCTGCCCCAGAGTTGCGCAGAACTGCATTTTCCGCGCTACCTTTTGTTTGTTTTAGTTGTGGAAAGTTGAGACATTTTACAGGACTTTAATATAATGAGCTTATTTCCTTTCCATTTTTATTTTTTTATTTGCAGACAGGGCCTCACTGTGTAGACAGGCTGTCCTTGAACTCACTGTGTAGACCCTCTTCCTCCCTAGTGTTTGGATTAAAGGAGCACACCACTCAGTCCCAACCCGGTAGCAGTATATGAATGTGTGTGTGTGTGTGTGTGTGTGTGGGTTGCTGAGGATGGAGCCCAGGGCCTTGTACATATCTGCCAGGCGAGCACTGCACCCTCCAGCCACACCCCCTCACCCCCTCCCCCAGGCAGATGGCTCCCTTTCTCTGTGGGCACAGGCTTGGAACTCACTCCATGAGCAGCTGTCAGTTTTGGACCCAGGCCTTGAGACCATTTGCTTCCCAAACTTTGGAAGACTTTATAGCATCTGACCCAAGGAAACCCTCATCCAAACGAAAGCTTAAGTCACTTGTGAGATTTCCACACAGGTTCTGAGAATGATCAGACAGGGAGTGTGCATTCTGGAGGTGGGGAGGGCAGTCTAGACTTCATGGCAGTCTTGAGTGCATCAACAGGCCTAAAGGAGAGGTCATCCTGATGGTCTAGATACCATGTGAGCTCATAGTAATAACTCATTTCTACTGGTTTTTGTTTTTTTGACACAGGGTTTGTGTATGTAGCCCTGGCAATCCTAGAACTCACTCTGTAGACCAGGCTGGCCTTAAAGTCACAGAGATCCTCCTGCCTCTGCCCCCCCAACCCCTAGTGCTGGGTTGAAGGCATGAGCCACCAACACCCAGCTATTTATTTATTTATTTATTTATTTATTTATTTGTAGATACTTCTAGAAGCAATTTGGAGATACATTTAAGAAGCTTCCTGGTGCCCTTTGCATCCCTTCTGGAAGTTTCCTCTAGTGTGCTGTTAGAGCAGAATCAGGGCCACTAGGCAAAGACGTTTGCTGCTAAGCCCGATGGACTGAGTTCGATCCTTGGAACCCACATTGTAGAAGGAAGAGAAGCAACTTGTGCAGGGTTTCCTCTGCATAAACACAGGATCGAGATATGTGCACACATGCATATACACACAAACATGCATAATTAAAATAAAAACTTTTTAAAAGAAGAAAGAAAAACCACCAAAGTGGATGTGAGCCTAGTGGATTTTCTTAGTCTACCACCGTTAAATCAGGTTCTCACTCAGACTTGGGGGCAGCTGGGGCAAATTGATGACTAAGGCTGGAGGCGTGTCCCTGCAGTATAGTCCTTGCCTAGCATGCCCAGCCCACCCTACTATCCTCCACTTATGGTCATGGCGGGATGCATCCCTGCCCACCCGACCCAACCCCTCCTGTGCCCACAGGTAGCCATGGTGGAGGTGCAGCTGGAGACACAGTACCAGTACCCACAGCCCCTGCTCATCGCCTTCAGCGCCTGCACTACGGTGCTGGTGGCTGTGCACCTGTTCGCGCTGCTCATCAGCACGTGCATCCTGCCCAACGTGGAAGCTGTTAGCAACATCCACAACCTCAACTCCATCAGCGAGTCACCGCACGAGCGCATGCACCCCTACATCGAGCTTGCCTGGGGCTTCTCCACCGTCCTGGGCATCCTGCTCTTCCTGGCCGAGGTGGTACTTCTCTGCTGGATCAAGTTCCTCCCGGTGGACGCCAGGGGCCAGCCAGGCTCCCATAGCCACACCGGCTGGCAGGCCGCACTGGTGTCAACCATCATCATGGTACCCGTGGGGCTCATCTTCGTGGTCTTCACTATCCATTTCTACCGCTCCCTGGTGCGGCATAAGACCGAACGCCACAACCGTGAGATCGAGGAGTTGCATAAGCTCAAGGTGCAGCTGGATGGGCACGAGAGAAGCCTCCAGGTGGTGTGAGTGAGGCCCGCAGGGTTTGGTACAGCCTGCAGGAGAGTGACCCTCAGGCGGTGTTAGCCGCTGGTAGGAGTAGCTAAGGGGCTGTCAGACAAACCCAGGCTTCATGAGAACCACCATGGCGGCGTCACAAGAGCCACAGTGGGGATTGCTAAGCAGACTGCGCAGATGCTGCCCCGTACTTCCATACTCCTCTGATGAATAAGGGCCTAAAGGAGTGAGAATACCATTTTATCCGAGGCCAAAGGAGGAGACGTGATCACATGGCCCTGGGGACTTCCTGGACCAGGGACAAGCTGAAAACACCTTGTCCTGGGAAGGGGCCCAGCACACCAGAGGTCGCGGTAGATCTCAGACATCTGGACCTTGTGATTGGCAGGGCAGGATTGAATTCCCAGGGCCGGCTGGAGGACTGGGGCTCAGTTAGTAGCTTGCCTAGTGTGCAGGAAGCCCTAGGCTTGAACCCAGCAGTACATAAACCAGGCGTGGTCATCCCAGTTCTAGGGAGGTGGAGGAAGGATCAGGAGTTCAAAGTCATCCTCTGCTACATGGTGAGTTTGAGGCTACGTGAGACACAGTCAAAGACATGTGCATGCATGCATGTGAGCACACACATACATACACACATGAAGACTAGGCTGCTGAAGAGGGCAGAGATGAGCTCAGGGCTGGCACAAGGGGTAGGTAGCATGGCTCATAATGACACACAGGGATGAGGTGACTGATCTATGGTTCAGCTTGGTGCTTTCCTCCAACTCTGGAGGGTATCACAGAGTGTTGAGGGCCCAGGGGCACACACAGCTCAACAAGGGTAATGGATACCATTATTGAAATCAGTTCTCTGGTCCTAGAGAGATGGGCCCAGTGTAAGAGGCTTTCAGGGTTGAGGATAAATGTCCCCAGAGCCCTCCACCACTGAGATCAGAGATGGTCACACACACACTATGTGCAGCAGGCTCTCCCATGCAGAGGTGTTCACCTCTTAGCCACAAAACGGGCTTAAGCCAGCCACCCCTGTGGACTGTGTCAACACAGGCAGGGACACAATCTCAGAGACCAGCCAGCTCAGCTTCCTGCTGCCTGTGGTGGCAGATGTTGAGAGGATAAACTGGAGGGACTTCCTGTTTAGCACAGCCTTTAGCCTGGTCTGGCCTGGGGCTTGGGCCCTGTCAACTGCAGAGGGGACCTCGACTCGCTGTTGCTGGCCCTGCCAGGTCTGTCAGCGTAGGTCCCTGCCCCCATGTTTGCACAGCTGCGCATGAGTTTGGCATCTGGTCACCCGGCTGGTGTTAGCCTCCATACCCAAGCACCAGCTTGCATGGGAACACTGTTTACCCATTTCTGCAGCATCACCCAGACAAGGCTTTGACTCTATATAAATGGTCACTGGGCTCCTGCAAGTGCCACTTCCGTTTCCTACATCAGCTTGTCTCTGCAGTCTAGGTTTGGTGCTGTGGAATCCTGAGGGGGCAGCCTGGAGTCTCTGGAAATGGGTCACACTGTTGAGCATAAACTTCAACACACAGAGGGCCCAGGGGAGCCTGTGGAGAATCTTCCTTGTAAACTGTGACATCTTTGGGGAACTAGGACATGGTGTCCTATGAACCCAGGAAATTGCCCTCTGTTTTTCAAAGGTGTGTCCTTCAATACCCCCCACCCCTGCAGACATCTGTCTTGAGACCCCTTGAGGTCTTAGACCTCTGTGCTTTCCTGGGGTCTTTGGGAAGGCCAGCTTAGTTGAGTTGTTTGTTTTGCTGAAGGATGCTAGAATCATGGGCAGGCGAGATGGCTCAGAGGGTAAAGGCACTTGCCACCAAGCCTGGAGACCTGAGTTCAGTCCCCATCTTCTGACCTACACACAAATAAATATAGTAAGAACACTGATTTAATATTACATGATAAGATGGCATCTGTGTCCCAGCAGGGAAAAGACAGGATGTGAGCGCCTCTCACTGCTGCACACCTCTTGAAACACCATGTTGAAGGCTGAGGATGTAGCTCAGAGAGTAGTGTGTTTGTCCGGCATACATGAAGCCCTGGCCTTGATGTCCAGCACCACATAAACCAAACTTGGTGGGATGCATCTGCAATCCCAGCATTCAGGTGGTGGAGGCTGGAGGATCAGGAGTTCAAAGTCATAACGAGCTCAGGGCCAGCCTGGACTGCTCAGACTCTATCAAAGCAGTCGGACGTGAGGGAGGGTGCCTGCAGATGGCTCACTGGGTAGGGGCATCTACTGTTCTTGCAGAAGACCAGATCAGTTCCCAGCACCCACACAAGGCAGCTCACGACTGCCCCGTGACTCTACTTCCAGAGGCTCCAGTGTCCTCTTCTGGCCTCTGCAGGCACCCACACGTGTACATATGTACACATACAAAATAAAAAGAGGGAGTTCCTGTTGGATATTGAACCCATTACTTCCGCCCATTTTCTGAGACCATTTGGTGTCTCAGCTCTTGGCATGCCCGGCACTTAATGCGGTGTGTAACTCCTGTAGTCCCTCATGCTCTCCCTTTTAGTCTTCCCATGGGACCACCATCAGTGTGTAAACGGAGGTGACCACCCATGAGGTCCCTGGTGGTGGGCAGAAGTCACAGGGCCACTCCAGAACTTTGTCAGGAGGATAAGATCTCACTGTGAGCAGTGGCAGAAGCCAGCAGAGAGGCTGAAGGCTGGAAATTCCCTTTCTGGAAGCATAACCTGATTTCAGGTCTCATTCTAGCCAGTCACGTGGCTAGAACCACAGTGGGCCCCCTGGGGCCTACACAGGCTTGCCCTAATTTCATCTATCCAAGATGCAGCCCTACCTGGTGCTTAAGGGATCAGTGTCCTCAGACACACCAAGGCCCTTCCCAACGTAACATATGGCCTCCCTGTACCCTTGACCACGAAGTCTCCAAATTCAAGCGTTTCTATTTAAGAAACTTTAAAGGCAGAATGTGATTAGTGTCTTCCAGGAAGGTCTACTAAGATAGTCCCAGAGGACTCGGGACTATCTGTGCCACCATTTCTGCAGGACACTGTAGGTAGCGCCAGTCCTGTGTGTGGATTTTTTAGCAGTTGCCCTGGATTGAACTGAATAAACTGATAAAGCTTTTCAAAACTGTGCTTTTGAGAAGTGTGTGCCATGGTTCAGGTCTCTGTCCCAGGGCCTGCCTGAGGGCAGAGTGAGCACAGGACCTCCTGGAATGGGCAGGCAGGCTGCTGGGAGCCAGGCATACATTGAGTGAGGTCTCTGTGGACTGGACCTGGGAACCTTGCACTTGGCAGCAGTTCTGAAGATGGGGAAGGGAAAAGGGGGGCCCGATGTGGGTGGCTGAGCTCAGCAGAAACCATCGGGACAGGTCAGCTACATTTCTCAGGGTTCTAGGAGTCCTGAGGTGTTGTTCCTCCGGTTCCTGTGGCTCCAGAGCCTCTACCCAGGTCACCCACTGGGGACACCAACAAAAAGACACCCAGGACATTGTAAAAGCTGCCCAGACATGGGGGTCCCTCCAAGGAAAGCTTTTTTGGGGTGTGCATATGTGTGTGTGCACACGTGTGTGTGCACGTGCGAACACATGCACACATATACCTGTTGTGGAGGCCACACTCAATTTCAGAGCTATTTCTTAGATATCATCTTGGCTGAGATTCCACTTGACTGGGAGGGAACTTGGCAGATGGGCTACTTTGTGTGTCCCTGCCTCCCCTGTGCTAGGACAAGCATGTGCCACCAAATATTTTCTTTAATGTGGGGATGCAATTCATGTGTGTCTTTGGAGCCACCTCCCCAGCAAGTCCTAGGAATGGTTCCTGTCTTTTAATGTAACTACTACCCTAGGCCCTCAGCCCAGAGGATCCTGGGAGTCAGGTGTACAAAATGCCAACATATGGGAAATAGCTCCACAGGCCAAGGGGCTGCCAGGCAGGATCTGGGCTCAGTATATAGCAGCCAGCAGATACTGCTTGCCAGCCCTGATCAGGTCAGCGCTTAAAATGGAAGCCCAGGTTTCTTTTTTTTCTGAGACAGTCACTATGTCACTCAGAATGGCCTTGAATTGACCATGTAGCCCAGTTTGGCTTAGAATTCAGTCTTCCTGTTTGTCTCCCCAAGTGTTGGGATCATATGCGTGTCCCCACCTCTGATAGTCAGTCCTCCTTACTCTGAACAGGAGGCTGCCCATGGAGCAGGTGCTTCTAAATTAGTGCACACACAGGCTCTCTTTGTTCCAGACCGACACAGAGTATCAGAACAGGTGACCCAGGCCATAGGACCTGGACCAGAAAACTTGAGGATCTTAAAGGGACTGTGGATGACAGCTTAAGGTATCAGGAAGCACAAGCATGCTGTTACCCCCTCTCTGTGGTGGCTGATGGGGACCAGCTTTTCTGTAGCACATAGGACCCTGGGCTCCAGAGCCATCTGTGATCTACAGTCTAGTGCCTGATGTGAACAGCCATGTTGGAAGTGTGACGTGGAAGTCAGCAATGCTTAGCGCCAGATTCGCCGGTAACGTGACCCTCCTGCCTCCGGAACATCCCTGTGTCAGTCTCCAGCCTGTCTGTAGCAGGTATTCCCTAAGGTAAGTTGTGTCAATGCCAGAAGGGGACCTACCCAATGCTGGTAAGCACCAGTCAGGGTTGGGGAGAACTTAACATTTGCAGTGAAGGGCCACACAGGTGACGACTCATTCAAGCCTCTGTCCTCAGGGCCCGACCAAATACAAGACAAGCAATCTTTTATATTTTATAGCTCAGCTACACTCCCCAGCCCCTCACTGGGAGGTTCTAGGCTTGTGCTCTACCACTGAGCCACACGCCAGCCCCTCTCTCAGAAGCAGAGACAGAGATCCTTGTGAGTTCATGGCCAGCCTGGTCTACAAAGTTCCAAGCCAGCCAAGGCTACCCAGTGAGACCCTGTCTTAAAAATAAAATAATTACAACTCCTTCACACAGAGATGGGGAAGGAGAAAACCATTTCACACGGGAACAAGGTTTTCCTTTTGTCTTTTATTATACATTTTATCGGAGAGGTGATACATGTGGAGGTCAGAGGACATGAGTTGGTTCACGCCCTCCACCATGTAGGCTCCAAAGACTGAACTCAGGTCCTCAGGCTTGATGGCAAGTGCCTTCACCCACTGAGCCATCTTGCTTCTCCCAAATACTAAGGTTGTTAAAGATTGAATTCCTCCAAACTGTGACAAATTAAATAACCCAGAGAGCAGCCAAGAGCCATCAGAACTGGCTCTAGCCAGGGTATGTATGTGATGTCCATGAGGTCACAAGCTCCTCAGAAAACCTAACCAGTGGACTGTCATCCCAGCACTTGGGAGGCTGAGGAGGGAAGATCAGGAGTTCAAAGCTAGGCTACATAGGGAGTTCCAGGCCAGTCTGGTCCACATAAGACCTTGTCTCAAAAACCCCAACAGGGTAAGGGTATAGCTTAATAGACAGAACACTTGCTTAGCAAGCAGGATGCCCTGGGTTTCATCCCAGTACCAAAAACAAACAAAACAAAACAAAAAAACCGAGCGTAGTGGTATACACTGGCAATCCCAGCACTCAGGAGGTGGAGGCAGGAGGGTCAGGAGTTCAAAGTCATCCTGGGCTGTATAGTGGGCTCGAGACCAGTCTAGGCCGGAGACCCCATTCAAAAAGAAGAGAAACAAAACAACCTTGATAAAGCCAGGCCTGACAGGGCACACCTGTAATTCTAGCACTTGGAAGTGGAGGCAGAAGGATCAAGAGTTCAAGGTCATTGTCAGCTACAGAATTCACTTGAAGGCAGCCTAGGCTACATGGGATCTTGTTTCAAAAAAAACAAAAAAAGGAAAAAAAGAAAACAAAAACCAAATGAATGTAATGATCTGTGGGGAGACCTCAGTGCTCAGTGTTTGCTTCCCCAGTGTCAGGCTAGCATCTGTCCCCAGGCGGGCCATGGCAGCTCTTGTGCAGGGACGTGCTCACACGGGCCTCCCCTGGAAGGAGAGGGCAACCTGTAGCAGCCCCCGCCCCAGCTCTTGCTGCTTCCCTCCGGGCAGGAACTCTCGGGACAGCTCTCTGAAGGTGGCGCAGACACGACGGGCCTTGATGTGTCTGCGGTGGATGGCATGTGTCCACTGGTGCCGTGCAGCCCCTGTGAGCACCAGTAGGGAGCGACAGGGTACAGAGATGGCTACCTCCACCTCCTGGCAGGGGACAGACCTGCTAGGGGCCACGATGCTGCCATCAAAAGCATCGGGTCCAGTGGAGGGGGCCGAGCAGAGCAGCAGGCTGCCAGGGGCCTCACGGGACATGGACACCACGGTGGCTGATAGCAGGTTGAGGCTCACCAGCCGTTCGCCCCACAGCCAGGCGTCATCCAGGTGGGGGTCGATGGCTGAGCCCCTCTCTGGGCTGTAGTCCAGATTACACTGTTCCACAGGCTGGAAGTCCTCCAGCCCTGGGTAGAGGCCCATCCTGTGGACCACCTTCTGGCTGAAGCTGGGGAGACCCTGGAAGCCAGCCACCTTCAGCTTCTGCTTCCGAAAATTGACTTTTGGGCCATAGTCCTGGAGTGGGGACACGAAGGAAAGGAGAACGGGCTCAGCTTAAGAAATGCCAACCACAAACTGGTGCACGCATGGAATCCCAGCCCCTCGGAAGCTCAGGTAGGAGAACTGCCTGGAGTTCAAGGCCAGCTGGGCTAAAGTGAGACCTTGTCTTGAAGGGGAAGCGGGGGGAAACGCCAGTGTAGTCGTGCCTACAATCCTAGCATTTGTGAAGTGGATGCAGGAGGATAAAAGCTCACCTACGTAGCAAGTTTAAGAACAGCCTGAGACCATGTTCTGGGGTGAGGCTTCTTGGAGGGAGAAGGGACAGGAAGAGTCCAAGGTGGGAGTGGATAAGAGACAAGGTGCCCATGGAAACCACAGTCTGTCTGTCCTGAGGGTCAGGGGCAGAGTGGGTGGCTGGGGTGGTCCTAGCACAGGGAGAAACTTGAAGGAATCTCCTACTGGCTGATTTAACCAAATGCTCTGATGTCAGGAATGAAGAGTGACGGGTACCTTTGAAGCGGACATAGGAACGGTCTATTGTCAAGATGACTGAGGGGGGATAATGAGGAAGGGGAGAAACAGGAGGAGGGGTACCACGGTCCCTAAGAGCATATCAGGAGTCTTTACACAGAAGGAGACGGGATAAGGGATGTGATGAGGCAGGCAGTGCCTGGCAGCCTCTAGTAGCCACGCAGGATGGAGATCCCTATCTAGAACTTATCATCATCTCCCACCAATGAGACAGCAGGACAGAGACAGTGGCAGCCCTGCTTGATGAGGACGCCCACACCCCCTGTGACGATCACCCACTCCCTACCAAAGATCCCTAGGGTGTGGCCACAGGAGACAGCCAGGGCCTCTGGCAAGGGGACTGCCCCTTGGCCCAGGTAGGACCACCATACCTGTTTCCTCCGCCCAGACTGAGAGAGCTTCCAGGGGTCACTGTCCATCAGACGCACCATCTCAGCCTCTTCCTCTGGGGTCACAAAGTCCTTTATCAATGTCACTCCCGGGAAGGGGAAGGCCCAACCCTCAAAGTCAGAGTCCTCAGGCCCCATGGCCCAGCCTGTGTCTGGGCAGTAAAGGAACTGGTATTTTTTCTGTAAAAGACAGAGATGGGATGGAGTGCTGGCTCAGTTGGTGAAGTGCCCACTCCTCAAGTCATCAGTTAAACACTTGGGTAGCATCCACCCTGTGATCTGTAAAGGCTGCTGCAAGCCACACATGGTGACACAGGCCTGTGATCTTAGCATCTGGAACGGAGGGACCTGGGCCTCTAACTAAAGCAAGAAATTAAACAAACAAACAAACAAAACCCTTCCTTTTGCACACTGACCCAGGAACATGGTGGGTCATGTGATCAGCCTATTTATGAGGCATTCCTCAGTTTTTCACAAGATGGTGGGCATTTTAGCACCAACAGAGACTCCTTGTTGTTCTTTAGATACAAGCGTAAAAGCTGGAGAAGGGGGGTTGGTGGTCCCGAGTGAGGGTCCCAAGTAAGTGAGGTCCCAAGGTAAGGGACCACGTGGGAGAGCATAGCAGGTTCCATAGCAGGTGAGGGTGACCAGGGCGGGAGGGAATAACACGCCAGGCAGATAGAGCTTAAATGAGGAGTTTATTTAGAAAGGGGAGTGAGGGAGAAGGGAAGAGACATAGAGGCACCGGGAACAGGAGGGGGAGGGGGAAAGGGGGTAGCTGGTGGCCAACAGAGAGCAGGAGAGAGGGAGGGGGAGGGGGAGGAAGAGGAGGAGGAGGGAGGACGAGGGACAGATAGAGAGGGAACAAAATAGAAAGCAAAAGAGAGCATAAGTGGGCAGGGGTCTGACTTTTAAAGGAGTCCTTTACATCTGCCTGCAGACTAGTACTCATGGAACTCTGGGCTGACCAGAGTACTGTCTGAGTGCATTCTGTCAGGTGACAGGGGCAGGCCAGCGTAATGCCTGAATCCTTACACTCCTTACTGGCTTTCCGGCTTCCTCAACCAAGGATCCTTCTAAAACTTGAATTTAAAGTTCTTTTAAAACCCTTTAGAATATACCCACCCCAGGTATCAAGTCCAAGTTTGATGCCACTTAAAGCCACAGAGGCGATGTGCCATAGCCTCTTCCCTACTCCAAGACCTCTCCTCAAACTTGCCGTGTGGCCGAGGTTGGGTACAAACTTTCCGAGTCCCCTACCTCTCTCTCTGCCTTTCAAATGCAGGAGTCTCGGCGTGCACCAGCATTCCCCGCTCTTCCCTTCATTTTCAGATGACAACACTTAGGTTGCGTCCACCTTTTGGTTATTGTGAATAACAAAGCTATGACCGCTCCAAGCAACTCTACCGCGGGGCTTTGATCTCCACCGGTTTCAAAGGCAAGCCTCAGTTTCCCATTAAGAGGGATAGACTTTCTGGATTTGACTCTTTTTCCAGCCCGTACCTGAAGGGAGATCTGCCAGGGAGGAGGGCCGTGGCGCTGTTTCTCGCAAATAAGACAGGTCCGAATGCCCTTGCAGCCGCAAACTTGCAAATGAGTAACTTCAGCCGCCCGGTCCACGGCCGCCATAACCGCCATAGTTCCTTCCTAGTAATCAGAGCGCAGGCGCCCGGCGCAGGGGCCGCTGGGAGTTGTAGTCTTCGTACGCGGAGGAAGAAGGCGGGGCGCTGGGCCGTCATTCTGTTTCCTTCCGGTAGGTACGGACACTTATCGGGTTCGCCGTGCGCCATCTCCTGAACTCCTCTGCTGCGGGCGGGCGTTAGTGACCGTACTTCGTGGAGGCGCGGGTTCGGCTGAGCCCTTGGACACCCATGGCTCTCCTCACGCAGCAGTTGCTTTTTCAACGCGGGAGACCCAAGACCAACAGTCTGGGGAAGATCCGGAGTCTGGAGTAAGTGCTGGCTTTGTTGAAGCGGA
Source organism: Phodopus roborovskii (assembly GCF_943737965.1). NCBI lineage: Eukaryota > Metazoa > Chordata > Mammalia > Rodentia > Cricetidae > Phodopus > Phodopus roborovskii. The sequence goes on along the minus strand of NW_026126598.1, from coordinate 10,893,594 downwards.
TCCGGGGCACGGGGTCCGTCCCCACCCACCCGGGTCGCCTGGTAGGCGGGGTGTAAGTCAGACCCCTCCCCATGCCCCGCCAGCCCAAACTATATAGTTAGCGGGGACTTGGGCGGGGTCGAGTCCGTAACTCACGCCTAACGGAGATGGCGGGAGTTAATTGGCAGCCCCAGTCCGGAGTCAGGTGGACCAGAAAGGAGCTCATTTACGGAGGGTGGAAAGAATGTTGAGCACTCATTGAGGAAGCCTGAGTAGCGCGCGAGGATCCTGCAGGAGCGAGGAAAAGCATTGAAGCGGGAACTTGGAGGCCTTAGGTTTTGAAGTCGTTAGGAGGTCTAGTACTCCAGGGCCCGGCGCAAGACAAACGTGCCTTGGAGCCCAGTCTGAGCTACAATATGACACCCTGTCTCAAAAAGAAAACTTTTATTCTAAACAGGCTCTCTCTGTATAACGTCCCTGGTTGTCCAAGAACTCGCTTTGTAGACCAAGCTGGCCTCGAACTCACGGCCATCCGCTGGCCTCGAACTCACGGCCATCCGCCAGCCTCTGCCTCCCAAGTGCTGGGATTAAAAGAGTGCACCATCATGCTCAATAACAAAAAGTTCTTTAAAGAAGGGAAGTCTGACCAGAGGTCTGTCACCAAGCCTGAGTTTATTTCCTTGGACTCAGACAGTTGAAGGAGAACCAGCTCCTTAACCTGACCTTAGCCACTTTGGACTGTGTCCATCCATACACACATGCACAGACACTGTAATAAATAAAAATGTAATTTTAAAGGGGTGGGGTGGGGGCTAGAGCTGCAGATGTTGGTAGAGTTTGCTTGTGGGACATGCACAAATCTGGGGTTTCCATCCCTACCACAGCCTGAACTGCTGCTCCCTGGTGGTGGCAGAGCCCTGTCATCCCAACGAAGGTAGAGGCAGGAAAGTACCTTCAAGGCTTTCCTGAACTACTAGTGAGTTGTGTTTTGGATCTTTCAGTTTTGAGGCCAGCCTAGTCTATGTAGTGAGTTCCAGGCTAGCCAAGTCTAAAAAGTAATTCCGTGCTTATTTTTCAGCACGAGAAATTACTTGGTGTAGATCCCTCTGGGCAGGTGGGGGTAGTTAGCGAAAGGGTCTGCCCAGCCTCCTGAGCTTTCCTGATCTCTGCCCTCACCCCAGTCTCTCGGGGCTGGAGCTTCGGTCAGAGCACTTGGACCCCAATCTCCTGGGGCGCCTGAAGCAGCTGAAGGAACTTGACCTCTCTAACAACCTGCTGGAGACGCTGCCTGCCAACCTGGGCCTGTCCCATCTGCTCATCCTTCACTGCACCAACAACCAGCTGGGGGATGTCACTGTCTTGCGCCAGTTTCCAGACCTCGAGGAGCTCAACCTGGAAGGCAACCCCTTCCTGACGGTGAGAGGGAGCTCTGACCAGCTCGATGCTAAGAGCTAGGAATCTGGGGCAGGCTCCAGGTTCGCTCGCTCTTTTGGGTTTTGTTTTGTGTGATGGAGTCTTATGTAGCCCAGGCTGGTTTCAAATTAACTGTGTAGCCAAGGATGGCCTGGAGCTTCTTTCGGATTCTCCTCCAAGCCTGGTTTATGCAGTACTGGGGATCAAACTTAAGGCTTTGTGCATGCTAAGAAAGCAACCTCTCAACTGGACTTCGTACCCACCCTGTTGGGCTTTTTATTGTTTTGCTGGTTTGAGACAAAGTCTTGCTCTGTATCTCAGTCTGGCCTGCACCTCCCTATGTATCCCAGACTGGCATCAAACTTGACATCCCCACCATACTCTCCCGGAGTATTGGGATTACAGGCATTCACCACCATTCCTGGCTTTCATTTATTCCTCCATCCTTTAGGTCAATGACAATCTGAAAGTGTCCTTTCTCCTGCCCAAGCTACGTAAAGTCAACGGCAAGGATGCGGCCTCCGCCTGCTCACAGGTGGAGAGGCTAGATCGGGAGCTGACCAACAGGGTAAGGATGATGGGAGGTTGATGGAGGAGGGTCCTTGGTCATGTCAGCAAGGTATTTGGGGCAGAGTGGATTGGGGGTGCGTGTAAATGAGGTGTTACCCTGACCTGACAGTCTTGAGTCTGGTGTGTTGTGTTTTTTTTCTTTTTTATTGCTTCCCTTGTTCGGAGGCCCTGTCTCTGAGGTGTACAGCAGGGAGGCTAGAACTCTGCAGTGAGCTGTTTGATTTTTTTTTAGTAATTTACTTACTTTATTATTTTATGTGCATTTGTATTTTACCTGCATGGATGTCTGTGTGAGGGTGTCCGATCTTGAAGTTTGACAGTTTTGAGCTGCCATGTGGGTGCTGGGATTTAAACCCAGGTCCTCTGTAAACTGCTGAGCCATTTCTCCAGCCCATGTTTTTTGAGACAGGGTCTTATGTAGCTCATATGGCCTGGGAAACTTCCGCCTCAGCCTCCCAAGTGTTGGGATTACTCTGCCTGGGTGAATCAGGCTGGTTTCAATTCATGTGACCTAGATTGTGCTAGTAGAGAATAAGAGGCTATGCTTGCAGAAGCTTCCAGAAGCTCTTATAGCAAATACACCTTATGGAGGTACTGTGTATGGCTAGGACAGGAGACCTGGGTTGGGCTGGGCCTGGATCTGGTCTGGTTTTGCCAGGTCACAGCTCACTGGGAGAAGTTCATGGCCACTGTGAGCCCTGAAGAGGACGCTGACAAATTCCAGGCTGACTTTGTGACATCTGCTGTCAAGGATGTGCATTATGGCCCTGAGTCTCTCAGCGAGTTCACCCAGTGGCGGGTATGTTCTGGGATTTGGCTTCCGTGGCTTGTAGGTTGTCCTAGAGAAGTCCCTGGCTCTGTTGGATTGGGGAGACAATGGTGAGTGGGATGGGTCAGAGAATGGTGGCCCTTGTGCCTAGGGAGGCCCATTTCCTACTTTGAGAGCCACACGTGTCTGGGGAGAGGCTAAGGGCACGTGAGACTGCTCAGTCTGCTGAAGGCCTGGCCCCACCCAGGTGCGGATGATCGCTGAGAAACTGGTGGCCTCAGCTGGGGCCCAGGTGCAGGAAGCTGACCTAGCAAAGGAGCCTCCACAGGCTGCAGCTGCCTCCAAGCTCAGGGTGAGTGTGTTTCCACACATCTGTGAGGGCCACGGGCCTCCACAACTCAGGCGATGCCCAAGTACGTAGTCAGCCTGCCCTTGCTGTGACAAAATACCCAGAATAACCAACTTACAGGAAGGAAAGGTTAGTTTGGGTTTGTGGTTTCAGCCCATAGTTGCTTGACTCGAAGCTGTATGTATTGTGAGCTCACACAGCGAGGATGTCTGTGAATCTCATGGTGGCTAGTGTCCCAATGTCCCCTTCAAAGGGAGGCCTCCCAGTGACCTAAGTCCCTTCACCTACCCTGTACTCCTGAGTAGCCCCATAGACTGGTGACCCAGCTCTTTAAAGTTTGAACCCTTGGAGAATATTTTAAGTGTCCAGCCCTAACACAGACCAAGTTCCCCCTGTGACAGTAGCTCAGTTCTTGCTTTCCACACTTTTCAGAGGGTGTAGTTAAGTCTGTAGCCAAGGGAGGAAACCCCTGGGGCATGGACACAAGTCCCCTCCTTCCACAGACCAGAATGGTGGCCCCAAAACGGCTAGACAATGTCCCACTTGACCTCTCTCCCTCCAAGCGAGTGTGCTCCTCCCCAGCAGTGCAGACAGAGGACGGACCTGTGGACTCTGATGGAGGGCAGGTAGGCACCCCAGACGGCAGGGGGCTAGTGTCAGAAAGGGAGCATGCTAAGGGGCAACTGTAACCACCTGTGCCCCCACAGGCTGCCCTACACCTGGAACCCCTGCACTTCCTGCAGTGCCATAGCAGACACAACAGCCCTAAGGACCTGGAGACCCAGCTATGGGCCTGTGCCTTTGAGCCTGCCAGGGAGGAGGGTACATGCTGGGGCCCATGGGCAGTGGGAGGCTCGGGTCACGGTGTGGTGCTCAGTGGGAGTCAGACTAAAAGATACCGGAGAAATTCAGTAGGGCTGTTTTTAGGGTAGAAAGAAAGGGCTGGAAATGGTGGTACACGCCTTTAATCCAAGCAGTCTGGAGTCAGAAGCAGATCTCTGAGTTCAAGGCCAGCCTAGTCTACAGAGTGAGTTCCAGGACAGCCAAAGACTCCACAGAGACCCTGTCTCAAAAAAAAAAAAAAAAAAAAAAAAACCAAAGACTGCCTAGAGTGCTTGCTGCTTTTGTAGAGGACTGAAGTTTGGTTCCTAGCATCTACCATGGGCTGTTCACAATTGCCAGGAACGCCAGCTCCAGGGGATGTTATGCCCTCTTCCAGCCTCTGTGGGTACCTGCACTTATGTGCACATACCACATGACACACGTACGTAACCATGCATTATTTTTTTAAAAGATAAAAAAAGGCCATGTAAGTAGTATAGTGTTAGAGCACTTGTCTATCGTGTGTGAGGCTTGGGTTCTGTCCCCTGTACAACAAATAATAATACTAATGTCATGGAGGCCAGGAAGAGGGACTGTGGGGAAGAACTTCACAGAAAAGACGTTTATGTGGCTGATACCATAAAACAGGACACTCGGGGGCCACGTCACAGACTGTGGCTACATGTGGTGGAGAGGCTGTTTGCGTGATAGACTGCCAGACAGGCATCGTACTCCATAAATACAAAGTACCAGGAGAGGTGAGTGCCAGGGCCCGTCTTCCTGAAGTCTGCTGGGTCCTGGGACAAGAGCCCTGAGGTTGGAGGTCCAGGCTAAGCTCTCTGATTCCTCTGACCTTAATTATTTTGGTGGGGATGGAACCCAGGGCCTCTGAACCTTTCCACCAGCTCTTCAGTCGCCCACAGCCCTCCTGAGAGCTTTCCTGTGCTGTTGTGCCTCACTGTCCCGGGCTAGCCCTCCAGGCAGGCTGCCACTTGTTCAGTGCTCATGACCATTTCCTCTTTCTACCCTTGTCAGGAGTTCTTCTCCGTGGCCTGGACAGCCCTGACGGTGGTCACCCAGGCAGGCCACAAGAAGCGCTGGAACATGCTGGCCGCCGCAGGCCTGCGGGGCATGATCCGGCTGCTCCATGTGCGCGCAGGCTTTTGCTGCAGCGTCATCAGAGCCCATAAGAAGGCCATCGCCACCCTCTGCTTCAGCCCCACCCACGAGACCCACCTCTTCAGTAAGACTCTGAGCTTTCTCGGCACGAGTCTTTCTGTCCTGCTGGCCTGGGTCTCTTTTTCTGGGGTGACGAGGCTCATAGGATGCTGGGCCCAGACGGCTTTGGTCGGAAGTGAGGTAGCTTCTTGGCCAGCCAGGCGCCATCCCAGCATGCTATGCAGCCTTGAAGTTTCCTAGCAACTTGGGCTCCTTTCTTCTCTGCCTGGGACCAGGGGAGATAACCGGTCCCTTGGGTGTGCTGAGCTCACCAAAGGTATCAGATGTGCTACAAAGATGGCTTGATGCTATGCACACTGGGTTCAGGCAGAACTGGGGATTGTGGTCCCCAAGTTCCTGTCCTAGCCCCAGTCTGCCTGCCCTTCCTGTCTGATAAACTGGTTGAGGGACCCAACTCACAGACTCAACCTGCAAGAGGGGCGGGGTCTTCTCAGAGCTACTCTTTCCTCCATATATCCCTGCGCCCGCCCCATCCCCCACCCCCAGCTGCCTCTTACGACAAACGGATCATCCTCTGGGACATTGGGGTGCCCAACCATGAATACAAGTTCCAGGCTAGGTGAGGCTGTGGACCGGGCTGGAGAGGGCGGACTGCTGTGGGTGGTGTTCATGGCACACGGCTCATGGTCTTCCACACCCGTGTTGGCAGCCAGCTCCTCATGCTCAACTGCAGCTCTGTCCCCCTGCGCCTCTGTCCTGTTGCCTCCTGCCCGGATGACTTCCTGCTGGCTGGCTGTGAGGGAGGCTGCTGCTGCTGGGATGTGCGGCTAGACCAGCCCCAGAAGCAAAGGTAAGGGTGCTGGGTTTACCTGGGCCCTGGGCACACCACAGTGCTGGTGGGGCTGCCTGGGAAGTCCTGTCCTGGGACTGCTCTCTTCACCGTTGATCACCACACTGCAAACTGCCTGAGCCCTAGTCCTGTCAGCCAGCAGTGTGACCCTCCTGCCCTAGCATGGTGTCCGTGTCTGAGGATGGGCACTGAGGTATCCCAGGGCTTATGGAGAGTAGGTAGGGAAGCAGCTCTGATGAACTTTTGTGGCTCATCTGCCCATGTGGAAGGCCCTGAGACCGCTCAGCATGGGGTTCCTGCCCTCAGGGGGCGTGGCAGTTTCTGCATGGGTAATGTCTTCCGCAGGGTGTGTGAAGTGGAATTTATCTTCTCTGAGGACTCGGAGATGTCAGGACAGAGAGTGGACGGGCTGGCATTTGTGAATGATGACATTGTGGGTGAGTGAGCCCGGCTGGGACTTAGCACTAAAGGCGCTGAGACAACTACTGGGGATCAGGGAGGTTGTGGCAGCAGCCAGCCTAGATATGCAATCAGTCTGAGCTCATCTCTCCCTGCAGCCTCCAAAGGGAATGGACAGGGCATCATCTACCTGTGGAGCTGGAGCCAGACGTGGGCAGGCCGGGACAGCCGGTCTGTGTTGCCTGTGGTCATCCTGGCCCAGCTGCAGTGGTCACCCACCAATTTGGCTTACTTCTCACTCAGCACCTGTCCTGGTGAGCCTGCCCATCACCCCACCCCATCACCCCCTCTTTCTGCCCCCACCCTGGCCCTGTCTTAGACCCCCACTTGTCCTGGCAGACAAAAACCTTGTGCTGTGTGGGGACGAGGAAGGCAGTGTGTGGATCTATGATGTTGAGCACCTGTTGAAGCAGCCGCCTCCACTGGCAGCAACTCCGCAGGCCCCGACACAGGTACACACTACAGCCACATGGGCCTGTGGACCCTTCTGATAGCCTTGGGCTGCTCTGTGAGGCAGGAGCCCACAACCTTCTTTTTCCCCCTCAGATCCTGAAGTGGCCACAACCAGTAGCACAGGGGCAACCAGTGACCAAGACCATGGTAAACACAGTTGTGGCCAATGCAGCCTTTACCTACCTCACTGCTCTGACGGACTCCAACATCGTGTCCATCTGGAGGTGCTGCTAGCTTGCACAGGACAGTGACCAGGGACGTGGCTTATTAGATTGGAGCTAGTGATAGGGTATTTGTATCTGAGTATTTTTTTATTAAATTCTCTATTGTCGACTGAGCGTAGTCACACAGGCCCCACTGGGATTCTGTCTTGATAACTCAGGCAGGCCCAGCAGCCCCAGGTTCTGCCTCAGTCTGTTAGGGTCTCTTGTGTCACAGGTCACCTGCCGTGCACAGGTAACCCACAGGCTGCTGCATATGGGTCTTTTCCCACTACACTTTATTAGGAAAATAACAGTCTATGTACAGAACAGAGCAGCGTCCAGCTACAGAGAGTTGAGGGTGGCTGTTGTCATGGAGAACACTGAAAAGGATGTACGCACCAGCCTTCCAGCCATTAAGCAATGCTCCTTTTAGCTGCTACTCAATTCCTTCTTGCTTGTCCTTGATGGCCACCTGAAGAGGAAGGACATCAGCAGTGACTACATAGAATGACCCCAGTATCTCCTGCTTGTGTGGCACCAGGAACCTGGCACTGCGGTCCTTCCAGATGTAGTACTCCAGAGAATATCACGTAAGGCTGACCAGTCCCAAAGGCTTCAGGTGCCTCAGCAGGCTCCACCTACCCTGCTCTGAGGCGCCTGCTTGCTAAGGGCTAGGGATGGTGCCAGGTGGGGTATGAAAACCTCAAAAGGTGTGGCTTATCTTACACTGAGGGCCTCTCATCAATAGCTGACTCCCTACCCCGGGATGAAGCCTCCCTCAGGAGTCTCGGAGGCCTGCAGAGCCAGTGGCAAAGGGGAGGAGGGGGTTTGGTGCTACAGATGGTACGGAAGGCCCTGACTGTGCTAGACATTGTACCACTTAGTTACGCCCAGGCCCCTGTCCAGCCGCTTACCCGGAATCGTTCCTCCAGCAGGGAGAGCTCGCTGATGAGGTCTGTGATGGCATTGGTGAAGGCCTCCTGGGGACTGTAGTCTGGGGTGGTCTGCACACGAATGATGATCTTGTGTTCCAAGGGGTGAGGGACTTTGTAGCCAGCAAAAAGCACCTGCGGGTCCTTCAACAGCTGGCTGAGGAACATAGGTGTACACTGTGAGGGAGGTCAGGCCTGGCAGGCTTTCTGTCCAAAGTAGCTTCCTACCCCCAATTATGAATGATGGTGTAGGCCTGTTAGCCCAGCTGCTCAGGAGGACTGTAAGTTCAAGGCCAACCTAGACTACCTTAAAAAAGAAAAGGGCTGGGGATATATGCTCAGTGGTAGGGTGCTTGCCTACATACATGTATGAGGCTAGAGGTTTCCTCCCAGCGGCAGGAGGAGGGGAGATCAAGGGGGCAGAAAACTCTATAGGAAGGAACCCTGTTGGCCACACAATCAAGGACCCTGGCCGGGGTGGCGTCTTTCTTCACAGAAATTGAGGACCTATGTCAGTGGCTGTGGACTGTACCCAATTCCTAGGCCCACAAGCAGGCGGCAGTGGGAAGAGGAACAGGGTCAGGCCCCAGCTGGCCCTTTCCCACAAAGCTCAGGGAAATGGAGAACCTGAAGGTCACAGGCTCTAACTGGCCCCTGCCTTACATAGCTAGAGTTGTAGGATGAGGGTTGGAGTGATGGCCCAGCGGTTAAGAAAACTGGCTGTTTGCTGGATGTCAGTAGCACATGCCTTTAATCCCAGCACTCGGGAGGCAGGGGCAGGCCTGGTCTACATAGCGAGTTCCAGGACAGCTTCCAAAGCTACACAGAGAAACCTTGTCTCAAAAAAAAAAAAAAAAAAGAAAACTGGCTGTTCTTCCAGAGGACCTTGATTCAATTCCCAGCAACCACAGGGTGGCTCACAACTTCAATCCTGGGGGTGGGGGGAGGGGAGGGCTCCAACATCCTTTTATGGCATGAAAGGGCACCCACCATATGGTGCAGAGATACACACAAGCTGAAATACACTCACTCATACAAGAGTTAGAGGTTGGGCTAGAGAAACAGCACAATAGTGGAACACTTACTGACTGCTCTTGCAGAGAACCTGAATTTGTTCCCAGTGCCTCCATCAGATGGTTCGCAGCTCTAGCTACGGGGATCCAACACCCTCTTCTAGCCTGCGCACACACTACATGCGCAATACATTTTGTTTTTTTTTTTTTTTTCAAGACAGGATTTCTGTAACTGTCCTGGCTATCCTGGAACTCACATATAGGCCAAGCTGGCTTTGAACTTACCAAGATCTGCCTGCCTTGCCTCCCGAGTGCTGGGGTTAAGATGCAGGTTCGGCTGGAGAAATGGATTAGTTCAGAGGTTCCCAGCACCCATGTGGCACCTAACCACCTGTACCTCCAGTTCCTTCTGACCTTCATGAGTAACAGGCATTCACATGGTAGACATGCATAGGCAAAACACGAGTGTATTGCTCTTGCAGAGGACCCAGCACCCATGTCAGGTGGGAACCATCTGTCACCCCAGCACTGGGCAATCACCCAGTGACAACTTAGAAAGCCGGGGGGTAAAGAAAAGGCGCTAAGGCACCAGCAGATCATCAAATGTAGGGGCGGGGGAGGGAGGGGTTGTCTTTTTGAGATACTGTCTCTGTATGCAGACCAGGCTGACTCTGCCTCCCAAGTGCTGGAATTATAGGTGTGTACCACAACACCCATCGCCTTTTGCATCTTGATGCCCATTAAGATGAAAACCTGCTTTGCTGAAGCCCCCTGAACTTGATCTTGGCCAAAAGCCCAACAGTCAATTGGGGGCTCCCTGCAGACTCTGATACTACATGAATAAGCCAACATGAAGCTGATGTGGTACATGGCCAGGACCCCAGCAATCCCGGGATAGGTGAGGAGGATCAGGAGTCCCCTCCTTTACGTAGTGAGTCAGTCTGAGGCCAGCCTACCCTACATGAAACCCTATGTCAAAAAGCCAACAGACCTGTCAGTGCCAGGTTAGAAAGTACCCACATCAGAGCAAGCTGTGGAAGAGACGGAAGGCACGTCCAGGCATGTGCTCAGCCTACAGAGCCCCGCTGACACCTGGGGCCTCTGGCCTGGGACTTACGATTTGATGATGTTCCCCAGAGTGTGGTCTTCTTTGTTGATAGTGAACAGGCAAGCATTGGGCACCTTGGTGTCCTTGTTAATGGTGATTCTACAAAGACACAGAAAAGCTGAGGGGGATTACTTTCCCAAGCTCACATCCAGCCCTTGTGATGGTGACATCCACCTCACATCAGTGTCCCCTGGGAGTCAGAGTGCCCCTTTGTGACCAAACACCCTTGAAACTGCAGTTGGGCTGTCCCACTACCCCAGAAAGACACCCAGCACGTCCTCACATATGAATTGGTTGTCGAAACTAGCTCTTGACTAAATTCTTTCCGAGAGGAAAGAAAACTGCTGGGTGTTGGCACACACCTTTAGTTCCAGCACAGAGAGAGCAGAGGCAGTCAGATCTCCACGTTCCAGGACAACCAGGGGAAACAGAAACAAACAGGAAACCCCTTGTCTCCAAACCCCCTAACATCCAAGTAAGCCATCATTCTGCAAGCACCACTGTCCTTAGCAGTACTAAGAATTGAACCTAGGGCTGGCTTCAAGCTTGCCAAGCAAACCAGCCCTCATCACTAAGTTCCCGGGCCCTACCCTAGGAAGCCTTTTTCTTTTGTTTTAGGAAGCTTTTTTTCAATTAGTGTACTTGCCCCAAAGGGCACTCTGAAAGCTCTGGCACGGTTTAGTGGTCCACCATTTACCTAGACTGTTTAAGGCTCTGGGTTTTATTCTACTCCCCATCCGAACAAAACAAGCAAACTAGGCCTGCCTGATAGACCAGTAATCCCAGTGATGGGGCAGGAGGGCAGAGAAAAACACTGTCACCCTTGAGCCCCTGGATACACCATGCTGGCTGACCCCACGTCCCCGGAGGAGGAGCACTAAACAGACAGCACAGCTTTGGCACGGGTTCTAGGGATCCACACCAAGTCCTCAGCAAATGCTTTGAGCTGCGTCCCATTGAGCATCTCACCAGCCTAGCAAAAGTGTATGTGGTGGGTGGGGGCACACACCTCTAATCCAGCGCTTAGGAAGCAGAGGCAGGAGGACCTTGTGACTTCAAAGCCAGCCCACACTACAGGGCAAGTTCTAGGACAGCCAGGGCAACACGGAGTAACCCTGTTTTAAAAAACCAAAAGAAAAAAAACAAAAACAGAAAAGCTGGAGTATTGTTTAGTGATAGAACAGTAACTTAGCATGGGCCAGACCTGGGTCCAGTCCCCAGCATGACAAAAAGACCCTTCTCTACTCCATGGTGGCACCTTATCTGTACATCAGGGACCCTTACCTACACAGGGTCGCTCCTTTTTTGAACAGGGTTTCTCTATGTAACCCTGGCTGGCCTTGAACTCTGAGAGATCCACCTGCTTGTGCCTCCTGCATGCTGTGCTGTAAGGATTCAGGCATTACACTGGCCTGCCCCTGCCACCTGGCAGAATGCACTCAGGCAGTGTTCTGGTCAGCCCAGGGTTCCATGAGTACTAGTCCGCAGGCAGGTGGAAAGGACCCCCTTAAAAGACCCCTGCCCACTTATGCTCTTTTGCTCTCCTCTCCTTCTTTCGGTTGGCCTCCAGTTACCCCCTCCTCTTCTCTCCCCCCCTCACTTGATGGGAGATGCCATTCTGTAAATATGTTTCTCATACTGGTTAATGAATAAAGCACTGTTGGCCAATAGGAAAGCAAGATAGGAGGGACTAGGAGGAAAGAGGAAGTAGGAAGGAGGAGTCAAGATGGACAGACTGGGGAGACGAGCCGGTAAGAGCATGTGGAAATACGTAGATTAACAGCAATGGGTTAATACTTAAGACAGCTAGCCGATAAGAAACAAGTAACTGGCCAACAGCATTATATCAAATACAGAGTCTCAGTGTGTTATTTGGGGCTGGTGCGGCGGTGGAACAAGACCGGCGGCGGGAGAAAAAAACCTTACTCCTTACACTCCTCTTTCTAAATAAACTCCTCATTTAAGCTCTATCTGCCTGGCGTGTTATTCCCTCCCGCCCTGGTCACCCTCACCTGCTATGGAACCTGCTATGCTCTCCCACAGGCTCCCTTACCTTGGGATCCCACCCACTCGGGACCACCACCCCCTTTCTCCAGCTTTTATTCCTAAACTGTAACAAAAGAGCAACACCACCACCTGGTTAAGGATTGCTTCTTTTTTCTAAAGCAGAATTTCTCAAACTTAATACACAAATATGTATTTCCTTTGTCCACCCCTGTGTGGAAGACATCAGTAAACAACCTGCAAATTGTCAGTTCTTTGCTTCTACCATGCTGGTCCCGGGAATTAAACTGAAGTCATTAGGCGTGACCGTGGGTACCTGTGTCTAAGCCATGGGCATTTTAGACCTAACCATTTTTTTTCCTGCGAGGCTGTCTAATACACCAAGACTAACAGCATCTTTTGGCTCTATCCACCAGATGTCAATAGCAACCCCCTTGGAACACCAGAAAATGTTTCCAGACATGGCCAAATGCTCTTGCTGATGGGGCACCCACAGGGGCCTCAGCTGAGAATATGCCCTCAATGGAGGCTGAAGTAGCTAGCAAAGATCAAACATAAAACCCTGCAGAGAAGTCTCTTAGGAGTGAGAGGTGTCAGTTACAGGCCTGCAGTATACACTGTGCACTATACAGACAAACTTGGAGAATCTTATTGAACTTCATTACTGACTGATACGGAGATGAAATGAGCCCTGTGTGTGCTAGGAAAACAATCTACCACTGTGGTTTATCTCCATACATTTTTAATTGTTTTGTTTTTTGAGATAGGGTGTCACTTTAGCCCAAGCTGACTTCCAAGAAGGGGGGCACTCAGGGCTGGAAAGATGGCTCAGTTGTTAAAAAGACTGCCTGCTCTTCCAGAGGGCCTGGATTCAATTCCCACATAGCAACTCACAGCTGTCTGTAACTCCAGTTCCAGGGGACCTGGCACCCTCACAAAGACATACATACAGGCAAAACACCAATGCACATAAAATATAACTAAAAAAGAAGGGGGTCACTCATGAAAGAAAGGTTCTTAGTAACCTTCCGAGACAGAACGTTTGGGCCAGCAAAAGGGTGTATCTGCCTACCATTAAGACAATTACATGCAACCCGGCACGTTAGCTCCCGCCTTTAACCCCAGCACCTGGGAGGCAGAGTCAGGTGGAGCTGTTTGAGGCCAGCTGGTCTACAAAGCAAGTTCTGGGGCAGCCAGGGCTACATAGAGAAACCCTGTCTCAAAATACCAAAAGCAAAACCAAAAACAATGAGATACTTTCTCTTGGAGAAGTCTGTACCCACACAAGTACATTTTACTTCCCCCTACTCTCTTTGAATAAACATATCCCCGACTTGGGTATTTACTTGTTAGCGCCTCTCTTTCTCTGAACCGTCTGCTTAAACCCATATTAAAATACAAGCCTTTAATCCCAGCACTCGAGAGGCAGGTGGATCTCCGAGTTCAAGGCCAGCCTGATCTACGAGAGAGTTCCAGGATAGAGAGGGTTACACCGGGTCCAGTGCAGTGTGCGCTCTAAAGCCATTACTGCGCAGCATGGACAGCGGTGTTGCAGACCGGTGAAAAGAGCTTTGGAGCCTGACACTGTGGGTTCGAATTCAGGCCAGCCACCTCCTAAGTGTCTGGAGCAAGGGACACAATGTCCCCGAGCCAAATGGATGCGCTGGCCAATGCTTCGCGCCACCGCCTGAAGCTGGGCAGACGCGCACGAAGCACAAGGCCCAAAGCAAAGCCCGCTTCGGTTCCCCTGGGCAGGAGCAGTGGCACCCCGCCGGCCTCCACTTACTTCTTCTCGCCCTCGAAGAGCAAGAACGACTCGAAAGCCGGAGGTGCGTTCATCCTAGAGACGCGCTCAGGATCCTAGGCTCCAACCGGCAGCCGCCGTCACCACACTGAGCTCCGACGCGCGACCACTTCCGGGTCACGCAGACGCAGTCGATCAAAGCAAGCACCTGGCGGCGCGCCCCCTGGTGGGCCGGATGACCTTCCGCAGGCACACGCAGGCAAGGCCCAGTGAGCCCCGAGCTGTGTATAAGGGTCAAGATTAGAAATCCTGCCCCATCCGACCAGATGGCATACGCCTTTAATCCCAGCACTCAGGAGGCAGAGTCAGGCGGATCTCTTGAGTTCAAGGCCAACCTGATCTATAGAGCGAATGCCAAGACAGCCTCCAAATCTACACAGAGAAACCCCGTCTCGAAAACAAAACAAAAAAACCAACCAAACGAAAAGAAGTCCTGTCCTCCTGTCCGTTGCTTTCACCAGGCCACTCTTTGGCGCTTGTTCCAGCAAGGGGAAGGCTGGGCCACCTGCAACTGGCTCACTGGTCCGCACTGAGCTGGAATCTGAGCTGTGTGAGTAAAGTCCCGAGTGGGCTGCTGATGCAGCATCCCGTCTGGGTGAGGAGCAGGGGAGCAGGAAGGTTATAAAGGTGGTGGGGTGCCAGTGAATCCTCTCTTGAGCACCAAAAACAATGACAGCTGGCACCTCTCCATTTTTCAGCGGTCTCTGTGGCAGTTAATGTTTTCTATTTTTCCTATTTATAAAGATTTCTATCTGCCTGTTTGTGTGGCACATACATGCAGGTACCTTTAGAGACCGGAAGAGGGTTGGGTCCCTCGGAGCTGGAGTTACAGGTGCGTATGAAGCACCCAAAGCAGGTGCTGGGAACCGAACTCTAGTCCCCTGAAAGAGTAGTCAGCCTCTTAACTGTTGAGTTATTTCTCCAGCCTCCATGACGGTTCATCTTGTCAACCTGATGAGATTTAGGTACACTGTGGAAGCAGAGCTCTAGGTGGGTTCAGCAAGACAGCTTCACCAAGCCTGACTGAGTTCAATCCCCAGGACCTATGTGGTAGAAGTTGAGAACCAACTCCTCTGACCTCCCTGTGCATACACAATGTATAATTAAAACAAATAAAACTTCTGGGTGTGTCTGTGAGATTCTAGACTGGTTTAACTGAGGAAGGAAGACTCACCATTAATGTGCATGGCGCCATCCTAGAGGCTAAGCTCTCAGACTGAATAAAAGAGGAAAGTAAATCATCTCGTTCTGCTTCCTGGAAGCGGGTGGCAGGTGGTCAGCTGCCTGGCACTCCGGTTGCTATGACATTCCACCGTGATGAATGGTACCTTCCCAAGGATGCTTCTGTCGGGTTTGTAGACATAGTGACAGGAACGGTAACTAATACAGGCTCAGTCTCCCAGTCGGATTAACAGGCATGAGCCACCCTAGCCATTGGTACATGGCTGTGTAGCATGGAAGATGCAGTGTCTCAGGAAACAAGTGAAGACAATGCCAGGTGCCAGAGGACTTTGGAGCCCTTAAAACACCGAATCACATTCCCCCTTGCCTCTGCACATTGGCTTTCCCAGAGTGTCTGCCCAAGAACCAGTGATACCTAGCCCAGCTCATCCACCTGCAAGGCAGAAGGCACAAAGATAATGCAGGCATCTTGCTCAGTTTTTATGTCTCTTTTCAAACTCAGAAGAAGAGGAAGAGGGAGGAAGAGCAGGAAGCCATCTAAGGTTCTCGAGTCACAGCTCAAAGCTTGTAGTCACCTTCGATTCTAGGAACAGCAGAGCCTTGAAGGCAGATCACCCTGTGAGGAGGCATTATCTCACAGGAAGGAGTTTGCCTCTTCAAGACACCCTGCAAGTCAGAGCTAAGGCAATGAGAAATCAGACCATGCCTTGGCCAGTACCACTTAATTATTGTTTGTGTTGGTTGAACTGTTTATGACCCCCCGGGATCGAACCCAGAGCCTTGTGTATGCCAGGCAAGCATCCTACCACTGAATGGCACCACCAGCACAAGTGTGATTTTGAGAACACGTTTTGAATTCAAGTGTGGTGGCTCAAGCCTGTAATGTCAGCACTGTGGGGATGGAGTCGGGAGGATCAAGAGTTCAAGGTCACCCTCAGCTGGACAGTTGAGTTTCAGGTTAGCCTGGACCACATGAGACACTCAGAAATAAAGGGGCTAGAGATGTGGCTCTGTTGGAAGAGTGCTTGCCGAACAGACATGGCACCTAAAGTTTAATGCCCAGCCCTGCACAAACTCTGCATGGCTCATACCTGCAATCCCAGCACTTGGAGGTGGAGGCAGGAAGATCAGGAGTTCAAGGTCATCCTTGGCTATATAGCAAGTTTGAAGCTACCCTGGCCATATGACAAATCCTGTCTTAACTCTTCTGGAAAAAAAATATGAATAACACACAGCTTGAATTGGGGGCTGAATGCCCTCTAGTCATCCCTGTGTGGGAGCAGAGCAGAACTGCAGCCAGGGGGCGCTGCTGTGGAGAGGATTTTCATTTAGGGACATCCTGGAGGCAAGAGTCTGTCTAGACAGTGGTTCTCAACCACCTTCCAGATGCTGCGACCCTTTAACACAGTTCCTCATGTTGTGGTGGCCCCCAACCATAAAATTATTTTCTTAAGTGTAATTTTTCTACTATTATGAACCATAATGCAAATATCTGATATTTCCAATGGTCTTAGGCAACCCCTGTGAACAACCCCAAAGGAGTCTTCACTGGTAGTTTGAGAACTGCTAGCCTTGATGAATACCTCCTAGGCTTCTCTTTCTTCAAAAGCCTGAAGGTCCTGCCCACCCTACACCTGAGAGCTCCAGCCATGGAAACACATGTGGCTTGGGAGTCACGACAGAAGTGACAGGAACGCTACCCACTCACATCCTAATCACCCCATCCCCAATCCAACTTCCCATCATCACAGCCCCGCACCCCTCTCTAACCCTGACCAGAGTCACGGGCAATTTGGCCTGCTATCCCGTAGAAGATGGAAGGGGACATTGTAGCCAGCTCTACTGTGTGGTCTGGAAGGACGGCCCCGAGCACAGGGGCTTTCTGTGGTGGCTGCGTCCAGCTGGACAGAGCCATCAGGCTCCAGGCTTCAGAGTGGAGAGGTGTGGGGAAAGGTTTGGGACTGCAGTTGGGAGTTTAAACAGGCATGACCACCCATGATGCGGAGCAAAAAAAACAAGGTAAGGGACTGCAGGGAGGCCATGCTGGTGGTCCCAGTCCTTGGTCAAACCCCAGCCCCATCAAGGGCTCCCTGGATTCACTCCTCCTCAGAGCATCAGCAGTCACAGCAGGTTTATTAATGACAGCAGAGCACCGTGACACCCAACATAGAGGGTCACACAGTGGCAGGGCTGATGTTGTGGCTGGGAGTGAGGCTGTGCAAGGGGGGACAACCTGGTCTCCCGGTTCCGAGCTTCCTAGGGTTGGATGTGTCCTGGGTGAAGAGTCTGGGCTGCGGGGACTAGAGGAGCAGTCGGGCCTCCCAAAGAAGCAGGGGCCACCATCGTCTCCCACAGACATGGAGAAGGCCATGTTGGACCATGGCCCTCCCCAGAAGAGATGACTGTGACAAGGACCCTGAGCGTGTCAGGGGTCTCCAAACGCCCAGTGTACACCTCACGTTTGTAGCTCTAGAAGGTGATGGGGCTCTCTGGGCGGGGGGCCAGCCAGAATGGAGCTGTGGGCTTCTCGGAGGTCTTGCAGCACACGGAGCAGCTGGGTCAGTGGGTCCTCTGGAGCTAGATGCAGAAACAAAGCAGGGTGCTCAGGTATGGCTTCAAAGGTCTGACAGTCCCCACCCATGTGCCCCTGGAGGCAGCTGAGGCCACCAAACCTGAGTCCCAGAGAGGAGGGACCCACCTCCACCACCACCTGTGGGTGAGATGTCTGCTTCGGTTTCCCGCCTCAGTAGCCAGTGCTTCTCCCTGCAGAGGAAGGCAGAGTGAGGGCCAGCAGCCACACCCACCTTGCTGGGAAGGCTAGAGATGTCGTCTGGGCTCCATGAGCCGGAGGTGGCGCTCGGGGGTCCGGACAGATACTTTCAGTCTACTTTTTCCCTTCCAGCCATCACCCCGTGCAGCCCACCCTTCCAATACCAAAGTACCCCCACACCTCACTTTCAAAGCCGTTGTCACCATGTCACCAAGCCTGACCTTGAAACTGCAATCCTCCTGCCTTAGCCTCCCCAGTGTTAGGGTACATGTGTGAGAACCATGCCTGGTCGGGAGACCAATGGCAAACCAAGCCGAACTATGTCCATCTGGTATTGCAGGGCCTTTGGGAAAATCAGTCAGTTGGGCCCTCACGTTCTGACCAGCCAGCAGGATATAGGAGGAATTTAGGGGCGGGGCTGCAAAGCAGAACCCAGGCTTATTTGGGCTGGACAGTCATTCTGCCCTACACTCCCTTGTCTCAAACTCACTATATTACAGAGAAAAGCCTTGAACTTCACATCCTTCTGCTTCCACCTCTGGAACCCTGGGGTTATAGGCATGGGCACTGTGCCCAGCTCAGGGGTTTTGTTTGTTTGTTTTGTTTTTGAGATAGGGGTTCTCTGTGTAGCACTGGCTGTCTTGGAACTATCTCTGTAGGACCAGGCTAGCCTTAAACTTGAAGATCCAAATGCTGGGGTTAAAGGCATGCATCATCATGCCCAGTTTAAAAAAAAAAATCTCAGAAACTTACTATTTTATTTGTGTGTCTATATGCATGTGAATGCCTGTGTACCACATGCCTGCCAGGAACACACAGAGGCCAGGAGAGGGTATCATATCCTCCGGAATTGGAGTCACAAACGGTTATGAGTTATCAGGTTGATACTCTAAACTGCTCAGACATCTCTCCTGCCTAGGTTTCTGAGGGAAGACCAAAACCCTGGAAGATCACCGAGTACCAAGAAGGACCTTTGAGTTCCCGGCCTAGGGTCCAGAATGCTGTGGGCTGCAGACAAGCAGCCCCTTTTGTGTAGCCTAGGAGAAGGCTCTAAGGAGCCAAGATGGCCTCAGAGCATCCTCCAGCCTGCCCCACCCAGTGGTTCAGAGCTGAGGGGGCCCACACTTCCTGTTTTGCTAAGTTGTTTTAGAAAGCATCCTGGAGGCTGGCCGTGGTGGTGCACACCCAGTGGCAGGTGGATCTCTGAGTTCGAAGCCAGCCTGGTCTACAGAGCTGGTTCCAGGACAGCCAGGGCTACACAGGGAAACTTTGTCTTGGAAAAGAGAAACAAAGAAAAAAAATACAGAAAAAAAAAAAAGCATAAAAAGCATGCATAGCATGCAGCCTGGCATTTTCTAAGGTTTATAGTCAAGTCTAAAAATCCTAATTAGCAAGCTATCCCAGGAACTCATAGATTAGGTGAAGGAAAGCCAGTGTTCTGATGCCATCTTCAGAACCTAGGCAGATGGGGAGATGGGGGTCAAATTAGCAAAGGAAGCAGTTGTGGCCATGACCCCTAGCACCCTAAGAGGAGATGACCTCATGATGCAGAAAGGTAGTAGGGACGTGCTTGGCCTCATTAAGAGAGATAATCCAGGGCCAGCAAGTAGAGAATGTTGTGGGATATTATTTTAACTGTGCAAAGATGTGTTACATTTGTTTTGCTGTAGAACATTACTTTAACTGTGTAAAGGTGTGTTGCATTTGTTTATGCTGCATTTGTTTAACGATGTAAGGATGTGTGTTTAACTATGTAAAGATGTGTTGCATCTGTTTCACCTTGCCTGCCTAAGGCACCTGATTGGGCTGATAAAGAGCTGAACAGCCAATAGCTGGACAGAGAAAGAATAAGTGGGGTTGGCAGGGAGAGAGAATAAAAAGGAAGAGAACTCTAGGCTGATGAGAGTAAGAGGAAGAGAGAAAAAGGGACATGCCCAGGGCAAGAAGCCAGCCAGATGACAGCAAGACAGAGAAGAATGAACATAAGATATGCCGAAGTGAGAAAGCTAGCAAGTCCCAAGGTAGACACACAGATTAATTTAAGTTGAAAGAGCTAACCAGAAACACGCCTAGGCTAGGCAGAGCAAAACTAATAAGTCTCTGTGTTGTGATTTGGGAGCTGGTTGGTGGCCCAAAGGAAAAATCCTGGTACAAAAGGAGCTTGCTGCACAAGCCCGAGGCCCGAGTTCAATCCCCAAGACCCACGTAAAAGTGGAAGGACAGAACTGACTCCACAGTTGTCCAAACTCCATGTGTGTGTAGAAGCACATGTACCCATCATATACACACAAAACAATACTAAATAAAAGAGATGACCATGCAGGCCTGTCACTTCAGCTACTGGGAGACTGAGACAGGAGGACACAAGTTCAGATAGATCCTGAAGACCGGGGAGATAGCTCCGTGGTAAATGTTTGCCTTGCAAGCATGAGGACCCTAGTTTGATTCACGTTAAAAAAAAAAAAAAAAAAATCCATGTAAAATAGCCAGGCATGGTAGTGCATGCTTGTAATCCTAGAGCTGAGGAGGCAATCTTGTCTAAGCAGGGAGCGCAAGACTATTCAGAGATGTCGTCACAACGATACAAACACAAGAGGAGGCTGGAGATGTCTCGGTGGTAGAAGCATGAACTTCTCCTACAGAGGGCAGGAGTTGAATTCCCAGCACCCATATCAGGTGACTCACAAACAAACGCCTGAAAACTCCAGCTCCAGGGGATCTGGTGCCCTCTTCTGGCCTCCACAGGCACCTGCACACACGTGCACATACAGAGACATACACACATGAAAATAAAAGTAGATATTTTTTGTTTGTTTGAGACAAGGTCTCACTGTGAAGACTTGGCTGGCCTACAACTTGCTATGTAGACCAGGTTGGCCTCCAACTCAGAGAAATCCTCCTGCCTCTGCCTCCCAAGTCCTGGGATTAAAGGTGTGCACACCATACTAGGATAAAAGTATATCTTTAAAAAAATTAAGAGAGAGGAGGGGAAAGAACATAAGAAAGTAGACAGCACTTGAGGAATGACACCCACGCTTGTCATCTGGCCTCTGCACACATGTGCACACCCACCCATGCAGAAAAAGAAACAGAATCAAAGGCAAACAAAGCAAAACAGCAACAAAAGACAGCGGTGGGGGGGCAGTCGTTACTTAGCAACCCTCAGGGCCAGTCTGAATTGCAGCCCTGTGGGCCATACTTTCCCTGGACTACACAGCTTCCCCTCCAAGAGCCTCCTCACCGAAGTGCAGCCTCCACACCTAGCAGGTGCCTGTAGATGAGCTGAGCCTCGAGGTCATGATCCAGTGGGTCATTCCATTCCTGCAGGGTCACCCGAGAGTGGGTCTTGTCACAGCCCAGATCTGGAGGCAGAAACAGGGCAGAGTTACAATAGAAATACCATGCCCACCTTCCTGGTAGTACAAAACGGGGCCATTGAGGCTGGGAGGAACAGGAGAATTGATGAAGGGGTTCCTACGGGTGCTAAAATGGTCCTGGTTCTGCCTGTCACTAGTCACACTTCTGGTGGTGGCAGATCATCTTGGCTTCGACTGCTGGACCACAGACAGATATATACCATGGACTGTGGGTGTCCTGTGGCATTCAGATCAGGGGAGTTGGTGGCTTTCTGGAAGGTCTGTCTGGAGGTTGCCCTGAACTACATGACCATGGTAGGGTGGGCCTGAGCTTCCTGTGCTGGGATGAACTGGCCCTGCTACTTGCCAGCTCTGCCACCTTTGCCCACTGTAAGCCTCACTTGTAGACGGTGAGCATGACTTAGCAGTAGAGCTGTTGCCTAGAATCCCCAAGTGAAGGGCTGGGCTGGGGCTTGATGGTAGAATGCTTACCTAGTATGTGGGCCTGAGTTCCATATGTAGCCGTGCATGTGTACACACACACACACACACACACTCTCTCTCTCTCTCTCTCTCTCTCTCTCTCTCTCTCTCTCTCTCTCTCTGAGTCTTAGGTTCTTCCCAGTAAAATAGGATTTCTGGTTGTCTCATGGACCACAGTGAGCCCCACAGCAGCTTTAATGAGGGAACTGCCTGGATGGCCACAAAGAGCCATCAATCCAAAGCCAGAGCAGAGTAGGTGTGGCCAGTGTGTTCATGGTGAATGGCTTTTCCTGTGCCAGGCTCTGGGGTCTGAGGCTTGGAGGACTGAAGGTCCAAGTCTTCCACTAACCCTGTGTGTGGGGAAGGTCTTGAAATTTCCAGCATTGCTGGACACTGTGTCACAGACTGTAATACAGCAACTCAGGAGGGCTGGAGCGATAATAACTCCGCAGTTAAGAGCACTGGCTGCTCTTGCAGAGAAATCAGAGTTTGATTCCAACCACACACGTGGCGGCTCACAACCATCTATAACTCCAGATCTAGGGGACCCAACTAACTCTTCCGATCCTCTGCAGGGACCTCCTCACACACATGTGGCACTCAGACAGATACACATACATATACATACATAAAATAAATCTTTATTAAAACGAAATATAAATCTTTAAAAAGAGAGATACTAATGAGTTGCCAGGCTTTGTCAGAGCAGCCAATAGACTCACTCCATGTATCACACACTTTGCATGGCATTTGCCAAACCACCCGGTCACAGAGCATCTTCAGCTGGCTTCCCTTGGGCAGGCAGCTTTGCCTAGGTAAGCATGTGGCTTTCCAGCCAGGCTGACACTGCAAGTCTCAAGAAACCCTCTGCTAGCCTGTGACCTGCTTGGGAAAGATTGCGGAGCAGGGACCCAGGCCAGTATTCCCACCTGTCTTGTCCTTCTGGTGACAGCAGCTCCACTTGTCCCCTCGGAAGATGCCAGGGTGATACGATCCCAGGAGGCCAGTGTTGTTGGTGCTCACTTTACGCAGTGCGGACAGCCACTGGTTCAGCTCATTCACACACTGCAGGGATGGCGCTCGGCAGTCTACCTTCTTCCCCATGGGTACAGACCCTTTTCCGAGCCACCTCCCTAGCCCCTCACAGGCACCCTACCTGATACATACAAACTAGAGCTATCTGGGAGGAGGGAAGTCAAAAGAGGAACTGCCTCCATCAGATTAACTTGTAGGGAAGCCCGTGGGGCATTTTCCATTGACGACTGATGTGGGAGGGCCCAACCCACTGTGGGTGGAGCCAACCATGCACAGCTGGGTCCTAGGGTGTATATGAAAGCAGGCTGAGCAAACCCCGGGAGCAAACCCTGGGGAGCGGCATTTCTCCATGGCTCTGCTTCAGTTCCTGCCTCCAGGTTCCTGTCCTGGGATCCTGCCTGGCTTCCCCTGATGATGGACTATAACCTGTTAGCCCAGTAAACCCCTTCCTCTCCAAGCTGCTTTTTGCCACAGTCTTTATCACAGCAACAGAAACATAAATAAGATGCAAACTTTCAGCCCTTCAATGGAGGATTCCAGGCAAGTGCTCTACCACTGAGCCACACCCCAGCCCTCACTGGGGGATTCTAGGCAGGTGTTCTATTACTTGAATCATTCCCTCCAGAATATCACTTGAAATTTTTAATATTTACTCTTGGGAACTAAAGCATCAAGTTCCAGGTTTGCCTGACCTACAGTGAAAAATCCAGAAAAGGAAAAAGCAAGCTCTGAATCACAGGGGCCTGGCTATCTATCCATGTAGCCACACACATACCTACATATGGAGGTCCACAGGCAAACATGGACCATGCATCTGGGCATGAGACCCCGGGACAATATACACACACAGCCTGAAGTACCTAATGTGGTCGACAGGGGGAGCCTGGGACTCAGCCCACATTCCATACCCAGAGCACTCCTGCAGACCCCTCCCCAGAGCACCCTCCCACAGGCTGCACCTTGCATTGCAGGTAGACAGTCTGGGCCTGGCCGACATCATCTGCATAGATGACCTGCATGACGTTGGAGCTGCCAAAGCTCTTTTCCTCCACCTTCTCCGCAGCCCGGATGCTGGCGAGCTTGATGAAGGCACTTTTCTGGGGTAGCCAGAAAAAGGAGGCTGAGGGGGCCCGACAAGGCAAGGCTGTTCTACTTTCTTATCTGCCTTCCACGTCCTCTTCAGCGGAACACATTAGGACTTACATGAGGGATCTGAACAACTCATGGCTCCCGTTCCCAGGGGCCTGCTCTGTGAAGGGATCCCAGCTAGAGAAAAGCACCTGATGCCCGGGAATGGGAGGGGTGCTGAGCATCAGGCGTTACCAGGAGACGCCCCTTCTCCTGGTAACAAAGGCCCAGGGGGCAAGGCTAAACCTGCTTTTAGGGTTTACATCCAGGAAGACTGCAGAGTAGGTGGTACGTTAAAATACTATAACTGTAAGCACTCCGTCCAATAAACTATAGACATATTTGTTGTTTTAAGACAGGGTCATATGCCCGGGATTGCTTTGAACTGTATACGTAGTTGAAGCTGATCTTGAACTCCTGATCTCCCTGCTTCACTCCACTTGCTGGGATACCACCATGCACCACCCTAGACAGCTTCCCTCCTCACCCACCTTGGAGCTGGATGTCTTGGCGAAGCTAAGGGCTTCAGTGGTGAGGGAGAAGTAGAGCTTCTTGAACGAGGAAGATGCAAGAGGGCCTTTGCCTTTGGTCCTGTGGATGAACAGCGGCCCCTCCTTCACAGGTGGTGCCTGCGAGTTCAGTGCCCGCTGTAGATCCAACTCTGAAAGCAAAGCGGGCCACACAGCGCGGGAGCTTAGATGAGGAGTTAGGACCAACCGTGGTAGCATTAAACTGAGGGAGGAGCAAAGGCAAACCGGATGCAGTGGGCGGGGCTGTGGGTAAAGAGGGCTGGGGATGACACTCTGTTCCGGGAGTGTTGGCGCAGGGTGGACAAGTAAGGCTCTGGGTTCTATCACCAGCAGCACATAAAACCGGGCTTGGTGGCACACACCTTTAATCCCAACACTCAGGAGGCAGAGGCAGTCGGAGCTCTGTGAGTTCGAGGCCAGCCTGCTCTACAGAGTGAGTGCCAGGACAGGCTCCAAAGCAATACAGAGAAACCCTGTCTTGAAAACCCATTAAAAAAAAAAAAAAAAAAAAGGGGGGGGGGGCTTGGTGGCACATGCCTGTGATCTCAGCCCTTGGTAGGTAGAGGCAAAAGGATCGCAAGGTTTAACTAAGGTTATCCTTGGCAGTGGGTTTGAACCCAGTCTTGGGTAACATGGGACCAAGTTTAAAACAAACCAACAAAAAGGTGGGGTGGGCAGAGAGAACTGGCCTAGTTTCAGCGGGCAGGGCAGTAGGCGGGGTCAAGTAAGACACTCATGCACAGGCCTGGGCAGAGAAAGTACTGCGCTAAGTCCTTGCCTTCTTTCTCTTCTATGTCCACGAGCTTGGTGATGAAGTCTTTCAATTGCACCACACCCTGGCGCACGGTGGGCTGTAGCGGTTCCATCCACGCCTCTTTGGCCCTGGAGACCGGAGTGTCCATATTGCCTACATTCTGAACCACCTAGGATCAACAAGAACGACAGAACTTTGGGGAGACAACGGTTCTTCCGTGGCTGCATACCTCACCCTGGCAGCAGAAGTGGAAGCCGAGGAGGCAGAGGCCTTACCGCGGTCCTACGGGGGAATAAGGATGCACGGATCAGGACATTTTGAGACTTTGGGCACCTGCTAATTTGGAACCAACCTTTCTGCTTTCGTCTGCAAATCTGCTCAATTTTATTATCATTGTACGCTTGTTGGGAGTGCCTGGGCATGTGTGGAAGTCAGCTGATGACTTGTGGAAGTTGCTTCTCTCCTTCCATCATGCGAGCTCCAAGGATGGAACTCAGGTCATCAGGTTTAGCAGCAAGCACCTTACCTACTGAGCCATCTTGCTGGCCCTGCAAGTTTCATACTAATATCAGAACGCTGTAGTGCTGGCAGATATATGCAGGTCTTCGTTGGGAGACACTAGTTCACTAGACAGGTTCTGGGATTTGTCTTCTTATGTATGTATGGGCCTCTCAAGAGATGCTCATGGAAATGATTTGTAAACTGTAAAGTGTAGTGCCATAGGGTACCAGTGGCCTGGCTGCAAAGCCTTGCTAGCGTCAACTGGTGCAGCATTGGCAGAGCAGACCAGGGTCCCTTTGCAACCTAACTGGCTTTCCCACCCCAGCTGCAGGTCCACACCTTGGCCAGCAGAAGTAGCGTGCGGCTGGTGCGGGCATCTGCATGCCGCTCTCGGAGATGGAAGAGCTTGGGTGACATGATCGCAGGAGAGAAGAAGCGCAGGCACAGGAAGCTGGTGACAGCGATGAACGGTACATTCTGGAAGGATGCAGAGTAGAGACTGTCTAGAAGCCCATCTGTCTTCCAAGGCCTACATCCTGCAGGGCTCCCTTTCTCTCTTGGCATTCGACTCTGTAGGCAGAGGGCGCACCTGGTGCTGGGCATTCGGGAAGCGCTCCTGCACGCGCTGGAACAATTGCCGGAAAGTGGCTCGGACCACAGCGGGACATGCACGAACCGAGCGGCATATTGCGCTCAGCAGCGCCACCACGTGGGCACGCAGCGTCTGTGCGCTCTGCTCCAACACCTCGGCCTCTGTCTGTGGGCGGTGCAGCCCAGAGCAGCTGTATGGGCAAGAATTAACCAACAGAGGGGTCATGGTCACCACTTGTGAAAAGGTGGCAGCAGGGGCCCTCTCGGACGTCGGACACAGAGAAAGGACAGGTGAACCCAGACAGAAGGGGCTATAAACACTTGCACACAGGAGGCTTATTCTACACAATTATGCACCCAGTAATTACCCTGGCCTCACCCTACATCCTTAACTTCCACTTTGCTGGGATCCAGCTCCACGTACTTCTTCTCCTCGAACACTCTGTCAATCACGGGGCCCAGGATGCCATGCAGATAGCGCATCCCTGCCACCTGGAGGTAACCATAAATCACACTAGTTAACCATCCTCTATACCGTCTGACGGGAGTATCGATTCAGCTTTGGGACAGATGCACAATTAGAGTGACTCATGTGCTTCTCCATGAATAAATGCATGTACAGATGAATTAATAAATGGATGACGGAAACTTCTGGCCTTCAAGGGCCCTAGCCACAGACAGAACTACCCTCTGTGGATCTGAGGGTCTCCATTCCCTAAGATGAACGTGTAACCTCACCTTCAGAAAAGACTCCATGGATTTGGAGGCCAGAGAATTGCTCCGGAAGAGGGTGTTGGCCTCACCTGCAAACACAAGTTCTAGTGGGCAGGGAGCTGGGACAAGGCCTTGAAGGCAGGAGGGTGAAGGACCTCTGGGATGAAGTCTCTAAATGGTCCCTGAGTAAATGGCCTCCTCAGCATTTCCCACCCGCCCCGCCTGAACTACTTGTTCTTTTTAGGGAGGCGGCAGCCTCGACTCCATTTTTAGAGGGGCCTGCCAATGTGCTAAAAAGGGTCTCCTCCACCCTGCCTGGGGCAAACCCTCTTAGGCCTCACTGGTTCGGCCTAGCTCCAGCCGGAAGAGCAGATCCAGAAAGTCCTTGGCTAGGCCCTGCCCCAGGAAGAGCTTCAGCAGGGTGGTGGCCACTTCCTGGCGACACTCAGCAGTAGTTGTCTCCTCGATGACAGGAATCAGGTGCCCTGGACCCTGCAGAAAGAAACAGAAAGGCGGGGCTCGAACCCACCAGGGAACCCTAGAGCATCATGGAAAGGTTGTGGTGGTGGTGGGGGGTTAGGGCAGGGTTCTCTGAACATTGGTTAGTGCCTTCCTAGCCCCGGGAGTCAGTCTGTTGTTCTTCAGAATGGGTTCAGGACAGGTAAAGTGTTCAACTAAAGCTCCCAGTTTCCCTCAGGGCCTCCTCACCTGGGTGCCCAGCTTCACCTCCCGGCACAGCAGTTGAACGAGAGGCTGGTAGCAGACAGAAGGCAACACGGTCTCATCCCGCAGCCGCACCTCCAACTGCAAGGAGCCCAGGTTGCCCCTGGAATGGGCAGTCTGTGATCTCACCACCAGGGACTCAGTTTCCCTGGGCCACACCCACTCACGAAGGCTCAGGCTTTTCCCCTTTAAGATTAGCTATGCGCTCTCTTTGCCTATGTTCATCGGCTGCTCTGCAAGCCCCTCCCCCCAGCTTAGTCTTTCTGTGTCCCTGTCCTGAAGACACTTTTTGCCTTATTACCCAAAGAACTTGCATCTTCAAAGCCTAGTTCTTTCATGCCTCCTACTCCAGTCGACCTTGGGAGTCCAAGCTTGGGTATACCAAGCTCATATTCCAAATCTATCAACTCCTAAACACCACCACGTCACCTGTACGGTTGACCCAGGAAATAAGTGGTTCACCTACCAGAGAAATCCAGCCTCAGGTAAGTAAGGCAACACATTGTAATAAATCTAACCACCAAGATTTCGTACTGTGACTCTTCTTGGAGAGGGCACTGACTAAGGCTTAATGATCTTTGTGGCTCCCACTACCCTCCCCATAAGGCACACTGAGGAAGCCACACTGCAGCCCATACCCCACGTGCTGAAGCCATCAAGGCTGTCTAGACTGCTTCTAGGCAGATGCCTTGGGCTGGGCATACCCCTGGCCACCTGGCCACCTGCCCATGCCCTGAGATGGGCACACATGAGGGGCCTTCTTCAGGGATCCAAAGCTGAGTCAGACAAGAGGTGTGAGCAAGACAAAAACAAGCCAAAGAATTTTCTAGATGGGGCCACCAGATTGAACAGATTAAAAACACAAGACACCAAGTGAAATTAGTGAGTTTTTAGTATCAGTATGGCTTGAATACTGCCTGATCATCTTTCTTCTTTGAGACAAGGTCACACCTTGTAGATACAGGCTAGCCTGGAACTCTAGATCCTCCCGTCTCAGCTTCCTAAGGACTTCAACTACAGGTGTGAACCACCTCCCCTTGCTTGTATTCTTTCTCTCTCTGTCTCTCTCTCTTCCTCCCTCCCTCCCTCCCTGAGACAAGATCTCACTATGTAGCTCTGGCTGTCCTGAAACTCACTATGTAGACCCTGCTGGCTTCAAATGCACAAAGATCTGCCTAACTCTGCCCCTCCTAGTGCCAGGGTTAGTGGCTTGCATTTTCTTTCT
Source organism: Phodopus roborovskii (assembly GCF_943737965.1). Classification (NCBI taxonomy): domain Eukaryota; kingdom Metazoa; phylum Chordata; class Mammalia; order Rodentia; family Cricetidae; genus Phodopus; species Phodopus roborovskii. Next base: position 10,864,695 of record NW_026126598.1, on the reverse strand, counting down.
TTTGTGTTTTTGAGACAAAGTTTTTCTGTGTAGCCCTGGCTGTTCTGGAGTTTGCTTCAGAGACCAGGCCGGCCTCAAACTTACAGAGATTTGCCTGCCTCTGCCTCCTGAGTGCTGGGATTAAAGGTGAGTGCCACCAAACCTGACAATGGCTTGCATTCTTACATAAAAAAACAAAACACAAAACCACCAAGGCTCAGATGGAACTCAGAAGCAGAGTTCTTTCCTGCTTAGCATAATGCATCCTCGGGTTTGATCCCCAGTGTGCAAATAATCCCAGCACTGGTGAAGGCCAGCCTGGACCACATGAGACCCAATCTGAAAAAAATTATCTGAAACTTAGTTTTGAGATGGGGTCGTTGCTCTGGCCTCCAGTTCTAAAAGTGGGTTACAAGTGTGTGTCATGCTGCACGCCCCATTTGTGCGCATGTCACAGTGCATGTTTGGAGGTCAGAGGGTCACTGCTCAGCCATCTTGACAGCATAAGGTGTTCTGGTGTTTATTTAATCTTTCTCTTTGTGTTACTGGAAGTCAAACCTATAACCTTGTGCCGACAGGACAGATACTTTACAACTGGTATATTCCCCAACTCTGCCTTGCATTTCATACGGCAGCTCTATTTTTGGAGACTCTTGGGGAGTGAGGGTTCAGAGTCATGGCTCTGAGACACTCTCTCTAGGGGCTAGAGATCTGCAAGAACGCCCTTTAAAGGAAACGGGTCTGAGGACTTAGTATAGAAAGCCAGGACATACAAAGCAGGAGATCCACGCATAACTTGTAGTTCAGAAGATAAGGGTGCACGAAAGTACAGTGAGGAGGTCCCACCTGGATGAGCGAGGTGCTGGCACACTGGGCCAAGGCTGAAGGACACTTGGGCTATGTACTCTTGGACTCTGACCAATCAACCACATGCAGGCACTCTGTCTCAGCACACGCCCCAGGGCCCAGACTAGCACTCACTCGCCTCGTCGGCTTTTGGATCGGTCAGGCTGCAGCCGGAACCAGCCCTCTTCCTGCTGGGCTGAACAGAGTCTCTGGACGTTGACTACCACCTGGGGAAAGGGCAAATCAGGGCTGGGACACTCAGGTCACCTCCTAGACAAGTACTAATCTTTTTTTTTTTTTTTTTTCTGAAGCTGAGGCTAGAACCCAGAGCCTCATAGATGTTTTTTGGCAAGTGCTCTATCCTGAACCACATCCCCAACCCGCACTATAGGATTCTAAGCAGGTGCTCTATCACTGAGCTATATCCCTAGCTGGGGGATGCAAACAGGTGCTCTAACCACTGAGCAACACCTCTGGCTGAGGGGTTCCCATTAGCCAACAATAACTGCTGTTATACCTATTCTTGGTTGTCAGCTTGACTACATCTGGAATTAAGTAAAACCCAAAAATAGAAGGTACATCTGTGAGGGATTTGTGCCTAATTTGAAGTGGGAACATCTACTTTTGTTTTTGGTTAGTTTTTTTTTTTTTTTTTTTTTTTTTTTTTTTTTTTTCAAGACAGGTTTCTCTGTGTAGCCCTGGCTGTCCTAGAACTACTCACTCCGTAGACAAGGCTGGCCTCAAACTCATACATCTGCCCGTCTCTGCCTCCCAAGGAGTGTGCCACCACACCTCCTTCCTTCCAATAAAGTAAAACAAAACAAAACAATCAAAACTATGAACTAACCCTCCTGCCCCCACCACACAAGTGCTGGAATTGCAGATATGAGCCACCAAGCTTGGCTTGTTATTTCATTTTTTCTATATAGCATCCCACTATGTAGCCCAGGGTAGCTTTAAATGTGCAACAATTCTCCTGCCTCAGAAGTGCTGCTATGCCTGAATTGCTTTCTGTTTTGAGACAAGGGCTGGCTGCGTAGCCCAGGCTGCCCTTGAATTCACTCTGGAGATCAGGTGGGCCTTGAAATGGAGATCTTGTCTCAGCCTCCCAAATACCTGGGATGGCAGGCTTGCATCACTAGACCTGGCTTCAAGCATTGTTCTTCTAGGGTAGAGGGCACCTTGAAAGGGTCCTAGAGCACCGGAGCTACCGGATGGGAGGAATCCCGAGTTTACAGCCTGACACAGCAGGTGCCATGGCAGGAATGGACACCCAATGTTGCAGGTGGGGGAGTGGCCTGGGCAGGTGGGGGGTGGCCTGGGTAGCTGGGGGTATAGCCTAGGCAGGTGGGGGTGTAGCCTAGGCAGGTGGGGGTGTAGCCTAGGCAGGTGGGGGTGTAGCCTAGGCAGGTGGGGGTGTAGCCTGGGCATGTGGGGGGTGTAGTTTGGGCAAGTAAGAGGATATAGCCTGGGCAGGTTGAGGTGCGGCCTGGGCAGGTGGGGGCGTGGCCTGGGCAGGTGAGGGGCGTGGCCGGGGCAGGTGGGGGTGCGGTCTGGGCAGGTGGGGGCGTGGCCTGGGCAGGTGGGGGCGTGGCCTGGGCAGGTACGTAGGGTGGTGCTTACTTTGCCTAGAAAGTCATTCCTGCTAACAAGGTCCCAGTCCCAGGCCTCCACGGACAGCGCTTCTGCAGCTCCCTCCTCCAGATCAAATTCAAATGTCTCGTTCCAGCGTGGGTAGCAGGATTTCTTCACCACCTGCTCCGAAAGGGACAGGGGATTCAGTTCACAGGGTTACCCACAGCAGGGCAGCACTGCCCCACACACCTCCCCGGCTCTGTGCTGGTAAATGCTTCCAGGCCCCACCAGGCAGGAGTGGTGGAGCAAGCCTGTCAGTCACTCCAGCCACTCAAGACACAAGAAGACCAAAGCCCAAGGCCAGCCTGGGCAACTTAGCAATACTCTTGCTTCAAAAGTAAAAATGAATGCCTTAGACAACGAATAAGGAAAATAGCAATTCCGGGTGATGCCCCAGTCCTCACTGCTAATGTGAAACAACTTTTTGCCTCTAAGGTGACCGGCCTACAAATAAATATGAGAAAAAGTGCTGGGGTGTGGCTCAGTGGTAGAGCACCTGCCTAGAATCCCCCAGTGAGGGGCTGGGGTGTGGCTCAGTGGTAGAGCACCTGTCTAGAATCCCCCAGTGAGGGGCTGGGGTGTGGCTCAGTGGTAGAGCACCTGCCTAGCATGTGAGTCTAGGATTCAATCCCCTGTATTGAAGGCCTACTTCATAAGACATTACACATTCTACCAAAGAGGAAACTGAAGTCCAGAGTGGACATGGGACTGTCTAAATTCACACAACAAATCAAGAGACTCCGCAGAGAGCCCAGCTCTGGACGGGCTCCCCTAGGCTGCCACCTTCATGATGATGTTCACAGAGCAAAAACAAAATGTAGATTGAGAAGCTGTTCCAGAGTTTCTAGGGCCCCCACTCCACCCCCTTCAGTCACCCCCACCCAGCTTCCTCACCGAGGTCTCCCGGGTCCGGCCATTGTAGTGCACTCGGACAAAGGGGTCAGATGCACCGTTCCGGTCCTTTGGGGCCAGGTCCCTGGTGGTGAAAGGGGGACAAGGGATTACTGCTCCTGTGGCTTGTGAACACAGCAGGCTGGGAAGGCTTGACTCACCCAGCTTGCATGCTGGCTGACGGGATGGCAGCCCCCTTACCCCCACTATGATCACTCATAGCCCCCTCTGTGTACTGGCCGGGGTCTCTGAGGAAAGGCTATGTCTCCTGACTGAACAACTGCAGATATGCCACTGTGCCTGATTCTGGACAACAGAAGGGAGGACAAGAGCAGCGGACAGCCGTCAGACAAAACGCTTCTGTCCCAGCACTCAGGAAGCTGAAGCAGGAGGCGAGCCTGAACTACAACATGGTTGGTCAGAGATACACAGGAAGAGACTGTCTCAAAAAGCAGGGGTGGGCATAGTGTCCCCACTACCAGACTTGCTGAGACGCTGGCGTGGCTCGGCTGCAGTCCCTGGAGCAGTGGACAGAGGCGGCTGGTGGAGGGAGGCAGGGGCACACAGTTCTGTCACCCGTCTTGATGAGGAGGGATGTGTGCTTAAGTGATGCCCCAAGGTCCTGAGGTTGGGTGCTATATGCAACTATGTGCCCATGCTTACAACACAATGCCCCAGGCAGCTTGTGCCAGGCAAGGCTGGATGGAAGTGGGTGGGAACTAGCATGGGTGGAAATGGATGGAAAAGGGGGGAATACACGGGCAGGGAGGCTGTGGTTCAACCATTCCTCATGGCTCCAGCCTCAGGGCAAAAAATAAAGCTGGGGGCGGCCACAAGATACCCAAAGTGTCAATCATACAACACACATCCTTTTATTTAGCAGAGAGACCACTTCCTCCCAAATGGGTTAACTGCCTCAGGGGAAGGGGCATATTCAGCTGCTTTTGTGGAACTGGCTGGCCAGAGGCTGTCCACTGGCCTCGGGTAGACTGGAGGGCCTGTGCTGTCCCACACACACACCCTGTCATTCCCTTTTGCCCCCATAAGAGAACACCACACACACACACACACACAACACACACACACACACACACACACACACACGACATGGAAGAGACTGAACCCAGAAGGGACAGGAGGGAAGGCGCCTCTCCTGGAGTGTTCATGAGTCACAGCCAGGCCCAGAAGGGAGTGGGAACAGAAGTTAAAAATACCCTAGGGCTGGGGGTTAGCCCCATCTCAGGTGACTCAGGCCCGCAGAGCCATTCAAGCCATTGTCCCACCCCCACACCCTGTCTTCTGCCCTCATGACAGACCATAGACATACGCACACACACACTCACGCACACATGCATGCACGTGCCCCCCAATGCACACCATACACACACAGAGACATGACACACATATCACGCACATACACACACGTGAACACACACACAGGGTAAGTTTACACTGGGGCTGGATATAGAAGCCCAGACCTAGCCCTGAGCACACGACCTCTGCTCCCTTACTGGTCAATAAGGCCATCTCTCCCCTGAGAGCAGGCTTCAGTGGGAGGAGGAAGAGGAGGCTGGGCTTCTACAATCACAATCTGCACTTCCCCCCCCTCAGCCCATCTCACCTGGCCTCAAGCACCGAGCAGCGCAACCGGCTGCCCTGGCCCCCTGGCGCCACCTCCAGGCGCAGGTGAATCTCGCCCTGCACCTCCTCATTCGGGTCCACTTCTATCAGGTGGGTCCAGCCACTGAATCCTGCAGGGTTTCATGTCAGCCAAGGATGAGCCCCACCCCTGCACACCCTTCACCCCACCTGCTACCCCAAAGTTCCTCCATTACCCCCTGGAAGTCCTCTGGATATTCCTGGTGACAGATGGGGAAACTGAGGCCCAGGAGCTGAGCAGCAGTCAGAAGTGCGGACATATTTAGTTATAAGTATTGTGTGGGGCTGTGCTTTTCTGAGCATGCAGGGGCCAGATCTGGATGTTGGGCATGTCACTGTATCTTATGCTCTGAGACAGAGCCTCCTGCTCAACCTGAAGCTCCCCGTTTTGGCTAGGCTGGCTAGCCAGTGACCTCTTGGGTTCCACCTCGTTTCCCCTGACAATGCTGGAGTTACAGGCGCAAGCAGCCCTGCCTGGTTTTTACTGGGGATTTGACTTAGGTCTTCTTGCTTTCCCAGCATATGCTCTTCCTCACTAAGTCAACTCCTAGTCCTCCATGTAGCCCAGGCTGGCCTCACTCACACTAGTATCTAAGGGTGACATCACACTCATGATCCCCCCTGCCTGTGCCTCCCCAGTGCCAGGAATACAGGCAGGCACCGCCCACGATCATTTCTTAGATCGGAATTTAAGTCAGTAGCCCAGGTTTGAGGCCTTCACTAACAGTCTGGGCTTTGATTACAAGCTCCTGACCCTCACTGGATGTGGAGCTTTCCCACTTTAAAACGTGAGAACAGTGGCTCCCTGCAGGCCACTGGAGTGATAATCCGAAGACCAGATGTGGGAGCTACAAGAAACCCAACAGCAAGGAAATGCCCCAGGAGCATCTGGCCAGCCGAGGCTCAGCGAAAGAGGCTGCTGGCCTGGCCATGCCAGGAGGCTCCATGAGTCAGCAGAGCCTGCCACCCCCTCATCCCCACCCCCCACCTCACAGACAGGAACAGGTGTGTGCCCCAGGAAGTCAGAGACTCGGTTGGCAGAGACCAAACACCCAAGAGCTCCTGGGCTCAACCATCTGAAAAGGCCAGAGAGGTCAAGATGTGTCTGAGGTCACACAGTGAGACCAGGGCAGGGCCGCAACACCTCCAAAATACGGTGTACATTCCGGAAATAATCCAAGTGGCCCCGAGTCTGGACCAACATCTGGGCAATCCCCCTGGGGTTTGGGATTCAGGTGGAGGAACCCAGTGGAAGACAGGAGCTACACTGAACTGTGAGAGTAGGTAGTAAGCAGACCATCGGAGAGGTGCGGTATCTTACCTTTTGGGTGAGAGGCTAGCATGTCCCTCGTGAGGCAGACCTTCCCAATAACGTCGTCCCGACTAGGAGTGGAGAGAGTCAGAGTTGAGCTATGGAACCAGCTTGCCTGGAGCCCAGAAAACTCAACCCTCCAAGCTCAGCCCCCACCCTCCAGGAAGCCATCAGTTGCAGGATGGAACCATAGAGCAGAACACAGGACTCCTGTGCAGGCTGTGGATACTCTCATGGTACATGATGTTTCTGAATGTGAGATCTAAAACACACCAAACTCATGCCATTTGGGTGCCCACTTCATAGCTTATGTCAGAATGCACATGCATACATGTGTGTACAGCAAGTTCATACACAAGCTCAAACCCGCCTCTTCCCAGGTCCTCTGGGAAGTGCAAAGAAGATGCAGAGTCCAGCAGTCAGCAATGGTCATATCCTGGTCCAGCTGCAAAGCAGGGCACGCTTACCTGAGGGCGTCCTCATCCATGACATAGAAGGCCACCGCATGGAACGTGGGCAGTAAATGCACTTGATACTCCTCACCCCAGAAGGGGCACAGGGTCTTCCACACAGTGGCTGTCCTACAGGAGAAAACCCCTCAACATCTGACCATGCCACCCACCTTCTTTGCATCTGGTAGCCGGTTGTGGTTGAGCACAGGATGTTTCCTTCCCATCTCTCAGCCTTGTTGCTGGCTTCTAGTCCACCCTGGACAGAGCATGAGCTATTACTGTAATTTGGGAAAACTGATCCCACAGTTCATAGTAGCCAGTCTTGAGTCGTAGGGCAGAGGTAGCACAGCCACCCCACCCGCCACCCCAAAGAACAGGGCTGTCAATCAACTCATGGGATCCAACAGGGCACATGGTTGTTTCATGGGAGCTGAAGCACCAGTGGCCCAGATGGACGCTCGGGGGATGCTGCAGATGCTGCATCCCAACCACTTCTCAGGTGGGTTATGAGGTCATGAGGACACCTTGTTGTCTGTTTCTCAGTTTGTATGGAACAATTAGAACCACCATGCCCATGGTTTAGAGAAAGCCAGAGTTTAGGCTTAGCAACGGCTGCACCTGTCCAGGTATGCATTGCAACCCAGTAGTTCTGGTCATTAACTTTAGAGGATGGAGTCTGGGTGGGGGACAGGATAGGACAGCAAACACCAGTCCATGGTGTTGGAGTTATCGAGATAGCTCATAGGGTGAAAGAGTCTGCTACCCAGCCTGACAGCCTGGGACCCACATGGCTGAAAGAGAGAAGTAATTCCTGCAGTTTGCTCTCTGACCTCCGCCTACAAGCTGTGGCACACTTTCTTCCCCCATCCCTAAGTGAATAAACAATAAATAAGTGAATGTCAATAACGTTTAAAAACAAATCAGGGAGTCGTGACCCTTCTGGGGTGAAGAACGGATTTATTAGGAACGATTCCTGTGAGAGTCTCGGGGGGGGGGGGGGACCAAGACAGATCACAAGGAAGTTCTGAGATAAGCCAGACTTAACTTCTTTCTGGTCTGGATTTGTCAGCTACTCAGGTGTGAGGCCCTGGGCAAGTTACCTAGCCTGAGCCTTATTCTCTCCATCTGTAAATGGGGAGTAATGATACACAAGGGCTGATAAGGGGTTAGCCAGGAGACGTGGAGGGAGACAGTGTTGTAACTGGTCATCACTATGTGTCTCTGGTGGTAAAGTTTGCAAAGAGAGAACCGGTGAGGTGACAGTCGCTTGCCCTCAGGGCAGTGGGTAAAGATAGCCTTTGAGTTACAGGCGGGTTTTTCAGCTCGGAGCAGACAGCACAGGAGTCCCAGAGGGATTAGGGGCTCCCAACCTTCATCCATGTCCTCTAGGAGGAGCAGGTGGCTGGATGAGGGCGGTCAGCCAGCCCTGGATTCAAGGAGTACCTACCTGATGATGGGTTCATTGTCCACCTTCACGATGCAGTAGGGGTCGCTGCTGCCCGAGCTGCAAGACAGAAGAGCATGGGACAGGGTAGGCTGGCAGCCAGAAGCAGGCACCAGGATAAGCGAGGCGGGAGGGGAGGGGAGGAGGACTAGGGCGGGAACCTTGCCTGAGGGCGGGGCTAGGAGCACTGACGGGGTGGGGCCTAGGGCGGAAAATTTGCTGGAGGCGGGGCTTATGAGTGGGGTGTGGGGGGCTGAAACAAGTTCTAGAGGGGCCTGGAGTGGGGGCAGAGAAGGTGCTGGGGACAAAGCACAGGGATGGACCCTTGCTGGAGACCCTCTAAGCGGAGCCCAAAGAGGGAGGCTTTCCGCGGGTGGGGCTGGTGGGAGCATTGCAGGGGGCGGGACTTGTAGGAAACTTTCTAGGGGCGGAGCTTAGGCAGCTTTGGCTCTGGAAGCTTATTTCGGAGCAGTGGGGGGGGGGGGGGAGGAGCAAGGGCTTCTTCCAGGCAGCACCCCTTCCTCTGCCTGAGAAAGCATCCCGAGAACACCTGGGCACCGTCTCTAGGCCGCAACCCAGAGGCTTCAGAACACGCGCCCCTGGGAGGGGGATGAGGAGGGACCCATGCGCTTCCCGGTCCACGGTGCTGCCCGCCACAGTCTTAGCAACAAAGGCCAGGCATCTCCCAGGACGTCTATCCTTCATACCAAGGGCTGTCCGTGCTTCATGAGACAGCCTTCTCCTGTATCTTCTGTTGCTGCTCAGCACAGATTGGGCCCAGGACAGGGGCCAAGTGTTTATTGAATGAATGAATGAATGAATGAATGAATGAATGAGTCAGTGAGTGAGCGAGCAAGCGATCCTGAGAAGGAGGGCTGGAGACGGCAAGCTCAGGATTTTGCAAATATCTATACTATGGAGCTCATGAGATTATGAGGGTAGTGGGCAAATAGTGTATGCAGAACATCCCTGGGGTTTGTTGTTCATAAAAAGGAAGTGCATTTACGTGCACTTAGTAGAAGTGCATTTCCCCCAGTAGGAGCTGGAGGAAATCCTCATTTCTACTTCCCAATTCTTTATTTTCAGATACTGGGGATGGGCCCAGGCCCTCCTGAATGTGAGGCAAGGATTCTAAGGTGAGCCATAGTCATTGGAGACTCTAATCAAGTTCTCTTGCTGCCTGAGCCGCCCCTCAGTCCCTCACTGGGGGATTCTAGGCCAGGGCCTTACTGATGAGCCACCTCCCCAGAGATCCTGTTATATTCCAAGTTGCAACTCCCCAGCTGTCGATAGGGGCCCTTGAGGCAGGGACTGCCACTGGGGCCAAACAGCACCCCCCCAAACAAACAAACAAAAAGACCCCAAACAAAACAGGAAACATCTGCCCAGACAGTTTGGCTTCTGGAAAGTGGGAAGTGTAACATCAACTCTCATGGGGTAGTTTCCCTGAGTCTGAGATATCATAAGGCTGGTGCATAAGGCTGGTGGCACTTCAGTGGTGGCCCCTGTGATCACATAAGTACTCTCCTCCAGTGAGCCCAGTCTCCAGCAAACTAATTTGCACCACACAAACCCAGTTGTGTTTTTTATCTAAAAATAGTGTTTAAGTGTGTGTGCGTGCGTGCGTGTGTGTGTGTGTGTGTGTGTGTGTGTGTGTGTGTTTAGGTACATGAACACATGAGTACAAGTGCCTTTGGAATCCGGAAGAGGATGCTGGGTCCCTGGAGCTGGAGTTACACGCCCATATGAGTGCTGGGCACTGAACTCAGGTCCTTTGCAAGAGCAGTGGCATTCTAAACCATGGGGCCATCTCCAGCCTCTTCTCGCTCTGCAACCCAGCCTAGGCTCAGGCTTTTGAGCACTTCCTGCCTCAGCCTCCTGAGCAATTGGGAAGAGGGGTGTGCCACAGAGCCTAGCTTCTTTCTGGGCTATGGTCTACCAGGGCCCCCTCTGCCCTGCTGGTACTTCTAGCTCACAGGTTCCTTGGGATGAGAATCTTCCTAAGTTTTTGCTGCAAACCCAGTGCTGCCTTGCTGAATGAATGAGTGAATACCTGAATGAATGAATGAACGAATGAATGAATGATGGTGTGTTGATAGGTGGGACCAATGGTAGGAAAACACTCAGAGGCAGGAAACTAACCAGTTGGGCTGAATGGTGATGACTGGGAGAATGGACCAGAAGGGCGGAGGAGACCGTGTCAAAAGTGGACGGATAACAGTGTAAAGAGCTGGGCCCAACCGCAGTCCTTGGGGAGTTCCTGGTACCTGCAGTACTCCCTATCCTAGTGAGACCTGTGGAAGTAGCCCCGTCTTCCACCATTCCTTCCTCAAGCCAGTGGCCACTGGCCCAGTCTGGCGACTTGTAGGCCTCTATATTTAGGGCCTTGGCAGTTTCTAGGCTGTGGAAGAGGAAAGAGAGGGCAAACCCCGAAATAGCTGTAGGCTTGTCCCCAGGGCCACAGGGTGTAGGAGCCAGTGGGGCACTGTTCACTGTGGGTGCAGCTTTTTGCCCCCCAACCCAGGTACCCAGGGATGGAAGATAGTAGGGAAGGGGCAGAGAGAGAGAGACAGAGAGAGAGAGGCAGAATCCGAACACTCCTCACGATGGCAACTGAAGACCAAGCAACACTTGCAAAGGGTACGGCAGGTGTGCTGGCACACTCATGCAATGTCATACACCTCGGGAGGTAGAGGCAGGATGGTGAGTTTGAGACCAGCCTGAGATACATGGTGAGGTATGTATCCCTACGGTACAGGGAATGCAGAGAGAGAGAGAGAGTCACAGTCTCTGCCCTCTGTCAGGGACTGGAAACCTCTGGACACTTCTACTCGGTGACCAAAATGTCCAAGGGCAAGAACAGGATCTAAGAACACTTCCCAAAGGCACTAGGGAAAGCCTCAGATAGGAAGTCTGAAAAGGGCACTGTAGGATGAATAGGAGTTTTCTGGGAGGGAGGGTTTTCTAATAAGGTCACTAATATTTAAAGGCAGAATTGATGAAGAGAAAGGCCCCAATGTGGGGTTGGCATTTATGAGATGGCTCAGGAGGCAATTTTCAGGTCAGAGTCGTGCACTCAGCCAGCCACCTGGTGCAAACAGGGAATAGCGATCCGGGGTGTTAGGAGAGGTGAGTGGGACAGGCTGGGAAGCAGGGCCTGGGAAGAGATTCCAGAGTTAGGACCCCCAGGACTGGCTGGCCTCTCTCCTGAGGTGGAGACTTTGTCACAGAGTCCCAGAGAGGCGAGGTTCAGGTAGGCGCAGCCCAAGAGCTTCTGGAGCCAGGCCCCAGATCCAGCGGCTGGCAGGGACAGGGAGGAGGTGACAGACGGAAGGGGCTGCTCCTCCCAGCCTCCACGAGCCAGAGGAAGCCAAGATGACCTGGTTTACCAGTGCCCAAGGAAGGGAGGGGGGCCTGGGGGTGGGGGAGGGCTGGGAGGGCCGGGGGGGGGGGTTTGGGGTGGAACCCTTTGTTGATGCTCATCCAGCCCCCATCCTAGAAACCTAATTCCCACTGGCGCCCCCCCTCCTCCCTCCACGCACAGAAACCCACCTTGAGACAGCCCACCTCCTCCCTCCCCGTTGCCATGGCAACTGCTGAGCTGGCCTCTTCAGGCCCAGGGGGCCTGGGAGTGGAACCGCTCCTGGCGCTGAGAGTTCTGGGAGAGTCTGCGCGCCCGAGAGTGATGCCCTCTTGCCTCCGCTGCGCCTGGCTTCTCCATTTTTTGCAGTCAGGAACCAACCCACCGGGGACCCGGAGCAGACTTTGAACCCTAGGCCTCTGCTGCGTCCCTTTCTTTTGTTTTATGATTTTTCACTTCTCCCCGATACTAGGATTTCAGTCACTCGGCTAACAGAAAGGGAAACTGAGGTTTTGCAAACAAACAAGGACCGGTCTAAGGCTGCACATAAAGCCACGAAGCACATTCTAGGAGTCCCGCAGTTGGTCTCTGTGACGAAGGGGTGCCTACAAGCTCCCCAAATCTGGCCAGGGATTAGAGGAAGCTTTATAAAATATGGCAATGCAGGTTAGGAGCCCCAGATTCAAGACCTTGTTTTGACACCTGCAGCTAGCATTTCGTGTCTGCGGACCTCGATTTTCTATTCTGTAAAATGGACCGAAGAGAAATGCCTTGCAGGGAGCGATTAACGGGAGGGTTCCCGCAAAGTCCAGGGAGATTCTAAACCCTGCCTCTTTACATCACTCCTGGCCCCCTGCTAGACTCCTCACTTTTCACGCCTGCTCTCCCTGCCCAAATAAACAGAAAGCAAGTCCGGCGAACAACTCGGGGTTATTATGGGCTGCCCAACTACCGGGAAACAGCCCTGGTTTTTAAGGGGCATTCCGCTCCTTCCAGCCACACCCTGGCAGTTCTCACTACGAAGCCACACCAGCCCTAGCTTCAGTCCTTTAGAACTCCTGGTCCGTGTGAACCTCAGTGCATCCCCTACCTCCACTCCAGCCTTCCACCTATTGCCTCCCCCTCCATCCCAGCCAGGTACCCACAGCTAATTTCACTGTCCCCATTTCCCTAGCCAGTCCCCCTCCGGGTCTGCACATGCCACACCCTCTCCGCTGCTCTCCTCATGGGGGAGCCTAAGGACGCCGCCCCTCCCCGGCAAAGGTCAAGTGCATAAGAGAGAATCCCAGCAAAGTTGGGGTAGCCACTCCTATCCGCTACTCACATGTCCTTGGCAGGCAGATTTTTCCCTTCTACGATTCGGATGGACAACGAGCTGCGCTTGGCCATCGCGGGTCGCCGACGTGGAAGCCTGGAGGGGAGGGATCCGGACGCCTGGGTCCCCTCCCGGGGGCAGCGCGAGTGGCGCGGCTGGGAAGCTGGTGCCAGGACAGGGAGGGGAGCGCCGGGGCGGAGAGATCTCCTCCACTCCATTCACCCCTCCCCGTCCCTCGTGCGAGGGAGGGAACGTACTGCAAGGGAGGACCAATCAGAGGGCTGGATGCACGTAATGGGCGGGGCCTCTGTGGCACGCGTCCCTCGTTGGTCGCCTGGAGCGAGGAGGGGCGGGCACCGGAGAGTCCTCCACCACCTGAATCCCCCACGGGGCGCGCGATCCCAGAGCGAGGGTCTAAGGCAGCGGAGGGACCTGAGCATGTGTTCCAGATACGTAATTTATGGAGACGTGCAAAACGGAGGCGTGTGCCCACCAGATCAGAATCTCCCTGGCCACCCGAGTCTGCGTGGGATGTGCAGTGTAGCTGCAAATCCATGAATGAATGCGCTCTGGCAGAAACTTAGCTGGCAAGGCAGTCAGTGTTTGCAACAGGCCAAGAAAGATGTGGCGAGGACTTAGGCAGCTGTGAAGTTTTGGGGACATCAAGTCTGGAAAATAGGGCTGTTTGGGGGGGGTGTTTTTTGTTGTGCTTTCATGTGTGCACGTGCACATACGTGTGTGTATGTAAAGGCCAGAGGTCGACTTCTGATATCATCCCTTAAGATATGTCCACCTTTAAAAAGATTGTTTCGCATTGGTTGGTTGATTGTGGGGGTGTGGCTTTTGTACCGTGGCCCCTGGAGATCACAGGACAACCCACCAGCAGGAATCTGTTTTTTCCTTTCACTCGGGGATCAAACTCGGGTCATCAGGCTTGGCACAGCGCCTATATCTACTGAGCCATCTTCCCTGACCCATCTTGTGAAACAAGGTCTCTCACGGACTTGAAACTTACCCAGTAGTCTAGGCGGGCTGGCTATTGAGGTCCAAGGATCCACCTGCGTGGATACAAGGGTTTGACATCATGGCCAGCTGTCCTTTAGTTCCGGAAACTGAACTTAAATTGTTTTGCTTTCAAAGCAGTTTAGCAAATGAACCATCTATCTAGCCCAAGATCTGGATTCCAGCCCTTCATCCCACCCACACAGGTCCTTGATTATACTAGGCAAGAACTCTGTCTAGACACCTTAGGAGTTCACACAGGCTGTCCCAGGAGGGCCACACTTGGTCCCCCCCCCCATACCAGGTGTTCTTACCTACCACCGTCCTCACCCACACCAAGAGCCACCTTCCAAGAATGGTCCACTTCTGTGGTTGCTTCCCTAGCCCAATAGCCAGAGTTCTGAGTCTATAGAATGGGTCTCCTCTTCCACCCCAAGCAACATCCTCCAGGTCTGGCTGCAGGCTTGAGTCCCAGTTCCCACTCTGCCACTTCCTAGCAATCTCATTCTTGCAAAGGGCTGACCTGCCATGGATGGAAAGAAAATCGTAGGAGGGAGCATAAAGCACAGATTCTCATTTCTGTACTATTCTAGTTTTCTTTTTAAATTTAAATTTAAGTTAAATATTTCTCATTTGTGTATGTGCATGTGTGTGCGTGCACAGGCCACATCATGCATACAGAGGTCAGAAGATGACTTGTGGCAGCCAGCTCTCACCTTCCACCATGAATGTTAGGGGTAAAACCTAGCTGGTCAGGGAACAAGCGATTTCAACTGTGGAGTCATTTTGCAGGCTCTAATGTCCTAGTTTTTGTTGTTTTTAACTGTGTGTGATAACCATCTTTTTCCATTTATTACTTATTTGTGTGTAGGGGGTGCCTTTGTGTCACAGCATGGGAGTGGACATCAGAGGAGAATTCTGAGGAGTCCATTTGCTCCTTCCGTGGTGGTTTTTTTTTTCTTATTTTACATATTGATCCCAGTCCCCTCCCATGCCCCCTGACCCCCCTTCCATCCCATTCCCCACCCACTTCCAGGAGGGATCATCAAAATCTGTCAAGTCATTTGGAGCAGGGTCCTACACCCTCGCTTTAAATCACTCCACAAAGCAGAGCATGGATCAGATATCTATGATCCCAGCCCATGGCAGACAGATCAAAAGTTCAAAGTCATTCTTGGCTATCTAGTAAGTCCAGGGCTAGTTAGGGACTACATGATGCCCTGTTTCAATTTTTTTAAAGTAGAGGGGAAAAGAAAATAAAGAGAGGGAGAAAGGAGGAAGGGAAAGAGGGAAAGGTTTTGTTATGAAATTCAGTTATGCATACTCTTCACTAATATTAACCCACTGTCCTCTCCACTCTTCACCTCTATCCCCACAAAGATTCACCCTTCTACTCACACATCTTAGATGCTTTTTAAAACTCTAGACTCAGCATATGAAATAAAACATGCAGTATTCGTCTTTCTGAGCCTGAAGGATTTTCTTGGCATGATGATCTTCAACTCCATCCACTTCTGTACAAGTGACATAATTTTGTTGTTTCTTACAGCTAAACAAGATAACTATTGAGGATTACAGACATACACATACAGATATTATTTTTATTTGTGTGGCACATGGGCGCAGTACTCCTGGTGGCCAGAAGAGAGCATCAGATCCCTCTGGAACTGAAGCCTCCTGTTGTAGGTGCTTGAAACCAAACTCAAGTCCTCTGCAATAGCAGCAAACACCCAATCTCTGAGCTCCACCCCTAGAAAGACTAGTCACATTGGTAAGCTCTGGGTTCAGTGATGGACCCTGATTCAATGGGGATAAACATAGGAAGCACCAAGCCCTAGATTTAATCCTCTCTCTGCACAGCTTGCCTCATCTTATCACATGATGCTTGCGACAACTGGGGAAGTCTCTCACCCACACATCTTTTTGGATGATGAGTAATGAAGGGAAATTTAGATGTTAGTCTTTTACTTCCATGGGGGCACATGTATACACATGTATAAACACACACACTTACACAGACACACACACAATCAAGAAAAAAAAAATTCAAAGCCATTGTGGGCTATGGATTGAAATCAAGACCACCCTGGATAATACCTTATCTCAAAATAAAAATAAAAATAAAAAGAGGATTATGTGGTAGTGTGGCTCAGTGGCAGAGCACCTGTCTAGATCCCCCAATGATGCACTGAGGGTGTGGCTCAGTGGTAGAGATCTTGACTAGAATCCTCAATCGAGGGATTTGAGCTATAGTTCAGCAATTGTAATTGGCCACCATAAGCTCATACAGAGTGGCACTATTAGGATCTGTGGCTTTGTTGAAGTAGGTGTGGCCTTGTTGGAGGAAGTGTGTTACTGTGGAGGTGGGCTCTGAGAGTTCATATGTGCTCAAGCCACACCTACTGTCTCAGTTCACTTCCTATTGCCTGCTGGATCAAGATGTGGCTCCCTCTCGGCTCTCAGCTCCTTCCCTAGCACCATGACTGCCTGCATTGCTGCCAAGTCCTGCCATGATGATAATGAAGCAAACTTCTGAAACTGTAAGCCACCCAATTAAATGTTTTTCTTTATAAGAGTTGCTGTGGTCACGGTGTCTTTTCACAGCAACAGAAACCCTAACCATGACAGAAGTTGGTACCAGGGACTGGGGTATTGCTGTGATAGTCTGACCATGATTTTGTTTGGAGTAATATGGACCTTGGGACTGTGGGTTAGAAAAGCAATCAAACACTTTAAGACATGCTTATTGGGACATCCTAGTAGGAACATGGAAGACAGTGGTAATGACTGTGATTTGAACTGTGGGTGCCTAGACCAAGAGGTTTCAGAAGAGAAGAAAGTTGGTATGTGGTCTAGATTTCATTCTTGTGATACCTTAGTGAAAAAATGTTTGTCCAAAGAGTCTGCCTGAGGTAAAGTGAAGAGTTTTAGATTGATTCTGTTGGCAGAGGAAATCGCAAAAGAACCTAGTATAGACTATGTCATGTGGTTATTAGTATTAACTCTATGAATATTTATAATGAAAAGGAGTAAACTGAACAAGACAAAATACAAAGTGTAAAATTTGAGGAGAAAAGGAACACCAGGAAATGGAATGGAGCTAAGTCCTGTGTTCAAGGAGATACACAGATTAGGAAATGGAATAATGGGAGAGGGCAAGCTCCCACCCAGCTACATTTCCAACATGAGAAAAGAAATTAAAGAAAAGCTTAGAACTGGATGGGAGAGGGCACACCTTTAATTCCAGCACTCAGAATGTAGAAGCTGATAGATCTCTGGGTTTGAGACCAGACTGGTGGGCACTGCACAGGTATCGTGCACGACATACAGGCAGGCAAAATAGCCATACACATAAAAATAAATAAATGTAAGAAAAAGCTAAAGAAATATTAAGAAAAAAAAAAGATCTTGCGTTCAAGGCTAGCCCGATCTACTGACCGAGTTCCGGGCCAGCCAAGCTTAGGCAGTGAAGGAAATTATCAAAACAGAAAGCTGATGAAGATGTAATTGAATGAGGGGGCCATGTTCCAGCCCCAGAAAGCAGCAGAACTTGGTAGCGTCAGCCACGTGGTTCTGGCTTTAGAGTCAAGGATAGAAGGAAGGAGCTATGGAATATTCCTCCAAGACTAAGGAAAGCTGCTGAGGTCAGGCATGTGTCAGGGGTGTCCCTGAACGGAGGTCCAGAGAGGCCATTGAGTGAAACTGTGATGGAGAAGTCTGGATTGAAGACATGGAGATGCAGAGTTTGGAGTTTGCCCAGCTGACTTTAGGTCTTATTTTGGCCCAGTGTTTCCTCACTATGCTTCCTTCCCTGCCTTTTGGAAGGGAAATGTATATCCTGTGCCATTATATGTTAGAAGTATGTAATATATATATATATATATATATATATATATTCATTATATAGGCGATTGCAGTAAAGAGATTACCTGAATCTCAGAAGAGACTTTGAACTTTGAATTTTTTTTCAAAGATTTATTTATTATGTATACAGTGTTCTGCCTGCAGGCCAGAAGAGGCTACCAGATTTCATTACAGATGGTTGTGAACCATCATGTGGTTGCTGGGAATTGAACTCAGGACCTTTGGAAGATCATACAGTGCTCTTAGTCTCTGAGCCATCTCTCTAGCCAGAACTTTGGACTTTTAAACACTGTTGAGACTGTGATAGACTATGGGGACTTTAGAAGTTGGATTAAATGAACTTTGCATTATGTTATTGTTACAAGCTTATGGGGACCAGGGAGTAGAATGTGATAGTTTGAATGTAATTGGCCCCCATAAGCTCATGGGGAATGGAGTCATTAGGAGGTGTAACTTCGTTGGAGGAAGTATGTCACTGTGCAGGCCGGCTTTCAGATCTCATACATACTGAAGCCATGCACATTCTCAGTTCATTGCGGGGAATCAAGAGGTAGCTCTTTCTCAACACTCAGCTCCTTTTCCAGCACCATGTCTGCCAGGTTCCGCCATGATGGCAATAACTAAACCTCTGAATGTAAGCCACCCCAACTAAATGTTTTTTAAATAAGAGTTGCTGTGGTCATGGTGTCTCTTCACAGTAATAGAAACCCTGACTAACACAGAAGTAAGGCACTCTCCTAGGAAGCACCAGACCCTAGGTCTAATCTTCAGCACTACGCAGATAAATAAAAGCATTTTTTTCAAGTCCTATACTAACGGTGCTGAGAGTTGGTACCCGTGGTAATATCTTTCTTGCAGAAATAAAGCCTGTCTGAGGCTGGGCATTGGTGGCGCATGCCTTCAGTCCCAGCACTCAGGAAGCAGAGGCAGGCAGATCTCTGTGAGTTCAAGGCCAACGTGGTCTAAAGAGCTAGTTCCAGGACAGGCTCCAAAGCAATACAGAGAAACCCTGTCTCGAAAAAACCAAAAAACCAAAAAAAAAAAAAAAAAAAAAAAAAAAAACAAATAAATAAAAGCCTGTCTAGGGATCAGAGAGAGAAGGAGCAAGCCACAGCACACCTCACCTTCTCAGTGTCACAGCAGAGAAGTGATATCCTGTTTCTCCCCAGCTATGTCACTTCCTGTCTGTCTGTACAGACCTCCAGATCTCCATGGTTAGATAGTGGCATGCTCCATCCTCGGACCCCCAGCCTTCCCCAGGCAGGCTTTATTTGTGCAAGAAAGAGTTCACCACAGGAACCACAGTGGTGGCTGATGAAGTGCCCAGGGCTCTTGCTGCATGAACAGTCTGATCCCTTCATAGATTCATGGCCACGCTGTGAAAGCCAGCTCTCTCTGCGCCTTTGCGCCTCATCCTAGCATGAGATGTCGCCACCACTGGGGACGACTCTCCCACACACACTATACTTACACCTCAGCGTCTCGTCTTTTCCTTCCACCTCCTCCTCCCCCCCCCCTCCTTCGTCTTCCCTTACACCTTCCCTGGTCTCTTAATCCTCCCGCCTCAGTCTCCCAAGGACTGGAATTCCTGGCATGCGTGTGCCACCATAATTTCACTTTCAAGGTTAAATTTATAGCAAACAGGAAGTGGAACTTGGTTAGGGGAGGCTGTGAGTAGGGGAAAGGGTTTGTTTAATGAGTTTAGGGTTTCAGTTTGTCAATGTTACAAAGTTCTAGAGCTCTCTTGGGCAACAATGTGTATACCCCCATTAATGGCTAAGATGGTTTTACACTCCATGATTTTATTATCTGTTCATTAAGTAGGGTAGCGTGTTTGCCACATCAGCTTAAGGGAGTTAGTTCTCTTCTTCTACCATGTTAGTCTCAGGTTTGAATTTAGGTCCAGGCGTGGTAGTAAACACACTCATCCAGGGAGCCATCGCTGAACCATCAAGTGTTTGTTTTTAACCACAATAAAGTAATGCATCCAAATTTGTACAATCATTATGGCTATAAAAACAATATTATTGGGCTGGCAAGATGGCTCAGTGGGCAGAGGCAATTGCCACCAGCTTGATGACTGAGTTCTAGCCCCAGGACACACATAGTGGTGAAGGGAGAGAGTGGACCCCCCCCAAAAAGCTGTCCTCTGACCCTGTGACACCCAGATACACAGAGACACTGACAAACACAAAGACAGTTACACACAAAAGAATATGTAAAAAGAAAATGTTATTTTGAGGCAGGCAGGGTCTCTCTGTTGCTGTCATTGGCCTAGAACTCATAACGTAGAGCAGGATAGCCTCCGACTATATGGGCCAATCTCCCTGATGCTGCCTCTGGAGTGCTGGGGTTGCAGGCTGTACCACCACACCCAGATTTCTCACTCAGTTTTTGAAGCTTCATGCCTTGGCTTGTGACTGGACTGGGTTTCTTCACACGCAGCATGCGTTCCTGGGAATCTTGGAGCTTTTTCCAAAGTGAGAAAATGTGGCTTACAAGTTGTTTTCTTGTTCTGTGAGGCATTTTGAAATGCTAAATTTAACAATGGATAAACCTGACAGGATGTTATGCTCAGGAAATATTTCAATGCCTTTTTTTTTAATTGGAGACAATGAGTTTTCTCTTTTCAGCTCTCAGAGTTGGTTCTGTTGCCTCGAGTTCTGTTTGTTTTGTTGTAGTTTTGCTTTTGAGGCAGGGTCCTACTGTGCAGTTCTGGCTAGCCTGGTGTTCCCTATGTAGACCAGGCTGGCCCCGAACTCACAGAGACCCACCTGCCTCTCCCTTCCTTGTGCTGAGATCAAAGGTGTGAGCCAAAATGCTTGGCTTGTTTTTTTTTTTTTTTTGTTTTTTTTTTTGTTTTTTTTTTTGAGCTAAGTCTTCATGGAACCCAGACTGGCCTAGAACTTGCTATATAGCCAAGAATGACCTTGAACTCTGGATCCTCCTGGCTGCTGGGATCACGGGTGTACACTGGGTTTGAAAGCAGGGCCTCAAGTGTGACAGGTAAGCACTCTCCTAGGTAATGAGTATTCTCTAAAGAACAGAACTCACAGGATGAAAAAAATACACACGGGATTTATAGGACTGGCTTATGGGATGTGGCCTGGGCAGCCCCACAATGGTGGTCCCATCACAGAAAAGCCAAGAATCCAGAAGTTTTTCAGTCCAGGAGGCTGGGTATCTCAGAAATTCCCGATCTGGTGCTGGAAGCCTGGGGGACTCCTGGGGAGCTGCTGGTCCTCAGTCTATGCTGGAGTCCCGAAGAAGCAGATTCTAACACAGCGAAGGAACACCTCAGCAACAGGATAGATGAACTGGCCAGTGAGAGTGAGGGCAAGCAGGCAGCTGACAACTTTCATCTCAACCTGCCAACAGGAGGCAGAGAGAGCCATCTTAAAATGGCTCAAGTCTTTAAGCCCTCAAACCTGTTCCCAGTGATGTAGCTCCTCCAGCAAGGCCGCTCCTCAAGTCTCCCCAAACAGAGCAACCGGGGGCCAAGCCTTCAAGTCCTGGAGATAATGTGGTAGGTGTCGACAGTTTGGCTGTGCACCTCAGTGGCCTGACCACCCACTCCAGAAACTGCAGCTCTGCTGTGCAGGCAAGACTGCTAAGCATGCACACAGTTTGGGGAGAATGACAGGGATTGGGGCACTCACCGGAAAGAAGAGCTTAGAGGCAATTGTCCCCATGATGGAGCTTTTTTGTTTGTTTGTTTGCTTGTTTTGTTTTGTTTTTCAGACAGGGTTTCTCTGTGGTTTTGGAGCCTGTCTTGGAACTAGCTCTTGTAGACCAGGCTGGCTCTGAATTCACAGAGGTCCCCCTGCCTCTGCCTCCTGAGTGCTGGGATTAAAGGCATGGTTGAGCACAGATGTATGGATATAAGGTACCTCTCTCTAATTGAGCTTGGGACAGCATCCTCATTTGCTTTTCCTGTTGCTGTGATAAACACCAAGACCAAGACCAACTTAGGTGTGGGGCTGGGTTATTGGACTTACAGGTTAAGGCCATTACAGGAAGTCAAGACCTGAAGTCAAAACAGGAACCTGAAGGCAGGAACTGAAGAGGGGAGCTCCTCACTGGCTTGCTTGCCCTGGCTTGCTCAGCCTGCTCTTACACATTCAGGGTCACCTGCTCCAGGATGGCACAGCCCACAATGGTCTGGACCCTCCCACATCGATCATTAATCAAGAAAATGCAGCTGGGCAGTGGTGGGGGTGAGCACCGTTAATCCAAGCTCTTGGAAAGCAGAGGCAGGTGGATCTCTAAGTTGGAGGTCAGCCTGGTCTACACAGCAGGTTCCAGGACAACCAAGGCTACACAGAGAATCCTGTCTTCAAAACAAAAACAAAACAAACAAACAAAGAAGACAAAGGAAGGAAAGGAAATGCCCACCCCCCCCCCAGACTTGCCTACAGCCTTATTCTGATGGAGGCAGTTCCTCAACTGGGATTCCCTGTCCCCAGGTGTGCCCAGTTGACAAAATTAACCAGCACAGAACTTCTTGGAAACTTTGCACAGGCCTGGCTGTGGTCTTCTGAAGACCTAGGCAGATTCTCAGCGGGCTTCTCTATCCACCTGGACCGCCTTAAATCTGAGGCAGGCAAGATCTCCTGAGCCAGCCCTGCCCAGGCCCCGAGTGGCCACTTCCCCTAACAGTCCTGGCAGTGCCGGTGCCTAGAAGGAAAGGACTCTTGCTTGCCCTGTGGAATGCTTCATTCTGTTTAACTCTCAGAAAACTGCCCCAGGGCCCAGTGGCTGGTCAACGGGGCTGAGCAGTAGCCCTGAGGCAGCCAGCAGACAGGCTGAGTGGCAGGTGGTGTACCCACCCCACCCTTGGCATTCAGCCCAGACTCAGGTTCCTCTCTTCCCAGAATTGCATCCCCTGAGTGTGGCCTTGCGTGCTTTGTCCTCCTTAATCTCCTGAACCTTCTAGAAAGGGGATGGAGACACCCTGTCTCATTCTTCCACTGTGGAAGGGTGGGGTGGGGGGGTGGGGGTGGGGGAGTAAGGAGACCACGCAGGGCTGGGATCAGCTGTCCAGGCAGAGGATTTTCCTAGCAGGGTGGAAAGGCCACCATCCCTGCCTCCCACCAAGGGCCTACACTCCACCAGCAACCAGCCCCTCCCCACCTCCTGCCGTGGCTCTTCCAGTCTGATTTGGAAACCCAAAGGGGCTCTCAGTCAGGCAGTGATGGAGCACACCTTTAAACCCAGCACTCAGGAGGCAGAGGCAGGTGGATCTCTGTGAGTTCCAGGCCAGCCTGGTCCATCCACAGAGTGAGTTCCAGGACAGCCAGGGTTATACAGAGAAACCCTGTCTCAAAATAAATAAACAAAAACAGCAAGAGAGAGAGGGCTCTCAGACCTGCCATGAGGGTTTCTCCAGGCTCCTGTCCATTGCCATGAACTGGACGCCAGCAAAGACCCAACACCTTAGTTGTTACCTCCCCCTCCTCTCCCTCCTCTCTTCCTCCTCCTTCCTTTTTCTCCTTTTCTCTTCCTTCTTCTCTCTCTTTTTAAAAAAGATTTATTACGTGTACAGTGTTCTGTGTGCATGTACACCTCCAAGCCAGAAGATGGCACCAGACCTTATTACATGTGGTTGTGAACCATCATGTGGTTGCTGGGAATTGCACTCAGGTCTTCTGGAAGAGCAGCCAGTGCTCTTAAACTCTGAGCCACCATTCCTGAGACCCACGAGGTAGGAGAGACTGACTCCTACAAGTTGTCCTCTGACCTCCACACATGTGCCCCAAATATATGTGTGTGTTTAGTGCGTGTATGTGTGTGTGTGCATGTATGTGGTATGCATATGTGTGGTGTGTGTATGTGGTATGTATATGTGTAGTATATGTGCATGTGTAGGGTGTGTGCCTGCCTGTGTGTATGTATAGTGTGTGTATGTATGTGTATCACGTGTGTATACATGCCGTGGCATGCCTGTGGAGGTCAGAGGGGGTCAATTCTCTCCTCCACTGCGTAGGTCTCAGGATTGGACTCAGGTGCTCAGGCTCAACAGGAAAAGCCTGTATCCACTGAGCTATCTTGGTGGCAACACCATTTTATCTGCTTTTCTGTTTCTCTCCCACACTGGGCTCAGTGAGACAGAAGCCAGCTTTTTATGGGAAGTTGAGTGTATTGGGACAGCCAGGTCTGAGCCAGCTCAGAGAGCGTCCTCCTGGGAAGTGACTTCAGTTCCCATGTCAGGGTTAAAAATAGGGACATGACACAGCGAGACGGGGAAGGAGGGGGACCCCACAGATGGAAAAACAGACAGGGAGAGAAAGACAGGCTCTTCCCATCCATCTGGTGTTAGGGTGCTGTTGGGAACACATGCTTCCTTGGGCATCATCTCTCCCTTTAAAATCATCCATTTCAAATGTTCAAAGTCAGGAAACTTAGTGAAAGCCCTTTCTCAAAAAGTAGAAAAGAGGGCTGGGGCGTGGCTCAGTGATGGGGGTTTGCCTAGAGTCCCCCTGAAGGCATGGGGGTAAAGATTTCACCTAACCCAAGATAAATGATGTTTGTTGGGGAACTTTTGCACAGAAAGTAACAAAGAACGGATACAGTGCTTCTCTGCCTTTCAGCTTCTGTCTGCACCTGAAGCCATGTCCAAAGGGGTGTGGCCACTGTTACAGGTTCACAGGAAAGACCACTACATCCCCCAGTGAGGGGCTGGGGATGTGGCTCAGCCATAGCACATTTGACTGGCATATAAAATTCCCGGGTTCCAATCACACACACACACACACACACACACCACACACACACACACACACACACACACACACACATGCACGCATGCACACACACAGACACACATGCACACATGCATGCATGCAAACACACACACGCACACCACATACACACACACCACACATACCCTCACACACACCACACATACACACACACACACATGCATGCATGCACACGCACAGACACACATGCACACATGCAAACACACACACACACGCACACCACATACACACACACACCACACATACCCTCACACACACCACACATACACACACATAAACACACCACACACACACATGCACACATGCACGAACACACACACCACACATACACACATTCAGACACACACACATGCATACATGCACACACACATACACAAACACACCACACACACACACACACACAGGCTGCCACACTGTGTTGCACTCTCCACGTGTGATTGAGGTTGACTCTGGCCTCAGCTCCAGGCAAGGTCCCAAGGAAGGGGACTGCATGTCTGTGGCAGGGCTGTCTCTCTGGAAAGAAGCAGCCCACCTGGTCAAGGGGGACACGAGTTAGCCTGGACCTGTCCAGGGTTTGATATAAGGACCAAAGGGCCTCAGAACGGGGACGGTGCAGGGTGCCACAGGTCTAGGTGCAATGGGTCGACATGAGGACCACGAGGCTGTGTAACAGAGTGCAGAGGGGACCAAGAACACGTGGGACAGCTAAGAAGGCGGGGACCATTAGCAGCAACAAGGCACAGCTGGGGGGGGGGGGCTGTCTCCAGAAACACAGTTTGAAGAAGTCCGCCGAGAAGGCTTGTGCCTGCAAGCCTAGCACTCAGGAAAAATAAATAACTAAACGTAATGAAAATGAAAAGCAAGGGTAGAACGCTCGCCTAACATGCAGGAAGCCATGGGTCCCCAGCACCCCATAGACTGAGTGATGGCACACCCCGTGATCTCAGCACTCAAGAGGCAGAGGCAGGAGGGTCAGAAGTTCAAGGTCATCTCAACTACGTAAGGACTTTGAGGACAGCCTGGGCTACCTGAGGTCCTTCCTGTCTCAAAAACTTAAAAAAAAAATTTTTTTTAAAGCCCAATCTTGTCCTCTGTGTGTCCAGGAGCTTGGCTTCTGCTTAGGCCCAGCCCAGGGCAGGGTGACAGAAGTGGGCAATGGGGCTTTGTTCCTCCACCTTCCAGGTAGGCCCTGGCCCTTCCCATGACTACTATGTACACCCATCATCTTGGGGCTCAGGGTTCCTGCTAGCCCTAGGCCACCCACACCCCTTTTCTCTCGGTAAACACTCTCAATTGCTCTCCAGGACAAGCTACCATCTGCTTCCTGCCATGGCGGGCTCATTCAGGGCATGGGTTAAGACCTTCCAAACAGAAGGCTTTAAGGTCACTTCATTCGGCCCTGGCCCTTTTTCCCCTTCTTTTTTTTTTTTTTTTTTTTTTGTTTTTTTTTGGGGGGGGTGATTGTTGTTGCTGCTGCTGTTTGTTTTTAAGACAGGGTCTCATGTAGCACAGGCTGGCCTGAAATTACAGGCATGCACCTGCACCATTACATCACAGGGTGCTGGCAATGGAACCCACGACTCCCGGGTGTGACAGACAAGCACTCTGCCACATCCTTGTGGCCCTCCCCTTGCATTTTTAGAGACAGGATCTCCTGTGACCCCAGCTGGTCTTGAACTCCTTATATAGCTGAAGCTAGCCTTGAACTTTCTGACCCTCCCACTGCTAGCTCCCATTCCTAGGATTACAGGTGGGCTGTCGGGGATCACCCAGAGTAAAGAGACTGTGGAAGGGCTGAGGATGTAGAAGAGCGTGGGGTACAGAGAGGACCAATAACAACACAAAGGAGTGTGGTGTTGCACACCTTTAATCCCAGCATTCGGGAGGCAGAGGCACATTATAGGCCAGCCAGGGCTAATAGACAGAGCCTGTCTAAAAAAAGAGAAGGGAGGGACGGAGGAGAGAGAGGGATGGTAAAATAAGGAGCAAGAGAGTTGGCTCAGTGGTTAAGAGAGCTCGTGGCTCCTGCAGAGGACCCAGGCTTGGTATCCAGCACCCACGTGGTGGCTCATTGTAATGAGATCTGGTGCCCTCTTCTGGCAGGCAGGCAGGCAGACATGCAGACAGAACTCTGTATATAGAATAAATTTTTAAAAAACAAACAAACAGTTGGGCGTTGGTAGCACATGCCTTTGATCCCAGCAGAGGCAGGTGGATCTCTGTGAGTCTGAAGCCAGCCAGGTCAACAGAGCTAGTTCCAGAACAGGCTCCAAAGCAATACAGAGAAACCCTGTCTCGAAAGCACAAAGATAGATAGATGATAGATAGGTAGATAGATAGATAGATGATAGATGATAGATAGATAGATAGATAGATAGATAGATAGTTAGATAGATAGATAGATAGCATGCTAGGGCATGGCTGTAATCCTATATCTTGGGAGGTGGACACAGGAGAATTAGTTCAAAGTTATCTTTAGCTACATAGTAACTTGGAGACAAGCCTGGGCTACCTGAGATTCTGTCTCAAAAAAAAAAAAAAAAAAAAAAAAAAAAAAAAGGCTCTAGAGAGTCCCAGGGTGGGATCATCCTGTTGGGATCCTGTTTGTTCTCTAAGCCCTTCCTGCTTCTCCCAGCCAAATTACTGCTCATTTGAGAGTTTCCTCCATATAGTAGCCTTATCTATCTGTTCAGGATCATAAACTACTTAGGGCCATTTGCAGGCAAGGGGAACCCAGCCAGCAGTACCTTGCCTGACTTCCTGCCTCCCAGGGTGAGGCCCTACACGTGGCACCAGCTATCACCAAGGGTCATGTTGTCCCTAAACTGTCTACCCAGAAGCCTGTTGTTGCTTTTGTCTGGGCACCCCGCCCTTGCCCACCTGGCACAGGTGTCCTGCTCCATCACCAAGACCAAGTCGCTCCAGGAAGCCTCCACTGTGGCTCTTTCCAACAGCTGAGTGCAGTGTGCCCTGTGTCCCCACCCTTAGCAACCAGGGAAATCATGAGGGCAGAGCCTTGCCTGGGCACCGAGGTGTAGCAGGGTTGATGATGATACGTCCTGTGTGACCTGGATTAGGCTGGAGGCTGGGGTCTGGAGTTGATAGTAGTTTTGGGAACCACAGTGTATCCAGCCCCCCAGCCCTGTCTGGGCTTCCCTAGCTAGAAGTGTGGGTTACACCAAGTGTAGTTCCAAACAACACCACTACCTCTTTTTCTATATTTTTATTTTGTTAGACTTTGTTATTTTTTTTTTTTTTAATAAGGTCTCTCTACTGTCCTGGGACCCTGCTCTGTAGACCAAGCTGGCTTTGAACTCACAGAGATCCACCTGCCTCTTCCTCCAGAGTGCTGGGATTAAAGGCGAGCACCACCACATCCGACTCTATTTCGTTAGTTTTAATTATGCACATGTGTGTCTGTGAGTGCAGGCATCTACAGAGGCCAGAAGGGAGCGTCACTTAACCTGGACCTGCAGATGTCTGTGAGGCTGCTGGGAGCTAACACCCACCCTTTCCAAGAGCAGCTAGTGCTCCTAACTGCCGAGCCATCTCTCCAGCTGTACTTCCTATGGACAGGCGGGGAGCAACAGCTGTTTTTCCAAAGGAGAGATGAGCCACAGAAAGGGGCTGAGCCGGGTGAACCTGTTCTGGATACACAGTCCAGGGTCCTTGTATGTGTGTATGTATGTGTTGGGAGGGGGATTATAGGTCAGGGATACATGTATATGCACATTGCATGTGGAGGCCAGAGACCCACCTCAACCTGTCCACTTAAAAAAATATTTATTTTATTTTGTGTGCATGTGTGTATGGGTGTGCACACCTTGTCTGTATGTGCATTATGTGTGTAGGTACCTTTGGAGACATCAGATCCCCTGAAGCTGGAGTTATGAGCAGGTGTGAAGTGCCCAGCCAGTATGGGTTCTGGGAACTGAACATGGGTTCTCTGCAAAACCAGCAGGTTCTCTTGATGACTGAATCGCCTCTCCAGCCAACAGGGTCTCACTATGTACCCCTGGCTGCCCAGAACTTACATGTAGACGAGACTGGCCTTGGACTCTCAAAGATCTGCCTGCTGAAATGAAGAGACATGAGCCACCACCTCCGAGCAAAACATGAGTCTTATCTCACTTTGAGAGCTTCTCCCAGAGGAGCTAGGACAAGGGGACAGGAAGACTGCTCAGGTGATGTCTTAGTCAATGTTTCATTGCTGCAAACAGACACCATGACCAATGCAACTCTGACAAAGGGAAGCATTTAATTGGGGCTGGCTTACAGTTCAGAGGTTTAGTCCATTGTCATCATGGCGGGTTGCATGGCAGCAAGCAGGCAGACATGGTACATGGCAGAGAGGTAGCTCAGAGTTCTACATCCAGATTGGCCGACAGCAGGAAGAGAGAGTGAGCCACTAGGCGTGGCTTGAGTTTCAGAAACCTCAGAGCCCACCCCCCTCGTGACATACTTCCTCCAACAAGACCACACCTACTCCAAAAAGGCTACACCTGTTATGAGTAGGTTTTTCCCTGCCGGTCTGGCTCTGCCACCACACCAGCCCCATATAACACACAGAGACAATAATGTCATTCCCTGTGAGTCTATGGGGGCCATTTTCATTAAACCACCACAGGTGTGGTAGCATAATACATAATGCTGGCGCTCAGGACACTAAGGCAGGGGGATCATGAGTTCTAAGACAGCCTGGGTTATATAGTGAGACCCTGTGTCAAAGGAAGTAGGCATATCATGACACATGCCTGTAATCCCAGTACTTCAAGAGGCAGGTGCAGAACTAAGCAAGTTCCAGGACAGCCTGGTCTACACAAAGAGATCGTGTCTCTTGGGGTTCAGGAAATGACTCAGTTGGTATCTTGCAAGTGTCAGGACCTGAGCCTGATGCCTAGCACCTGTGTAAAAAGCCAGGCATAGTAGCCTGTGTTTGTGACCCCAGGGCTGGAGAGACAGGGACCCCTGGGGTTCAGTGACCAGGTAGCTGAAAGGGTCTGGCCACTGAGACAGACCCTGGCTCAAAAAAGAAAACAAAAACAAAAAAACTCCAAACAAACCAAAAAAACAAGGCGGGGCTGGAGAGATGGCTGGGCAGTTAAGAGCACTTGCTGCCCTTGCAGAAAATCCAAGTTCAGTTCTCAGCACTCACAGTGGCTCACAACTATAGCATAACTCCAGTTCCAGGGAATCTGACGCCCTCTTCTGGCTTCCTTGGGCACCAGGTGCACATGTGGTGTATACAAATGCATGCAGGCACAACACTCATACATATAAAAACCAAACCAAACAAACAAACAAAAAAGTGGAGAGAGAGACACAGGTTTCTGCGCGCGCACACACACAGAGTAGAATGGCAGGGCTGGGGGAAATGAACCCAGGTATATGTGAGATAAATACAAAGATGTTAAGGCAATTTATTTCTGATAAGGACTGGCTAGTCCAAGCTTTGGGCTGAAAGCATTTCCCCCTAGGTTTCCAGAAGGTTCCAGGCAGGTCCCAGCTCAGGCTCAGCCACTCGGCCCCTGGAGAAAGCCCTTGGGACCCTCTCAGGAACTCCGCTCAGCTCCATGGCTGTCCATGTGGTGGGTGTGATATTGTCTCAGGTGGACTTGCTCCCCTGGGCCGGACACAGGGGTCTTCCAGCAGCTTCAGATCGAGTGAGAGGAAATGGGAGAGAAGGGTCAGTGAAGAACCCTAACTCTGCCTCCGCTTTTATGTGGGCCCCAGGGATCAGCCTGACATGGGCATTGAGAAGATGACAGAGCTCTCTTGTGAAAACAGCCCAGTTTCTAGCTCCCTGTGCAAAGGTTTGAAGCACCACAAACCACAGTGGGGCTTAGGTTAGACCCTTTAAAATTGTTAATGTCCTTAGTTGAGGGTTGTGTGTGTGTCCAAGAGCACATGATGGCCAGTGAGATGGCTCTGTGGGTGAAAGTCCTTGCTACCAAGCCTGAGGACTTGTGTTCGATCCCTGGGTCCCACATGGTTGAAGGAGAGAACCAACTCCAAAAGCTTGTCCTCTGACTTCCCCATGTGTGTTCTGGTACAAACACTCTACCAACTGAGCCACACCCCAGCCCAGGAATAAAGACACACTTATGTCCCTCCCTTTGGCTATCAGACTATAAAACAACGGATCCCAAGAAATTCCTCAGGAATCAATCCCATGCTGGGGAAGCAGAGGGCTGAAGCCTGGCGCCAGCCAGAGAGAGACTAGCAGGACACAATGGCGGATGGTCAGTGATGGCTGGGACCACACCTTCACCAGGGTTGCTCAACCATGCCTATTCCTTACCCTCTATTTAAACCTAAACCTCATGTTAAGATCTTGCCAGGATCCCAAAGATTGACAAACGAGTCACTGGGTCTCTTTGTTACTCTTTCCCACAAGGTCACGTTGAATTTATTTATTTATTTTATTCTATTACTTTGAAGTATGTGTGTGTGTGTGTGTGCGCGCGCGCGCGCGCGCGTGTACAGTAGAGGCATTAGATCCCTCTGGAGCTGGAGTTACAGGTGTTTGTGAGCCATCAGTCATGGGTGCTGGGAACTTAACTCAGGTTCTAAGTGTAGTAGTACACACTCCAAACCACTCAGCCATTGTTCGGGCCCCTCCTTCTCATCATTACCCATCTGTTTAATTGGCCCATCCAGGATTGGTGATGGAACCTAGCTTGCTAGGGCTGCCAGCCCCCATGCTTTTCTCCTAATGGGTCTCGTAATTCCTTCTCAGGGCCCGGCCCCAACCAAAATCCAGGGATCCTCTAAAACCAGTGGTTTTCAACCTTCCTAACTCTGCGACCCCTTAATTCCTCAGGTTGTTGTGACTCACAGCCATAAAATTATTTACGTTGCTACTTCATAACTGTAATCTTGCTACTGTTATGAACCGCAGTGTAAACAAACATCTACTATTGGGGATATTATTACCCCTGTGAAATGTTTTCGGACTACCTGCTTGCAATTCCACATACTGCCGCCAGGGGGCAGGCGGCGACCGCTGAGAAACCAGGCCTTTGATGGAGACAAGGGAAAAGGGTTATAGATAACCTCGCCTAACCTTCCTGGGAAACAACTTCATCAGACAACAAGAAGCAACCGAGGAAGGCTACTGCTGCGAGGCAGAACAACACCAGCCCCGTCCACTCACCAAGCGGATATGACCAGGACCAGAAGGACCACCAGCAAGATTGACAAGAAAGCAATGATGACCACAGTACTCTTGCTCCGGAACCCTGGGTCTCCTGGGACTGTCTGGGCTACACAGGCAAGCAGGAAACATTTAGTCAGCTTTCAGACCAACCATCCTGTGTCCACTGCGGAGATGTGAGAATTGAACAGGGACAGACTAGGGGAGGGGTACAAGCAGAAAATAGGGTAATACTATGCTTTCTGATAGGGGAGACCTTCTTTCCCCAGCCCCCTGGTGTCCCCAAGTCCGTTAGCACCCTTTTGTCCCTATACCTTGCTGCAGGTAGATTTCCTCAGACCACTCCGTCTCAGCCACGGGTCCCTTGGGGCTCATCGCCAGGAACTTCACTCTGAACAGGAGACCAGTATTGGTGGTAAAGACTCCCCATGGTCCTAAAACCCTCAGATCTTGATGCCTGGGATCCTGTCCTCTGGGGACAGCAGCCTGAGGAAGGAGTCAGCCCCAGAGCCGGACAGAAGCTGAGACCAATCGAGTTAGCAGCGGCCCTCACTGTGTGTGTGTGTGTGTGTGTGTGTGTGTGTGTGTGTGTGTGTGTTAGATCCCTCCATATCTAATGTGAGTAAATCAAACATCTAGTCAGAGGAGAAAGGGGCCCAAGGCCAGTCTCCACCTATGAATGCCCAGTCTGGATTAGGGACAATCCATATGCATGGTCAGGACCTCCCATGGCATAAGGGGGTTGAGTTAGGAGGATCGCTATTTAAAAAGATGTGAGGAGGCCTTAAGAGAACATATTGCATCCGTGTCAGGTAGCTCAGCTGCCTATAAGTAGTTCCAGGGGATCAGACTCACATATGGCTCCTCACATCCATGTGAACAACCACACACACACATAAAAATAAAATCAATCTCTTTTTAAAGATTTCGTTTTATTATTATCTTATGTGTATGAGTGTTTTGCTTGCATATATGTCTGTGTACATGCATTTGTGGTGCCCTCAAAGGCCTGAAGAGGGTGTGGGGTTTCCTGTTATTGGAGTTACAGATGTTTTGTGAGCCACCATGTGGGTGCTGGGAATCAAACCCGGGACCTCTGGAAGAGCAGCCGGTGCTCTTAACTGCTGAGCCATCACTCCAGGCCCCATAATTTAGGATTTTTGTTTGTTTGTTTGTTTAAGATAGTTTCTCTGTGTAGCCTGACCTGGAACTAGTTGTATAGACCAGGCTGGGCTCGAACTCACAGAGATCCTCCTGCCTCTGCCTCCGGAGTGCTAAGATTAAAGGCATGTGCCACCACCACTCTTTTTTAAGAAAGAAAGACGCTCAGTGCTTGCTTAATAGTACTTCTTGTTGTTGCAAAAGGACCCAAGCTCTATTCCCAGCATCCACATGGAGGCTCAACACCTCCTTGGGCACCAGACACATATGTTGTACACAGATGTACATGTATTTATAAAATTAAATTTTAAAAAGAATGATGTAAGTGTAAGGATTCAGGCATTACGCTGGCCTGCCCCAGTCACCTGGCAGAATGCACTCAGGCAGTATCCTGATCAGCCCAGGTGCAAAGGACCCTTTTAAAAGAGAGGCCTCCGCCCAGTTATACTCTGTCTTTCCTGCTCTTTCTGTCCGTTCTGTATCCCGCTGTTCCCCTGGGGCAGACAGGACTTTCCTGTCTCCCTCTTCTCTTCAGTCCTCTCTCTGTTTCTTTACCTCTTTTCTCTTTCCTCCCCACCCCCCTTGCCCTTTCTAATAAAACTTCTCCCTTAAGCTCTGTCTGCCTGGCGTGTTTGTCCTCCACCGCGGTCACCCTCGCCTGCCGTGTCGCGTGTGTTATCATAATAGTGAGGACCTGCCTACTGTCAGTGAGAGGGGGGGTGCTAGAGCACCCCCTTAGCTTGTTCCATGCCCAGGTCCCACCCCCAGCACCGCTAATATAAAAAATAAAATAAGGAAGGGAGAAAGGAAGGAAAAATACCGGGGAACCCAGGCACCCCATCTGACCTCAATGATCCATCCAGTGGCTGCCTTGGGCTCCCGTCTGCCCCAGGCAGGCTGCCTCCCCACTCTTTGCTGCTCACCTGTAGGGGCCAGCACCTGGCAGCGGAGAGTTACAGCCCGGCAACTCCAAGGAGCAGTTGGTATCGTTGCCCACACGGAGGACTCGGAGCTGGCTGCTAACCTGGCGGCCCTGGTACTGTACCCGGTTGGCCTTCAGTGTGAGGTAGTAGCCATTGCGATCAAAGCCGGCAGGGGCATGCTTGTCCTCTACCTTCTGCGGGGCAGCAAAGTTCTGGGTGGCTGCGGGTGACACTGAGGGTCAGCCAATGGGGACCACATGGGCAGGACCACAAATTCCATGCTTGCAAGCTTGACAGCTTTTCCCAGCCACAGCCCCCAAAGCACCTCCCTCCCAGACCCCAGCCCTGTTTGTCCATTTCACAGTGGAAAGAGAGTACATACAGTTGCTGTGGGCCACCACCAGCCAGATGGGGTCCGGGTCAGAGAGGCTGCCATTCTCAAACTGGCCCAGGGGCTGCTCCAGTGTGAAGGTGGATTGCGTGAGCCTTCCCAAGAGGGTGGCATTGTAGAGCTGGGGGACGTAGTGGATGCTCTCTGGGAAGGGTGGGAAAACAGGGCAGGGAAGGCAGAGTAAATCAGCTTCAGTCAAGACAGGGTTGTGTCTGTCTCCCAAGCCACGGTCCAAAGGGGATTAAGGAACCGTTTCTTCCAACAAAAGAAGTTTTTTTTTTTTTTTTTTCTGTTTTAGTTTTTTGAGACAGGGCTTCTCTGTGGCTTTGGAGCCTGTCCTGGAACTCTCTCTCTGTAGACCAGGCTGGCTCACAGACTCACAGAGAACTACCTGCCTCTGCCTCCCAAGTGCTGGGATCAGAGGCACGTGCCACCAACGCCCGGCTCACCACATTCACGTTTATTTATTCCATTTCTGTCTCTCACTCTGAGTGTGCATGCCTGTGTGTGTGTGTATACCCATGTGTGCCACAGGTCAAGGGCAATGTTGGGGAGTTGACTGTACCATGTGGGTCCTGGGGATCAAACTGATCATCAGGGTTAACAGCAAGTGTCTTTACCAGCTGAACCATTTTACCTGATCCAAAACTAAGGAATCTTTATGGGAGGTGCCCTTAGGGGGCTGTGGAGTACCTGGACCCCCCTCTTTCGATAGCCTATGGAAGGCAGGTACTGTGCCACTGGGGTGATGGGCAAGGAATGGTCAGATGGACAGAGAGAGGCTCAGGAAACTCAGATTCAGGGCATCCAGAACCCAAGGCTGGGCTCGTCCAGAGACCCTGGGTGCCCCTCCTGCTCAAGCCATGCAGGCCCATTAGTTTGATGAGAATGAACAAGAGCTGGAGAGATGGCAGTTAAGTGCCAGCCTCCCAAACATAAGGACATGAGTTTAGATTCCCAGACCATGTCAAAAGTAAGGCACGGCAAAGGCACCTGGCATCCCAGAGAGAGTGAGATGGGCCACAGGAACAAGAGGATCCCTGGAACTGATAAGGAGACTGGCCTGGCCCACATGGAAAAGTTCCTGGCCAATGAGAGACCCTGTCTCAAAGAGAAGGTGGAAAGACCTTGAATGCCAGCATCCATGGTCATCTGCTGACCTATACACACGCTCCAGAGCCACACACCTGTCCCCTCGTGTGTATGTGTGTGTGGCCTGGGGCTAGCTCATTCAAAGACATTACTTTCTCCCTTCTGAGATCTTTGCCACCTTCCACCATCTTCCATCCTCATCGTGGTCACATGGCCAACATCGTCATGGCCACATGACCAGTGCCTATCATTTCAACCCTCATCTCTTTTGTCCCCTTCTCAGGTCTGTATATACAGTTTTTTATGCTACAGGGGACCCCATGGGAGCACCACCCCCACGGGAGCACCATGGCTTTGTCCAGCTTCCTTCTCATAGGCAGGCTTTCCCTGTGTAGCCCTGGCTGTTCTAGAACTCACAGAGACTCATCCAGCCTGATAAGCTGAGGTCTGTGTCCAGGATCCATCAACTCGCTCCTGAAAGTTGCCCTCTGACCTCCACACTTGTATCACAACATGTATTCAACCATCACACACACACACACTAAACAAATAAAAACAAAACCCCATCCTACCACAGAAAACTAGGGTATTCTGTATACAGTAGGTAGTTAACATTTGCTTAATTTGAGGGAAGAGGAATGGGGGTATGGAGATAAGGGGTTACTAAGGGGCCCTTGATAAGAATGTGGGCATAGGAGTCCACAAGAGGAGAGAGGCAATGTTCTTGCTCTTCATTCTGGGGGTTGAGGGTCAGTCCGTCTGTCCAGACTGTGTGAGGTGGGCTGAATGCCTTGACACACCCAGGCACCCGTCCACAACCAGGGGAGGCACTGGAGGCTCCTCCAGCTCCCAAAGAAATGTTCCATCCTACAGAGGGCTGAGTGTTTCAGGGTACCCTGCACTCCCCAGCCTCACTCACCCAGACCTGCCCCAGGCTGGACAAGAGTCACCAGCAGCAGCAGCAGCAGCAGCAGCGAAGACTGTCCCTCGCGAAGCCCCATGGCTGGGATGCTGTCCCTCCTCCGGGTCCGTCTGTCTGCAGAGCAGCCCCACCTGCTCTGCCTGGGCTGCACTGCTCCTGTTTTGGGGTGCCCTCTCCTCCTGTACAACTGGTTGGACAGGTTCAGGGGCTGAGTCTACAGGCTCTGGGGGATTTGGCATCACTAGGGATGGGTCTGAAGAGAACAGAACAATGAGGAAGCCTAGCCAGGACCCCTGCCCACCACTCCAAGAGGGCCTGGGCTGGGAGGGGCCAGGTATGGAACAGGCAGCTCTGGGCATGAACTGTCCCATAAAAATCCTGCCTTGCCACTAGGGACACCTTATAGTCAGTCCCCTTGCGAGGGACAGAGTCCCTTTATCTTCTGGACAAGAGACACAAAGAGTAGGTGTCCCTTTAAGATCACCTAAGCCAGGTAGTCCCAGCAAATGCTGGCCCTGGGACTCTCTCTCCCTCCCTTCTTCTCCCCCCCATTCACATTTAGTACCTAAGCTGACCTCAAACTGAGAATATAGCCAAGGATGACCCTGAACTTATGATCTTCCTTTATGAGTGCTGGGATTACAGGAGAGCTCCCAGCCATCACAGCTAGCAAGCCACAGTGTATACCCACATAGATAATGCTTCTATACCTCTATGTACGTGTGAGATGTATGAGAAAGATCATAGATAGATAGATAGACAGACAGACAGACAGACAGACAGATAGATAGAGGCTGAGATGTAGCTCAATGATAGAATTCTTTCCTGGCATGTATATGGACCTAGGTTCCTTTCCTAGCATCAAAAATATATGGGTGTGTGGTATACATACACATACATACATACATACATACATACATACATACATATTCTCTCTCTCTCTATTTCTCAAGGAAGCTGAAAGCCGGCATTAGAAAGGTCCCAGATATAGTTAGTGCCTCACTCAGGAGGTAGAAACAGGGGGATCAGGAGTTCAAGGTCATCATCAGCTACATAGCCAGCCTGGGCTACAGTACACCCATCTGAAAAAAAAAAAAAAAAAAAAAAAAAAAAAAAACAAAGCAGGGTGAAAAAGGGTGAGAAGGGTGTTCCTCGCAAAAGCATGTTCTTGCTCATCCTCTCTCAAGTCCCCAGAACTGGGCAGGGTCAGCCTCATGATTAATCGAATCAGACAAATAAGATGGTTCCCACAGGGAGGGTAGCTCCTGCATCCTCATGGTAGGTCAACCATGACTAGGAAGCAGCACATTCTCCCAGCACCCAGGCAGGCTGCTGCTCACTTCCCTTCTGCGTGTAGTTCAAGGCAAATGATTCATTTATTTCTCTTCTGTTCCCATCTCCATTCCACTCCTGCCTACTGCCCCGGGCATTCGCGCCAGCCAGAATGGCAGAGACCCTTGTATTGGCTACCTAGGATGGTATAACAAATGAGCCCAGAACTGAAAAATTAAAGTAATAAACATTTCTGTGTAGCTTTGTAGACCAGGCTGGCTCGAACTCACAGAAATCCTCCGGCCTCTGCCCCCCAAATGTTGGGATTAAAGGCGCGCATCACCTCAGTCTACAGTCTTTTTTCTCCCTTTTTTAAAAATTTATTTATTCGTGTACTTTATGTATATGAGTGCTCTGTCTTCATGCACACCAGAAGGAGGAATCTGATCCCATTATAAATGGTTGTGAAGCCACCATGTGGGTGCTGGGAATTGAACTCAGGACCTCAGGAAGAGCAGTCAGTGCTTTTAACCACTGAGCCATCTCTCCAGCCACACTTCTCTTATTTGTGCATTTATTATTTATCTTTGTGCATGTGTATGTATAACGTGTGCATGTGGACATATGCATGTGCATGCTGTGGCTCCTCTGTGGAGGTCAGAGGACAATTTTCCACTTCCACTTTGTTGAGGCAGGGTCTTTCTTACTTCTGTCGCTGCGTTGTGTCATACTCCAGGCTCCATACTCGTGTGTGCGCACACGCACATGTGCTTATGTAGAGGTAGGAGGACAACACATGGAGTCAGTTCTCTCCTCCCACCGGGCAAGGTGCGCTCAGTTGTGTCAGCGGGAGTTATGTAGTAAGGTTGTTCACATCATGAGAGCTCAGAGCAGCCTTCAGAGACCCACCTTAGTGACCTGTTTCTGCAACTAGACCCTACCACCTCCATTACATTCTAAAACAGTGCCATCAGCTGGGAACCAAGCACTCAAGGCACGAACCTCTGGGGGACACTTTGGATTTAATCGGAACATGGCGGCTGCCTCTTTCTCCATTAAACTGAGGGCAGGGGTCAGCCTGTTCGCTCCACCTGGTTTGTGATGGGTCCATGATGTGGCAAATAGATTTGTCCAAATATGGATACTATGGAAACTTCTGTGCTCAGTGTGACTGGCTGTGGCCTGGGACTGCTGTTTTATTTTGCAGCATCAGGTGGATGGCCAGTACGCCGTGGCTTCTTCCCTTCCGGATCCTCTCCCCTCTGGAGCCTAGAAGTGCCCAGCACCAGTGAGAACTGGCATGAAGGGGATGGATCCTGGAGCCCCAAAGGGGCCAGGTGGTAGCCACACCAAGCCCTGGGGGACACTACTCCTTTTTGGCTTTCCTTGCTGTGTACCTTTGGGGGTGACTCATAAAGCAGGCGGGGCTCCCCAATTGCTATCTCCTCATACAAGTCAAAGAACGTTCTAAAGACTCACCCAACTCCGGGTCACCAAACAAAGACTCAGCTCTATGGCAACGTCACACCCACAGTCTAAGGAGTTACACAGGGAAACTGTGCCTCTAAGGGTTGATCAGCTGGCCTCGTGCCCTCCAAAGAGAGAGGCACAGGGCTTTGTTTGGGCCCAGAGAGACAGCATAGAGTACTAGCTCACCTCAAGCTCTTACCCAGTGGGAGGTGCCCCAGAGCCGTCCCTCTGATCAATCTCACCTGACCCTGAGTCTTCCTACTGCAGAGTGGTTCAATCCCTACCAACTGTGTTGTGTCTCTTCTGACAGGCAGCTAGCCTCCTCCAGAGTCTCAGGAGAGCTTCCTGCATCTACCACCGTAAACTAGGAAGCACTTTCTCATCTGGTCCAGCAGTTAAGCACCTGCCTAGAAACCCCCAGTGAGGGGCTGAGGGTGTGGCTCAGGAGTAGAGCAGCTGTCTAGACTTCCCAGATTACAAGCTGAGCATCCAAGCCCATCTTGCCTTCCTGGTTTTTATTACATCTTCCATAACCCAAGCAGCCCCACCTCATATGGAAAACCCCCATTGTCCAGATACTTTGGGTAGCCTTAGGGCTGTCCATGCCTTGTCCCAAGCTACCTCTCCCATCTTCTTTTTAAAAATTTCAAGATTTTTATTTACCTTTTATTATGTGTGTGTGTGTGTTATGTGTGTGTGTTGGGCATGGCGTGGGGAGGGAGGGCTGGTATGTGCACCTGAGTGCAGCTGCCTTTGGAGGCTGGAGGCGTCCTCATAGGGCTGGAGTTACAGTTGTAAGCCACCACATGCGGGGTTGGGAATCGAACTCAAATCCTCAGCAAGAGTAGTTGGTGCTCTTAACGGCTGAACCCTCTCTCCAGACCCCATGCCTTACTTTCTTGACTGGTGTTTTCACATCCCTTCCTCTTCCAGCTGGTTGAGCACCTCTCAGAGTCAGCAGTGACACCTAACCCCCAACTCCTCCTTCCACACTCACTAAAACCCCCACCACCTCCAGGAAGCCCCACCCCACTCTGGCCAGGTGCCTCCCATAGGCTCCCACTACTGCTCTTGTCCCTATCATGGCGCCGGGCTCCAGGCTCTCTAGGCTAGCTTCAGCTGTGTCTAGTGGAGGGCACCCAGGAAAAGGTGCCGGGGATGTCTGGAGGACCAGTCCCCTCCCCACTACTCCCAGGGTCTCTCCCACTGCCCTGGCTGGCCCCTGTGGCTTAGGAACGGACCCACAGGTGGGATTCCAGGCACAGGGGCTGAGGGGGGTCAGCTAAGCCCAGGGGCTCCATGAAACACTTTGAGAAACCTGGGCTATTTCCACTGAGGAGCATAGAGCGAGGGCTGGAGAGGGAGGGGAAGGGAGAGGCCTGGATGATTGGTGGGACATTCCTCTCGGCCCCTCATTGGAGGGAAGCCAGGCAGAAGAACGGTTGTCAGGGCAACGCATTCTTTTCTTTCTCTTGGACCCTCTGGCCCGTGTCTCTCCTAGGGAGTGGAGTTTCGGATGCCAAGAGAGCAGTATGAGACATCTTCTGGGTTAAATAAATGCTCACCCTCCTTGCACAGGGGGAACGGAACCCAGGATCGGTGGGCAGAGCTTCCTGGCGGGGCTAACACAGCAGATGCCGCACAGAGAGGGGTGTGGCTGTGGTCTTGATCCCATTGCTCCCTCAGGACTCAGAGACCTCTAGGCTGGGCCAAACAGGGAGGGATGGAAGGGAGGTGCAGGGTCAGGGATGGGGTTCAGTAGCTCTGGCTTTCCTGGCTATACCTGTCTGACCTCTGACCTCTAAACCTCATCCACATCACATACCCACATGCTGTTCCTCCCTCCCTCCCCATCCCATTCCTTCTCCCCTCTTTCTCTCAGAACAAGGTCTTACTCTATAGCCCAGGCCTACCTAGAACTGGAAATAATCTTCCTCCTTAAGACGCCCCCCTCCAATGCTAGAACTATAGGCATATCTTCAAGGCGTTTTTTGCTTTGTTTTTCGAGACAGGGTTTCACTCTGTAGCCCTGACTGTCCTGGAACTCACTCTGAAAATCAGGCTGGCCTCTGCCTCCAGACTGCTGGAATTAAAGGCCTGTGCTACCACCATCTGGCCAAACACATTTAAAAAGTATTATTTTATTACATGAGTATGGGTGTCTTGCCTGTGTGTATGTCTGTGTACCACCTGTGTGCCTGGTACCTCCAGAGGTCAGAAGTCATCAGATGCCCTGGAATTGGAGTTAGAGCCACCACGGCGGTGCAGGGTCCTTTGGAGCAGCCAGTGTTCTTAATCACGGAGCCATCTCTCTCCATCCCCTAATACGACTTTTATTGCATGCATTTATTTATCTTGTGTGTGCATGGAGGAAGGGGGCTGTGCACATGCTACAGCACATGTTTGAAGGTCAGGGAACAACTTTAGGAATTTGTTCTCTCTTCCTCGTGTGGGTTCTGGGGACTGGATTTGTGTCCTGGGGCTCGGCAGCAACTGCCTTTAATGGCAGATGAGAGGGTAAGGGAGCTGCATGAGGCGTTCCCACTCTGTGTTCTAACAGCTATGATCTGCTGACTGATGAATCACAGTGCAGTCATACCCCCCAGTCCTGGATGTTTGTTCTTCCCCACAAAGAACTTGTTTCTGACTGATGAGCCATGAAGTTATGGGCCAGTGGGTGTCATGACTCTTCCTATATAGTGTCCTCGGGGATCATTTTTAAAAAGTCATTTAATAAAAAGTTCTAGGCACTGGAGACAGTAGTAAAGTCACTGTCTAGAACCGCCGCCCCCCAGTGAAGGCTGAAGGTATGGCTCAGTGGTTAGGGCACCTGCCTAGAATCCCCCAGTGAGGGGCTGGGGGTGTGGCTCATTGGTAGAGCACCTGCCTAGAATCCCCCAGTGAGGGGCTGGGGTGTGGATTAGTGGTTAGGACCCCTGCCTAGAATCCCCCAGTGAGAGACTAGGGGTGTGGCTCAGGTGTAGAGCACCTGCCTAGTACGTGGGCAGCCCTGAGTATAACCCCTAGCACCACAATAGGGTAATGGTAAAAACGAAATTCTTTACACTGGGTGTGGTGGCTTATATTTGTAATCCTAACACGGGAGGTGGAGGCAGGAAAATCACAACTTTGAAGCCAGCCTGGGTTACATAGCATGACCCTGTCTCAAAAGAAGGGAACAGAAGCAGGCATGGTGACCTACACCTCTAATCCCCACATTCAGGAGGCAGTGACATTCAGGTGTCTGTGAGTTCAAGGCCAGCCTGCTTTACATAGTGAGTTCCAGGTCAGCCAGGGCTACATAGTGAGACATTGTCTCAAAACAAAACACATAAACAAACCAAAAAAGCCTCTTCACAACAGGGTTGGCACTAGAGACCTAAAGACTCATGC
Source organism: Phodopus roborovskii (assembly GCF_943737965.1). Taxonomy (NCBI): domain Eukaryota; kingdom Metazoa; phylum Chordata; class Mammalia; order Rodentia; family Cricetidae; genus Phodopus; species Phodopus roborovskii. Next base: position 10,822,394 of record NW_026126598.1, on the reverse strand, counting down.
CAAGGTTGGTCACCAATGCTGGGGACGTTTGGTGTTCCTGGTGTATGGAACTCTGGGCAGAATGTCCTGCCAGGGTTTGAAGGGGCCCAGCATAGCAGGTACCTGTTCTGGGTAGGACCATTGGATTGTGGCATAGCCTAGGACAGGACATCACCACTGGGTGGCTTCCCACAGTGGCCTCCAGATGACCTGAAGTGGGAATCGGCTGTCACAAAACATTAGCAATTTGCCAACACCCTTGTGCCGCTGACTGGCTACTAAAACAACATTCTCATGGCTGAGTGGGAGCTGTCAGCATTGTGGCCACCCATGTCCGTCACAGCTCTCAGAGAGCTGTGTGCATTCCTTGGTAGTCGAGTTCATTCTGCCCACTGCGGTGTCAACGTTCTGACAGGGTGGGGAAGACATCCCTGGAACGGCCATGAGGCTGTGAAGATGAGTGCCTGAGAGGAAGAGCTGGGCTGTGCTTTCAAGGCCAGTTTTTAATTTTTTACTTTATTTTTATTGTTTTAGACAGGATCTCACTAGGTCACTGTGGCTGCCCTGAAACTTGCTATGGAACCAGGCTGACCTTGAACTCACCTAGTCTCTGCCTCTACCTCCTGAGTGCTGGGATTAAAGGTGTGTGCCATCACACTATGCTTAGTTTAGAAAAAAATATTTTTACTTATGTGTGTGCACACACATGTGCATGTGTGTACAAGTATGTGTGTGCAAACGCTTGTGAGTACCCAAAGATACCTTTAGAGGCCTGGACCCCTGGAGCTGGAGTTACGGGCAGTTGTGAGCTCATGTGGGTGCTTGGAACCAAATGTGGGTCCTCTTGGAAGAGCTTAAGTACTGTTAACTGCCGAGCCAACTTCTCAGCATCCTAACCTTTCTGCAGGGGGGAGGGCACTCTGTGGAGCTTGTCCTCTTCCTTCATCTTTATGTGGGTCCCCAAGATCAAGCTCGGGCTTCCTAGATTTTGTGGCGAGTGTCTTTACAGGCCGAGGCATCCTGCTAGCTCCAAGGCCTGCAAGTGCCGTATGCCGTGGGTTTTGCAAGTGCTGTGGTATGCCGGTGTGCCGTGCTGTAACTCTGCCTGCTTTGAAGGCTCTCCATTTTCTTGCCCCTTTCCTCGGAAGGGACTAGGGAGAAGGGAAGAGCCACAGAAACTTAACCTGAGACCAGAGCAAAAGGGTGGGGGGCGGGAGCGGGGGTACTTGTCTGTGAAGAAAAGCCTTTGGTTTACTTTAAATGCTGGTATATTTTTACAACTTGAAATGTATTGATTTATTTTGTGTGTACGTTTATGGGTTTGTGTGCACCAGGGGGTAAAGGTCAGAGGACACAACTTTTGGGAGTTAGTTCTCTCATTCTACCGTGGAGGGCTTGGTGAACAAACTGAGGTGACAGACAGACTTGGTAGCAAGCACCTTCACCCAAAGAGCCATGTCCCTGTATCTCTGTTGATGTTGGAACAATTCAGGCAGCTGGGGATGTAAATTTCCCTTGGGTCATTGGCAACACCTGCCTGCATGAAACTAGCCCAATGATGGAAAACAAATCTCTGGGCTGGAGCGATGGCTCAGTGGTCAAGAGCACCCACCGGCTGCTCTTGTAGAGGTCTCTGGTTCAATTCCCAGCACCCACATTGTAGCTCATAATTTCCTGTAAGTTCAGTTCTGGGGAATCAACTTCCTCTTCTGACCTCTGTGGACACCAGGCACAAATGTGGTATACGGGAGTAGCGTGTGTGTGTGTGTGTGTGTGTGTGTGTGTATTTATTTATTTATTTATTTATTTATTTATTTGAGACGGGTTTCTCGGGCTGTCCTGGAACTCAGTCTGCCTCTGCCTCCCCAGGGCTGGGGTGTGTGCCACCACCACCCAGCCAAAAAAAAAAAAAAAAAAAAAAAAAAAAAAGACATTTCCTGTATAGCTAGCTGTCACTCTAGTCATTGAGAAAAGAGCATGGTGAGCTTGAGGCCAGCGGCCAGCATGAGCTAACATAACAAGATCATATTTCAAACGCACTCACGCATATCCTCCCGGAACTCCATCATCTGAGAATCTGATGGAACTCTCGCTGGGGTAACACACCCATTTTTGGTGCACAAAGGTCACCATTTTCGAGTGTGTTTGTGTTTGTGTGTGTGTGTGCAATTTTGTGTTTTTGAGGGACAGCCTCAAACTTTGTGTATCTGAGAACGATCTTAAGCTCCTTATCCTCCCGCTTCCATCTTCCCAGCGCTGGCCTCAAAATCACGGTATTTTTCCCACTTCAGGCCCCAACCGCCCCCTACTCCCCCACCTATGCTGCAAAGTCTGCCCTTCCCCATTTTCCTTCCATTCACTCACTACTTTGTAGAGATTGCGATGGCATACCTACGCCCCCGTGTGGCGGAGGCGTGAATCACCACAGTCTTGGCAAAAACCCCGACAGCAAGCCCACAGCACCAGGATCAAGTCTAGGGACCCTTCCCAGGGCTAGCTGATCTTGAGCCCTGTGATAATTCGTTCACCTTAAAAATTGAAACCCGTTACTTATCTGTGTTCGCGGGTGTGTAGGTGGGTGGGGTGCGCACAAGCACCACAGGTGTAGAGGTCAGGGTCAGAGGACAACTTGCCAGAGCCACTTCTCTCCCTCCACGTGCAAACAACTCAGAGCAGGTCAGTCTTCCAGCCCTTCGTTCGTCGTTTAACTCAGCAAACACCAGTGATCCATGGAGACCAGGACTGGTGCTGGGAACGGGTAGGAGTGAGGTTAACCCTCTCCAGGTCTACAGGGCCCTGGGCTCCTGTCTCTTGGAATTTCAAAAGCTGGTCCACGCTCGATGTTTCTCGGGCCAGTGAAGCATTGGGCTGTGTGTAGCTTCTATCACACACCCAGGGGTCGTGTGAATGCTTGGGGTGCGGCGGGATGGAGGATATACTCAGAGACAGGGGCTTATTGGTTGCTAAATAGCTGCCCCTGAAGCATGTGGCCACTCGATCCTGAAATGTGTGTGGGTATCTCTGTGGCTCCAAAAGCACAAGTTGGTGGTGGGCGATCAAAGGATCCACGAGAGACATCGCCGGGATCACGTGTGCTGCACGCTCCTGTCATAGAACCGGCATGGGCAACACTCCTGCCACAGTAACATTTATTAATTTCCAAAGAGCTTTATCACACAGGCCCGACAGGGCATGGGGTAGGAAGCGCAGGCAAGTCAGTGAGCCTCAGGTGTCGCCAACGAAGAGAACCGGATAGCTCTGTGGGCTTGACCTGGCTGAGGCTGGGAATACATGCTTCCCCATCCCTGAAAGGATGGAGCAGGCAGGCACACGATGAAGAGGTTAACAGGCATATGCTAACAGAAGCGTATCGTGGGTCCTGCCGCCACCTGACTACAGAGCACGAGCGCCCCCGAATGGTGATGGCAGGAACTCCCGGCTTTGTCCTGGAGAGCTATTCCTTTGATGGAGTACTGTGGGTCCCAAAGAGCCCACTAATGGTAACTGCGAGACTGTGATGCTGAGGACAAATTGGCATCTCCTCAACAGTAACAGATCTCACAACAGGACATATGTCAGCCTGAGATTCAGAGCAAGGTAGACTCCTCCAAAGTCACAACCAGCCGTGTCTAACACTGTATGTGGCACATAGCAAGTGCTCAATAAATGATGTGGAGCGAGCAGATAAGTGGGGGGCCATCTTTCTTTCTGTGTGTAGAGGGGCTGGGACAGGTAGCCGAGCTGCCATTAATAGCCATTTACACCCTCTCACCTTTACACCTGTGAGTCCTGTCCTTAGAAAGAGCCGGGCTCTAGGGTGGCTCTTCTGCAGACGCATCCCAGCCTCGTGGCTGGGTAGTGCAGAAGTCTGAGCCTTATATGCCTCATGATGGGCCCAGCCCAACCTACTAACTGTAGCAGAGCAAGGCATTCTGGGGTGCAGGGGTGGGGGGAGGGCACTTGTTTTGAGACAGGCTCCTACCCTACAGCCCAGACTAGCCTGGAGCACATGACCCTTCTACTTTAGCCTCCTAAATGTGGGGATCACAGCTTTGTGCTCCCACACCTATCTCCTCCTGGATCTCTGAAGGTCAGGGTGGACTAACCACCTCCTCCAGCCTTACATGAAGGAAGTTAAGCAGAACCCAACCTGACCAGGACCCTCTCCAAATGTACTTACAGACAGAGGCTTAGCAAGGGACAGAACCAGAAGTAGAAGAACAAATAGCCAGACAGCTATAGGGGCTGTGAGGATGCAAGACCCCCCCCAGGGCCCATGTCCCTGCTCTCTGTCCCTCACCCCAGGCCCAAGCTGCAGACACCAAACTATGGGCTGAGACTGGGAAGGGGGTCCAGGCTTGGCTCACAGCCCACCGGCAGTGTGGCAGCCTCGCTGGGGGGGATATGGTGTGTCATGTAGCGTTTTCCCATGAAGGAGCCAATGCGTAGCTGCTCAGGGACTTCCTCGGGCCACCACAGGCTGGAGCTGCACAGGACAGAAGAGGAGGAGGAACACATTACATCCCTACCCAGAAGCTGCCATGTGACAGCTGTGTCCCCTTCCCCAGCATACTCACCCCTCGGCCTGTCCCCTCACCTGCCTTCTTTTTATTTGGTATACAAAATGTGTAGTGTATATGTGCACATGGGTTCACATGTATGTGTGTGCACATGGGTTCACATGTATGTGTGTGTGCACATGGGTTCACATATATGTGTATGCACATGGCTTCATATGTATGTGCATGCATGTGGCTTCACATGTATGTGTGTGTGCATATGGCTTCACATGTATGTGTGTGTGCATATGGGTTCACATGTATGTGTGTATACACATGGGTTCACATGCATATGTGCATGCACATGGCTTCATATGTATTGTGTACGCACATGGGTTCACATGTATGTGTGTGCATGCACGTGGCTTCACATGTTGTGTAAGCACATGGGTTCACATGCATGTGTGTGCACACGAATGTGCCTATGTGGGGGCCAGTGGTTGAGTTGGGTGTCTTCCTCCATCGCTCTATACTTGATCTGTTTTGTTTAATTTGTCTGTTGAGGAGGGTGCACATGCCACAGTGTGTGTGTGTGTGTGGAGGGCGGAGAGAGGGCAACCTGCAAGAGTCTATTCTCTCTGTCCACCATGTGGGTTGCAGAGATAAAACTCAGCGACTTCCAAGACATCACCTTTACCTGAAATGCTTAAAGACTGGCTGGCACAGTTTCTAAGAAGCCACCTCCCCCTGGGTTAGGTTACAGACATGCACAACCACATCTGGAGTTTTGTGGCGCTGGGGCTCTGAACCTGGGTCCTTTTGGTGCAGTGAGCCCTATACTTACTAAACCATCTCCTTGGTCTCTCTTCCCCCTGTTTTGGAACCAGCTGGAGAGGTACCTCCTCCAGTAGCAGTTACCAAAACACTCCAGGGGCTCATGGAGAAAAGATAAAGACCAGGGGAAGAGGCCTGCCTGAACCCTATCTTCGGGTGAGCTACTGTCACCTAGGTAACAGGCAGAGTGGAAATTCCCTCCACTGCCTGGAAGGACATCAGCTAGCTCAACACCCCTGTTCACGAGAGGTTTCTGGGATATAGGGATCATCAGGACAGGGAGGGGGTTCCAAATGGAAAAGGTGCCCTCGGGTGTCATCACTCACAATCGCATGGTGGAGGCCGCCAGGAAAGCCAGGAGCAAGAGGCCGGCCAGTGCCGAGAGGATGGAGGTTATGACAATCATACAGCCGCTCCGCCGGCCGGGCCATGTGTCAATGGAGCTGGGGGCCTTCCCTGAACACATAGGAATCATTCAGAGGCTGTCCCTCCACCCAAGGCTGTCTGTCCCTCCCCATTCAAGTTCAATGCACTGCAAGGCTTAGCTCAGAGTCTCTTGAGCATATCTATCCTGTCTCCACCCACCTGGGTCAGCCATTGTTCCAAGTTCTCCTACACTGGAGTCACCTTCTAGACTATTCCTTCCAATTGCCCATCACTACCCACATGCAGCAGGCAGCTCTCAGGACTGGACTTGTCATCATGTTGGTCCCTGCCTTCAGATGACAGTCATCTGTCACCACACCCGATTGCCTTGGTAGCCTGTCTCTGAGGCAATCCCCACCCCAACACTGGCCTCTATGGGAAGATGACCCTTGGGCCCTTCTCCCTGCGTGCAGTAGAAAGAACCTGGGGCTGATGAGGCAGGGGCTGGGCAGCTAAGCAAGGGTTGGCAGATGATGAGATGGGACTGGTGTTGCACGTCTGTAACCTCAACTACCTGGAAAGATGAGGCAGGGGATGTCAAGTACAGACAGGCCAGCCTGGGCTGCAGAGACCCTATCTCAATATATAAAGTAAAAAGGGGGCTGGGGTGTGGCTCAGTGGTACAGCCCCTGCCTAGAATCCCCCAGTGAGGGGCTGGGTGTGGCTCAGTGGTAGGACACTTCCCTGGCATGCATAAGATTCAGTGTCTAGTACTGAAAACAAAACCCAAAAAAAAAGGTTTGGTGCCACTGTGATGGATCTGACCCAGGTCCCACTCTACAGTATGAGGCTCAGGTAGGGTTTAAATCAGTCTTGGATCCCTCACCCCAGCACTACCTTGGTGGAGATAAATGGGAATAGACCACTTCGTCTCAGCCTTGGGTGAGCCGCTGGCATCCATCAGAAGGAACTTCACGCTGGAAAGCAATGGAGACAAAAGTAAGACTTGAATGACTCAAGCTGGGCATAGTGGCACAGGCCTGACATCCCAGGTAGTCTGTGGGCTGAAGGAAATCCTAAGTTCAATGCCTACCTGACTACATTGCAAGACCTTGTCTCAAAAATCAAAGGTTAAAAACATGTTGAGGATTCAGCTCAGTGGTAGAGCACCTGCCTAGAGTGGTTTACAATAAAACGAAAGTATTGGTCTATGGAGTCTATGGAAGGCACCATGTGACAAGAAGGCAGATCTCAAGTTAAGAGTCCTAAGGCAAAGGCACAGGGGTGGGGCCAGGGGTGTGGTCAGGGCCTGCTGGGAGCTTTGAGGGCCTGGACAGCAGGGATGGGGAGGACTTGGCACAATGGTATCTTTCAGGAGTGGAAGGGAACATGGTGGGCCCAGTAGAGTAGACAGAGGGAACACAGCACTGGTGGCTGATGGGAAAGGGGCGGGGCAGCAGCTGTGAGGAAGGCACCACTGCGGGCATTGGAAATGGACCAGGGGTAAGCTGGATGGACAGAGATGCCATCTCCTGAGACTGCGTCCCGCAGTCTGGGCTCCCACTGTTGAGTTTCCCCAGGGACACCTGGGATCTTCATCTCATGATGGACACTGAAGAGAACCTTGTTTGAACTCTAGCACAATGGGCCTCAGTTTCTTCCTCTGCAGTATGGGTTGGGAAGTCATATATTCTGTCAGATTTGCTTACAGCCAGAAACAGTGGCCTCATCCTGAAACCCACTTTCCCCTCTTGGGGCACATTTGGAAAGGACTCTCTTTTTCCTTTCTTTGGGGTTGAGTCTCATGTAGCCCAGGCTAGCCTTGAATTCAATACACTCCTGGCTCTGCTGCCAGAGGTGAGAACCTCTTGCGTGCTGGGATTCCCGGCATACACCGCCACTTCTGGTGCTGGGGTGTGGTGCTGGGATGAAACCTAGGGCTTCATACATACAAAATAAACACTATCAACTGAACTACATCCACAAAAGGCCTGGTGACCTTTTGTTTTAACAAGGTCTTCCTGTAGCTTGCCTCAAACTCATTGTGTAACTGCAGCCAGCCTTGAACACACGATCCTCCTGTCTCTGCCTTCAGAGTGCTGGGATCACATGAGTTTATGGAAAGGTCTTTTTGATGCCCTACTATGCAAAGGAAATAAACTACAGCTAGCACAGGGAAGGAGCTATGACTGGCCAGCATCCAGAATGCCCAGAAGGGGCAGAGTCTGAATCCTAGTCCAAGCAGTTCCTCCTCCTTCCCTGAAACACTCATTCCCAGAGCAGGAGCTCCTGATAACCCACCTGTAAGGCCCCTGGCTGGGGAGGGGAGCGTTGCAATAGGGCTTCTGGTAACAGCCGACATCATTGCCCACCCGAAGCACGGGGATACCGCCACTGCCCCCTGTCAGGTCCTCACAGGGCAGCTGATCCAGGGAAAGGGGTAATGTCATATAGTAGCCATCAGTCAGCAGCTGTGGGGAGGTTGGGATCTCAGCAGGGGTCTCTGGGTTCTGGAAGTCCCTGGAGGCTGGAGGAAATAGGGTCAGAGAGAGGCAAGAGCAGGGGCCATGGATGTAGTTGTGTTAAGTATACTAATACAGAGGGATGGCTCAGTGGCTTGCTGATAAAGGCACTTGCTGCCAAACTTGATGACCTGAGTTTGATCCCCATGTAGTGGCAGGAGAGAAATGACTCCCCGAAGCTGACCTCTGAATTCCACGTGAACACCCCTGGACTGACACATACGAAAAGCAATTATCTTAAAGGAATAGAGAGCAGCTGCTTGCTTCTGTCCCAGGATGCAATCTGCAGAGGGCATGGCTTGATTTCTCCAGGTGACATGATATCTCATGACTTCTCAGTATGTGGGTCATGACCCCTTCAGGGGTGGAAGGACCCTCTCACGGGAGTCACATGTCAGATACTCTGCATATCAGATGTTTACATTAGGATTTGTAACAGTAGCTATGAAGTAGCAATGAAATAATGTTATGGTTGGGGTCACCACAGCATGAAGAACAACAGTATTAAAGCGTTGCAGCATTGGAAAGGTGAAGAACCACTGTCCTAGAGCGACCAGTGTCTCAAAAGGGCAAGCTGTGGTTTAACACTCATTGGTAGAGCATTGCCTAGCAATGCACAAACCCTGGGCGTGGTTGTGCATACCCGCCATTCCAGAACCTGGAAGGTGGAGGCAGCAAGACAAGAAGTTTAAGGCCTTCCTCCTGGGTTACAGGAGAGCCTGCCTCAAAAAAAAAAAAGTCCCTGTTGGCCCTGAAAGATTTATTTTACCCACCTTGGGCTGGCCAGTCTCCAGCCCTGACCCCCATACCCAGAGACAAAGTCAACATTGCCATCCTCCAAGAACCCCAGGGCTCCTCTCAGCCTACGCCCCTCACCCCAAGACCCCAGGTCCTCACCACACACCATTGCTGAAAGCCACCACTAGCCAGATGGTGTCATTGGCTGAGGCACGTTCATCAAAGACGCACCGAGGCTGCTCCAGACAGAATGTGGTGGCTGTGACCTTCCCTTCCAGGTCCCAGGCTGTTATCTGTGGCTGGTAGGGTATCAGGCCTATAGCCATGGGGGACAAAGGTAAGAAGAAAGATACACATGGCCATTCTGTACGCCTCCTCTCCCCCAACCCCTTCCTCAGTTCCAGGTACCCAAGTCCAAGGGCATCCGTGTCCACTCACCCAGACTTAGGCTTTCGGAGGGCCATATCAGCACCAGGAGGAGCAGGGGCAGGTGAGGCTGCCTCCCATTGAGCCTCATGACTGCTGCAGCAATGACCTACAGCAGAGGCAGGCTCAGGGGCTGACCCTGTTACACCCCACCTCCAACACCTCTGGCCTACAGTTGCTGGCTACTCGGGCTGCCAGGAGAGCAGGAAAGACCTGAAAATATGAATTCACCCCTTCCCCCCCCCCCCCAGTGCATCCAGCCCCAGCCCATCGAGGGGAGGGGCTAGGTGGACTCCTGTATGGGCTCTGCTTCGTAACTATGGGAAAGAGACCATTTTTAGGATAGGCTTTCACATGACCTCCAGCCACCCCCATCCCAGAGCTGATGTCTGTAGTATCACCTAATTCCCTGCCCCTAGGAGGGAGCCCCCCTTCTCTATCTGGGCCCAGAACTACATGCCTGAGATTCCTGAACTCTGGGTGCCAGGAGCCACCCGCTGACCATCCGTCCCCACCCAGGAAGTGAAGAGAGGGGAGCAAGACTAGGGTAGTCTGGCCCTGACCTGCTCCAGCCCCAAAGCAGCTCCCGGACACTGTGTGCTCCGTGGAGCCTCCTCTTCCCCAGCTCTGAATCTCCATGTCCTTCTCCAGGGGAAGAACTTGACCCCCAAAAGGACGGAACAGCCTTTAAGGACTGGTGAACTTTTCACTTGAGTCTCATTCTATGTCGTTCTTAAACTTGTTATTTATCTATTTAGGTTTTTCAAGACAGGGTTTCTCTGTGTCCTGGAACTAGCTCTGTAGGCCAGGCTGGTTTCGAACTCACAGAGATTCTCCTGCCTCTGCCTCTTGAGTGCTGGGATTAAAGGTGTGCACCACTGCCCTGCTTGTTTATTTTTGAGACAGTCTCATGTAGTCCAGGCTGGCCTCAGACTCACTACTAACAGAGGATGACCTTTGAACTCTTGAAGCTTCTGCCCTCACTTCCCAACCGCTGGGATCACAGCTGGGCACCGCAGCTTCTGGTCTGTGCAGTCAGTGCTGGGGCAGAAAGAACCCAGGGCTTTGTGCATGTTCTCTGCCAACTGAGTGACACCCACAGCCCTTACCCTACATATTCGTTTTTCCTTTAAAACTCTCGTTTTACATACTAGGCCCAGTTCCCCCTCCCTTCCCTTAGCACTTCCCCACCCCAATGGGAGTTTCCCCTCCCGCCTCTCCTCCCACTCCCTTCTTCCCTTCTCCCCCCCTCCTCCGCTCCCCCAATCCACCGCTCCTGTTTCTGTTCAGAAAAGGGCAGGTCTCCCATGGGTGGGTATCAACAAAACATGGCACATCAAGTTCCAGTAAGACTAAAACCTTCCCTTGTATTAAGACTGGCCAAGGCAATCCAGTATGAGGAATTGGGTCTCAAAAGTCAGCAAAAGAGTTAGAGAGAGCCCTGGCGGCCACTGTTAGGAGTCCCACAAGAGGAACAAGCTTTACAACTGCAACATTCGCTGAGTGCCTAGGTCAGTCCCATGCAGACTTTCTGACTGTTGGTTCATTTACATATATGTAAATATACACACACACACACACACATATATATACACTTACCTTATCTCATATATATCACATACTTATTACTTATTTCACACACACCACACACACATATATATCAGTATCATACATACTGCTACAAGACCCACAGGTCAGTGACGTGTGTGTGTGTGTGTGTGTGTGTGTGTGTGTGTGTGTGTACGCGCGCACACATGCTTGTTTTTGAGACAGGTTTTGCTAAGAATCTCTGGCTGGCTTGGAACTCTTGCTATGTAGTCCAGGCTGGCCTTGATCTTCTGATCCTTTTGTCTCACTCTCCCAAATTCTGGGAGTCAGGGGTACACTAGTATGCCAGCATGTATGTGCTGTTTTGTTTGCTTTTGAAGACCTGAGTTGGTACACAAGGACCTCGCATGTGTTAGGCAACTGTGCTGAGTGTGGTCCCCTAACTATAAAAAAAGGATTAAAAAATGGTATTTATAAAGTTTCACAGCCATCAGTACTAATGTCAAATCCCTTTTATCATCCCAAATGGGAAGACTGCCTTAAATACTCCCTCCTCAGCCCCCCCCCATCTACCAACTCCAGATTAAATACTCCCTCCTCAGCCCCCCATCTACCAACTCCAGATTAAATATTCCCTCCTCAGCCCCCCATCTACCAACTCCAGATTAAATACTCCCTCCTCAGCCCCCCCATCTACCAACTCCAGATTAAATATTCCCTCCTCAATCCCCCCCATCTACCAACTCCAGATTAAATACTCCCTCCTCAGCCCCCCATCTACCAACACCAGATTAAATATTCCCTCCTCAGTCCCCCCCCATCTACCAACTCCAGATTAAATATTCCCTCCTCAGCCCCCCATCTACCAACTCCAGATTAAATATTCCCTCCTCAATCCCCCCCATCTACCAACTCCAGATTAAATACTCCCTCCTCAATCCCCCCCATCTACCAACTCCAGATTAAATATTCCCTCCTCAGTCCCCCCCCCCATCTACCAACTCCAGATTAAATATTCCCTCCTCAATCCCCCCCCATCTACCAACTCCAGATTAAATATTCCTTCCTCAGCCCCCCCATCTACCAACACCAGATTAAATATTCCCTCCTCAATCCCCCCCCATCTACCAACTCCAGATTAAATATTCCTTCCTCAGCCCCCCATCTACCAACTCCAGATTAAATATTCCTTCCTCAGCCCCCCATCTACCAACTCCAGATTAAATATTCCCTCCTCAGTCCCCCCCCATCTACCAACTCCAGATTAAATATTCCTTCCTCAGCCCCCCATCTACCAACTCCAGATTAAATATTCCCTCCTCAGCCCCCCATCTACCAACTCCAGATTAAATACTCCCTTCTCAGCCCCCCATCTACCAACTCCAGATTAAATATTCCCTCCTCAGCCCCCCATCTACCAACTCCAGATTAAATACTCCCTCCTCAGCCCCCCCATCTACCAACTCCAGATTTACCTTCTGTCTGTCTATGCTTTGACTATAACAGACATTTTATAGCAGTGGGCTTTATTGTTGGGTTAAAGTAGTAAAGACTAAAGATAGGATTTAGAGTATTCCAGGCAAACATTCCACAAAGCCATCCCCTCAGCCATCTTTCCTTCCTATCATCTAGGTATTCTTCTATCTAGCTACCTATCATCTGTCTGTCTGTCTATCTGTCTATCTATCATCTATTTTTAGTGATGGGGACCAAACCCATGCCCTTGCTAGGCAGGCACTCTACTACTTGAGGGTTAAGTGTGCATACTGTTCTTGCAGAAAGCCTGAGTCCCGTTCCCAGCGCTCACATTTGATTATTCACAACCACCTGTAATTCCAGCTTCAGGGCATCCAATGTCTGACATCCACATGGTCACGGACTGTAAAGCACTCAGATCTTTTGCATGAGGCTTTTCCCTCCGTCCAAAAAGCAATGAACTTAAGAACATGTCCAAAGTGGGGTGACTGTCATGTACCTGAAACATTGTCATGTGATCGATCGATTGATTGACAGTGCAACTCAAAACCAACAGTTGCAACCCTCAAGTTCAAGGAATTGTCAGATCAAACTTTAAAACAAAAAGAATTCTGCTGGGAATTGGACCCAGGGGCCTCCTGAATGCTAGGGGAGTGATATCCCACCCCTCTCTTTTCATTTCACGGCCCAGGCTGGGCCTTAAACCCACCCTGTAATCAAAGCACATCCTTGAACTTGCAATCTCCTGCTCATGAAGCATAGTGCTGGTGGGTCTGAGTCTCCAGGCCTGGCTAGTGCCAAGCTTATTCTTAATTTTATTCTTATTTATTGTTCATTATATTTGTTTATGCATGGGAGGAGGGGTTTGTGCCTTGGTGTGTGTGTGGAGGTCAGAGGTCATCTTGTAGTAGTTCCTCTCTTTCCACAAGGTGGGACCTAGAGATTGAACTAGGGTCATCATCAGGCTTGGTGGGAAATGCATGTACTCAGAGCCATTTTGTAGGTCCCTTAGCTTATTTTTATGAGACAGGTCTATGTTATTCAGTTTGCTTTTTTAGCCCTGGCTGTCCTGGAATTGGCTTTGTAGACCAGGCTGGCCTCAAACTCACAAAGATCCGCCTGCCTCTGCCTCCCGAGTGCTGGGTTTAAAGGTGTGCGCCATCACCGCCCCGCTGTTAGCTGTCATTCAGTATCTTAATTAGGGTTTCTATCGCTGCAATAGAATGACCAAAAGCAGGTCGGGAGGAAAGGGCTTATTTCAGCTTACAACTCGGGTGGGAACTCAAAGGCAGGCACCGAAGCAGAAGCCATGGTGGGATGCTGCTTACTGAGTGGTGTCTGCTGGCTTGCTCAGTCTGCTCTTATACAGTCCCGGACCACACACCCAGGGATGGCATTGCCCACAATGGGCTAGGATCTTTCACAGCGATCATGAACCAGGTGTTTTTTCAGTCCAGGTTCCAAATGTATCTAGCTTTTGTCAAGTTGACAAAAACAGTCACCACCACCAGAAAAACCAACCAGAACACCCAGGCTGGCATGGGACCGGGATGTGGGGTCCTCCTGCCCCAGCTTCTGAATACAAGCCACGCCATGTTGCCTGGGTTCTTTATCTGGCATCTTTGCAGGGCTCACACACCATTGCTTCACCCGTTTACGATGAATATCCTAAACCAGACTTGTTTTTCACAGGCAGCTGGGGATTTTAGGGTGTTTGTACTTTTTGCCTATTAGGAACATTGCTACACATATTTGCATACAACTTTTTTTTTTTTTTTTTTTTTTTTTTTTTGGTGAGGGCATGTTCCCGTAAAATAACCCTCTGTAGATCCCTGGGAATGAAAGCAGTTATGTGGTAATCTTGTTTTTGAGGAGCTGTTGCCCAAAGTGGCAATGCTTTAGATGCCCAGCAGCAATGGGTGAGTGGCAAATGTCCCCACCCAGAACTTTAGCAGTTACATTTGATGGATTGGATTCATGTTTGTTTTTGAAATAACTTACTCTATATCCTTGTGTTGATGACTTCCCTGCCTTGTCCCCTGGAGGGTTGATGACAGCTTGCCCCAGTGCCTGGTATGCAACTGTTGGTTTTGAGTTGCACTGTCAATCAATCGATCGATCACACGACAATGTTTCAGGTACATGACAGTCACCCCACTTTGGACATGTTCTTAAGTCCATTGCCTCATGCAAAAGATCTGAGTGCTTTACAGTCCGTGACCATGTGGATGTCAGAGACATCGGATGCCCTGAAGCTGGAATTACAGGTGATGTGAATAATCAAATGTGAGCGCTGGGAACGGGACTCAGGTTTTCTTCAAGAACAGTATGCACACTTAACTGCTGGGCCATGTTCCTAGACCCTGTCCATTATTATTATTGTTTTTAAATTTATGTGGGTATATGTGTATGCATGTATAAAAGAGGGCATGGGCTCTCCTGGGGCTGGAGTTACTCGTGAGCTGCCCAACACGCGTGCTGGAAATCAGAGCTGGGCCCTCTGGAAGGGCAGGACGTGCTCTTAACTGCTGAGCCTTCTCTCTAGCCCCACCTACACACCCTCATCCATTTTTGGGTTTTTGCTGTTGCATTCTAAGTCTCTTCTCTGGATATACTCCCTCATCAGGAGATTTGTGCCGTCTTCTCCTTGAGTCTTGCTGACCTTCAGTGGCAAAGCTTGAAGACTCCATGAACGTCCCAGAGGGTGACCAAGTTTGGGGATGCATCCCAACTGCTATCCTGAGGATTGGAATGAATCACAAATGTGGTCTGGAGTGCAGCTCTGCGAAGGCAATCAATGACCTTTTCCCCAGGGTTAACTTACATATGTCTTAGGCTCACAGCATTCTTAGAGCCACATACAAATGTTCTTATACAATCCAAAGAGGAAGAGGAGGAAGGAAGAGTTAAGAGCCAGATGTGGGGGAGCTCTAAGAGACGCTGTCCTCTGGACATAACACGGTCATTGGACTCATGAAGCCACAGCAGCTGTGGTGACCTAGCAAACACTCTATCACAGACAGGGAAGGGTGTGTGAGGCTCTGCCCCACCTGAGGAGCTACAGGCAGTGACTGCAAGGGGACAGGGAGTCACGTTTTTCCCAGTGGTACAGCCAGTGCTATATAGCCACGTTCCTGTAGTCCCTGTCCATGTTGGTGCAAGCAACTCTACTGGAATTCAGGAGCTCACGGAAGCAAGGAAATACAACGGGGAGAAGTGGAAGGGTAATAGGAAGTGAAAATAACCAAAATAAGGGGAAAAGAACCTGTCGGGTGATGTACACCTGTAATCCCAGCACCGAGAAGGCTGAGGCAGGGATCACATGGTTTAAATAGTGAGACCCATCCTCAATAACCAGGACCTTAGAGGATGGCCTCCGAAGGTCCCTGCCCAGTCCCCATACCTCTGAGCATCCTCATCACATGGAGACAGCATAAAGAGCCTTTGTAAGGGAGGCTATGGATTAATAAGGGGTGTCAGGGCCGCAGTGCTGGGACCATACAGCAAGGAGTGTCTGTGACAAGGGTCTCACTGCTGAGCTTGATAGTTTTTGTTCTCACTTCCTAGATGGGACTTGAATGAGCACCAAGGAAGACAGCTTCCTGTTCCACAAAGCAAGCTGTGTGTGCCATACAAAAGGTCATCTCTCTCTCTCTCAATACACACACATACACACATGCATACGTGCGCGCGCGCACACATACACACACACACACACACTTTCCCACAGGTACATGTTGGCTATAGGGTCTTTATTGCAAATAAAATCTGAGGTATGAGAAGCTGACCAGAAGCTGGGAGGGGTAGCCCCTGCTCACCCCTTGCTGGGTCACCAGCCCACCTGAGGCTGGAAGGGCCCTTCCCACCTGTGCACTGAGGTAGCTCCAGCTTAAGCCTCCACAAGTACAATACTGAGGGTGCCCATTTTCCAGGCAGACCCCAGCCCAGTCAGGAGGGCGGCAGGAGAGGCAGGGAGAAGCCCCAGCTTTAGGAGGGGCGCATCCTGCACCCCAACAAACATTCTTGCCTCTCAATAAAGGCACACCTTCCTGCCCACCCACCCAGGGGCTGTTGGGGAGGTCGACAGAGGCAGGCCTGAAGGATCACTGCTGCTCCAGGCAGTCCTCGGTTACTCCCTGGGCAGCCAGCTCCGCCAACACGTTCTGTAGGTAGTTGGGGTCTGGATAGCCATGGCCTGTCAAGTTCCGGTCCATCTCGGTCTTGTGGTGGATCTCATTCCACACTACTGTGTCTGTCTCACCCGTGGTATTGGATGTCCCCACAGTAAAGATGAGTCGTCTCTTCCAGGCCACCTTCAGGAGCTCCAGGACCTACCGGGGAGAGGGGAAGGGGGGGGCCCTTAGACAGCCACTGCGGCTCTGCCCTGCCACACAGCCCTTGGCCCATGAGGTGTCCCACACAATCTTAGACACTGAACCACAAGTATAGGGCTCTCTGGAGCACTTTACATCAGCCTTGGCCCAGCCTCACCGTCTCCATTTTGGCACTGGCCTTGAGGTAGCCTTCCCTCCGAATGTGGCTGGACCAGCTGCTTCCTGCTCTCATCACAGCCCCCACATATAGCTTGGGGCAAGGAGTGGAAGTCAGTAGTAGAGGGCTTGCTGACAACTCCAGCTCAGCAGGGACAGAGATGAAGATGGCAGCAAGATGGCAGCAGTAAGCTACACAAACCTGATGGCCCAAGCTTGATGCTCAGGACCCACCCAATGGAGAGGGAAAGAATAGACCCCAGAGCCATCCAATGATTCCCGCATGAAAGCCACGCATGGCCCTCACAGCCCTACATCCCCACCCCCACATAGAGGGAAAGATAACTAGAGTCCAGCCCATCACCCAGGAGCCAGATGGCTCTTGGCACTCCCTCTGAAGGAGGCATAGCCTCGCCATGCAGCTGAGGATGCCTCTGAACTCTTGCTTCTGCCTCCACCCACCAGGGCTGACACTGTAGGAATGTGCTCGGTTTATGGGGAGCTGGGGACTGAACCTAGGGCTCTGTGTACGCCAAGCAAGCCCTCCACCAGGCAAGCCACACCCCAGCAGACAGGAGCCCCACGTGTTGTGGCTTCAGAGCACCTGATCTGTGGCAATCTGGAGCTTCCTCATCCTCAGGCTTGGGGCCCGCCCTTCCCCAGGCCCATCTCTAAGCCCCACATCATCTTCCTAGCCTCCATGTCGCTGCTGAGGTCCCAGGCTGGCGGGTATCCCCAGTCTCTTGGGGGCAGGGAGGGAAGCTCAGTGTCCTGACCCAGCATGAACCCTAACTCTCCTCTAGAGCTGCTGTAAGGTCATGTCTCCTAACACGGTGGGTCCCTGGTGAGAGGGCAACAGGGATTTACCTTGCGGCCTTGCGGGTTATCTGGCAGGTAGCACTGACGGGGAAAGCCCCGGGCTGTGAACGGCTTCCCAGGGCTGGGGTGCTCCGGTCCCTGTGAGAGGAATGCAGACAACTTGATGGCAGCCGCAGCTCACAGGCCATGGAAGCCCCACCCCAGCCTAGCCTTCTAAGCTGGGTCCACTTCTGTGCCAACACTCAAAGTCAGTGTGGCCTCCCAGCCATGGCCCCTGTCTATAACCTGTACCCAACGGCCTGGCAACTTCCTCTTTCCTAAGGACACTGTAAACTCTGCCAGGGGCAAGGACGGGCATTCCTACTTCTCTTGCCTCTCTTCACAAACCCCTGAGCGAGCACGGGGAGCTCAGTACTGGATCCCTCAGGGTTAGGGTCCTGGCCCACCCTTCAGCCTTCCCGCCCTGTACCCTACCACCCGCTCGCACACTCATGAGCCCCCGACACAGTGCTCTTCATGCTCTTCGGTCCACACCACACGAGCTCAGACGTCTCCGCCTGTGGAGAGCCTTCCCTCACTCAGAGAAGGGCCAAAGGACACCTCTCTTACTTCCATTACCCAACCCCCAGCGCTCCTCCAGGCAGGGCGGCCCTGGTCACTATGCTGGGTACAGATGCTGAGAGTACAGTGCAGGAAGAGTGATGTGATGCTCAGGAATGGTGACTTGGCCAGGTCCCTGGCGGGGGGCTGGCCCTCACCTGGATGCCGTGAGGGATGTTGTAAACAATGAGTATAGTCCCGCAGTCTTCATGGCCTGGGAGAGACACTTGGAACCTGAACACCTCCATCTTTCCCCACGGCTGCGTTCCAGTCTTCTCCCCATAGATGGTTTTGCAGGATGGACACTGCAAACTCCCATCCTAGAGAGGGCAGATGAGATAGCCTGAGCTAGCAGCTCCCAGCACATTTCAACAGCCATGTCCAGATGGCAGAGGGGGTCAGCATGCTTACTCTGGCCCCCACACAGCCTCTCCTCACAGAAACTGGACCTCAATGGTGTACTGTAGAGGCTAAACCATGCATCACAAACCTGATTCTCACTCAAATGACGAGATGCCAGGAGACTGGCACATGGTAGGAAAATGAGGGTCAGTCTCTAGTCACCTTCACAGACCTCCCTGCACAAGGCTGCCATGAAATGTACAAGGAACATTGGACCTCAACAACCGTGTGACTTGGTCCCCCCTCCCACAGGCCCACCTCTGACTAAACTCCTCCACAAGACAGCAGCTGGGTCAGCTGCTGGGGGCCCGAGTCAGACTCTCCCTGTGAGATGTGGCCTGGAACCTGCAGTCGGGAGTGGGATAGGACCCTAGACAGAGTCCTAAGGATTTTTTGTTTTTATCTAGCTAATTATTTATTAATGTGTGTGTTTCCATGTATGCACATGCATCTGAAGGCTAGAGGACGTCTCCTTCCACCTTTACATGGACCTGTGTATGAAAGCTCCTCTACCTGCTGAGCTATTTTATTTGCCCTGTTTGTTTGTCGAAGATCTTAAGCAGCACAGGATGCCCTCGCATTCCTGAGCCTTTGACATCAATCTCCTAAGTGCTGGGAAAGCAGGTGTCCATGTACGGTGCCCTGAGCTTCTTCATCTGTACATGGCTGACTACTCAGGACTGCCATAGAAAGATAGGAAATACATGGAAGTGGTAGTGTAGGAGATACAGCCCTAATGCTCAGAGGAGCCTAGGATCCCTCCCGGAGGTAAGCCGGAGGGAGTCATGTACTCAGACCTGTTGGCCATACTCCTACAGCTTGGGGTGGGCCTCAGGGACCCGGACGTGCATTCAGGAACATCTCTAAGCCTTTGGCTCTTTTCCTGGTGCTGGGAACCTAGGGCAAGCACTCTACCTATGTCACACCCCAGCCCCTCACTGGGGGATTCTAGGCAGATGCTCTACCACTGAGCTATACTCCTGGCCCAGCCCCTCACTGGTCTAATCCATGCTTTCAACCCCACAGCCCAGCATCTGCCCTTCAGCCTGCTACTATACTAGCATATCTTGGGCTACTTCTTTGTTTGGTTTTCTTGAGACAGACAGGCCTAGAACTTATGCTTCTACTGCCTCAGCTTCCCAAGTACTGAGATTACAGGTATGTGACACCATACCCAGAGGCGGTAGGCCCAAAATGGGCTGCGAGGACAGGTCACCACAGCCCCACCCAGACCTGTGAGTACCTTGTTCCCATTGCAGTACATGGCCAGTAGGCACAGCAGGTGGAAGGTGTGGCTGCACTTGCTGAGGCGTCCCACAGCCATGGGCCCAAGGGTCCTGCTGTCAGTCACATCGCTGTACCCAGAAGCCACAGCCAGTTTCTCCATACAGATGATGCAGTCCTGCAGGGAAGGCACACAGCACACACTTGCTAGTACACACACCACAGCAATGCACACGCTGATACTGAGCCCCTGGGAGCCAGTGCAGAGGTGGAGGAGGCAGAGTCCCAGCTCAGTCAGATGAAGGTTATGCCAGGCCACCAAAGTCAACCCGGCAACTGTTCTACAACAGGACCACAGCACCATCTCCCACCTACGTCCTTGAAGGGCTGACCAAAAAACACAGGCCACGAGGCAAAAAGAACAACCCAATGGTCTCACTAGAGACAAGAGCCAGAGAGGAAAGTGTGTCCCTTGGACAAGGCCACCTTGTTCCCTCAGAAAGCTGGCCTGACACAGCAAGTCAGTCATGCCTACCCCACAGGTCAGAGGGGAAAGCACACCGCTCAGGACTTCAGCTTGGCCATGTGGTGAGAATGAGCTCTGGCTACCTCATCTTGGTAGTGTCTATCCACCCATGAAAGGCTGGAGCCAACACCAGGTCCTGGAGCACAGTGCCAGCCTCCTCCAGGCCCTGAGGGCTGGGGTCCTCCTCCCAGGACACATACCTCATCGGGGGCTATTTTCAGCTCCTCAGTGTACTTTCTGATCACGTGCTCTGGATCAGGCTTAGGCGTCCCTTCTGGAAGAGAGCAAGATGTGAGTGCTGTCCCAGGCATGCAAGGTGGGGAGTGCAAGGCTGAGGAGGGGAGCAGGCAGGTAGGCAGGCAGAAGTCCCAGCTTCGAGGAGCAAACGTTAGCAGGGCTGAGACAGGAAAGTTAGCTCGAGAGACAGGGCAGCCTCCAGTGCAGGCACAGGATGCCGACACCCCACCCAGGCCACCTGCTTGGGGGTAGGGCTGGCCCATGGAGGCAGAGAATTTGCAAGAGAACAGTACATCCCCCAGGAAACCACCCCAGAAGTGTCAAAGGGCAGCTCTGAGAACAAAGCATCCCAGCAGATCCTGGCGGTGCTGTCTGCCCAACTATCAGCACTCTCACATGGAAATTTCAGAGTCAGTGAGTATGGAGAGGGGACAATGTAGCATCTGTATGTGCTAAAAATGTTGTCACAACACATTGCTCTCCCCACACCTT
This sequence comes from Phodopus roborovskii, assembly GCF_943737965.1. Lineage (NCBI taxonomy): Eukaryota > Metazoa > Chordata > Mammalia > Rodentia > Cricetidae > Phodopus > Phodopus roborovskii. The sequence goes on along the minus strand of NW_026126598.1, from coordinate 10,801,216 downwards.
GGGACTGGAGGATCTTAGTCACAAGCCCACTGGGCTCTGAAGCCGAGCGGTCCTGGAAGTGGCTGGCTGTACAGGAGTGTGTGAGGCTGAGGGGAGCCCTGAACCAGGGACAAGTTTCCAAGGAGCAGAAGAGTTAGACAGGAGGGGCAGCAAAGTCTGAGTCTTAGCTAAGCCAGAGAAGAGACAGAAAATGGGCCAGGGAGAACAGTGCAGGCCTGAAGCAGTCACCCGGCCAGGGGCCCCACTGTCTAGCCTGAGATCATATTGTGCAGCCTTCAGCCTATGGCTGCAAAGATTTCTATCTGAGAACCAGACCACAGGACCCCTCCAGACCAGAGAAGCAGATGACAGCACACGGAGAAGGGCTTGATGTAGAAGCTGGAAAAGGGGACATGTGAGCTTGATTCTAGTTCATGTACTGTGACCAAATCCTACACCTCAGAGACCCAGGAAGTTGTCACTGATAAAAGTGTCAGCTGTTAGCTCCTAGAAAATGTAGAAACCAGCCAAGGGCACCACATACATTACACCCCATATATGCCTTGGAACTCACCAAACAGAGACACAGAGACATACACAGACACGCACCTCACCATCCCTGCAAAGCACTTCCGCACTTGGTCACTGGCAAGAAAACCAGACAAAGGACCAACAGGACTGTAGCTGCCACATAGACAAGACTTCCCTTAGGTCAGGGGGCCTTTTAGAAGAGTCCAGTTAGTTGGCATGGTGGCCCATGCCTTGAGAGGCAGGACTGAAATTCCAAGCCAGTCTTGAATGTACAGCAACAGCTTGTCTCAAAAACAGAAGACAGGGAAGCCCTATGGCTACATAGTCCAGTCTCCAGGTAACCTCAGGTCTTCCCTCTGCTCAGAACCAGCTAGACATCCTGCTGCCCACTTGCCCACACAGCCTTCCACAGCTGAAAGGAGCTTCGGTTACTGGCATTTCTCAGAGCACTCCGGCCAGCCACATGGATCCCGTAAGAGTCACCTACACCCCAAGGGCCAGAGGGACTGCCTGCCAAGCGTCTATGTTCTTCACAAAGTGTGTGCTGAGAAGCTGCCAGCCTGCCCTGTCCACAAATCTGTCTCTACAGAGGCATACTCCAAGTGTGTGCAGAGGGCTGGGACTTTCAGCTTATCTGGTAGACGGCTTGCCTATCATAAACGAAGCCCTCCCTGGGTTCCAAACCCAACGCTACATGAACTGGGTGTGGCGGTGCATGCCTGCAACACCAATGCTTAGGAGATGGCAGCAAGATCAAGGTTCAAAGTCAGCCAGGCTTTCTGAAGAGACAGTAGTGTCAGCAGCAGCAGCCAGGTCAACGCTGAAGTTACACGTCCTCAGCAATAAGCCCATCACCCAACAATACTGAGCCGGTAAAATGCCAGTAGCCACTTCTGCTGGCAGACAAGGGCAGGGAGAAGAGGTGCAGGAGTAGAGAAGGGCCGTGGAGGGCAAAGAAGAGAGTCCAGGCAGCAAGATTTGGAGGAAGCTGAGCAGAGCTGGAGAGTGTGTGTGAACCAGGAACTACCTTTCACGGACATTTTCCTCAGCCTCTTAACTGAGCTGTGACCTTTAGAGGCCGGACGGGAGGCAGGAGGGCCGGTGGGCCGGGGTGCGCGGCTAAGACACACAGGGAGTCCAATGGCTGACAGCACACTCGTCATGCCTGCACGGGTGCGAGATCAGACATGCAGAGGGGACAAACGTTAGAAGGAGGCATTCCACACTTGGTGTCCATGGCCCTGCTGGGAGTGAAGTGGTGACATTGTGAATGGCCATCAAGACTGGGAATCTCTCCAGGAGAGGGGAGCTGTCACTGGAAGGGTGCCAGTGCCTCCCCAGGCCAGCAATGTGGTTGGTACTCCAGGCCAGACACCAGAGAACCTGAACCCCAAGTTCCCCGAAGTCTACACAAGCCACTGCTGAGCCTGTGCCCACAGCATGCGGGGAGGGAGTGGAAGGACAAAGTGGCTTTAGGAGAGCAGAGGCAGAAGAGCCCAGGGGCCTCCTGCATGGCATCTCCCCATGACCGGCACAGGGAAGAAAGAGAGGGATGTGGCAGGGTGCAGCCAAGCTATGGCAACAGGGGCAGACCCAGCAGGGCAGGCTTCAAGGGCCTGGGGTCTTCCCTTGACTGTGCTAAAGTTACTTGGCTTGTGATCATCTGGCCTCCTGTGAGATGCTGTCCACAGCCTGTCTGGACTGTGTGGGTAATGATGGTGATGGCTGACACTGTCAACTTGATGGGCTCCAGAACCACCAGAACCACCAGGAGACAGCCACTGAGCACATCTCAGAGAGTCTCCAGATGACATGGGTTAACTGAGGTAAAGAGCACTCTACTGTGGGCAACACTTTCCCCAAGGAAAAGAAGGAGGAGGAAGCCAAGCACCCATCTCTCTCTGGTTCCCAACTGGGGGTGCGTACCCACATATCCTCAAACTGAGATGAAGAAACCGAATTCTTCCTTCCTTTCTCCCTCACTAGTTCTTTCTGTTTGGTGTTTTGTCACAGCTTTGGCAACACTGCGATCTGGAGCAGCGGTCCACAGGACTACTCCCATACTCCCCACACTGAAGCCACCCCAGGCTTCATCTACTAGGGAAGAATCCCCAAGAGGCACCGGTGTTGACACTGGACGGGTTGCTGTCTCCAAACCATAGGACTGCCCCATTACGGGAACCCACTTTTTCTAGATGGAAGCTCTTCTGATGCCGTCCCTCCCCCGCACTCCCTGGTAACCTGATACTTCCTGGGACAGAATATTCTCTTGCTGGAAGTCCTCACCTCTGTTACACTGCCAGCCCACACAGAAATACAAGTCCTCCAGGATCTTAGTCTGGCTCCAAAGCACCTTCTTCGGGGAATGGATGCCCTGGCTTCTTAGCCCCCTTGACAGCAGCCTTCCTGGTCCTCTGCACAGCCTCCAGAGCTGAGCACAGCCCTCCCCTGTGCCATTCCTTTCCAGGACAGGTAAAACTAGAAAGCACCACCTGTATCAGAGTTGTTGCAGAAGGGCTGAGGGGCAGCGAGGGTCACAACTCTCAACTGGACAATGAGCTGTACTGGGGACAGAAGCAGAGGCCAGCAACGGCCCGAGGAGGCTGGAGATCATGCCGTGGCCTCTCAACAGGAGGCCTCACAGCACACACAGGAGAGGCTTACTGGGTGGGGCCCACAGCATGGGTTGCCCCAAGGATAACCCCATTCCAAGGATGTTCCCACAGGAAACGGAGACTGTGTGACAAAAGGACAAGGAGGTGCAAGTGGCAGGAAGCAGGGAAGAGGGATGGAGCAGCATTCCTTCAGAGAACCCCAAGACTGCAATGACTCACTGACTAGAACGTGCCCCCTTCCCTGGACTTGTGATGCTGAGAGACACATCACAGGCGTGTCTTCGGGAGTCTGGTTTGGTTTGGTTTGGTTTGGTTTTTGAGACAGGGTTTCTCTGTATTGCTTAGGAGCCTGTCCTAGAACTCATTCTGTAGACCAGGCTGGCCTCGAACTCAGAGATCCACCTGCCTCTTCCTCCCAAGTGTTGGGATTAAGTGCCACCAACGCCCGGACTGAGGGAGTTGTTAGGTTAGGTGACTAAGGTGGAAGGCCCACTCTAACCGCAGCCAGCAGCATTTCATGGCTGCGGTCTTGGACTGAATAACAAAGAGAGAGTCAGCTGAGCACCATCACGCACCATCACCATCACCTCTCTGCAGCCTGACTGCATGTCATGTGACCAGCTGCCTCCCACTCTTGCTGCCAGACTTGGCCTCATGATGGACTGCATCCCCTGAAACTGCAAACCAAAACAAGTACCCTCCATACTTAAGTCACCTGTCAGGTATTTAGCCACAATGACAAGGAAAGTAATAGGACTGAGCAGGACTCCCCTAGGCAAGCAAGCATCACTGTCCACACAGAGGGAGACAGCCATATGTCACTGCCACCTCAGCTTCTTTGCTGTCCTCTATTTCCTTCTTTGCATCTAGCCATCTGAAAGCCCTCAGGCCTGCTTCAGCTGATACCATTCCCTCAGCATGAGCCCCATAGGGGAAGGGTGCTACTGACCCACTATTGTCTGCCTTGCATCCCGGGCAACACATTTATGTTGGAGGTGTCTGCAGAGGAGCAGAGACATCCCCTGGAACACACTAGCAGTTCCCCAGAAACCAAGTCTCAATACTCCTTCCCCGTCCAACACAGTGCCCTACAATTCCAGTCACACACACACACACACACACACACACACACACACACACACACACACAATCTAAATCAGAATGAAGACACTTAGAAAGGAAATGGCCTTTGGGTTAGGGACATGGCTCAGGCAGCAGATTGCTTGCCTAGCATGTGTGACATCCTGAGTTCCAACCTCAATGCTCCATAGGTGGGTGTGGTGGTGCAGCCCTCTAGTTGCAGCACTGGGAGACGAGGGCAGGGAGATCAGCAGTTCACGGTCATTCTCAGCTGCACAGTGAGTTTGAAGCTAGCTTGGGCTACACGAGACTTTCAAAAACAAAAAAAGTCCCCACTTCAAAGTTACATAATGATGAAACATGAACATCCTTCATATCTCTCTTGGTGACAGCAGTATCTAACAGCCAGGCATTGTGGGATGACCCTCTGCCATCTCACGTGACCTCTCCAGATGCCAAGTTGAAAGGGTCTTCTTAGCTGGGCGTTGGTGGCTCACACCTTTAATACCAGCACTCGGGAGGCAGAGACAGGTGTTTGAGGCCAGCCTGGTCTACAGAGCTAGTTCCAGGACAGGCTCCAAAGCAATTCAGAGAAAAAAAAAAAAAAAAGGAAAAGAAAAGAAAGAAAGGGTCTTCCTTCTAAATGGTTGAAACCAAACCTCCTTCTGCACTCCGCTGAGATGGCCTTTACCAGGTGTGAGCCAAGCTGCACATGATTTCCCTACCCTCAAGCTTGTACCGCCTAACTACCTGGTGCAAATACAGGGATTCCCTATAAACACAAACTCAGCTGCTCAATTTCCTTGTGCCAGCTGTAAATGACCAAAAGTCATTGCACGATTCTGTTTTCCTTTAAATATTTTTCTCCAAGCATGGTGGTGCATGCCCTTAACTGCTGCATTCAAGAGGCAGAAGCCGACAGGTCTCTATGAGTTCAAGGCTACACAGTGAGACTCTACCTCAAAAATAAAAATTTTTAAAAAAGATTTGTTAATTATGAGTTTACTTGTGTCTATGTTTGGGTACGTGTACATGAGTACCACTGCCTGTAGAGGCCAGAAGTGGGTGCTAGATGCCTTGGCAATGGATTTACAGGCAGCTATGAGCTGCTTGGGTGTATGCTCATGACCCAAACATGTACTTAAAAAAAAGAAAGAGCATTTTCATTTATGTGTATGAGTGTTTTGCCTGAATGCATGTACATGTAACATGTGTGTGCGCCTGGTGCCTACAGAGGTCAGAAGAGGACACTGGTCCCTGGATCTGCAGTTACAGAGGTTGTTAACTGTAACCTGGGTGCCCAGGAACCACACCCAGGTCCTCTACAAGAGTATCAAGTGCTCTTAACTGCTGAGTCATCTTTCCAGCCTGCCTTCCTATCACACTCACAAGTGGCAAATGACTTTGATGGGTCCCCAACAAAGAAGGTGTTATAAAGCACTAGTATGCATGGCTACAGTGACCTTCCTGAACTCCAAAGGTACCTTTTCATATTCCATGCACATACCCTTCCTCTGAGCACAGCCTTCCTGAAATGGACAGCCCCATGCCCAGTACCTCTGCACCGCTCCACCTGTCTATGCCACAGGCATCACCCCTGTCCAATGCTCTTGCAAAACTCAGGACACCAATGCATCACAAAGTAGCCAAGGATGCACTCTGTCCTAGTACAAGATGGGTATAAAAGAAAAAGACTTCAGACCAGGCAGAATTCAGGAGACTGAGGCAAGAAGATCAATACTGAGATCCTATCTCAAAACAAAAACTGCAATCCCAACTGTAGGAGACTGAGACATCAGGCTCATTGAGCCCGTCTCAAACAAAACAAGACCCAATCAGGGCTGGGGATGTAGCTCAGCTGGTAGAGTGCTTGCCTAACATGCACAGAGCTCGGAGTTCCACCCCAGCACCTCACAGAGCAGGCACAGTGGCACATGACTAACTCTGTCACTTGAGAAGTGCAGACAGGAGGATCAGTCTAAGGTCATCTGACACCAGCCTGGGCTACATGAACTCTGTTTAAGGAAAAAGGAAGAAAAGAAAGAAAGATGGGATACAGGATGCAGCCAGGTGGGAGGCTAGTGAGGTGGCTCAGTAGGAAAAGGTACTTCCAGCACAACCTGCTAACTTGAGTTTGATCCCCGGGACTCACTCGACAGAAGGGGAGAACTGACTCCTACAATCTGTTCTCTGACCTCCATACATGCTCCATGGTATGCCCTCCACCACTCCTACACACAAATGTTCATTTTTAAAGGTTCTAAGGGCTGAGAAGACAGTAGTACAGTTGGTTAAAAAAATAAAATTACTGTGCCAAGTATGAGAAACTAAATTTGATGCCCAGAAACCATATAAACCATATAAAAAAACCTAGGCCTAGTGGTTTGCATTTGAATTCCAGGGGCTGGGGAGGCAAGGACAGTCAGATTCCTGGAGCTGGCTGGCTAGGAAGTCAGCCAGCCCATCACAACCCGAGAGTCCCAGGCCAACAATGAGAGACTGACTGGATCTTAAAAATCAAGGTGGTGGCAGACTGCAGCTAGGATATCTGAATCTTCTTCGAATCCCCCAAGACAGCGCCCCTTACCAGCAGGAAGTAGTTTGGAAAGAGCGACGCCCAAATTCCCAAATGTTGTGTATAAATGTTTGTTTTCATTTAATTGGGCTTTGTTATATAAAATTAAATAAAAATAAATAAATAAATAAAAATCAAGGTGGTGGCGCACACCTTTAATCCCAGCACTCGGGATTAAACTCACAGCTGGATCTCTGTGAGTTAGAGGCCAGCCTGGTCTACAGAGTGAGTGCCAGGATAGGGTCCAAAGCTACAGAGAAACCCTGTCTCAAAACAAAAACAAACAAACAAACAAAAATCAAGTTGAACCGCTCCTAAAGAACACTGCCTGGAAAATTCTCTGGATCCCCTGAATACACTCATAAAATATATCAAAGACAAAATGCCAAGACCTAAGGGCTGGAGAGACAGCTAAGCTGTTAAAAACACTTGCTGTTCTCGATGAGGACTCAGGTTTGGTTCCCAGCACGCACAAGGCAGCTCATAACTCCTGTGAGTCTCACTCCAGGGGAATCCAATGATACCCTCTTCTGTCCTTTTTTAGGACCCTGCACTCATGTGGTAAACATACATACATTCAGGCACATACATATACAGAATAATCATAAACACACACACAAGACCTAACTAAGGCCAAAGGGGCCCTGTAAAGAAATATTATAACTATAGCTCAAATGGCTGCAAACTCTAGGAAAGTATCTACCAGGCCTGACATCCCCCCCAAAGATGGAGAGACTCCTAGACTTGCTCCCTTGGAGTATACCAATCACCCCAAAGAGGCACTAATCCCCAAGAAGTCCCTTTGGATTTCTCTGAGGCCCCAGAGGGTGCCAGGGCCTTCACCCCACCAGTCCCCTCCCCACTAAGCCCAATGGGACATGGTCTGTTGGGACACTTACCTGCAAGCGCTTGCTGGACCCTGCTGGGCTTTGGCATCTGCACGGGCACAGTGGTCGGGGCACTCCCTGGGCTGCTGGAGGAGGGACCGCTGGGGAAGGAGGCACTTGGGAAGAAAAGAGAGCAAACTCAGTGGACGATGTCGTACTGTGGAGAAAATCTGCAAGACTGGGAGGTTCTTTGGCTGCACTTTCTCAGCAGCCTGTGGGTGGAGGCCCGTGCACTATTTCCTCAGGCAGTTCAGAAACTCTGAAGACAAGGCGTTCAACCAGGTTTCAAGTAGACTTTAAAAGAGACATTCTGTCACTTTCAAACAGTGTTCTAGTTAAAAACTGTATCATTCATTCATACATATACCTGTACACACACACACACACACACACACACACACACACACACACACACACACACACACGCAGGCCAATGAGATGACTCAACACTGTGTGTGAGCTTTCTATCACTGAGCCTGGCCACCCTGAGTTCATTGCCCAAAACCCACAGGGTAGAAGCAGAGAACCAATTCCTACAAACTGTCCTCTGACCTGCATGTGAGTTTCGTGCAGCACGTGATTATCCATACACAATAAATATATGCAAAATTTTAAGGAAGGCTCTCAGCTGGGCATAGTGGCACTCACTTGTAATCCTAGCACTGAAGAGGCAGAGGTAGGAGATCTGACAGGAATTTAAGGCCAGCATGGTCTGAGTTCAGAGGCGCACAGGCATGTCAGAAGAGGGAGCTGGAGTCACAGACAATTGCAAGCAAACCAACATGGCTGCCTGGGAAGCAAACTCAGAGTCTCACTCTTATCTACTATGGCACTCCAGCACTCACAAAATAAAACTTTAAATGAAAGATCCAGACCCTGGGGGGATAGCATAGTGGGTAAATGCCCACTACGCAAACATGAGGACCTGAATTTGCATCTTCAGGGCTTGTCTAGATAATCAGTGAGCTCTCTGGTTCAGGGAGAGATCCTGTCTCAAAAACAAAACCAAACAAGGAAGGCAGAGGCAGGTGGATCTCTGTAAGTCTGAAGCCAGCCTGGTCTACACAGCAAGTTCCAGGAAAGCCAAAATAAAAATAAGTAAATAAAGCTGGGTGGTGGTGTCACACACCTTTAATCTTGGCACTTGGGAAGCAGAGGCAGCTGGATTTCTGTGAATTCAAGCTAGCCTGCTCTACAGAGCGAGTTCCAGGACAGCCAGAGCTACACAGAGAAACCCTGCCTTGAAAAAATAAATAAATAAAATAATTAATTTAAAAAGGCAGCATGTGAAGACACCCAGTGTTGACCTTTGGTTTCAACATGAATACACAAATGTAGATATGTACAAGCACATGCGTATAACATAAATGTGGGCTGAGTTGACCATAGTGATTAAGACCAAAGTTTAGTTCTCATTCCTCATGTTCAAATGGCAACAACAGGCAGGCCTGGTGGTATAGGCCTGTCAGCCCAGTTATTCTGGAGATTGAGGCAGGAGGAGGGGGTCACCAAAGTCAAGATCAGACTGGACAACATACTGAGACTTTGTTTCAAAGTAAAAAGAGGACTTGGGAAGCTGGTAAGATGGCTCAGATGGCATTTGCTGACAGGTCTAATGACCTGAGATCAAGCCCCTGGAACGGACATGCTGGAAAGAGAATTCACTTCTGAACGTTATCCTCTGATCTCTGAATAAGCAGACACAAATGCATGTGTGTATGCAAGTGTATACACACACATAATACACACATATAGGTAAAATAGAACTTATGGATGTAGCTCAGTGGTAGAGCCTTGCCTAACAGAAGTGAGGCCCTGGGTTCAACCCCTAACACAAAAATAAATGGAGCTGGACCGAGGGAAGGTCTAAACCAGAGTAGTGCTCTAGGGTAGACCTGAGTGATGAAAGGTTTTATTTGCCATGCAGTGGTGGCACATGCCTTTAATCCCAGAACTCAGGAGGCAGAGGCAGGCAGATTTCTGTGAGTTCGAGGCTAGTCTGGTCTACAAAGTGAGTTCCAAGATAGCCAGGGCTACGTAGAAAAAAAATCCTGTCTCAAAAAACTAAACAAAACAAATTATTTGAATTTCTTGAATGTTCTCTTCAAATGAAATAGCCTGGTGTGGTGGGGCTTCACAAAAACAAGGCTGAGTGGGGGCTGGAGAGATGGCTCCAGGGATCACATGGTAACACCACGTGCAAGCCATTCTGGTTTGGGGCAGAGCTCTTCAAGAACAGTTGACCAAAGGCCTGAGTTCCTGCCAGCTCCTCCTCCTTCCCACTCCTGGGGCTCTCCCGACCCCCTTTCCATGCGGCCCTGCCCATTCTGATGATGAAATGTGAAGGTTACAAAACCTTCCCATGTGGTTCCTCTCACACTCTGGGGCTCCTTGGTGCTCAGCCCAGAACTTGGAAGGCACTCAGGCATGGAGGACAGACACTAGCCAGCTCTTGTACAGCCATGAACATAGCAGCAGCCCCTGCCTCCAGGGTATGCCCCAGACCTGCCCCAGAGAAAGGGTGGAAGCTACAAGGCAGCTGGTGACCTCATCCAGCTGTGAAGCCACACACCCAACTGGAGCTGGGCTGAGGGAAGGCAGTGGCCTCCCACAGGGTCTACAACAGAGCAGTACTCCCAGGCTGGCCTGGTTGATGAAAGAGGGTTTATTTGCCTGGCAGTGGTGGCACACACCTTTAACATTAGCACTCAGCAGGTAGAGGCAGGCGGATCTCTGAGTTCAAGTCCAGCCTGGTCTACAGAGTAAGTTTCAAAATAGCCTGGGTTACAGAGAGAAACCCTGTCTCAAAACAACAAACAAACAAAAAGGTTTTTTGATTTTTTTTTTTTTTTTTAATTTCTTGAATGTTCTCTACAAATAAGAAAGCCTGGTATGGAGGGACTTCTTGTCCCCTCTACTCTCAGCCCAAAAGAAGGCTGGGGTGAGAAGGCTTAGTGGTTAAGAGCTGCTCTTCCAGAGGATCGGAGTTCCCAGCACCCACATGGTGGCTCAAAACACCTGTCATGGTATCTGATTCTCTCTTGTGGTGTGCTTGAAGACAAGAGTATTCACATACATGCAAGAAAGAAAAAAAAGAAAGAGGAAAGGAAAGAAAGGAAGAAAGACAGCCAGACAGATAGGCAGGCAGGTGGACAGACAACAGCAGCTGGGGTGCATTGAGGGTGCTCTGAGGTATTGATGCTACCCTATCTGCTGTCAGTAGATGTAAGCTCACCTTCCCCAAGCCTGTTTCTACCCTTTTTATGTTTTCCTTTAGCTATGATAACATGCAGCCCAAGCTGGCCCAGAACTCAGTAAGTAGCTGAAGAGACCCTAAACCCAGCCTCTAACTCTGGAGTGCTAGAATTACAGGTGAGCACTACCACACCCCATTTACAATGCTAGAGATTAATTCCAGGTCTTCCTAGGCATGATTCTTACTAATTAAACTACAGCCCCAGGCCATGTGCCCTCCCTTCTTTAGATAGTCTCATTTATACCCCAGGCTGTCCTCAAACTAAGTGTAAGGATTACAGGTGTGTGCCACCATTGCAGGCTGGTGCTCTCCTCTGCCCTGGCTAGGAGGTGGGTGATCTGTGATATGGATTACTCAGATGCTTTATAAGGGAGGGCATTTAGCAGGTCCATGGCTGATCTGCAAAGCCAGCTTCTGGAAACAGAAGCAGGCAGATCACTCCAAATTTGAGACCAGGGTAAGCTACATAGCAAATTCTAAGGCAGCCAGGGTCATACAAGACCATTTCAAAAGGAAAAATAAACAAAACACGCCCTTCACCCCTGTCACCTCTCCAGAGAGCAATGAACTTGAGCTCTGAATCAACATCAGAAGTGGGAGAAAGGATCACAGGAGCCAGTGGGCTCAAGGACACAAGAAAATCCACAGAATCAACTAGCCTAGACTCATGGGGCTCACAGGGCCTGCATGGGACTGACCTAGACCCTCTGCATGTTAGTTATGTGGCTTGGTCCTCCTACAGAACTCTTAAGAGTGGGACCAGAGGCTGTCGCCAACTCTTTTACTGCCTTCTGGGATCCTATTCCTCAGTCTGGTTACCTTGCCCAACCTTAATACATGCAGAAGTACTTCGTCTTACTACAACTTGATATGCCATGCTGTGTTGATACTCCAGGGAGACCTGTCCTTTCCAAAACAGAAACAGAGGAGGAACATATTGGGGGATGGGGACAAAGAAGGGATGGGATGAGGGAGCTGGAAGGAGAGGAGGGTGGGAAAACTATGGCTGGGATGTAAAATAAATGTTTTAAAAAAAAAAAAAAAAGCCAGAAAAACTGAAGTTTGGCTCTATATGAGAGAGAAAGCTGGACATCTGTGTGTGTGCACAATATACACATGTGTGCATGCATGCTTTTGTATGAATGTGGGGCACATGGACACTGTGATGTGAGGCATCATCCTCACTTTTCTTCTACCTTATTCACTAAGGAAGGGTCTCTCAAGCAAACCCGGAATCCACCAATATGAGCTTGCCAGTCACCTTGCTCTGGGGATCTTATCATCCTCTTCTGAGGATGGGATTCCAGGAGGACTGCCATGCTCACCAGGCATTCCTGTGATTTTCTGAACTACCATCTTCACATTTAATCATCAAGCGCTTTAAAACAGAGCCACCTCCCCATCCTGACTTTCAATATCTTATTTAAAGAACTTGACCCAAGGAGGCCAAAGCAGAAGGAAACCCAGTCACCTCATCACCCACCCTGGACTTGGACTACATTCAGCACCATTTGGACACACTAATGACAGTGCCCTAGGCTCAGCAGGCTGTAAGATGGACACGCCAAGTCTCACTCCAGAATTCCATATTTTATAGAGTGGAGAGTAGGATTAACCCAAAGCCCAAAATAATTATCTCAAGAAGAAAGACACATACACACACACCTGACTTCCAGGAGCAGAAGATAGACAAAGCAGGTTCCAAGGGCCCTCACTGAATTGAAAGCTCCACAGCAGCATTGGAGCAAAAGGAAAATCCAGGAGCCAGAAGATGGCTTAGCAGGGTAAAGACCCTCACCAAGCCTGATGACCAGAGTTTGATGCTGGTACCCACGAGGTAGAAGGGAGAGAACTAATTTCCACAACCTGTCCTCTGACCTCCATGCTTGTGTCATGGCCCATGTATGCCTATGCATCACACACACACACACACACACACACACAGTCTTACCTAAGTTTATACTCATACGTGAGGTCACATTCATGGCTATCCTCAGCTAGATGAAGCCTACTGGATACAGACTAGACACATTTGGCTAATGTTTCAAAGCTGCCAGCCTTCATCACAAGGCTAAGCAAGTTGTCCTGCCCTGCATTAGAGATGGCCCTGAGCATGACACCTTCTGGAAAGTTTTCTAGCACCCTCATTAGTGTATGTTTTGCTGCTTACAGGGACAAAACTTCAGCTACAAGGAAATGTGGTTATACCCAGAAGCTCAGTTACAAATGACACAGCTTTGTCTGGAGCTCATGTTCCCAGGGGGCACAGCCAGTTTCACCTAGACTGAACAAAAAAGGACAGGAAACCACATGAGTTTTGAAAAACATGAGTTTCCATAAAGCCTGGGACATCACTCACTCATGGTCAGGGTGCTGCAAACTCCCACGAAATGCTGTTGCCCCTCCCTTGGCTTCCAGACCTGTTACTAAAGCCCCTGGGGAGGAAAAGGGGCCAAATGTTTGCATTTCTCCAGTGCCAGCTGGGGAAGAGACCAGGGGATTAGTTAAGCCCCAGGGCTCTACAATCCACCAGAGCAGAGTGCCTGAGAAGACCACAGAATAAACTAGATATGCAAGGCTGGTGACATGCCAAGCCTGAGGACCTGAGTGCAATTCCCAGATCTACTCGGTGGAAGGAGAGCTGACAGGTTGTCCTCTGACCTCCACATGCAAACACCTCCCACATATACAAAATATATACATGTAATTTTTTAAAAGAGATATGAGTAAACATTTGCTTGTTCAGACTGGATAGGTCCCTGTAGTGAAAGGATACCCCTCCCAGCTCCTAAAAAGCCTGAGGAGACACAGATGCACAGTGACTTATGCTGAGGCAGCCAGCTTGCTCTGAGGCTGCCCAACCAACACAGCAGGCTGGCCCAGTTCCTCCTGGCTCCTGCCACCCGGCAAGTAGCAACAGGAAGGGCTTGTCTGGCGGCAACAAGCTGGCCCAGTGACCTCCTAGCCTGCCAGGGTCCTAGCAGTGTCTGTAGGCCTGCAAATAGGAAGAAGAGACCCCAACCAACAGGAGCTCCATACCAGGAGGAACAGTTCAAGACTTACTAAGTCTGACTCATCCCAAGTCCCCAGTTATAGTTCTGTGGAGTTTGCCTCAGCAGGGCTTGGAGGCTCACACCTATAATAGGGAAGAAGTCAGAATCTGACGACAGTCTGGGCTACACACTAAATTCTAGGCCAGGCTAGGCTAAAAAGTGAGATACTACTTGGGAGAAGGGGCGAAGGAGTGGGAAAGGATGGGGAGAAAAAAGAAGTGGAAAGAGGAAGAGGAGGTAATGAGGAGAGAGAAGACAGGAAAGAGGATGATTCCCCTCAAAATAACTTGTAACAATTCCACCAAGCAGAAACTCTGCTTCAGTGTTCTAGGCTGGTCATACAATCCTGTTCCCTCAAAGACCAAGCCACACACTAAGGGTAAGTGACATGAGAGAGGAACCTCCTGGAGCCTGCAGGTTCATGCCCATGTAAGAGCCTGCAAAGGGCTCTGTGATACCTGTCTGGGTTCCCAGTCCCCAGAGGAAGTACACTCACACAATTCTAGGGAGAGACTCCCTGGAAGCCTCTGATCCAGGCCCTGTACTCTCCTTGGTCTAGCAGACCCCTGCCTCCCTGCTTTCCTCCTCCCTGCACACTCAGGCCAGCTTCAATGTCTATGTACCCCACACCTGGCAAGTACCCAGGCACCATGGTGGGTGCTAAACTATTGAGCCACACCCCTAACCCTCACTGGGGAGTCTAGGCAGTTAGTTGCTCTACCTCTGAGCCTTGCTCCAAGCATGGAGGATTCTAGTGAGCATTCTAGCACTAAGCCATATCTGCAGGTCTGCATCTGTAGACTCTAGGCAAACATCCCTGATGTCTACCCCTGCCCATGTCACAACCATGAAAAATAAAGCTTCCTAAGGCATCAAAGACTTGGGCAGCTCACATTTCTTTAAGTGGATTTTAGAGAACACTACTAGCTTTTGTAAGATACCTGTGTGTACCAGGCACTTTCCTCCCTTAGGTGGAGGTTCTAAGGATGGCAGAGTAATTGCCTAATACACAGGAGGAAGAAATAGGAGGAGGAAGAATTCCAGGCCAGCCTGGAATACAAAGGGAGACCTTTTCTAAAAACAAAATAGAATAAAGAAAAACATAAAACACCAGAACCAGTGAGATGGTTCCGTGGGTAAAGGAGATGGCCACCAAGCCTGATGACCTGAGTTCAATCCCAGCCCAACATGGCAGGAGTTTTCCTCTGACTCCAAATACTCACTGTGGCACCTGCACTCACCCACCCACCCACCCAAAGAAAAGTTAATAATTTAAAAAAAATATCACCTGGCTTGGGCTGGCTGGATAAATTGCTCAGCAGTTAAAAGCACTGGTTATTCTTCCAGAAGACCCTGGTTCAATTCCAAGCACTGACACAGTGGTTCACAACTATCTGTTACTCCAGTTCTAAGAGATCTGACATCATCTTCCAGCACCAGGCATGCATGTGCACAGACATACATACACACAAGACACCAACACACATGAAAACAAAACAAACCACCAAACTAAACAACAAAATTCCACCTGGCTTCATATGGGGGCAGACCCTATAACCCCAACACCCCGAAGACTGAGACAAGAAGACTGGCTCCATCTCCAGCACCACAGACAGCCGAAATGAAAAACACATCACCTAGTTTGGCCTGGCCTCTGACACCATCACCTTCTCAGGAGCTATACCCCACAACCTCCACCCTTCCCAGGCTCCTCTGAACTAAACTCAGAGTTATATGTGCCACCACATCTGCACCGCCTGCACCTGGCAGGAGTCAGCCAGTACCCATTTATTCAAAATGTCCCCAGCTGGGCACTGGTGGTACACACTTTTAATCCCAGCATGAGGGAGGCAGAGTCAGGTGGATTTCTGTGAGTTCGAGGCTAGCCTGGTCTAGACCAAGTTCCAGGACAGCCAGGGTTAGACATGGAAAAACCTTTCTCAAAACAACAACCAAAAAAAAAAAAGAAAGAAAGAAAAAAAGAAAGAAAACAGAATGTCAAAGTGTCCTCAAGGAGCAGAGCCCCTCGGGCAGTATGCAAGCCCTGGCCTCACCATCCTGAGAATGGAAGGACTGTTGAGTAATGGATAATGGCCTATAATCCCAACACTGACTGCTGAGGCAGGAAGCTTGTTCAAAGTTCAAGAACAGCCCCAGCTATGTTAAGTTCTGGGTCAGCCTGGGCTACAGAATGAGTCTGTTTTAAAAGGCAAAAAAAAGAGTTGGGGCTGTGGTTAACTGTCTAACTGCTTGCCTGGCATGCAACTGTGGTTAACTGGTTAACTGCTTGCCTGGCATACACAAAGTCTTGGGTTTGATCCACTAGCACTTGAGAGGTAGATCAGGAGGATCAGAAGTTTGAGATCATCCTCAGCTATGCAGGGAATTTTGAGGCCAATCTGAGCAACATGAGACCCTGTCATTTAAATTAAAGAAACAAACAAACAAACAAAAAAAGATTGCTGATCCCAGGACTGCTAGGACCAACGATCAATGTGCCATGGTTTGGTAGCTCCATGGGATGCCACACTGGAAAACCAAGGAGTCTCAGCACTTGCAAGAGACAACACACTAGGGACAAGCAGGCATGTAGGTGCAAGGCTGAGGGAGAGGCTTTCCACATGGGTAAAAGCAAAGTTCCCACTGTGAGGTACCTGGCTCCACTGGAGGTGGACGGTCCTGAGGGCAGGAGCTGTGGCCCCAGGTGGGAGAGGCTAGAGTGGAACAAGGACTGGTTGCCTGGAACAGGAGGTGTTGCGCCCCAGGGGTTGGTGGTGTTCAGCCTGGGTGCAGAC
This sequence comes from Phodopus roborovskii, assembly GCF_943737965.1. Taxonomy (NCBI): domain Eukaryota; kingdom Metazoa; phylum Chordata; class Mammalia; order Rodentia; family Cricetidae; genus Phodopus; species Phodopus roborovskii. The sequence goes on along the minus strand of NW_026126598.1, from coordinate 10,784,445 downwards.
CTAGCCCCAGACAGTGAAGGTTTATTGTATGGAGCAAAGGCCTGGTGGGCCCCAAAGACAGTAGCGGTCCGGTGGGGTGCCTGGGGGGCAGGGTACGCAGGCAGGTTGGTCATGGAGTGTCGGTAGCGACCTGACACAGGGCCAGTTCCACTACCATGGAGGCACTGTTGGCAAGAACAGACGAGTCCCATGTGGCCTGGGGGAGCGATGACTGAAGTCACTGGGTAAACTGGCCCCACTTGGCGTCGCACATTCCGGCAGAAGCTGGAAGTCTTGTTGGTTTGCGTTAGGGTGGCATAGTTGACAGTGTAGTTGTAGCCCAGTGGGGCCAAGTCCACGACCTGGATGCCACGGCTTACTTGCTGTTCCAGATAGTCACAGACACTAGCTTCATAAGCGATCCAGGATCCGTCATCACCCAGCCACTCCCAGATGATGCCCTGACCTGGGGCAGAATTCTGTGAGAACAGGTGCCTGCGCACAGACCTCATGGTGCCTGTGGAAAAGGATCAGGACCCATAAATGAAAATCCTCCTGCTACTCAAAGCACTGACACTGCAGGTGTGCACTCCCATACCCACCTTTCTGTGGGTATATGTGTGCATCTACATGTGCATATGTCTGTGGTGTGCATGTCCATGTATATGTGTGCATCTGTCTGTGGTATGTCCAAGGTGTCAAGACGTCTGTGTGCTTCTGTGTTTTGTATGGTTGACTGTGTGTTTGCCTGGATATGTCTAAGTATCTACATCTTCATGTATATGTCTGTAGTGTGCCCATGTTATGTCTGTGTGTCTGCACCTGTGTCTGCATATGTATATTTGTATATATGTATATGTCTGAATATCTGTGTGTGCATACGTCTATGCTGCATATATGCATCTGTCTATAATATGTGTTGGGCAGTAGTGTGTCCATGGTGTGTATATATCATGTTTGATTATGTTTGTGTCTGTGTATGTAGACATGTCTGTACATGTCTACATATGCACTTATTATGTGCATGTGTCTGTGGTGTATATGTGGTATATGTCTGCCTATGTCTCCGTGTGTGTGTGTGTGTGTGTGTGTGTGTGTGTGTGTGTGTGTGTGTGTGTGTATTGCTGAAGATGAACCCCAGGGACCTCACACATTCTAGGTATGTGTTCTACCACCAAGCTACATCCCCAGTCTCAATTCTTTCCCCTTAATAGCACAATATCATCACTGTAGGTACATGGTCACATTGCTATTTGACTTAGGGACTGGCAGAGTCTATTCTGTCCAGATTTCATGGTAGGGTATAGAGGCTCACAAGGCAAGAGGCACTAAAGGACCAAGTCACAGAGTATGGGCTCACGCTCTATGGCAAAAAAGGCTGGCAGCTTACTTGTCAAACATGACTCATACTCGATAAGGCTTTTATTTTTTTCCCTCTCCTTAAGACAGTTTAGTCCAAAACTCTTTAAATCCTCCATCTGCAGCCTCCTAAGTACTGAAATTAAAGGCAAGAACCATAAGACTCTCTCAACTACCATGGTATCCTAATCCATATTAGCCAGCCTGCTGAAGGAGGAAGGAGCCAAGAGAGCCTTTGCATGAGCTCCCAACACATCGGCCACTATGGTTCATGTCTTCCAGTTAATGGCTGGTTTCTTTTGAGACAAGATTTCGTTTAGCCTAGCCTGACCTAGAACTCACTATACAGTCAAGGATGACCTTGAACTCCTGACCTTTCAGCTTCCACCTCCAGAATGCCACAATTACAGGTATATACTCAACATTGGGTCTATGCAGTGCTGGGGCTAGAACCCAAAGCTTCTTCTATGCTAGGTAAGCACTGTACCAACTGAGCTACCCCCCCCCCAGCCCTGGAAGTTATCAGTTACAGTACCCTCCTATCAGATGTCAAAAATAGGCATAGAAGGTATGGCCCTCACAACCATAACCTAAAACCTAGCATGGTACCCAGCCCAAAGCCAGAAGGGTCTTACCAGTATCCTGGCGGAACTGAGTCCAGCTGGGGAGGTCGATGATGTAAGGGGCCAGTGAAGGGTCAGCCTGGCCTAAGGGGATGCTGTGGGCCAGGCTCCCCAGTCCGAAACGCTGGCCCTTCTGCTGGACAAACTGCTGCTCAATGAAGGAGCAGACAGTGGCACTGTAGGGATGCCAAGTGCCAAGCCCATCCTGCCATTCCCACACAGCCACCACCACAGGGCTGGGGTACACCTGCGGCAGAGACGAGCTTGGGGCCATGGCCATCTTCTGCTTTCCCTGAAGACTTCAGACCACTCTGGGTTGCAGGCTCAGGTTCATTGCCCAGTACCTCCAGGGGATCTGGGAACAAGACACAGCAGTTACTCACACACATCGGGGGTCTTGTCAGGCAGCTAAAGAAAACCTACTTTTGTATACCACCCCAAGAGTGCCATGAACTAACTCTTGATCTCCATCTCTGCTCTAACAGGGAGATATTTAAAAGACATTCCTGCTGTTTACCCCCACTTCACCAAACAGTGAAAGAGGGGTGCTAATCACTACCCAGTCATTTCCTTCCTTCCTTTCTTCGAATGTGGGGATAGAATATAAGACCTGTTCGTGCCACACATCTCAGCTTCTCTCTGTTCTACTGCTGAGCCACAACCCAGCCATTAATGGGGAATTCTCAGCAGATGCTCTACAGCTGAGCCATGCCCCTGGGACTCAGTGTATTTGTGAGTCACCCCAAATCTTTGTGGAGAAGGCCATGATGACCCTGTGCATTTGTGTAAGAGCCCTCCAGTTCCCAATTCAGGTCTTATTTGTGAGACAGAGTAACAGCTGCTACACTATCCTCTCAGACGTTCTGAGGCTCAGGAACAAGGATTCCATGATGTTCTAGGGCAGTAGCTTACACATAGGTAATGGGTCAATGGATAGGAACAGTTAGCTATACAAACTAAGGACCCAAGTTTAAACTTGGACCCAGAAAAGCTGGGCATGCTACCTGTATCTGTAACCCCAATTATGAACCAGCCTGGCCAAAATGGCCAAGCTTCAGGGCCAGTGAGAGTCCCTGTCTCATAACATAAGGTGGAAAATGATAAAAGACATCCCAAGTCAGCTGGGCGTTAGTGGCACATGGCTTTAATCCTAGCACTCGGAAGACAGAGGCAGAGGCAGACAGATCTTTGTGGGTTCGAGGTCAGCATGATCTATAAAGCTACACAGAGAAACCTTGTCTCAAAAAACCAAAAAAGAAAAAAAGATAACCCAAGTCCTCCTCTGAACTCTGTATGTACACACATACAAACACACATACAGGCACATGCACACACATACCACACAAAACCAATACCAAAACAAAACAAACAGCTAAGGGACTATCATTGACCACAAGTAACCCTACATATAAAAATAAAGAGTCCCTTGGCTGTCTCCCTAGTACCTCCCTACACCTGTGCCTTATGGAGCAGCTAACTGGCTTCTGTTTACCCCAAGGACATTATCTGGTCCTCTTTCTGCTCCATCTTCTCCTGAGAACTTACATCCTTCATGCTCAACTTGTGTTACTCAGGGGGCTAGGCTCTGTGGCAGACTGCCTGCCTAGAATCCCCCCAATGTCACATGAGCTCATGACCCTGCACACTGTCCTCACACCAACCAGAAATCTACCAAGCAGGAATACACACAGGCACAATCCTGCCCCATGTCTTCCTACCCCACCAGATGACAACAGCTCAATGCCTTATTCACAGCTGTAGGGCCAGCACCCAGGAGGCATTCTATACACACTGGCTTAGAACACAGCGGGAGACATTAGGCAATGATGCCATGAAGTGCCCACAGCTGCTCCACTGGAGCTCCGCCAGGGCTCAGTCTGTGTCCTCACTCCTGCACTAGCTCTTGGACCCTGGACTGACAGTGTCTCCCGAGTCTCCGGATTCCTATAACTAGCTCCCTAAGCTCATGCCAAATTCCTTCCTGGTTTCACAGGTGGAGAAGTGAGACTTGCTCATCATATGGTGACAGACACTGAAGTGTCCAGATTTTGCTACCGTTCAATGCTCTAGAGGGCCAAGGCAATGCCCTCGAAGGGACAAAACAAAGAGGCCCAGGCTCTGATGTGAGCTCTCTAGAAGCTCTCACTCTCTGTCTGCTTTCCTTTAGAACATGGAGATGTTGACATTTATGTTAAGTGATTTTCATAGGAACTAAGCCAGACATCCCACCCAACCCTAGTCATCTGTGATGACGCATGCCTATAAAGTCCAACACTATAGAGGCTGAGACAGGAAGAGTGTGAGTTTGAGGCCAGCCTGGATTTTTTTTTTAAAGGCTATAGAGATGGCTCAGAGGGTGAAGTGTTTGCAATGCAAACAGGGGGAACTGAGTTCAGATGCCCAGAACCCACAAAAAATAGTGTGCCTATGACCCAGACCTGGAGGGGCCCTAAAAGGCATAGACAGATTTGCTGGCTAACCAGTCTAGCTGCAATGAAGTGAGCTTCAGGTTCAGTGAGAGACACTGTCTTAAAAACTAGGGTGGGAGAAAGGACTAAAACACCTTGACATCCATTTCTGATCTCCATATACACCCTCACCAGAGAATGTACCTAACACACAATACATAAACACAGAAAAAAAATTTAAAGCTGGATGTAGTAGAACACAGGAGGATTAGAAATTCAAAGCCAGCCTGGGTTACATGAGAGGATGCTTCAAAAAAAAAAAAAAAAAACATAAACAAACAAGAACTTAACTTATGAAGTATCCACCTAGCACTGGGCTCAAGGCAGACTGGCAGCGGCAGGGTTTGGCCTTTCTGCTGTTTACTCACCTGCACACCCTTTAGGTAGCAAAGGGAAGGGAGACCACAGTATGCAAAAACACAGTCAGTGAATGAGGCCTGTGAGGACATGAGTGTAATTCTGGGTGCCAGGCTGCGACCAGCAGTCAAAGCCTCCAACAAAGGCCCAGATACTGCCTAAGGATGAAACCTGGGGTGCTCTGGGCAAGACTGGCCCAGCTCAGAATCTACAATTAAAAATGCTTATAACCTAGCCTGAGCATAAACCAGAGGGTTGATTTCAGAGCCTGTGACTCCCAAGATGTCACTCATGGCTTAGGCAGCCAGGGCCTACAGCATCATTGGCTCACAGATATGTTCCAACATGTCTGTCCATCCCCAGACGAACCAACTCACAGAGCTCGGTACAACCAGAGGCACAGTCAGGGATGCTGGCTCCAGCTTTCCATGAAGCTGTGAGGCCACAGTAGATCCTGGGTCTACCACCACTTCTATGGTTGGCCAGATCCCCCTCATAACAAGGTTTTCACCTTTGGAACCTCATGCCCAGCCACACACAATTGACTCTAGCAAGTTCCAGAAAATTCCAAGCCTTTTCCAGCCTTGAGCCCTTGATTCTGCTGGTGTCTCACTAAGGAAGCATGCAAATCTTTCCAGACTCCATTGAATCTTCCTCCTGAGCCCTCTGGCCCACACTGTCACAAGGGCAGTGACTCCACCCTCCTGTCCTCTTCAGCACAGAGGTCACAATCATCCCAAGCAGACCTGCATGTCCTAAACTCCGTCTCTTTGAAGGGACAGCTGCTACTGACTCCAATAAGGGACAATAGAATTTCAAATGCCCCTCAACAAAGAAGGTCTGAACCCCAGGAGGGAGGAGAGCTAATGAGACAGCTGAAAAGGTAGATAACTGCCACTAAGCCTAGCTACTTGAGTTCAATTCCCATGATAGAAGACAACTCCTGCAAGTTGTCCTCTGACCTCCACCCACAAACCTGACACAACACACATAAATACACACACAAATAAATAAATAAATAAAATAAAAATATAGGGGAGAACCACCTACTCCGGGGGCCTGGGCCTTTTGAGCTGGTGCCTAGGCATGCTCACCAGCTTGCTGCTAGAACCCTGAATCATGCACATTGCAGCCCTGGGTCGATGTGCCCATTCTCTACCACAGCCCCAGTCAGCACCAAGCTGCACTTCAAAAACCTAATTTGTTTCAGCACCTAATGGTGGGCCTATTCTTAATTATGGAAATTACACTAATTGGCTGTGGGAAAAGGCCTCAATTTGGAAACAATATAAGCACCCACAACATGGAAAGTTCTTTTAATACTGGGGATGGCACAGAAGGCTGCCACTGAACCATGTACCACCAGGCCTAATATGGTTTTTGGGGTTTTTTGGTGGGTGAGGTGAGACAGGGGCTAGCCTCATAGCCCAAATTGACCTGGAGTCCAAACAATTCTCTTGCTTGGTGATGTTATAGGCATGAACTATGATGTCCAGCTCTTTTACGATTTTTATTAGTTGTTTTAAATCATGTGCCACAATGAGTTCAGGTACCTGCAGAGGCTTCAGACACCCTTGGGGCTGGAATTACTGGTAGCTATGAGCTGGGCTAGGAACCAGATCCTCTGGAAAAGCAGCAAGTACTCAACAGCTGAGCCATCTCTCTAGCTTTTATTTTATTTTGTTTTTTGAGATGGGTTTCTCTGTGCACCTTTGAAACCTGTCCTGGAACTCACTTTGTAGACCAGGCTGGCCCAAACTCAGAGATACGTCTGCCACTGCCTCTGGAATGCTGCAATTAAAGACATGTGCCACCACTGTCCGGCTTGCCCCTAATTTTATAAGACAGAGTCTCACTCTATAGTCCAAGCTGGCCTGGAACTCTAAAAAACCCTCCTGCTTCAGCCTCCCAAGAGGCGGGATTATAGGCCTGAGCTACTACATGTAGCCAGCCATACCCACTTCATCCTTCAAGATGTTTTTTTAAGCTGACTTTCTGGGTTTGGGTGCTTTCCAAGACACATGGGTTTGAAATTCCACACCCAACCAGATGGCAGAGTTAACAGACCAATAAGCAGAGAGAGAACAGCAGAGATGTCTCAGAGGCTGGGAAAGCCTTTCCAAGGGCCAGTAAAAGTCAAATCCCAAGTACAAACCTAACAAAGAAATGCCGTACTTTATTAGAAAATCTGATTTTAAAAAATAGGGGCTGAGCCCGGCAGTGGTATCGCACACCTCTAATCCCAACAGTCAGAAGGCAGAGGCAGGTAGAGCTGTGAGTCTGAGGCCAGCCTGATCTACAGAGTTCCAGGGCAGGCTCCAAAGCTACACAGAGAAACCCTGTCTTGAACCCACCCTTCCCAACCACCCCCCAAAAAAAGAATGGGATATTTTTTTCAAATAAGAGCTGTTAATTTACAGCGGTGCAGCAGTGCCTAGCATGCACATATCCCTGGTTTTCAACCCTAGCACCAGACCAAACAAAACAAAGTAAAACCACAAAATTAAAAGTAGTGGCTGAAGGGAATGGAGAGAGGTTAAGGGAATGGGCTGCTCTTCCAGAGGACCCAGGTTTGATTCCCAGCACCCACATGGCCACTCACAATCATCTGTAATTTCAGTTGCAGGGGACTCAATGCCCTTTTCTGGCCTCTATGGGCACTGGGCATGCACATGGTGCACAAACATGCAGGCAGAACACTCTACGACAGACAGGAATAGAGAAACCCTGTCTTGCAAAAACAAACAAACAAAAAAACAAAAAGCATCCATACAAAACAATTTTTAACCCTGAGTGTCTGAGTTCTATTCTCAGCACGCAACCTGTCAGTGAAACAAACCTATTCTCAGCTCCCAATTTTTCACATTTTCTAAAGTAAAATATTCCTTTCTTGCTTTAAAATAAATATAAAATAAAGTAAAAATAATCTGAGGTTGAGGAAATGGCTAGCTGAGTGAGACCATTTGCTCTGCAACAGTGTCAGTTTGAATCCCTGACACTCAGGTAAAAAAAAAACTGCATGGCTGTATATGTCAGTAGCCCAGCACTGGGAGGCAGACACAGACGATGGAGAGAGGTCCTGGGAGCTGGCCGACTGGAAGAAGCGAGTCCCAGTTCAGTCAATGACCCTGTCTCAAGGCAATAAATAAAGCAGAGAGCAACAGCACAAGACACCTGACACCCTAGTCTAGCTTCCCCATCCATGTGCACGCGCGCACACACACATACATACACACACATACACACACATACACACACACACACACACAGCCTAAAAATTTTTTAAGAATCTCTTTGACACAACAAACACTGCTACAGATACAGCTCGGTCACAGAGCACTTACCTAAAATGTCAAACACCTTTAAAAGGTCAAACACACCAGCAAACCAAACCAATGCGACCTGTTGTTCAAAATCATCACTGTGTAGAGCTGCTACCATCCCAGTGGGGCTTCAGTAACCGGGCCTGACCAACTCTTCACAGCAATTTCTGTCAACACACACCCCGCTCCCTGACCCCCACCCACCAGGGCATTGCCTAAGTTACAATAGTCCTATGATTGGAAACATAGAATCCTCATTCAATTGTATTCTTCTGCAGTGCAGGGGTCAGGCCCAGTGACCAGACTGCAACCTACTATTAAGCAGAGGACTTTGAAGTCCTAATCATGACCTCTACCTCCAAGCACTAGGATGACAGGCATACCCAAGAACTGAGAGTTACCATAGTGGTAGATCATCTGCCTATCATACATACAGCCCAGGGTTCTATACTTAGCATAGAACAAACAATAGCAAAGAAAAGGAAAAAAACAAAAAACAAAAAACCAGCCGCAAGCTGATCAAACTAAAAAAGCTGCTCAAATGGGGCCCAACTAAGCAACTGGGATCTGTAGTCAGAGGCCAGGCTGCTCAAGGGTACCATGGCTCTCAGGAACTGCCCAGGATTAGGAGAAATAGCAAACCACTTGCCAACACCAAAAGCAAATATTTCAGACTGTTCCAGTTACAAATCTGCTACTGTGAGGCAAAAACAGTTTGTAAACTAACAGGAGTGACTGCATTCCAGTCAGACTGTAAGAACAGCTAAAGTGGCTCATTGGTAGAGCTCCTGCCTAGAATCCCCCAGTGAGGGGCTAGGGGTGTGGCTCAGTGGTAGAGCTCCTGCCTAGAATCCCCCAGTGAGAGCTGGGGGTGTGGCTCAGTAGTAGAGCTCCTGCCTAGAATCCCCCAGTGAGGGGTTAGGGATGTAGTTCAGTGGTAAAGCATTTGCCTAGAATCATACATTTAGAGGTTGAAGGTATGACCCATAGTAGTGCACTTGTCTAGAATAACCCAGTGTGGGACTTGGGGTGTGGCTCATGGGAGAGCACTCACTCTGAATCCCCCAGTGAGGGGCTAGGGATATGGTAGAATGGCTGCTTAGAATCCTCTAGCAAAGGGTTGTGGGCCTGGCTCAGTGGTAGAGGACTTGCCTAGCAAATACAAGGTTGTGGATTGAATCCTCAATGCCCCTAACAACAATGAGCTTTCTTTGAAAAACAAACAAACAAACAGGTTTGGAGATAGGCACTGGTGGCGCATGGCTATAAGTTAGTTACTCTAGTACCTAGAAGGCTGAGGTAGAAGGAGTAGTGCAAGTTAAAGGCTGGCCTGAGCTACAGAGAAAGACTGTCTCAAACTTCCCTTCAAAAAAAGTGGAAACATAAACTACAAACTGGGTGAAAGGCTAAAATCAACATTGCCAGCCAGTTTTTTTTTTTTTTTTTTTTTTTTTTTTTTTAGCACTCAGAGGTAGAGACTGGGGGATCGAGAGACCAAGGCTGGGCAGGGTACAGTTGGAGGCAGACAGATGCCTTTGAATACAAAGCCAGCCAGGATGGCTTAGCAGGTACAAGTGCTTGTCATGCTGACCTTAAACAGCCTGAGTTCAAGCCCCACAACCCACATACAGAGTAAAGCGGAGAACTGGCTCTGTGAAGTCCTCTAGCCTCCACATGGACACTGTGGCACCCACACCCGCACCCCCACACAAATAAAATAAAAAGGAGTCAAAGTCATCCTCAAACAGAGACAGTTTGAGGCTAGTGTGGGCTACATGAAAGTCTTAAAAAAAAAAACCACAATGCTCGATGAGATGGCTTAGCACATGAAGGTGCTGTCACCAAGCCTGACATGCCTGACTCCTGAGTTCAATCTCTGGGATCCAGGAGGCTGAAAGAGTCAATTCTACACACTGTCTTCTGACCTTCCCTCATGTGCACCCACAAGCACCCCACGTATACACACAAAATAAATAGATAAAATATAACTAAGTTAAGTATATTAAAACACACATGCATACATACTAAGAAAGCAGATGCAGGGATATAGTTCACTGGTAGAATGCTTGCTTAGCAGTGTGCATACACCCTGAGTCTAAGCTCAGCTCAGAAAAATAAATTATTAAGAAAAAAAATCAGGAACACATATAAAGTAGCACACACATATAATCCCAATATTTGGGAGGCTGAAGAAGCAAGAGCATCAGGCATTCAACATCATCCTTGACTACACAGTGGACCAGAGGCCAGCCTAGGATATAGGAGAATAGGAGACCCATCTCAAAAAAAAAAAAAAAAAATGTAAAATATTGAACAGCAGACCATGCATGAAGAGCAATGTGTATGCATTAATTGTGTTTCTGTTTTCACCTGATAAACAATCACCTATGTGACGGATCCGTCAGCTTTGAACTCAAGTGCCCCAAAGCCCTATCATCTGTGGGCTGAGGAACTTTTCTCTGCAACCCATGGCCTCATTCTCTCCTGGCTTCTTAATTCTCCTCAAAATGTCTGATGCTCAGCAGCTTAGTGCAAGCTCTGCAATCATTAAGACTTCAGTTCAATTCTCCATAATCCACGTGGAATACAATCCCAGCACTAGAAAGGCAGAAACAGGAGGGTCCCTAGAGCTCACTGGGCAGGATCAGAGGGCTCCAGAAAAGACCGTCAAAAAAATAAGATAGTGAAAGGGGTTAAGGAAGACTCTCATCAACCTCTGGCTTCCACACACAGATGAACACATAGCCACGTACAAACGTGCATGCATGCATCCATAGGTGGGTGCCCCCCCCACACACATTCTCTCTCTCTCTCTCTCTCTCTCTCTCTCTCTCTCTCTCTCTCTCTCTCTCTCTCTCTCTCACTTTCCTTCCACAATACTCCTTTGCCTCATGGATTTCCCAGGTTCCACTTTACTTCAGGCAGCCATGAGAAAAACTGAAGCTCCTTGGTCCCACAACCTTCTGCCCACACCCCCTAAGAGCTACCTCAAGCCTACACAATCATCACCTCCTGAGCTGCCACTGGCCACATCTGTCTTTGGCTCTTCTGCTTCCCATAGTCATAAGTGTGTCCTCCCAGCTGGCCTCACTTCTCCTAGTCTTACCTCAAACACAGGGGCAAGATTAGCCCCTTCAAGTGCCTGTTCTGATCTTGTCTCTCCCTCCCCTCCCCAGAATCTCAGAAAACGGTTCACATTCTGTAGGGCAACGCTCACAGCCATTATAATATGTTGGCACACACACGTAACTCCAGCCCTCTGGAGACAGAGGCAGGCCTGTCACTCCAAGTTTGATACTCTGTGTAGGCTTAACTACATAGCAAATTCTAGGGCATTCTGGGCAGGACTCGATCATAAACAACCAAAGATAGGATTGAAGATGGTGTTCCCTCACCTCCATGCTCTGTTCCACCCCAAAGACTATCCTCACCCCTCCTGTACTTGCTCTGTGTGTGGGGGGACAGGGGGTCAACAGTTGATACTGTATGTCTTCCACAGAACTCATTTTCTCATTAAAGACTGATTTTGTGTTTGTGTGTGAGTACCCATGGAAGCAAGATGGTTCCCTGAAGTTAGAGTAACAGGCTTTTGTAAGCCACCTGATGTGGGTGCTGGGAACTGAACTTCAGTCTTTTAAGAGAGTAGCAAGTGCTTTTTCTTAGCCACTGAGCCATCTCCCCAGCCCTGGCCTCCTTATTTCTTGAGACAGAGCTTTCACTGAACCATTCAGCAAAAAAGCTGGCTACCAAGCCCCTGGGACTGCCCTGTCTCCACCTTCCCAGCACCAGGGCTGCAGGCGTGCACTGAGAAGGCCACTTTTTACATGGGCTATGGTGATCCAAACTCACCTTCTCAAGTTTGTGCACAAGTACCTCTCCTACCCAGTCAACTCCTCAGTCTTCACCTATATTTTCAACGAAAATGTTTTTTAGTGCTACAGATGGAACCCAGAGCCCTGACCATGCTAGGCAAGACTCTGACTGAGCCATGCCCCAACCCCTCATGGGCAGACTTTAAGCAATTGTTCTGCCTTTGAGTTACATCACAGCCCCAAGGCCCAATTTAAACACATGCTCTCAAGTGCCCAACTGAGAGAAAACAGTTCTTAATGTCTACAGCATTCCACCTATCCTTCATGGACTTCCGCTAAATTCCTTCTAGTCTCCAGAGCTCTGGTGTACATTTGTGGTGCCGAATAACTAATAAGCTAAAAAACTTACTATTGCTTTTTTTTTTTTTTTTTTTTTTTTTTTTTAACTTTGTTATTTTTGAGACAAACTGGCCATGACAACTCTGAACTTCCTGTTCCTCCAGCGTCCACCTCCTGAGTGCTAGAATGACAGGACTGTGGCACCAGGCCTAAGCAGTGCTGGGGATGGAACTTTGAGTATGGAAGGCAAACACTCTACCAACTACGCTACATTCCCAGCCTCTAAAGCAATCTATTTAGCTCATCCTTGTAATGGCTGGAGGGTCCATTAATACATGGCACCAGCCCTTTTGAGTAGGGAAGGAGATAGAGAAACAGAGGCAAAGATGTTACCAAGTGCGTGGGAGTGGCTTTGTCTTCTCTCAACCCATCTTCTGAAGAACTGTATCACTTCAGGGAGACATAACCCACTGCACAAGATCAGCATTAATCTACTCTGAGGCTAATAACCTCTTTACAAGAATTTTTTTTATTATTTATATGCATGCATGCGCTGTATGTTGGTATGCTATATTCAGGAGAGTGACAACAGAGGCCAGAAGAAGACACTGGACCCCCTGGAGTGGCGTTACAGATGGTTATGAGCTGCCAGATATGGGTGCTGGGAACGGAAGTAGGATCATTTGCAAGACCTGGAAGTGTTTTTAACTACTGAATCATCTTCTCTACCCTGAGAGTCCATCTCTTAAAGGCTGAGCGTTACCAGGGCCACAATGGAGACCAGGTATACATATCTTTGGATGACAAGCCATTAGCAATCAGCAAGGCCCTCAGAACCGACTAAATATACTCTGCCTTCTACCCACATTCCCAGCCTCTCCACTCCACACCCCTTGTTCTAGTCAACACAGCTTCACTGTCCCTGAAAGCTTCCTGATTATGCAAATGGTGACACCCTTCCAGGCTTTCTCCTCCTAGTCTTACTTTGCAGCTCACCCTGGCCATCACTTCCAGAAGCCTTCCTGGCCCTGCTGCCTACCTCCTCCTGGAGGAGGGGGACTCACCTTGTGACTCACCTTAGTGCTACATCTATCACAACACCTTGTCACTAACTGGCATGTCTGTCTTTCCACCCAAGAAGTTGCCAGAAGATCTTGTCTGGCACCTGGCAGAGGTTTGTGCAAACAAACAAAAAAAATGAACATTTCTGGTTCAAATGCAGTAACAGTGACTCACTTCTGTAGCCTACAAAGCATAAGTTTGTTGGTCAGTTGTTGGTTTTTTTTTTTTTTTTTTTTTTTTTTTTTTCATTTTGAGACAGTATTTCCCTATGTAGCCAAGGCTGGGTTAGTATTCACTTCATACTTCAGGATGGTCCCAACTCATGATCCTCTTGCCTCAATTTACTAAATGCTAGGGTTACAACTTATAACCATGTAAGGGTAAATGGGTTACATAGCCCAGGCTGGCCTCAAACTTGCAGGTCTGCCTAAGTCTCTCAAGTACAGGATAATAGGCATGCATCCCCTTGCTAGGCATGTTTTCCTTTTAATTTATTGTGTGAGTATGGGTCTGTGTTTGCAACAGAGGTATACAGAAGTCAGAGAATGGCTTTCAGGAATCTAGTCTCTCCTTCTACCAGAGATAGAACTCAGGTAGTCAGGTTTGTGCAGCAAGGGATAGAGTATTCTTTCTTAAAAAAGATTTGGGGGAGGGGCAGCAAGATGGTTCAGCAGGTAAAGGTACTGCTGATCCTTATCATCTGATTTACATTTCTAGGACTTGAAATAAATAAAAAATAAATAATTTTTAAAGGGGGGTGGGGCACTAGAGAGATGGCTCAGGGTGGTTAAGAACACTGACTACTCTTCCATAGGTCCTGGGTTCAATTCCCAGCACCCACATGGCAGCTCATAACTGTCTGTAACTTCAAGATCTGACAACCTCACACAGACATACATGTAGGCAAAACACCAATGAACATAAAATAAAAATAAATTATTCTATGCGGCCTCTGGTAATGGATCATTATTTAACCCTCGTATACAAATGGACTCTAGGAGCCCATTCCACATAGAGGGATACTACCTCAGCATAGACACATGAGGGAGGGCGTAGGCCCTGCTCCAGGTGATATGACAGACTTTGAAGACTCCCCATGGAAGGCCTCACCCTTCCTGGGGAGCAGACAGGGGATGGGATAGGATGGGATGGGGGTTGGTGGGAGGAACAGGGGATGACAGGACATGTAAAACAAGCTTGTTTCAAATTTAAATAAAAATAAATATTAGTTCAAATAAATAAATAAATTAGATCTCCAGAACTCACATGATGGAGAGAACTGACTAATGCTTACTGTCCTCTCATCTCCACATGTGCACTATGTCACATACATGAAATAAATACACAATTAAAAAAAAACAAAACAAAGTTGGAAAGTAATGGCATCCACCTTTAATCCTAGTACTTAAGAGGCAGAGGCAGGTGGATCTCAGTGCGTTTGAGGCCAGCCTGGTCTACAGAGTAGGTTAAAGGACAGCCAGGAAATGTTACATAGAGAAACCCTATCTCAAAAAAGCAAAACAAAGAAACAAGCCCAAAGTAATAATAAAAGATAAAATGTTTGGAAATGCTGGGGCTTGAACACTCTACCAAGGCTTCCTCTCAGCCCATAAAGCACGTCCTAAGGTAGGAAACATCCTCTGACTGGTTAGACAGAGCAGTGTTGGCAAGAAGCCAACCAAATTTATCTGCAACAACTGGCAGTCAACAATCAACTCCCAGGCCTCATTTTGCTCCTAGAAGCCCAGGACCCCACAGCCCATGCTGCCTGCATCTCTATGTACATGTGTGCATAGAAGCATGAGTGCTCCTGGAGACTGGAGAACAGCCCAGACTGCAGTTCCTCCAAATAGGGCATGCTGGCTGACAGACTAACAAACCCCAGGTATTCACCTGTCTCCTCCCTAGCACTAGAATTACAGTAGCACCACGCCAGGCTTCTTACATTGGTTCTGGAGAGCAAATCTGCATCCTCACACTTGTCAGACAATCACTGTATGAACTAAGCCATCTCCCTTCCATGCCCACACCCACCTTCTCCTTTGAAAGCCAGATTTCAAAAGCAAGACGGTAAATTTCCCCATGGCTCTCACCTCCTCTCACTTGACGGACTGGCACCAAACTGTCCCTTCTTGATGGAGGCACCAGATCTTCAGGAGCAATAACTTGTCTGAGTTCCCATCTTGATATGAATGGCAAACAACAAAAACCCGGCAAATCTGAGGGCTTGCTGACTCAGCCACACCAATCCCGAGGTACCTTTGCCAAAAAGGTGATTAAGTCTTCAATGAAGAGAAAACGAGCGCCCAGATGTTGGATCCAGTGTACTGTGGCTGGAGACTGGAAACTACCAGATTTACTTTCCAGCAGCCTGGGCAGAGAGTAAAAGGTATGGCAGTCTTTCTCAGTTCACACAACTGAACCCTTTCCCAGAAAAGGCTGTATGAAGATTTCAGTCCTCACAATACATAAACAAAGGGCCTAGATACCTAAGTAGCTGTTTTCTGGCTACTAGAAATCCACTTTATAGAATTATTTTTTAGTTTTTTTTTTTTTCTGTTTGTTTGTTTTTTTTGAGAAAGGGACACAGTATACAGCTTAGGGCTGACCTGAAACTCCTGACTCTCATGTTATGTTTCTGCCTCACAAGTGTGGAAAGTACAGGCAAAAGTCACCACAGCTTGCTACACAGCACAAGGAAGCTTTGAACTTGCTACCCGGATACCTTCATCTCTCAAGTGCTAGGATTACAAGCGTGCTGCAAATCTCTGGGCTCTCCAGAACTATAAAGGGGCAAGGGTGGCATACAGAAACAGCGCTCCTTAAAGGTTTTGCCTCTGTACACATTGGCATTTGTGCCTTTGTGGGGGCAAAGCTAAGGCGGGCAACCCGCAGTTGGCTCTGAGGAACAGGATGAAAAGCAGAGCTTCAAAACAGAGACTCCCTCAAAGTGCCCCAGGGACCCAGTTTGAGAGAGACCGAGAATGGAAAAGCAAACGCCTCCAAAGTCCAACTCCCAGTCAGTGGTGGCGCACTATTGCCTGAATGCAGCCCCCCCCCCTCCCGGGCTGAAACTGTCCCCTCGGGGAACCAGGGTAGCAAGCAACAGCCTCACTGCTCTTCCAGGTCCTGTAGGACTCAAACTCTCTCAGGCAGGCGACCCCCGCCTCTGCAAAAATAGGGCTCTCACCACACCCAGCTCTGTCCCCAACGCCCAGAGCGTCCCAACTACGACTTCCCGCTGCCAGGACCCTGGTGCCCCCAGAGCCCAATGCTCCCAGCGCCCCCAGGACTCACCCATCCCGCCGGCACGGCCCTCCCTCCCTCCCTCCCACGACCGCCCCCTTCCGGTCCCAGCTTGGCTCAATAGCCCCCTCTCCTCAACCCACCCACCCACCTTCAGGACCCCAGCCCGGGCACCAGCAGGTGGCCCGTCCGCCCCGCTCACCGAGTCTGAGGGAAGCAGAGGGGACAGGTGGAGAGGACCGCCGACCTCCGGCTTCAGCTCGGGCTCGGCCTGGCAAGAAGCCCCCGACTATAGCTCCGACTACGAGCGGGAGGCAGCCGGAGTGAAACTCGGCGTCGCAGCCTCCCAGCGCCGCGTTGCGCATGTGCCCCCTCGCGTGGTGCCATCTGGGAAATGTAGTTCTGACAAGGCGGAGTGGGAGGAACCAAAGCGCACCAGCAAATGTTAAAGAACCCAACCTTCCTTCACTCACCTGCTTACTGACTTACTCCATTAACTACTGACTCATTTGGTTTTTAATAATTTTCATGTTTCCGTATTATTATTACTATTATTTATTGTGTGTATATGATGGGAGTGGGTTACATATAAAGGTCAAAAAACAATTTTAGGATTCTGTTCTCCTCTTCCACCTTCTCGTAGGTTCCGTGGATAGAATACAAGTTGTCAGGCTTGGCAACAAGCGCTTTACCCTCTAAGCCATCTTGCCAGCCCCTGATGTTTCTTTTTTGTGGTGCTGCGGATCAAATTCAAGGCAAGCACATTAGGCAAGTGTTTCACTACTAACGAGTCCCCAGCTATGAATTCACTTTTTTATTTTATTTTATTTTTGAGTGAGGGTCTCATGTAGCTCACAGTGGCTTCGAATTTGCCTTGAACTCCTGATCCTTCTGCCTCTGCTTCCTAATGACTGAGCTTACAGTTTCAAAAAACATAAATTCTAAATTAAGAAAATAACCTTTTTTTTTTTTTAATTGTTTAAGCCCTGGCACACTTATCTAGCTAGGAGACAGGAGACCCGTGTGTTTGCAAATGAAGTCCTTAAAACTCCACTTCATGTGACAGAGCATGTTCCATCTCCTGGAGTCAGCTCCCAGCTCACCCAGAAGCAAGAAAAGATGAGCACAGCCAAAGAAGTAGAGAGGCCTGGCCTCGGCATTGTAGCTGAGGGGCTGGAATGCTTGCTACTGTTTTGCTTGGAAAGGCAGAATTGTGTTGCTTCCTGCCTCTGCTAATTGGTCTCCATCTGACACTCTGGAGGGACAGTCTGATAAGACACAGCTGCTTTGCTCATTATTTCTGATGAATGGATGGCACCTGGCATCTCCTGGTGATGATGGTAACCACCCAGGGCCCACGTGCAAGATCTTAATGACTTCACAGCCCCAAGGAATACACAAGTCTGTCCGGCAAAAGCTGTCTATATAAGCCCCTCCTAGGAGGGTTTTGTTTTTTGAGAAAACTGGGTCTTATGTAGTCTAACCTAGCTTCAAAGACAGTCTTCAACTTCTAATCCTCCTGCATCTACCTGCAGAGCATTGGGATTGCAGGTGTGTGCCATCTTTCCCAGTTTCATGCAGTGCTGGGGATGGGGGTTAGAAACCCAGGGCTTCCAGCGTGCTGGGCAAGTGCTCTAGCTCAGCTACATATATCCCCAGCCCTTGGAGAATTGAACAGACCCCTCCCATCTGCTGATTTCCGTCTTGCATTTATTAGAGGCTAGGCGGGTCTCAGGCGGTAGCATTTCTACTGGTTGCTCAGTCCCTTCAGTCTTCTGAGGGCAGACTTCACTGTGACGACAGAGGTAGTGTTGTAGGTCCAGGCCCCACCAGCCACTGTTTCCATGCAGGAACCACAATGCCAGATGCCAACGGCTCATCTCTTCATCTTGGTCTGGCCACAGAAGGAACAGGTGTACTTAGCGTGCTGGCTGATTTCAATTTTCATCGCCATTTTCCGGAGGGAGGCACCATAGTGGGTCCCGTATTTCCCGATGATCCTGACCTTCTTTGATGCATTTAGCTGGAACCTAAGCCCAAGCCTGGAGAGGAAGCAAGGGCTCATATTTTTTATTTCTTTGTACAGAGACAGGGTGTGCCACAGCATGCCTATAGAGGAAAGGGAAATCCCTTTGGGTTCTCTTCTACCATGTGAGTCCTGAAATTGAACTCAAGTCATGAGACTCTGTGACAAGTATCTTTACTTGCTGACCCCTTTTGATGGCCTTGTGTTCATACTTAATTCATCCCCAGATTTTAACTGTAGCCAATCCTTTTTTTTTTTTTTAAGACAACTGCTCCCCATACAGCCCAGGCTGAACCTCACTGTGTAATTCAGTTTGTTTTAACCTTGTAGCCTCATATTTCAGATTCTGTGCATAAAGAATTAAAAAAAAAAACAATTTTTATTTTAAATCTGCTTTAAATCACCTAAATTCAAACCCCAGACAAACACCCCAAAAAAGTGAAGAAACACCCCCACCCCACCTTTTATTCTTTTCAATAAAGATGCAATTGATTTGTGCGCCCATGGATTGACTTAACTAGTTTGATGGTGGCTATGGGCCACAACTCTTTTTTCTAATATCTAAGCAAACGAATTAAGATTTCTTTGAAGATTTTTATTCTTTGAAATTAAAATATGACCTCATAGCTCCCGCCACCTTTTCTTCCCTCTAAGCACTGCCAAGTACCTTCCTCCTTGCTCTCTTCACAAATCTGTGGCCTCTTTTTACATATGTGAATAAGAATTCAGGCATTATGCTGGCCTGCCTCTGTCACCCGGCAGAATGCACTCAGGCAGTACCCTGGTCAGCCTAGGGTTCCATGATTATGTAGTCTGGACGCGGGTGCAAAGGACCCCTTTAAAAGACAGACTTCCCCCCCCCCCACACACACACACTTTCACTCTCTGTTCCTGCTCTGTGTGCTCTCCTGGGGCACACAGGACTTTTCCTGCCTCTCTTCTCTTCTGTCCTGTCTCTGTGTCTCTTTACCTCTTTTCTCTTCCATTCCCTCTCCCTTTCTATTAAAACTTCACACTTAAGCTCTGGCTGCCTGCCGTGTGTTTGTTCCCCACCTCGGTGACCCTCGCCCACCATGGTCCCCCACACAAGGTACCCTTCAAGCTTTATGATAACATTGGTGCGGTGATCCTTGTAACGTGTGTATCATATATATATGATATATATATGTAACATGTGGACTGAATAGGTTATTTATATATATATATATATATATATATATATTATATGTGCATAATTTTGAGTCTTAAACAGATTTTTGACATTTTCACTTTGTATACAGTAATTTTCAGTCCTTTAATGACTCATCCATGTCCAACTTCCCTTTTTCCTCTATGAATCACGAAGGCAAAGTTTTCAACCCATCCTTAAGTGTTACCGTAGGATGTACTTGAGGCCTTGGGGACAAAATCAAACGTAGGAAGCTGCCATAAATACTAGAGGAAAAGGAGGTTTGGGTAACATGTCAAGATGACTTCCAGCTGCCGCCAATATTCTTCCTAGTCCCATGTGTGGTCAAGAAAAGCCCAGGCTCACCTCAAACTCCTCCTGTGACTGAGGATGGGCTTGAACCTCTGACCCTCTCATTGGGATTACAGCTGTGCACCACTAGGCCCGGTTCATGTGGTTTTGAACCCAGAGTTTAATGTTTACTAGCCAGCACTCTATCAACTAAGCTATATTTCTAGGCCCTAGTTAATTTGAAATTTTCTCAAGCTATTGGGACACAATTCCCCATACCTCATCGGTATCATTTCAGAGAAATCTACCTTGGCAAAACTGGGATTTGTGCTTCATTTATGCTTTAAGAGATAAATGAATTTTATGGTGAGCCAAGAATGAAACAAAGCTGGATCTATTAAAAATAAAATAAAAAAAAAAAAAGGGGGGGTTAGGCACACTTTTAATCCCAGCACTCAGGAAGCAGAAACAGGGGGATCTCTGAGTTCAAGGCCAGCCTGGTCTACAAAGTGAGTTCCAGGACAGCCAGGCCTACACCCGAGAGAAAACCCGAGAGAGGAGAGGAGAGAAGAAGGGAGGGGAGGGGAGGAGATGGGAGGGAGGGGAGGGGAGAATAAGGGAGGGGAGGGGAGGATAAGGGAGGGGAGGGGAGGGGAGAATAAGGGAGGGGAGCCAGCAGAACGGCTTAGTGGGGAAAGGTGCCTGCCACCAAACTTGGTGACTTGAGTTCAATCCAACAACCTCATGATAGAATAACCATGAGTGGTTGTCACCCCAACATGTGTGCCCTCACACACATACACATAATTTAAAACATAAATTTGTTTAGATAGAAGGATTCTCCAGGAAAGAATGAAGTACACCCAGAAGGACAAGTATGGGTGTTCTGTAGGTTTGTTTTTTTTTTTTTGGTGGGGGGGGGGGTTGGAGGGGAGTTGAAACAGGGTTTCTCAGCCCTGGGATTAAGGGCATGCCACACTTGACTACCATTAAGTTTCTTTATGATGAGTCTGTAAGGCATTCTTGGTGGCTCTCAAATCGAATCTTTAAAAGTTATGAAGAAAATACTGTATGTCCAGTTCAACATTGTCCAAAGAGTGTAACTTGTAAGATTAAAAATTAATGAATTTTGGGGCTGGAGAGACAGTTCAGCGATTAAGAGCTCTGTCTACTCTACCAGAGGTCCTGAGTTCAATTTCCCAGCAACCACATGGTGGCTCATAACCATCTGTAGTGAGATCTGGTGCCCTCTTCTGGCCTGCAGGCATACATGTAGGCAGAACACTACACAAAAAATAAATCTTAGGGGGAAAAAAAATTAATTTTACAGTGCTCTCCCAAGGCAGAGCAGGTGAGTCTCTGAGTTCCAGGGTGACTGGGGCTATACAATGACACTGTATCTGGGGTAGGGAGTGGGAAGCAAAACATTTCAGTGGCTGGAAAGAGATATCTCAGTGACTAAGAGTGATTGCTACTTTGCAGAGGACCAGAGTTGGATTCCCAGCACACACATGATAACTCACAGCCATCTATAACCCTAGTTCCAGGGGTTCCAACGCCCCCTCCAGGCCTCTTCAGGCACTGCAGGGACATAGTCCACAGACATACACTCAGACAAGATACTTGAACGTATAAAATAAAATCTTTTAAAAATGTTAAAGAAATTTTCTTAGTAAACAATGTGGTGAAGCAGAAAGATAAAATTTAATGTCAACTAAAAAAAGTTGACAGCCAGGCATGGAGGCACATTCTGGAGACAGAGGCAGGAGGATCTCTGTGAATCTTAAGGCCAGCCTTATCTACACTCATCGCTGAGATTGCCAGGACTACATAGAGACCCTGTCTCAAAAAACAAAAAAACAAAAAAACAACAACAACAAAAAAAACAAAACAAAAACAGAGTGCCAAGTTTCATGGCACACACCTTTCTTTTCCCAGCACTCTGAAGGCAGAGGCAGGCAAGTCTCTGAATTTGAGGTCAGCATGGTCGACAGAGTGAGTTTCAGGACAGCCAGGGCTACACAGAGAAACCCTGTCTCAAATAAATAAGACGTTTTTGTGTGTGCACATGTCTGGAGATGAAATGTTAACTCTCATGAGTTTGTTCTTTCCTTTCACTTATGAGAACCAGGGATTGAACTCCATTCCTCAGGCACCTTTACCCACTGAGCCATCATGCCAGCCCAGGTTACACATCATTTTATCTCTAAGTAATCGCAGACTAATCACGGCCTTGGTATCTTTGATGTGTCTCTCCTGGGAAAGCATTACCGGGCCCCAAATGACCATAATTTCTACCTTTCTCATCAGTTAAAGCAGATCAGATGGCAGGAACAAAGTCTCCACCCTCTTCCATGTCTCCATAATGCTTTCTTTTGCAATCCTGCATCAGTATCTCTGGTGGAGGCCACCGCTCCTGGGGATGGGATAGCTTTTGGGCTGAAGATCAGATGGCCCCACCTGCACGTCAAATCCTAGTCATACTTCCTCTGTACCACAGACACAGCCGCTTCCTCTTTGTTATGAGGAAATGAAAGAACAGTTGAATGAAGGACATGCTCTCAGACTGTCACAGCACCCGGGAACTTGAGGACAAGGAACAGATGGAGTTTCATTAAAGAAATGGCCCCAGCATGTCCTTGGAGTCACACTCACAGAACAGTGCCTGTTGGGTGCTGGAGAGAGGGCTCAGCAGTTAAGAGCATGCCCTGCTCTTCAGAGAATTCAAAGTTTGGTTTCAAGAACCCACATGGAGCAGCTCCCAACCATCTGTAAGTCCAGCTTCAGGAGATGCAATGCCCAGTTCTGGCTTCATCTGATTGCTCTGGCAGAGGACCTGACCTGGGTTTGCTCAGAAGCACCCATAAGGTAGCTCACAACCATCTGGGACGTTAGTCCCAGGAGATCTGATGCCTTCTGCTGACCCTGCATACACATGGTACACAGAATGCATAGACACACAAGGCAGGCGAAATACCCCCCCACACACATTTTTAAATAGTTTTCTAAATAAATTTCCCATTTATTTTTCTTTTTGTTTTTTGTTTTGGTTTGGTTTTGGTTTTTGAGACAGGGTTTCTCTGTATTGCTTTGGAGCCTGTCCTGGAACTCACTCTGTAGACCAGGCTGGCCAGGAACTCACAGAGATCTGCCTGCTTCTGCCTCCCGAATGCTGGGACTAAATCCTGTCTTGAAAAAAACCATCAAGGCAGAGATGACTGACAGGAGTAAGATGGCAAATGGACCACCTGACCAACCCAGAGTTCTTTGCAACAGTTCTGCTGTATCAGTCAGTACACCGTGGTAGCACACACATGATCCAAGTACCTAGAAAGCTAAGGTAAGTAGCTAGCTCCAGGCCAGCCTGGGCTACAGTATGAGACAGCCTCCACCCCCACCAAAATAATTTAAACAACAAAAAACAAAAACACAAGAACTTGAGGCCAATGAGATGGTTCAGTGAGTAAAGGCGCTTGCCACCAAGTCTGATAACGTGAGTCTAATAGCTAGGCTTCACATGGTGGAAGGAGAATGCCAACTCCCATAAAATTGCCCTCTGGCTCCCTCACATACATGTGCACACACACACACACACACACACACACACACACACACACACAGAGAGAGAGAGAGAGAGAGAGAGAGAGAGAGAGAGAGTTAAAAAAAAAAAGCCAAATCAGGCATGGTGGCTCACACCTTTAATCCCAGTACTCAGGAGGCAGAGGCAGACAGGCCTGTGATTTCGAGGCTAATAATTGAGTTCCAGAACAGCCAAGGCTATTACACAGAGAAACTCTTGTCTTGTAAAGCCAAGAAAAAAGGAAGCTGGCAAAATGGGGGACACCTGTAATTCTAGTGCCTGGGATGCAGGAAGATCTTGAAGTCAAGGTCATCTTCAGCTACATTAAGTAAGTTCAAAGCATCCTGTAAACACATGTCTCAAAATAGTCAGGCTGGGGATATGGCTCAGCAGATAGTTTGCCTAGCATGCATAAAGGCCTGAATTCCAGTCCTTGCAATGCATAAACTAGATTTGGTAGATTATAACTGTAATCCCAGCACACAGGAGATATAGGCAGGGAAGTCCATTCAAAGTCATCCTCAGTAACATACAAGTTCAAGGTCAGCCCTAGGTAAGAGCCCCAATTTCAAAAAACAAAACAAAATCCCAAGACATATGTAATTCTAAATCCTCCACTTACCCTTGTGTATGTACACACACACACACACACACACAGAGAGAGAGAGAGAGAGAGAGAGACAGACAGACAGACACACACACACACACACACACATCTTCAACCTGGTCTTTCACACTCTTCTATCTGGTTTTTAAAATTGTTTTTAAAAAATTTCTGGGCCTGGTGGTTGTGGAGCATGCTTTTAGTCCCAGCACTCAGGAGGCAGAGCAGGCAGATCTCTGTGGGTTCTAGACCAGCCTGGTCTACAAGAGCTAGTTCCAGGCAGCCTCCAAAGCCAGAGAGAAAACCGGTCTCAAACAAAATTAAAAAATAAAAGTTAAAAACTGATGTGTGTGTTGAAGTCAGGATGGCACACAGGAACCTGTTCTTCCCCTATAGGTTCCAGGGATTGAACTCAGGGTGTTCGGTTTGCCATCAAGTACCTTTGCCAGCTGAGCCATCTCAAACTTGACCCATCTATTTTTGACACCTCCCCAGCTATCAGTCACATTTCTAGTCAACACTTGAATATCAAGGAATTTCCACATCCTCAGTAGACCAAGAGGATACCTTGCTCTAAATACATTGTAGACACCAAGTATCATTGGTTACAAGTTTATAATCCTAGGGTGCTCAAGAGTTTAAAGCTAGCCTTGGTTTCATGACACCCCATCTCAGGAAGTCTGGAGATAGTCTTGTGCATTCTACCTGTGGTGGTTTGAAAGAAAATGGACCCCAGAGGTAGTGGCACTATTAGGAGGCATGACCTTGTTGAAGTGTGTCACTGGGGAGGGGGAGGGTTGAGATCTCCTAAGCCCAAACTAAGCTCAGTATGGTTCACAGTTCACTTCCTGTTGCCTTCAGATCAAGATGTCAAACTTAGCTCCTTCTACAATACCATGTCTGCCTGCATGCTACCAAGTCCCACTATAATAATGGACTTCAACCCTCTGAAATTGCAAGCCACCCCAATTAAATGTTTTCCTTTACAAGAGTCAAGGTCATAGTGTCTCTTCACAGTGATAGACACTAGACAAGCATACTGCTCCTGAACTACAGCTCCAGCCCAAGCCCTGTGAGTATCTGCCTTCAGCATGACCCCCACGAGCTGCTATATTGCAGCATCCTCCGATTCCTGTAGGTCTATGCCTAACAACTGCAACCAGCAGGCAAACATTCATTTGGCCCATTAAAGTCCTAAATGCCACTGGGGAGTGGTGGCAGATGCCTTTAATCCCAGCACTTGGGAGGCAGAGGCAGGTGCATTTTAGTGAGTTCTAGGCTAAGCTGGTCTACAAAGTGAGTTCCAGGAAATGTCAGAAACCCTGCCTTGAAAAACAACAAAACAAAAAGCTCTGAGGGAGTGTCATGTCAAGTTGCTAGAAAAGGCAAGATACTGCTGAGCTTGGTCGTGCATGCTGGGAGTACTAGAACTTGAACTTGGGAGACAGGAACAAAATGGTCAGGAACTCAAGCTTGTCTTCAGTTATGCAAGTCTAAGGCCAGATATCTCAAACAAACAAAAAAAAAAGGATTGCCTTTTAGGCTAGACTGGGAATGTAAGCTCAGTGGTGGGGCACTTTCTTAGTTAGCATGTGCAAGGCCCCGGATTTAATCCACAGTCTCACTAGGCAACGTGGTACTCAGTCCACTTGAGTGGAGGTTTCAAACCCAAACGAAAGCAACCCTTCCCACTGAAGCTGAGAGTGAATGGACTTAGGAGAGTAAAAACATATGCTGAGACAACTCTTCCTGAATCATGAGACCCAGGTAATTCCCAATCACCCCTTCTGAGGCCTTTAACTACCAAAGGAATCGAATCTCCCAGAACCCACAACTATTACATACCCCAAAATGCTACTCTGGGTAATCACCCAGAACTAAAATTTAGACAACCCCTGGACGTTGGTGGTACACGCCTTTAGTCCCAGCATTTGGGAGGCAGAGGCAGGTGGATCCGAGTTTGAGGCCAGCCCAGTCTACAAAGCTAATTCCAGGACAGGCTCTGAAGCAATACAAAGAAACCCTATCTCGAGAAACAACAAAATTTAGTCAACTTAATTTGCGATGTTTTTCTGCTTTGAGCTTACTAGCTACAGGGGTTTTTTAAGTTTTTTTTTTTTTTAAATGTACGCATGTGTGCAGATGTCTGTGGAGGCCAGAGAAGGGCATCAGATCTTCTAGAGCTGGAGGTTCAAGTAGATCCCAGCAACTACATTGTGAACCACCTCATGTGGATGCTGGGATCTGAAAAATGTCCTCTGGAAGAACAGGAAGTGCTCCTAGTCAGTAACCATTTCTCTATCCCCTATAAGTTTATGTTTATCAGTGTCACACAGACTAGGAAGGCCTCCAACTTTCTACAAAACCCTCCTGCCTCCACCTCTGAAGTGTTGAGATGAGAGGCATGAGCCATCACCAATTCCTTACTCCCCAACTCAGATACAGGCAATAAACCACATTCAGACACTGGATCTTTTTATTGTGAAAGGGATACAACATGGGAAGTAGTGTGACTCTGCTTGGTGACACCAAGGACAATAGCAGCCAGGATCAAGAATGCAACTGCGGCTAGGCCTAAGCCAAGAACCAAAGAGGTATGATCAGAAGAGGCCCAGCCTTCCACAGCCCGGTCGCTTGCCTTTCCCAGGAAGATCAGAGGCCCTACAGTGACATCAGCTTCATCTCTCACTGTAAAAGAACAGAACATGGGGAAGGTTTTGTTCTATGCTTGGTCTAGAGAATCATACCCAAGACCTCAAGAATGCTAGTCAAGAGCTTTGATGAGCCACACCCCAGCCCCTCACTGGGGGATTCTAGGCAGGTGCTCTACCACTGAGCCACACCTGAGCCCCTCACTGGGAGAGTCTAGGCAGGTGCTCTACCACTCAGCCACACCCCAGCCCCTCACTGGGGGGTTCTTGGCAAGCACTCTACTGTAGAGCCTTTCATGTTTGGTTTCTTGAGACAGGGTCTCCTACACAGCCCAGGCTGACCTGGAACTGTGATCTGTCTTAGCCTCCCCAGGGCTGCTATCACTCAGCTCTCAAGTTGAATATGTTTCCTAAGTCTCATTTTGCTCTGTCTCAGTGGATTGGGAAGAGCTCAGCACCCTCTTGAGATTCAAGATATTATCAAGTCCCAGACGACATTGGCATTCCCCAAGTCAACCATCTTGATGGAGAAAAAGGAAGCAAAGACAGCAGGTGTCTTAAAGAGGATGAGGAATGAATGGATCATGCCTGTGACATACCGTGCCTGCGGTTTCTAGAAGCTGGCTTGGGCCACTGGCTCACTTCATGGGCCTGGTGCTTTGCATAGCTTGAGCTACCACAGTTGCCCTTATTGCAGCAATCACAGATGTCAGCATCGCCCTCTACTGGCAGCCAACTGAGGTGAAACACAAACGGCTTAGACCCCTGGTGCCAATTGTTTAGGTGAAGAAACAGATGTGGGGTTTCTGGGGGCCCCACACCCATATCCTGGTCCTCTCACCTCTTGGAAGTCCTGTTGAAGGAACAGGCTTTGTTGAGCTCGTCTGGGATCTGGTTGGCTGGAGTGACTTTGAGATGACAAGTGATATAGACCTGAAACGAGTCACCAGCGGGCTGAGTTTAAAGATGCCATCAATGTCTTTAAAGTCATGTAGAAAGCCGGGTATGGCAGTGCAGCAACTCAGGAGGCAGAGACAAGTGGATCCAAGTTCGAGGCCAGCCTGGATTACAGAGCGAGTTCCAGGACAGCCTATCTGGAGTGGGGGGTGAGGGGAAAAAATACTGGCAACTTTTCAGAGGACCTGAGTTCAATTCCCACCACCTACATGGCTAGGATCCCTTTTGGCCTCTGCAGGCTCTGCATGATGTTTACAGACTAGCACTCAGGCATCCACACATACACATCAAGTTTTTCAGTTTTCTGAGTAAAAAAGTTTTAAAACTGGTGAAGGAGAGATGGCTCATTGGGCAAAGGTATTTGTCACCAAGACTAATGAACTTGAGTTTGATCCCTGGAGTCCACTTGGTAGAGGAAGACAACCAGCTTCCATTTGTCCTTAGACACTCACTCTCTCTCTCTCTCTCTCTCTCTCTCTCTCTCTCTCTCTCTCTCTCACACACACACACACACACACACACACACACACACACACACACACACTAAGCCCTAGGCAGTAGCATACATCCTTCAAAATCTAGGCAGAGGCAGGCAGATCTGTGAGTTCAATGCCAGCCTAGTCTACATAGTGAGCCTCAGGCTAACCAGGACACATAGTGAGACCCCATCTCAAAAACAAAAGACAATACAAAAATATAATTAAAATATAACTGTCGACTTGATTTGTGTTTATGGATTGTGTGCTGTGGCTCAAGCCCAGAGCCCTGTGTATCTACAGAAGGACTACTCTGGAGTTCTATGCACAGCCCCCAGCTTATACCTTTTTGAAGCAGCTCCATAGCCCAGGCACAATGGGTCCTCCAGAAGAGCTCTTAGCTGATGAGCTATCTATCCATCTCCTCGGCCCTGGGAATTAACTTTTGTTTTCTGGGGGAACACAAGGTCTCACTATGTTCACATTGATTGGCCTGGACCGCACATTTACAATCAGACTAGCCTCACACTTAGCTCCACCTGCCTCTGCCTCCAGAGTGCCAAGATTAAAATAGGTATGTGAGCCAGGCAGTGGTGGCACACACCTCTAATCCCTTCCACCACTGGGGAGGCAGAGGCAGGTGCATCTCTGGGTTTGAGACCAGTCTGGTCTACAGAGCAAGGTCAAGGACAGGCTCCAGAGCTACACAGAGAAACCCGGTCTCAAAAAAATGAACAAAATAAAATAGATGTGTGCCAGTATGCCCAACCCAGCTGTTTAGGGTTTTGTTTTTATTTTATTACTGTGTGTTTTGCCTGCATACATGCACAAACACGCATACTTGGTGCCTGAGGAAGACAAAATGTTGGATCCCTAGAACTAGTTGCAGATGGTTGTGAGCCATCATAAGGAATCAACCCAGGTCCTCTGAAAGGGCAGCCAGTATTTTTTTTTTTTCTAAGATTAGGTTTCTCTGTGGCTTTGGAAGCTATCCTGGAACTAGCTCTTGTAGACCAGGCTGACCTTGAACTCAAGAGATCCTCATGCCTCCCGAGTGCTGGCACTAAAGGTGTGTGCCACCACCGTGGCCCCGCCAGCCAGTACTTTTTTTTTTTTTTGACTTATTTTTACTTTATGTACATTGGTGTGTTGCTTGCATGTATGTCTGTGTGAGAGTGTCAGATCCCCTGGAGGTGGAGTTGCAGGCAGTTGTAAGCTGTCATGTAGGTGATGGGAATTGAACCCAGGTCAGTGGAAGAACAGTCAGCACTCAACTGCTGAGCTATCTCTCCAGCTCCTGTTTTAATCCAGTTCTCCAGTTTAAGCCCCAACAAACCCATACAGGTTGAGGGCCTCACTGAGCCCACAGCTTTTTTTTCTACTTGTTACCTTCTATTTCTAGCATGGTAGGCCATTCGTTCACGGGAAGCACTTTTGGTAATGGATAACCAGACTAGAGGTTCAGGCTTATGCTCAACTGTCAAGAAATTTCATTACCATATTTCTGGAGTAATTGGCAAAATGGAATACATCCACTGTGAACTGGAGAGTCTCTGGCCGGGGTCTAGGGGCTTGAAATGCAGAAAAACTCTCAGATAGACCATCCACAAGGCATCTTGGAAGGGAAGAAGTGAAGAACAGCATTAATCTACCAGCTAGATCATCTCATTACCAAAGTTCCTGCGAAGCCAGATGTCTTTGTTTGCTTTTTGTTGCTGTGATAGAAAAGGACCAACGGAAAGGTGGGGAGAACAGTGTTTGGCTTCAGAGGCTACAGTTCATCATTGAGGGAAACCAAGATGGAACTCGAGGGGCCTAGAGACAGGAGCTGAAGGGCAGACCCTGAAGGAAAGTGACCTAAGGCTTGCTCGGTTGTTTCTTACATACCCAGGCCTACTTCATTGCCTGGCTCCTCCTGCATCAATTGCTAGTTAAGAAGAAAGAACCACAGACATGCCCGTAGGCTAATCTGATGGAAGCTCCTCTTCTCAAGATGGTATCAGACAAAGTGGCTCACTCTTGTAATCCCAACACTCCAAAGACTGAAACAGGATTTTGTTTTAAGACTTCAAAGTAGAAGGTAACTTAGTTGTGAGGAGAAAGGGCATTAGTGGGAGTGGGGAGCCAGAGAAGGTAATGAGGGTGAATCTGATCAAAATTCATATAATCTATGCTAGTAAAATACTTAAGAAGCCAAGGGGCAGTAAGTGACTCCCTAGAAAGGAGGCCAGGTCTCACCCATGGAAGTCCACAATGACGTGATAGGGAGAGGCAGTCTGGTCTGGCGAAGGTGTGGCCACACAGTGGTCCACAAACAGCTGCAGTGGCAGGTGGCTTCCGGTCTGGACCTCTGCCTGGAGGTAAGCTACCTCTCCCAGGTGGAAGGTGGGTGACAATTTCTCAGTGTTCCAGTTCTCTGAAAGGGCAGAGACAGGGACTAAGAGACTGTCCAGAGGCATCTGCACTCCCCCCTCCCCTAACCTCCGCCCCCTCCCACTCACCTTCCATCAGGCGGAGAGAAAAAGCCATGGTCTCCTCTGAGGATACAGTGGTGCTGAAGGGAATCCAGGTGGGCCGGATAGCGTGGCTGCTCACGTTGCCCTGCCTGTGTGAGAAACTACAGCTGCTTCCATGCAACTCCATCCTGGCCCAGTGTGTGGTGCAGGGTCATCACACCCCTCCTCTTTTGACAGAGTTCTCAGATGATCAACTAGGTAGCCAGGCCAAGGTCCCCAAAGGTTGGACCGGTCCCTTAACCCCGCTGAATACCTACAACCTGAAAGCAGCCAGGCACTCCAACCGTGGGATCAGACCCCAAAGCATGGAAGAAAACAGGTCTGAGGGTAGAAGCTCCATTAGTAAACTGAAATCTGATCAAATTAGGCCCTGGTAAAAGACAAGCAGAAGCCAGAAGTGGTGTGAACCCAGCACTCAGGAGGTTGGGGCAAGAAGAAAAATAGTGTCCCATTCTGACTTGATTTCAAATAAAGGTGGATTGGGGACATAGCCGATAGAACACTGGCCTAGCTTATATGGGGCCTATTCCATCCCAGCACATCATAGACCACGTGTGGTAGTGCATGCCTGTAATCCCAGCACTCAAAAAGGTCCAGGAAGTAGGATCACAATTCAAAACCACCCTGGTCTGCAAAGCCAATGCCAGGCTAGCCAGTGATACATAACGAAATCCTGTCTAAAGAACAAAATAAAACAAATGAACAAAAGCAAAAGGCTGTGCTTAACTGTGATGCAAGCCTATCATCCCAGTACATCATGACTCTGTGGTTGGCTATATTATATCCATGGCTACTATGGGACATATGCAGGTCACAGCCCACAAGTCTGGGAGATCAACACTTGTGTTCATGTGCAGGCACACCTACACACACACCACACATGGATTGTGGGGGGGCTGCAAGCAAGCCAGGCACACCGCCTCCATCCTGTATCCCAGCACTTGGGAGGCTAAGATAATCATGGAGTTCAAGGCCAGCTAAGTCTACAGTAGAATTCCAGGTCATCCTGTGAAAACACAAAACGAAGCCAGGCCTGCTAGCACACTCTATAACCTAGCATTTAGGAAGTGGAGGTAGGGGAGGAGTTTGAGCCTGGGTTTCACTGAATCCTGTCTCAACTTGGTCTCTCTCCTCTCAGAAAAAAGGCAATCAGTCCCTTAGCCCACACCTGGCATTGGGTTTTCCTCAGCAGGCTACCATTTACAGTAATCACAGCTGCAATCCATTTCCTCAGAGCAACAATGGTTGTCCCACTTGAAGGCAACATCATCCCTTCCCAAGGACCTAGCAGTCCATTCCGCACTGACCTGGGGTAGCGGCACTCAATGGGCACCTCCGCACGGTTAGTCCTCAGGATGGACAGGCCACGCACAGGGCGGGGTTCATGCAGCAGCAAGGTACTGTACACCAGAGCATCTTCTGTCACCTACAGCAAAGTTGTAAGATTTGTGAAAACATGTGCCACCACTGCCCTGCCTGGCTGCAAAATTGTAATTTACAAGATACAAACCACACACCCTGGGGAGGCTTACTTGTCCTAAGAAGTTTCAGGGAATCCAGCCTAAGAAGGCTCAGTTCACCCTGCCCTCTGCTGGTCAGTAAAGAAGCAAGCTAGACTGGAGGAGAGCTCAGTGATTTAGAGTAGCCCTCCAGTTCTAGGGGCTGCACCCACCCTCCATGATGCATGTACACAGAAGCGAAACACCATACACAAAAACCAGAGGCAGCCAGAACTGAGTTTGAGGCCATCCTGGTCTATAGAGAGAGTTATAGGACAGCCAGAGCTACAGAGAAACCCCCCAAAAAAGTTGAACAGCTGTTACTAGTTTTGTGAGATAGGTTGAGCACAGGATGACCTCAAACTTTCAATCCTCCTGCCTCAGCCTCTCAAGAGATACTTGAATTACAAACCAAAGTTCAATTCCAAAGTCTGCTTTAGGACACCTGTGAGTTTTGGGGGCTTATCTACTAAACATGGGTGACCCCAAAGTAGCTGCACCACTGGAAAATTACCCCGGCATGAATGACGACTTCCCCATAGGTGTATGAAATGGACCCTTTCTTCACTGCACACTCTTCTGCACATTCCTAGGCCCTGTGCAATGAAGGAAGAATTATATACAGCTAACTGGAAGGTGTGAGAGGAAGTGATTGAGATCAACTGATGAGCCAAGCAGGGTCCAGCCTGGCTTATCCAAGGTCTACCTACACCTGTCTCCAGGTTCAGCCTCATCCACTTGGACCTACCACCCCGACACAGTTGAAACTTTTTGAACAGGCTTTTGTTAAGGATAGCTCAAGCGATCCTTAAATGTGCTATGTAGTTCAAGATGACCCTGGACTCCTAGTTCTTCTGCCTCTGCTCATCTGAGTGCTGGATTACATGCATACACCACCCCATTGTTTTGTGGTGCTGGGGCTCAAACTCAGCGTCTTATGCTAGGTGTGCACTCTACCGACTGAGCCATGTCTACAACTGGCTGTCAAGAGTGTCAGAATGTCCTCTTTCCCAAACATCTTTTAATTCAAAGCTGCCAGGCATGGTGGTGCACCCCTGTAAACCCAGTGCATCAAAGAAAGCAAAGGCCAGAGTTACAGATACAAGACCCCCTCTCAAACAGTGCACATGTGGAGGGGGCGTGGCTGTAAACTCCAAGTTATTTGCCTTAAAATGTGCTGGATCCAGTCCCCGGCACTGGTTATTGATTTTCCCTATTAGTGATTGGATCCAGATTTTTATATTTTTATTTTCACTTTTGAGGCATGCTCTGTTACTGTCTAGCTTTGACCTTGATAGCCTTCCAATTCAGCCTTCCCAGTGCTGAGATTACTACTGCATGTGCCTGGTTCAGGTGTTTTATTTTGCTCTTTTTTCTTGTAACAGCCTATCATGTAGCCAAAAGCTGTCCTTGAACTCCCAATTCTCTCGCCTTTACTTGGCAAGTACTGGGATTTTGGGCATATGTCAACCAGGCATGCCTTGGCGGGATTTTGTTTGCTTGGTTTTATTTTTGTTTGGTTTTCTGAGATAGGGTTTCTCTGTATTGCTTTGGAGCCTGTCCTGGAACTAGCTCTGTAGAACAGGCTGGCCTCCAACTCAGAGATCCTCCTGCTTCTGCCTCCTGAGTGCTGGGACTAAAGACGTGTGCCACCAATGCCCGGCTATTGGCAGTGACTTTTGGTGCCTCTAGCAAGAACATGGGCTACCCTCTGCATTCACTTCCAACTCTTAGGCTCATCACCCAGCATTCTCTTCGTGGGAAGGGACCACAGATCTTCAGGAGAACCCAGAGTCCGGTGAGTAGGCTAGTCCCAAGAACACAGCTTCTTCCAGAACCCCACTCCCACCCCCATTCACCAGCTTGTAGCAACACCCTCCTCCATCAGTGACCACTCCCTATTTGCAGTGAAAGGAGACAGTCCCATCCCTCACAAGTTCCATCCCCAGTCAACCTCTCAGTGTCCCTTCCCCTCACCAAGGGAGGGACCCATAGCCTCACCTGCACCCTGTTGCTGCATTCATGCAACTGGGCCTTGAACCTGACCACATCGGTATCCACGGAAACCAGGGGCTGACAGCTTTCTGAGCCAAGGGTGAGGTCCCCCGGCTGTATGAGCTTCCCGGTGCCAAAAAGGTCTCTACTGACAGTCACCAGGAACTCAGCTTCCAGACAGTCCACCTCCACAGATGATGTGGGCCTTACTGGGGTCGGAGTTCTGCCTGGCAGGAGCTCCAGAGGCTGGGGACAACATAGCTTGGCGACTCCGCACAGCAAGAGACACAGGAAGAGTTGGTAGGCCGGCCCCATGGTACTGCCCGAATTATGGCCCTGGCCAGGTGCAGAACAAGGGGCAGACACAATCCAGGCATCTTATATCCCTGGATGACCTCCCTCCCACCTGAATTCTCTCGACTTCCTCAGTCTCGGGTGGAGCCTATCACCAACATTATTAGACCTGTGGCCTCAGACCTCATCTTGGACCAATAGTTAGAATCTGGTTTGTAGTTTAAGGCTATCCTCCACACGTGATTCCTATTCCAGGTTTTTATTTATTTCGTTGTTTTTTTTTTTAAATTGCTGTTTGGGGGGTTATTTTGTTTCTTTTCTCTTTTGGGAGGGGTTGTTTGGTTTGGCTTTGTTTTTTGTTTTTTTTTTTTTGTTTTTGTTTTTTTTTGTTTGTTTGTTTTTGTTTTTGAGACAGATTTCACTGTGTAAAAGCCTTGGCTGTCCTGGAACTCACTCAGTAGACCAAGCTGGCCTTGCTCTCAGAGATCTGCCTGCCTTTGCCTCCTGAGTGCTGGTATTTAAGGCCTTCGCCATCACACCAGGCTCATATTCAAGTTTTAATTTTTTCCTAGTGGAATTGGACACAGAGCTTCCTGAATGCTAAGCAAGTGCTCTACCACAAAGTCAGACCCCCAGGCCCTCTCTGGGGGGTTCTAAGCAAGGGCTCTACCATAAACTTCAACCCCCAGCCTTTTTTTTTTTTTTTTTTCCTTTTTTATTTTGAGACAATCTTATTAAGTTGCTGGCACTGGCCTTACCCTGTGGCCTGACAGGCCTGAACTTTACAGCCTCAAGCTCCCAAGTTGCTGTGATGAACGGCCTGAGCCTCAAAGCTCGACTTTGTGTGCACATTAAAGGCTGGTGGGCCATGTTTTTTACTTTCTACCTCTTCCCACCCCTGTGTTCTGTGCTCTGCTGCTGCATATAGAAGCCCATGGCTTCAAGACCAAGAGCTCTTACAGGTAGGGGGAGGGGGCTGCAGAGACGCTTTGATTGGAAGATGCAGGGGTTTTCTTAGAAACAGCTGGGGGATTCTTGTCAAATGAAGACTAAAAAGGCATTAATTAATTAGGCATTAAGAGAAAATGTATGTGCCTGTGACCTATTCAACAGCAAGTGCCTTTACCTGCTAAGCCATTTTGCCAGCCTCTATTTTACTATTATTTGCTTTTACTTTAGACAGATGACTGTGCTAACCTGATTAAAATTTACTTTTTAGAGTTGTGGTCTTGCTATGTCACATATCTGGCCTTGAACTCTGGGCTAAAGTAAGTTTCCTGTCTCAGCCTCCAGATTTTTGCCACTCTCTTGGGCTTCAACATTTATATTTATGTGGATAGATTTATGTAAATGAGTTTTGGGGGATGATAGGGAGGTAGCCCAAGCTTGCCTCAAAATCAGAGTCCTACCCAGCTTTGACTTCATGGTTTATTTTTGTGACACTGGGAGTCAAACCCAGGACCTTGTGTTGACTTTGGTTTTAGCAGATCTTGGCACAAACATCAAAGGACAAATTACTCAGCTGAATCCATCAGAGGGACAATGCTCAATCCATTCCATTTTACGGGAAGTAGACAAGGAAACTTGTTTGGGCAGAGGCAGCTGTGTGAGCCAAGATGGAGAAGGACACTCAGGTGGGCCTGTAGAGATGCTCAGTTACTGAAGCCCAGGTCCCCAAAGAAAAGCCTAGAAGGCTGGTAAGGTGGGCCAGGCAGGATCCTACGGGTACCAGGCTGACATGCTGGACTTAGTGAGTGAAAACATCGACATTGCTGACATTGATAGATGATGTGGTCAACCCTGGTTGGGAAGAGGGAATAGATGCCTCAGAGAGTCAGGTGTCTACTGCACTAGTCCTGGCAGTACTAGTACAGGGCTGATGGTTCCCACCTTGGCTAGCCTGTTAGCCACAGCTGTGTTTGCTGGCTGGGTTGGGAACAGAATGAGCAGGGTTAGAGACAGAAGAGCAGGGTTAATCTGTGTTTTGTACCCAGGTCCCTGAACTGGGGGCCTCCTCCCTCATAGGATGGCAGACAAAAAGCTGGAGATTTGTGAGGCTGGGGTGGCAACACACTCCTGAAACTCCAAGACTTGGAAGACTGAGGCAGGGACATCATGGGTTTGAAGCCAGCCCTGATTACATAGTAAGAGCCAGTCTCACAGAATAAACAAGAGAAGCTATTGAGATGACTCGGCAGCTAAAAGTGTCTGCCTCAAAGTCTAAAGATCTGAGTTCAATCCCAGGAATCTACACAAAGGTGGGCAAAAGGCTGGAGAGATGGCTCAGTAATTAAGAGCACTTACTGCTCTTCCAGAGGACTGGAGTTCAATTCACAGCACCCACACTGGATGACTCCTAAACCACCTGTAACTCCAGCTACAGGGATTTGTAGAAGTTGTCCCTGGCTATCTCAGACATGACATGGTATACACTAGCACACACATATAAATACACATACATAAATATTTAAAAATAAAGGGCAGGAGAGATGGCTCAGTAGTTAGAACATTTGATGCTCTTACAGAGGACCCAGCACTCTGTTCCCAGCACTCACACGGCAGTTCACAGCCATGTAACTCCAGTTCCAGCATGTGCAAATGACACATAAACTTATGTAGGCACATATGCACACCTATAGATAAAAAATAAATAAATAGTAGGGCTAGAGAGAGGGCTCAGTGGTTAGACAGCAATTGTTGCTGTTGCAGAGGACTGAGCTTCTATTCCTAGTGCCCACATGGAGACTCACAACTGTCTGTAACTCCAGTCTCAAGGGATCCAATGCCTTCTTCTTAACTCCAAAGACACCAGGCATGAATGCGATGCATACACATCTATACAAGCAAACCATTCATACACATAAAAATTTTTAATTATTCTAACAAAATGAATAAAAGACAGGTTTTCTCTGTATAACAGTCCTAGTTTTCCTGGAACTCACTCTGTAGACCATGCTGGCCTCGAACTCACAGAGATCTGCCTCCCAGATGCTGGATTAAAGGCATGTGCCACCACCACCCATCCTACCCAAAAAATTTTAAAGGCAGAAGCTAAGGTTGTCACTCAGTGGTAGAGCACCTGCCTAGAATCCCCCAGTGAGTGGCTGGAGGTGTAGCTCTGTGACAGAGTACTTGTTTAGCATATGCAATGCCTTGGGATCCATCCCCAGTGCTAGCATAAATAAATAGGTAAATAAATAGACAGATAAATAATACAAAGGTGAAAAAGTTAGCTCTTATGTAAGTCATCACCATGAGATGTGGAAAATAGATTTTAATTTTTTTTTCTTTGATGCTGTGATCTAAACCTAAGGCCATGCTTGCTGCATTCTGGGTTTTTCTAGAGCAATTCCAGAGCACCTAAGAATGGATGTCAATGGTATTTCATTGCTAAAATGATTCTAGCTAATAAGTAATGAAAGATTTTCATGCAAAAAGAAGCATTTGGCCAGGTGGTGGTGGCAGCAGCACACACCTTTAATCCCAGCACTCGGGAGGCAGAGGCAGGCAGATCTCTGTGAGTTCAAGACCAGCCTGGTCCACAAGAGCGAGTTCCCGAACAACCTTCAACCTCCAAAACCACAGAGAAGCACTGTCTCTAAACACACATACACACACACACACACACACAGAGAGAGAGAGAGAGAGAGAGAGAGAGAGAGAGAGAGAGAGAGAGAGAGAGAGAGAAATACAAAGTGAGTTGTGTGAGTTCTAGGACAGCCAGGACTACACAAAGAAACTCTGTCTCAAAAAACAAACAGAAAGAAAGAGCCAGAGAGAGAGAGAGAGAGAGAGAGAGAGAGAGAGAGAGAAGCATTTGATCCTTGACCGTCTCCATATTCTAAGGAAAGTTGTTTTGTAGACTGGTGTGATGGCTCATTCGGATAAAGATGCTGGCCACCAAGTCTGTGGATCTGAGTTCAATCCTCAGGACCCACAAGGTGAAAGAAAAGCACTTACTCATGCAAGACGTCCCCAGGCTGCCACAGTCACAAACTGGCACATGTGCACCTATACATATTCACAAAAATAAAAGAGTGTTATGTAATTCGGATTTGTTTTTCAAAACAGGGTCTCACTATGTCCTAGCACTCACAGAGATCCCCCTGTCTCTGTGTCGTGAGTGCTGGAATTAAAGGCATGCACCACCAGGTCTGGCTTCTTCTGCTTTTATGGGGATTAACTTCAATTTTTCAGGCATATACAACAAGCATATTCACCCACTGAACCATCTCCGTGGCCTGAATGTTGATTCCCCGCTTTGTTTCTTTCTTTATATTGAGAGAGGGTCTCACTAGGTAGCTGAGGATAACCTTGATCTCACAGTACAGCCATGCTGCCACTCCACCACCAATATCTGATGTTCAGCTGTCCTGCACAGGGATTGGGGACCCATACAGGCTTTCCTGCAACCTGAGCCTGGAAGCAGAAGCTGGGAGAGGAAGGAGGGGCCACCTGGCCGCATAGCTCCTCCTCTTCCTCGGTGCCCTTCCTCTGGGGCAGCTCACATCACCACGGACCACCTCCACTCTCCCTTTGCCTCTCGAGGCTCCAAAGGTCAGGTGGGGACAGGCTGGGGCCACCAGCAGCTCCATGGCCAGAGACATTGCCTCTTCTCTCCTTCTAGCTACGGAAAGAAAAGAAGAAAGGTCTTTGTTGATCTGCATTTGGGGGACTCTTGCCCCTCCTAAACTTCCCAGGGAAGAGGCAGTGATTGGAATTTGGATTATTTGGAGACGAAGGAACAGAAAGGGCCCAGAACATCCCCACAGGTATGAATCTTTCAGTGTTGCTGGTGTGTGTGTGTGTGTGTGTGTGTGTGTATTATGAATCTTAGGAATTCTTCAGTGTTGCTGGTACGTGCATGTGTATTCTCTATGTGTAATAACAGTTTCCTTTTAAGACCTCCAGAACCCCTTCTTTAAAAAAAAAAAAAAACTCAACATTATATTATTTATTTATGTATGTCCACATGCACACACACACACACACACACACACACACACACACACACACAGGACAATCATCACAGGGCAACTTGCAACATGTTGGTCCTGGGAATTGAACTCAGGTCATCAGACTAGGCAGCAATTGCCTTTACCTGCTGAGCCATTTTATCGACTGCTTCCTCAGACCCTTCTTACTGCTTTGTTCTGTGACTCCATAGCGACAATTTCATTCAGTGTTCAACAGATGTCTTCTGAGCACCCTGTGCCCTGGATAACTGTTGAATGAGATCTGACTCTTATCTTGGAGGGGCTACAGATGGGGCCATTCATGACAATAGCAGCACATTAGAGCAGACCAGACACTGGTGAAGCCTTTTCTAACATTAGCCCGTTCAATGTGGCGACAAGTACAAGGCAAAGAATATGAGACCATTTTGCAAATAAAAACTACGAGGCTTTGCAGCTTCACTCAGCACCAGGGCTGAGAGGAAACCTGAGAACACTCAAAAACCCTGGATCAGTAGTTAAGAGCACTTGTTGCTCTTGCAGAAGACCAGGGTTCGATTCCCAGCACCCATATAGTGATTCAAAGCTGTCCCAAGGGATTCAATGCCCTCTTCTGGCTCCCCAGATACAGAGTACATATTCAGTGCCCATATGTACCTGCAGGCAAAACACCCATACCCATTAAACAAGAAAACAAATACTTAAAAGGACTCTGGAAGGCAGATGTGGTGTGGCACCTGCCTATATTCTCAGCATTCAGGAGTGGAAACAGGAGACTGAAGAGTTCAAGGTTTTTTGGCTACATAGGAGTTTGAAATCCTCTCTCAAAAACAAACAAAACGGCCATGGCTTCTTAGGACAGGAACAAGGCAGTCTCTCCATTGCTGTTCACTGAGAACAGGGCAGGAACAGACTCCAGGAGTCATTTTGGAGCTGAAGGTGTAGGGTGGAGGCTGGATTCCTTGGGATGCTGTGATCTGTCGAGTCAGGCTGTCTGAGATTTCAAGTCCTTATGGGCTATCGTGGGGGTGAGTGGCTTTCTCTCTGGCTCTTAGGCTGCAGAAGCAGGGAATACCACTGGGCAGCCGAGGATTTCCGGTCTGGCAGAGGCTTCGGAAGATATAGAAGATATCCGTCCTTCAGGGAGAGAGGTAAACTGGTCCGGGATGGGGGACAGGCCTCCTTGGAAGTGGGTGGCCTGGGAGCCATGGGAAGGCCCAGGAAACTATGCATCTCTACAAGAAAAGATTGGCTTGAAGCTGCCATCCTCCTTACAGTTCTCAGTCGCCCGTGTCCCAGCTGTCCCCAGTCAGGGCAGGAGGAGGACAAAAGGTGATTATTCTGCAGGGGGCTATCCTGGTCTTCCATGAATGGAGTGTTGAAAACCTCGTGTCCACATCCAGATCTGTTTTCACCTCTCTGCCCAAATGCACTGTCTGTATGCCAGGGTGGAGTCAAAAGCCAGAGAGAGAGCCTCCAGGGAGGGGCACCATGCCCCTGGGCACCTTAGACACCAAAGATGCCACACAGGACCATTTCTCCTCTACCAGTTGCTGCCATGCCCACCCCCAAAGTGGCTGGGAGGCAGGTGTGTATGTCTCTCCTCCAGCCCATGCAAGCCGGGTTCTGCCCCGCTCACCACTCCAGCCGT
Organism: Phodopus roborovskii; assembly: GCF_943737965.1. Taxonomy (NCBI): domain Eukaryota; kingdom Metazoa; phylum Chordata; class Mammalia; order Rodentia; family Cricetidae; genus Phodopus; species Phodopus roborovskii. Next base: position 10,743,214 of record NW_026126598.1, on the reverse strand, counting down.
TTTCTGCATCTGTACTTCTCTGCCTTCTGATCTGGTGAAATCCCCTGTCAACCTCCGTCAGTCCAGGCCCAAACACTTAACACCAGATCCACACTCCTGCTGAAGGCTACGAGGAGAGCGGTGCACCTCTGTGTCAGTCTGGGTGCTGAGTGCATGAACTGTATAAAATTTCACTGAGATTCACAGGTAGAATTACTTACATACTTATTTGTTTTTTAGGCAGGCTCTGGCTGGCCTGGAACTCTCCTTTAGACCAGACTGGCCCTCACACTCATAGAGGTCTGCCTGCATCTGGGAATTTTTTTAAAAAAAAAAAAACGATTTACTTATTTATTATGTGGTGGTATTTTGCCTGCATGTCTGCCTGCACACCAGAAGAGGGCACTAGTACTCATTACTGATAGTTGTGAGCCACCATGTGGTTGCTGGGAATTAAACTCAGGACCTTTGGTAGAACAGCCAGTGCTCTTAACCTCTTCAACCCAAGATTTATTTATTTTTGTGTGGTATATTGCCTGCATGTATGCTCTTAACCTCTAAGCCATCTCTTCAACCCAAGATTTATTTATTTTTGTGTGGTATATTGCCTGCATGTATGCTCTTAACCTCTAAGCCATCTCTTCAACCCAAGATTTATTTATTTTTGTGTGGTATATTGCCTGCATGTATGCCTGTGTGAGGGTGCTAGATCCCTTGGGAATGGAGTTACAGATGTTGTGAACTGCCATGTGGGTGCTGGGAATTGAACCCAGGTCATCTGGAAGAGCAGCCAGTGCTTGAATCACTGAGCCATCTTTCCAGCCCACCTCTGGGGATTTGGTTTTTTGTTGTTGTTTGTTTGTTTTTGAGAGGGATGGGGAGCTGAGCCTGAGTCTGACTCTCTGTAACTCAAGCTGGCCTGGTACTCAACAGGCAGCCAGGCTTTGCCTCAAACTTGTGACAATTCTCCTGTCTCAGAAGTAAATAATTATAACAGGATTTTTGTTTTGTTTGACTTTTGAGACAGAGCCTCATTGTAGCTCAGGCTGGCTTTACTGTGTAGCTGAGAGTGACCTTGAACTCTTTTTTAAAAATACTTGTTTACTTATTGGATACACATGAGTGTTTTGCCTACATTCATGTATGTGCACCATGTAGGCACCATGCAGCTGGTACCTATGGTGGTCAGAAGAGGGCACTGAGTCCTCTGAAACTGGAATTAGGGGTGGTTGTGAGTCACCATGTAAGTGCTGGGAATGAACCTGGATTCTTCTAGAAGAGCAGCAAGTGCAAGTGGTCTTAACTGCTGAACCATCTTCCTAGCCTGACCTGAACTGATCTTCCTGACTCCACCTTTTGCATGCGTGCATGTCTGTGTGTGTGTGTGTGTGTGTGTGTATGTGTGCAGTCGTGCTCTTGGGAGGCCAGAGGTTGTTGACAAATGTCCTCCTCACCCACTGCACCTTATTTCTTGAGACAGTATTCGCACTCAGGAGGCAGGAGATCTCTGTGAGATCAAGCCCAGAGTGGTCCACATAGCCAATTCTACAACAGGCACTCTGTCTTTAAAAAAAACAACCAAACAATCCGGGTGTTGTTGGCACATGCCTTTCAACAGTTGGGAGGCAGAGGCAGGCAGATCTCTGAGTTCAAGGCCAGCCTGGTCTAAAGGGAACAGAGGGAGTTCCAGGACAGCCAGGCTACACAAAGAAACCCTGTTTCAAGAAATGAAAATAATAATAATGTAATGAACTAAGTAAATAGATAAATTAAATGTATACACCTACAGCCCCTTAAAATTAACTGGGTTATTTAAGAACCACCTGTAGTACCAGCCACACTTGGAGCTATGAAGGCCTGGAGGACTAAACTCTGAGCCACTGGGTTACCCTTGGTTGGAACCCACCAGCCTGCCAAGCCCATATGCCATCCTTTGTCTTCTCACAGCCTCAGCTACAGCCAAAGGCAACTCCTTAATTTCCATGCTCACTCCATCTTTTTTTTCTTTCTTCCCCTTTTGAGAATGGACCTACGGCCTGTATGAGTTCAGCAGGGACTCTACCCCTGAGCCACACCCCCAGCTCCTCCATAAGGGATTATGGGTAGACTCTCTACTGCCAAACCATTCCTTCAGATTCTCAATGGCAGATTCTAGGCAAGCATTCTACTGAGCCTTGCCCTGGTCCACACCCATCTTTCTCATCTCCTAGCTGTTGCACCTGTCTTTCCCTCCACTAGAAATGTCAACCCTTTGTGAGTATGTCCTTCCCCCCTGCAGCTGAAAGTAAACACTGGGGAATCTTGAGTTCCAGATGTTCCAGCTGTGACTTCTCCTTGGATTCTTGACGGGACCCTCTGAAAAGCCATCCACTGGCTGGACACACAAGGAAGCAGAGATGCAAATTGGTCCCCAGCCTGATGAGTGGAGCAGGGCATGGAAGCCTGGGGATGGGGGTGCTGCCCCGCTGGCCCTCTCCCCAGCACTGCCCTTCCTTCTTCTCCTCCCACTGGGTGAGTGCTCCCAGCCAGCTTCTTCTCCTCCCACTGGGTGAGTGCTCCCAGCCAGCTTCTTCTCTTCCCACTGGGTGAGTGCTCCCAGCCAGCTTCTTCTCTTCCCACTGGGTGAGTGCTCCCAGCCAGCTTCTTCTCTTCCCACTGGGTGAGTGTTCCCAGCCAGCTTCTGCTACCACTTTCTAGCTCTCAGTCCAGGCAGGGTGGTACATATTTACACAGTCTCAGTTATTGGAAAGGAAAGGCAGAAGAGCTAGCCTGAGCTACATGAGACCCTGTCTCAAAACAAAAACAAGCCAGGCAGTGGTGGGACATGCCTTTAAATCCCAGCACTTGGGAGGCAGAGGCAGGAAGATCTCTGAGTTTGAGGCTAGTTTGGTCTACATCCAGGGCTACATTGTCCGAAAAGCCAAGGAAACAAAACAAAAACTAGCCTTTAGTCCAGCATTCAGGAAGCAGAGGCAGGCAGGTCTCTGAGTTCCAACACAGCCAGGACTGCTACACAGAGAAACCCTGTCTTGAAAAACAAAGAAGCAAACAAACAAAAAGAATAAGATAGGCAAAGTGACTCAGTAGGTAAGGAAGCTTGTCATTAAGCCTAAGGACCTGAGTTAGATTCCTAGAACCTACATAGTGGAAAGAGGCCCAAGTTCCCAAAGTTGTTATCCTATGTTCATGACACACACGTGCACACACCCACACACCCACACTGTATATGTATACAAAGAGAAGAATCACAAGGAATGTTAGTCAAGGCCTGTAACCCAGCATCTAGGAGGTAGAATCAGGAGGCTAAAAAATTCAAAGCCATACTAGTTTTCATGGCAAATTCAAATTCTGGGTGAGCCTAGGTGATGTGACTCTACCTCAAGAAATCATTTAAAAAGGGACTGGCGAATATGGCTCACTGATTAAGAGCACTACCTGCCTTTCCAGAAGACCCAAATTCAATCCCCAGCAACCTCATAGTGGCTCCCAACCACCTGTAACTTCAGTTCCAGGGGGAATCTGATGCCCTCTTCTGGCCTCTAGTGGTACTGCATGTAGTGCACAGACAACATAAGGCAAAACACACACAATAAAATAAATTTTAAAACAATATTAAAATGGCTAGTGAGATGACTTGGCAGATACAGGCACTTGCTGAAACCACTGGAATTCAATTCCTGGGACCCATATGGTAGAGGGAGAGACCCAACTCCTACAACTTGTCCTTTGACCTCCACACACATACATACATTGAATGGTGGTACATGCATGATTTTAATCCCAGCAGAGGCAGGAAAATCTCTGTGAGTTGGAGGCCAGCCTGGTCTACAAAGTGAGTACCATGACAACCAGGACTATTACACACAGAAACACTGTCTCGAAAATAATAATAATAAAAACTAATTATTAGCCAGGTGATGGTGGCTCATGCTTTTAATCCCAGCACTCAGGAGGCAGAGTCAGAGGGATCTCAGTGAGTTGGAGGCCAGCTTGGTCTACAGAGAGTTCCAGGACAACCAGAACTATTACACAGAGAAATCCTGTCTGGAAAAACCAAACAAACAAAAAACCCTAATTCTTCAAAAGAGAAAAGAAGCCAAACGTTGTTGTAGAGAGAGAAGTCTCAGGAGCTAAGACTCCTACAGACAGCAGACAGTGCTCATGAGATTTTGCTGTGGAGTAGACAGATGGGTCCCAGGCAGATCTGTAATGGTCTATGGACCACTGGGATAGGGAGGTTGGTGTGGTGGTTCTAGACAGAGGAGAAGATGAGGACTTTGGAAAAGGAGGTCTCCAAGAGGAGAATGATGGTGAGACCCGTGGGCAAGTGGAAGCTGCGTGAAGGGACCAGTCCTTCAAAGCTGAGCAGAGACTCACATCCTTCCTCTGTCTGTTTCAGCCAGTGCCCTCCAGCCCACTCCACTGCCCTTTCCAGGTAGGTTCTGCCTCTTCCCCTTCATCTGTTTGCCGATACTCCCAAGCAGGCGTGGTCCAGCTCCCGTGTATCCTGCCGTTTGGGCTCCCAACCCGCTGTCCCAGTTTGTTCCCCTTTTTACAGAGCTGAGGCTGGTGGGGGGACCAAGCCGCTGCCGAGGACGCCTGGAGGTCATGCACAGCGGCTCCTGGGGCAGTGTTTGCGATGATGACTGGGACGTTGTAGATGCCAACGTGGTGTGTCGTCAGCTGGGCTGTGGCCTGGCGCTGCCAGTGCCGCGGCCGCTCGCCTTTGGCCAAGGCCGAGGCCCTATTTTCCTGGATAACGTGGAGTGTCGGGGGCAGGAAGCTTCTCTGAGCGAGTGTGGCAGCAGAGGCTGGGGTGTCCACAACTGCTTTCACTATGAAGATGTGGCGGTCCTGTGTGATGGTGAGTGAAGGAAGGGGAGGCTGCTGGGCCAAGCAAGCTCACTCTCTGATGCTATAGTACTTCTGCCTCATGGACCAAAGAAACTTGTAGGGTTTCAGGTGGGGCTTGATTGCCCACGGAGAGTTATCCTACTAGATTTCCTTGTTCCATGACTAGGGATTGAACCTGGGTACTAGTGCATTCTAGCCAATCACTTTACCACTGAGCCACATGCCCAGCCTGGGGCAAGATGTCTCTAGGCAAGTAAACTAACACTGACCTGTGCACTCCCCCATCCATCCATCCATCCATCCATCTTTCATTCATTCATTTGAGATGAAGTTTCACATAGGCCAAGCTGGCCTGGAACTCCTGGTTCCCCTCCCTCTACCTGCTAAATGCTGGAATGAAATGACAGGCATGTATCATCAAACCAGACTTACCCCTCCCATTTAGTAACCCAGACCACTGGGGTGGCCCTGGCCATCAGCTCTGCTGAACTTAGAGCACCGCAGAAACTCGGAGTCCTTGACCTGGAAAACTGATTTTTAGCTGGCAAGCCTAGACTTTCTGATTCTTCAGGTGTGGGGTAGGGCCTGAGAATTTAATTTTTCTAGTAAGTTCCCCAGGAATGTCAACTGCATTAAGAACTAGACTTAAGGGACTGGGAGATGGCTCAGCAGTTAAGAGCATTTGCTACTTTTCCAGAGGACTCCGGTTTGATTACCAGCACCCTGGCCCCTAACCTGCCCCAATTCTAGCTCCAGGGGATCCAATGCCCTCTTCTGGATCATGCATGTGGGGTATAGACATACATACAGTCAAAAGTTACATACATACAATAAAAATAAATAAAGGAGCTGGCAACATCTCGCCACTGGTTTAGAGTACTGGCAGGCCTTGCAGAGGACCTGGGGTCGATTCCTAGCACCTATTTGGTAGCTCACAGATATCCACAACTTTTGTGGTCTCTGCAGACACTATGTACATACATGGTGCACAAACATAAGACACATGAAATGAGTAAATCTAAAAAACATTTATAATAGCCAATCAATAAATATAATGGAGATCAATAGAAGGCACCCAGCACAAACCTCTGGTCTCCACAAGCACATGTATAGGTGCATGCACCACACATACACATGCACACGTGTATGCCACATATACACACACACCAAAAAAAATAGTAAGAACTAGACTGGCCTGGTGATATAATATAGCATTTGGGAGGCAAGAGGATCAGAAATTCAAGTTTATTCTTTTTGTTTGGTTGGTTTGGTTTTTCAAGACAGGGTTTCTCTGTCCTGGAACTGGCTCTGTAGACCAGGCTGGCCTCAAACTCTCAGAGATCTGCCTGCCTCTGCCTCCCGAGTAGAGTGCTGGGATTTAATATGTGTACCACCACCACCCCAGCATCTCAGGTCACTCTTACCTACATAGCAAGTTTGGAAGCAGACAGTGGCTGTTCATATCCAGGATTTGGGGCTTTGGTCTTGAAAGCAAGCATCTTAAGGCACTAGACACCTGATGCTCACGTGCTGTGTAAGGATGGAGAACAGAACGAACCCTGTGTCTCTGCTTCCTCCCACCTTCCTTTGCAGAGTTCTTGCACACACAGCCCCCGACAAAGAAGGTGTTGACCAGTGCAGCACCCCCCACAGCCCTCCAAAATGGAAAAGGTAAGGGGTAGCATGTGTGGGGAGACTGTTGGTAAGCTAGAGGACATGATAGAAAGGGTCCTGAGGGCTTCAAGGGCATGCCTGCAATGTAGAACAAGGACCCTCTTGAGGGACAAGCAGAGGGAAGAAGCCCAGAAGAGGGGCCCATCTACCAGGGAGGGCTTCATGGAAGAGGAAGTGTGCCAGCCACATCTTGCAAAGTAAGGTTTCCTTTGGGCAGCTGTACATGACAAACAGGCATGTTCGAGAAGGCCAGTAGAGCAGGGATAGGAAAGAAAAGGCTGGTTTTAGGTCAGGATGACACAAACTCTCTGGGTTGTCAGAAGGCTTGGGGATGGGTGTGGGGTCTAGTTTATCCCTGCTGGGGTTTTGGTCCTGCCTTTCAGGGTTCTGCCCCTGACCAGGGAGGCCTGGTGCATTGATGAAGTGGATGAAAATGCCTCCTTGTGGTTCTATAAGATGTTGTTTGCCCCACCCTCTCCATCCATATTCACAAGGTGAGGGTAGCGTGCGCCTGGTGGGCGGCGCTGGCCCATGTCAAGGCCGAGTGGAGATCCTGCATGGCGGCCTGTGGGGCACTGTATGCGACGATGACTGGGGGCTGCCGGATGCTGCTGTAGTGTGCCGCCAACTGGGCTGTGGGGCCGCCTTGGCCGCCACCACAAATGCCTTTTTCGGCTATGGCACCGGGCACATCTTGCTGGACAACGTGCACTGCGAAGGTGGAGAGCCCCACCTGGCAGCCTGCCAGAGCCTGGGCTGGGGCGTGCATAACTGTGGGCACCACGAAGATGCTGGGGCCCTGTGTGCAGGTACCGGGAGCAGGCAGAGGTGGGACCAGGACCGAGGGGCGGGGCTTTTTCAAAGGAGTTTGTGTGGGGAGAGCTGGAAGAAGCTGAGGACTGAGATGGCAGAGGGGTTTGGCTAACTGTACTTTCCAACAGGGCATTGGTAGCGCACGCCTTTAATCCCAGCACACTCGGGAGGCAGAGGCAGGCGAATCTCTATGAGTTCGAGGCATTGGGGCGGAGATATAACTTGGTTGCCAAAGTGCTTATCTGGGTTTAATCTCCAGCCCATATAAACCAGGCTTCAGCACTCAGGACATAATGGTCATAGTCATCCGCTACTACATAAGGAATTTTTAGCCAGCCTGGGCTACATAAAACCTTGTCTAAAAGTACAATAAGAAAAAGCTGGGTCTGGTTGTGTGTACCTTTAATCTCAGCTCTTAGTAGGCAATGACAGACTGATCCCTTTGAGTCCAAGGCCAGACAGGGCTACTGAGTGAGACCCTGTAAAACAAAATAGATACGTTTTTTGTTTTGTTGAGGCTGGGTCTTATTTTAGCCCAGGTTGGCTTCCTCTTATATTAGCTTCCCAAGTACAGGTATTACAAACAGACACTAGCCCTCACATCCTGCTTAACAGATGGGTTATTACTGTTGCATGCTGGAGAATCAAATCCACAACCTTGGACACATAAACCAGGTATTCTACAACTGTGCTAAATACACCCTGAGCCCAGCAAATAAGACTTGTGGAGCTAGAGCACCATTTCACAAATGGACTCTGTTCTGTTAGATGGAAAGTGTTTGCAGCAAACCAGAGGTCATCATTCCCGTTTTACAGATAGAGCCTTAGCCAGAGTCACCCAGAGCCCTACAGAACCACCCCTGACATTGCTCAATGTTCATGCTCCCTGCTCTTCCTAGTCTCATTTTACCTAGAGACTAAGGTAAAGATTCTTCGGTCTTTTATTTTGGCCTGGCTTTGAACTCAGTACTTAAAGAGTGAACCTACACACTTCTGATCCTTCTGCCACCACCTCCCCAGTGCTGAGATTACAGACATATACAACCATTTTACGTACTGTTAGGATGAACCTAGGGCCTCATGAATGCTAAGCAAGCACTCTACCAGCTGAGCTTTAAATGGGCCTAGTCTTATTCTCTGAGCTCCTCAGAAATAAGCAGAGTTCCTTAGTAGGTAAAACTCTGCATCTCTGTATTTTGCATACATTGGGCTTCTTGAGAACATTGAAAACATGCACCGGGCTTGCATTCATCTGTGTACGACACATAAGCTACTAAGGTCAAGGTTGGGCTTGGGCTCCCAACCCTGCAAGTCAAATTGGTTTTCTTTTGGAAGACAACCTTAATCCTGTGACTAACCCTGTCTTTTCTCCTGCTCTAGTGCCAGGCCCTCCAACTTTCACAGCACTGCCTCCCTCTGCCACGAAAGAAGACTGGGCGTGGCACACTGAGCCAGCAGGTGCAGAGCCCACCCTGCTAGCTGGAAGGGTTGGGGACTGGGCGGGCAGGGGTGGGAACTGAGGAAGACATCCTAGAAGACCCAGGAAAGTGACTTCAGCTAAGGCTTTGGTGCAGATGGTAGAGATGGGTGAGAACAAGTGAACAGATGGAAGCATGAATGACTCTCTGAGAAACGAAGAAATTTCTTTAAAATGCTTCAGTCAAATTAAGGATTGCTGCTGACGCAGGGAACAGAGACCATGTGAAGGGACTCAGACTGAAAACCAAGGTTAGGAGTAAGTTTTGCATTAGAGCGACAGCTATGACTGTGAGTAAAATTAGTATAATTAAGATTTGGGGCTTGAGGGTTGTAACTCAGGCTGATTGAGTTACATCCCTCCACACAAGCACCACGTGAACAAGGCATGGTGGTTCACACCAAGTTGAGGGCGGAGAGCTTGGAGTTCAGAGCCAACCTAAGCAACACAGCAAGACCTTGTCTTCAAAACCCCAAAGATTTTAATACTAGAACATGGGAGGCAGATCTCTGTGAATCTGAGCCCTGTCTATATAGTGAGCCCAGGCCAGTGAAGGCTATGTATTGAGAGCCTGTGTCAAAAAAAAAAGGGGGGGAGTGGAAAAACCCAAAAGATGTTTATTCCTAACAAACTTTCTGGCAACTTCTCCAGAGACAGCACTGTGGCTCTGGGACTGAGGCAGAGATTTGGGTGTGGTGCATGGCCTTCTTGCCCCCTTCAAAGGATCCCTTGTCTTCTCAGCTACAGGAGTTGCTGCCCTGCCTTCCAGGGATACCGTGCGGTCGACCACGGCAGCCTGGGGCTCGGGGAGGAAAAGTAAGTGGCCTCCCAGATCCCGCAGGGGGTGGAAGCGGGTGGGCTGGGGATGCGGGATAGGGAACCTGCCGCCCCCAGCCAGGCCACTTTGGCCCCGGCCTGTGCGCCCTGCAGGCGGTAAGTTGCGGCTGGTAGGCGGCCCGAGCCCATGCCGCGGCCGCGTGGAGGTGCTGTACGCCGGGGGTTGGGGCACCGTGTGCGACGATGACTGGGACTTCGCGGACGCGCGTGTGGCCTGTCGCGAGGCCGGGTGCGGGCCCGCGCTAGGAGCCACGGGCCTTGGTCATTTCGGCTACGGCCGAGGCCCTGTGCTGCTGGACAACGTGGGCTGCACCGGTACCGAGGCCCGCCTCAGCGACTGCTTCCACCTGGGCTGGGGCCAGCACAATTGCGGCCATCACGAAGACGCCGGAGCCTTGTGCGCAGGTGAAGCTGTGGCGCGGGAGGGGTGGGGTCCGAGGGGGAAGGGGGCGGGGTCGCCTGCAGGCGCTTTTTGGGATATGGGCGGGGCGGACCATGAAGAAAGAGCGGAGTAGCGCGTAAAACACGCTCGGCCAGGCGAGCGGGGCGAGGCCTTAGGCACGGGCTGGGCTGCGCGCATGCCCTCACTGAGACACTAGGCGGGGCTGACTCAGAGGGGGCGGGGTGTCATGGGGGCGGGGCATGAAGCGGATGAGCAGGGCTGTGCGTGGGCCCTCTTGAAACACTCTCAGCAGGGTAGGGCCAATCTGAAAGGCATGGGTGGGGTCGTGCGCAGACGCTTACTGCCCTGTAGGCAGAACCTGTGTGGCATTCAGGGCCCGCCCAAGATCAGAAGACGAGCATGAAGCTGTACGCAGGCGCCCTCTGTTTTGTGGGCGGGGTAGACAGGAATAGGCAGGGGCTCACATCAGACTCAAGCAGGGTTTGATGGGGGAATAGGCGTGGCAGTCTCTGCTGCATTGCAGCGGAAGTATTACGCGTAGGGGTGCAGCGGGCCCTCAAGCACTCTGCGACTGCGCAGTAGGGGCGTGACCGGAAGGGCGAGTCCCCTGCAGAGAAAGAATAAGGCGTGACGTGGGGAAGGTTCCTGCTGTGTAGTCTCCAACTTGCAGAGGGTTGGATGTTTTATTCCCTCCCTGCTGAGTCAAGGTTCCTACTGAGTACTAGTGATGGATAGGAAGCAGGTGGAGTGGACTACTTTTCCCAGAGCTAGCCTTTGCCTTTTCAGAGAAACCGATGAAAAAAGGGTGCTTACAAAGTCTGACTGGTCATTGCTCATTGCCAATTCCTTTTGTTCGTAGTGGCCTCCATCTTTATTGAATGCCCAGGCCTAGGGCCCCCTCTTGTGTCTCCTACCTTAGTGTGGTAGTTCTTCACGGCCCTTTCTTATCTCTGCAACCTGGGACGGTTAGGAGAGATGACCTACCTCTCTAGGGAGCGTGTTCCCCTGTATGACAGCCCCGCCTCTCTTTTCCTTTTTTCTTTTTTCCCCCTTACGGAGTCAGGCCCGGAGGAGCTGGGACTCCAAGTTCAGCAGGATGGTTCTGAGACCACCCGAATGCCCAGTCCTCGGCCCAGAGATGGTAGGTGTCTACTGCCACTGAAAATGAGGTTGGAACCTTAGGGGTAAGATGGACCTGGACTGAGGAAGGGCAAAGCTTGGGTTACCGCAGGTCAATAGAACTGACCAGGTCCTAGAACACTTGTCCTTTTGGGTTGTTCAAAGGCCTCATTAATGGGAGTCTAATACCCCGGGGTGGGGGGGGAGGAGGTAGATTTTAAACTAGAGCAGTTTGGAACTGGGGGTGGAGGCAGGGGATATAGTTCAAGGAGTAGAATGCTTGCCTAGCATGCAGAAACTTCAGGCTGAATCTCTAGCCATGTCTTCCGTGGGCCAGCCCTTTCTGACCCCTGGCTTTCTCTGTGACTCGAGCACCTCATAAATTGGATATCTTGGAGCACCCCTGTAATTGCAACACTTGGGAGAAGTGAGGCAGGCAAATCAGTTCAAGGCCAGCTTTGTGTATTTTGAAGCCCACCTGGGTCTTACAACTCTAAATAACATACTAGGGCAACCTAGAGACTTCTAGTGTCGGGAACAAATGGAAGGGATGGGGACCCTCTCTTGGAGCAAACAGAGAGAGGGAGTACAGAATTAGGCTTGATGGCCCTTGGCTTTTCATCCCAACATTATAGAAACTTAGGTTGAAAGGATAGTCAACTCAGGGCCAGCCTGGGCCACATTACAAAGGCTCTACCTCAGAAAAACAATAAATTAGCCCAGGGAATCCAATATGGAAGAGGAGACAGGAAACTTTGGGGGACAAGAGAAGACATGGTCACAGTCTCCAAACAGCTAACCTGTGATCCAAGTGCTGAGAACATGTTTGCATATTCCCTTCAGTCTTGAGTCCTGCTGCCCAGCTTTTTTTAATGTCACTATCCTGAGGGCTTCCAGGCCGCTGCTGTGTTGTATGTCAGCATCTTTTGTCTCCTCCTTTCATCCCATACCTAGTCTAGCAAGTTTCCATCATGGGTCAGCTCCTTCTTTTAAACAGTTTTGTTTTTTGTTTGTTGTCTGAGGATCTTATTACATAGCTCTGACTGACCTGTTATTTTCTCTGTAGACCAGGCTGGCCTCAAACTCACAGAGATCTGCCTGTCTCTGCCTCCCCAGCACTGGGATTAAAGGTGTGTGCCACCTTGTCCAGCATTATTTATCTGTGTCTGTGGATATGTCTCTGTGTGCATACGTGTGCTCACACGTGAACACACAACAGTGAAGGGTAGAGGACAACCTGTGAGAGTTTGTCTTCTCCCTCCACCAAATGGATCTTGAGGATAGAACTCAAGTCATCTGGCTTGGTGGCAAATGCCCCCAACCATGGAGCCATCTCTTGAGCCTATGGACTCTGCTGACCCCAGGCCTTGTCTCTAATACAGGGCACCTCCGCCTGGCTAGTGGAACCCACCGATGTGAGGGGCGTGTAGAGCTCTTCCTGGGACAAAGGTGGGGTACTGTTTGTGATGATGCCTGGGACCTACGGGCAGCCATTGTCCTGTGCCGTCAGCTGGGATGTGGCCAGGCTCTGGCAGCCCCTGGCGAGGCCCACTTTGGCCCAGGCAGAGGCCCCATCCTCTTGGACAATGTCAAATGCCGAGGAGATGAGAGTACCTTGCTCCTCTGCTCTTATATCCGCTGGGATGTCCACAACTGTGACCACAGCGAGGATGCCAGTGTCCTGTGCCAGCCATTGTGACACAGCTAACTCTGCACTTCATATCATGTCAAAGGAGCCTGTGGGGAACTGCCCGTCATTTTCCAGGATACCCTCCTACGATTTCTGCAGTTCCTGGTGCCCCTTTCTCCCCTTGCATGGGGGATCTGCACTGTAATACCCTGCCTCCATCTTCTTACTGTACGGTTGTTACCTGCTGGAGGCCCAGTACCGTGAACATGGCAATGTTCACGGTAGAAGATGTGGGAGAATGACTCATCTCTTTGCTTTGGGGGCCTCTTATATAGTACCCCAACAGTTTTCTCCACTCATATCCATGAGGCTTGGGCTTTCTGTAAATGCCCTCAAACCCTTCTAATGACCTATCTTGGTCCCCCACAAAAAGAGGGGTAGCAGAAGGGATTGGGCTGCTCTTTTCTATAGACTGACAGGGGACTGCAGAAGGTCCTAGGTCATCGCCTTCCCTGCTGGGTGAGGACCTGAACTCAGATGGTGCTCGGCTGAACAAGGGGGCTGCAGGGGCCAAAGCAGGGACTGGAGGAGCCCTTCCTACAGCATCTCGGGTTTCCACTGCCCCCAGCACAGAGCCTCCACTTTGCAGTAGCAAAGAAGCCTGGAGGCCTGTAGCCACTGTTCATAGGTGCCAAGTCAATAAAGCATTATCCCCCAGTCTTTTAACTGAGGTCATTGTTTGAGAACCTGTATTGTGGGATCTGGAAAGACTCCAGATAGGACTTTCTGGAGAAAACCTGACAAAAAGTTGAAAGACTGTTCCAAGAGCATCATCTAGGAGTTCTCCACAGGCCCATCGAAGCCTGGAAATGCTGAATCACCATGGCAAGCCTCAGGCCCCTGAGGAGCTTCTGGTCATCCTCTCCAGCCTATTACACATGCACGAATCTAGATCCCGGAAAAGAAAGGAAGTACAGCATGCTCATGCATGCCTGTAATCCCTGTACTGGGGTGCTGAGGAAGGAAGAATGGTGGGAGTTCCAGGCCAGCCAGAGCTACAGACAGGGTAAGAGACCCTGATTGAACAAGCTGGGAAAATAAAATGACCAAAACACAGTACTCTGACAGTATACAGCTCTTATGTTATCTCTTTGAAGGAGTCACAAGCAGGATGATGAGGAGCTCAAGGTCAGCTTGGGCAACAAGAGACCTTGTCTAGAGAGAAAAAGAGCCCCTGCCTGACTAGAAATCTGTAATCCTAGCATTTACATGCTGAAGCAGGTGGATTAGGAGTTTAAGGCAGCCAGGGCTTCTAGAGAACTCCATCACCTTTCCTCCTCTCCCCACCTATGTCTAGATTGGGTTTTTTGTTTGTTTTGTTTTGCAAGACACAGTTGTTTCCCTGTGTATCCCTGGCTATTCTGGAACTCACTCTGTAGACCAGGCTAACCTCAAACTCAGAGATCTGCCTGCCTCTGTCTCCTGAGGACTGGAGTTAAAGGAGTGGGCTACAATGCCTGGCATAAATTGTGTGTCTCTCTCTGTATATTTATACTTTGTTTTCAGTCATTCCTGCCCTCTTATGCCTTTGCTATTCCGGTCATTTTTTAAAAATAATTTATTTGTATTTTATGTGCATTGTTATTTTGCCTACATGTATATCTGTGTGAGTGTATCAGATCACCTGAAACAGGAGTTGGAAACAGTTGTGAGCTACCATGAGGGTGCTGAGACTTGAACCCAGGTCCTCTGGAAGAGCAGCCAGTGCTCTTAACTGCTGAGCCATCTCTTCAGCCCCCATTCTGGAAATTATTTAATGCTTCCTTTAGATTCCACTTCTGCTTGCTTGTTTGTTTGTTTGTTTGTTTGTTTTGTTTGTTTTATTTTTTACAGGACTAGGGATGGAACCTAGGACCTAATTCATGGAAAGCAAGTATTCACTGAGCCACAATTCCTCTTTCAATTCTGCTCCCCCCACCCACAGAGATTTTGTGTGTGTGTGTGTGTGTGTGTGTGTGTGTGTGTGTGTGTGTAACATGCTTGCACATTCCCTTGGAGATCAGAAGAGGATGTCTAATCTTCTGGAACTGGAGTCACAAGCAACTTTTGAGCTGCCTGGTGTGGGCGCTGGGAAATGAACCAGAGGTCTCTGGAAAGAGCAGCCAGTTCTCTATACTCATTATCCATTTCTCTAGCCCTTCCCCATTCTGTTTTTTTAGGCTAGCATGCAAGGTATTCGATCTCTCATATTTTTAAACAAGGTCTTATTCTGTAGCCCTAGCTGGCCTGGAACTCATTATATAGACCAGGCTATCCTTGAAACTTACCTCTTAAGTACTGGGATGAAAGGTGTGTGTCACCATGCCTGGCTAATTAAGACATTTTCAAACAAAGTGTGATTTAGTCGAAGAATCCTTTGTCTCCTCAATCCCCTAATCCCCATCTCTCATATATCTATCTGCCCAGTCTCTTTTCCTCCCATGTGTCATGTGATGTTCCTTACTCTTACCCCTCTTGGTCCCTTTTCTAGAGGGTTTTATCCACAGTTGCATCTTGGAGGAGCAGTAAGAGCGCTCTTGACCACTGAGTCATCTCTCCATCTCTCAATTGGCCTTTTGCTCATTAAAAAAAAAAAAAAGTGCATGTGCATCTTGCCTACATGTATGTCTGTACACTACATGCATACCTGGAGCTTAAGAAGGCCAGAAGAAAGCACTGGGTCCTTTAAGATTAGAGTTATGAGCTTCTGTGTGAGTGGTTTGACTCAAACCTGGGTTCTCTGGAAGAGCAGCCAGTGCCCTTAACTGATGAGCCATCTCTCTGACACCCCTTTCCCACTTTGCTAAACAAAAGCTGGGTGTGGTGGCCCATGCCTTTAATCCAAGCATTGAGGAGGCAGAGATAGGTGGATCTCTGTGAGCTCAAGGCTAGCCTGGACTACAGATTGAGTTCAAAAACAGCCAAGAGTACATAGAGAGAGAAACTGTGTCAAAAAACAACAAAAACAGTTGTACTCTGACCACTACATGTAGAGTATGGTACACATTTGTGTTTCCACACACAAAATAAATACATAAAAATGAACAAAATATACCAAACCCCCCCCCCCATTGCAATTCTGCAAACAACTAGAAAACTGAGTCCTTTGGGTTTTTTTTTTTTTTTCATTTGCTTGTTTTATCATGGTGTAGGGGAAGGCACACAAAACAGTAGGGAATCTGGAGGTCTCCTTCTGTCATGTGGGCCACGGTGATCTAACCTGGGTCGTCTGGCTTCATGACAGGTGTGTTTTACCTGCTAAACCAGCTCCCTGGCCCATTATTATTGTTGTTATTGGCATTATGGTGTATGTGTCTGTGTATTATATATATGCTTGCGTGTGAGTACACAGTGGTCAGAAGAGGATATTGGATCTCTGTAAATTAGAGGCCAGCCTGAGTTTCAGGACAGCCAGGGCTAGGAAGAGAAACCATGTCTTCAAAAACAAAAGCAAAACAGAAGATATTGAGTATCGTGTTCTATCACTCTGATTCCGTTGCAACAGAAACTCTCACTGAGCCTAGAGACACGCTGAAGGCCAGCAAGCCGCAGTAGCCCTCCTGTCTCTGCCCTCTGCTACCGGAACTACAGCATTCTTGTCACTTTGGTTTTACATGCCAGGTGCTGGAATCCAAGCCCAGGTCCTCAAGTTTGCAGGACCATCTTACCCACTAAGCCATCCCTCTAAACTCTTCTTTTATTATTAGATTTTAAATTTGTCTTGTGCATAAGTGTTTCCATATATGGATTATTTTGTCAGAAAGTGTTGGATCTCCTGGTACCAGAGTTGTGATGGTTCTGAACCACCATGTGGGTGCTTGGAACTCAAGTACTATGCAAGAGCAAGTGTTCTTAATTGCTGAGTCATCTCTCCGGCCCATCTTTGTTCCTTTTGTTGTTGTTTTTGTTCTTTGGTTTATTTGTTTTGTTTTGTTTTTCAAGACAGGGTTTCTCTCTGGAACTCGCTATATAGACCAGGCTGTCCCCAAACTTAAGAGATCCACCTGCCTTTGCTACTTTGCTGGGATTAAAGGCGCGTGCCACCACCACCCAGCTCTCCAGCCCCTCTGATCTTAAAATTATTTCCTGCCTGTGTGTAATAGAGGTCACAGGAGTTCTCTCCTTCCACCACGTGGGACCCAGGGATTCTTATAGAAAGTGCCTTTTCCCTCTGAGCCATCACACCAGCCCTGGCCCCTCATCACTGAGACAAGATGTACTTCCCTATTTGTTGTTACACCTGCCTGACAACCTGGATTGGAGCCAAACATTGAGGAGTGACGGATTAGCAAAAAATGGGGCATCTGGGTTTTCTTCCTGTAAGGTCAAACTCCACACTTCCAGGGCTTCCCACTCACAGGCACTGCCCTGGGAAGTGTTCCTATCAGCTGTGCAAACAAGGCAAACAAAAGCCCAAAGAAAGTCCCATTGCTAGGTCACCAAAAGACATCAGGGACCAGGTGTTGGGATTCCCACTGAACCCCACAAGCCACGACGACCTGAACAAGGATAAGATAGGACGTGACGTGGCTCTGCCCTACCGTCAAACTCAAGTCGCGCCTTCCTGCTGAGTCACCGCGGGAGCTCAAGAAAGGGCCCGCCCTGGGTGGGATCCTAAGCCTCGCCTCCATTTCCTAGAAGGGTCCTGATTGGATCGGCCAGGAACCGATTCAGCCAGTCACTGCAAACTGCAGATTTACTGGGAGAGGGTGGGGAGGGGTGATGGAGTCGCCCTTTGAGGGGACCCTCCCATTCCTCGGGGATAGAGTTCTAGGTCTGGTATGACAATGGACTCTGGTCCCTAGGTGCAGCACTTACAACGGAAGGAAAATCAAGCGTTCCCAGAAGACGAGTTTATGTGACATTTTCAGTTCCAGAAGATATTTGTCGCTTACCACCACCAATCTCTGGGCCACAAGGCAGCTTTCCTCCCCTCTCCTCCTTTTCCTTTTCTTTTTCCTTTTCCTTCCCTTTCCTCCTCTTTTTTACCTTCCTCCCTTCCTCCCTCCCTCCCTCCCTCCTTCCTTGCTTTCTTTCTCTTTCTTTTTCTTTCTTGTTAAAAATGTATGTGGTGGCTCCCACCTTTAATCTCGGTGCCCAGGTGATAGAAGCAGAGGATCTCTGTGAGTTCGAGGCCAGCCTGGACTACATAGTGAGTTCCAGGAAAGCCAGAGAAACCCTGTCTGGAAATATAAAAACAAACAAACAAAATACAGCTTTGGGTCAGTGATGAAGCTCCTCAGGTAAAAATGATTGCTGCAAAAGCCTAACAACTGGACTCCAATTCCTAGAACTACATAAATGTAGGAGAGGACTGACTTCCTAAAGTTATCCTCTGTCTTATGAACACACCTGCACTCTCTCTCTCTCTCTCTCACACACACACACTTGCACACTCACACAAGTGTGTACAATAAAGTAAAATGGGAAATACTAGATTTAGGCATGGTGGCTCATACCTTTAATCTCAGTACTTTGGAGGTAGAAGCAGAGGCAGGTGGGTGACTGTGAGTTCCAAGTCAGGCCTACATGGTGAGAATCTAAGAACAAAATAAAAACACCTGGCCTGGGTTGTAGCTCAGTTGGTAGAGTGTTTATCCAGCATGCATAAAGCCCCAAGTTTGATCCCCCAGCCGCATCAACTGGGTGTGGTGGCATGGTTAGGAGATGGAATCAGGAGGGTTATCTTGCAGAGCAAGTTCAAGGCCAACCTGAGCTACATGAGACTTTGCCTCAAAGAAACAAACAAATAAATAAAAATAAAGTAGTGTTGTAGGCTGTGGACGATGGACGATGAGTTCCTCCGTGTCAGGAAGGTAGCTTTTAGTCACTATGACAAATACTTGAAACAGAAAAAAATTACCATTTTCTTTTTTTTTTTCCAGGGGGTTTCTTCTTCTTCTTTTTTTTTTTTTTTTTTTTTTTTTTTTTTTTGAGACAGCATTTCTGTGTGGCTTTGGAAGCTGTCCTGGAACTAACTCTTGTAGACCAGGCTGGCCTCAAACTCACAGAGATCTGCCTGCCTCTGTCTCCCAAGTGCTGGGCCTAAAGGCATGCTCCACCACTGCCCGGCTCATTTTCTATTATTATTGTGCATATGTGTATATACTGTATTTGTGTGGATGCAGGCATAGCTAGACCACCACACACAAGTGTGTGTGTGGGGGGGTGTCAGAGGATAACTTGTGGGAGTCAGTTCTCTCCTATCATGTGAGTGAGTCCTTTGGCTCCAACTGAAACTATTCAGGCTTGGCATCAGGCACATTTACCCACTGAACCACCTTGCAAGCCCCAGTTGGTAGGAATTTTAGAAATTAAGCATTTGCCAGGAGGTGGTGATGCACACCTTTAATCTCAGCACTCAGGAGACAGAGGCAGGCAGATCTCTGTGAGTTTGTGGCCATCTTGGTCTACAGAGTGAGTTACAGTACAGGCTCCAAAGCTACAAAGAAACCCTGTCTCAAGGCCCCCCCACAAAAACACAAAAGACTGTGCCATCTCTCCAGCCCCCCCCCCCTTTTTGGCTTTTAGTCCAAGTTATCCTTGGACTTTCTACATAGCTGAGGATGACCTTGTATTGCTAATCCTCCCGTTTCTACTATCTAGATCCTTCATCACAGGCTTGTACCACCATGCCCTGTTCCAGGCTGAGCTTCTTTTGCAAATCCTACTGAGAGAGGAGACAGTCCAATTGCCTAGTGTGGTGATTTCTGCTTTCTCAAAGCAGCCATCCATCTTGCCCTGATTGGGTCCATCCCAGCAGCTTCCAGGATGAGCCTGGCATCTGACCAGCTTGCTCAGCAGCTTCTCTCTCTCCCCCTCTCTGTCTCCATCAATCTGTCTTCCTGCTTGCTCTTCTGTCAGCTTTCAAACATACTTTCCCTCTCTCCCCCTCCCCCTCCTCTTCCCTTCTCCTTCCCCAAGCCTCTTTTCCTCCTTCCCCCTCCAGAGTCTCATACATCACAGTCTATCCTCAAACCCAAGATTGACCTTAAATTCCTGATCCTCCTGCTTCTACTTTCCCACTGTAGGAATTATAGGTAGCTGGGGTTTTTTTGTTTGTTTTTGTTGTTGTATTTTGTTTTGTTTTTTGTTTTTTTTCATCTGCTCAAGAAAAAAAGGAGAAAGAAAAAAATCACAGCTACAGTCAAAGTGAAATTTGTTCAAGCCCTCTCTCTCTCTCTCTCTCTCTCTCTCTCTCTCTCTCTCTCTCTCTCTCTCTCTCTCTGTCTTGTTTTTTGTTTTTGAGACAGGTTTTCTCTATATCTTTGGCTGTCCTGGAACTCTATAGACCTGGCTGGCCTCAAATTCAGAGATCAGCCTACTTCTGCTTCCCTAGTGCTGGGATTAAAAGTGCATGCCACCATTGCCTGACTCAAGCCCTCTACTTCTTTATGATGAAGCCTCAAAGGCTTGTGGGATGTTTCCATCAGATACAGGTAGAAGCTGCTGCCCTGAGAATATAGTCCCCAAACAGAATGGTAGATGTTGGGCTCCAGTGGAGTCTGATCCAGAAGGAAAGATTGTTTGGTATCAAGGACACTTCAGTGCTATGTGTCTTCTTCTGAAGCAGGCAGAGAAGGCTCCTTCCTTGAGGTTCATTTGGAGTTCAAGTCTCAGAACTCTATTCCTGTCCATTTGCTCAGAAAGTTTAGTTGTCCATAAACATCCCTCTGGGACCCAAGGTGACTTCTTTCCTTTTGTGTGTTTTTTGCTTTGCTGGGCATGAAACTTGGGCCTTGATCACAATAGGCTCTACATCTGAGCCACACCCCAGCCCCTCACTGGGGGATTCTAGGCAGACATTTTACTGGTGCACCCTCAGCCTGCCCTCTACCTCCCACTCCTCCACCTGCCATTACTAACTGATTCTACCACTGAGCCATACACCCAACTCCAGTGTAGGTTAGCCCCACTTTGCTGGATGTTCTCTGGTTGTCTAGGGGAAAACTCTTCTTATTGTATCTTTGGTTTTCTATGTCCCCAAGGCTTCCAATCCCCTGCCCACTCTTTCCTTCCATGCCTAAAGATAAGGCCAATATCTACACCCACCCCATGCCTATATTCTGCTCCCTTTCCTCGTCTCTTGGCCATGCTGACCCTGTCTGCCCTGGTGATCTGATTTTGACCTTCACAGCTCCTACCCTACAGTGCTTAGGGATGTTAGAGAAATCCTCAGGGTGGGACAGATGGCTGGCCCCTTAGTACATAGCATCCAGGCCCAGATGGCTGCAGAATGGTCAGCCTCTCTAAGCCCTTACCCCACCCACTTCAGGAACTCCGGGAAACCAGCAGCCTGTTCTTTTAGCCTCCTACCCTCCTCCTGCCATGACTCAGCAATGACTTAAGCTTCTACTTTCTAAAGAAACAGGTTCCCAGGAACCTCCCTGCTGTCCACTCTGAAGTCCATTCCACTCACCCTGTTATCTCTCTAGATGCCCCTCCAGTGACAGCTCTTCCCCTCAACCACTGCAGATGATCCACCTGTCCCCTCCAAGCCACTCCAGCCCTCCAGCTGTTTATTTGTCTTGAGTTTGTCATGGAACTCATTCTGTAGAACATACTGGCCTCAAACTCAGAGATCCACCTGCCTCTGCCTACCAAGTGCTGGGATTAAAGGCCTATGACATACACATGATCCTAATTCTTTGTTATTATTTCATTTAGGACTAGGTCTCACTATGTAGCCCAAACTACCCTTTAACTCTTGATCCTCTTGCCTCAGAATCTTGAATTCCTGGAATTACTAGCACAACCCATCTCGAAATCCTTTTGTTTTGTTTTCTTTCATTTTTTGAGACAGTCTTAGCTGTCATTGAATTCACTCCACAGACCAGGCTGGCCTTGAACTCACAGAGATCCACCTGCCTCTGCCTCCGGAATGCTGGAAATTTTTTTTCACAGTTCTTTAAATGGAGTGTATGGGTGGGGGCGGGTCACCAGCTTAGTTCCCATGTCCTGGCTGTCTTTCTCTTTAGCCATCTTTCCCATTCTCATTATGCTGTAGGTATTGTGGATAGAGAGAACAATGCCCGGCCACTTGTGGTACATATACTTGGCTGAAGGTCAGGAAATCAAAATCAGCCTCAGCTACATAGTAAGTTTGAGGTTAGCCTATGCCATATCAGACCTGTTTTAAGATGAAGAGGGCATGGTAAGAATTTATACTTCTCTATTGAACACTACTGCCCAGTTGTCTAGTAGGAGACAAATGGGCCTCACATAGGGCTGGGGGCCAGCTCATTAGTAAAGCATCTACCTAGAATCCCTCTGTGAGGGACTGGGGGTGTGGCTTAGTGACAGAGCACTTTCTTAGCATGAGTGAGGCCATGGACTCTATTCACAGCTCCACACAAAAAAGAAGGTTTCAGGTGGGTGGCAGTGGTGCACACCTTTAATCCCAACAGAGGCAGGTAGATCTCTGAGTTCAAGGCCAGCCTGGTCTACAGAGTCAGTCAAGACCCTGTCTCAGAGAAAAGAAGAAACTAAGTGGGAACAGAGAAGGAAGAAAGGCAGCTAGTGGCTGCCCACACCTTTGATCCCAGCACTCTATAGGCAGAAACAGTGGATCTCTGAGTGTTCGAGGTCAGCCTGGTCTATAGAGCAAATTTCAGGGCAGCCAGGGCTACCTAGAGAAATCCTGTCTTCAAAAACAAAACAAACAAACAAAAAGATGATGAAGAAGAAGAAGAAAAGAAAAAAGAAAGAAAGAAAACAAAAGAAAAAAGGAGGAGAAGGAGTTTCACACATTCTGGCCTTATTGGGAAGAAGGGTTATGCTTTCTCTTGTAACACCATCGATCACAACGGAGACTCATTCAACAGAAAGGTATGGCCATTTGAAGGCTGTTTCCAGCAAGACAGACCCTCAAAATGGCAAATTGCCTGTAGCTGGAAGTCTGCCAGCAGGGGCTGACGACAAAGGAATGGGCTGCTGTACTCCATAAAGGAGTTATATTTTGGGTAAACAAGTCCCTCTTGCTGTCCCATCCAGTCTGTCAACCCCCAACTCCCAACAGGACAGAGAAGATACCTGCCTGGCTCAGAAGCTTAGCTGATGAGACAAGCTCCCTGCCCATGAGTCATGTTGACTCACAGGAGGCTCAGGCTGGAATGGGTGCTTTCGTCCTTGCCTGTCCCCATGTTCGGAGCTGGGAGTTGGTGCTGGGTGTCCAGGCCTCCCTCCAGCCTCTGGCGCAGCCTGCATGCTTTGTCAGCACCACTGTTCCTATTACATGACCAAGTGGGATTTGTACTCTCTAAGCATTAGCGCTGGGCTGACTCTGCAGACACCGATGCCAGCTCTCTCGCCCTTTCCAGGAGATTCTATGACCACTTGGCTTCCTTACCAGGCAACTCAGCCTGGCCTCCTTTCAGAGACACCTCCTGCTATGATTTGAATCAGAAACCCACAGGCTCATGTTTTGAACACTTGTTTTCCCCAAGTGGTGATGCTATTTTGGGGGGCCGTGGTACTTTTAGATGGGACCTAGCTGAAGAAGTCTGGTCTTTGTGAGAACATAGCCTTTGGAAGTTAAAGACCCTTCCTTCCTTCCTTCCTTCCTTCTTCCCTTCCTTCCTTTTCTTTCTTTTTTCTCTTTCTTTCTTTCCTTCCTTCTTTCCTTCCTTCTTTCCTTCCTTCCTCTCTCTTTTATTCCCTCCATCTCTTCCTTTCTTCCTCATCTTTGCTGTTATTTTAAAAAAAATTGTTTTGCTCATGTAGCCCAGGCTATCCTCCAGCTCCAGCTCATAGTCCTCCCTCATCCAATACTGGAAATTCCAAGTGTGTGCTATCACATCCAACTCTCCATTGTATTATTAGCAATGTCTCCAGTAGCCCAGGCTAGCCTAAACTGACTATGTAGTGGAGGATGACTCTGAGCTTCTTGTCCTTTTATCCATCTCTCCAGGGTTGGGATTGTGGGTGTGACTCTCTACATTTAGTTTATGTGAATCTGGGCTTCTTGCAAACACTCTACACATGAACGCTAGCCCTGGCTACCTGCCTAATTTATCAGTTGTTGTGGATATATAGAGGACTGCTTCAGTTGGACTGGAATTGGCCAGCCCTCAGCAGTTAAGGGTTCTCTAAACACACCAAGCACTGGCCCCTCTGCTTGTGGTCAGCAGACTATGCCTTGTTCCCAACACTGTAACTCTCCATTGCATCTTTGGCCCTCTGCTGGAGTCAGACTCTTTTCCAAGTTCCATACTGCCATTCTAGGGATGGGACTGGGGAGATGGCTCAGTGGGTAAAGTGCCTGATGCACAAGCCTGAGACCTGAGTTCAAATCCCCAGAACCCACAGAACTCTAACCCAGCCCTTGGGAAGGTGGAAACAGGAGGAGCACTGAAGATTGATAGTCAGCTGGCCTAGCCAACCAGTGAACTCCATGTTCAGTATGAGACCCTGCCTCAAAAAATGCAGTGGAGAGTGAGAACGATACTCAACTCAAACTCTAGTTCACTTGCACCTTGAGAGACAGAGAAAGGGAGACTGAAAGGGGTTTAAGGCCATCCTAGGCTACATGGCAACACAGTGTCTCAAAATCACACACACACACACACACACACACACACACACACACACAGAGAGAGAGAGGGGGGGGGCGCACAGTGCAATTTTGAGAGCCAGTTACAAATTTTGGCTTACATGTTGTGGGAAACCAAAGATCCAAATTGGTAAAGCCCTTGGCCCACACTCAAACAGCTCAGGTTGCTAAAAAGTTTCTACTCAGGCTATGTTGCCCCTCTGCCTCCTGAAAACATTTTCTCTTTATTTGAGTAGATCTTTTCCTCCTTTCTCATTTTCTTTCATTTCCTCCTTAGGGTCATACTTTTTAGCTCTGGTTGGCCTGAAACTTGTCATTTAGATACTAGGCTGGGGGGGGGGGTGTCTATGAGATGGCTCAGCAGGTAAAAGCAGGCTTGCCATTAACCCTGAGGACCTGAGTTCAATTCTCCAGACACACTAAGTAGAAAGACAGAACCAGTTCCCACAGGTTCTCCTCTGACCGACACAGAGACACAGACATTGGAGTGCTCTCTCTCTCTCTCTCTCTCCTCTTCTCTGGGGTGGCCTTAAACCCCTTCAAATCTCCCTGTCTCTACCTCTCAAGTACAGGGACTACAGGCATGAGTCAGGATACCCATTTTGTATTAGTCATTTTTAAAAAAGATTTACTTGTCTATATATTTTAAATATATGAATGCTCTGTTTGCATGTATGCCTACAGGACAACTAAGGGCATCAGACAGAACAGGGCATCAGACCCTATTATAGATTGTTGTGAGCCACCATATGATTGCTAGGAACTGAACTCATAACCCCTGGAAGAGCAACTAGTACTTTTAACTGCTGAGCCATTTCTCCAGTCCCCACCCCTTTTAAGGCCATGTCTCATGTAGCTAGGGTTGGTCTCAACTTCACTATGTAGCCAAGGATAACCTTGAACTCCTATCCTCCTGCCTCCGACTCCCCAGTCAGTGCTAAGATTATAGGTGTGTGTCACCATGACAGGCACCTAATTGTTCCCCTAGATGACGGAGAAGAGTGCTTGGCCCACACACACAGTGGGTATGGCATTCATGATACCGACAAAGCAACAGATGGAGAAGCTATGACGTACATTTTCAAAGACCTTTCAGATAGTCTACAAAGGCAGATGGAAAGATACTGATGCAGAGGGCTTAGCTGCAAGCCTTGCTGCTACAAATTGCAAAAACTCTTCTCTTCTTCCCTCCTCTTTCCTCCCCTCCCCTCCCCTCCCCTTCCCTCCTCTCCTCCCCATCTCTTCTTTTCCAGTTGGGTCTTGCTATATTGTCAGCTGGTCTGGACCTTGTGACCTCAATAGATCCTCCTGCTCATGCCTCCTTAGCAGCTAAGACTACAGATGGGAACCATAGCTTACACTGGAAGATTTTGTTATTATTGCTTGAGAGACATGGAATTACTCTGTGGCCCAGGCTGTCTTTGAACTCACTGTGTAGTCCACATTGTTGAACTTGGAGCAATCTGCCTGCTTCAGCCTCCTGAGTCCAGGGATTACTGTTGTGAGCTTTGATACCTAATTTTACATTGAAAAGATTTTTTTTTTTTTTTGAGACAGGGCCTTACTATATAGCCCTGACCTACCATAGAATTTGATATGTAGACCAGGCTGGCCTTGTATTTACAGAGATCTGCCTGACTCTGCCTCCTGAGTGCTAGGACTAAAAAGGTGTGTAACAATATGTTCCACCCTCTCTTTAAATTCAAATTGTATTTATAATTATTCTTGTGTTTGTGGGGTGTGTGTATGTGTGTGTGTGTCACAATGTGTGATACTCACCATGACTTCTGGGAATCATACTTTGGCCCAAGAATTGAATACTTTTAAAATTTTTAGACAGAATCTCACTATATAGCTCAAAGATTTGTCTGCCTCTGCCTACCAGTGCTGGGGCACACCTTACTAGAATATTTTTATTTTATTTTACTTTTATGAGTATAGGTGTTTTGTCTACAATTGTGTCTGTGAACAAGTGTACACTGTCCTCTCTGCCTGGCAGTCCCTCCAATTTTTTTCTGCCTAGCTTTTGGCCATTCAGCTCTTCCTCCCCTACCTAGCCCCCAACGGGGTTTCTCTGTGTAACAGTCCTAGCTGTTCTATAACTCGATTTGTAGACCAGGCTGGCCTTGAACTCACTGAGATCCACCTGACTCTGCCTCCCAAGTGCTGATATTAAGGCGTGTACTATCACCACCTGTCTATTCAGCTGTTTATTAGACCAATCAGGTGCCTTAGGCAGGCAAGGTGAAACAGAACATCTTTACATAATTAAACACGCATCCTTATACCATTAAACAAATACAGTATAAATGAAAGTAACACACCTTTACACAGTTAAAGTAATAGTCCACAGCATAAACAAGTGTAACACATCTTTGCCTAGTTAGAATATATTCCACAACAGAGATTACCCACTGAGATTCTCCCATCTTCCTTTGCACCTGAACCATGGTGTTTTCTGTCCCTATGGCAAACTGCTCATGCTAAGAAAGTGATGGTAAAAGAATGGTCCCAGAGAATAAGATGGGTACAATATTAGTAGGATGTGACTGCCTCTGCCACTGTCCCCTAATGGGGGAGGTCTCCAGCTTCATAAGGAAGCCAGTGGACATTGGACAGGGCCGTGATGATTTATGGGTGCAGGGCATTGATTTCCATGGCTGGCCTGCTTGTCTGCCAACTGAGCCAGAGAAGATGCAGTTAGAAGGTCATGTCCTCCAGTGCCGGAGAGGGCTGGAGGTGTTCTTGCATCAGATCAGTCTACACACCCAAGGCCCCTCCCTCTTTTTCTGAGTAGATGCCAAGATAGATCAGGTCTCACAGCTGGAGTAGGAGTAGGTGTCTCTGCTGCCTGCCTGGGTTTTGTTTCATACTCAGCTAGTCAATGCCTGTGTGATTTCAGTTTATCACATAGGCTCTTAGTGCCTGAAAAACAGGGATAGCGCTAGGGTCATAGCTCAGTGGGATGTAGCTCAGCCATGGAGTGCCTACTAGCATGCATGAGGCCCTGTATTTAAACCGTAGCACTGCACAAACCAGGTTTTGTGGCTCACATCTGTAATCCTTGCACTTGGGAAGGAAGTAGAGGCAGGAGGATCAGGAGGCTAAGGTCCTTCTCACCTACATGTTTTGTTGTTTTTTACACAGGTTCACACATTGTAGCCTTGGCTTGTCTGGAACCCTCTGTACAGACCAGGTTGGTCTTGAACTCACAGAGGTCTTGCCTCCTACATATGCTGGCATTAAAAACATGTGCCATCACTCACAGCTGTTCTTGTTTGTTTTGCTTTTGAGACAGGGTTTCTCTGTGTAGCTGTCCTGGAATTCACTCTGTAGACCAGGCTGGCTTCTGTCTTTTGAGTGTTGGGATTAAAGGTAAGTGCCACCATCACCCAGCCATGCTCTTTTTTTTTTTTAAAGTCTACATTTTTATTTATTTGATAGTATATGAATATGAATGTGTGTGTGTGTGTGTGTGGCATGTGGAGGTCAGAAGACACTTTTTGGAGTTGATTCTCTCCTTCCACCTTTTAAAAATTTTTTTGGTTTTTCAAGACAGGGTTTCTCTTGTAGCTTTTGGAGCCTGTCCTAGAACTTGCTCTGTAGACCAGGCTGGCCTGGAACTCAGAGATCTGCCTGCCTCTGCCTCCCAAGTGCTGGGTTTAAAGACATGTGCCACCATAGCCCAGGCCTCTCCTTCCTCTTTAAGTGGGTTCTGGGATGGACTCATCCCAGTCCTTATCTACTGAGCTGTATCACCCATTCCCTCTTCTCCCTTCACCCCTTCCCTCCACATTTTTTTTTTCAGCCTATGTTGGTGGTAAAGGTCCCAGTGTTTGGGATGCAGACTGATGAGAAGATCAGTTCAAGGAATTGGGGTCTAGCTTGGGGCAACAAAGAGAGCTGAAGGACAGACCATCTCAAAAAAAAAATTAAATAGTTTTTTTTTTTTAAACTTTGAGATAGATCCACATCAGTCTATAAATAAATAAATAGTTTATGGCCAATCCTCCTGCCTCAGTCTCCTAAATGCTAGGATTAGAGGGTTTTGATGCCATACCTACATCATTCATTGGTTTAAAAATTTAAATTTATTGATCACTTTAAGTGTATGAGCATTTTGCCTGCATGTATGTATATTTATCGAAAGTGTGCCTGGTGCCTATGGAGGTCAGAAGACAGCATCAGATTTCTCTGAAATTGGAGTTATAGGTGGTTGTAACCTGTCATGTGAGTACTGGGAATTGAACCCAGGTCCTCTGCAATAATAGCAAGTGCTGTAGACCAGGTCCTATAAAGATCTCTGTTCCTTTAATAGTGATGAAGACAAAATAAAGATCTGACCATTTCCTACCACTTTTAAAATACCTTGTGAAGGGCCAAGTGGCTCACACCTGTGTCCTCTGAAGGCTGAGGGACATAGGCAGCCAGGTGTTTAAGGTTAGCCTGAGTTACATAATAAGTTTTAGGTTAGCCTGGCTACAGGGTGAGGCTGTTTCAAAAGAAAAAAAAATTTAACAACTAAAACAAAGACCACATAACTGATACACCTGATGTGCCTGTAGTCCTATTACCTGGGAGGTGGAGGCGCAAGGGTTGAGGCATTAAAGGTTTCTCCTTGGCTATATAGGTAGAAGTTTTCCTGAACTATGTGAGGGCAGGTCTCAAAACAGAAAACAATGGGCATTTTATAAAATGAAAGAGAAAGTTGGAAAAACAAAGGACCCACCACTAACTATACAAACAAAATCGACCAATAAAACAATGTAGGGTTGTTGTCTATTATTTAAAAAGAATTAATTCCGGGGCAGGGGAGGGATACGATTCAGTTGGGAGCATTCAAGTGTAGTAAGAAAGCAACAAGCCCAGACCTCATTTCCCAACTCCTGAGTTACTTAGCCTGCCATTCGATGTCTCTTAGAAATTAATGACTCCAGTAGAATTTCATGAAACACCAGACAGCCTATCATCAGTAAATAAATCCCAGCTCTAGGGGAGGCAGAGGCAGGATGAACTGTGAGTTCGAGGCCAGCCTGGTCTATACAGAGGAATCATTTCTGAAAAAAAAAAAAAAAAGACCAAACAAACGGAAAAACAAACAAAACAAAAAAATCAGCACAGTCAAAACTACAGGGGAGTGGTGAGCTCAGGTAAGTGTTGGGTCAGTGCCTTGAAACTTCAATACTCCTTGCTGGAGAGGAAGAAGGGATTTCCCCAGGGTCAGCCTGCAGACAGCCACATCACTTAGGGAAATTAACACATGTACAAGGCGGATGTGTGTCATTCCACGATTTCACCCAGTGAAGCCCCATGTCAAAGTGCATCACTGGAAACTGCAGCCTTGATGTGTGTGTGGGAGACAGTCCTCTAAGGGTTGCATCATTTACGCAGCCATCTCTCCGGCAGCCTCACTCTTTCGATAGTGGAGGCTGGGCAGTTTGGATTTACGGTGTCTGCACGTCTCTTACCTACTCTACCTGAGTTCTTCTCCGATCCTCCAACCATAATCAGTAACCTCTGTTTCACAGAGTCCGCCCTGGCCTTCTCTCCTCTCAACTGCCCAGAGGCCATGGGGCGGGGCCGTGAATCAGCACTCGTTTGGACTCTTGCAGGCAGCATCCCCGCCAGGGGTCCCCAGCGGCCGCAGGCTTAGACCCTCCCCCACCCGGTCTGCCGCTGCCTGTGCTACGCCCGATGGGAGATGTAGTCTCCACCGCCCCTTTGTCCTTGGTCTCCTCTGCCGGTCAGTTCGCGGTGGATCGAACTACTACTCCCAGGAGTCCACGCGCCTGAGGCTAGGCAAATGATGGGGGGTCGAGGAGAGATTTGAAGAAACTGAGGCGAAGGATCTGGGGTGAAGAAAGGGGTATGTTAGAGAACAGTGCAGAAGTGGGGAGACGCTGAGAAAACCCCGAGGACCCATAAGGAGTGTTCCAATAGGGGAAAAGACCGGTAGAGGAAGGGTCGGGCGGGGCCGGGCGCGGCGCGCGCATGCGCGAGTGGGCGGTGACTTTACGTCACTCGTGTGGGCGGGACCGCAGGGGGTTGTCCGCCCGCGGCACGCATTGGAGCTGCAGCCTCCTTGCGCCGGGTCCCGCGGTCGCAGCTCGTGCCGCCTCTTGCTCGTCGTCTCCTGAGCAGCTTGCTTCGTGCGTCGGCCCTCCGACACACGAGCTCCAAGCCGACCCTCTCTTTCCCTAAAGCCCTTCAAGGCGGTCTTCGGTTTCCTTCTCTCCAGCCGACCCGCTTCAGCCTTGCGAAGATGGTGGACCGCGAGCAACTGGTGCAGAAAGCCCGGCTGGCCGAGCAGGCGGAGCGCTACGATGATATGGCCGCGGCCATGAAGAACGTGAGTGTCTCCTCCCCTCCCCCCTGCCTCGCCCCAGCCGCTCCCGACACCGTGATCCTAGGAGTGGAAGGCATGCCTAGGGGCATGTCGCCTCGTCTTGACTGTAGGGTCACCTCTCCATCGCACTCCTCGGAGGGATTAGGGACGGGTCCTAATGAGCGACTCAGGCACCCGAGTGGTGACGCGGCCTCTTTCCCAGCCTCTCCGAGCTCGGGGCTGGGGCGGGGTCTTGCGTGGCTGGGCTCCACCGGGGAGGGGGGGTCTCTATATGACCCTGAATGTCCAGGGATCTGAGTTGGGGGCCGTGCGCATCCTTTGTGCCCACTTCCCCTCCTCCCAGCTTAGGCGTGGGGGCGGGGGGACCGCATGGATGCGGTTCCTCTTTCTCTCCCTGGTGTCTGGGCGGCGCCTTTCCCATTCACTCAGCAGGTCTCCCAGTTTTCCGCCTCCCCACTCCAGCCCCCCCCATCTTCTCCACTGACACATCCTTTAAAGAACATTAAACATTTAGAGAAAAAAAATGTAGATCCCCTCCCCCAAAAACCCGGGATTAATGGTGTAAAATCGAAACCACCTTGCTCACGTTTTTCTTAACAAAAGGCTCCCCTTTACCCGTTCCCAAAGCAAGTCCTCTGGCTTTTAGGGAGGGAGGGATAAGTATGTCGCTGGCATTTCCGTTCATGGCCCTCTATATACCATCCTCATTTTCATTGAAAAGGGTTAAATACGCCTTTGAATGTTACTGATTCAATTTGTGACATATGCAGTTTCTCTTTTGATGTAGGCACGAGTCTCCTGAAATTCTTATAAGTGTAAAAAAATTCCGTCTGATCTGATATTGCAAACAAAGCGATGGTGGGAGGCAGTATCAAGTCATTCCAGAAGATTCTGCATTTGTCATATTGCAGAGAGCCTAGACTGGGTGGAGGCTGGGAGGAGTTTTTTCTTTCCTTTTTTTTTTTTTTTTTTTTTTTTTTTGTTAAATGTATCTGAGGCTTTTTTCCTTTGACCTAATGTATCCTTATACTGATGAAAAGAGAATACGATCTCCAGTTGTCGCATTTTTGTCTGAGGTGCAAAATCCTACCTATTTGCACCATTTTGTCAGTAACACTCATTTATTAACGAGTTGGGGACCAGTTTGCCAACAGAGGAGGGGGCAGTACTGAGTATTGCGAAATTAAGTAGAAAAATTAATAATTGGGTTTCCCACTCCCTTAATATTTAACTTCCTACCTTATGTAACAAAGGTTGTTAAATGCTTTTCTGGTGTGAAGTGGATGCTGGAGTGTGCCTTGCATGTTAAACCTTTCAAGTGAAAGAATAGGTAGCATTAATTTTTAGTTAATTTTTTTCTAGTGTTTTCAAAAGGTCAGGTGCATATCCTTTCCTAATTAAACGAGCTACTTTTTTTTATTTTTGTGAAAAATAATTGGCTTTAAGATCAGAAATACTATTGTATTAGTGTTTTGTTACAGTTGCCTTTTTATAACAGTTTAACAATTAAAGGATACAAGTTGGACTTAAGTGGGTCACTAATGTTGAAAATGTCTTCAGTTTGTGATATTTAGGCTCTAATTCTCCCTTATTTCTAGTTCCACAGGAGAGCGAGTGACCTCGCACCTATATCCATAGCAACCCAGTGATGTCACACACAATGACACAGAGGCTGCAATGCACCTAAGGGCTGGTAGGGAGTTTTCAGATGGCATTTGTCCAAGGTAATGCAGAAATGAACTGATAAAGCCTGGTGGCATTGAACACTTCATCTTCTACCATATAGGCCTTGGTCCCCAAAATAAAGAATTATTTCATTTTAGACACACACAAGGGCAGTGACTTCTAGACAGGCCCATTTACCTTAAACGTTCCATAACAAAACTTCATAGAGTACTTCCATATTTTTCAGTATCCATATCACTTACTTTTAAAACCCAGTAACAAGGAAGTGAAGGAATTTCTAAATAAGAATGTCTCTCTGGTCTTAGTGTTATCTCAGTGAGACAGGTTTTCAGAAAAGCATTAAAAAATGATGGCTGGACACTTGCAGTAGCTATTAGGAAATGAAAGGCCTTTTAAAGTTTTTTCAAGCCTATTTTCTGTGGCCTTGAGAAAACCAGCTTACCTCTCATCCCCAGTTTCCACACAATACTTACTTGAACCAGTGAGGAACATGGTTCCCTAATGTGGTAACTCAAATCAACTGTGTCTCATGCGTGCGTCTCTTGGTTCAGTCCCCGGCACAGGAAAAATTGAACAGTCATCATTTGAGAACTTACTCAGCACAGAGAAAGAAACTTATAGTCTTACCACCCCGATGACCTCTCCTGTACAGGTTCATTTTTGATGATGAAGGGAATTAAGGTTTAGTTGCATCTAGGGTAATTAATTATTATGGGAATGCCACGATTGGAATTCATGCATAGCCATATATGTAGGTGAGTAGATTAGCAATAGTTATGGGGCAGTATTCTGAATTGGGAGAGAAGATAAATGTGTAATCTTGCATTTGAGTAGAATACCTAGATGGTTCCAACTTGTTAGGTTATTCCAGCCCCCCTCACCCACATTTTCAGATTCTGTCACCTCACTTTCCTTTGGCTGATCACAGTCCAAAATTATTGAAATGTAATAAAATCTTCAATCTCTATTACAGTCTATTGTTATAATTCTTCTTTCTAATTATCAGTTACTGCTCTTACTGTGCCTGTCTGAGATTAAATTTATCACAGGTATGTATGAGATACAGTATTTGGGTTTAGCTGCAATTTCAGGTATATGCTAGGGATCTTGGAGCACATCCCTTTGGGCAAGGTAGAGACCACTGGAATATCCTGCCTTTGGCTTTCAGTAGCCTCTCGAAGTTAATATACTAATAGGCTGTTGATACTTGCCTCCTGTGGGAGAGGAGGTGTTGGACTACTCACTTTCTTGGAGTTACTGGGTTAGGACCTCTGGACTGGGGGGGGGTACTGTGGCTGAAGGCTGCCATAGTTATATAAACATCTTCCTGGTGGGATCAATGGGTTTTAAAGTTCTTACTCTGCTAGTTCTTCGGGAGCCAGATCAATAGCTATTATCCCTAATGGAGTAATGATGTCTTTGCAGATTCCGCCAAGGTGGGGCTTTGCCAGCTGTTCTCAATCATGAGGTTTAGGTTGCTCTCTTTGGAGTGGAGAGAGCATATAATTTTGTTTCTGGTGTTATCCTTCACAATGCCGAAATGAAGGTTAAATTCTTTTTTTCCTTCCTCTTTAAAAATTACCAACCAGAGGAACAACTTGGAGGAGTGGGTTCTGTTCCTACCATGTAGGTCTGGGGGATTGAATTCCTGTCCTAAGGCTTGGCAGCAAGC
Organism: Phodopus roborovskii; assembly: GCF_943737965.1. Classification (NCBI taxonomy): domain Eukaryota; kingdom Metazoa; phylum Chordata; class Mammalia; order Rodentia; family Cricetidae; genus Phodopus; species Phodopus roborovskii. The sequence continues at coordinate 10,709,134 of NW_026126598.1, read as the reverse complement.
AACTGTACCTGCTGAGCTATTTAACCAGCCCCTAACTAATTTATTCCTCCCAACTAATGAAAAAAGGAAAAGCTTGTGCTTCCTGGGTTCTTTAAAAAAAGATTGTATCAATATCTGTTATTCTCTTTGTAAAGATAGACCCCAGCTGTCATTTATGAAGACTGATTGTGTATTGAAAAGAAGGGTCTGGTGGTGGTTACAGCATACGCTTTTAATTGCCTTTAATCCCAGCACTCTTTGGAGGCAGAAGCAAGCTGATTTCTGTGAGTTTGTGCCCAGCTTGGTTTACAGAGAGTTCCAGGACAGTCAGGGATACACAGAAACACTGACTCAAAACACACACAAACACAACAGGGAACATAATATTGTTAGCTTTTGTGTGTGGTTTTTCTTTGCTGTTTTTTGTTTTTTTGTCAGGTTCTCAATATGTAGACCAGGCTGGCATTGAACTCAGAGAGATCCACTTATTTCAGCCCCTTTGTTTCCCAAGTGCTGGAATTACAGGACTGAGACACAACATACCCAACAGATAAGTATGTGTTTTGTTTTTTAAAGTCACACAGCATACTAACCACACACAGCCCAATAACAAAATTTAACAGTATAATTTAGTGGCATTTTAATCCTACCTAGTTAAGCCCTCAATTAGTTCAACAGTAGAAGCTGGGTGTGGTTTGGAAAGCGGACACAGGAGAGTACCTGCCAAGGAGGAGAAAGATGAGGCCACCTGTTTAGAAAGATACTGGCCTGGACTGCCCACCACCCACCCCCAGCCATTGGTAATTAATTGATAGTTCCTTGGTCTTTATTGAATATCTGACTCTTTCATAAGGCAGAGGGAGGGACCTAGGTTCTAGCTAAGTTTGTATTTCCACTTAAAGAGTCAATTAAAAGCCTTATGACATTCACCTAAACAAACAAGAGTAATTCATCTGAAATCTGAGCTAACTGTTAAACCTTGGGAGGCCATGAAAACACAGCCAGTGTTCTTACAAGCCCAAGGCAGACTCTTGTGAATGACTTCCCTGCTGTGTAGTAGTAGGTCCCTCATGAACACTCCCCAGGCAGTAACTGAGCCTGGTGAGCTGTTGGAAGACTGCCTTCTGTGTTGGGGGATGTTGAATGTAATTTGGTTCCCAACATGTTCTGTGGTTGCCCTCTTGAGAGTGAGTGTGCTACTTTCTCTGCTCACTGACTTGCAGTTCCTCTGACCAAAGTGTAGCTCTTTATCTGGCTGGGCATTTGATTATTCTGTATTCCTTCCAGATTAATGAGAAACATGGAAGAAAGCAAAAGACTTAATGTATTTTGAGTGCTTTGCCCCTATGTAAGTGCACCGGTTGCATGCAGTACCTATGAAGGTCAGAAGAGGGCATCAGATCCCCCTACTACTGGAGTTCTATATAGCTGTGAGCCACCATGTAGGTGCTGAGAACTGACTCAGGTCCTATGTAAGAGCAGTAGTTGCTCTGTAACCACTAAGCATCTTTCTGGCTCTTTAGTTTTTGGTTCAGAGGCAGGCTCTCATGTAGCCCAGGCTAGCTTCAAACTTGTATGTAGCTGAGGATGACCTTGCATTCCTGATCTTTCTGCTTCCACCTTTCAAGGGCTAACAATGAAACCCAGGGTATTGTATATGCTAGGCAAGCCTTCAGCTACATCTCCAACCCCCTGGTTAATAGTCAATGCTGTTAGCTTGCACAGGGTCTCACCACGTAGCCCTCAAACTTGTGCTGTTCTAGGTGTCAGTTACCGTGCCTAGTGCTTGTTCATATAAACCACAGCACTTGGTGTTCTTCCTTTAATGAATACCCCATCTCTAACTGGGGGTGCCGCCTTTCCCACCATTTCAGCCCATAAGCTATATGCAGCTACCTTATGGCCTTTCCTTTAGTAGTCATTTTTCTGTTCTCAAATCCATTTTAGGTGTCAGTTATCATTTTGATTATGAAACTGTATCATCTGGTTGGCTTTTAAAAAAAGATTTTTATTTTAGTTATTTATATGTATGTCAGTATGTGGGTATGTGAGTGTGAGTGTAGGTGTCCACAGAGGGCAGAACCATTGGATCCTTCTGAATCTGGAGATGGCAAGCACGAGTACTTCTTGGTTTCTTGAGACAGGGTTTCTCTGTGTAACAGGCCTAGCTGCCCCAGAACTAGTGCTGTAGATCAGGCTGGCCTCGAACTCAGAGACCCAACTGCCTCTGTCTCCCAAGCACTTGGCTTAAAGACCTGTGCTACCACTGCCCAGCTGCTCAAGTACTCTTAAGCACTGGGCTCCAGTCTCCCGTCGTGTGTTTGGGTACTGGTTTTGTTTTGAGACATCTCCTAATCAGACAGCCTACAATGGTTTAAAGTTCACTAGAGTAGAGGCTGGCCTTGAACTTAGGATCCTCAGGCATCTGGGATGCTGCCCTGGCTGTGCTGTGTCCTTGCACTCAGTGGATCCTGTAATTTTACAAAAGTAACACAAATATAGCCTTTAGACATCATTTGTATGTAGACTCTAGCCTCCTTTTTCTTATTTGTCAGTCAGGAGATTGAACCCAAGCCCTCTGCATACCACGCACATGCAGCAACTGAGATGCATGCTCAGTCCTCTTGCTTGTGAGACAGCCAGGCTTGCCTTGAACTAGGATTTTGACCTGTGCTACCAGTCCACCCAACCTCACCCCCCCCCCTTTTTTTTTTCTTTGAAACAGTGTCTGGCTTTCTAAGAGCTCACTTTTTGACCAGGGTTGTCTTGAACTCAGAGATCTGCCTCCAGAGTGGTGTGCTACCACTGGTGTGTCACCATGCCTCGTTTTTTGTTTTTCCTGGCTTTTGTAATTAGTTTGCAAGGGAACAGTGGGCTAGGCAGTAGCAGCTTGACTTGATTGAGGAAGGTATTTGCTGAGTAGCACTTGCTGGCCTGATACTGTGTGCCAGGCTGGCTGGGTGGTGGGATTACAGACATAAGCCACCAGCTCTCCTTTGTAAGGGGCTGGCAGAGGGTAAGCAAATTGCCAGCAGCATTTCACCTGATTCGAATGCCTCTGATGTGCCATGTAGCATTAGCTTTGTGAAATGGGAAAGAAGAAAAGGTCCTTTTTTTCCATCTGTAAACATGGTCTCACATAGGGAGAAAGGCCAGGCTGGCATTGTACTCACCATGTAACCTGATCTTAAACATCTGATCCTCCTGCTTCCATCTCCCTGCTGCTGGGGTTACAGGTACCACCAAGACAGGCTCAGCGTGCTTTTAGATAGATATTTTGGTTGGCTTTTTTTTTTTTTTTTTTTTTTTTTTTTTCTTTCCTTTTTTTAAAAGATTTACTTGTGTGTTCATTCTAGAATGTATGTGTGTGCCACACATGCTTGCACATACCTTCAGGGACCAGAAGGGGGCGTTGGATACCCTAGAACTGGAGTTCCAGGCTTGTGAGCCTTCCTACATGGATGCTAGGAACTCCTGCAAGAGCAGCCAGTGCTCTTTAAACTGCTGAGCCGTCTTTCCAGCCCCATTGCTGGCATTTTTTGAGATGGTCTCATAAAACCCCGACTGACTTCATACTTGCTGTGTGGCTGAGGGTAATCCTGAACTTTGGATTTCTCCTGCCTCTACCTCCCAAATTCTGGGATTATAGAAGTGTACAATCATGCCCGGTTTTATGCGGTGCTGGAAGGCTGGAAATCATTTTGGTACCCCCAGCTTTCTGAAAGCAGATGCGGTGTGGTACTCCTGCTGCCATATTTAAACATCTTTATCTAGGAGATGTGCCTGCCATGCTTGTACTTTGAGGAAGCCTTGCATATGCATATGCAGGTAAGAGCTCTACTCCCCAGTGTGCCTTCAGTGCCCTCCCTTTTCATTTAGAATGTAGGGTGCCTCTTTTAATTTTATGTATAAAATTACTATGAATATATTTCTTAAAATAATTTTTTATCACATTGTGACTTATTTATATTGCGAGTGTGTGTTTAGTTCTGAGACTAATGTGGGAGTTGGTTTTCTTCTTGAACCATGTTGACCTCAGAGATTAAACTCAGGTTGTCAGACTTGGTTATGAGCATCTTTACCCAATGCTAGCTATCTTACTGGCCCTGAGTACATTTTCCCTTACTGGCAAAATACTAGTATGTAGCCAGAGTTGTCCTGGAACATGATCTTTCTGCCTCATCCTTTTTGAGTTCTGGGTTGACACACTTAAGACTGCAAACATGGAGGCTGTGTGGATAGATGGTTCAGTGGTTAGAGTATTAGTGGCTTTTCTGTAATGCTTATCACCCACATCAGGTAGTTCACAGTGTTTGTTACTTTCTTGGCTGGAACAATTACTTTGTCTTCTTTAATGGAAACTTTCAAACAAAGATAAGTTGGTATGAGTAATTGACTTAAAACCTCTCTACACATACAGTACACATGAGCAGATGCACACTCACATTCTCTATTTTGCAACATCCTGGCAATCTGTGTCTAAATACTTTGCTGCTCTCCTGGTCCCCTTTGGGATTATTTACCATTTGAGAAGATGGCTTTTTGACTACTTAAAATTACCCTTTATTTGCCACAGATGCTCAAATTACCAGCAATGTCTTCATAATCAAATGTAGCAACCTCTGAGTGTAGCAGTTTTTGCTTAAGGCATTTAAATCCAGATGGTAGGTAATTTCCTTTCTTCCTTGGTGTTAAAGAGGTGCTTACCCTCAGTTCCTGTTTCCATGAGGGGCCTGAAATCCTGGGTGGATTGGGAGTGGGTGGAAAGGGTAATGCTAAGTGCTGAACTGATGGGTAAGCTCTCCGATCTGCATGGGGTGGGCTCCTCTGTTCCCTGTTGTGGTTGCTTTTTCTTCATCTTTTGAGACCCAGTCTCACTATGTAGCTTTGACTGTCCTATGTAGAGTTAGGATAGCCTCGAACTCAGATTTACCTGCCTCAGCCACCTGAGCACTGGGCTGAAAAATGTACCAGCATGCTTGAAGCTTCTATTTGTAATGCCTCTGCCTCTTGTGTGCTGGGATTTCAGGTTTTAAGTACACATAATCAGGCTAATTATATTTTTCTTCCAATAGGAGCTCACCAGGTAGCTCAGGCTGGCCATAAATTTCATCTTTGTACCCTGGCTTAGTTGATATATTTGTTAGTATTAGTATGCATTCCATTGCAGATGCATGGAGCATTCTTATTTATTTAGCCCCCCTGACCTTGTGACTGCTGTGGGTTTAAATCATAGCAGAACTAAGCCAGGCTTGGTCCTGCACTTCTTCAGTCCCAGCACTTGGGAGGCAGAGGCAGGTGGGTCTCTGTGAGTTCAAGGCCAGTCTGGTCTACAGAGTGAGTTCTAGGATAGTCAGGACTATACAGAGAAACCCTGTCTCAAAAAGTTTAAAACAAAAAAGGCAGGACTGTTCTGTTTGGAGAATTCCAAGATTCTTTTATTAACTATCATTCACCCCATGATTGAGTGTGTGCTTTTAAATATCATTTAACCAAGGAGAATTTGTACTTTTTGGCATGAGGAGGTAAGTGCTGTGGTTTTACTATCGGTCCTGGAGATATGGCCAAGAAGGAAGGGAGAGAAGCCAAAGTACTAAATGGAAAATGGAAAGAAATGGATCTGGGAGGAAGGTGGAACTCTTTGATAGCAGAAATGTTGCAACTTTAGCCAGGTGTGGTGTCATGCACCATAGTTAGTCTAGCTCTTCAGGAGGCCAGTGTAAAAGGATTGCATGAGCTCTGGTTGAGGCTAGTCAGGTAACCTAGTGAGTGGGAACTGGTCTTTGGAAAAAACAACAGATGGGCTGGGGGGATGGTTCCGCGTTGAGAAGCTTAAATTCAGACTTTCTAGACTCATCCAAAGCCTGATATGGTAGTGGCCATTTGTAACCCCAGTGCTCTTAAGACAAGGTGGGGATGGACCCCCAGAAATTCACAGCCTGGTGTATGCTGTAGAGAGAAATGAAGGGACCCCTCCACCCCCAAGTAAGGTAGAAGGAGCTGAGCAGTGGTGGCTCACACCTTTAATTCCAGCACTTGGAGGTAGAGGCAGTTGGGTCTCAGAGTTTGAGGCCAGCCTGGTCTACAGAGCGAGTTCCAGGACAGCTAGAGCTGTTACACAGAGAAATCCTCTCCCAAAATACTACATTTGGGGGTTTATGGACTATCAAAGGGAGAGAGATATAAACAATTTGTATTTCTTTTTTTTTCCAAGGCAGGGTTTCTCTGTGGCTTTGGAGCCTGTCCTGTAACTGTATCTGTAGACCAGACTGGCCTCTGCCTCCCAAGTGCCGAGACTAAAGTTGCGAGACTAAAGTTGCGTGCGCCACCAATGCCCAGCTACTATTTTTCAATGGGAAGTTTTTTAAATGCAGTGATACCTGGGCAGTGTTTGGCAGGGTTGGGATTTTGGGGGTATAGAAGGATTCTTAAATAATTTAGTTGTCAACTATAGGCAGCATTCAGGGAATCCTGTGTAGTAGTGCAAGTTTATGGACTCTTGGCGTTTAGTAGGCTGAGACAGGAGAATTTGAGTTCCAAATGAGCTCTGGCTACATAGCAAGACCCTGTTTTAGTAAACTAATTAGGACTGTAGCCAAGATAGCCATTTGGAATCAGAAATGAGTAAAATAGGGAGCATGAGGTGGGGAGGGATTAATAGGGGACAGAGGGAGTTTAGAGTCGGGTTGAGTGCCTAGATGAGGGCACCCAAGAGAAATGGGTGACTGGAGGAAGAAGATGGAAAGGATTGAAATTTGAAAGTTGACATGTTAGGTGACAATATGAAAGGCTCCTAGAATATTGCAACCAATACGCAAAGTATTGATTCATTAAAGTTAAACACCAGGGTTGTAAGTATAGCCCAGTAGCAGAATGTGTGCTTAGCATGTCCAAGGTCCTATATGGCATGTCACTGTAATCAAGGATGGCCTTGAATTTACAATCCCTGGAAGCTGAATTATCATGCACCACTATGCCCTTGCATCTATAAATATAAAAGCTGTCCGCCTTTGAGCCCAGGACTTTCTTAAACATTGGTAGGATTCACTAACCTCCAGGTTTGTTGAACTCAGTGTTTTTCTGTGAGCGATAGCTAAAGCTGTAAGGTCACCATAGGAAATAGGAATTGAGATGGAGTGGTGGGGAATTGACAGTTATATAGGGGCTGGAACAAGGGAAGACTTGGGAATGCTGGATGAAGATGACCAGGAAACCACACTAGCAGAGGGGAAGGAGAGAGAAGGAAGGGCATGACCAAAGGAGCTTTATTGTCCTGGATATTGATCCCAGTTCTCTGTGCACTCATTGCACCTTACCCCAAGGCTCTGGTGAGTTAGAGTATAGGAGGAGAGAGACCCCCTTCTCCAAAAAGTCTGTAGTTATGAAACGTGAAATGTGTGTAGTGAGATTAGAGTGATTGCAGAGCATGGGAAGGGGCAGAGCACAGGAGGTACAGGAATGAATGGGGGCTTCTCTGGCTTCAATTTCTTTAGTCTTATTTACTGATCTGAAATAGGGTGAAACTATCCCTGGCCAGCCCAGAAGCGCAGATCTGCCTACCTTCCTAATACTGGGATTAAAAGTGTGTGCCACCATATTCAACTAAACAGTCCATTAACTGAGGGGTGCATGGGGCTTGGATACATGCCTGTGTGAGCCATGGAGCTTGTGGAGGGCAGGGTAACTTGCAGTAGGGGTAGGTTTTCCCTTTCCATCACCTGAGTCCTGGGGGCGGTCATTAGGTTACATGCTGAGCCGTCTGTGTGGCCCCATTTGTTAACTTAAAAGTTGAATTTGGATTGTTTTGTTCCACAACAGGGGGATGTGTGTGGAGGCCAGAGGTCACTACTGGGTGTTTTAGTCCTTCAGCTTGTGTATGCATGTGCTGGGAGTTCTTAGAGGAAGACTCATCTTATCAGACACAGGGTGGTGGAGTGCTGATAGAGTACTGATCCTAACTGGGGATCACATTCCTCAGAACAGGCTGTAAGGAAGGGACCACCAGGTAGTCTGCAGTAACTCCAGTCCTAGTTCCATTGTCTCCCTCTCTCTCGTCTACATCTTGGCTAGAAGAGTAAGGCAAGGACTAAAGCTGGGTGTGGTGGCACTTGTCTAACTTCTGCGCTGGGGAGGTGGAGGCAGGATCAAGAATCATTCTTGACTATACATGAGACCCTGTGTTAAACACAAACTGTTGGAGAGATGTCTCTGCAGTTAAAGGGTACTTCATGTTCTTACAGAGGACCCAGGTTCAGTTCCCAGCACCCATGTCATCCAGCAGGAAGCCCACAAGTGCCTGTGACCCCAGCTCCAGAGATGCCCTCTTTTGGATCATGTACTCATACACAGGCACAAATACACCTATCCCACAGGCGCGGGCCACCTCTTGCTGGGCATGCATATGTGAGAGATAGTTTCACTGTGTAGCAGCCTTGCCTGGCCTAGGACTCAACTCACTAACATAACCTTTAAAAAGAATTTTACTACATATTCTTATTTTTGTTTGGGGGTGACAAGACAAAACTCAAAAGCAAAGTACAAAAGGGCCAGAGAGGGCCTGGAAGAATGGCTCAGCATTTAAGAGTACTGGCTGTTCTTCCAGAGGACCTGGGTTCAATTCCCAGCAACCACATGGTGGCTTACAGCTATCTGTAACTACCCTCACACATATGTACATATGGGCAAAACACCAATGCACATAAAAATAAATCACTAAGGGAGGGGCCAGAGATGTAAGCAACAAAGTTGTTGACTTTTGGAGTCGCTGAAGGAGCCGAGCAAAGTGAGAGAAGGGTTCTTATGATCCAGTGTGGCCATGTTTAAGGACATTTTAACCATCTTAGGGTTACCTGAGTTGGAAGAAAGTTAATTTTGACAGTTAGCCAAGCAACACAATTCCTGGACATGGCATATCTGGATTATTCTTTCTCACTGCCGTGAGTGCTCAAGTACATGGTTAGGCTGCCTCTCCTGAGGTTGCTGTCCCTTCCTCTCCAGATTAGTGCAAGCTTCTCCCTGTGGTAGCAGGTAGCTACTTCCAGTGGCTTTATTTGTTTTTTTTTTTAATGTTACTTTATGTGTGGGTATTTTGCCTGCATGTATTTATTTGTGGATCACATATGTTCAGTGCCTGTGGAGTCAGACCCATTGCTGGTTGTGAGTGCTGGGTGGGTGCTGGAAGTGGTACCTGGGTCCTGTGGAAGAGCAATTCCTGGTGCTCATAACCACTGAGCCATCTGAAGCTCCAGATTCTTTTGTTTGTTTTTGAGGCAGGGCTTCTCTGTATTGTTTTAGAACCTGTCCTGGAACTAGTTCTGTAGACCAGGCTGACCTTGAACTCAAAGATCTGCCTCCTGAGTGCTGGGATTAAAGGCAAGCATTGTCAAGGCCTGGTGGAAGCCCCAGATTCTATGGCTTTAGGGGAAGTACTTAACAGCTGGAAGGAAAGGGCTGGGTTTAGGGCCATTTTCACAAACACTGTAGTCTGATTGATCCTGCGTGGATTCTGTCACTCCACAAACATTGGGAACTGCCTGTTAGGATACTGTCTGATTTCTGGGCCAGTCACAGGAGCAGTCTGGGTGTGGGGGGCACTAATCTGAAAAAAACTAAAACAGTCCTTTGGAGCTCACAACTATAAACAGAACCACCTGTTGAAAAGAGCTAGTTGTGTAGTGGAGTGCTTGTGTTTGGAGCCAGTTGATTTGAGTTGGTTTTTTTTTTTTTTTTTGGCTCCTTCTCGATGGAGGCTTTCTAGATGTATTTTTATGAGACAGGTTCAGTGTAGGCCCAAGCTGTCTTCAGATTCACTGTGCAGTAGAGGGAGACCTTGAATTTCTGATCTGCTTGTCCCTCCCAGTATAAGTGCTCCACAGAGTTGTATTGGGGTGGGGAACAAAATAAAAAGGCTTCATATGCCAGGCAGTGGTGGTGCACACCTTTAATCCCAGCACTCAGGAGGCAGAGGCAGGCGGATCTCTGAGTTCAGGCCAGCCTGGTCTACTGATCGAGTTCTAGGCCAGCCTCTAAAGCTACAGAGATACCATGTTTCAGGAAACAAAAAGGCTTCATACATATAGGTAAGGCAGCAAACTACTTCAAGAACTTGTGGTTTTTAGAAATTATTATTAAGACAGAATCTTACTATGTATCCATGGCTGCCTGCAACTTGCTGTGTAGACCAGGCTAGCTTCAAACTCATGGAGGTCTGCTTTTGCCTCCCATGTGCTGTAATTAAAGATATGAGTGTTTTGAGACAGGGTCTCATGTAGCCCAGGCTAGCCTTGAGTACCTGTACCTCCTCTACTTTCATATTTGCAAATTCTGAGATTACTAGCCAAGCCTGTCACCACACCCAGCTTTATCTTTCTCATATTTAGAAATAACAGCAAGCATTTAGTCATCAACAGTTAATCTTCGGGGTCAGAAAAATTAATTTGAGTGAGGCTCCCATTTCTGGTTATCAAATAATGACAACTTTATAATGTGGAACTAAGGCCACATAGCAGCTATGATTTCTGACGATCTCTGCAAGACCCCCATATGTCAAAGAACTGCATGAATTCTTTTAAATGTATGTACGAACGTGTGTGCATGCACACTTGAGTGAGCTCTTGCTATTGTGAATGTGTACCATGTATATGCAGGAGTCCTTAGAGGCCAGAAAAAGGACTTAGATCCTCCACAGCTGGAGTTAACATAGACTGTGTCTGAGCTTTCTGATGTCCACTGGGAACCAAATTCAGGCCCTCTGCAAGAATACTCACTTTCTTGACTACTTTAAGCTACCAAGTCATCTTCTCTCTCTCAACGTAGTCCTGGGATGGTTTGGGGCTTTTGGTCCCCTGCCTTAGCCTCCCTAATACTGGGATTACAGCATTATGTCACTGCTATTGGTTGATCGTTGGGATTCTTTCTTTTGTTTTTCTGTGTCCTGGCTGTCCTGGAACTTAGCTCTGTAGATCAGGCTGTCTTCAAACTCAAGAGATCCTCCTGCCTCTGTCTCCTGAGTGATCCTAGGAATTCTTAGTCTTTAATATTTGTTAGTGAAATTGCTTTTTTCTCTGATGTGTGACTAGAGCTACATCATCTTGTGCTTTTGTGCAGAACATACACAATTAAAGCAGGGAAGGTGGCGTTTGACCCCTATGCTGCTGTGAGTGCTGTGACTGGGGAAAGACATTATTTCCCTCTTAGTCGCACCTGTAAAGTGAATTTAATTGCCCACTTTGCAGGGTTGTTGTAAAAAGAACTATGGAATTGGGGGCTGGTACAAAGTGCTGAGTTCTAGCCCAGTTTATGCCCTCTGAGACTTTGAACTTGGATCTGAATATGCCCTGGATGTCTCCTGACTCTTGTAGGATTTTTTTGGGGGCCGGGGAAATGTTTTCCTTTTGTCCTATTTTACCCGGCGTGATAGGTGTTAGCAAAACCTCCTGCTTCCCAGGCTGTTTTGTTATCTTAAGGACACAAACTTCCTTGAGCTGAGCCTAGTGGCCCACACTAACGGGCATTCCAGAGGTGGAGGTTGGAGGATCAAGATCAGCCTAACTTTTATAGTGAATTGGAGGGCAGCCTGGGCATCGTAAGTTTCTGCCTCAAACAACAAAAAGGGCAAAACCAGACACACTCTCCCTGCAGAGACTGAGCACTGGAGCCTACCTATGTCTGTCCTCAGTGTAGCACAATGCAGCATGGCTGTCTGCAGGTACTCCGTGAGGCTCCAGGAATTGTTTGACAAGTGGTCTCTTTAAGCATAGGTTCCCTTGTGGTTACACTGTTTCAGACAGGGTCTCACTACATATCCCATGGGCTACTGAGTGTTGGCTCTTCAGATTGGTGTGCTACCTTGAGATTTCTAGGATAAGCCTGTGCTGGGAGGGTTTGAAAGTTACCCTTGGTTGGATTCATTGATTATTCAAGGTTAAGAAAGGCACAGGCTTCCAGGGTGCAGTTCAAGTGGTGGATGACCAGTGCCCACAGGGAAGTCATCTGAAGATGTAGTACATTGAACCAGGTGTGGTACACTTTTGGAAGCCTTGCTAACCAAGAAGCTGAGATAGGAGTTGCAGGCCTGCCTGGACGGCATATTGAAAACTTAGCTCAAAAGAATAAGAAGTTGCATTCAGCAAAAGGCCGTAGGGGATGCGTCTAAGGTATTTTTCAAAACCCCATGGAAACTATACCTTTTGTATGGGGGGGGGGGGATGTCTCACTAGGTAGAGCAGGCTAGCCTCAGATTCCCAGAGATCCTTCTGCCTCTGCTTCCTAGATATTGGGATTAAAGGCGTGAACCACTATGGCTGGCCTTGCTCTTTGCTGGCCCAGTATTGGACCTCAGTGTTGGCATTCCAGGTGTGTTGTGAATGACCCAGTACTCCAGGGCTTTAATGTCAAAGTCATCCAGGCAGCTTCCCAAGGATTTGCTCTGGAAGAATAGTTGACAGTGCTAATACCTGGCTCCTCCTGAGCAGCTGTCATTTGTGTGTGTGTGTGTGGGGGGGGGGTTACTTTTGACATTGGTGAGAATTAGATTTCCCAAGCCTTTTTACTCGTAATTTTCTATTTCTGCTATCCTTCAGTCACTGACAGAAACTTGAGTTAGGGTTAGGGGTTCGGAGCCCCCTCCCCTCCACTGCTGCAGGTTTAAGCCAGCATTTTCCCATGATTCCAGGCTGGCACACTTGCCTATGCTCCATCTCCACCATCTTAGTTTTTTTTTAAGTAGGACACAAGCTCTGAAGGACAGGGACTTACACTTACTATGTTTTCTAGTTGCTGAGAAGGTAGTCTTTGATGACCTTCACATTATAGGCGAAGGGGCCATTTGGAGGGGACACCAAGTCCTAGCACCCAGGAGGCAGAGCCAGACAGATCTCTGGGAGTTTCAGTTCAGCCAAGGCTAACCTCAGTGGGAGTTGTGTCCAAAAGGGAGTGTGTGTGTGTGTGTGTGGGGGGGGCAATTCAATGATAGAGTTAAACAGCTCCCAGTGTCAGGCTCTGTATGCCCCATGGCGAATAGTCGTTGTACCTTGATTGAGCCCTTTTTGAACACTACTAGATTTTCCCCACTTGAAACAAAACTAATCAAAAAGGCTTTGATGCCAGGTAACCCTGCCTCTAAGCCCGAAGGATCTGAGTTCAATCCCTGGAACCTAAATGAAGGAAGGAAGGAAGGACCGACTTCTACAAAGCCATCCTTAAACCCCACAGACACTACATGTGGGAATATGTGCATCCACGCGTGTTTATGCACGAATGAAGAGACGGAAGTTCAGAGCTCGTGGTGAGGGCTCAGTTCAGGTGTGTCCACACAACAGCTAGAAACCATCTGCTTCTAGCACCCTCCTGGCACCTTCAGGCACCACACACACAGTGTGCATACATGTAGCAGAAACACAACATGTGAAAATATTTAGGGGCCTGGAGAACTCCAACTCCAAAGGACCCAATACCCATATCTGACCTCTAAAGATACCTATACTCAGGTGTGCACAACTAAAAATTGAATTAAGTTTTAAAGATTAAAATTTTTTTAAGTTTCAAAAGTATCTTTTAATATAGTTAAATTGTGTGTGTGTATCCATGTCTGGTGTTATGGATGCCATGATATTCTTCGGGAACTGGAGTTAAAGGAGGCTGTGGGCTGCCATATAAGTGCTGGGAACCAAACCTGAATTCTGAGAATAGAAGTGCTCTTAAACACTGAACCATATCCCCTCCTGACTTCAGTTGTCTTTTTTTGTTTGTTTGTTTTTGTTTTTTTGAGATTGCAAAATTGTCTCTGGTTGTCCTGGAATTTAATTTGTAGACCTAGCTGGCTTTGAACTCACAAAGATCCTTCTGCCTCTACTCCCCACCCTCAGTGCTACCACTATGCCCAGCTGCTTTAAGTTTTTAAGTTTTTTTTTTTTTTTCTTCCTGAGACAGGGTTTCTCTGTGGTTTGGAGGCTGTCCTGGAATTAGCTTTTGTAGGCCAGGTTGGCCTCGAACTTAAGTTTAGGGGGAAAAATAAATGGCCTTTTTGGTGCTGAGGATGCTGGGCAAGTGTTTTCCTACTGAGCCATGCCCCCAACCTTCTTGTACTTTTTGAGGCAGAGTCTCTCCAAGTCTCCCAGGCTTGTGTTGAACCTGCTCTGTTGCTGAGGCGGGCCATGAACTTTCCGCCCTCCATCCTTTGCCTCCTTAGTGGCCCAGATGGTGGGTCTGCCCCCTGGCTACTTCCTTTGCTTCCAGCAGACTTGTTAGAGCCTAAGGTTTTCCCTCTAACTTAGTTTTCACTGGCAGAGACCACAGAGACTGCTCAGATGTGGTTGAGTTACTCTAGCTAAAGGTTCCCGTTGGCCTTGCATAATCTCCATGTTGCAGTTGGTGGCAAGGAGACAAACTCTCTCCATAATGGCCCACTGCTACTTCTGGGCTCTGCAGCCAGAAGTCCTGTGTGGCAAGAGCAGAGCCAGTGGTGTAGTATGCTGATGAGGTCACCAGAGCTTTAAATAGCGCCAGGCTCTTGAAATAAGGACAGCATGATTTAGGGCAAAGGCCAGAACTGGATCTCCATGACTGCAGGCACTTGAGCTGTTCTGGCATCTGTGACAGTGGTTGGGTTGCACTACAGCAGGGCATAAGTTTCTGCAGAGACCTGAGACAGGCCAGGGACTGGTGGCCCAAGAGCCTCAGAGAGCTGTGTCCCAGTCTTTGTGAGGAGTTTGTTCTTTACAGGCTGCTTCACGGAAGGAAGTGTCAGGCCAGAGAGACACTCCATCCAGGAAGATGGATGGTAGAGGTGGCTGCTGACGGCGCTGTGGGATGCCGGTGCTGAATAAAGGTTATAAGATGCAAGGCCTCCACCCTCACCTGCAGCGCATACGGTGTCTGCATGGGTGCTTTAAGCGCTGCATGGTGGCTCAAGCATCTAATTCCACCGTGTTTTGTTTTTGCTTGTATTTGAGACAAGGTTTTTCTGTGTAGCCTTGGCTGTCCTGGAACTCTCTGTAGACCCAGGCTGGTCTCGAACTCTGCCTCTGCCTCCCAAGTGCTGGGATTAAAGGAGTTTACCACCACCTCTCTGGCTAAGGGCTATGCTGTAGTGAGACCTTGTCCTTCCCCCCAAAAAGCCTCAAACACCTGAGGATAGCCCATGAACATGTATGTTTTTTTATGAATGGTAGTCAGTTGGAATATAGCTCAGTGGATAGAGGGCTAGCTTAGCACGCCAGAGGCCTTAGGTTCGCTCCCCAAGACCACCCAAAATGTATGGCGACACAGAAAAAGCAGTCAAGACCGAGTGAAGCAGAACAGCTTATTCCAACCATAGAGAGGCTAAAGCAGAGGAATCCAGAGTCTAAGGACAGCTGTCCTGATTGACTTTTGGTTTTTGGGTTTTTTGTTTGTTTTGGTTTTTGCTTTGTCAACTTGACACAAGCTAGAATCATCTATGGGCAAGGCTTTGGGAGGATGCAGTCCACTGTGGGCAGTCCCAACACTTGTCAGGGGGTGGATGGTGTAAGAAAGTGGCTGAGTAAGTCAGAGAGCAAGCCAGGAAGCAGGGCTAACCCATGGCTTCTGCCTCCAGCTTCCTGCCTGCCTTCCCCCTGAAATGGAGTGTGGCCTGCTTTTGGTTATGTGTCTGTCATAGCACCAGGCACCTAACTGATATGTCAGCCTGTATCTGTCAGGGTGGTGTTGGCACAGGGGAGTAGCCATTACAGCAGAGAGTGTGTCTTGCTTGATTTCCTTCTTCTCTGAGCCCTAGCAGAACCACAGCCTTCCTTCCCTCTTGCCTGTGCTGGGATGAGGAAGGTCAGAGGTTAACTTCACTTGCTGCGCTTGCGCTTGTGTGCTTGCAGCCCTAGGTTCCGGTGCCAAGTGGCTGCTTCTCTGGTCCCTTCTTATTTTTCCCGGTGCTGCAAGTTGAACCTAGAGCAGGAGAATAACACTCTCCTGCTTAGCTGCAGCCCTAGCTCTGGGGGGGGAGGGGGGTGTTCTAACCTTTAGACACCATTAAGTCCGTTTCCCCTGTCTGCTAAAATTCCACAGTGGTCAGATTCTTAAATTGCTAGGTCTTTTGTGTTTTAAGCTTCTTATGTAGACCAGACTGGCCAGGGCTATTAACCACTGAGCCATCTCTCCAGCCCCATTTTTTAAAGACAGGGTTTCTCTGTGTATGTCTTACTGTCCTAGAACTCACTCTGTACAGCGGGCTGGCCTCGAACTGAGATCCGCCTACCTGTACCTCCTGAATGCGGAGATTAAAGGCATGTGGCCCCATTTTTAGATTATTTATTCCATTTATTTTTATGTGTATCGAGGGAGTGCCTTTGTATGGCATGTGAAAGTCATAGGACAACTTGGGAGAATCAGTTCTCGCCACTATGGATGGGTCCCAGGGTCAAACCCCAGTTGTGAGGCTTGACAGTACGCAACTTCACCCTCTGAGCCATTTTGTCTGGCCCAGTCGCCCAGTGTTGACATCCATTCTGTGATGTGTCATTTGCTTGCTGTTAGCATAGAAGTAGAAAAAAAATTCCTTTTTTTCCCTCAAAAGTCTACTTGAGGGTGACTCATTCTTTCTCAGAGGGACTAGGACTCAAATAAGCGGATGGGGCAGGTTGAGGAAAGTTTTTCCCTTCTTGGGAGCTGCTGAGCATGTACACAGCCATCTCATGCTCATGCTAACATTGCTGTGTGTCCATGTTACATGATTCTCTTGACATTTGCACTTGTCGTGTAAGACCTGGACTGACAAGGCACTCCTGAGGCACACCGTGGTGCTTTTCTGCTGCAGAATCTGTCTGGGCGTCTCCCTTTTTGTCCTTCACTCACCTTGCGCCCAGCAGAGCGCACAGTTTGTCTTCCTGCATTCTTCT
This sequence comes from Phodopus roborovskii, assembly GCF_943737965.1. Lineage (NCBI taxonomy): Eukaryota > Metazoa > Chordata > Mammalia > Rodentia > Cricetidae > Phodopus > Phodopus roborovskii. The sequence continues at coordinate 10,692,287 of NW_026126598.1, read as the reverse complement.
AGTTGCCTGGCTAGCGGAAGGACCCGTTGTGGATTGATGTGAAGATGCACTTCTTCCAGTTATCATCTTGGGTCTTAATGATGCTGGGTTCCTCTCTCCTCCAGGTGACCGAGCTGAATGAACCTCTGTCCAACGAGGAACGGAACCTCCTGTCAGTGGCCTACAAGAACGTGGTCGGAGCTCGCCGCTCCTCCTGGAGGGTCATCAGCAGCATCGAACAGAAGACCTCTGCGGACGGCAACGAGAAGAAGATAGAGATGGTTCGAGCCTACCGGGAGAAGATCGAGAAGGAGCTGGAGGCCGTGTGCCAGGATGTGCTGAGCCTGCTGGATAACTACCTGATCAAGAATTGCAGCGAGACCCAGTACGAGAGCAAAGTGTTCTACCTGAAGATGAAAGGGGACTACTACCGCTACCTGGCTGAAGTGGCCACTGGGGAGAAAAGGGCGACTGTGGTGGAGTCATCCGAGAAGGCCTACAGTGAAGCCCACGAGATCAGCAAGGAGCACATGCAGCCTACCCACCCCATCCGGCTGGGCCTGGCCCTCAACTACTCCGTTTTCTACTATGAGATCCAGAACGCCCCGGAGCAAGCATGCCACCTGGCCAAGACCGCCTTTGATGACGCCATCGCCGAGCTCGACACTCTGAATGAGGACTCCTACAAGGACTCCACTCTGATCATGCAGCTGCTCCGAGACAACCTAACGCTCTGGACAAGCGACCAGCAAGATGACGACGGCGGTGAAGGCAACAATTAAGGCCCCGGGTGGACTGGCAGCGCACGCTGATGCTACTACTGCAGTCTTTATTTTTTTCCCATGAGTTGGGGGTCGGGTGGGGGAGGGAAAAGGGAGGGCTGACCTTCCCAGGGAGAAACCCACGACTGTCCTGTCTTTGATCGCCTCTTTGACATTTTTGCCAAAATACCACTAGTGGAAAGTCAGGCTTGCTATGCTGGTATCGGAGCAGCAGCCTCACACAGGCACCCGGACTGTTGTTCAGGCTCGTGCAAGGGGAGCTGTCTGCCTTTAGTTTAACTTATTGCTAGACAGTAGGGTTTAAGATGAGAAGAGAAACCAGAGGTGAGTGGCCCTCATTCAGTGTGTTCTGTGGTTCTGTGGTTCCAGTAAGAATTCTGTCCACACACTCTCGACTTCAGTTCTGTGGCTGTTTTCTCTCTGTTGTGGCTGTGCTGGATTTTTTTGTTTTTTGTTTTTCTTTTCTCTTTCCCCAGAGTGATCTCTACTAGAGAAGGCATAGTTTTAAGTTACCCACGCAGACAGGCTTAGAGTGGAAGACACGACCTTTTTTGATGGGTCAGGCCTGGCCCTGTGTCCAGAAGTCTCTGACGGGTTGACAGTATTAACACTAAATTCTAGTTTACAGTATTTCTACGTGACAGCCATACGCGCGACATCAAGCCATTGGTTCTGAGTTTTCCTTTGTCAGCTCAGCTTTGCACCTGTATCTCGCTGTATCCTGTCAGCTCCTACAGAACTTCCTTTTGGGTTTTGGTTAATGGGTGCTTGGCAGGTAGCTGGCTGCGGGATACTTTTTTTCTTCTTCTTCTTTTTTTCTTTAAGTTAAACCCACCACAAAAAAGGAAAAAAAAAAAAAAAAAAAAAAAAACCTGTTAAGCACCACACACACAGAAAATGGAGAGAATTCAGGTCTGTATGTCATTTCTCATGTTGGTATTTTCAGAGACTCTGCTCTCCAGCAGCCAGGGTTCCCTCAGTCACTGCCTGTCATCTGTTTCTGGGCACTGAGTCTCCCCCACACCTCGTGCTTGGCTGCATGCAGGCGTCTTGAGGCCATTGGGTTGTAGAGGTGGGTGGTCAGCATGAAAGGAGAGCATCAGGTGCAAGCAGCCAGGCTCACTGGGAGGAGACAGCTTCTCTCAAGCCCGTCCGGGGTGAGAGCCTGGCCCCCAAGTCAGTTGCCCCGCCACTCCTGCCACCCGGCACACTTTCCCAAGTGCTTGCCGTAGGGGAGCTGACGTTTGGGGGGTGGGGGAGGCCACGCTCCGCGCCTGTTTGATCCAAGCTTTCCTGTTTTCCCCTTTTGAATGAAAGCATAGATGCTGGGGATTGGCTTCTCTATCGTGAGCTCACTGCACACGGGACAGTGAAGGAAGCTGTGCTGCTATGTCCCACATGGTCCGTCTCACTTAGCCCCAGGTCCCTCTCTCACTGTGGATAAACCTACCCATAAACATGCCTTGTTGCATGCAGAGTGTACAGTTTCTGTCTTGTAGAGGATCCATGGTCCAATGGATTCCCAAGATGGGCAACACCCCAAACTTGCTTTCCTCGTGTTCAAAGACCTGGCAGCCACCTTCTCATACCAAAACCAAGCTCCCACTTGCCGGATGCTGGTGATGTGGCTGCAGAAGAATGACTGTCCCTCTGCACAGTCCTAGCATGCTTTTCCTCAGAGGCCCCTCTTGCTAGTGAGCAAGTACCCACTAACTGAGGCCCACGGAAGAACCGAGGGGAGGAAGCTTGGCCGCCAGCGCCATTGACAGGGGCTCAGTGGGGCTTTGCCTGGTTTGTCTCTGTGTCCGCAGTGAGCATGTCCTTGTCCCGCTTGTCCTGTTTGGAAATGACCTACTGGAATTGCAAAACCTAGTTTCTCTTTAAATTTCAGCCTTGACCCTGGCTGTGTTCTAGAAAAATCATGCGAGAGGGAAGAACTGAAGAGGGAAGGGTGGGAGACCTGATGCTTGAGCTTGGATGGTTTCTTCTCCTTTCCTTTACTGTTGAGAAGCGCAGCTGCCTATGATGCTGTCTCCAGTGCCGCGGTTGCTCCTCCATCCTATTGATACAGTATTGTGCATGCTGGTGTTGTATTTCTATACGGTAGCTTGACATTTATTAACTTATACTGTAGGTGTTATGTATTCCTATGACAAAAAAAAAAAGAAAAATAAGACTTCAAAATTTTTTAAATTTTTTTTTAATTTAATTTTTTTTCCTTTCAGGGGTAAAGTTTTCTTTACCAAATAGTGATTGTAACAAATCTGTTTTGGATGTTGCTATAGTGACATGCAGTTCTATATTTTGTTTTTCGGGGGGAGGGGACAAAAGAAACACCAGTGTTAGCTTACTCTTAATGTCTGGTGTTTGTCATGGTGAAATTATAACTATTACAGTGTAGGAGAACGCCACGGACGTTCTCTGAATGCGCCTCTGTGCTTTCTCGTCATGTTATGCAGTGAACTATTTTTAAGGTCTAATCAAGTGATTTTTTTCCCCCCCAACTCCGTGTTTCGCTAAGGAATTATTTCGCACACGGACCATTCTTAGCAGTTTTCCTCAGTGATGGAATATTCATGAATGTGAGTCATTATGTAGCCGTCGTACATTGAGCAAAATAAACGCACAGATCTGATGTCAGCGCTACCTAGCTTCATTTAATAGGGTTAACTACTTTGTTTTAAAGGTTTGATTGGAAGTGGGCGTCCTCCACCCCCATTCAGGAATGAGGCTGGGTGGTGCTGTGGGAGGCATGACAATAGGTAAAAACTGGGGGCAGGGGCGTAGTTTGCTGGTAGAGCACTTGTCTGGCTGGTGGGTGGATTTAGGTTTGATTTCTCAGCAACACACACACACACATACACACACAGACAAAGCAAGTTGAGTGTGGTGGTTTACACTTGTGTTCCCAGTACTTGGGAGTCTAAGGCAGGAGAACGACAAATCCAGTGCCAGCCTATATTCTACCGTGAATCAGTTGTCTCAAGAACCCAAGAAGTGGTCTGGAGAGATGGCTCAGAGGTTAGGAGCACTGAGTGCTCTTCCGGAAGTCCTGAGTTCAATTCCCAGCAACCACATGGTGGCTCACAACCATCTGTAGTAAGATGGGATGCCCTCTCCTGGCATGCAGGCAGAACACTATTCATACAGTTCAACGGAAAAAAAAAAAAAAAAAGCTAAGTAGCCAAGTGTTCCAGCACCTGCGATGGAGAGGCTAACCCAGTCTAAAGTAGCAAGTTCCCAGGCTAGTGAGACTTTGGGGGATGGTCATGCACAAGAAGTGGGGGTGTGTGTGGTTGGGTGGGTAGAGTATTCCATCACCTCGAAGGGCCCTCAGGAGCAGCTGGGTTCTCTGGACTGCACACAGCATACCTCACTTGTGATGGTACTGCCGAGGCTTCCATATCACAAGTGTTTTAAGAGGGATGGGTGGGCCTGGGTTGAGACTCTGTGGAAGGTGCTAGGTAGGACAAGGCAGTGCCTTTGCTAATACTGAGGGCAGGGCTCTTGGTTTCAGTTTTTGAGATGGTGTCTAGTCCCTGTGTCTGCCACTCAGGCTGTTTAAAATAAAGACCATCCTACTATGGCAGCCACCTGATGAATGCTGGGAGTTCAGTCCAGTACCTTGGCTTTTTTAGAATATACTGACCAGGTTGTGCATAGCATTCTGATGTTGACATAGGGTCTCAAGTACAAAGCCTGGCTGAGCAACCAAAACAGGGAGAGCCTGTCTTTAAAAAACAAAAACAAAACAAAGTAATGAAGAAAACAGGGGACAGACCACCCAAATAGAGCTCCAGCCAAGAACTTTAAAGGTGGGATGCTGGTGGACCTTTCTGCCAGGCAGCCATGTTATGTTAGAGGTGCTGTTCTGCACACTCTATTTATGCGTGATTACCACATGTGTTGGCCTTGACACTGGTCAGCTGAGTGTGTGTTGGCTCACAGGGTGATCTGAGTGGCTGAGAATGACAGCCTAGGCCTCAGAGGAAGCTTGGACAAATGGCTCCTGAAAACTAACCGGGTAACACTGGTCTCTATTTATGGGAGTTGACATTAAGTAACCAGCAGACTTAGAACCCTGAGGTGAGACCGACAGCTTGCCTAGTGATCCTGCTGTCCCTCCCAGTTCTGCTGTGGGAGCCTACTGTTCAATCTGAATGACCACAAATTTGGCCTGTCATAAGCTGGGTATCTGTGAGCATAGCAAGGGCAGCTGGTACATATCACACAAGCAAGACAGGGCCTTCCCAGGTAAAAGCCAGCCAGGGCTAGAGCAGTGGTTCTCAACCTTCCTAATGCTGTGACCCTTTACGACAGTTCTTCAGGTTGCAACCCCTAACCGTGAAATTATTTTCATTGCTACTTCATAACTAATTTTGCTGCAGTTATAAATCATAGTTAGATATTTGATATTTGGGATATCTGATATGCAACCCTGCCAGAAAGGGGTTGAGAACTACTGGACTAGAGTCAGAGGCTCTGACTCAAAAACAAAACAAAACAACCCAAAACCAGCTCTGTGGTAGAGTAGTGACTTTCATCTCAGCCTGGTAGATTTCTGAGTTGGAGGCCAGCTGGGGCTACACAGTAAGATCCTGTTTCAGAAACCCAAACCAACCCCCACCCTCCACACACAAATCAAGTTAATTTGTCTGCGGACAGAGATGGGGTCTTATGTAGCCCATCTGGGCCTTAAGCTCCTAATTCTGCTTCCACCTCCCAGATTCTGAGGTGACAGGTGCTCACCACACCCAGCTCAATGGCTGAAGATTTTCCTTTGGCCTCTGGCCTTTGCCCTGGCCTTACGCAACAGTGTCCACTACCTACGCTGTCAAGGCCCAAACTGCCAGCACCTGGAGAAAGACACCAGGTTTCCGACCTCAGACCTCTAGATGGGGAGGTCTGACTTCGTTCAGTGCTTTATCTCCCATGTGTGCTTGCTTGGCCTGCTGAAGGAAGGCTGCTGGTCTGAAGTTATCCTGCTCCCAAAGACCATGTCAGGAAACTAGCTGCTCTCCATATTCAGAAGGGAGGGACCTCTCAACAGGAAAGTATGTCTGAAAGACACCTTCATTCTGAATGAATCTGCAGCAGGGGGTCTGACTACCATCAGTCACTTCTTTCCCATCGTGATGGACATGACAGGATTGGCTTCTTTTTTTTTGTTAATGGTGTTTTGCCTACATGCATATCTGTGGGAGGGTGCCAGGTTCCCTGGAACTAAAATCACAAGACAGCAGTGAGCTGCCATGTGGGTGCTGGGAATTGAACCAGGGCCCTCTGGAAGAGCCAGGGGTGTTCTGAACCGCTGAGCATCTCTCCAGCCCATCTTTATTCTCAAATTACATATAGCCAGATTTGGGGGGTGGGCAGGAGAGTCTTATGGTTGTCACAGTTTTTAGGTTTAAGCTGTTTTGGGAATTCTGATGATGGAACCCAATGTTTGAGATAATCTAAGAATCGCCCTAGCAATGGGCGATGGTGGTCCACACCTTTAATCCTAGCGATCGGGAGGCAGAGGCAGGTGGATCTCTGAGTTCCAAACCAGCCTGGTCTACAAGAGCTAGTTCCAGGATAGGTTCCAAAGCTACAGAGAAACCCTGTCTCAAGAAAGGAATCTTAAGAATCACTCTAGCAGGCTGGAGAGATGGACCAGAGGTTAGGAGTACTAACTGTTCCTCCAGGGGTCCTGAGTTCAGTTCCTAGCAACCACATGGTGGCTTACAACCACCTATAATAAGATCTGGTGCCCTCTCTGCATTCAGGTATACATACAGGCAGAACACTGGATATGGAGTAAGTCTTGAAAAAAAAAAATACTCTACCATTGAGCTTCACACCCCCACCCTGGCCTAGCAAGTAATCCCTATGCTTGGGAATCACCCACCAAACTATGCTCTAGCCCTGGTTGTTAGTTCTTCGGGTGGGAGAACTGTTTGGGGGCACATGTAGAGTAGTGGCCCAGGTAGAGGCGAGGAGTTTGAGGCCAGCCTGGTCTACAGAGTGAGTTCCAGGTCAGCCAAGGCTATAGAGAGAAGCCCTGTCCTGAAAAAAGAAAGGAAAAAGGGGTTTTGCAACTTTGATTGCTCTAAACACAGCCACCCCTCCTCAGTGCTGAGTTCTCAGTCTGGGAGGCATAAGGGAGGGGTAATGGGCGAGTGAAAAATCCTAACCTGGCCCTAAATCAGGAAACCAGAGTCAAGACAGATTTAGCAGCTAACAGCTGTGTAAACCCATATGAAGGATCCAGCTGGTTCTGACTATAAGTATTTTAGGTCAGTCCTTGAATATCAGACATCCTAAATGTTCAAATTCCCACCATACCACACCCTGCGGCTGGGGCAGGAGCTAGAGGAGCCAGCCATAAAAGACAGGAAGCTCACAACACTGCTCCCCCCACCCCCACACACACCGTCTCCCAAGTGATGGGATTAAAGGCATGATCCAAAGACTAATAGCTTAGTGGTCATGGACAAAATGAAGCTGGGTAAGTACATGGGATGTATGTGCTTAACATACACAGTTCTGCAGTCCATTCTCGGGATGGCACGAACCAGGTGTGGTGGGACACACCTGAAAGCCCAGCACTCGGAGGTCCAAGGATCGGCTCGAGGTTAGGGCTGGAGCTGTGGCCTGGTTGTGAAGAGTGTTCCACTCTTACTCGCCAGGACCCAGCACCCACTGGGCAAGCCAGGCGACAGGTGTTCCACAGGACCATCAACTGGTGCTTCCTGGCTTCCAGCCTAGCTGAGGAAGTTCAAATCCCAGGTTCCGGAAAAGAGCCTGTCTCAGGAATAGGTAGAGCGTGATAGAGAAGGCCCCAACACCCTCTTCTGGTCTCTGCATATGCTTGCGTACACACACCCACAGAAAATCGCAAGGTTATGTTCAAAATTACCCTGGATTACATGAAGCCAATCTCGGAAAAAAAAAAAAAAGATGGGTACAAAAAGCAATAACAGCACTTGGGGTTATCAACAGGAGGATCTGGAGTTCAAGGCCAGCTTCTGTACATTTGAGACTAGGTTGGGCTACCTGAGACTTGGTCTCATAAAACAAAAGCAAGTCCTGCCAGCCTTTGGGAGTACAGCCATTCATCTGTAATCTCTGAAAGAAGAGGTCGGAGAACTGTTGTGAGTTCGAAGCCATGTCGCCGAGGGCTATACAAATAGACCCTCTCTTTCTCTCCATGTACACACGCACGCGCGCGCCAAGAAAGCAACAGCCTGATCCTGAACTATTACTTGGTTACAAAAAAAAAGAATGAGGCTGAATGCAAGGCCCTGGAGTTGGGGGTGCTGGCTGGGATTCAAGTCTGGGACCTGTTCCCCATAACCCTCAGGGGCTCCGGCACCGTCGTTCTCTGCCTCCTCCTGGTGGACACTGCTGGTTCTGCAGCTGTCCCTGTTCGTGTGGGTATCTGCTTCCAGGAGCTTCCAGCTGCCAGCTAACGCCCAGACCCCTGAGGGCAGTAGCGACCTCGAGTCCAGCCAATCTGAGAAGTCCATTTCCGGGTGTCTGATTACCAACCCCCTTAATTACCCAGACTTCAGACGAAGAATTGTGCTGCCTGCGTGTGCGCACAGGAGAGCCAGGCATTGCTACAGTAACCACTACCCCACCGGTGTCTGGCCATTTCGGGATGCCCAGGTACCCGGATGTGAGGTAGGCGGGGCCGCGGCTCAGCCCCGCCCCACCCTGCCAAGAGAGCTTCCGTCCTACACACGGCAAGATCCAATCACAAGCCAGCATTTTGCCCCCTTGCCAATGGCAGGCCTGTTACTGGGACTCGAATCCCTGCTTTGGAATCTGCCTGCTGAGCGGGCTGAAACGCTAATGCGGGAGTTTATCCCGGTTTCTGGGACCTCCTTTTCTTCCCTTGGTCTTCGCCTTTGCAGTCTTTACCGAATAATCGGATCCGGGCTTTTTTTTTCTTTTTTTTTAGGGCGTAAAAACCTCCAAGGGGTTTGTCCCTGGAAGGACGTGATCTTGGAGGATGAGGCATCAGGTTCCAGGTGGTTCTTGCCGTCAGGGTTGCCATAGGAACCGCTCTCTGGCTTCTAAAGGCTTGACGCTGTTCCTCATTTCCAGATTACCTTCCGGACGCCACCCCAAGACGTCAACATTGTTCCTGTGTCATAAAGTGGGGAACCGGGACTCACTTATTTGCAACCCAGTCCACATGCTCTTTGGGAGGGCTCAAAGGTGGGTGGCGAATCTGTTCATTTTCATCCCCTTCCACGCTGGCCCTTTGGCAGGGCACTAAGGTGGGCGTGGGCCGCACAGCTGAAGTCCTGAGGGCATGGGTCCCTTCTCTCATTAGTATTCAAGGCTTCCTAGCCTGCCTGGCCAGCCCTGGCCAGACATTCACAGCTTTAAATGAAGAATGGTGGTCAGTCAGGAATCAGCTTGCAGCGAGGTCAGAAGAAAGGAGCGAAGGCCTCTCACTTGTCATCTACCATAACATTAGGAAGATAAGGCTAGGTTAGGCGGTGGTGGCACATGCCTTTTATCCCAGCACTCAGGAAGCAGAAGCAGGCAGATCTCAGACTAAAGGCATATGCGACCACTACCACAGGTTGTGTACACTTCTAATCCCAGCATTTGGGAGGCTGTAGCAGGAGGATCAGGAGTTCAAGGCCAACCTGAGACAAAAACAGGTATCTCAATTGGTAGAGTGCCTGCCTAGCATTTCTAGGTCCCACCCCCACATATGTCTCCTGTGAAACATGCCTGTGATATTGGAGGCAGGGAGATTAGGAACACAAAACCATTCTAGGTTACATAGCAAGTTCGACACTGGGCTGCGTAAGACCCTGTGTGTAGTTTTTTAATTTTTGGGTTTTTGTTGTTCTTATGTTTTTTTGAGACCAGGCTTCTCTGTGTATCCCTGGCTGTCCTGGAACTTTCTTTATAAACTGGGCTGACCTCAAACTCAGACCTGCCTGCCTCTGCCTCCAGGCTGGTACCACCAGCAGCAGCTGAGTTTTTAAAAGGGGAGTAGCGGAAGCTTGGCATGGTGGTGCATGCCTTTAATCCCCACACCTGGGAGGCAGAAGCAGGTGGATCTCTGAGTTTGAGGCCAGCCCAGGTTATAGAGTGAGTTCCAGGACAGCCAGGGCTACACAGAGAGACCCTGTCTCAAAAAAAATAAAAAAATCCAAATGGAGACAGGCGTGGTGATGGGGAGGTTGGATGGCTCAGTACCTAAAAGCTTTTATTGCTCTAGTAAAATTCAGTTTTCACTACCCATCTCTGATGGGTCAAAACTACTTGTAACTCCAGTTCTAGAGAATCCTCTTCTGGCCTCTGCAGGTGTCTGCAGGTATTACATACAGCTGGGAATTGTCCCAGCTGTTTAGAATGTATCCTACTGTTGTGGAAGGCCTGAGCTCAGTTCCCAGCACCCATGTTGGATGGCTCACAACCATCTATAACTCCAGCTCCAGGGAATGCAATGTCTCTCATCTCCTTGGACATCTGCACTCACATGCATGTACCGATACCCAGACACATGTACGCATAGTTTAAAAGGAATGAATGACACTTGGGAGGCAGAGTCAGGTGGGTCTGTGAGTTCAAGGCCAGCCTGGTCTACAGAGTGAGCTCCAAGACAGCTAAAGCTACACGGAGAAACCTTGTCTTGAAAATAAATAAATAAAAGAAGAAGAAATAAAACTTTAGGGCTGGAGAGATGGTTCAGCCATTAAAGGCTAGGCTCACAACCAAAAACATAAGAAATAAAAATTTAAAGTATACACAAAAAGTGGCCAGGTCTCAGATTTGATTTGAGGCAGTTTATCTCGAATGCTCACAAGTACATAAATGATCCTCTGCTGCCGCTTAGTGGCCTAGGGCTGCTAATGGATGATTGACAACCAGCAGGTCTGGCTCTGAACAACATTAGATAGAGTAATCAACAATTCCTATCCAGAAGGTGCACCAGGGAAGGCCAAAGGCCTAGATTCCAGATGTGGCTCCTAGACCTGCAATAACAGAATGTGCAGGAAGCCAAGAGGCCTGAGCACAGCCAGTCTACAGCAGGGATATTTTCAAGACCAGACAGGGTTTCTCCGTATAGCCTTGGCTGTCCTGGAACTCGCTCTGTAGACTAGGCTGGCCTGGAACTCACATAGATCTGCCTGCTTCTCCCTCCTGAGTGCCAGGATTAAATGCAGGATTAAATGCATATGCCACCATCGTCCAGTTCAGGAACTCCTTTTCAATAACTGAAGATCTCTCTCTCTCTCTCTCCCTCCCTCCCTCCCTCCCTCCCTTCTTCCTCTCTCCCTTTCTCTTTCTCTATCCCCTTTTCCCTCCCGTGTGGGTGCATTCCTGTATGCAGAGACCAGAGGACAGTGTTAGTGTCCAGAAATGGCAGTCTGCCTTCTTTGAAAGGCTCCCTCATTGGTCTAGAGCTTACTGACTAAGCTTGGCTGCCAGTGAGCTTCTGGGATCTGCTATTTCTGCCTCACTGGTATGGAGTTATAAGCATGCTACACCATGCCCAGAATTTTTATATGGGTAAGATCCCCCAGAAGGGATCGAACTCAGGTCCCCCCATGCTTGCTAGATAAGCAGTTTGCCAACCAGGCTATCTTCCCAGACCCTAAAACTGGCCGTTTGCCCCCATTTATTTTCTAGGCTGGTTGGTAGAAGCTGGGCAGATATTCCCTTGGCACTGTGGAGCATCTGGGGACTTCTGGGGTGTCAGGGTGCTGTGCTAGAAATATGAGCATCATTCTGGGGCTGTCTCAAAGCCTGGCGAAGGAGGGCTTCTTCCCTGGATAGGACTTGCCTAGGACATTCAACCTACCTTCTGAGGATCAGGGACTTTTCCCCAGAGCTCACATCCTCCTTCCCTGAGGCCATGGCCTTGAGGCTTCAGGACACCCCTGAAAGATAACCTTTGTGGATCCTGTCCAATCCAAAGGAAACTAGGGACATACTGCTCTTCCATTAACATATGTCTGCTGTGCCTGCCAGAATAACAAGGTTCATGCTAGCCTAAGGTTTCCCCAGGCCTAACTCACAAGTAGCTGTTATATATTTCAAAGCCCCTGGCCCCAGCCCACAGGCTTCCTTCGAAGCTCCCATTCTCTTATAATCTCAAAGATTTGCCCCCTCTCGATTCTCCCTGCTTTGCTGAGAGAAGGCCTGGGCAGTTTGGAATAAACTTTTCCCCCATTCACCCACAGAGTGGTTAGTTTGGTTTCTTTGTTGTTTTTCCAGACAGGGTTGCTCTGGGTAGCCTCAGCTGTCCTGGACTTTGATCTGTAGACCAAGCTGGCCTTGAACTCACATAGAGCCAACCACCTCTGCCTTTTGAGTGCTGGGATTAAAGGTGTGCAACATTACTGCCCTGGTTATCTCGGTTTCTTTGCCTGTGCCCCTCGAATTCAGGCATTAGCAGAGTTCAAGGCCTGAGGCTGGGAGAGCATCATGGTCGTAAAGGGGATGCTAAAAGGGTACTTGGTCCTGGAAGGTGGCACACACCTGTAATCCCTATACTTGGTAAGCAGAAACAGGGCCTGGCATGCACAAATCCCTGACTCCCATCTTCAGCACTGCATAAATCAGGGAAGATGGCACAAACTTGTAATTCCTGCACTCAGCAGGTGGAAGCAGGAAGAGCAGAAGTTCAGGGTCATACTCCAGGCTATATAGCAAATTGGAAGCCTATCTATCTATCTATCTATCTATCTATCTATCTATCTATCTATAAATGAATATGTCAAGTCAAGTCTATTAGTCTTTAAAAGTCCAATAAACAAACAAGCAAACAGAAGCAAAAAAAGAGAGAGCTTGGTGTCCCGAGCTGGGACAGTGTGGGACAGAGTGAAGTAAGTGGGTAGAAGTCAGAGAGGGACTGAGTGAGATAAAACAAGAGGTCCAGGCTAGGTAGAGAGCGGAAGTGGGCCAAGGGGAATCCAGAGAAGAGACGAACTTGGAGAGGAAGTCTGTACAGACTCGGCTGGCTTGATTGCTCCTTTGCAAGGGACTGACAACCCTGTCAACCAGAGGTTGGAAAATTGAACTCTGGGCCATGTCTCCCCCAACAAGTTCCTGCTCCTAAAAGTTGCCAAAACAGTGCCACCTGCTGAGGACCAAGTATGTGACACATTTGCTCACCGCAGACTTTCCGCCTTCAAACCATGGGCAGGATAGGTACAGAGTTTATGATTTATTAAAGCTTCAAGCTGAAGAGCATAAAAGCAAAGCACCCAGACATTAGCTCTTACCTCTACCTCAGCTCAGACCAAAGGGGCGATCCTCAAGCTGCTCCCGACTTCACTGCTCCTCAGATTCACTCAGACTGTTATACTCTCCTCAGTGTGGCTAGAGACTAATCTCAGACTGAATGCCTCTGCCTTTTATACCTCCCAAATTCTGGGGTCAAAGATGTGAACTCTGATTCACTCTCCAGTACCCCAGGGTGGTCTTAGACTCAGAGATCCATCCGCCTTTCTCCTGAGTCCTGGGATTAAAGGTGTGTACAACCACTGCCTGATCTCTATTGAGGCTGGCTTTGCTTCCTGAATCTTCAGGCAAGCTTTAATACACACCATAAATAATATATCACCACAGAACAGCTTAAAAAAGAAAAAAGAAGGGGCAGGGTATGATGTTAGACACCTTTAATCCCAGCACCCAGGAGGCAGAAGCAGGCAGGTCTCTGTGAGTTCAAGGCCAGCCTGGTCTACAAACAAATTCCAGGACAGCCATGGCTGTTACACAGAGAAACCCTGTTTGGAAAAACCACCACCACCACCACCAAAAAAGCAGAGGGTCAGGGGAAGAACATGATGACTGGTCTCAGGTTCCAGCACCAAATGAATGGAAAAAAAAAAAGGCATAAAAAGGAAAGGACATGACTAGACGTGGTGGAGGAGAAGGTGTACTGTAGATCTGTAGGAGAGCATAGTCAGAGGCAGGGACATCTGGGAGAGTCCAGAGTAACGCAGCCTGAGCCATGTGAGGAGAGAGGGGAGGGGAAGGGAGAGAGGGGAGCAGTAGCCAGGAGATCCAGAGAGTAGAGAAGAGAGACCAGGTAATCAAAGTGGTTGGATTATATAGGGAAGGGCATCTGGGGAAAGGGCAGCCCAGCCCCTGGGCTAGAGTGTTCAGGGCAGGGGGTGGGGTATGCCAGCCAAGAGGGCCCTGTAACAGGTAAGAACTGATATGTTAAATAGGCACCTTAGCCATTTGTCCAGGATTGAAACCTAACAGGAGGTACCTTCCATCTGTTTTAAAAGGGGCTCGCATGCAGCCCAGACTGGCTTCAAACTCTGTATGTAGTCAAAGGTTGGCCTTTGACATCTGATCCTCCTGCCTCCACCTCATGAGTGCTGGGATTACTTAGTCTGTGTGCTGGAGGGATCATAAGGCTGGGCGTGGATTCTTGGACTTCAATGGATCCTTGGACTTCACACACACTAGACAAGCACTCCATTAGTTGAGTCCCAACCTCCCATAATGCCTCTCTTAGCTTGTTTCCTTCACCTGCCCCGTTAAGAGCATGGATTTGGGCCCAGAGGAGATACTGGCTTGGAGGGCAGATGTTAGCACTTGGAGAGGCATAGAAAAACACGGGACCTGTAATAATTTCAAGTAACAGGTTGGCTAAGATGCTGTGTGCATTTAATCCTAGCACTTGGGAGGCAGAGGCAAGAAGATGTGAGTCAAGGCCAGCCTAACTACACAGAAAGACCCTGTCTCAAAAAGACAGAGCGCCAATCAACCAATAATACCAGCAACAATACCAAAATAAGGCCATATGGGCCTGTGCACCAAAGGTGGTGAAGGAGGAGTTGGCTTTGGGATGACAGGGATTAAAGATGGCAGACAGCACAGGCTCAGCAGTAGAAGGCCCTGGAATGTGAAGGCTGGGAGCGCTGGAAAGAGCAGGGACATGCAGAAGTCCCTGGGTTTAGAGGATGACAAGACTTGACACTGACAAGATGGACATGATGGGGGTCCTAGAACAATTTATGGAGACATAGTATACAGACTTCAAATAAAATGTGGTCCCAGCAGTAAGTGTGAACACCTTGTGACAGATGATAGAACCTGGAAAGAGCCGGGTTCCAAGGTCCTGCGGTGGAGGAGCCCAGGTTGTCTACAGATAATTTTAAACCTGGTGCTAATGGATTTGTCATCGATAGTGACTGGAAAATTAACAGAAGTGAGGAAGTGCCTATACAATCGCTGGTCCTGGCGAAGCCAGTATCCAGCCCCTCAGATCCCAGACGAAGAGGCAGGCCTGGTGGGGGGAGCTGTCTTGCCACAGAGCCCTTGGCTCTCTCCTCTCAACCTGGTTAGCTTGGCTGTCAGAGTATAGGAGCCCCTTCAGAATGTAGCCGATCTTAGGGTGGCCCCAAGCAAGATTCTTTTGCTTTTTGGAGAGACTGAGCTGTCCCCTTTTGCCACCCCTAAGCCCCTAAAACTTGATATAGCTGACATCACTGATGTGCTAAGCAAGGCATTCCAGCAGTCCCGACTCGTGGTGCAGGAGAAACACCAGATGTTGGGGATCTTACCACCTCTAGAGTCTCATGCTGCACTCTGGGAAGGCCATGGGATTCTCCCTCACACAAACTCTACTTCTTTGACAGGACTGCTTCCTCTGGGCATGGAATCTGGGGATTTCCCTGAGATCTGGGACTGAAGCTCCCTTTCCGGGTTTGGATGGCCAGGCAGGACTTGCAGACAATATCTCTCACTTTTTCCCTTCACAAAAGACTAACAGAAGCTGAATTAGAATTTATTTATTTTGGATTTGAGGTACTGAATCCTGAACTATGCACATGCTAAGACTTTATGAAGCTGAGACAAAAATCAAGGTGTGACCTTGGCCTCGTCTATTGTTGACCCTAGTCACAGCAGTTGACTGTTCCGTAGTTGCATGGCTGCCTCTGCCCTGGGTGGCCTGTGGTTGTGCATAGCAGCCCTTGAATACAGAGAAGGGATCTACCCCCAACACACATGCTTCACCTTCATTATTATTTCCTTAGTCAAATTCTGTTCTGTAAAACTTTTTATTTTATTTTATGTGCATTGATGTTTTGCCATGGGTGTTGGGTTCCCTGGAACTGGAGTTATAGACAGTTGAGAGCCGCCATGTGGGTGCTGGTAATTTAACCCGGGACCTCTGGAAGAGCAGTCAGTGCTCTTAACCACTGAGCTATCTCTTCAGCCCTTGTTCTGTAAAAGGTTTAAAATTTGGGCCTGAATACCCAGAAGACCTTTCCTCTGTTAGATTGTAACAAAAAATAACTTGAAAGGAGATAGTGTTTCTTTTCTTTTTTAAGTTGGAAAGTAACTATTTGTTCTAAGGAGTTGGCCAGAGTCCTCTCAGAACTTCTAGAACTTCTCGGTGCCAGCAGCCTTGGTGACCTTGAGCACACTGAAGCTCACAGTCTTGCTCAGGGGCCTGCACTGTCCCACAGTGACAACGTTGCTGATCTGTACATTCCTGAGACAGGGGGACAGGTGCACAGATATGTTTTTGTGGCATTTCTCAAAGTGAATGGACTTTCAGATGTAGTAGAGATAGTTCCAGAGAATGACAGTGGGCCCTGCATCTTTGATCTTGGTCACTACACCAGACAAGACCAGACCTGGGGTGGCGATGTTACCAATGAAGGGGTGTTCCTTGTCTATGCAGGTGCCCTCCATGGGTCTCTTTGGCCATCTTGAAGCCTAGACTAATGTTCTCATACTGAGGGAGTTTTTCTTTGCCAGTTCTTGTTTTGAAAGACTGTGGGCTGCTTTTGGGAAGCACACAGGATCTGAACGTCCGCAATCTTCCCAGCAACCTGAGGAGGAGTAAGGGGAGACAGTGTTTCTAATGTTAGAATTCCCACAGGACCAATGTCACCCTACAAGAGCCTCACGACCCTGCTTCCAGCCTCCAGAAGGTACAATTAATCACCAAGAAAGCCCAGCTTATCACCTAGTTCTCCCAGGTAACGGCCGCCCCGTCCCCACCCCCATTGGGTGTAGTCAGTGCCACAGGTGCGGACAAAATGAACATATCACTACACCAGCTTCTGCCCCCCCCATCCCACCTGTGTCTTCATCTCCACCGTAGCACATTAGGGATAAACGTCTCTCGGGAACTGAAATCACTGAAGCTGCCGCCAAATGACAGAGATTGTAAGATGTCGTATGTGAGACTAATTCTTCTTGCCCCCTTGGAAAACTTGTGTGCCATGTGAAAACATTTTAAAGAGTATGTCTAGGCGCTGGAGAGGTGGTTAAGAGTGTAAGAGCACTTGTTGCAGCCAGACAGACCATCAGTGATGGTGCACACCTTTAATCCCAGCACTCGGGAGGCAGAGGCAGGGGCATCTCTGAGTTTGACGTCAGCCTGGTCTACAGAGCCAGTTCCAGGACAGCCAGGGCTACAAAGTGAAATTCTGTCTCAGGAAGAGAAAAAAAGAGTTCTTGTTCCTCCAGAGGACCTGGGTTTGATTCCCAGCACCCACGTGGTGGCTAACAACCATCTCTAGCTCCAGTTCCAGGGGATCTGATGCTCCTCTCTTCTGGCCTCCGAGGCACCAGGCATGCATGTGGTGCACATACATGCATGCAGGCTTAATCAAATATCTATAACACCAACACACATAAATACATACACATAAATGTATATGTTTATATTTACATATATATATATGTATATGTATACATATGTATATACATGTATATGTACATGTATATACATATATGTATATACACATACATACATACACATATACACATACATACATACATATATACACATACACACATATGTATGTATTTCAAACTATGGAGCCCATCCCTCTTGAGTTCCCTTGCCTCTGAACTTGGGCTAATCTGTCTTCCTGTCTCTGGCCACACCCCTCCAGCAAACCTGTCACTTCTTTGAGTCTTGCTGTACCAAGTTGTTTTTCTCTGTGTACCCTGTTGTTAAGTGGGAGTGACTGTACCTCACTGCAGAGTTATCTGAGGAGACACTCCAAGGGCACCTCAGGGCAGCCTTGCTATGGCCATCTCTGATGCAGTCACACCTCTGCAAGCCAGGACATCCTTAGTGCCAGTCACAAGACAGCTGGTCCCTCAGATCCAGCCTGGGACCTAGCCAGCTTGATTCTCCATGCTCTGCCGTGGACGTGTGGAGTTAACCAGAAGATGACTGACAGGGAGATGCCTTACGCTAAGTGAGGCTGTTTAGGCTCTCAAGATGGACCTGAACTGAACAGCCTGGCCAGTGAATGGAAGAGATAAGAAGATGGGGCAGAACTCTGAGTGACAGGCATAGACTGGTACTGCCAGCTGGACCAGAATAATTCCTTCTGCCAGGACCTGCTCTGGCTTCATGCCTGTTCCAGGTGTTCTGACCCAGGGGCTGCCCGGCAGAGGAGCTTACATTGTTAAGAGGCTGAGAGAGTTGGGGAGTTGGTGGTGGCAGGGGACAGGGTGTGCCAGATAGGTCCCTGCAGGAAGCTGCTCCTCCCATGGACCCTGGGAAAGCAGGACTGTGGGTTTAAGAAGGAGTGTGTGTGTGTGTATGTGTGGTGCGCATTTGAGGGCGAGTGTACACACCGATGAATACATGTAGTTGTATGTGTATGTGGAGGCCTGAGATTGAGACTAGGGATCATTCTCCATTGCTTCTACCTTATTCATTGAGACAGCTTAATCAAACCCAGAGCTCTGGATGGGAATGGTCTTCCAAGCCAGATTGCCCTAGCCAGACAAATCCCCTATCCTCACTGTTCAAGGCTGGAGTAATAAGTGGGCTCAGGCATTTGTGTGGATTCTAGAGATCTGAACTCTGGTCTTCATGCTTGCATAACAAGTGTTTAACTGCTGAGCCATCCTCCCCATTTATTTTGTGTGATTGTGTATTTGTGTGGACACAAATGTGAGTGTGCCATGGTGGGTATGTGAATGTCAGAGGGCAGCTTTTGGGAGTAGGTTTTCTTCTACTTGGTGGGATTTATGGTATTGAATTCAGGTCATCAGGTTTGGCAGCAAGTGCTAAGCCATCTTGTCAGACTTGGTTCTTTTTTTTTGAGACAGGTCTTACCATGTAGCTCAGGCTAGCCTGGAGTATTACTCTTGCCTCTGACTCCTGAGTGCTAGGAATATAGATCTGTACCAATCCCTCCAGTCCCAGTTCCTTAGATTATATGGCCCTGTGCTCCTAAGCCCCCTAGAGTCCCTCAGATCCCTCCCTGGGCCTCCTGGAGGACGATGGATGGGTAGAGCAAAGCAAACAAAGGTGGAGCTTGGCCTGTGTAATTGCTTTGACATGGGCTAGTCAAGGCAAGCTCCCCGGAGCAAGCAGATGCCAGGATCACTGTCGATTTTAACCAAAACGTCAAACACAATCCTAATTCTCTGCTCAGAGCTCAGAGCCCAGATTCCATTCTGTAGGCATCTGCACAGGGGTGGGATGGGGTGGAGGGTGGGGTGGGGTGACTAGGCCAGCACCTCAGGAAGCTGCCTGGAATTGCCACACCCCCTGTGCCTTCTCCATACTTGGCCCTTGGAGATTGTTGCTTTTCATAGTATTTTTAATTGTTTATTTTGTTGTTTAATTGTTGTTGCTGTATTGACAGAGCCTCTAAATAGGCTGGTTTTGAACTTGCTCTATAGCAAGGCTGACTTTGAATTCCTGATCCTCCTGCCTGTGCCTCCTAAGTGCTGAGATCATAGGTGTGAAGTAGTGTGTAAACTAAGGGTTTCAGCACCAGATACACACACACACACACACACACACACACACGCATGACTGATGCACGGTAAGATTTCTGGGAAGGGTTTATTGTAGATATGAGGGAGAGTAGAGTCGAGGCTGTACTGGAAGAGATCAGAGTAGGGAGAGAAACTAGTAGATTGAACATGGCCAGCAGACTGGACCCAGCTGTGAGAGAAGGGGGCAGGGAGATGAAGGGAGGCAGACAAAAGAGAGAGAGGACCAAATGAGGGTTACAGAGCAATGAGACGCTGGGGAGGAAAGCCCATGAGCTGGGAGCGGGATGAGAAGAGCCACAGTACTTGTAATACAGAGGAAGCCTGCAGGCTAGCACGCACTTTGCTGTGCCAATAGGCACCACAGACAAGGAAATTGCTCCTTTAATAAAGGCGAATGATACCGGAATGTGGGGGTGGGGAGTGGTTTTGGGCCTGACAAGTGGTAGGTCTGCCTTACTCTTTATTGTTTTACTTTTTAAATTTTATTTATTTTCATTTTTTTGAGCATTAGTGTGCTTGCATGTATGCCTGAGTGAGGGTGCCAGGTCCCTTGGAACTGGAGTTATAGACAGTTGTGAGCTTCTACGTGGGTTCTGGAAATTCAACCGGGGTTCTCTGGAAGAGCAGCCACTGCTCTTAATCACCCAGCCATCTCTCCAGCTCCCTGTTAATTTTCTTTTGAGACATAGTTTTCATGTGTCCCAGGTTGGCCTCAAACTGGCTATCTAGCCAAGGATAACCTTGAACTTCCGATCCTCTGGAATGCACCACCATGCCCAGTTTATTCGGTGTGTGTGTGTGTGTCCTGCGTGTGTGTCAAACTCAGTGCTTCAGGCATGTCAAACACTCACTCTCCTGAACTACATCCCCAGCTCCTATTTTTTGTTTTGGAGACAGCAAGTATGTGACCCAGGCACTCTTAGAACTCATTCTGTAGCCCAGCTTGGCTTCAAATTCACCATGCTCCTGCATCAGCTCCTGGGTGCTGGAATTACAGGCATGCACCCTGGTAAAATTTTAATCTCCATGTTACCATTTTTGACCTCTTCCTAGGGAAATGTTAGGCTGGACCCAGGGAAGGGCTGAGCCCATCGTGAAGACACCAAAGGATGCTCCCATTTAGAGCATTCATCCCTAGCCCGCTAGAAACACCGGGGCCTGAGACGGTGGCAAGCAGTAGCTTCCAACTTTTATTTGAGAAAAACAGAAAGGACATGTATCAAAAGAGCATAAAGATTGATAGAGAGTGGTGGCCAGTGATGGCTATTGGGGATGGGCAGCAGGCTGATGGCTTCTACTTGGCTCCAGACTGTTCTGACTTCCCAGCTTCGGGGCCTCCAATTTGGGCACGGGCCTCGAAAGTGACCGGAATGGTGATCTCCGCTGATTGTGTGGCTGTTTTGGGCAGCGGAGCCTCCACGGTAAGTGTGCCCTCAGGGGACAGGGAAGAGGACACCAGGGTGGGGTCCACACCGGGAGGCAGCCTGGACACGAAGAAAAACAGGACAAAGGTTACACATCCCTCCAGATCCCGAGCCCTCTGCTGTCCTCCCTGGATCCTCTTTCCTCCACCCATCCACGCAAGGAACCAGAACTCACGTGTATTTCCGGGTAAAGCACCGAGAGATGTAGCCATGTTCGTCCTGCCTTTCTTCGTGCTTGCCTGTGGGTGGGGACAGAAGGAGGTCAGAGGCAACCCTCTGCTGTCGTAGCAGACCCCACCACCTGCTAAGGAGTGGCTGGGACACTAAGGCAGCACACAAATCAGAGTGAGGTAAGATGCCTGACTCTCTGGAATCTTAAAACTTTCCAGAAAGTTCGTTTCTGGGATTTGGGATACGAGGGGCCGCGGCACTGCACTTGGCTCTGACCCAGGATGGACACCAGCGCAGGCGCACTGTGTGCAGGCCCCCTCCGCTACTGGGACTAGGGACCCTGGCAGGAGTCCCAGCACTTCCTTATTTGGGAATGGGGTCTCCCAGAGGGTGTGTTGCTGCGGGTAGAACCCAGGGCCTCCCTAGGCGAGGCGAGGCTCTACCGGGAGCTACACCCCCAGCTGTTGGTCCTAATCATCGAGAATGACAGGGCTCTTAGGCTCAACCTGCGCCCCGGGTTCCGCAGCAAGGGAAGCTGGCTAGGGAGAACGACACTGGCCTCCCGGTCTCTGAAGTCATTTCTAACTTTCCAGGCTCCCATCCCTCCTGGTTTCACACACACACACACCCGCCCACCCCTCTACAGCCACCACAGCGCTCGGCTCCCTAGCTTCTTTTCTTGTGGGGACAAGGGAGACTCACCGGTGATCTCCACCACGCCTTCCTTGGTCTTGACCGTGAGCTCCTCCGGAGCGAAGTGGTTGACGTCCAGGGACACGCGCCAGCGATCGGCCGTCTGCCGGATCTCCGAGACACCGCTGCTTAGCTGCCGGTTGAGCGCACGGCTGAAGGCGGGCGCAGCCAGGGGCGCGGCCAGGGTCACTGCAGCGGGTCCCTCGGGGGTGGCGGCGGGCAGCGGGCGCACGTAGCCGGGCCAACCAGCGGCGCTGAACCACTGCGACCACTCATCGGGCAAGCGAGGCACCCCGAAGGCTTGATCGAAGAGGCGGCTGTGGGCCGGGTACCAGTCCCGGAATGGTTCCCAGCTGGGGCTCCGCAGCAGCGAGAAGGGCACGCGGCGCTCGGTCATGTTCTTGGCTGTGCTGGTCAGGGCTGAGGATCTGAGAAGTGCCGAACTGGAGCCCCGGCTGTGCTTTTATGGGTGCTCAGCCGGGTATTTTTAGCAGGCGGTGCTTCAGGTCTCTATTAATGGCAATGACCGTCTAGGGGCCGGCCCTCCCCGCTGCATTCCTCCCCATAAGCTTACAAAGGGGACGGGCAGGCGGGGCCAGGAAGGTTCTGCCCCCATCTGGAAACTTCTCTAGCTGAAGAAAACAAATGACTGTAATACCGGTAGCTGGAGCTGTTCCCACTGTCGGGCATTCACTGCCTGGGCTTTGGAACGCCTCGGGCTGAAGGGCGGTGGCCGGTGGCCGGTTCCATCCTTCTGTTGAGACTGCAGCTAGAAGTTAGGTCCTTTATGTCGCAACTGGGAAGCAACTAAGCCTGGTCCGAATGGGGTGGTGGTGGTCCTGTTTGGATACTCACAGGCCATAGCACACCTGTGGAGGTCTCAGGACGATCAACAACAATCAGCTCTCTCCTACCATGTGTGTCCTGGGGAGCAAAGGCTTGGTGGCAGGAGCCTTCATCCACTGAACTATCTTTCTGGCCCTGAGAGATTTTTCTTTCCTACTTTCCTTCCTTCCTTCCTTCTTTCCTGCCTTCCTTTTCCTTTCCTTCCTTCCTTTTCCTTCCTTCCTTCACCTTTCCCTTTCCTTTTTTCCTCCCTCCCTCCCTCCCTCCCTTCTTGACAGAGGCTTTTATTGACTTTGGGGCTCTGGAGCTTGCAAACTGGCTGGGCAGCGATACCCCTACTACCCTCTGTAATTGCCTCACCACTCCAGCTCAATACAGGGATTAGCTCAGCACCACCCCCCTCCGCCCTCTCCCAGACAGAGCTTTTCTGTGTAGCGGTGGTTGTCCTGGAACTCACACTGAACTCAGAGATCTGCCTGCCTCTGCCTCTCGAGTGCTGGGAGTAAAGGCGTGCACCGCTATGCTCAGCCAAACCCAGCTTTTATATAGATGCTATGTGTCAGGTACAGAAGGAACTCTGGACAAAGAGCCATCTTCATTGTCTATTAGCACCCCAAAGCGGCATGCTGGCCTCACTCAGCATCACAAGCATCACAAGTACCTGTTACGGAATGTTGGCTCTTCTAACCGGGTCCCCTACCCTAAAGTTCTCCAGCTTGTGGGCTTCTCACCCCTCCTATTTCGGCTGTGCATTCTCTTGGCCCCCTCTCTGTTTTCTCTTTCTCTCCTGGTCCCCTCCCTCTTAGTCTCCATTGCCCCGCCCCCACCCTCTTTGCCTTCCTTTCTCATCCCTCCACCCCCACCCCACCCAATCTTCTGGTCATATTCAGTCTGCTACATTCTCTCTCACTGCTCTGGACTCTTCCAGATGCCTCTGGCTGTTCTCTCCCTCATAACTATAATAATAATAATAAACCCTTCCCCTCAACCATACCTCAGAGCTGCCGTGTGCTCAGTATATACACCGTGGACCCAAACTCAGCCCCCAAGATTGCACAGTCAGCGCTTTACCACTTTGGCATCTTTCCAGCCCCTCGGTTTTTGTTTTTGAGAGCAGGTCTCATGTAGCCCAGGCTAGTCTGAAATTCTCTATGTGGCCAAGGTTGACCTTAACTCCCGGTCCTCCTGTTTGTAACTCTGAAGGACTGGAATCCTAAACATCTGCCACACATACCACACACTGTGCAGTGAGACATTAAACAGCCAGTGGGCTCATTGGGTGTGTCAGCTCTGACAGACCACCAAAGTGCTGGAGTTCACTGGTTCTGTGGCCGGGTGGGGGAGTCTGTAGAAGTTAGATTCTCTGTCCTTTACTCTCTCCCTCTGCCAAATGGAGACAGAGAGGATGGTAATAAATAAAAAATGCTGATGTCATTGCACTGGCATGAGAATCCAGTGACTTCATATAAGTGAAGATGTAGCCCAGGGCCTGGCGAGTCATGATTAATTATTGGTTATTTGTTATCCACCTTGGTTAGACAATTGGTAGTGTTTAGTCATCCCTATCCCTCAATAGGTGGGCCTGACAAACCAGACTGGTTCCAAAGTTGTGGTGACTCTGCTGCCCATGTCCCTCAGTAGTGGGATACAGGCCTGTAATACCACAGCTGTTCAAGAGCTAAAGATAATAAACTGCACCTTAAATACCAGATAAGCACATGACCACTGAGCCACATCCCAGCCCCTCACTGGGGGATTCTAGGCAGGTGCTCTACCACTGAGCCACACCCCAGCCCCTCACTGGGGGATTCTAGGCAGGCGCTCTACCACTGAGCCACACCCTAGCCCTCTATTGGGAGAATTTTAGGCAGGCATTACACTGCTGAGCTATATCATTATTGGTCATTTTACTTTTTAAACAATGTATTTAATTTATTATTATTTTTTCATTTGTTTGCTTGTTTTTCAAGACAGGGTTTCTGTGTAGCTTTGGCTGTCCTGGAACTCATTCTGTAGACCAGGCTGGCCTCGAATTCATAGAGATCTGCCTGCCTTCACCTCCCAAATGCTGGGATTAAAGGTGTGTGCCACCACTTCCCAGCTTATTTTATTATTATTATTAGTAGTAGTAGTATTAGTATTGTTGTTGTTGTTATTTGTGTGTGTAGGAACATGCACTCGAGTCTGATGGGGACTGGGGAAGTGCATGTACCATGGCTGGTATGTAGAAGCCTAATGATAGCTTTGTATAGTTGGTTCTCTCTCCTTCCACATTTTATGGATTCTGGGAAATAGAATACAGATTATCAGGCAATGTAGTGTAGTTGTTTTTTGTTGTTGTTTTTGTTTTTTAAGACTTATTATTTTTCATGCCTTTAATCCCAGCACTTGGGAGGCAGAGACAGGTGAATCTCTGTGAATTCAAAGCCAGCCTGGTCTTCAGCGATTGAAGTTTCAGGACTTCAGGACAGCCAAGGCTACACAGAGAAACCCTGTCTCAAAAAACAAACAAAAGGCTTATTTTTATTTATGTGTAAGAGTGTTTTGCCTGTATGTATGTATGTGTATGTGTAAGTGCACCATGTATGTCCCTGGTGCTGAGAAGGCCGGAGGAAGCCTCCAGGTCCCTGGAACTTGGTTTCAGAGGGTTGTGAGGCCTCCATGTGGATGAAAACTAAACTCAGGTCCTCTGCTAGAGCAGCAAGTGCTCTTAACTGCTGAGCCATCTCTCCAGTCCCTGAAGCAAGTGATTTTTTTCTACTGAGTCATCTCCAGTTTCTGTTTTACCTTTTGAGTCAGGGTCCCACTAAGTTAGTTGCTCAGGCTAGCTTTAAACTCACTCCCTAGTACACACTGGCTTTGAACTCAGTCTCCTTGAAGTGTGGATTAGAGGCCTGTGCCACCAGGTCTGATTTGGTTTCCTTTTTGTTGTTTTATTACATTTATTTGTGTATATGTGCACATGAGTGTGTGTTAGGGGCCAGCAGGGAGTAGGTTCTCTCCATCCCCCACATGAAAGCTGGGGACCAAGTTAAAATAGCAAGAGCTTTACCTGCCAAGACATTGCCACATACCCCCCCCCCAGTTTTTTTGTGTGAGAGAGCTGGGTTTTCTATACACCTCCTGGGGTAGAGCTGGGTCAGTAGTCTGAAGTCACCTCAGAAAGGCCTTTGAAATGCTGGAGGTCTCTTAGGAAACAAGTCTCTACCCTCTCCCTTGCTGGGTCATATTGAAGCTGGGAACTCATGGCCACCCCATCTCCCCAAGATGGGGTTTGGGAATCTCAGGCCTTTGTTCCTTCCCAGCCCCACCCATGCCCAGCTCCATAAATCTGTGATGAGGTCAGCAGGCTTTGAGAAGGCTCACCAGCCCCTGCCTGCCCACCTTAGCCCAGACTGGAGTTCAAGGTGCCCCACCCTAGAGAGTGCTGTCAAATGTGGTCATGGATACTTTTAAATGTGACCCTGTCCGGCCCAGCCTCGCTTGGGAGGTGGGGGCTGCCAGCTCTTTGTAGATACAAGCTTCCTTCATCCTGCTTTAAACCAGGGCAAGGAGTAGCTCTGCTTGATGCTGTAGCCGAGAGTGGTTGTGCAATGTGGGGCGGGCATCCAGTTGCCCTGTTCACTCACTCGGAATCCAGCTCCTTTTTTTTTTTTTTTTTTTAAATTTTGAAACTAGGTCTCATCTAGCCCAGGCTGGCTCATACTGTAGTGTATTAGAGACTGTCCTTAATTTCCCTGCTGTTCCTTCCCATGCACTGGGATTGCATGCATGAACCATCACATACCCAGCTTTCTTTTTTTCAGGAGAGAAATGGTTCCCACCAATTGTCCGCTGCCCTTCACATGTGTACTGTGGCATACACACCCAGGTGTGCACACACAAGCACACACAAGGAAATGTCGGAACAAAAGCAAAGGTTGAATTGTTATTGTCTATATGTGTGATCTATACATGTGATAGCCTTGGTGTAGAGGTCAGGGGACTGCTTTCATGAGTTGCTTCTCTTCATCCACCATCTGTTTTTGTTTATTATTTCTTTGTAGGTTTTGGAATTTTGTTTATTGTTAGTTTTGGAGACACTATTTCACTATGCAGCCCTGTATGGCCTGCAAATTGTTATGTAGAACAGGCTGGATACAAGCTCACAGAGGCTAATTGGCTTCTAGTTGAATGCTGGTATTAAAGGAGTGTACAGCATGCTGGGTTTTTCCAACTTGATTTTGAGGCAGGGTTTCTCCTTGCATGAGTCCTCTGGCTGGCTGTGCTTTCCATCTTGCTGTAGGATGCTGGAATTACAAGATGCAATGGGCCATTTTCTAACATGCGTTCTGAGCTTCAAACTCTGATTGTCGGGCTTGCATGACAAGCATTTTTACCTGCCCAGCTTTTAGCATTATTCTTTGCTATTGTTTGTCTGTTTTTCAAGACTGAGTATCTCTGTGTAACAGCTCTGGCTGTGCTGGAACTCACCCTGCAGACCAGGCTGACCTCAAATTCACAGAGGTCTACCTGCTTCTTCCTCCTGAATGCTGGGATTAAATGTACGCACCACCGCATCTGGCCAATTCTTTTTTTAAAAATGTTTTGTAGATTTATTTTATTCATGTTAGTGTGTTACCTGCATGTCTGTGCATCACATGCATGCCTGGTATCTGAGGAAATGATGAGCCTGGGTGCTGGGACTCACACCTGGGTCCTTGGCAAGAACAAATGCTCTTAACCACAGAGCAAACTCTCCAGCACTTTTAAACAGTTCTTAAAATAGATTTTCAATTTTTAAAACTTTATTTGTATGAATAATTTGCCTGCATGTATATTTGTGCACCATGTTCATGCCTGGTACCTGATTAGTGCAGAAAAGGAAGGATAGATGGTTGTGATGTTGGTAATCAGGTGTTCTTAACTGCAAAGCCAGTTCCCTAGACCCTAATTTTTTTTCAGGTAGGGTTTCTTTTCATTTTCTTTTCTAGCTTTGTTTTTTTCTTTTTCTTTTCTTTCTTTTTTTCTTTCTTTCTTTTCTTTTTCTTTTTTCTTTTTTCTTTTTTTTTTTGAGTTTAAATGAGGTGAGGAGTTTATTTAGAAAGGGGAGTGAGACAGAAGGGAAGAGACATAGAGGCACCAGGAGAGGAGTGGAGAGAGAGAGAGAGAGAGAGAGAGAGAGAGAGAGAGAGAGAGAGAGAGAGAGAGAGAGAGAGAGAGAGAGAGAGAGAGAGAGAACAGAGCTGGAAGGCAAAAGAAAAAGCAAAAGAGCTCAGGTATGGTTTCTTTGTGTAGCCTTGGCTGTCCTGGAACTCACTCTGTAGACCAGGCTGGCTTTGAACTCACAGAGGTCCACCTGCCTCTATTTCCTGAGTGCTGGGATCAAAGGTGTGTGCCACCATAGCCCAGCCACTCCTTTACATACTATTTCTTTTCTCTCTCTTTCTCGACAATGTCTCCTTACATAGTCCAGGCTAGCCCGGATCTCACTGTGTAATATAAGCTGGTGTCTAGTGTGGTAACCTCTCTGCCTTAGCCTTCCCAGTGCTGAGACGGCAAGCGTGTATACACATCTGATCCTGTTCACCTTCAACAGACCGGCTTTATGATCAACCTGCCCCACCACAAGGGCAGGGCCCTGGTAGCTCTGTAAAGTCTGAGATGAGAAGTAGGTGGGGGAGAAACTGGGTTTTGGGGTCAAACAGGCTGGGCTGGGCTGGGCTTGAAACTTGGTACTGGTCTGATGGCCTCTTAAACCTGCATTTCATGGTCAGAAAACCAAGTCTACTTCATCTGCCTATTAAAAAAATCTTTTAAGTCCATTTATTTGAAGGGGAGCACATACGCCATGGCCCATGTTTGGATGCTAAGGAACAACTTGTCTGAGTCTCTTCTTCCATTATGTGGGTCCCTGGGATGGAACACAGGTCAGTAGGCGTGGCAGCAAACACCTATACCCAATGAGCCACCTCAATAGCTTTTTGTTGTTGCTTTTCAAGACAGGGTTTCTTTGTGTAGCACTGGCTTTCCTGGAGCTCTTTATAGACCAAGCTGGCCCTGTCCTGGAGCTCTTTATAGACCAGGCTGGCCTTGAACTCACAGAGATCCTTTTGTCTCTGCCTCCCAAGTGCTGCTGGGATTAAAGGTGTACATAACCACTTCCAGTCTTTTATTATTATTATTGGTTTTTAATACAAGGTTTCTCTTTGTAACAGCTCCAGCTGTCCTGGAACTTACCCTGTATACCAGGCTGGCCTTGAACTCACAGAGATCCATCTGCCTCTGCCTTCCAAGTACTGGGATTAAAGGGATGTGCCATCCATGCCTGGCTCAATATATATTTTTATTTATTTTTGTTTTATGTGCATTGGTGTTCTTCCTGCATGTATGTCTGTGTGAGGGTGTATATAAATGCACACACACACACACACACACACACACACACATATGGGTCAAGGGTTAAAGGCCTACGTGGGTTACAGAGTGAGACTAAGTCTTCAAATAAAAAGCAAAAACAGGGAGCTGGAGAGACAGTTCAGTGGTTATCCTAGCAGTGATAAGTACTGGCTGCTCTTCTAGAGGACCTGGGTTCAAATCCCAGTCCCTAACTCCAGCTCTAAGAAATTCAAGCCCTCAACACATGTTGTGCACAGATATCTGTGCAGGCAGAACACCCATACACAGAAAATAAAAATAAATAAATCTAAGGGGGAAAAGAGTCAAAAGACACAGAGAGAAGAAAGGGAGGGTAGGAGAGAAAGAGGGAAGTATAGGGGGAGTGCGGTGGTCCAGGCCTTTGATCCTAGCACCTGGGATACAGAAGCAGGCAGACCTCTGAGTTTAAGACTAGCCTCATCTGCAGAGAGAATTCCAGGGCATCCAGGGATATATACTGGGAGGGGTGACAGGGGGTGGAGAGAAGAAAGAATGACACTGCCATCTAGAGATTTCCTGAACTCTGAGGCAAACAGGCCATAGCCCCATCCTTTTCATTCCTCCGCCGGGCCTGGGGTTTCCTCCATGGAATGGCCTCTCCTCTCGTGTGTAACCCCAAAGTCTGGGGTGCTCTGAGCAGTAAATGCCTCTTTGCAAAGAGGCCTGGATTTTTGGCCATGCTAGCCACGCCCTTGACAGGCCTCTGCCAGCTGCACCCCAGCCAGCCCCTCCTTTTCTGGCTCAGCCTCAGAGAACTCTCTGGAGTCTTCAGGGAGCTGCCAGGCAGAGACCTGCCAGCTGATGGAATTGTACTAGTCACCAACTTTACTGGGGACCAGAAATAAGCCTAGTCATCAGTATGGCACAGTGGACTTGGGGAGTATCTGGGATCTTTCCAGAAATATTTCAATGTGTCTCTCTGGAAGTTCCTTTCCAGAATGCTGCCTCCAGCCAGGGCCAGGCCTCTGATTTTAGGCTGGCTTGGAGGTTGTCTACCCCCATCATCACTGAGAAGGGATCAACAAGGGGCCAGGTGACAGGGCTGGGAAGTCATCCTCCAACCCAACTGTTCTCAGCTGTGTAAGAGAGAACCTGTCTAGCTCGGGAGTCTTGGGGCCTGAATGCTTTTGCCCTTGGCCGGAGGCCAGCAAATGTGACTCATTTGCTTCATCTGTACAATGAGACCATTGGACTGGATGTTCTGGAAGGCTCCAGGTTGTGAATCAAGTTTCTCCTCCACTATCCTCTCCCCCGCCCCATCCCCCACCCATTCTGCCTGCTCCTTCTCTGTTCTGTGAAGGCTGAAGGACTGGGGGATGCATATTCACAGCGCGGAAGAAGCACCAGCTTGACCAAACTTGGATCTTTTCTAGGCCCTGCTTTATCTTCCCTTAAATTCAGGGTTAGCAAAGACATGCCAAGTGAGTTTTGTGTGGACTCTCATAACCAATCAGGAGCTTCACCCTCCACTACCTGCAGGCACTGTCGACCACCTCAGTCTGCCTTCCAGCAAGACTCCAGGTAAAGGGCCACTGAGGTGGCTCAAGAGGTAAAGGCACTCGCAGCTAAGCCCGGGAGGGCTGAGTTCGATTGCTGGAGCTCACATACAGAAAGGAGAGAACAGAACTCTCACAAGTAGTCCTCTGAGCTTTGTATGTGCCTCAGTAAGTGTGGTATACCTGCACACTCACCGGTGTGCACACATAAGTAAATAAATCTAAGAAAATTAATTAAGCTGGGTGGTGCCAGCAGCGGATGCCTTTTAGTCCCTGCACTGGGGAGGCAGATGGATCTCTGTGAGTTTGAGGCCAGCCTGGTCCACAGGGAGTTCCCAGACAGCCAAGGCTACACAGAGGAATCCTGTCTTGAAAAACAAAACAAAACAACAGCAAAAAACAAACACACAAACAAAAAACAACCCCCCCCAAAAAAAAAGAAGGAAAGAAAATTAAGAATCCTTCTAGGTGATTTAGCTCAAATTGTCTTCATTAGCTTGATGTTACTTTCTTTCATTCCAGCCCAGCCTTTAACTTCTCATGTAGCCAAGGATGAGCTTGTATTTCTGGTCCTCCTGCCTTCACTGCCTGAGTGCTGGATTGATTTCAGACATTCTACCATGTCCCTCTTCATGTCTTTCTTTTCTTTTCATTTTAAAGTGTTGTATTTTATTTTAAAACTTTAGGTGTATGAGTGTTTTGCCAGGGTGTATGTAAGTGTACTGTGTTCATTCCATGCTGGAAGAGAGTATTGGCTCCTCTAAAATTGAAACCACAGACACTTGTGGGCTACTGGGACCCGAACCCTGGTCCTCTGCAAGAGCAAGAGCTCTTAGTCTTTGAGCCTCCTCTCTAGCCCATGTCCCTCTGTTTTTTTTTTTTGAAACAGGGTTTCATGTAGTCCAGGCTAGCCTAGCCTAGCTCTCAGTTCTGTAGCAGATGACTTGGATTCTCCCATCTCCACTAGACACACCAGACAGGGTCTCACTACACAGTTCTGTCTGGCCTAGAACTCACAGAGCTCTGCCTGCCCCTGTCTTCTGAGCGTTTGGATGAAAGGTGTGCATTGCCATACCTTATGACCTTGACATTTTAATCCTCCTGCCTCCACCTGAGATTACAAATATATGCCACAGTTATAGTGTGCCCCTATTGTCCTCAAGAAATTGTTGCCATGAATTTGACTTTCAATTTCATATGTGTGTGTATGTAACACATCCTTGTTATGTAGAATAGACCTCATTTTACATTGTTAAAAGAATATATGCCACTAATCCAGTTTTATGTGGGTCTGGGAATGGAACCCAGGGCTTCACACATGTTAGGCAAGCCCTCCACCGACTGAGCTATGTCTCCTACCCTTTCACCCTCGAGTTTCTTCTGAGACCTTTTCCATCACTTAGTCCTGATCCTGCTCCTTGGCCCATTTGCCTGAGCAATCGAGCCTATCCTCTTCCCCCATTGCTACGATCCTATGTGTGCCCACATAACAACATGTTATCCACAGATGGCATGACAATCTGATGCCTTCTTCTGACCTCCTCAGGCTCCAGGCACACCTGCAGGCAAAGCATTTGTACATATAAAATCAAACAAATCTTAGAAAATAAATCTAAAAAAAAAAATCTCACACTCGAACCATAAACTGATGGTATATATGGGTACAAATTAGAATGTCAGGAATTCATACCAAGTTGGTGGACAGCTTTGGCTATATGAGACCCCCATCTCAAAAATAAACAATGCAGTCAGGTGTGGTGGCACACGCTTTTAATCCCAGCACTTGGGAGGCTGAGGCAGGCGGATCTCTGTGAGTTCTAGACTAGCCTGGTCTACGTAGTGAGGTCTGTGTCAGCCAGTGCTACTTGGTGAGATCCCAACTGAAAAACAAAAACAAGACAAAATAAAACAAAAATGGAGCTGCAGAGATGACTCAGTGGTTAAGAGCACTGGCTGCTCTTCCAGAGGACCCTGGTTCAATTCCCAGTACCCACC
Source organism: Phodopus roborovskii (assembly GCF_943737965.1). NCBI lineage: Eukaryota > Metazoa > Chordata > Mammalia > Rodentia > Cricetidae > Phodopus > Phodopus roborovskii. The sequence goes on along the minus strand of NW_026126598.1, from coordinate 10,659,734 downwards.
CACAAGACAGCTCACAACTGTTTGTGGCTCCAGTTCCAGAAGATCTGAGACCCTTATGCCAATGTACAGAAAATAAAATTAAATAAATTATTTTTTAAAAATTGGCTCGGTGGTGGTGGCCACACCTTTAATCTTGGCACTCAGGAGGCAGAGGCAAGTAGATCTCTGTGAGTTCAAAGCCAGCCTGGTCTACAGAGCAAGTTCCAGGGCAGTCAGGCTATACACAGAGAAACCCTGTCCTGAAAAACTATCAGAACAAAATAAATAGTCAATATAAATGACTGTAAAGTCAAGAGATGAAGGGTATGGTAGGAACTCTCCAAACCCATGATATGCAGTCCAGTCTTAAGATGGTTTTGGGGTATCCCCCAAAGCAGTCTTAAAAGTAATTGGGGGGAAAAAGTAATCAGGGGTAGGTAGGGGCCCTAAGGGGTGGGCATCCTATCTTGTGACTTGCTGGGTAGATGGTGATTAGGAGCCAAGTTTATTGAATGAATACTTTTTGATGACAGAAGTAGGCTTGGGAGAGGGTATGTTTCTGGAAGTATTTCAGAGAGACAAGAATTAGGGATAGCAGTAGACTCAACCTGATTTATGCACTGAATTACCCTGGAGGCTTTGATTGTAGGAAAATGATTAAACTGATTAGGACACAGGAACTCTGGGGACCCTGATGGTAAAGTACTAGTTTTGCAAATATGAAGACCAGAGTTCGATTCCTAGCAGTCATGTGATGATAAGCCAGGCATGATGATGTAAACTTGTAATTCTGGTAATAGGAAGGTGGAAACAGAAAAGTTCCTGGGCCATGTAGGTCAGCCAGGCTGCACTCTGGGCCAATGAGAGACAATCTCTCAAAAAAACAAAACAAACAAAAGAAACCCTCCCCCCAAGGGGATGACACTTGAGGAATGATACGCAAGATTGTTCTATGGTCTCCACAGGCACACATATGTGCTTTTCCACATACATATGCATTTACAACCTCTCCCCCAATGGACACACACACACACACACACACACACACACACACACACACACACGCGTGTTTGTGGCCTCCTGCTGTTGTGTGTTGGAATAGAAACTTCATATGAGCCCCATTAGATAGTTATTGACCAAGACAAGAGCGAGTGGCTACACCCTCAAACGGTAAGGGCTTGTTCCAGGCTCCAGAGTTTGCGGTGCCAAATGCCCGACATCCTAGTGAAGGTCAGTCCCTCCCAGTCTCCTGGCAACGGAGGCGGGGTTCGATGTTTCCTGTTTCCGTGCCCCGATCCTGGTCTTATTCTCTCTCTGTACTAGGAGGAACAGTGAAGAGGGCAAGCTGAGCCTCAGTCCGGTTTCCTGGACTAAGCTGGCTGAGCGCCTCCGGTAGGAATGTTGTCTCCTAAATCACCTTTCCTTTACTCTCTGTCGCCCTCTGGTGCCCTCATGCTGCCAACACACTTATCTTTGGTTTCCGGCTTCTGGAATTGTTCCTTTGACTTTCATTTGTTTACTCAAACACTTCAAAGGTGCCCATAAAGGTGTGGGGGTCGGGATGCAGAGAGAAGACGTTGAGTCTCCCATAGAGTCTCAGGACTTTGAGGAGAGATAGATATGTCCATGAACGAACATCTGGGACAAGAGTCTGGAGACCCGAGCAGGTGCCCAGAGCAATGTATTGGAACAGGAGGAGGTAGCAACTACATCTGGGCATCTGGACAGCTCCATAGAGTAGGAGGTGGCTAAGCGGATGGGGGCGGTATTGTACAATGAGCTCACTCAGAGCTATGAAGATGGAGACCGCCCAGGAGGCATCTTTGACAGTGACGGATTGAGGTAGTTGGGGAGATAAGGTTGAGTTACTGAAAGGCCTATGAACTTCTTGGTCATAGAGGCGGGGACTGAGCTGAGCAAACAAGGAGGACTCCAGAACTGTTGGAGGGCTGGAAGACGGCTCTGCTGCTCTTGCAGCAGACTTGAGTTCTGTTCTCAGCACAAGTGTCAGAGGCTCACAATTCCTTGTAATTCCACCTCAGGAGATCCATCGCCTTTTCTGGGCCCCATGGGCACTGCGTGCATGTACACACACACACACACACACACACACACACACGCACGCACGCACGCATGCACGCACGCACGTGCACGCACACATTTTTTTTTTAAAGCCCTATTTTATTTCAGAGGAATGTTTAGGGAACTAGGATTTCAATGAATAGCTGGGGGTGCATTTTGGAAATAACACTGTAACTATGGTGGGAGGCATTTCCTGTTTCCTTTGGTTGTTTGGTCTGAGAATCCAAAGGGATGGAGGTCTCTGTGCTTTCAAAGAAATAGTGGTAGGGGCGGATGGGATGACTCCGCAGGAAAAGGCACTCACCAAAAGAAGCCTGATAGCTTGAGTGTGGTTCCGGGTACCCATGTATGGGTGGAAGGAGGGAACTGACTGCACAAAGTTTGTTCTCTGGCGTCCACATGTACATTGTGGCATGTATTCCATCACACACATACAAATAAAATTTAAAAATAGAAAATAAGGGCTGGACAGATGGCTCAGTGTTTAAGAGCATTTGTTGCTTTTTGCAGAGGACTGGGCTTTAATTTCCAGCATCCACATGGTGGCTCATAACTGTCCATAACTCCAGTTCCAGTGATCTGATCTTAGAGATCACAAGGCATGTGATGCACATACACCCAGACACACACACACACACAGGGAATGCAATAAACAAAAGAAAAAGAGAGAGAAAAGAAATAGTAAGGGAGAAGCCCTGTGTGTGTGTGTGTGCGCGTGTGTGTGTGTGTGCGCGTGTGTGTGTATGTGTGCATACTGCTGGGACCATAATCCAGAGATTTCTAAATGTTAGGCAAGAGGTCTATCACTGAGCCATGCCCCCAGCCCCTTACTGGGGGATTCTAGGCAGGTGCTCTACCATTGAGCCACATGCTTAGCTCATTTGTTTTTTAATTTATCTAAAGGGCTAAAATGATATCACCAGGGCTTCTTCAGACAACTTGGATCAGGAGCAGAGCTTCTGGCTACATCAGGTGATCCTTCCAGTTTTGAGGAGAAGCAACTAGATAAAAGTTCATGTGCAGACAGGCTCTAGGGACTAGACACAAAGGACAGTGCCTATCATGTGGCTAACCCAGAGAAAAGGAGTCAGCAGAACCATATCAGCTACACCCTCAGCCAAGACGGAGTGTATGATTCTTTTTGTTTTGTTTTTGAGACAGAGTCTCTCTGTGTAGCCCTGTTTGTTCTGGAATTCAGTACGCAGACTAGTCTGGCCTTGAACTCATGAAGATCTACCTACCTCTGCCTCCCAAGTGCTGGGATTAAAGGCCTAGCCACCACCACCTGGCAATGTTGTGTAATTCTTTTTAGAAGATAGCTTTGCTATGTAAACTCCAAATTGGCCTCTAGTTCTCGTTCCTCCTGTCTCTGCCTTCTGAGCATTGAGCTTATAGTCCTGCATCACCACACCCAGATGGACCGATGTTCTTGATAAGGGGGCTTTGAAACACTTCAGAGTGTCTCTCCGTGAGATCCCGCATGGCACGCCTGCCAACTGTGAGCAAGGGCCTGTTCTGCTGCAAGGCGGGGCTCATTCCCAGGAAATGTTTGACTCAGCACCAGGTCATATTACAGTCTTGGGAGCTGGCTCTGTTGGTAAAGTACCCATTGACTAAGTATGAAGACCTGAGTTGGGATCTCCCACACCCATATAAAAGCCAGATATGGTAGCAGACATCTGTAACCCTAGTGTTGGGAGAGTTGTGGGATCTTTAGCCCTTGTGCTGGGTGTAGGGTGGTGAAGCAGAAACAGGGGTCCTGGGAGCTTGACAGCCAGTTCCTCACTCCAGGGTCAGTGAGAAACCCTGACTGTGATTGGGGTGGAGAAGCTTAAACATAGGAAAGACACTTCATGTTGGTCTTTGTCTTACACACACACAGTATGCATGCACACTACACACCATACACACTATGCATACCACATGCCACATATGCTACATACCACACACATACTACACACCACCCATGCTACATATCACCCATGCTACATACCACACACCCACACCACATTCACATTACACATACTGCACATACACACTCTAAACACCACACTCATGTTACACACACACTACAGATTACATACATTACATACCATACACACTATACACACCATACTCACATTACACACACACAACAGACCACATATACATTACATACCACACCAGCATCACACACACACACACACACACACACACTTTAACAAACAGCTCATAAGACTCCCCAGGCAGGAAGGAATTGCTCTTGGTCCCATCTTCCTGGCCACTTGAGCTTCAGAAGGCTATGCAATCTCTTGCTCAGAGGCAGGGGGCTGGACGTGACGATGGGACAGGGTTCCTTGATGCTACTTCTTCTCAGTGGGGTCTCAGGAGGAATGTGAGCCCCACAGGGTCCTCCCTGGAAAGGGCCCCAGTGCTTTCCCTCCTCCCTAATCTTCCCCTTATGGTTGCAGTCATAGAGCCAGTCTCTCTCACCCTTTCATCCGGGCACCTAGTGTATTTATTACAGTCCAATTTTTTTTTCCCGCACTGCGGAGAAAGAGGGAAGGGGAAACTGAGAGAGGGTGGGAACCCGGATCAGACCCCAGACTCCTCCCCCCCCCCACCAGAGCCCAGAGCATCTGCCCTATTGGGCCAAGGAAGACTTCAAGATCCCTGAGGGCCCCAGCAGGGGGAGGGCTGGGTGCCACAGAAGAGGGCTGGAGGGGGACCGCTGCTTCCCCATCGCGCTCCAGGCTGTTCTGAAAGCCTTGACCAACCCTGACCCATCAAAGCCTGGTAGCAAGGCCCCCCTTGGGCAGGCTCCGAAGTGCACTGCGTGCTATCCTATGCTTGTGACCGGGAGCTATTATTGGCTCATAGGTCATGGGTCATTCTTTGGCCCATGACCCAGATAGCAGTCAGCATCTCTCTCCTAGTAGCCCTTGATCTGTGCATCATTTGACTGCATTGTTTGGGCCCACACGGAAAAAAATCCCTCGGCTTTCCACCTGTGTTCTTTTTTATCTTCTGACCTGAATTCCCAGTCTCTCTCTCTCTCTCTCACTTTCCAGACAGGGTCTCTGGTACCCCAGGCTGGATTCAAACTCACTATGTAGCTGAAAATGACCTTGAACTCCTGGTCCTCCTGCCTCTGCCTCCAGAGTGCTGGGATTACAGGCATGCACCAGCATGCTTGGTTTTATGCTTTGTTTGGGGTGGAACCCAGGACTTCATGCATGCTAGGCAAGCACTCTACCAACTGAGCTACATCCCCAGCCCCTGAATCCCCATCTTTGACTTCAGGGTTAGATACAGATGTGGTATATGCCACCTCTTGTGCTGATGAAGGCCTGGATGGTGTGGCCTTGGCCTACGGCTTGATGTGAGGTCAAGGGGGAGAGATGGGGCCAAATGTGAACCCCTCATCCTGCCTGGCAATACACCAAGAGTTAGGTGGGCCCCCCTTCCCTCTTAGATCTGGCTCACTTTGCTGTCTGCAGATCCACTCCGTGGGAGATAAAGAGGAGGGGAAGGTCCCAGGCTTGGCACCTTCCAAGCTGTGCAGGGGTCCACTGAGCTGAGGTGAGGTGACAGCCAGCAGTGGACTCTTGTGCCATGCCCAGGCAATGGGCCCCAGGTTGGTAAGCTGGCCTCAAGCAGAAGAGGGGCATGGTGATCTAATCCTTGTGTTCGAAAAGGCTCTTTGTTCCCTGGACATGGTGGGTGGGCAGGCCGTGGGGATGGGCACACTTTAGGGACAAGACGGTATGATTCCTCTTTGTGGGTGGGACACCCACCATAGAAGAAGCTCTTCCCTAGTCCCACCTGCCCACGTGCTGCCCCCTAACCCCGGGACCTCTGTAGCAGTATGGGGGTACAGACCCCTCTTCTCGGGTCTCAGAGCCCCAGCCTCTCCTTGTGCCAGGGCCTTCTAACCCCAGATGGGTCCATCTGAACTTAGAAGCCCCCACTCTCAGAGCTGCTCCTGCTGTGGTAGCTGGGACTGCGGCTCCTGGAGGCGCTGCATGAGCGGCTGCGAGTCCCATGACTGCGGCTGCTGTAGCTTCCGTGGCTGTGGCCCGGGCTTGGGCTCCGGCTGTGGCTCCGGCTTGAGTAGTCACTGCTCAAGCAGCTGGAGGAAGAGGAGGGGCTGGGTCGGTAGTAGGGGATGGGACGCTTTCGGGCACTGCAAGAGAGAAAAAGTGGATGCAAGCCCACCCAGAGCCCCAACCTCTGCTCATCCATGGCCCTCACTCAGCCTCCGTTCCCATCACAGCAGTGGCAAGGGCTTCCTGCCTAAGGGCTCCCTGAGACTGACCTCGGGGACAACTCCACTTCCAAACTTCTGTGTCCTTTGCCAAATTCATATTAGTTGTTTTATTATTGTTATTTTTTTCTTGTGTGTCCACAGGGCAAAAAAAAGCCCAAGTTCTTTATTGATCTGAGTATGTGCTAACAAATATTTTTCTTAGTAAATGAAAGTTTATTTTGTGTGTGTGTGTGTGTGTGTGTGTGTGTGTGTGTGTGTGTGTGTGTGCTCCTTTTTCTCCTGTTTGTCAATGCTGGGAGTAGAAAAAAACCAGGAACTTACAAATACTAGTACCACTGAGGTATACCCTGAACTTCATGAGTGAAACTTTTTCTCTTTCACTTTTTCTTTCTTTCTTTTTAGGCAGGGTTTCTTTGTAGAGTTTTGTAGACCACACTGGCCTCAAACTCACAGAGATCCACCTGCCTCTGCCTCCCGAGTGCTGGGATTAAAGGCATGCACACTACCTGGCGAAACTTTTTCTTTTAAAGAATTATTTTTAATCATGTGTCTGTATGTGTATGTATTTTTAATTATGTGGGTGTATGTGCACATGTGCAGGGGCCATAAAGACCTCAGGTTGTTGGATCCCTTGGAGCTGATCCACCCAGAGCCGCATCCATAAAAAAGAGTGCAGTGGAGTCTTCTTTGCTTGCAAGTATTATGGCTAAGCTCTGTTTTTCTGTCTCTCTCATCCTCATCTCTATTCCAAAAATATTTAATTGTTTTTCTCTCCTCTGAGACAAGGTTTCTCTGTGTAGCCCTGGTTGTCCTGTAATCACTCCGTAGACCAGGCTGGCCTCAAACTCACAGAGCTCCATCAGTCTTTGCCTTCCAAGTGCTGGGATTAAAGGAATGCACCACCTTGGCCTGGCTGAAGAGTCAGATTTTTAAGGTCACTCAAAGAGAACAAGGAGGAGACCCTTGGCCATTGCTGTCATTGTTTCAGCCTGTCCCCCTTTACCCCCCTCCACCCCAGCCCTTACCTCAGCTACCACCCCCACCCTCTGCTGGCCCTGGAGTTAGTTTGAAGGCAGGAAGCTATGACCCCCGAGAAAAGAAAGTGGTTAAGGGGGTTATGATGCCCCACCACAAGGGTTAATTCTGAGGGAGAAAAAGAGGTGTGCATTAGTGGGAGGAGGAGGCAGCCTGGGGCAGAGGGGCTGAGGTGGGGGTCGGGTGGGAGGGAGATGTGAGATCCTCGCTGTCTTAGGACCCTCAGTGTATAGCTGGAATGTGTCACCTGTCTGGGGTCTATCTCTATTGCAGCAGTGTGGCCTTTAGCTGTGAGTAAAGGAGGCGCCCACACTGCCTTCTTGGAGACCCAGACTATCAAGGACTAAAGAGAACTAATTTGATATTCAAGAGGTGGAGTTAAAAAGATTCTTACATATTTTTAGCTAATTATACACATCTGGCTACAGAGGTACATCAGTCTCCCCTAGGTGCCTCAGCAAGTCAGGGTAATGCTGGGCTCAGGGCTCTGCCCCTGGCAATCTAGTCATACTGGGATAATACTGGTCTGCAGGGTGGTGATTTTTAAATCCGGGGCCTCATACATACTAGGCAGGTACTCTACCTCTGAGGCATATCCCTACCTAGCCCCTCACTAGGGGATTCTAGGCAGGTGCTCTATTACTGAGCCATGGCCCCATTCCTCCAATAGGGGATTCTAGGCAAACAGTGTATCAATCTTTTTGTGTTGAGGCAAGGTCTTCCTAGGCTCCTCAGGCTGCCCTTGAATTGTCCATCCCCTCTGCTTCAGCCTCCCTAGCAGCTGGGATGAGAGGCCTGAGCCATTAGTCCCAGCTTTAGAGTGATTTCATCTGCAGAGTCAGACCCCTCTAGTCTTCGATCAAATCGGCCACACTACTCATTCTGCACGGGATGCCTCAGACAGCTGCCCCAGATACTAGGATGCTCCTGCCCCCTCCACCAATTCCCCAGGGTGCTGGGAGGTTAGTGAGAAAAGGAGACGCAGACGACGGACAGCTGACCACTACCAGACTAGCTCACATGGGCATCACTTGGGCTGCCTGTGGAGCCCGGTCCACACGGCCCCCAGGCTGGCCACAGGCCACGCAGCAGGAAGTTCCTTGAGATGAAGGAGAAAGTACATATCACTGAAGATGTGATAGATACAGGGGGAGAGGGGCTCCAGATGATGAATGGAATCTCCCAGACCTGAACTCCACGCTGTGTGTGTATGGGGGGGGGCGCACCTGACCCAAGTACTGACAGGCTTAGGTCCATGGCATCTTTCCTCCCCAAGGTATCTGGATGCCTTGGCACCCTCATCCCTCCCTAGCTCTTCCATGACCCCCAAATCCACAAGTTTTTCTTCCCTCAACCCATCTTTCTTTTAGTTTCTCTCCATTTGGCAAACCCTCCTTTTTCCTTTGGATCAGACTCATCCATCCAGGCCTGTGAATCTTGACTCCCTGACATTCCTGGTCACCAACAGCAGTCCTATTCCCACTTCACACACACACACACCCCCCCCCCAGGCCCCTTTGTACCTGGTGATGCGCCTTGGCTCCATGAAACTGGGCGAATCGCGGCGCCGCTTTCGGATGGGTGAGTAGCTGCGGGATCGACGACGGGTGCGGGCAGCCTCAGCCTCCGCATGCCTTGCACGGCCTTCGCTGTCTTTGTCCCTGTGGGACCCGCTCGCGGTGAGAGATCCCCGCCACCTGGGCCCCAAGCCCGGGTCCTCTGTCATCCGCCCCTTCCCACCGCCCCAATCCCCCAATCCCTTCGGGACTCTTACCGGCCTAGAGGTTTCTTGGGCGACAGGGAGCGGCTGGGGCTGCGGGTCCTTTTGTCTGGGGAGCGTGATCGTGATTTGGATGGCGAGCGGCTGGAGCTCCAGGACCCCGGATGGGGGCCAGGGCTGCGTGATGAGCTGTTCCCCTCCGGGCCACCCCGCCGGCCGTGCGCGCCTGGGGATGGTGAGGTGCTTGTGGGCCTTGCGCGCGGGGGTCGATCCTTTGCCCTAGAGGAGGGAGCATGGGGCAGGGCTCAGTGACTGGCTGCGCAGCAGGTGTGTGTGTGGGTGGCAGTAGAGATCCGTGAGCCCAGCAAGGAGGAAAAGCGTAAAAGGGTATTCCATGTGGGGTGACTAACAGAGGGTCCCCATTGGAGGTGATGGGTTGGGGGCTGCATATGGGATGTCCAGTGGGAGGGTTGCTGTGGGATGTTGAGAAGGGAATCCCGTATGCAGTGACCAGTGAGGGGTGGGGTGACCACGAGGGCTGCATATAGGGTGACCAGCGAGGGGTTCCGTTTGGGGGTCACCAGTGAGAGAGGGTGCTCCTGTGGGGTGCAGGCAGGAGGGGGACTCACCGTTTCCCGTGTCCGCTGTGACCTCGCTCGGAGCCCGGCTCCGGGCCTGGACCCGGGGCGCCACCGCCAGACTCGCTGCTGGAGCGAGCCCCGCTGAGCGAGCGGGACGAGCCCCGGGGCGGCGCGGGCTTTGCACGCCGGCGCCCCCTGCGGCGGGGCGCGTTGGCCGAGGATCGAGATCGCCGCCTCCTCCTCCGCCGGCGACGGCGCCTGGCCGCCCCTCCCGCCGCGCGGCCCCCGCGGCCCTGCGACGACGGCGCGGAGCGCGGGCTCTGACTGTCTTTCCCACGCGCGGGCGGCGTGGGCGCGGCGGCCACCTTGTCGCAGGCCCGGGGCGAGCTAGGCTTCTGACGGGGAGAGAGGCAGAGAAGGGCACAGAGGGGCGGAGAGGGGGCGAGAGAGGCAGGGAGGGATGCAGAGAGGACCGGAGCAGAGAGGGTTGTGGATGCAGAGGACGGACGCGGGAGATGGGGTGGGGAAATGGAGTAGCAGAAGGGGTGGGTGGGGAGGCAAGCCAGACGGAAAGGTCGACAGAAAAAGAGGAGGGGTGGGGGGGAATGTGAGAGGGCAGTGGGGTGGGGGGAGAAAAGGAGAGAGGGCTTTCACCGGGCCTAGGCCGCGGGCTGCAGCCCCGGAGCATCGCACACACGGTTCCCGCGCCTGCCCTGCCTCTACCTCTCCTGAGCGTTCACCTTCTGGCCTCAACATAGCAGACCATGCAAGGTTCTCGGCATGCATAACACAAGAGGGACGGAGCGGTGGGGGAGGGGGCTGCGGGGGGGAGCTCCAGGATGGGACACCAGAGGGGCTGACTTTGTCCCCTCATGGGGGACAGACGATTCCCTCCCAGGAGAGAGAAGAGAGAGGGACGGCACTGGTAGTCAAGTCAGGGCCAGCCCACCAGGGCCAGGCTCCCCCCACCAGGTAAAGGGCATGGAGGGGGCGGGTGTCACACGGCACACAGATGGGGGAGGGGGCAAGATAACTCAACTCAAAATTTAACCGAAGAAAAGGAGTCAAAACAGAAATTAAAAAAAAGAAAATCAAAATAATAATAATATAATAATAACGGAAACAAAAAAAACCACAAATGTCATTATATACCCAAACCAAAATGATCTGCTGGGGAACCTGACATTTTTTTTTTTTCTTTCTGTTAATATTTGACTTTGTTTTGCGACCCTGCCGAGAGCTCAGGGGTGTTCAGTAGCTGACCAACTGTCTTTCTGTTTCTCTCTTTTCTTTTTCTTTCTTTTTTTTTTTTTCATTTCATTTCTTTTTTTTTTTTTTAACGTTCTGATTTTTTTTTTTTTAAGTCCCTCTTGGTTAACGTCCACTTACCAATAAAGTGGCACTTCCTCCTTTAGTAGGTGAGTTGTGTAAGAGAAGGGAAAAGTGTGGTAGCATAAGTTCATCATTAGAGTCACAAAAATGCAAGAGAGATAGAGAGAGAGAGAGAAAAACGCAACCACCCCAACTCTAGGCCCAAGAGGAGGCCGATTCACCTCTAGAGGACCAGGGTGTCCAGCTCCTTGGGCCTCAGCCAGTGCCCTTGGCTGATGTCTGGACAGGGCTGTTAACTTTTTTTTTCCAAGAGTGAATTAGGACCAGAAAGGTAACCTGACACCATCCAAAGGTCCCTGGCTAGGAACTAGCAATCTGAGAGCCTGTTACTAACTGAGCACCATGGGGTCCCGGCAAATTAACTCTCCCAGGCTAGGCCACAGTTTCCTGGTAGACACAACAGGGTTTGGCCTTTTGCTTCCCAGTGTCTATTTTGGTATAACTAGTCCAGGATTCTCTAATTGTGCCCTCCCCAGCCTCCCCACCCACCCCTGCACAGACAGCCCCTTCTGACCTTGGGCCCCAACCTTGCAAGAGCAGATGGTACTATTCTGTTTGCAGATCCTGATACTTCCACAATCTTTACCCAGCCAGATTTGCTGCCAGCAACTTCAGGTTTGCTAGTTTGAGACAGAATCTTACTAAGTAGCTTTGGCTAGCCTTGAGAGCCACTTGCTTTTGCCTCTCAGTACCACGATTAAAGGCATTCATAACCATGTCAGCCACACACAACCATATATATATATATATATATATATATATATATATATATCCTTTTATTCTCTTTCTTGACAGTATCTCATGTAGCACAGGCTGGCTTGGCATCTAGAATTCAATATGCAGCCAAAGATGACCTCAGACTCGGACCTCAGACTCGATTCTACAGCTGCCTCCTCTTCAGTGCTGGGATTACTAACGCACACCACCATGCCCAGCTTGTTTTATTTTTAGACAAAGTTTTACAAGATAGCCTTGAACCTGCGATCCTCTTGCCTCAGTCTCCTGAATGCTGGGATTACAGGCATATACCACCTTGGATACAATCTTAATTTTTAGCATAAAACATGACACTAAGTCCTTAACACTCATGACTGAAGAAGGAGGAATTGGCCTCACTAAGGGCCAGAGCCAATCAGGGAGTTCCAGGTGCCAGGAGAGATCTGGGAACCAAGTTCATTCAGCTGTCCCTTTGACTCCTTCAGGGTATCTTACTGTCACAGATAACAAAACATGATTGCCTTTGCCTGGCTCTGGATGTTTCTGGCAGAGGGGAGCAGGGGCCCAGACCTCTCTCTGAAGTGCTCCATAGAGTCCAACAAAGCTCTAGAGCCAGGAAGTGGGCCTCATTGCTGAAAATGCAGAGCTTTGTGATTGGCGACTGAAGCAACCAATGAATACTAGCCATGTCTGGTGAGTATACCGTGGGAGTCACTGAGGCCAAGAAGACCTCCTGGGAGAGCTGGTCTTTTTCCAAAAGCAGAGGCAGGCATAGGCGCTCAAAGTTATTACTGATCTGGTAGTTGCTTGCCCCATAGAGCAGTCTCACTTCCTGAGCAGCCTAGACTAAAAGATCTGAAGGCTTATTATTTTTATTTTAGACAAGGTCTCATGTAGCTAAGGCTGGCCTGAAACCCTGAACTCTTACTATAGTTGAGCTTCTGATTCTCCTGCCTTGACTATCTGAGTGCTGGGGTTATAGGTGTTCTTATGTAGAGTTTATGCAGTCCCTATAGTGATCCAATCCAGAGCGTCATGCATGCATGCTAGGCAAGCACTCTACTGTCTGAGCTATATTCCCAGTCTCATCTTTAAAAAAATTCAGACAGGGTCTCATGTTGCCCAGGCTGGCCTCAAATTCTCTGCATAACCAAAGATAACCTTGAATGTCTGAAAATCCCTGCCTCTGCACATCAAGTGCTGGATTACATGCCCAGTTTGAGCCTGGTTGTTGTAAAGATGGTTTCATTCTCATCAGAGGACCCTAGGAGAACTTTAGCTCTCCTCCCCACCCCTGAGCAGACAAGCTTTCACAGCCCCCAGTCTCTACCAGGGTTCTCTCATCGAATTTCCATGCAGGAGGCAAACGAGAAAGAGATCTCTAGGATCTTTTAATGTACCCTATGCCCAGGGTGGTCAGCTTGTTAAGATATCAGGTGCCAGGAGGGGTCTGAACTGAGTTCATTCAGCCTTAGGAACAAATGCATGGTAACTCACAGCTCAGGGTCACCACAGACCCCTCCTCTAAGGCTACTCTAGCCAGGAGAGGTCACAAGGCCCGTGGTGAAGGGCCACATCCTGTATCTGAGCTAGAGAGCTGACTCAAGGCAAGGAACAGGATCAAGGAGGAAGATCAGGTCCATGATATTCCTTTCCAAAGACTCATAAAACCCCCCACCCCCGCCCGTCAGTACTGGAGATTGAATCTAGGGACATACCTCATACATACCAAGGACATTGCTTTATCACTGAGCTACAGTCCCAGCTCCTATTTGTCACTATTCTTTTAACAGGATACCATGTAGCTTGGTCAAAAGTTGACCTTGAACTTTAAAAAAAAATTTTTAATTAAATTTTTTTTTGGTGAAGATGGGCTCAATTCAGCAGAAGGTGGCAGAAGGTAGTTGCTCCTCCCACACAACAGTCATGCCACTATTGGATCAGTGGACACATGCCGCCTGACATTGAACTTCTGTTCTTCCTGTCTCCACCTCTATGTGTGCCAGAATTACAGGCATGAACCATCATGCCTGGTTTATGTGTTGTTTGGCTTATAACCCAGTGATTCATGCATGCTAGGCAAACACTGGTAACTGAATTACATCCCCAGTCCCATGCAGAACTTCCTAGTGTCTCATACTGGAAGTGGGGTGGAGTATTAGGAACGGCAAGGGTCTGGACTAGATAGCTGAATACTCCCAGTATGTTTCTGCCCTCAGCCACTGAAGTCCATGCCAAGACTGTGGGTTCCTATCTGGAAATGTCTTGAGGTGTCAGTTCCCCATAACTTTCCTCTGATTCCCTTAGAGCCTACTGACCTCATCCCAGCCCAAGAAGAACTCCTTGAGGGGATTCAAGTTGGTTATGAGAATTTAGGCTAAGTCTCATATGAGGTGGGCTCTGCTTCCCCACTGTTAAAATGAGGATGATCAGAATCTTTGTGGGGTTGGCCTATAAAGGGATTGGACTCTAAGACTCCCCAATAGACAAAAAGGATCAGAATGGGGGGAAGAAGGCCTGGGGTCAGGTGGAAGGGGTCTGGTCCCCCGCAGCCTGGAATTGCAGAGTTGAGAAGATGGTGCTGTCGGGGAGTCCTTGGGGGAGGCCAGCCCATTCATCCCTCCAGACGCTGCCAAGAAAAGGTCACCACGATCTTGCCAGAAGCTGTGCCTCATCCTTGGCATGGCTGGGCCTCATTCTTTCTAGGGGTGGAGCGAAAGCCAGGGGATATGGAATTTCTTTTCCTTTCTTTCCTTCCTTCCTTTCCTTCCTTTCTTCCTGCCTCCCTTACTTCCTTTCTTGTGTGTGTGTGTGTGTGTGTGTATGCAGAGGACACTTGAAGAGGCTGGTTTTCTTTTTCTATGTGTGAGTTCAGGAACTGAACTTGGGCCACTAGTCTTGGTGGTAAGCGTCTTTATCCACTGATCTATTCCGAGGATCCAGGGCAAGTCAGTTAAGTGAGGCTGGCTGATCAGAAAGCCCCAGGGATTATTCTGGCCCTGCCTTCCAATCTGGGATTAGAAGCACAAGCACAGGCCACCATCTCTGGCTTTCTAATGTGGGTTCTGGGGCTTGAACTCATGGCCTCATGCTTGCAAAGCAAGCACGTTATACGGTTGTTAATTTCTTTGCTTGTATAAAAGACAAATCTGAGGGTCAAGGGGAGCAAACAATTGAAGGATGGAGACAGGGGACAGTGGGATAAACAAAGGCAACAGGACACCTTGCCATTGTGTCCCCTGTGTATCCCAGGACTGATGCCTGCTTGCCTCGGCCGCTTTGTGTTTCTCCTCATCAGGCTGGGACACTTTCCCCTTTCAGACTAGCAGTACCTATGCCCATGTGAAGAACAACTTTGTCATCTCCCCTCCAGTAAGCACCGTCCAGATAGCTAGAGTATTCTGAGAAGTGGACTGTCCCGACCCTTCCCTGGGATAAACAGGAGAGAAGTATCTAGCCCTTTCCTTGAAGTTGAAGATGGAGGGTTACCGAGACCTTAAGATGGCTATTGGGTTATTGGGTGCCACACTTCTGTGACTGCCTTCAGGTAGCACTGGAAACTGGTGGGAGAAGGATGTGGTGGTGGTGTCCCTAAAGACCCATTTCTGACGGCCACTTTCCAAGCAGCTAGCTAAGCACAGGAGTGGCAATCACAAGTCTCATGTGATAGGGTGTTCATTCTATCCAGAGTCACTTTGGCCACTAGTAATTGTCACTTCTGGATCATTCTGCACCAAGGGACACCATTAAACTACTCCAATCCAGTAGTTCAGAAGAGGAAAAGACTCCCGGGACTTGGATCCAGACTCTCCGAACTTATTCCGTTATCACACCTAAGCCTCAGAGCTATGACTCTCAGTGGTACTGATGCTTATTGATGTCCCAGACCCCTGAAGCTTGCACCTCTGAGCTCCACTGTGCAGTCATAAAAGGACTTGGTCTAAGTGAGCCCCATGGGGTGCAATGGGACTTAACTTTGAACTTGACCCTCAGCCAGAACTTCCTTCTGGATCTGGAGGTCAAGAGGTTCTCAGAACCCACTCTTCCACTGTTTACTGTCTAGATGAGCCCTGGAGGACTTGAATATGTGTGACCAAAGTCCCTAGCTACAAGCTGGAAAGGATGAAAGGTGGGGATTTAGCAACCACTCCAGACAGTAGCAATCAAATCGGCCCCAAGCACACAGTACAGGAAGAGACAGGAAGATTAAATGTTAAACCACACACAAATGCATTCAGCCAACAAAATGAGAATGAGTGAGAGTGAAGAAGGGCTTGGGGACCAGGATCAGGAGGTGGAGAGGAAGAAGCAGAGGCAGGGCAGATGGGAAGGAGAGGAAGATGAGCCTGCAGAGTCACCAGGGGTTAGGGAGGGAGAGTGATGGAAGCCAAACCATAGACCAGGGGACAGCCAGGTGGTGGCTCATTGGGAGAAAGTGCAAATGAAAGATTAGTTAAAGAAAGAGAGGAAAGAGAAAATTAAAAAACAAAATCAACCCAGAGCAAAGTTGGGAAAGAGAGAGAGAGATTGATTTAAACTAAGCAGAACGGCCGGGCTTTTCTGAGATGAGAGCAGTACACAGGCTGAGCTGGGATACCTACCTTCTCAGTGGTCAGGGACAAGGATGCAACAATAAAGAAAAGAAGAAATCTCTGCATATGGAATGCAGGGCAATGGTGATTCCAAATGGAACCCTGCTCTGAGCCAGCAGAGGGGGAAACAGCCTGCCATGTGGCTTCTGGGTGTCACCTCTGGGATGGAAGGGGCCACTTGTCAGCTATCTCTGTTAGATTCATTATTTATTTATTTTAGAATCTTTAACTACGGGCTCCAGTAGCCAAGCTTTCCTTAATTCTCGACATAACAAACTCCCCAGAGGGCATGCATGTAGCAGCTAATGAAAGCAGAAACCACAGGGTGGATAGAGAAGGGACAGGTTGCTTGGGAGAGAGACCCAAATCAGGAGGAGAGAGATGGAAAGAGAAATTACACAGGCACAGAAAGATGGAGTGGGGGATAGACAAGCCAGACAAAAAGAAGAGAGAAAGGCTGGTTAAATGAGGCCAGTGAGAGAGGATGAAGAGGGCGGGAGGGGTTGCATATTTAAAAGGAAAAACAACCATAAGTTTAATTTGGATCTTGCCTCTCAGATGAGCCCTATGGCTTCC
Organism: Phodopus roborovskii; assembly: GCF_943737965.1. Taxonomy (NCBI): domain Eukaryota; kingdom Metazoa; phylum Chordata; class Mammalia; order Rodentia; family Cricetidae; genus Phodopus; species Phodopus roborovskii. The sequence continues at coordinate 10,642,811 of NW_026126598.1, read as the reverse complement.
CTATAATTTTATTTGTTTAGGTTTTTCGAGACAGGGTTTCTCTGTATTGCTTTGGAGGCTGTCCTAGAACTCTCTCTGTAGATCAGGCTGGACTCGAACTCACAGAGATCCGCCTGCCTCTGCCTCCCGAGTGCTGGGGAGGCCGTGTGCCACCCAGCTCCCTATAACCTTATTAAATGCTTTCTGAGACAGACAGTCATGTAGCATAGGATAGCCTTGAACTCACTATGTAATTGAGGTTGGCTTTGAATACCAGATTCCCCTGCATCTACCTTTCAAGTGCAGGGATTACAACTGTGCACTACTATCCCCAGATTTCATGTGATGCTAGGGACAGGGATCCAATCCAAGGCAAACACTACCAGCTAAGTCCCATCCATCACTCTCATCCTTTTTTTCCCTATGGTGAATGAACTACATGGATAGGGTAGCACTCAGTTACTGGGCTACATCCCAAATGCTCTCTCTTTCTCTCTCTCTCTCTCTGTCCTTTTGATTTTCTAAGTTACCAAGCACGACCTTGGCTGGCTTTGACCTTGTTATCCTCCTTCATCAGCCTTCCAAGTGCTAGGATTCAATGTGAACATCACCAGGCATGGTTCTGTTTCTCATATTGAGAATTGTCTGGAGCAACGATACCAATGGCTTGTCCCCAAATGAGAACCATTCTTCTCTCTAGCCTAGATTGACTAGCTTGGACAGCTTTATCTGAGTTAAATCTGCAGCTGCCTTCAGACCCTCTCCTCCAGTCTTTCTAAGGAACTGGGGCCTGATGCTGGCTTCCCCTGTCTGTCCACAACACAAGTCTCTTCTCTCTATGTTGTTAATTTAAAACCTGAGCTAATTCCAGTATGTTCCCTGGGGTTAACAAGAGGGCTAGTTGTCCTTTCTTATTTAGCAGGTGTTGTTGGATTGGCTGCCATTTGTATTTGGAGTTGTGTTCCCTTTTAAATTCTGATCACAAGAGAAGAAAGTATATAAAGATATGGGCATGATTAATGTAGACTTGAAATTCAAACATCATCTCTGCATTAGAAGAAAGACTTCCACAGTAACACACAAAAAAGCAAAGTTCTAGAACACAGAAGAGAGAGAAGAGGGGGAAAAAAACCAAAACAAAACCCAAAACAAACCCAGAAAGATAGTTTGCATTTTGGTATATTACAAAATTATTATTTTTTAAATAAAGAAAAAGGAAATACAAACAAAAAAAAACCAAAATAACAGGAAAAAATGACATAAACTCCCCCACCCACAGCTAAACAAGGTATGGAATTATAGTATTACCACATTTCAAATGGGAGGCTAAAAACAAACAAAGACATAGGCGGGGTTAAAACAGTGTTGAGCTTCTCTCTTTTTTCCTGTATCTTTCTCTCTCATTTTCTTAGAGATAAGGTCTTAAACTCCTACCCCCAGTACTTATGCTGAAATACCTTCCCCCCCCCAAATGGCAAAGGCTATTGACACCCAGCCCTCCCTCCATCTCACCTTTCTGGGTACAGGAGAACCAATTTGCTCAACAACCCCTCTACCGAAAAGAGGATCAGAGTGTAGGATACAGACCTGAGATGCTCAAAGTCTCAGACTGTGCAGGACGCAAGGGATAAGATTCTGAGCTATTCTTTGTGATAAGAGTAAACAAAGCACTTGGAAAACTCCTAAGGCCATGTGAAAATGGAGTCCCATTTTGGGCAGGAGATATAAAATGCTGCTTAAAGCAACTGCTGACTCCTGCACAGCCATCTAGTTACTGTTGCCATTTTGTCTGCACCTGGACAGGTTTAGTTACTGTATCCATTTTGTTTACACATGTACAGGACACTTGCAAGGGGCAGTGGTCGAGGAAATTGTTCAGATTTCCAAGACCCCACAGAAGGGATCAGAAATAGGGTGGGACCTACTTTCAGCCCTGTGTTCTGGGGTCTTAAAGGAGGCCACAGATGAGAGACTGTGTCCCTTGGTCTTTGTGCTCAGGAAGTTTTGGGATCACCATATCTCTTTTTAGGTTAGCTTATCAGTTCCAGCCCCTGCTGGTTGCTTTAAGATACCCCATTGTGCTCTCTCACACTCTGAAGACTTATCCGAGGGACATCAGTGCCCTTCTCAACTGGCAGCCTAACAGAAGTCCCAGGAGCTAGGCCAAGGACCAGGCAATCTTTCCAGAACAGTTTAGAGGCAGGCTCTCCCACAGAAATTCTGAGAACAAAAGCTTTGTGCCCTACCTCCCTTCACCTTCCTCTCTGACATCACAGGAGGAAGAGTATTTCAGAAAAGGAAGGGAGTGAAAGAAAGTAAACAAACAAAAAAAATCAAAATGAAACTGACAAGTACAGGTTTGTGTTGGCTGCTGAGACCCGTGGTCTGGGGAGGGTCAGCTTGCCACTTGGATGAGGCATCTTGGGTCATGCATTGTGAGTGTGGAAAGGGACCTGCTATTCTACCCGAGTTCCTGAGCACACCCAGTGGTCCTGTCAACACTGCAGCGACCCCTCCTTGAGAGGCCTCAGCCTCATACGCTGACACACAGATGGGGCCTATAGACCTTTGCGTGGCCCATGAGGGGAATAAAAAGTCAGTGTTTTGTTCGGGGTCCTAAGATCACCTCACCTGCCTGAAAGCTAGAGGTGATTGTGTTCCCTCGCTAGGACTGGTGGGGACAGTTTGTGGTGGGGACCATAATGGTAGGAGTGTTTTGGGTGTCTTGGGAAAGGTCGGCAGATTTGAGACACTGGTCCAAATTGGGGCCAAGTACAAAAGAAGCTCATTGCAGACCCCAAGAGAAGTGGGAAGGGCTAATGGGAGGGGTTAGGGAGGGAAGGACTCAAAGAAGGGGCTTAGATGTCACGTGACACCCACTGACTTTTGAGTCCTTTCTCTCCAGGTCCTGACTGATGTGTTTACTGTCCACGCCTGTTCCGGGAAGGCAAGAAACCTCGGTTCATCACCAGCAGCTTATCCCAAATATCCCTATAGTCAGGCCTTCTCTGACCTTCACTTTGCCAAGCACGAAAGTAGCCCAGGCCTGCAGGTCCCCACCCCTAATCCCTCACCAGACCACCAGGCCCAGGTGGGAACAACATCCAACCGACATCCAAATAAGCAGTCCAGGGGACTCCCGGCACCCGATGCCCTTGCGGAGCACAGGTCGGAGGGCTGGGAAGGGAGAGAGTGTCGGTCTGGTTACCGGTGGCCCATCATCGGCCCCGCCCCTCCAGCTATCCGGCCCCACCCAGCACGGCGCAGCCCGCCAAAGCGGTGTGGCGAACCCTCCGCAAAACCAAGTGTACGTACATCGGGCGGGCTGTGCGCCGAGCCGGGGCGGCCCCCGTGCGCTCCGCTCCGTTGCCTGCTGCCTCCGTTCTGCTGGGGCGACCCCCATCCGCTGCCGCCCGACGGGGAGGGCGACCGGCTCCCGCTGGATCGCTGGCTGCCTGTCTTCCGCCCGTCATCTCGATGCTTGGGGCTCAGCCTGGGGAAGCGGAGGGATGGGGGGAGCCGGCGTGGGACGCCCCCTCTGCAGGCGGCCTGGTTCTCAGCTCGCGCTTTCACAGAGAGAGCAACCCGAGCGAGCCAGCCTTGCACTGCCTTGACTTCCCAGCTTGCTTCTGGCTGATAAACTTTGGTTCTAGGCATTGGCCCGGCCCTTTAGGGACACAACACTCCCCTCCATCCCCGATTTGAGCTAAATAAATTTTGTTTTCTTCGAGACAGGGTCTCATATAGCCCAGGCTGGCCTTCAACTCTACATTTAGTCTAGAATGACCTGGAACTTCTGATACTTCTACCTCCGTCTCTAATGCGGGATTGCAGGCCTGCACCACTACAATTGGATTATGCAGTCCTGGGGGGCGAGAGTCAAACCCAGAACTTCGCGAACCCAGGCAACCAAGCACTCTACTAGCCAGGCTAATTTCTGGCCCCCACCCTCCAAGCATCATCTCTTGAGCCTACCCCAGGGTTCAGCCTACCTGCTGGGTGATCCGGAATCGCTGTAGTGTGAGGTCATCGAGGGGCTGTGTGAACTGACACTGCTGTGGTGGTGAGACCTTCTGCCTGGGGATTCATTGTGAGGCCTGGTGTGGGCAAGGGGAGTCAGCGGAACTGAAGTGTTATCTCTTTTGACCATGGTGTTGCCTGGCCTGACCTCGGGGACTTGGGGTAAGTAACTGAGGAAGGTCACTGTGGGATCCGCCCCACACCCAGCACAATCTCCTACAAAAAAAATTACCCGGATGGGATTGGGGCTGGGTGTAGGGTCCCCCAAAAGTTATCGCTGAGAGTTAGGGAAAAGTGCCTTTTCCTGGAGACAGCCCCAACTTCCAAATCTCATCTCTCACCTGATCTTCTTAGAATGGAGGGGTGTGGGTGAAAGGTCAAAGGGCAGAAAGGATGGATGGAGGGGGCAAGGGGCCTAGGACCCACCACTCTTCAGGGGCCACTGGCTCACAGGGTTTCCTCAGCACATTTTTTATTTGTCTGTCTGGCACGATTAGGGGCTATCCAAGTTCAAGAGATTGTTTTGGGGGTGCTAAAAGGCCAGGTTTTCTGGGGTGGAGGGAGGACAGCTGAGTGCTCTTACCTCTTACGCTCTTTGTTTTTTTCTTTTCTTTTGCTCTTGAGGCTTCGAGATCTGTAGGAAGCAGAGACCAGGTCTGAGCACAGTGGCAGGAGAGAGTGACACCGGAGTTACTGTAGCGCTCTGGAGCCCAGCTGAGCTCAGACATGGAACTTCAAATTGCTCTCTTAGGCCTAAACCTCCCCCTGGCTGCCCATCTTACCCCATAGGATAGCCAGGCTTTGTGAAAGGGGGTGTGTATGTATGTAGTGTTGGGGTAGAATCCAAAGAATTCTAGGTAGCAACCTCTCTGATGATATGAAATCCTTTAAAATCCCAAACAAATACAACAAATACCAATGTTTAGGAAAGGGCGGGGATGGAAGGGTTCAGCTTGCTTTGGGCCTCAGTTTCACAGGGAAACGGCTTAGGCAGTACTAGCTCACTGATATGCCCTGTCCTGGTCCTGGTCGTAGGGGCTGTACATAGGATAGTGGACACTAGGGGGCAGCAGAGGCCCACACTCTGCTTCCATCCTGGGAGAGAGGAGGGCAGAAATGGGGAAAATAGGAAGAGTAGGCTGAAAAATTTTCAGGCTTCCATACTACCAGGTACAAATGGCCTTTGCTAATCTCCGCCAAGGGAAGGACGTGGAGACTTTAGTCAGGGCTGCATGGAGGGAGTTTGGCTCCCATGGTAAGGGTGTAACTGGCCACACATTTCGATCCCTGATACCGAGTTGACTAACTTCTGCCTGGGCCCCTCTTTTCCCCCAGTCAGACCTGTAGAGGGCTAACAGTCTATGTGCCAGAAACTTCATCTCTAGCCCCAGCCTGGCCATCCCCATCTTCTACCCACTGAGCTACTCCAGTTCACAGAAACACTCTGTCCTGGCCTGCCCTTTCCCTGAATTCGGGGTCCTGATGCTTTCACCTTGGAAGAGGGTTCATCATGGCTTGCAGTTCTTTCTGGGAGTTCTTGGGGCTTTTACATGGAGGCTGAACTGAGGCAGGCAAAGGCTGACCTGTCCTCCAGCTCTGTTCGCATCAGTGAAGAAACCTCTGGAGTGGAAGATGGAGCCAGACTGGACTCTGGTACCCCCCCCCCCACACACACACACTCTCTTGTGGCTTTGGTCCCTAGAAAAGTCTGGTCCCTAGAAACCTCTGTGTGCCTGTCCAGGAATGCACAGCTCACCTGTACCGTCTCTTCCTCCGGGACCCAGAATCAGACCTGTGGAGTGACAGACAAAATCTTCTGAGTCTCCTTGGGAATGGCCACCGTGGGGCACAGTCCAGGTCCTGAGCCCAGGGAGTGAGACAGGCTGCAGGGGGCAGGGGTGTGTGGAGAGGAGAGGTCAAATTACCTATCTCTGTGGTGCTTCTTCAGACCCTTCTTCTTCTTGCGCAGGGGGGATGCACTCTCACAGCTGTGGACACAGGGGTGGGCCACTAGTGAGCTGGGGGTGGAGGGGGAGAGGATGGGTATGGCGGAAGGGACTTGGGGTGTAGACACTGGGAAGAGGTCGTAGGCTATGAAGCCCAAAGCCCCTTGTATAGAAAGACCTTGTACAGAAACCTTACGGACCAGATTGGCTAAGCCTCTTATAATTGATACTACTGCCTGTCCCTTAGTGTCCCTTTTCTTGTGTGTGTGTGTGTGTGTGTGTGTGTGTGTGTGTGTGTGTGCACAGAGCCTAGAGGTCACCCTTGGACATCATTTACAAGGTACTAACTATATATATTTATTTATTGTGTGTGTGCACCTGACATGGTGAATACATAGAGCTCAGAGGACAACCTCTGAAAAAGTCCTGGGGACTCTTCACAGGTCGCCACCCCTGTGTTTTCTGAGTCGGGATCTTTCTCTGACTTCTGGAACATGCACCTTAGCTAGGCTGGCTAGTGGGCCCACTCCTCAGTTCCTTTGTGGTGGTGTTCGCTTGGTTATTTTTGGTTTGTTTTGGAGGCAGGCCTTGCAGTGTAGCCCAGGCTAGCCTTGCACTCATGGTCCTTCTACCTGGGCCTCCCCAGTGGTGGGATCACGAGAGTGCGCCCCCTATCTTGTATAGGGCAAGGGAGGTTCCCACCACTCCCTGAGACAGGGTTTCTCTGTGCATCTTTGGCTGTCCTGGAACTCACTCTGTAGACTAGGCTGTCCTCAAACCCACAGAGATCTGTCTGCCTCTGCATGTACCATCATGCCTGGCTTGGGAAGAAATGTTTTTCCCGCCTGGTTTTCTTACAGTGCTGGAGACAGAACCCAGGGCCCTGCTCTAGGCAAACTCACCAGCTTTGAGATGTCTCCAGCCCTTGAGATTTCTGGGCTGCACATGCAAACACTGGTACCAGAAAGTCCTGTGGCCAACCCCTAGGTGCCAGGCCTCTTCTGTTTGGAAGATGGCCTTGCATTCTTTCCCACCCACAGGTGCTCCCCCCCTAGGTCCCAGCCCTCCCCTCCTCCCGCTCTTGCCCCTACATCACTGACCTGCATTCTGACTCTAGTCTCCTCTTTTTGCTGAAGGTCAATGTCAGAGAGAAAGGACAGACAGATGGACCGGGTTAGCTAGTGGCCCCAGCTTGTACCTCAGGACAGAGGAGGGGGAGGACATAGAAACGGGGGAGTTGTAGTTGAGGGCCAATAATGACCTCTTTCCCAGGAACACCCACACTTGGAATGGGGTTTACTTGAACCCTGGGAGGACAATAATACCCAGTGGGGGTGGGACATAGAGCGGGGCGGGGCTTATCGAATGGGCGGGACCGAGACGTGGAGGGGTTAGGCTGCAGGCTAGGGATTCAAGGGTTGAGGCTGGTTTAAGTTCATGGATCCTAAGTGTGGCATCTCTGTCCCATGTAACCCCAAGGCCCTTCCCCGATTCTCCCTAGGACCATGCGCCTTCTCACCGGCTCCTCCGATGACTGCCTTTCTTTTTCTTCTTCTTCTTGGGAGGGGGCGATGCGGAGCTGCTGGACCAGTGCTTGGTCCTGGACGAGAAGGGGCGGCGGGGTGGTGAGGGATGCGGCCCGGTGTTGCCCTCCCCTCCGCCGTGGCGGCCGCTCACCTGTACCCCCGGTGCCCGCGGTAGCAGGCAACCGGGCAGTCGCAATCCACAGGACCATCGTCCTCATCGAAGGGTGGGTACTCCAGGCCCGGCTCCAAGCCGTCCATTCTCCGCGGGGTCTCTGCCACGCTAAGGAGAGACAATGACGCTGCCCACCCGCCTCTGAGAAATGGCCTTCCCGCTGCTGCAGCCTGGGCATGGCGTCTTGGCCTGGCCTTTGTCCTCTGTGTTATATGCGGCGGAGGAGAGGAGGCTGTGCTTGCAGACCAGAGGGGTCTGAAGAAGATTTGAGTAGCCCAGATTCTGAGGCAGTGGTTTGCAAAAGACAAAGGAACCCCAAGCCTGGTAGTGCAGGCTTGTTACATCAACTACTAGGGATGCTGAAGCAGAAGGATTTCAAGTTCAAGGCCTGTCTGATCAACCGAGCTGAGAATAAACAAACAAACAAGAAATAAATGGCTGGGGATGCAGCTTCGAGGGCCAGTAACAACTATAGCACTGACCAATAGGAGAGCCCTGGGTTCCATCCTCAATAACACGCGCGCGCGCGCACACACACACACACACACACACACACACACACACACATACACAAACCAACCAAACCAAAAAACTGGGAATGCAGTGTTGGTAGGGTGCTCGCCTAGTTTTCATAAAGCAATGCCACCTAAACTGGGTGTGGTAGGGCGCACCTGCAGTCCCAGTACTTTGGAGCTGGACACAGGGTGAGGATACACAGGACTTTCTAGGCCAGCTGGGTTACATGAGATCTCAACAACAAAACAATTAGATCTGTCCCATTCATTGAGCCCCTCCTTACCCCTCACCAAGTCTCCTCCCTGTAACTGTCAGCCCCGCGTCGCCACTGTCCTCCCTTCCTTTCCCTAGCTGGAGTCTTTACTCTTTCAAAGGGCCCCTCCCCCATGGCTGACATCTGCCTCTCCAGATCCCTGAGCGCCCCCCACCCCACCCCACCCCCGCACCTCCCTTCCCTCCTCTTTTCCTTCAGCCTTGGCCTCAGCCTCTGAAATATTCATAGCCTCTCTCCTCTCACCCTCCCTCCCCTCCACAGCCTCCAGAGGCCTCCTGCACTTCGAAGCTCCAGCTGCCGGCTGTCTTCATCAATCACAGCTGGCGCCCGGAGGGTGAGGGTGGGGCTTCAGCTCTCTGCACCTCCAAGCTCAGTATCCACGCCCCATCCGGCCCAGAATCTCAGAACTTCGCCCAGCAGGAGCCAGACATCTCCTGTCGCTGTTCCCAGCTCCTCAGACAGCGCCCCGCTCCCAGGCACCCTTTCAGGGTTAGGGCCCTTGTCATGAGGGCTCTAACCCTAAAACCACAGCTTGACCCGGGCAGGACCTGATTAGGCCCCTGACTGACTCTCCAACTTAAGAATTCCTTTTAAAAATAACTGGACTATGTTTTCCTTTCTTTTCTTTTTTGGAGTATTTTTCTTAAAAAAACATTATTTTTTTAACTTTTACTTACTCATGTGTGGGAGTGGGGCTCACATAAGCCACTGTGAATATGGTTAGAGCACAGCCTGTTATCACACTTCTCTACTCCTACTGTGTGCACTCTGGGGATCAAACTCAGATTGTTAGGTTTAGTGGCAAGCTCCTCGATAGCCCCAAGTTTCTTGATCTCTCTCTCTCTCTCTCCCTTATTCTTTTCAATTGAACAAGACTACAAATGACCTTCCACAGGTGGCCCCTCCCCCTCATCTCCACCTTCTTCACCTTCCCTGCTGGTGGAGATTGTTCCAGGCTTCAACAGAACACCCACACCCACGCACTCTCTCGAGGCCGCCCACACACAACCTTATCTACACAGGGAAGAGAATTCCCTGGCTTGGAGCAGAGGATTAAGGCAGACTCTTCCTCCGAAGCCCCAGACACACAGGCCTGGTCCATGACCCAGCCATTCCCTAGTAGTGATTACTTTGCAGGGGGCATCTGTTGGCTTCTACATCACAGCAGCCTGTTCCTGGAAGGGACTCAGAAATCTCACATAAAGGATGGAAGGGAGGGAGACTGTATATGGTGGCAGGGCTAAAGAAAGGCTTTACAGCAGGCATGGTGGTACATGCTTGTAATGCCAGCACTCAGGAAGAGGAGGCAGGAGGATCCGGAGTTTGAGGTCAGCTGGACTACATACAAGCTCAGGGTAAGCCTGAACCATTCTACAGAAACCCTGTCTCAATAGCTAACTGACTAAATAAACAAATAACTAAAGGCTGACAAAAATGCTTCAGTAGGTAAAAGCATGTGATTCCAAGCCTGAGGACCTGAGTTCGATCCCCAGTGCCCACATGATGGAGGGAGAGAACTGACCCCTGCAAATTGTCCTCTGACCTCCATACACGTGTGATATATACATTCTCTATGCCCTCCCCTTTCTCTTTCCCTTCATCGCTCTCAAAATAAATTTAAAAAGTAAGAAATAAAAGGACTGGGGCTTAGCAGATAGCTTACTGTACAACCATAGGACTGGAGTTACGATCCAACTTGGAAACACCAAGCTGTCCCTGACAGCCTTGGAGCCACCACAGATATTTGGGAAGTTTTTTGGGGGACAATAGACTAATGTGATCCTCCTGCCTCCACAGAACCAAGCATCCCTACATCCCTTAATTCAAACCTCTCTGCTCTTGCTCATCTTGAAGCTGGTGCTTCCTCCCATCTCCCTTTGTCTCCCTCCAATGACATGTCCAGCCCTATTGATTTCTAAGGTCCATCACTGCCCACACAGCTCCTCAGCCATACAAATGTAAAACAGTCTTTAGTGAAACTGCTAAAGGTAAGGGCATGGCGTTACAGTTAGCTTGTGGGTGAGCTGGGGGAGGAGGGAGCTTCAGCTGATACAGACTTGAACACGATGAAGGTTATTTACAAAATCAAGTTGCTCCCTTTGGACAATGCCTAATGCAGGACCTTTCTGGTCTTTGTAACTGCCCAGTTAGGTTGGCCACTGATGTCTTTCGTGCACCCCTTGCTCGTGAGCTAGCATGTGGGTGCTGGAGCTGAATCCTGGTTCTCTGCAAGAGTAACAAGTGCTCTGAGCTATCTATCCAGCCCCTCCACCTTAGTTTTTGGAGACGAGGTCTCTCGGGAACCTGAACCTCACCGGTAGAACTAACTAGCTAGCCAGCAAACCCCCATGTGTTTCCGCCTTTCTGGTGCTCATCTTGCAGGGGCATGCTGAGAATCCAAATGCAGTTCCTCACACATTTGCAGCAAGCATTTTACCCAGGGAGCCATCATCTCCCCAGCCCCCTTTTTTCATTACCTTTTAACTTTTATTTTTCGTGTTGCTGTGGCCTTGTGTGCTCTTAAATCCACGTTTGTCACCTAGTTGATGGTTCATTGTGTCTTTGGGATAGGGAGATGGGTATGGGAGGATGGGAGTGTCATCCCACCATAGAGGTGACCAACATAGGCATAGGCAGTTGGCTATGAAGTAAAAGGGTGTATTGAGTCAGAGGCAATGACACTCACCGGTGAGGCCAGCATTTGGGAGGTGGAGGCAGGAGGATCAGGAGTTGAAGGTCAGCAAGTTGGAGGCCAGTGTAGGCTACATGAAACCTATTTTCAAAGAAACTGAAAGCAGAGGGAGAAGTGGGGAGATGGCTCAGTTGGTAAAGGGTTTGCTGTGCAAGCATGAGAACCCAAGTTTGATCCCAGAACCCATGTAAAAGGCTGGGTGTAAGGATGTGCTAAAGTGAGCCCAGCTTTGAGGAGAGAGAGACAGGAGTACCTTTGGAATATGCTCGCCAGCCAATATAGCCTAATGGTGAGTTCCCAGCTAGTGAGAGATTCTGTCACAAAATATAAGGTAGATAGACATTGAGGAAGATACCAGTGCTTATCTGTGACCTCCACATATGTGCGCGCGCGCGCACACACACACACACACACACACACACACACACGTGCGCTAAATGTAATAAAAATTATCCCCCAAAGTCTCTTTCTGATTTAAAAAAAAAAAAAGTTGGCATGAAAAACAGCCAGTGAGAAGCAATCGTGTGTGTGTGTGTGTGTGTGTGTGTGTGTGGTGTGGTGTGGTGTGAGCATATGTGCTACTGTTGTGCCTGTAGAGATCAGAGGATGATATACTGGATTTTATTCTCTTTATCCGCTATGTTATTCCCAGGGATCAAACACAGGTTTGATGGCAAACACCTTTACCCACTAAGCCATCTCACTGGCCGGCATGCCAACACTGTTTACTTAACTATTTTTGTTTTCCATTAGCCAGGAGCATATTGGTCCAAGCAACAGAGGAGTGAGCCAAAATAGTGGTGGGATTCTGGGCAAAGCATCTTTCTTCTCTGCTCATACACTCAGTCACCAAGCCACCTGGCCTGACACGGGCCTTCAGTGGTAGTAAGAACAGGGAAGAATCAGGCCTGCATTCTTTCATCTCATGCCTTGAAGTGCAGGGCAAACATTGATCCCTATGTCTATTATGATAATTGCTAGTCCGGGTGCCAGACAGTATTGGGAGCACTTTACATGTATTTATCTCATTTAATCATTGAGTATTCAGAACAAGCCTTTGACATGGGAACCATCATTAAAATTCCTATCTCACAGATAAAATGATGAGGTACAGGGAGGTCACACTACGTCTAAAATTAGACGTGTTGAGAAAATGACTAGATTTTGTTCACACTGTGTTAGAAAGTAGCTTGTAAAGATTGCATCTGCAAGCCTGCTTTCTCAAACACTTTGCTATTATATAACTACGAATCTCTCTCTGTCTCTCTCTCTAACAGAGTATCTGGCTGGTGAGATGGCTCAGAAGGTAAAGGTACTTGCTACCAAGTCTGATGACCTGGGTTCAATCCCTGGTATCCACATGGAGAAAACAGAATTGACCCCTGCAAATTGTCCTCCATATGCATGCCATGGAACATGCACATTTACACACACATACACACACACACAGACAGAGAGAGAGGGAGAGAGACAGAGACAGAGAGAGAAAACAAACACACAAATCAAACTATGAATAAGTAAGCTATTGGAAGGTCATGAACTTTGGGAGGTGGGGCCAGTTGAAGGAAGTGGGAGAGTCTCTGATGGACTTACCTGTTCTTTTCCCTTCCTGCCTCTATGCTAGTTTCTGGCTGCAGTGATATAAGCCATCTATTCCTACATGCGTCCTCTGCCACACTGAATTAAACCTCCTTTACCATGAACAAAACAGCCCGAGTTGTCTGTGGCACATACTCTGACTACAGGTCTGGAAGTGTAACAAACATACTGTGCTCCTGACACCCAAGGGATCCACCTCCCAATGTTTCCAGGGAAATCTCTCCAAACAACATGTGAGTGTATTCTGCTTCCTATCAAAAGCTTTCTCCTGTCTTCTGTAGGGTCATTTCTAGACATGGTATATACTGATGGCAGTCTGGAGAGAAGATTATCACAAGAAACAATCACTCAAATAAGTCTGTTAACCCAAGGGTGAGGGGTGGTTGCTTTCTAGGGGTGATACCTCTCTGTCCTGAGCTCCTAGTGGCCCCCAAAGGTTCTCATAGTGGGGCCCCTTCATTCCAGGTGCACCTCCATTGTTTAATTTTGTAATTCAATTTATTTGTTTTATGTGTGAGTGTCTTGCTTGCCTGTCTATATGTGCACCACATGCATGCTGTAATTAAGCTCACAGAGGTCAGAAAAGGACATCAGATCTCCTGGAACTGGAGTTAGAGATGGCTGTGAACCACCATGTGGGTGCTAGGAATTGAACCTGGGTCCTCTGCAATAAGTGGTTCCAATCACTGAGCCAGCTCTCCAACCACCTACTCTTGTTATTTAACTGTAGGAGCTTCCAAATTTGGGGGCTAGGAGTATATTTGTGTTATAAAGAACTTACCTAACTTGCTCCTAAACAGTAGTCTATAAATCATGGAAGGTCAAGATTGGAGACCTAGGCATAAATTCAGGGACTGGGGGCTCTATGGATTCTGGCAGCTGGCAGTTGGCAGGCAGCATGGAGACAGCCAGGCAGAAGGGAACAAGTCAAAGATAATTGGACATATGGTATTGTTGGCAGTACATAGATGATGGCAGTGGCCACCTAGCCGTGATGTGTGTTTGCCTTGTGCTAGGTATTGATCCTAACACTTATATCCATTCATGTCTTTCTCATGCTGGGGATGGAAACAGCCTCCTTCATACTACACAAGGGTTTCAAAGTTGAGCCACACCCCCAGAGCCTTGTGTGTGGGGAGGGTATTCTAGGAAAGCACACTACAGCTGATTAATGCCCCAGCTCTTCCCTGAGGGATTCTAGGCAAGTGCTCTACCACTTGGCTAGCCTATGAGGTGGGCATCAGTACCTTCATTTTAAATATAAAGATATGAATAGCTAGAGAAGTCAGGGTCTGCCCAAGTCATGGTGCAGCTGGGATCCAGCAGCCAGGATGGTATCCTTGGACTTACAGATTTTGATGGATGTATGGAGTGTCTATCTCTCTCACCTATGCATCCAAGATGTGAACACTGGCTCAGATTCCAGGTTCATATGTGGCCAGACAGTGGCAAGCCTTTCTCCTTCAGCTGTGTGCTTCATGTCTAAGCACAGCAAGCTCAGTTTCAGCACCACGGACAGCTCATGTTCAAGCAACTCCCAGAAGTTGTCCTCTGACTTCCACAAGCACACCCTGGCATCTGGCATGCATGTACACTCACATACTCCTGTACATGCACACACATTTGTGTGAGCATGTGAGAACACACACACACACACTAAGTAAATAAATGTTAAAACAAAACCAAAATGTCCCTTCTCTAGCAACCATTAACTAACTGCTCATAGAGCCTTGGGAAGTGTTTTCCCTTTTGTTGTTGTTTTTTTCTAGACTGGGTTTCTCTGTGTAGCCCCAACTATCCTGGAACTCACTCTGTAGACCAGGCTAGCCTTTAACTCAGAGATCCACTTGCCTCTGCCCCCAAGTATCCCAGAATCTAGAATCAGAGTGTACAGAAGTTTGGGGACGCAGGAAGGTACCTGCTCCTGAACTAGTCCCACTGCTGAGAGAAAGAGCAGGAGCCTTTCCCACAGCCTCTTGCACAACCTCAGTGCTGGGAAGGGAAAGAACCATTAGCAAGGGGGTTGCCCTCTGAATGTATCCCATAGAATTTGCTGAGTACACTCTGGGGCATGGGGATGGACTACCTTTTGTCATCTCTCTAATTCAACCTGCACTATTTTCTACACATATTTTTTCCCTTCCCATGCCAGGGCTTGAATTTAGGGCCTCCAGCATGCTAGGCAAGTGCTCTAATGCTGAGCCATATCCCTACACTGGTAGGTTCAAGCCAAACATTCTACCACCAAGCAACTACAGCCCCTCACTGGGGGATTCTAGGCAAGTGCTCTACCACTGAGCCACAGCCCAGCCCCTCACTGGGGGATTCTAGGTAGGTGCTCCCCAGCTGAGCGCCTGCCCATTGGCATTTGGGTTTCTACAATCCAGGGCACATCACATGCTTCCTCTGGAGTTCATTTTACAAGTGGAAATAACTAACTCCCAGATTAGCTTGCAGCTTACTTGTGGTAAGCTATCAGTTAGTGGCAATGTTGGGGTCTGAACATCTCTGAAGCACCCTGGCTTGTAGCTATGATCCTTGATTTGAGATCTGGGCCCTCCTGCTGCTGATCCATATACAGGTGGGCAGCAAGTGGCCCTCAGGGCCCTCAGGTGACCGTACCTATATTCTGGGCTAGGCCAGAACTTCCAATGGATAGAGTCCTTGATCTCTCCTTCACTCACCCCAGCCCCGAATGGCACATCTGGACAAGCCCCAGGCACCCAGTTGCAGCATGAGACGCCCCTCCCTTCCTGTCACCCAGACAAATACTCACATGTGGGCCCCAGGCCGGTCCTCCCTGGTCACTACTCCCTCCTTCTCCATCAGCATCTGCCGGAAGGTCCCGACCTTCTGCCGGATCTCCTCCTCAGAGTACCTGAGAAGCACAGGGACCGTGAGGGCTTGCTGCTAATTTTAGATCACCCCTTCAGCTTACTCCCACTTGCTCTCCAGTCCTTGGTCTCAGTGCATGCTCTCATTGGTAACTGCTCTTTTTTTTGTAGGAGTTTTGTTATTCTCTCTCAGTGTACCCTCTCTCTCCCCACTCCCCTCTCCCCTCGCCTCCCCACCCTACCTTCTGCTTCCTTTCAGTCCCCTCCTCTCCATCCTTCCCTTCCTCCTTTCCCCTTTTCTCCTCCCTTCCTTCCCCTCCCTCCTACTCACTCGCTCTTTTCCCTTCCTCCCTTCCCTCATTTCCTGTCTCTGTATTTTGTATTTTTTCTTCTCCCCCTCTCCTTTCTTAATAGTGTTTATTAGGTTCACCTAACAAACATTTAAAAGTTTGAATTACTATTCAATGTATGAGTGTTTTGCCTGTATGTATATCTGTGAACCACATGTGATCTGGTGCTCAAAGAGGCCAGAAGAAGACAATAGAGCCCCTGCAACTGGAGTTACAGATGGTTGTGAACCACTGCATGGGTGCTGAGAATCAAACCCAAGTCCTCTGGAAGAACAGCTGGTGCTCTTAACTGCTGATCCATCTCTCCAGCTCCTCGATATCTGTCTGTCTGTCTGTCTGTCTGTCTAGGAAATAGAATCTTACTATTAGTTCAGGCTAGCCTGCAACTCACTTGTAATCCAAGCTGGTCTCTACTCTGTAATACTCCTGCCTTAGCATTTCAGCGATGGACTCATAGGCTGTCCCTATGAGTACATGCCTGGTGCAGCACTAACAGGAGTCTGTGGCTACTAGTGAATGAATCTTGGGTCATGACCTCCAGGGTTTTCATTCTTCAGAATGGAGGAGAGTATGGGGTCTCATCTTGCTTTGCTTTCTGCTCAGGGTCCACTGCCTCTTCCCATAGCAGGCACAGCCCTCCCCACTCGGCCTGTCCATGGGAATGGTATGCCTTTCCCTGTCTTGTTTCTTATTTATCTTTTCCTCAACAAACACTTTACAGAAGACTAATTTGGCTTTCAAAAGCTTTTTTCTTTTAAAACAAAACCCAAATGTCCTTTAATTATATTTGTTTATTGTTTTTTTCAAAACAGAGTTTCTCTATGTAGCTCTGGCTGTCCTGGAATTCATGATGTAGTCCAAGCTGGTCTTGAATTCACAGAGATATACCTGCTTCTGCCTCCTGAGTGTTGGGATTAAAGGATGCATTACCACTACCTGGTCCTTTAAATTTATTTTTATTTTTAAAAATGTGTGTGTGTCACTTGAGTGGTGGTGACACATGCCTGTAATCACAGCACATGGAAGGTAGAGGCAGGTGGATATCTGTGAGTTCAAAGCCAGCCTGGTATAGAGAGTGAATTCCAGGACAGGTAGGGCTGTTACACAGAAAAACTCTGTCTTGAAAAAAAAAATGTGTGTGTGAGAGCCTGCATGCATGAGTGTGAGTGTATTCCTGCGGGCGTGTGTGTATCTGGGTGTATGCCTTGTGTCTGTGTTATCATGTGTGTGTGTCTGTGTGTGTGTGTGTGTATACATACACTTGAAGGTGTGTGTGAGTTTGTGTGTGTGACTGAGGACAGGAGTGACTTCCCAGCCCAGCATTGTTCATCCCAGTGACTAATTCAAGGGAAAAGCACAGCTCGCTGTGTTAAAGGTCATGATGACTTAGCAGAAGCTGCAGGAAGCCTGAATATTTAGAAGGACCCTTGTGTTTTCTTGCCTGGCATCTCTATCTATTTTATAGATTGTGTAAAGGCCTTGAGCTGTCATTTATGTTTATATATGCTTCACAACACTGGATATATCTAGAGCATGGAGAATTAGTCTCTGTGGCTTCTACGAGTTGGTGCTTAATCTAGATCTTCAGAGACAGTTTCTGAGTTGTCTGAACTAACAGATAAATGAAGGTGACGAGGGCTCATGGCTCCACTTAGCTGGTCCAGACCCTGCTTCCTTGTTGGATGAGGTTGTTGGCTCCCAGTGCTCTTTAGATTCAGCCCCAGGCTCCAACTCAGGGACATAGGTCTTCCTGAACACCCCCCCCATTCCAACCCTGCCTTTTTTCTGTCAGACCTTTTCTGGCCCCGCCTACATCAGCATCACTCTTCAATTAGTCTCATTAGACATGGGACCTGCCACAAGCCTGATTAGGCCCTGGCCACATCTCAGTCTTGCTCCTAGATCCACTCATCATTTGAGGCCAAGCTCCCTACCTAGTGCTGGTCTCAGCCATGCCCTATCCGGTTGCACCAATATCCTGGGCACAGCTCCACCATATCCAGGTCAGGTTGCCTCAAATAGAATAGCCAAGACCCTTGTTGGTGTGCCAAACTCCGGAGTGCAGCTTTGCCACACCAAGTCCCCGAACACAACTCTACCATTGCCAAGTTCACAATCACACCCCTATCCTGGTCTCACTACCTTACACTCTAGCCACAGCCCCTTCCCAGTCCAGACTAATAGCTTCAGCACTCCTCCTGGGTGCAAAGCTTGACTATTACCTGTCCATCACTCCCTTGGAATGTTTGGCCACACTCCTACTCCGCCCTTCCTCACCAAGCTCCAAAGCACAGCCCAACCACTTACATCCACACCCCTATTCAGAGTTCATCCTATCTCTCCACAGCCGGATACTCTACCTAGTTCTGCCTCTCCCTCTGCACCCAGCCTCTGGGCACTGCCTGACTATTCCTTGTTCAGAACCGCTGCATAGACTGGCCATGCCCATCGAAACCACATACCAACCATTTCTCCTGTCTAGTCCCTCCCTATCCGCTTCTTCATGCCTAGAGCACATACCAACCATGCCACTACCCCTCACCAGGTACTCAGTTTCCCCTGTCTCGCCCCGCCTCACCCTTCTTTGATTTCGCTACTAAATCCAACCACGCCCCCTGTCCGCCTCTGCCTTGCTGCTCCAAGTCCCAGAGTATAGCATAACCACAGCCCTAGCCTTCCTTGTCCTAGCCCCGCCCCATCACGCCCCACCACGCCCCAGCCCCGCCCCTGACAGCTCCAGCATCAAGTCTTGAACATAGTCTGACCTCGCCCCACATCATCTCCCCTAACCCCGCCCCTCTCGCCCCGCCCTGCTCACCCCTGCTCCTCCATCATCTCTTGTAGTTCCATGCACTTGAGCTCCACGCGCCGCTTGCGTTCGTGGTCCAGGATCTCCCGGTGCGCGCGCTTCACCAAGCCGGGCTCGGCGGCGCGCAGCTCCTCCTCCGCGCGCGGCCAGGTCCCGGACGAAGCACCCGGTTGTGGGAAGCCATTGGCGGCGTCGGGCGGGGATGGCATGCCGGCAGCCCCGTTGTTCACAGTGGAGGACATGACAGCTGTCCTCAGCGGCAGGCCCTGCGGGACAGAAAAAACAGAAAGCGGGGTGGTCACCTCTCGGCCATCCGTTAAGCTTTCACTATACAGCTTAATCCTGGAGGTTTAGGGCCCGCTCGCGGCTCTAATCCGCTTGCTCTTAGGCTGTAGAGCAGGGCGGGTGACAGGTTGGCACCATCACTTCAGGACATGGATGTATTTGACGCTAGTCTTTCCTCATCTGTAAAGTGGGTGGGTGCACACTCGATCCTTGTGTTTTGTTTGTTTTTACTTTATTTTTCTATAGCCCAGCCTCCTCTCCATCTCTCTATATAGTCAAGCATGACCTTAAACTTCTGGTTTTCTTAAGTGCTGGGCCTTACAGGCATGTACCATCACACCCGGTTTATGTGGTGCTGGGGATGGAACCCAGGACACTGTGCCTGCTAAGTAAGCAGTCTATACACTGCGCCCCAGTCTCTCCAGTTCCAATTGACTTTAAAGAAAATCTTATATGGAGCCAGAGACAAGGCTTGGAGGGCAAAGGCACTTGTTGCCTAGATGATGGCCTGTGTTCAAAGCTCAGAACACATAATGGAAGGAGGGAACCGACTCTTGCAAATTGTCCTCTGACCTCCACACACAGCCCAATGAATAAAGGAATACAGAATCCCTTCCCTTCCTCCTCCTTCCCTTCTTTCTTTCCTCCCTCCTTTCTTTTTTCCTTCTTTCCTTCCTTCCTTCCTTCCTTTCTTTATCCATGACTGTCCTGAACTTCCTCTATAGACCAGACTGGCTTTAATCTCAGTGATCTGTCTGCCTCTGCCTACCGAGTGCTGGGACTCGACACCACACCTAACCTTTGAGTATGTGTGAATATGAGCACAAAATTTAAAAAAAAAATATTATTTTCTGGTGCTGGGATTGAACCCAGGACTTCATGAATGACAGGCAAGCAGTCTGCCTCTGAGTTAGAGCTTCATTCTTAAAAAAAAAAAATGCCTGGCAGGACTTAGTGGTGCCCACCTTTAATCCCAGCACTAGGGAGGCAGATGCAGGCAAATTTCTGAGCTTGAGTCCAAGCTGATCTACAAAGCAAGTTCCAGGACAGCAAGGGCTACACAGAGAAACCCTGTCTCAAAAAAAAAATAGCATGAAATAAAAGATATTAAGACTTATTCATTTTCTTGTATGTGTGAGAGTTTTACCTGCATGCATATATGTGTACCATATGTGTTGCTTGGTGCTTGAGGTCAGAAGAGGATATTGGATCCCCTGGAACTGGATACATGGGTAGTTGTGAACCACCATGTGGTGGCTGGGAATTGAACCTGGGTCCTCTGCAAGAGCAACAGACAAGTTCCCTGGGTTGCTGAGCCATCTTTAAAGCCCAGCTTTAGCCTTGTTGTTTGCTTGCAGTGCTGGCATTCAAACCCAGGACTTGGGACCTGCTAGGGAAGTGCTTAATATCTAAGTGGCATCTCTAGCCACCAGGCTCGTTGCCTGTTCTGGCTTTGCTCTGTGTACTTCTTACTTCTGGTCTGCAGAAATGTGGGTGTCTCTGGGTCTCATTCCCTTTCACTCTGCTGCATCTGGCTAACTTTTCCAAAGCTAGCATTGCACGGGGTAGTCTCAATAAGACTACCTCTTCTTTGTTCTGGAAATGCTGTCCTCAAGGACTGACATGGAAAATTAACTTTCCAGGCAGCCATGTCCTCTTGTGTGCTAGGGGTGGAGCAGAAGGCAGAATGGTTTGAAGGCAATAAGCCTTGACACTGTGCTAGGCCAAAAGTAGAACACACACACACACACACACACACACACACACACACACACACACACACACACGACCTCTATCTTAACAGGGGGAACCGCCTCCTAAGCTATTTCCGGGTCCTTTCTCCAAGGCTCTGCTTGTTGCTAAGCAACTAAAGGCCTCATTCTCAGGATGTGGGATGTGAAGGATACAGATACAGGGAAGGGTTGGGCATGTAGAGTTAGGAAACATCTCAGCAACACTCTTTCCTCTAACCTCCTGGGGATGGAATTTAGGGCTTTGCCCACACCAGGCAAATACTTTATCAACTGAGCTACAGCCTCAGTCCCAATTAGCTTCTTTAAAAATGGCTTGGCCAATTGGCCCAGACAGATTGCTCAGCACTTAAGAGAACTTGCTGCCTTGCATAGGACCTGAGTTTAGTTCCCAGCACCCATATTGGGCTGTTCACAACAGTCTGTTAGTATGGAGGACCCAACGCCCCCTTCTGGCCTGTAAGCACACTACACACATGATGCACAAATAGACACACATAAGTAAGTTTTTAAAAATTCTTATTTGGGGGCTTATTTGGTGCTCAGAGGTTAGGAGCACTGGCTGTTCTTCCAAAGGACCCAGGCTCAATTCCCAGTATCCATATCAGCTCACATCTGTCTGTAACTCCATTATACAGGATCCGGCTCCCTCACATGGATGTACCCACAGGCAAAACATCAATGCACATAAAATAACAATAAATAAATGATTTAAAAGTTTAAAATTCATATTTAGATGTGTGTGGTGGTACACACCTTTAATCCCAGTAACTGGGAGACCGGAACAGGCAGATCTCTGTGAGCTGAAAACCAGCCTGGTCTACATAATAAGTTCCATGCCAGCTAGAGCTACATAGTAGGACCCTGTCTCCAGGAAATACATAAATGAGGATTGAATTTTCTACTCTTGTTGAGAACCACAGAAATGGGAAGGCAGAAAGAACAACTGTCTGAAGAAACAAGGAGACAGAGTGACAGCGGTAAGGGAGACAAGCCCCTCTCATATGTCCTTGTGAATTCCAGCCAACAGGGTTCTAGGACAGCTTCCCCCGCTCTTTGCTGTGTGAACTGGAGGGCAGTGGTGCCCATCTCTGAGCCTCTGATTCCCAGCTGTAGATAGGAGCACCATCCACATTCCACAGGCTAGACAAGTTCCTGGGGACTTAGAGAAGGAGGCCACTTCAAATGGTTACTTTAATTGTCAGTTAGACGTAGTCTAGAGTCATCCGGGAAAGGAGTCTCACTGAGGGACTGTCCCGTGTAAGTTGGCCCATAGGAATGCCTCATGGGAGTTATCTGGATTGAATTCAGTGAAGTGGGAAGACCTGTCCACTGTTGGTGGCATCACTTCCTAGGCAGAGAATCCTGAACCGTTTAAGAGCAGACAACTGGAGCTGAGCGTTGGCATGTGCCCATTAATTCATGGTTCTCTGCTGTTGGCTGTGAATATGATGTGCTTCAAGTTCCTAATGCTGGACTTCCCTGCAGTGGTGGATGGCAACGTTGAATTGTGAGCTGCTTTTCCCTGTTAAATTGCTTTCTTCAGAGGTAATGCTTTTTTTTTTTTGGACAGGGTCTCCTTATGTAGCTCTGGCCTGTACTTTGCTATGCAGACCAGGCTGGCCTCAAATATACAGAGATCTGCATGGGATTAAAAGCGTGTGCCACAACTTCTGATTCTTGACAGAGTATTTAACACAACAATAAGAAATTAAGACACTGTCCAAACCTGTCTCTCTTCATCTCCAACTTTGCCAATTCCCCATCCCTACCCATGGAACAGCCTGAACCCCAACCCCAGTTCTACTCAAGTATGCACACACACACACACACACACACACACACACACACACTCACACAATACAATATAAAAATTTGCTCCCTCGCCTCTCTATTCACTATGGTTTCCATTCATCCACTCATTCTCTTCTCCTGACATCATCTCCATTACCTGTCTCATATCCTGTGTGGCCTTCCTGCCCCCCCAGACCCATATCTTCCTCGAACATCCTGGAAGATCAGCCTGGCTGAGTCATGTCTTGACTCAGACTCCAGATACCCTGCTATCTTATCTTATTATTGTGACGCAGCCCTGCCTCATGATTTAGCCACATATATCTTCCCTCTCTCTTATCTCCAGACCTGCCAATGTGTAGCTCACTCTCCCACCATGCTTTGTTTTTGAGATGGTGTCTCTCTCCATAGTCCACACTGATCCTAAACTACCATGCATCCCAGGTTGGCCACTGGCTCACTTACCTCCTCCCTCAGCCTCCTGAGTACTTTTCAAGCCTTAGCCATCATGTCTAGTTCCCAGGATGCTCTCCTCCAGACTCCTAGTCAATACTACTCACAGGCACCATCAACTTTCAGAAGGCTTTCCTTGCCCTGCTGGCTGGTGCCACCCTCCCAATCTCTTGTCACTTGCTTCTGTCCCTGTAGATTTACAAGTCTAGAACTTGAATCCCTACTGTCAATCAAATGCCTACATAAGTGGAGACCAATGAGCGGGACTGGAAGAAATAAAAGACCATTACAAAAGGCAGATGGGATAGGAACACATGGCATAGTCAGCCATGTCTCCATGCTCTTCCCTTGTCCTGCCGCCTTCTTCTTAAATTACTGTGCTGGGAATGAGAGTCAGGGTCTTCCCCTGACTCTCTATTGCTGAGCCACAATCCAGCCCCTCACTGGGGGGATTCTAGACAGGTGCTCTACCACTGAGCCACACCCCCAGCCCTTCAATGGGAGACTTTAAGCAAATGCTCTGCTGCAGAGTCATGCCCCCCAGGCAGATTGCAGGAACGCACTCTACCACTGAGCCACACTGCCATCTTGAAACGTCTTCTCCTGCCACATTCTATTCTAAATCAGCCTCCAGTCCCTTGTGTCTCCATTTGGTCTTTGCTCAGGTAGCTCACCTGGGTGAAAATGTCTATACTCCTCTTCTTCACCCAAGGAGATTTTATTCATTCTTTGGAGCCCAGATCAAAGGTTTCCTCCCCTGAAAGTCTTGCTCTAGGTAGGAGTGACTACTTCCCTGCCATTTTGGCCCATGTCTCTGCTATGACACTGGGACACTGAGTTTCAGTGTGCTAGCATCTGACTACCGTGCCTGACTGACTATGAGCCCTGTAACTGGGGCACTGCCCTAGCTTCTCAGGGTGGATCCCACACTCGCAGTGCAGGAGGGGCCTGAAAGCTATAGAGAGAAACTTTTGAGGCTTCAGTCCCTGGAATGTATCTTTACTTTGTCTTTTTTGGGAGTTGGGATGCTTGAGATAGAGTTTTGCTCTGTAGTCCTAACTGGTTTGAAATTCGGTATGTAATCTGGGTTGGCTAACTTTCACTGACCCTCCTGCCTGCTTCAGCTTCCCAAGTGCTTGGATTACAGGCATGGGTCATTGCACCTGATTGACAGACATATTCATCCCCCGCCCCACACACTAAAAAGAGTCTCATGTAGTCAAGGCTGCCCATGTAGTGGAGGATGACTTTGAACTTCTGATTCTCCTTCCTCTGTATGCTGAGTTCTGAGATTATAGGTATGGACCACCATGCCTGATTGGCATCATCTTTTACAAAGTCATATGAGACTCACCAGGAGAAGGTTCAGCTGTGCTGATGTAAGCTAAAATAATTCAATAATCCTGATTCCAAAATCTAAAACGTGCACATTTTTGGGGGTGTCAACATGATCTTTATACCTAGTCATATGATGGACTGCAGTATAAACACAGAGACACTAAAAATACTGTTTAGAATCACCTACAGGTCTACCGAGATGACTCAGCAGGTAAGGGTGATTTCAGGCAAGACTAATGATCTGACTTTGAGCCTTGGAGCCCACGTGGTAGAAGAAGAGCCTACAACACTCTCAGATTGTCCTCCAACCTTCACATGTGCTCTGTGGCTTGTGTGCCTGGGCACACACATATACAAGTAAAATTAATTTAAAATGGAGAGCAATCAGCCAGGCATTGGTGGCACATACCTTTAGTCCCAGCACTTAGGAGGCAAAGGCAGGCGGATCTCTGTGAGTTCGAGGCCAGCCTGGTCTATGAGAGCTAGTTCCAGGACAGTCTCCAAAGCCACAGAATCCCCCACCCCCAAAAAAGGAGAACAATCTATGGACTATGGGCATAAGATAAGCATAAAACATAAATAGTTGGGCATGGTGGAGCATATCTGTAATCCCAGCTTGGGAGGCTAAGACAGAAAGGTTCAAGGCCAGTTTGGAGTAGAGGAGTACATAAGGCTACAGGGCTTGTCTCAAAAAAACAAAAACCAAACAAATCCCACACCAAAGACAGGAGCTTGGGCAATAACCTGGTGGGTAGAGTGCCTGTTTTGTAGGCTCTATGACCTGAGTTGGATCCACAGAAATCACATAAAATGTTAGGTGTCTTGGTGCACACTCCACCTCATGGGGAAGGTGGAACAGGTGGGTCTCAGGAGTTCACTGCACTACTGGATGAGCTCCATGTCAGGTCAGTGAGATACCCTAATTCAGAAAACCAAAGCCAAAACCAACACAAACGAATAAAACCCCAAACCCAAATTGGACAGTACCTGAGAAATGACACAAAAAGGTAGGCAGGGCTTATACAGATACACAGTGATTCTCTCTCTCTCTCTCTCTCTCTCTCTCTCTCTCTCTCTCTCTCTTCCTCAGTTAAGTATTTGCCTAGCATGTGTGAAACCCTGGGTTGCATCCCCAGTACCCCATAAACCAGAAAACCAGATTTGGTGGTGCATACCTGTCATCTCAGCACTTGGGAGATGGGTTCATGAGAATTAGAAGTTCAAGGTCACCCTGGACTACCTTGTGAGTTCTAGGCCACAACCATTTCAGACGAAAAGAAAAAGCCAAGAGGATGGGTGGGCTACAGCTCAGTGGTCCAGTGCTTACCTAGTTGGCACAAGGCCCTGAGCTACATGCTCACACTCATGAAAAAAATTCCAAAATCTGCAAAAATACAATTGAAATTGGAAACACTTCTGGGCCCCAGCATTTTTGATAAGGAATCTATCCACTGTCTTTTGTTCTATTATAATCTGTTGATTCACGTGTATTCAAAATAGAGGTTAAATAACGTAATAGAGTAGGTATATACTGGAGGACCACAGTGCCCTGTCCTTTCCCAGCGTGCTTGCTTGGTGAATGGATGGAACAGGGATACCTTGAAGATCAGATTTCTTGAGGATGCAGTCTGGAAGAGCTCACAAATATAGTCACAGTCCAAAAATGATTGAACAGATGGAAACAAAGAAATGAATGTATGGAGGTAGGGAAGGATTTTGAGAAACAGCACATGTTGAATCTGTGCCCCCCCCCACTAACTTTCTAAAACTGGAATGGGTTAGCAGTGTTTAGAAATAGTATATTTAGGAAGCACTGAGGGATTTTCGGTGATCATACACTCGATTTAAGTCAATATGACAAAGAAGATGCCAGAAGTCCAAGCTATCTTCAGCTGCATCAGCAAAAGTATGATGCTCAGAAGGAGGAAAATGAGCAGATACAGGTGGCCAGAATCCCCATCGTCACACATTTGAGGGATTGTAGAGGATTCAGGTCACACTAGACTGAGACTTCTGCTAAGAATTCTGAGAGCTGTTGTCATATTTGGCAAATAAAAACACGGGCTCCCTTGTTAAATAAAATTTGAATTTCATGAAGTTCGTATTTGGGACAGGCTTCTAAAAATTATTCATTGTTTCTCTGAAGTTCAGATCTAATTGGGTGTCCTATATTTTATATGTCAATCAACCTGTGATACAGCTCAGATCCAAATCTCTGGAGGTGAGATTATTATAGTTCCCTAGGCGATGCATTTTTGTTTTTTTCTCTTCCTTTCTTTTGACAGAGCCTCACTACGTAGCCAAGCATGGCCCGAAAATCTCTCTTAAGATAAAAAAGAATTGAGACAGTCTCATGAGCTCAGGTTGTCCTTGAACTAACTATTGCAGCCAAGGATGATCTTGAGCTTCTGGTCCTTCTGCTCCATCTCCCAAGTGTTAGACAGATTCCCCCCCCCCCCTGGAGCTCTTGGTCCTCTGCCTCAGTCTTCAGAATGCTGGGATTACAGGTTCAAGACACCACCTCTGGCTTTTCCTTCTAAGTTGTGGCCACAGACGAAGGTTTGGGGAATACCATCTCAGGACATGATGTCTTGCAAACAGCACTGGCTGTCATTAATATTAGCAGTCAGTGGTGTTTGCTCTGGTTTGAACACGAAAGGCACGAGGAGCCCCTGGACATCAAGGGAAGCTTCTCTGAAAGTGTCACCATTGGTCTAATTTTGGGGCTCCATAACAGGATAGAAAAAGATCAGAATAAGGGCTGAGGATGTGGCTCAGTTGGTAGGTAGAGTGCTTGCTTAGCATGTGGGAAGCTTTGCCTTTGGTACTCAGTACCACATAAGCCAACCAAAGCACTGTACAGCTCTTCAAGCTACACCTGTTATCTTAGCACTCAGGAGGTGGAGGCAGGAAGATCAGAAATTTGGGGTTATCTTCAGAGCTACAGAATGAGTTCAAGTGGGTCTGGGCTACATGAGAACCCCCATCTCAAAACAAATGCAGGGGGGAGGAAACCCATCAGAGTGAGCAAACTCCTTGAATGTTTGAAGAAAACACATGGGAGTAGAGCACAAAGCACAGGGCAGGCTAGTCAGTCTTTGGAGGAGTTTACAGAGAGGTTCCAGGCCGCCCACACCCCTCCCCACAGCCTTCCTCCCACCCTGCCCTTTGCTGGTCTCCGCAAACAGCTCTCTCTGGCTCCATCAGGACTGGAGCACCTCGGACAGCGCACCCATCACCGCAGCAGGGAGTCCGCTTTTGTGCCCAGGACTTTCTCACTCAGTAGGAACAGAACTTCTCTGGCCTTTCTCTGCCCCTGCCCCCAACTGCTGGAGATGTACATTTGCAGTGGGACTTCCAGGAACCAGGGCCTCAATGTGCTCAAGTGTGCAAGTTTCTGTGCTCGATTCAGCAGCACATATACCAAAATTGGAACAATACAGTAATTAGCATGGCCCTTGCCCAGAGGGTTTTTTTTTTTTTTTTTTTTTTTTTTTTTTTTGCTACAATTTGGTTTTATTTTTAACTTTCTTTTTTCCAGTACTGGGGGTTGAACCTGGGATTTTGTACATGTACCATTGAGTCACACCCTAGCCCCTCACTGCAGGATAAGCTTGTTATAGAAGAGGGAATTGATGCCATGCCCCCATCCCTTCTCCTAGTACAATAGCAAACATCACTCAGGCAGAGTGCATTTTTGTCTGGAATGATCAGGGAAGATGTTAGCAGAATGATGACCGGGTGTGGCTACAATCCCAGAATTCTGGAGGCTAGGAAGGAGTATGAGAAGTTCACTGCCAGCCTGGGTACGTGTGTGTGTGTGTGTGTGTGTGTGTGTGTGTGTGTGTGTGTGTGTGCACGCACGCGCGCACTTCCACCATGGCACAAGTGTGGAGGCCAGAGACAGCTTGGGAGAGTTTGCACTTTCCTTCCATCATCTGGGTCCTGGAAACTGAACTCTGGTTGTCAGGCTGGTGCCTTTACTCACTGAGCAATCTTACTGATGTCTCTCCTTTTTATATTGATAGGTCTCATTTAGCTCAGAAACTGGTCTCAAACTGTCTATGTAGCCAAGGATAACCTTGAAATTCTGGTCATCCTGTCTTCACTTCCCAAGTGCTGGGGTCACAGGCATTGAACCCTGGGCTTCACACAGTCAGGCAAGCACTCTACCAACTAAGCTACATCCCAGCCCTGCTTTGCCCCCTCACCCCCTTATTTGCTTTTGGCACAGGGTCTGGCTGCTATGCATCCCCAGCTGACCTTGGATGTGTAAGCTTTCTGCTTTGGACTCTAGAGTACTGGAAGTAAAGGTATATGCTATCACTCTGCCTCTTCATCTATAAAATGGGGATTAATATAGGTACTTCCTCTGAAAGAGGTTATGAAGAGTGAAAGAACTGACATGTGTACAATTTCTGTGCCAGCTAGCTGGTGGGCAGCTATAGCACCAGCACTTGAGGAGCTGAAACAGTAAGGCACAAGTTCAAGTCCAGCCTGTGCTATATAGTGAGAATCAGGACAGACTGGGCTGCAGTAGAGAGAGACCGTGTCTCTGACTAAAAAGCAACACACACACACACACACACACACACACACACACACACACACTGCTGGGGATATAGCTCAGTACCATGTAAAAAGCCCTGGTTTTGATTTCCAGCATAAACAGATTGTAGTGTCACAATGTAATGCCAGCACTCGGAAGATCAAGTGTTCAATACCATCCTCAGCAATAGAGGGGGTTTGGAGTCGCCCAGGGCTCTATAAGGCCCTGAGTTAAGGAGAAGGAGAGGAGGAAGAAAGGGAAAAGGAGGATGGGGAGATGCCATAGTGAGCCACAAGAGCTGGAAGCCTGGAGGAGCTGGCATCTGGCAGTGAGAGGGTTACAGCAGCTTCCTTCCAGCCTTCTTGGTGTCTCTGGGGGAAGAGCTGGAGCTGCTGTGTGTTACCCAATCCTCCAGAAGATGCTGGCAATCGCAACTGGGAAGAAAAGACCAAACTGCTTCCTTTCAATTATTCAGTGGCTGGAGCTTCCTGGGGCCCCTGCTGGAGCCAGAGGAAGATCTTGGCGGGAGCTTCTTCCACTAGGGCACCTGGGAAGGAGCCAAGGTGGGACCTAGGGGAAGAGATAGGAATCCTGGCTTGTGCCGTGCTGGAACCTCTGCTCTGTGCCTTGACAGCCACCTCGTGGTCCTTTCTCCTGCCCTCTCCTGTTCAGTCTAGAACTCTGTCTAACCACCTGGACCTGCGCCAGAACTTGGCCCCACCCCTTCTCTGCAGCCTCAGCCTATGCTGTTGAACATGGACCCAAGGCCGGCAGGCAGTGAAGGTGAACATGCACAGTCTGGCAGAAAGCACAGGCTGTTCCAGTCTGTGGGTTTGAGCAAGACGTCCAGCCTCAGGCTAGCTCCCATCTCTCCTACTATAGCCTGCTTTGCTCAGAACACATCAGCCTATACTGTTTCTTGTGTCTGGAATGCCTCAGTCCTCATTAATTCTGCTAAAATGGACAATGCCATCTCTTCTCTGAAGACTCCAATGACTTTCTAAAATATATCCTCTAGGGTCACCTTTTTGCTTCTGCCCTTGTTCTGCTATCTTCTATCTCTGGCTGAGTGATTGGTTTGTTTTCTTGTTTGTTTATTAATTATTTATCGCCTTGTGTAGCTCAGGCTGGCTTTGAATGCCTTATGCAGACAAGAATGACCTTGAACTCCTGATTTTTCCACCTCTACTTCCTGAGTGCTGGGATTACAAGCATTAAACAACATGCCCAGTGTCTGCAGTACTCAAGATCAAACCCAGGGTTTTGTGCACCCTACCAGCTAAGCCATATCTCCAGCCCTGTTCTTGAGATAGTGTCTCACTAGGTAGTCCTGGCTGGCCTGGAATTCACTGTGTATACCAGGCTGGCCTCAAACTCACAGAGCTCCACCAGCCTCTGCCTCTCAAGTGCTGGGATTAGAGGTATGCACCACCATACCTAATTTCCTATACTGAAGTTGACTCATGATTCATCTGTCTCAGTTTCTCTCTTTTTACTTTTTTCCAAGACAGAGTTTCTCTATGTAATAGCCCTGGCTGTCCTAGAACTCACTTTGTAGACCAGGCTGGCTTCAAACTCATAGAGATCCCCCTGCCTCTGCCTTCTGAGTGCTGGGACTAAAGTTGTGCACCACCAAACCTGGCTCTGTCTCAGTCTCTTATGTGTTGGGATTACAGACATACACCACAATGCCCACCTTGGCTGAGGTCTCTTTAAAGAGAATGTTTGAGTTAGTCTATTTTTCTGTCCTTAGTGTCCGGTATGGGACTTCACACAGGGCAGCCAACTGTGACCATCTCAGCACTTGGAGGTGGAGGCAAGAGGATAATAGTTCAAGGTCATCCTTGGCTACATTGTGAGTTCAAGATCTGCCAGTGCTGCATGAGACTTTATGTCAAAATAAACCACAGTAACAAAACTCCTACCCGCGGCAAGCAAATAGCTCAGTGGATAAAGCTGCTTGCCACCAAACCTGAGGACCCGAGTTCAGTCCCCAACTTACATGCTGGGAAGAGAGAACTAACTCCTCAGTTATCCTCTGACCTCCACATACTTGTGTCATGGTACACACCAACTGATTAACTAACAAACTGTAATAAAAATCTAGCCTGTGTGGCTGGAGGGATGGCTCAGCTGTTAAGAGCACTGGCTTCTCTTCCAGAAGATTCAGGTTCAATTCCCAGCACCCAAATGGCAGCTCACAACTGTCTGTAACTCCAGTTCCAGGGGATCTGACACCCTCACACAGACATGCATGCAAACATAACACCATTGCAATAAAATAAAAATAAGTGAATAAAATCTAGCCTGTGTTTGTAGCTCATTTCTTGTCTTTTACCACTGTCATGTTGTCATCTTCAGGGACTTCAGTGGAAGCTGTCCTTGGTCCTTGCTCCCAATGTCCAGTCTGTGTACTTTTGACACTTGCATAAAACATTTCCTCATCCTCATCACAAGCCCTGGAACCCAGCCCAGTCTCTGAATAAGATAGCAAGGACTTGTCTTCTAGCCACCCTCTCACCCTATTCTAGGGCTTTCAGCTTGAATTCTCAGATCAGAAGTTGGGATGGTAGATTTCTGATGCCAAGGTGGCCTCTGCTATGTGCTTAAGGAGGAACCATAGTCTGGGCCACACAGCCCAAATGGCATCAGTACAGACCACTGACGTCTAGAGTTGGTCACACAGAGATTTTCATGGGACAAATTCCACCAAGCCAGGAGTTCAAACTAGCAATATCAACCAGGAGCAGCAGGGTTTACAGACTCTGGACTAGACTAGAACAGACAATACTGCCCTTGAACACCATACAGACCTGCCCAAACCAGTAGACAGCTAAAGAAACCAGAACTAGGGGCTTAGAATGTGGCTCAGTTGGTAGAGTGTTTGCCTAGCATGCCACAAAGCCTTGGGTTCTGTCTCCAGCACTACATAAAATCAGAGTGACAATGCACACTTGTAATCTCAGCACTTGGGAGGTAAAGGCAGGAAGACCAGAATTTCAAGGTCATCCTCAATGGGTAGTGGAGAAGGCTCAGCAGGTAAAGGCTTTGTATGTGTGCATGCATGTGTGCATATACATACATGTGCACTTACATACAAGTGCACATGCCATAGCAAGACCCACTTGTGAAGGTCAGAGGAGGAGAGTCATTTGTCTCCTTTGTACCGTGTGAGTTCTGAGGATCAACCTGCTCTGCTTTCCGGGGCTGAGTTTGACATGAAATCAGAAGAGCCTGCACATTCATCCCAGCTTCCACCACCCCCAGGATAAGAAGGTCCCAGCTCATACCCAGAAGGGAAGATGAGTTAGGAACTCTGCCCAGATCCCTTCTCCTTGAGATCATCGCTATTCCTCATGGATCTATATGGGGTTGGTCTCTTTGTCCCTGAAAAAAGTTGAACTTAGGAGGACACTGTGTGTGGTGGTAGTTATATATGACACCAGCACGAGGAGGCTGGGAAAGAGGGTCATGAGTTGGGTGCCAGCCTGGGTTACCATGATGGTTTTTATCTTCAATTTGATGGGATGTAGAATCATCTGGAAGACACATCTTTGGACACCTGCTTGAGTTTTCTATATTAAGTTAATTGAGGTGGGATGACCCACCCTAAATGTGTGTGACACCATTCCATTAGCTGGGGCCTCAGACTAAATAAAAAGGAGGACGTGAGCTCTGAGAACCAACATCTGAATACATGTGCATCTATACACACCTGCATTATACCCCCCACACCTGCACATACCACACACAGCTGCACATATCACATTCACATCTGCACATACCACACACATACCTATACATATCACACACCTACCTGTACATATCACACACCCTCCACAGTGAACAAACAAACAATTATATAAATAAATAAAAGCTGGGAGGTGATGTGTCAAGTCAGAAGCTTTTGGTAGGAGAGGTGAGTACTGGCCAGACAGCTGCTTTCTCCCACTGGAGAGAGTGTTGGTGGAGTCTGGGGCAGATGCATCCTCCATCCACATAACCTCATTATGGAAAATTCCCTCTATTGACTTGGCTCTAATCAAGCAGGCTGCCCTAGGCATCCCCCTCAGGTTCCTGCTGGGCCAGCTGAGATCAAAGAGAGAGCCAAAGAGAGTCTGGCTGGGGGCTGGAGCATTGCTGCCTTCCCTATTGATCCAGATGCGACTCTCGTTGCTAGGCAACAGCCTCCAGTCTCTCCTGGTCCTTCCTCCCCCAGGGGCTGCAAGATTGGGCAGTAAAGGGAGTGAGAGACAGAAAGAGACATCATGTTCATTCCCTGTGTCTTTCCTTCCACACTAACGATCTCTGTAATCAAGCCTGGAATCCCTCTTCCTTCTGGGGATGCACTCCTGTACTGAGAACTCCATCCTCTTGCCAAATGGACCCCTTTCTGGCACATATTTGTATGCATCTCTGGCATAAAAATCCACACACTCACTACACCAAAGAGGAGTGTAGCCTCTTAGGAAGAAAGAGCAGAGACTCACCACGAAGATCCAGAGTTGGGGAAGGGGTCAATAGAAAAATCAAGGTAAGATTCAGGTGCAAACAGAGGGTGGCACATATCTGTAATCCCAGCATTTGGGAAATGGAGACCAAAGTATCAAGCCTACACTCTCAATAAGGTAAAACCTACAAAAAAAAAAAAAATCACAAAAACAAGGCTGTAGCTCCCAGGTCCTCATTCTGCTTTGAACTTGGATTTGATGTGGGAACCATTTGATTAGGGGAAACTGTCTCTGAAGACAAATTCACACTCACATTTTTGAGTGGGTTGGCTTTTTTTTTTTCTCTTAAAACGTAGGATGAATTTCATAGTAATTTTTCCTGTTGTTGTTTCAAGTGCTGTATTCTAAAACAGTAAGTCATGTTTTTTCAACAGGCATTGAAATGCACTGTGGGCTTGAGGGGCTGGAATTGACTAAATAATGCAAATCAGCTCCCCTCGTCACTGCTTACTAATTTGTACATTTTATCAGCCCTATCCTTCTCATCTCTCCTGGGTTATTATTTTTTGGTTTTTCATATCAGAGTCTCTCTATGCAGCCCTGGCTATCCTGGAACTCATTCTGTAAAACAGACTGGCCTTGAACTCAGAGATCCACCTGTCTCTGCCTCCCAGGGATTAAAGGCACATGGTGCCACCCTCCCAGAAATTTGGCTTTCATTTTTTTGGTTTTCCACTTTTCTGGGTTTTTAAAAAAGTTTGGTGTATGTGCCACATTGCAGCAGTTGCTACACGGTGACCTACTTACAGGGTAGCATATGTAGAATTAGGTTTCTCTTTAGGAGAACTTCTCTTGTGGATGGGGGAAGGACAATTTTCCTCTTTTCTTTGGTTCCTTTTTATTTTTCTTTGGTGTGTATATGTTCTGGTGAAGGTTTGCCAGTGGAGGCCAGAGATCAACCCCAGACACCATTCCTCAGGCGCTTTCCACCTTGGTTTTTATTTTTAAACTTTTAATTAATTGATTTGGTGGGTGTTCAAGACAGGGCTTCTCTGTGTAACAGCCCTGGCTGTCCCAGAACTCACTCTGTATACCAGGCTGGCTTTGAATTCAGTGAGATCCATGTGCCTCTGCTTCCCGAGTGCTAGGATTAAAGGCGTGCACCATCAAGCCTTTAGGTCCTTCACTGGGACCTAAAGCTCATCAATTAAGCTAGGCTGGCGAAGAGGAAGAAAAAGGCCACGCTGTTTTGGGTTAGGGTTCAAGAAAGCCAGCAGCTACACTGGCAGAGTGGGAGGGGCCTTCAGGGAAAGGGGGCGAAAGTACAGAACACGGGGAGAGCACGCTTGGACTCTGGCTAGTACAGTAAAGAGAATGAAAGGAAGAACGACAAAAGTTACACTTCTCCAAGCTCTAACTCATAAAGCAGGCAGGCTCAGCCACGCACCACACAGAGCTGCCTCAAACCATTTTAAAATCTAAATTGACTGAAAGATTGTATGTGCGTGCGCATGCATACTCATGCATGCCATAGCAAGCCTGTGGATGTCATCTGACAATCTGAAGGAGTCAGTTCTGTCCTTCCACCATGTGGGTCCCAGGGGCTTGAACTCATGTCAGGCTTGGTGGCAAGTGCTTTCATCCACTGAGCCATCTCACCAGCCCTCAACCCTTTTCTTAATGCATCCCAGGGAAAAGAGGTGTTAAAGCATTCAAAAGCTCGGCATGCTAGCTGGCGAGGCTCAGACCCAGGGTGGTGTCTGGAAGCGCTTAGTCCTGGCCCTGCCTGCCACCTGCTCAGCCTCAGCTCAAGAGCATGGTGACAGCTCCTTCTGAGACCTCTGCCCAGTGCTTGACACACACTTCAACTCTGAGAGGCACAGCTTTTCAGGGTCCTTGACAAATGGTAACCAATTAATGTCAATTAATCTGATTATCCTAAATAGTTAATTAAGCAGTTAATTAACAACATCATTGACAATAGCCCATAGATCCCTCAGGGATGGCAAGTGGGACTGTGAAGGGGGCCCTTGATTCTCTGGAAGGAAGGTGAGACTCTTGGTGTCACGATGGGAGATGGCCATTCGTGCCATGCCATGACTGTCTTCTTTGCGTTTCGGTCAGCAAGGGATCTCCATCACCGCTTGCAGATGCACTCCTGCCTGAGCTCTGCCTAAACCCTGGCCAGGGTGGAAAGGGTGATGTGAGCTGGGCCTATAAGCACAGGTCTGCCATCCCCAGAGGACTTCAGGCCTGCCTGGACAACTTAGTGAGACTGTCTGCAAATAAAAAGCAAAAATAGTGTGGGGGATACGGCTCGGTGGCAGAGCTCTAGCTTAGCATCCCCTAGTGAGAACCTAGGGATGTCGCCCAGAGGTTTGTCACTTGCTTAGCTTGCACAAGGTCCTGGGGTCAATCCCTGGTAGAGGGGACCTCTGTGGGAGAGGCCAGGAGAGGAGGGGAAATTGTATCTGTCTGATACCCATCCTCTGCGACTGCTGCCTCCTGCTTCCCAGACGACATGCCTCATTGTTTATCACCTTCACCAAGGCCATCATGGACTCCTCAAGTCACACAGCAGTCCTGGGTGGGAACCAACTTCCAGGCCACTCCAAAGAGGAGGGAATGGGCCTCCCTAATGCCAACCTATGCAACATGGGGACCTTTGATGACACATGGCACAGGCCTTTGCCCTTAAATGGTACTAAGTCTGAGCATCTGGGAGCAGCATAGCTCCACCCATTGTGGAGGTCCATTCCTCAGGCTCCCTCAGGTTTGAACCCCTACTTCATAGGATGCTGTGAGGATGCGAAAGATGCATGAACTGGAGCAGCAGGGCCTGGCACCTGGGAAATGGGGAATGGGGAACCAGGAAAACTAAGTGTGGAGATATAAAGGGCTGAACAAGAAGGAGCCTTGAGAACACACAGGTGACAGCTTGACTTGACACACCTCACAGGAGCTGTCTGAGCAGAGCCTAGAGATGAAGGAGGTAGAGGAGGAGGAAGAAAGGCATTTCGGCAGAGGGAACTACATATTTAGGAATAATCAATAGTTCTCAACTATTCAAAAGGAACTTATTTTGCAGTGCAACCCAAGGCCTGGTGTGTGCTAGGTAGGCTGGTCTCGAACTCTCCATCCTAAAACTCAATTTCCTGAGTGTTAGAATTATTCTTTTACATTTTATTTTCTCTTAGTTTTCTGGTGCTGGGAACCCAGGGCCTCACTCTGTTAGGTGAATGCTCCTCCCTATGTTAGGTGAGTGCTCCATTGCCAAGATTCATTTCCAGCCGCTCTGCTTCCCAACTTAGTATGTACTAGCACCCAGGTGCTTTAATATTTGACCAGTTTCCAGGCAGTGGTGCAGCCTTTAGTCCCAGAGGCAGAGGCAGGTGGATCTCTGTGAGTTTGAGGCCAGCCTGGTCACAGAACGAGTTCCAGGACAGCCTGAACTATACAAAGAAAACCTGTCTTTAAAACAAAACAAAGCAAAATTGACACTTAGACTCACACTCAGATTCCCAACCCAGCATTTGGGTTGGGTTGTAGGAATTTTCTTATCACAGACTCTTCTAGAAAGACAGAGGCAAGCATGCTGTGTCATCAAATCATGCTGCAGTGAATTTGGGGTGTCCTGGATTGGCCCCAGGTCATATGACTCATGTCCTGAAAACACATCATTGCCCTCCCATCTCCATCTGTCTAACTCACACTTCTCCAAACAGTTCTGTCCGGTGGGTCCCCAATGGGAATGTCCTTTGTGTTCTATGCTGCCTGCAGGAGAAACACAGAGCCTGTGTCCACACCTGGCCCTACTGTCCCCACAAGCTGCCTCTATCTCCTGCTAAGTCCCCAGCTCCTTGGCCCTGGGCTTTCCCTCAGCTCCTTTCCTCCTTCAGGACTGTCCTTCCTACAGGCAGACCTGCATGGATTCTGTGGGGACCATCTGTGATGCTGGCTCCAAAGTTATCCGGCCGGGCACCAGATCCCGAGCCACCATCACACACTCCCATCTACACCACATCGCCTACACAAATATTATCCACTCTAGGCAAAAAAGGACATTTTGGTTTTTATGGTGCTGGGGAAGGAGGCTCAGACCTGGTGAAGGCTAGGCAAGTGTTCTACTGCAGAGCTATGCCTAACCTTTCACTGGGGGATTCTAGGAAAGTTTTCTTCAATGACAAGATGGTTCTGCATCTTCCTACATCCAATGCCCTACATGGGCCTGGGGATGAGTGATTATAGAACTTCTAAGTGAAGGAGGACTCCAAGCAAAGGTTTGGTGAGTGACTAAATGAAGGTAGAAAGAGCACATCAGCTCTCTGCTACTCCAGAGAAGGGGGTGAAGGAAGGAAGAATTCAAAAGGCAATGGAGAGCAAGATGTGGTGGCATACATCTGTAATCCTAGCACTTGGGAGGAAGAGGTAGGGGGATCAGGAATTCAAGGCCAGCCTATGCTATGTATCAAATTCAAGGCAAGCCTAGGATACATGAGACTTTGTCTTCAAAACAACAAACCAAATCAAAACAAGTCACCCCACAAAACCAGAAAAAATAAAATTAAAAAAATAAAACCACCCAGGGCTGGTAAATGGTTCAGTGGGTAAAGGCACTTGTTGCCAACTCTACTAACCTGAGTTGGAGTCTCAAAATTCAACTCCTGTAAGGTTTTGACCTGGGATGTTCACAGGGCTTGTGTGCCTGAGCACAACAGGTTAAAATAAAAATCTGAAAGAATCCAAACAAACAAAAATAAAAACAAAGCAAAAGCAGAAAACAGTATAGAAGGGGTGGGCTCAGGCAGCAAAGTGCTCATTAGGCAATCTGGAGGGTCTGAGTTCTAGCCCCAGAGGCCTTGGATTTTGTTTTTCTAAGAAAGTGCTAGAAGGCAGAGACAAGCAGACCCCTGGAGCTTCCCTAACCAATCAGCCTCTCCTACTTGGTGAGCTGCAGGCCAGTGAGAGACCCTGACTATAAATAAGTAAATAGGCAGATTAAATAAATAAGACCTCAACTGACATTTCCTCTGCCCCTCGTATGTGCACGCATGCACACACACACACACACACACACACACACACACACACACACAGAGGTGTTCTTCAGAAGATACTGAGTAGGTGACTAGGACCAGATGATGGGGGGGGGGTGAGATCGGTTATTAGCAGAACCAACTGAGTGTCCCAGCCTCTACCTCTTCCAGAATACTTCCAGTGTCTCTCTGGGGGAGACTCAGCCACTCTCCCAGCCCCTAGGCCCACTCTGTTAACAGGGGTTTTGCAGGGTGGGTGCTAGGGGTTATACTATCAAGTAGGGATAGGCTGAAGACTCTGCCTTTGGCTCTCTCTCCACCATGTCTTTTCTTTTTCTTGAAGATCGCTGTCTGGGCACATGCATACCCATCCCTTTCAAGTCTCCCAGAGGCCTGCTTCACTTGTGGGGGCTACTTCCTGCCCTGGTGGACATTAGCACCTTCTTCCTGGCCTCTGCCCTTAATGACTGGTATATTTCTCTTTTCCTCCCTCCCTTCTTCTCTCTCTCTTCCAGATTTTTGAGAAAGTCCCCATGTATACCCAAGCTGGTCTTATACTCTAGTTCCTCCTGCCTCCGTTGCTGGGATGGCAGGCGGGTACCACTGGCCCTGGCTTACCAAGGACCTCCCACCCCTCCTGTCCTTACCCTTGCTATTCTGAGTGTCCCTCATCTGGCACCTCCTTCATCGGTCTCCAGGGCTCAAAGGAGGCGTTGTCTCTCCCAGGGGCCTGCTCCTGTATCCCACAGTGTTGTGTCTAGACCTTCTGTCTAGCTGAATCTCAGAGGCCCATAACTGTCAGTTCCCACAACTGCTCTGGGGAATCTTCAAGGTCAAGGTCAGGGTCAGACTGACCTTCGTGTCCTCGGGCATGACAGGGTCCCCAGGAACCAGGAGACACTCACTGAGTGTGGATTGCATGGAGCCGCCCACTCAGAAGGCACCTGCTGTCTCAGGTGTATACTGGATCTTATTTTTATGGAATTGCTGTCAAACCCATCATCTATGACTTCTCCTTGTGCACCAGGAGGCAGATGCCCACTTAACAGGGTAGGAGACGGTCCTGAGGATGAAGGCTGGGCTCACTGAAAGCAGAGCCTAGGAGATGGTTAGCATCTGATTCTAGCTCTGAGCTCTCCTCTGCAGTTCTGCAGGATCCATGATCCCCCAGGGGATGTGTGACCTATTCCCCACCAGCAGTTTTGTCCACTTCCTTCTGTAGTCCCTGGCATAGGGCACTGACAAGACAGCGCTACCTCAGGCTCATCTGTCCCAGGCCTCATAGTCATTCCTTTCAAGGTAAAAAAAAAAAAAATACCACAGCCCCCCAAACCCTGAGGCTGGGCCTTCCTGGACAAGTGGGCCACAGGTGAGGCTGTTTGCTTGGCTTGCTGGAAAGCAGCCACACACCCCCACTCTTTTTATGGCCTCACAGGGGCTCCAGCATGAGGAAAAGAGTATGCTTTTGAACAACCCCTGAAGACACCCAAGGATGCTCACGTAGAGTAAAAACAAATGAATGCAGGTATCTACCAGTAGCACATTCCCCATGCTATGAGCATGTAGGAAGAAGCCTGTGAGGACCACAGTATTAGTGCCTATCTTTGGATGGTAAACGTGTTTTTTTCTCTCTCTCTTTCTCCCCCCCCCTTCCATTCTTTCTTTCTGGCGGCATTAGGAATGAACGGAACCCAGGACTTTGTACATGCTAGCAGATGCTCTACCACCGATTCACACCACTCCCAGTCTCTCACTGAGGGGTTCTAGGCGGGTGCTGTAGCATTATACTGTACATCCAACCTTGTTTAAAAAAAAAATTAAATTGCCAGGTGGTGGTGGTGGTAGTGCATGCCTTTAATCCCAGCCCTTGGGGCAGAGTCAGGCAGATCTCTGAGTTTGAGAGCATCCTGGTCTACAGAGAAAGTTGCAGGACACAGAGAAATCTCATCTCCAAAGACAAAGAGGAGGAAGAGGAGGAAGAGGAGAAGGAGGCACCAACTATAGAGCCCAGGGCCTTGACCATACTAAGCAGTGCTCTTCCTCACTGAGCTACACTCTTTGATATTGAAAACCTTGGCCTGCTTGAAAATGGGCCATTTGTAAAATCAAAGGATTCAACACATGCTAGGTGTGGTGGTATATACCTGTAATCCTACCACTTGGGACTCGGAAGGTTGGAGGATTGTCACAAGTTTAAGTTCAGCCTAGGCTAGCCCGTGACACATATCAAGGCTCTACTAAAGAAAAGAATTCAACACAACTTTTTGTTGCCTGCCAGTTTCTATCCTGGGGTAATTCTCAGAAACAGGGGTAGGAAGGGACCCTACACATGAAGAAGCTGTCAAGGCTCAAGGATTAAGATGCTTGACCTGGCCTTCTCATAGCTTTCAGAGGCTCCAGCAAGATGCTGAGGGATCCAGGCTCTGCCTGCTAGCTTTGGCTGGCACAGCAGCCTCTGCAGTGGGCAGGAGGCCAGGGCGAGGGCGGCAGAGGCTGAAACTAAGGCTGCCTGCTGAGGAAGCATCGCCGCAGGCTGGCAGCTTTTAATAATGTGGGACCCCTAGGGGGTTGGTGGGCTGCTCTGGAGCCAAGGTCTGCATAGTTACCGAAGGGCCTTTCTGCAAGGCCAGTGGTCAGCCCAGACCTTGATTACCTGCCCACCCCACCCCCAGGAGCCTCATGTTGGATGACAAAGGGCTAAGAGGGCTGGGGTGTGGTGTGGAACTGTTGTCCTCCTGTGCCCGTGACCCAGAAGACAGTGAAGAAGCAAGCGAGCACGGTGTCACCGCGTGATGGACAAGGCCGGACCAGACTTCAGTTGTGAGTCCTGGTTATGAACGTCTCCCTATCAAAGGC
Organism: Phodopus roborovskii; assembly: GCF_943737965.1. Taxonomy (NCBI): domain Eukaryota; kingdom Metazoa; phylum Chordata; class Mammalia; order Rodentia; family Cricetidae; genus Phodopus; species Phodopus roborovskii. The sequence continues at coordinate 10,601,581 of NW_026126598.1, read as the reverse complement.
CTCTAGACCTCTCGCCCTGTCTCCCTCCCGCCTGTGTGTGTGCGCGCGAGTGCGTGTGTGTAGAAGGGCATGTGTGACAATCAGAGGACAACTTGTGGGACTCGGTCTTCTCATCCCACCTTTTGCATCCCCGGGATCGAACCAGGTGATGAAGTTTGGTCGCACAAGCCCTGACCCACTGAACTATCCAGCCAGTCCTCTTCACCTTGTGCTTTGAGGCAGGGTCTCTACATTTTATCTGGGGCTTGCAAGGTGATCTGCCTGTCTCTGCCTCCCTGGTGCTGGGATTACAAGTGGCCACCGTCTGCTTGGCATATATCATCATATATCATATATCATATATCATATATCATATATCATATATCATATATCATATATCATATATCATATATCATATATCATATATCATATATCATATATCATATATCATATATCATATATCATACACATACATACATACATACATATATATATATATATAGTCAGGTCCTTACGCTTGCATGCAAGCACTTCTACTGAGCTATCTCCTGACCCCTGACCTCTTCCTCTCCATGTTACAGCCAAACTCCCTCCTTCATATAACTTCTAATTCGCTAGTCACACTTGTCCTTCAGGGTCACCTCCATGAGTCCCTTCTCCTTGCAGAGTCTTCTGCCCCTTGGCAAGTCGCTATCACTGATGCCTTCTCCCTTCATTAATCCTCCCTCTCTCAGCTTCCTGGCCCTTTTCTGGGCCAAGGTGTCAGAACCAAGCAGGTGTCTCTTTACTCCTGGCCCCCTTGTATTAGTTGTCCTAACAAGACACTCCTGTTCAGGCCAGCCTTCCCCCTAGAAATCAGCTGCAAAATTCCATTCTCTCCCTGATTCCCCAAACCACCCTCAGCCAACAGTCCCCATTGTTTCTGTACTGTGTGGGGGAGTGCTGGGACCTCCCTGGCTTGGATGAACAATCCTGATAGGTTTATGGAGGGCATTTTTGGTGTCCTGGCTGGTCATTTCAAATTCAGACTAGAGAGGTGTCTAATCTTGGCTCAGCATGGTATCTGGGACCATCAGAGCAGCCAAGAGGTTTCTCTAGGCTGCATTTGTCCTTTGGAAGTTGATCCTGTCGTTGGGAAGGACAGATCGATTTTGAAATTTCAGCTGTAGCAGCTGAGAGTTCAAACCTTGGAACACTGGAGGTAACTTCTGCTTCTGTTGACAGAACCACAGACTTCCTGGCGCGCGCGCGCGTGTGTGCGTGTGTGTGTGTGTGTGTGTGTGTGTGTGTGTGTAAATGCATGTGTGTTTATATGCATGTGAAGACCAGAGGTTGATGGTGGTGTCTTTCTCAGTTTCTCTCCACTTTATTTGTTTATTTACTTTTTGGAACAGGGTCTCTCACTAAACCTGAAGATTGCTGATTAGCTAAATTGGCTGGCCAGTGAGCTCCAGCTTGTTTCAGTCTTCTTAATGGTTGGATTGTGGATGTATACCACAGCACCCAGCTTTTTATGTGGGTGTTGGGGATCTGAACTCAGGTTGTCATGTTTGGATAACAAACACTACTGGCTGAGCCCTTTCCTCGACCTCCAGATTTGTGTGTGGTGAGTGTGTGTGTTAGAAGGGATGGAACCCTGGTTCACTTACTAAGCAAGTCATCTACCACTGAGCTGTGTCCCCAGGTCTCTTTTTACTTTGACACAGGGTCCTGCTACGTTGTCCAAGCTGGTCTTGAATTCATTCTGTTGTCCAGACTCACCTTGATCCAAAAATCCTCCTACCTCAGCCTTCCAAACAGTTGGGATCACAGGCCTTCACTATCAGGCTTGGCCTGACATACAGATTTATTAAGTAAAGGTACCTTAAAAACCCTGATGCTGATGGGAACTTTGGGTAATAATCTTGTGAGGCACTATCACTTTCTACACAGGGACACTGGGAGTCAGAGATTTGAAGGGACTTGTTGAAGGTCAAACAAGAAGTCAGGACTGGAGCTGGGCTCAGAAATGCCCTTGGACTCATGTCCCCAGCCCTGCTGTTTTCATATCCTATGTTACCCCTGACTTCTGCTAGTCCACAGTGCTCTGGTAGATGATTACCCAGAAGAGCATGGAGAACTGAGGACAGCACAGTGTTCTGGAAGCCACTCTGGTCCCCAGAGGCAGCAGCCTTATATCACACTAAGTCCTTGATAAAAGAACAAAAACAAAAAAAAACCCCAACAACAACAAAAACATATCATACGTCTAGGTCTTGTTTGGATCCTCTGCAGAAGGAAGACAGTAGCACCTCTTGACCAGATGAGTGGGTGTGTGGAGGGTCATAGTCACGTGACAGTTCAAAGCGTAGGTTAAGAAAGAGACACAGGGAATGTAGTTGAATGGGAAAGTACTTGTTTAGCATGTGCAAGGCCTAGAACTGCAAGAAAACAAAAAAAAAAAAAAAAAAAAAAAAAAAGTGAACCTGTAATCTCCTCTAACCTACATCATCACTCTAACCTACTTCCAACATCAGGAAGCCATGGTGTTGGCTCCCGAGTGAATTATATGTGGGCAGAGGAGGAGATGTGGATAGAAAAGGAGGCTGACTCCAACAGGGTTGACAGCTGCTATGACCATGGGCTGTGCGAGGAGGTGAGAGTTAACCACTCAGAAGGTAATATGCAGCCACTGGCTTGCTGAAGTCAGCAAGAGCTTTCTGGGTGGAGGAGAAAGGGTGAGAGCAATCTAGTGACCAGATGGGACTTCTCTTCCCCGGGGTTGCAGTAGGAATGCACAGATGCCAGTTCAAAGTATATTCTACCACCAAACATCCCAGTGACCTTGGGACAGTCATCTCCCTACCTGACTGTGTATGCCTCAGTCTCCACACCTGTAAGCTGACATCATGAGTGAAGAGATTGACACGTATCTGGACCTTGACAGCCAGAGGTTGGGACAGGTCATCAGCAATACTTCTGTCCCAGGGAAGATAGCTTAAGTGGTTTTGTGACCTTGAAAAATCATTCAAACCTCATTTCTCAGCTCTGAAAAAGGACCAATGAGATCTTCCTTGGGAAACATTGGTAAGTATTAGCTGGGTTCATTGCAGCTTTATGCTAAGTATGGCACCTGGTGGATACCCTCAATTAATATGGTTCCCAAAGGAGATGTCTTTGGGGGAATCAAAAGACAAACTTCAGACACCTTTCTATCTCTATGAGGAATGTTTACTTGTAATCTGTTTACTAACATTCATCTAGCAACTTTAGTATCTTATAGTTTGTTTGTTTATTTTTGGCTTTTTAAGACAGGGTTTCTTTGTGTAGCCCTGGCCTCGTACTCAGAGATCCGCCTGCCTCTGCCTCCCAAGTTCTGGGATTACAGGCATGCATCACCTGGCTAGTTTACATTTATTCATTTGTGTGTGTATGGGGGAGACATGAGTAACAGTGAACATGTAGTCAGAACACAACTTGTGGGATTTGGTTCTCTTCTTCCATAGCATGGGACCCAGGGATTGAACCTAGATTGTCAGGCTTGACGGCAAGTGCCTTTATGTACCCACTGAGCCAACTCACTGACCTTACTGTTTAAACAGCTTCCCATTCATTGTATAGATTATTCCAGTAGTTTAACCACAAAAGATTCTGCCCACTCTCAGTAATCATCCAAGAGTCACCCTCAACAACAAAAGAAATTAGCACTCCACCTGTTTACACATTAGGAGGCAAGCTCAGAAAGGTTAGGGGTTTACCACAACTCACATAACCTACATTTAATTCCATGTCTCTTTGAATTCAGAGTCCATGACTCTCAAACCACCCACCACTCACCTCTGAAAACCCAATTCACCCTCTTTAGTCATCCTCCAAGGAAGCCTCCTCCACCCCACCCAGGAGAGTGGTATAGGATATAAAGTCAAGGAACCCCAAAACTAGTGTTCTGTGGGGTTGATTTCCTAGTTAACATAGCTCTATTTCTGGATGGTGGGGGGATCCAGTACCAGCCCAGGTCATGACCTTAAGATGACTCCCTGGATAGAACTCTTACCACCCTTCAAAGTAACCGCTTTTGCTTTTGCTATGGGATAAAAGACTAGTCCAGGTGTGGTCATGCCGGGAGCAGGTGAGTGAAGAGGTACAGGGGGAATGAGAATTATGGCTAGGATAGAGCTCAGACACTGAGTGCCACCATATCTTCCTTGACTGTCCTTATGGGGCAAGCTGTCAGAAACAAGACCTGCAGGAGGCCTCACTGTCCAGGCAGGAGCCCTGGGAAGAAAGTGGGAGAAGCTGGCAAGCCAGAGGCTGCGTTGTTCATCACAGTCCTTCACCAGAAATCTGCCACAAGGCTAGACCTACCCCGGGTCTTAACTTGCAGAATGTCCTTCCAAACTCCCTGTGGCTATTTTCACATCTGCAACCTCCATCCACTTCCCAGTGTGAGAATAATACAGTGTGTGAGAGACCCAGTTCTCACTGCCAGCTCCTGCCTCCCCAGGGGCATTTGGGTAGCTGGGAAAAGGGCCAGACTGTCCCTTATGCGGGCAACCCCCTGCTGGACAGAGGCCCAGCATCCAGGCTTCGGAGGGTGGCCTGCTCTCCCCACCTCTGCAAGTGATGGGTGTCTACAGTGTCTCTGCATCTGGGTCTCCTTTCCCTCGGGAGCAGGTGCTTATCCTAAATTGGGGGAAGGGCAACTGGATGATGGCCTTCTTGGCATGCTCATGGGCTGGACCATGATCAATTTATGTCCAAGAGAGTCTTCCACTTGACCCTTGAATTCACACTTTCTCCATCACTCTGGATGAAAAGAATAGCATTCTCTATCTCCTATTCTACTTCTCCTGATCCCTCGGACAGATAATTATAGCAATCAGCCCCTCAACACTGATCCTCTGCACATCTGGGTCCCCTAGCTAGGGAGGCCTGAGGTCCAGCCCAGCCCAGCCCCTCTGGGAAGCACCCCCGCCCCATCAGAGGCTCTTACCTCCCCGCTGACCTCTGCAGTCTTCTGGGTGCTGCAGCTGGGCTTCCGGGTCCCGTTTGTCCCCGGTCTTTCGCCTTTTGCTTCGCAAGGCAGCTCTGTGGCCTCCCCACGGCCCCGCGCCCCTGTCTTCCCTCGGGCGCCGCTGCCGATTGCTGAAATGCTGGACAGCGCACCACCATCGAGGCGGCCTCCTGGTCTGCTTGGTGGCTAGAGCATCCCGGAGTCCGCGGTTTCCATCGCCCTCTGCAGGCCTGGAGTACCTGATAAATGCGGATGCGGGGCCCAGCAGGGGGCGGAATATGTCTATCCGAGTGCTGCCTAAAAGCAAAAGCAGTTATTAATTTGGAACTGGGCACGATCCTCGGTATCTAGATTTCATACCCGCACTTTCCATGAGGGCTGGGCACAGCTAGACAGCCAGAGGACACTTCCAAAAATGTCCTTGACATTATGTCCTGGTGGCTGGGCCAGGCAAGCTGTGGAGGGGTGTAAAAATAAAACCCACTGGGGAGAGAATGTTTTTATTCTGTCCACCCCGTCTCCTCTTTCCATTTCTTCTTTTTTAGTAGTGTCTCATGTACTCCTGACTGGAGTACTAAAATTCACTATGTAACTGAGAATGACATTGAATTCTTTTTTTTTTTTTTTTTTTTTTTTTTTTTTTTTTTCTAGACAGGGTTTCTCTGTGGCTTTGGAAGCTGTCCTGGAACTAGACAGTGAACTTTTGATCCTCTACCTCTAGAGTGCTGGTGCTGGGATTATGCACATTCACCAAGCACCATACCTGCTATATACCAAGCTTCATCCTCAGCCAAAATTTTGTGAGCCAGAGTGTTACTGTGTGTCCCAGGCTGTCCTCAAGCTTACAGCAATCGTCATGCCTATGCCTCAGACTCCTAAGTGCTGGGACTACAGGTCTGGGTCCCCAGGCCTGGCCAAAGCAGTTTGAGAATGGAATGGCTGAGCCTTTGGTTTTCCTAGGCTGGAAGTCATGAGAACTTGAGCTCAAGTCACTATTTAGTTGCTCCATATGTGGCTTCAGCTGCCTGTCTGCACCAGCAACTGTCCTATTTTTGTTCTCTCACTGAGTGTGTTGAACAGGAGAAACTCAGCAACAGCCAGGAAAGGGTCCCAGAGATTGCTCCCCAGTGTAATTGGGAGTGTTTCTGCATCAGTTCCAGGAGTGGCTCCTCATGGGTATCTCCGAAGGCAATGTTAGATATGCCAGAACTGTCTAGAAGGGACAGGACCTGAGTGAGGAAAGTCAGAACGTGGAATCTAAGAAGCTTTTTGGAGGTTTGGAGAGATGGGTCAGCAATAAAGAGCACTTGTTGCTCTTGCAGTAGACCAAGGTTCTGTTTCCAGGACCTACATGGTGGGCCACAGCCATCTGTAACTCCAGCTTCAGAGGATCTGTTGCCCCCTTCTTTAGAGCTTTCTTTTCTTTCTCTTGTTAATTTAAAAAGAAAAAAAAATTTAAGTGGAATCTCACTGTAGCTCTGACTGGCCTGGAACTCACTATGTAGACTGGGCTCAAACCCACAGAGACCTGCCTGCACATGATGCACATACATACATGCAGGCATCACACACACACACACACACACACACACACACACACACCACGAGAGAGAGAGGGAGGGAGAGGGAGAGGAAGAGGGAATGGGGAGAGAGGGAGATCGCTGTGAGTCTGGCATGCAGGTCTGTAAGTATATTCAGCCATCTGTGGCTGCCTGTCTTACTGGAGCCTGTCTGTGTGAGCGATCCTCCCCACCCCTCCTCTGCCCCACAGATTCCTTTGCCTGTGTCTTTGGTGTGTGTGTGTGTGTGTGGTGTGTGTGTGTGTGTGTGTGTGTGTGTGTGTGTGTGTGTGTGTAAGATCCTTACAGAACAAAGGTCGAGACTGGGTAAGAGGGCAGGCTACAGCTGCTACTGCCAGCTCTGCCACCCCAGAGTCCCAAGGGTGAGTCCTCAGCCAGTTTTCCACCTTCCTACTGAATTAATATTTCATCAGCTGGGGCTTTGGGCTAGCCAAGCACCAGACTGCTCTCTCCTTCCAGGGAGAGTCTGCCCTTCTATCTGTCTGGGCTTTCTAAGGCAGAGCAAGGGGGCAGCAGGCAAATCAATGGCTAGGTCAGCACCCTCAAAGAGCCTGCAGTCTCTCCCTGTTTGAGGAGAGGACTGGAGTAAGGTGCAGGTAGACAGTGTCCTCTCATCTCAGGGCAAACAGCATCCCTTAAACGAAGTTGGCTTTGTGAAAGCTTGCCACTGAATCTTGGTTCCTGACCAGCCCTGGTTTCTAGCCTTTTTTTGGAACTTGAGACTGGGAACCCTGCCCTGGCTGAGCATCCATCCTCCTTCCTTCCTTTGTCTATCTCTGCAGCTCCTGCCTCCTTGGCTTTGGGGAACTGGGGGGGGCAGGGGCGGGGCACTGCTTCATGGGAATAGCAAAATTGGACATGCACTCAACCTTCCCCAGCTACCTCAGGGCCCTTAGCCTATCAAGGATGGGGAAGCACTCCGAAGCCCTGGCCATCTCCCCTTCCCTGGCAGTATCTTTGTGGTTTGAATCTGAAATGCCCTCCTCCTACAGCCTCAGTTTCAAAACCTGTCCCCCGGCTGATGGTGATGTTGTAGAAGGCGGTGGAACCTAGGGGCTTGGGAATGAAGCTGAGCATATATGGCCCTTCAATCTTAAAGACTCACATAGAAGAAGAAAACTGACCTCCAAAATTGTCCTCAGGCAGGAGGAGATTGGTACATTGTTACATACACACACACACTATACATTTATGTCCCAGAGATGGAAGATTAGGAAACAGAACAAGAGTCCAGACTGAGTTAGGTGTGGTGGTACATGCTTGTTATCTCAGTACTCAGGAGCCTGAGAGGCCATCTTGAGCCACAGAGTGAGTTCTAAGGAATTCTGGGCTGTCACAAGATCCTGAGTAAGATAAAAGAAAATATAATTCAACAGTGGAGCCAGTGAGATGATCCGATGGGTAAAGGCACTTGCAACCAAGCCAGCAAAACAGAATTTGATCTCCAGGGGAACCTACATGGTGGAAAGAGAAAACTGACAAACCGACTTCTACAGGTTGACCTTTGACTGCCACATGGGAACAATGGCATGCATTCTCCTCCCCCCTGCACAAATTAAAAGCAAAATAAAATAAAGGGTCTGGGGAGATGGCTCAGTGGATAAAGTGCTTGCTGTGCAATCATGAGGACCTGAGTTCAGGTCTCCAGTGCTCACGTACATAGCTAGGTGTGGCAGTGCACACCTATATTATCAGTGCTTAGGAGGGGGAGACAAGAGGCTCCTGACAGCTCCCTATCAACCAGTCTAGCCAATCAGTGAGCTCTGGGTGCAGGGAGAGAGCCTGTCTCATACTTGCACCCACCCCAAACCCCAACACACTCACACACACACACACACACACACACACACACACACACACACACACACACAATTAAATCAAATTAAAAGATAAAGTGGAAAAGAGCAGAGTGGGCAGCAGAGATGGCCTAGCTGTAAAAAGCATTTGCTGGTCTTACAGAGGACCTGAGTTTGGCTTCCAGCACGCATGCCATGCGACTCACAACTACCTGTAATGTCAGTCTTAGGGGATCTGGCACTCTCTTCTGGCCTTCTTGAGCACTGCACTCATGTACACACACACACACACACACACACACACACACACACACAGAGAGAGAGAGAGAGAGACATACCTACACATAAGTAACAATAAATCTTTGACAGAGAGAGAGAATAATAGAGCAAGGTGGAAATGAGAGGGCAATGTGGGGCGAAGAGGAGTAAACACAGGGTGACCAACTGCTTCATTCATTACTGTCCCTGGGGCCACTTCTCCTCCTCTGCAAGTCCTTGTCAACCATCACCTGCACGCGGCACTCCCTCCACCCCACATCCTGAACCTGCCATGTACGCATTCAGGTGCCTTCATGGGAATGTCCCACTGGGGAATATGCAATGACCTCTCCCTTAAAGTCTGGAATGCGCACCTGGGTCCATGTGTTCCCTTGGGGGACAGGGTAGGCAGGGGAGGGGTGGTGGGGTTAGCAGCTGGAGCTGCCTGGGAGTATGTGACCCAGTTTCATCTCTAGCATCTGTCTACTGGCAGAACAGATTTTAGTCACCTGAACTCACCGCACACTCCCACATACACGTGACAGACTCACACAACCATTGACACATGTCCTCCCTACATACCATAGATGTGGGTCTCACGCACATGCCCCACCCAAGGCCTCCGGGATTTCCTCTTCCGGCAACCCAACTCCCCTTCACATATCATGTCCACAGATATCTTTAGACCATTTCCTTGTCCTAAAGCTCAAGCCTCGGCCACACACCACATCCTTGCAGCCCCCTGCATACACAATATCCCAGTTCTACATGCAATGGGCACACATACATCCCCATAGTCCCCATCCTCACCGCAGGCTGCCGATACACCTTGTCACCAAGTGAGTCACATCCTAAAGACCGTCTCTGTTGTTTTCCTTTATTACATTGGTTTATTTGTTGTGTGTATGTGTGTGGAGGCCAGAGAGCAACCTGCGGGATGGGATGGAGTTCTCTCCCTCCATCTTGTGGGCCCTGGGATCAGACTCAAGTCATTAGGCTCAGTGGCAAGAGCCTTTGCCCCACTGGGCCAGCTTGCCAGCCTAGCCCCTCCTATTGAGTTCCTATAGAATGGTGTATTCCTGGTTCACCCTTGCACTGGTCACACCCACCTCCATGTTACTGGTGCAGAGTTGAGGTTAGAAGAGGGAAAGCAATGTTATTAAAGCTTCACGGCAATGCAGTGTGGCTGCTCACACCTGTAAGTCCAACACTCAGAAGACTGAGGCTGGAAGATTGCTATGAATCAGAGACCAGACTGGGCTACATTATCTCTCTGTGTGTTTCTCTGTGTCTATGTCTCTCTCTCTCTGTATCTGTCTCCATCTCTCTGTCTCTCTCTTTGTCTCTATCTCTGCTTGCTGTGTGTGTGTGTGAGTGTGTGTGTATGACAGTGTGTTGTGTGTGTGTGTATGTGTGTGTGTATGAGAATATGTATATGTGTGAGAGTGTGTGGGTGTGTGTATGTGTGTGTATGAGAGAGGGTTGTGTATGTGTATGAGAGTGTGTGTGTATGAGTGTGTGTGTGTATGTGTGTGTATGAGAGTGTGTGTGTATGTGTGTGTATGAGAGTGTGTGTGTGTGTGTATGAGAGAGTGTGTGTATGAGAGTGTGTGGGTATGTATGTGTGTGTATGAGTGTGTGTGTGTATGAGAGTGTGTGGGTGCGTATGTGTGTGTATGAGAGAGTGTGTGTATGAGAGGGCATGTGTATGTGTGTGTGTGTGTGTGTGAGTGCAGATGGCTGAGGAGACATTGGATCCTTTGGAGCTGGAGCCCCAGGCAGTTGTAAGCTGTCTGATGTGGGCTCCGGGAACCAAACTCCGGCCTCTGGGAGAGCACTCCGCTGTGCCATCTTTCTCCCACCTTTTTTTGAGGCAGTGTCTCTCGATGAACCCGAGAGTTCACACGTGTCTAGACTGGCTGGCCTCGGAGCCCTGGGAATCATTTTGTCTCTACTTCCGAAGTGCTGGGATTAGGTGAGTGTCACCAGCCTTTTATGTGGGTCCTGAGATCTGAAGTCAGGTCACCATGCTTGTGTAGCAAGTGCTTTTCCAACAGAGCCATCCCCTCAGCTCCCACCCATTTGATGCTGATAACCTTCACACCTCAAACGCCTCCCTTGACACGGGACAGCAAGTGGAAGAGCCAGGCAAGGACTTTGTACAGTGCCACTTCTATTCAAAATGGGCAGCAGTCATGGGGAGGCTGTGATCCCCCTGCCTCCACTTTTCTACTGCAGGATTACAGCTGTGGACCACTATGCCTGTTTTTACACTCTGCCGGGGGTATAACCCAGCTTTGTGGCCAGCACTACGTTTTTTCTTTGTAAGTTAATTATCTCGGGTACTTTGTTATAGTGGTAGAAATCTGTCCCCACACCTTGATACACAGTGCATACATGCACGCAGGCATCACATGCATACTTCATACCATGCACACACACACACCTCACACCACATTATCTTACATACAGATACACATATGTCACACACATAGACATACAAGCATCACCCATCACACACAGAGACTCTCCCTCAAGCCTGTAAAAAGAGCATGGCCAATCCCCCCTGCCTGGCCCCAGCCGGGCGGGCGGCCTCCCTCTGGCTGGAGCTGGAGCAGAGTTAACCTCATTACCATCCTGGGTCTGCCTGGTGCACAGCTCAGCTCCCAGCCCGGCTGGGAGCATATTAAAACCAGCAGGAGCCAGGGAGGGAGAAAACCAGAGGAGAAAGCTATTTTTAGGTAGCAGGTGGGCTTTGTTGCAGGGCTGGTGGTTGAGAAGGGAGGGGGCTGAACAGTGTGATGGGGTTGAGGTCAGGGCACAGGCTAATGGGAAGGAGATCTGTTGGAACTAAATGGGGACCAGGCCAGCGATGGGCTCCCCAGGGAAATGGGGAGGGGCCAAGACTTGGTCTGGTTCTGAGACAGAGCTGTGCCTATTGGGGCTGGGGACCAAGGCAACCCACCCACATAGTCCTAGGGCAGGGAAGAGTGTAAATGACTGCAAAATGGGTAGAAGACCTGAGCATGATTTGATAGCCCACCACCTGATATCGACAGACAAACACAGATTCCCATACACCACAGATAACTATACACACATATACACACAAAATAGACACACATATAAACATACATATAAAGATGGGGCAGAGATGCAACATCAGATTCCCAAGAGCTGCTAGATAGAACTGTGATCTCCTGGGAATGCACCAGCTACTCTGGGAGTGGCTGTTTGCCCATCCAGGCCCTGATGGGGGCTAGCCCCTTTCGGTCCCCTAAACAGGGTCACTAAGACCCCAGGTCTCAGCAAGGGAAACAGCAGACTTTTTTTAAAATAATATTTTTAAAATTTAATTTGCAACAAGCTTGTTTTACATGTCAATTCCAGTTCCCTCATCCTCCCCTCCTTCCCTGGGTTCAATCCTCAGTGCTAAAACAAAAAATAGGAAAGCATAGTGATGTAACAATTCCAGAGTCACCATGTCTAAAAACTTAGCAAGGTTGGTTGTTCTCAGAACTTGTAACCTTATTTTCATTTTGTTTTCTTCATGTGTAAAGAAAGGTATGTATTATGCATGCATGTCCACATGTGTGTGTGTGCAGGTGTGTGCCTGAGGCTGATGTTGGAAGTCTTCCTCAATACTTTCCACCTTTTTCACAGAGTCAGGACTTCTCTATGGAACCCTGAGATGGCTCCTCTAGCTAGCTGGCTTGTTCCACAGATACTACCCCTTGAGTGTCCACCATGTCTGCCTGATGTCTACATGGGTACTGGGACTGGAGCTCAAGACCTTGTATTTGCCTTTATTCATTGATCCATCTCCCCAGCTTGTTTTTAATGTTTTCCAGCCTTGGGTCGCCTGCATTCCTCTGCTTGTGGCCCCATTCTCCGTCTTCAATAATAGCAGTGTAAGGTTTTCACATTTCTCCATGACCTGTATCATTCCACTAGGCCCAGGTTCAGTACCCAGCACCCACCTCCCGGTGGCTCACAACCTTTGGAACTCTAGTTTCTTCCACTCTCCTGGACTCTGAGGGCCCCAGGCACACACATGGTATACACACATACATGCAGGTGTGCAAAACACACATAAAATAATAAAAATCAATAAAGCATGTTTTAAAAAAGAGATAGTTTATTCTGAAGCCAAATATGAGCCAACATTGACCCTAGTAACACAGATACAGGTTACTCCAAATTCCAAGTTCCAATGTGTTAACAGACTGAAGGAATTTCTTAGTGACAGAACAAAGAAAGTAATAAGTCAAGACACTTCTCCTACACGTTGGTGGAAACATCTGGTAGGGCAGGTCACAGGAAGAAAGGGAAACTGCACTGTGGGCATCATGAAGGCATCCTTCGCCTCTGAGTTGATGAAAGCTAAGGGTCTATTTATACTTTTCAAAGTACTTTTCTAATGGTCAAAAAAGATGTTAGGTCATATACAGATGTATGTTGTAGAATATTATTTTAACTATGTAAAGGTGTGTTACATGTGTTTATGCTGCTGAATATTACTTTAACTGTGTAAAGGTGTGTTACATTTGTTTATGCTGCATTTGTTTAACAATGTAAGAATGTGTGTTTAACTATGTAAAGATGTGTTGTTCTGTTTCACCTTGCCTGCCTAAGGCACCTGATTGGGCTGATAAAGAGCTGAATGACCAATAGTTGGGCAGGAGAGGGACAGGCAGGTCTGGAAGGGAGAGAGAATAAATAGGAGGGGAAATCTAAGCTTGGGAGAGAAGAACAAGAGAGAAGAAGAATGAAGGAGAAAGAGAAGGGCTCGCCCAGGGCCAAAACTGGGCAGCTGCCAGCCACCTAGACACAATCAGTGAAAAGTAAGTTATACAGAAAGAAAGAAAAGTAAAAAGCCCCGAGGCAAAAAGGTAGATAAAGAGAAACAGGTTAATTTAAATTTAAAGAGCCAGCCAGAAACCTGCCTAAGCTAGGCCTAGCATCAATAGCCAATAAAACGTCTCCATATCATGATTTGGGAGCTTGTTGGTGGCCAGAAAGAAAAAGCCTGGTACAGAGGTGGGTAATAAGGGAGCTAAAGTTAGCCCAAGATGAATGGGCTCTAGACTTATGCCATTCCAAATTCTCTACATCACTGAGGCTCTGACCAGTCCTGACCAGTCTGGTCTTTCTTCCCAGGCAATCTCATTTACAAATGCAATTGCCTAGGGGAGACTTTGGGAAAGAGAAATCCTTTAGTTATAAGATTTGGCCTCGGGTGTGATTTAATTACTTTTATTGTCACTAGACAAAAACAATTTAAGGGAGAAAGGGTGGGTCTTGACTCACAGTGTGAGTTTATCTGGCAGGGAAGGCAAGGTGGCAGGACCATGAGGCGGCTGGTCACATTGCGCCCACCATCAGGAAGCAGAAAGAGAGGGAGATGCTGGCTTTCTTCTTTTGAATCCCTTCCAGGACCCTAGGCTGTGGGATGAAGTTGCTCACACTCAGGGTGGGTCTTCTCTGCTCAGTTAAACCTGTCTAGAAACAGTCACGGAAACACCCAGATACCAAATTCCACCAAGCTGCCCATGGAGATTAAGGTTAACCACCATGGGGGATGGGAAAATGGTGTGTGTGTGTGTGTGTGTGTGTGTGTGTGTGTGTGTGTGTGAATGAACTCACTAAAAACTACTCCCAAATCTTGGATTTGCACCCCCTACAGGAACAGAAGTGTATATAACTTGTTCTCTGGACCCCCAAACTTCAGCTTGTTTCTAGGATATTTTAATAACAGCTCTGTTAAAACATTGAACCACAGGACTGGAGAAATGGCCTAGCAGTTAAGAACAGGCTCTGTTCTTACAGAGGTCTCGGATTCGGTTCCCAGCACCCACATGGCAACTCACAATCATGTTTCTTCAGTCCTAGGGGTTCAATGCTCTTCTCCTGCCTCTATGGGCACTGCACACTCATGGTGTACAGACATACATACGTATATACATACATATATACATACATACATAGATGCAGGCAAAGCACACAGACACATAAAAATAAGATCTTTTAAAGAATTTACTAAAACTGGGTACGATGGTATACCCCAGAATTCAGGAGATTGAGATAGAAGGGTCATGATTTTCAGGGTAACTGGGCTACATAGTGAGACCCTGCCTCAAAAATAAAGCCAAGGGAGGGAGGCTGGAGAGGTGGCTCAGTGGTTAAGAGCATTTAATTAGTGTTTTTGCAGAGGACCTGAGTTCAGTTCCCAGCATTCCTATCAGGAAGCATCAGGCAGCTCACAACCATCTCTAACTCTAGTTCCAGGGGATCTGACACCCTCTTCTGGACTCCACGGATACTTGCACACACACTCACATCCCCCTCCCCACCCCCTGCAATATACATATAATTAAAAATAAAGTCATTAATATTTTTAAGTGGCAAAAAAATTAGAAAAAAGTTTAGAGTCAGGAAAATGGGGAAGGGTAGTAGGGGAGGGAAATGAACAAGAACAGAAGATAGTGACATATATGGGAAATCAATAAAAATAAACAATAGGGCTGGAGAGATGGCTCAGAGGTTAAGAGCACTGGCTGCTCTTCCAGAGGTCCTGAGTTCAATTCCTGGCAACTGCATGGTGGCTCATAGCCATCTGTAATGAGATCTGGTGCCCTCTTCTGGTGTGCAG
Organism: Phodopus roborovskii; assembly: GCF_943737965.1. NCBI lineage: Eukaryota > Metazoa > Chordata > Mammalia > Rodentia > Cricetidae > Phodopus > Phodopus roborovskii. The sequence continues at coordinate 10,586,323 of NW_026126598.1, read as the reverse complement.
GGAGACATGCAGTCAGAACTCTGTATACATAATAAATAAATACATCTTTTTTAAAAATAAAAAATTGTAATTCTCTCTCTCTAAAAAAAGAGAAGCAATAAAAGTCCTATACTTAGAAAAAATTGTTTTTTAGATGGGTACCAGAAGCACTTGGGTACTGATCAGTAGACGTAGGGACCCTCATGCTGCTACCAGGATACACCCCTTTACTAATGGGGTGCTGGGGAGATCTATAGGTAGTGGCCTCAGACAGAGCAGCCACAGATGACTAACAGGTTATGGTAACTATCTCAAAAGTAGGTCAGCTGTCCTGGTGTAACTATCTTCAAGAGGCTCTCTACTTCTGATGTCTGGTGCTGCCTGCCCCATGGTAACCCCATTAGATGCCATAGGACAGAATGAAGAGGAGGAAGAAAGAATGTATTCTGGTCAACTGGCTTTGGTTAGGTGTTTGTCCCCAAGCAATGGTGTCTCCTGGGGCTAGGACACTGATAGAGAGGAAGGAGACAAAAGCCTTTAAAAAAAAAAAAAGATTTAGTTATTTTTATGTATATGTGTGCCTGTGTGAATTTATGTCCATCACATGAGCACAGAGGCCACAAGAGGGTGCCAGATCCCTTGGAACCTGAGCTCAGTCAGTGGTACTCTGCCCTGTATGAGTGCTGGAAACTGAACTCAGGTCCACTGGAGGAGCAGTAAATTGGTTGTCTTAAGTGGCCAGCCATCTCTCCAGCCTCAACAATAGCGTTTTAAAGTGGGATATGCCTGCAGCAGCTGCAGGTTAGGCCTGGGCTGTCCCCACCCCTCCCTCCTGTCCACTCAGTAGCTTTCTCCTACCCTGGGTTTGAATCTCAGGCCCCTCTCTCCTTTGGATGTCAGCAGTGTCTTTGTCCAGTGTCCAGGGCATCAGAGACAGGAGGAACCCAAGATTAGACTGGTCTCCTCCTTCAAACCTGCTTTCCATTACAGGACTTCTTTCCATGGCCTTCCCTTTATTCACTCCTACACTGCCTACTGTCTCCTCCCTCCCACCTGACCAAGACCAGACAGCATGGCTAGCGTGATTTGGTTCTGGAATGCTAATCTCATTCCTGAGAGACCTAGCCTTGCCTGGAGCATCAGGCATCAGCCTCTGGCTCTCTCTTCTGGCCACAGTGGGAGCTGCACAGTCTTGGTCCAGAAGCCTGGGTTAGGTACTCTCTGCTTTCTCAGAGAACTCACTACATTGCTTTCCTTTCAATTAATTTTCCAGCATCACTGTGGCTCCTTCTGATTCTAGCAATTTTCTGCCACCCTTTTGTCCTTAGCCAGGCTCCTCACTGCCGTGAAGCTGCTAAGGACTGCTCTAGGCGTGCATGTGCTCTTTAACACCCTAATTGCTACTTGCCTTTCTTTCCTGGCTGTAGGGGACAGTTTGTCAGGGAGGGGGCTAACTGGATGTTCTATAAGAACAGTGTATATTTCTAGCTGTTGAGCCACCCCTCCAGCCCCTCTTGGTCTTCCTTTGTCCCCAGAGCTCCTCTATTTTTCAACCTGGCTGGCTAGCAAATGCCAGGAATCCCCACCTCCATAGCACCCCCAGTGCTCTGGTTTCAAGTACATATTGCCACACCTGGCTTTTTATGTGGTGTAGACTTCAAACTCAAGCCCTTTGTGTGCCTTCTTACATGATAGGCTATTCACCCACCCAGCCATCTCCCCAGCACAGCTAATAGATTTTTAAGGGAGTGGAAATGGGGGCTGGGAGATGCATTCTCCCTTTCCATGCTGCTCAATGCCACCCCAATGCTGGCCCTCAGCCCTTCTTTTGTGTTCAGACTTGTAGCAGGGAGTCACCTGGAGCTGGATTTCCCAGGATGCAGTGGAGAGCCCACCCCAGTCACACCTGGCATGCAAAAATGACCTTCCTCATCGATCTTGAAGCTTTGGTTTGGAACCCTGTCACTGATCTGTCCAGCCCTGTTGACATACTACATCTTTGTTCTCAGGATGAGGGCCACACCCTTCAGCTGGGTTTGCTGATCTCACCAAATGAGCCTGTTTCTTTTGTCATGGACCTGAGGCTCCAAGATATGCACCCAGGACAGTTATGAATGTGGCACAATACAAAATTGTATAGTTACTTAAAATATTGTTTTTTTTTCTTTACATCTTTTGTTAGGTTTCTATTTGTGTGTATGTGTGTATGCCCATATGTGCACTTGTGTGTGGAGGTCACACACACCTCAGAATACCTTGTCTGTCCAGCTTGTTTTGACATTTCCCTCCCTCACTGGCCACCTTCACTGATTTGGTCAGGCTGGCTAGCCTGGGAATCTGTCCCTGTCTGCCCAGTGCTGGCATTACAAGAACACAATACATCTGGATTTTGTTTTTCTCTATGTAACAGCTCTGGGTGTCCTAGAACTCGCTATGAAAACCAGACTGGCCTCTGTCTCCTGCCTCTGTCTCCTGAGTGCCTGGGATTAAAGCTGTGTGCCACAACTGCATTTTTTTATATGTGGTTCGGGCATTGAACTCAGGTCCCGATGATCATGCCTCAAACACTTTACTAACAGGGTGTTGGATGTCGTTGTTGGTTGTCCTCTACTTCATTGTTCTCAGATGGTGGCTCTCACTGAATAGGAAAGTTTTGTCTAGGCTGCCTGGCCTACACGCTCTCAGGATCAGTCTTCACCCCAGACTAGGATATGGGCTTACAGATATGCATACCCATGTCTGGCTTTCTGTATGGAAGGATTAGAACTCAGGTCCCCATTCTTATGTAGAATAAGTACTCTTAGCTATTGAACCATTTCCCTCCTTGTGAAACTGTTGGGCATGAACTTTGTATTTGCTAAGGCCATATCTCAGGGTCAGAAGTTTAAACACATTTGCTCCTTTGGCTGCCTGACATGCTCCCCAGTCTGCAGAGCTAGCTAGCCCAGTGCTCTTCTCCATGTGAGGAGATGCCGGGGAAGACCCAGATTTGTGCTCTGGTACCTTTCAGTCCTGGCTCTTCATCTACACTTTCCCTAATTCTCAGACCAGAGTTGTCAGGCAAGTCCTCTGACAGGAGCCAACATGGGCATGGCGATGTACGCCTGTGATCGCAGCACTCAGAAAACCGCGGCAGGATTTTGACATCAACTTGGACTACATAGTAAGACTGTCAAAAAGCAAAACTAGATGTGAAGCTGTTTTCCTAGTTTCAATTCTGTCGTGGAGTTTTGTTTGGCAGTGGGTGAGTACATAAAATATATCCAATACTGAACAAGTAACATTTGATGCGAGTGATGCTTCATAGCTTGTTTCCTTTCTTCTCCCCTTCAGGTTGAAACAGAGTCTATGTATGCACCCCTGGCTGTCCTGGAACTCACTATATAGACCAGGCTGGCCTCCAACTATGTAGATTTGCCTGCCTCTGCTCCCAAGTGCTGGGATCAAGGCATGTACCATCATTGCCTGGCTTTAATTTGTTTCTAATGCCAATTCTAACTGTATATAAGTTGTATGAACTTTAGGTCTGGCTGATTTTTGATGTTTTTATTTACATGTAAGATAAAAAAATAACATTTATACAAAAGATTAATGATTGGGCAGATGGCTCAGTCAGTAGAGTTCTGGCTAGCCATGTAATGAGAACCTGTGTTTGATCCCCAGTACCTATTTAAAAACACACACATATATGTAATTATATCACACACACACACACACACACACACACACACACACACACGGCTAGGAGATATGACTCAGTGGATAACAGTCTGCCTTCCCAGGGGGCCCTCCTCAAAGAAATCCTGGAATATGATGAATAGTGACCATCCACATCCAAGATGTCACTTGACCTGTCAGGTTCAGCCTGTCAGGTGATTGCAAATGCAAGAACCCTATCTAACAGTGTGTTACCCAAACAGTTCTGTAGTGTGTCACAAGCAGAATCATTGAGTCACAAAGGACAGTGAGGATTGGTTTTCTCTGCTGGAGCAGGTTACTATGTAGGCCAGGCTGACCTTAACTTCATGGCAATCCTCAGACCTTTTATGTTTTTGGTGGAGTTAGGAATAGAACCTGTTCCAGTCTGCTTTCTGTTGATGACAGCCATGACTAAAACCATCCTAGGAAGCAACGGGTTTGTGGCTCACACTTCCAGGCCACAGTCCATCACTGAGGGAAATCAGGGCAGGAACTTGACAGGCACCTGGTGGCTATTCCATACAGCATTTCCTCAGACCAAGGAACTCACTTCACAGCAAAACAAGGGCAGAAAGCTCATTGGCTACATTCAGCTCAATTTCTTTCTAAAAGATTATTTTGTTTCATTGAGGCAGAATCTTGCTATTTAGCTGTCTGGCTTGGCCTGGAATTCATGGAGATCCACCTGCCTTTCCTGAGTTCTGGGATTAAAGGTATGAGCCACTTGACATCCAGCTACTTTTATTTTTAAAGATTTGTCTGTGTGGGTGTTTGTACCTGAGCCTGGATCCACAGAAGCCACAGGGATTGTAGGACCACCTGGAGTTGGAGTTACAGGCAGTTGTGAGGCTCGTAGCACATATGTTGGGAACCAAACTAGAAGGCTCTCAATAGTACTGGCCCTTAAAGGAGCTACCATTCCAGCCCCACAATGAGCTTTCCTATACAAGCCAGATTACCTGCCCAGTGGGCTGCCCTTCACACCAATTTATAACCAAGACAATGCCACACAGGCGTGGCTGCAGGTGCATCTAATCAGGGCAACCCAATTGCAAAATTCCCTTTTCAGATGACTCTAGGCTTTGTCAAATTGATGGCTGAACTAAGCCAACAGAACCTAAGGCCTGGGACATGCTACCCTAGCCACACCCCTAAGACCTCACTGACAGCTCAGGCCTAGTGCTCTACCGCTGCTGAAGCATTCTGAAGCAGGGTCTCCCTGGGTGCCTGGGATTGCTCTGTACTGTAGGCAGGCCTTGAACTTCAGGTCTTCCTGCCTCATCCTCTACAGGGGCTGGGATCACAGGTGTGCACTACCAGGCCTGGTTTAGAATTCCTTCAAGCCCCAGAGGTCTCTGCCAAACACGTGAATAGCCTCTAAATAGTATTAACATTAGTATTATTATTTCTGGGACAGTGTCTCCCTGTATACCGTTAGCTGACTTGAAATTCAGTATGTGGACCAGTCTGTTCTTGAAACCAGAGCACTTCCTGTCTCTTCCTGAATGCTGGGATTAAAGGTTACACCACCACGCCCAGCCACGGACTGTTTCTGATTCAGTGTAGAGACCAGGCTCTGAGTGAGCGGATGGAGACCATAAAAAAGACAATCAGTCTGCTTTATTGTTATTATCAATAGACCGGCCACCACTGTGAAGGGATGCTGTTGCTGGTACAACACCCATCATCACAGCACATGGAGGACCCTGGTGACTTCAAAGACATGATGCTCAATAAGTTAGGGTGATGCTGCTGCTTGGGGCTTGAACCTCTCACTTCATGTTCTTGACAAAGTCCTCGCCTTTCTTGATGGAGGCTTTTAGCTCGGGGATGGCCTCGGCAATCATTTTCTCCTCAAAAGGAGTGATTTTGCCAATGCCCAGGTTCTTCTCCAGGCCCTTTTTCTGGAAGAGAGGGGGAGATGGTGACACATGAAACCAAGTTTCTAGCTTGGTTTGGTGTCACAGACCTCAAATCCTAGCACCCAGAAGGCTGAGGAGGCAAGTGCTCTGCCACTAAGCCACCCCCACCGGTCCCTCACTGGGAGATGAGCAGAGGCTGCTCCATTTAGCTGCATCCCAGCCCAGGAGGGATCAGTTTATTTCAAAGCTGATCTTTCATGGACAGCCATTTGGTAGCTGCCACATTTCTAAATCATACTTGCACTGCCCTGTGATGGGCCCGGCTCTACATTCTGAGACACACGCTCTCCCTTCCCCAATGCCAAGCAAGCACCAATCACAACCATGACTACCCTGTATACATACCCCCAACAGCAAGGGTGTGGAGAAGTAAGTGCACTCTGTCTCCTTGGACTGAACAAAAGAACACTCAACGACACCTTCCTTCCCATTCATGGCATCCACAAGGGAGAAGACAAAACGGGCTCCAGCGTAAGCCATGGACAGGGTTGCAGAACCTGGGAGAGAGAATGGTGGGTCACAACAGCTAGCACCAGACCCCAGGAACCAGGGGCTGTGCCCCCAGAAACAGCACCTGCACACGACAGCTGATGGTGGACAATCTGAGCCTGCACTTCTGCATGTCACTGTCGCTCTCATCCCACAGCAATCTGAGCTACCTTCTAGAGCCTTCTCTTCGGGCAAGGGCAGATGAAGCACCCTGGAGAGAAACACCCACTCCCTACCCAGGGACAAGCAGTCTTTCTGCTATGCTAACATTCCTGGATCCCAGTGTCAGTGTCCCCACCCCCAGGATCCCTGGGACTCTACCTGCTCCAGCCTTGGCCTTCACAACTTCTGTGCCAGCCTCCTGGATCCTCCCGGTGAGTGCGGTCAGCTGGTCTTGGGGAAAGTCAACCTTGGGGGTACACTGCAGAGCAAGCCAGGGGCTGTGTGAGCAACTTTCTGGTGCAATCCCCACTCCACCATGTGCCCCATCTCAGCACCACACTGCACCAGACACCAGGCTTCAATCATGCCAGACAGGGGTCCCCACCACTCAACCTCAAAGACCTCAGCATCATTTTCTACTGACAAAAACAAATTCACTTTCCCCCAGAGGCTTAGTTGAGACAGTTCTTATGTAATCCTTGAATTCCTATATTTTTCCAGGCCTGAGGTTGATGTCAGGGGTCTCCATCAATCACCCTCCAGCTTACATGTATGCTTTGAGACTGGGTCTCTCACTGACTCAGCCAGGATGACTGCCCAGCAAGCCCCAGAGACCCTTCTATTGGCTCCCCAGTACTAGGGTGCCGGTCTTGCACCTGAATTTTTTTCACATGGAAGCTGGGAGCCTAACTCAGGTCTTCAGGCTTGCATGGCAGGCACTTTCCTGACCAAATCTCCTCCCACACCTCACTTTTTTGCATACTGAACAGTGCACACTCCATGGCCACATGCAGTTGTGGATCCAACAGAGGATCAAGCACCAACCTAACCCTCACCTCCATGTCTCCTCTACTGCCCCCAAGTCCTCCCACCTTTTGATACCTGCACTCCCAAATGAGCTTGGAGAATCATTGTTTTATATGTCCATGTGTGTATGTGAATGTCCATGGAAGCCAGAAGAGGACAGCAGATCTCTGGAGCTGGAGTTACAGGTGGTTGTTTAAGGTGCCCAATGAGTGCTAAAAATGAACTCAGGTCCTTGGCAAGAATAAATATCAAGTGTTCTTAACCACTGAGGTCTCTCTCCATCTTAATCTTCAGGATGGGTGCCATGTTTCTCTTGCTTCACTTACACATTTTTCTAAAAACTATGCAAAAGCACCACAGATACAAGTCCTTGGCATGTCATAATCAGGGGTTATGGAGCTGATTTACAGACCTGTTTCAAATGATGCTAACTCTGTCTCAAACTATTTTGCTTGATGCACCCCCAGGTTGGCCTCAAAGTCACTACATAGCTGATAACCCTTGAACTCCTGATCTTGCCTGCACTTCCCAAGAGTGGGGATCATACCTGGCCTCCTATGTATACTGTCTGCTTTGAGCTCATGGGATGTTTCTCACAGTGTGCTAGAGCCAGCTGATTTCCACTTAGCCTAGACTGTTCCAGAGTTTCAAGGCAATCTAAGGTATTTGTGATCTTACAGCTCCCTGTGATCCATCATCAGTCTCTCTCCCCACCCCCATGCTCGCTCACACTCTCGCTCTGTCATTCACATACCTGAGAGATCAAGGGAATGATGGTCTTCCCAGCATGGCCACCAATGACAGGCACGTTGACTCGAGCGGGATCCAAACCCTATTCACAAGGCAGGACAAAAGCCTTATTGTTTACAAGGTCTTTAAGCACAAAACAAGGTGCAGTCACCCACCCAAAGTGCACAGCCTGGAACCCCAGAGTCTGACCCCAACTGTGCTTAGCACTTGGGCCCTGTTGTCATATGATCAGTCACTGTGGGCAGGTGCAGGGAGGGATGGCTTGTGTAGGAGTCACCACAGGCTCCTCTACCCTTCTAGCCACCTGACTTCCTTATTATGGAACCAGAGAACAGCAACAATTTTCCTAGGGCTAACTTCACTCTTCATGGAAATGCCCAAACAAGTACTCTCACATTCTGTCCCAGAGAAAAGAGTTCTCCCTCAACTCAGGAATTAAAATTGTTCCACACACTAGAGCTGGATGGCAAAACAGAAAGGCTCAAGGCAGCAGGGCTGCTGGCGAGATGCACAGTTACAAGGTCAATGACAGCCAAGGAAGCCGTGAAAGACACGAGGACAGACACTGGCTGATGAGTGCTTGCTGCTCTTGCAAGGGACCAGATTTTGGTTCCTAGCACCCACATAGTGGCTCACAACCGCCTGTAACTCCAGCTTCAGGAGGAACCAAGCCTTCTCTGGATACCTAGGGCACTACACTCACAGGTGTCCAATTCCACACAGACCCACGCATACACATACAACTAATTTGCCAGGCGGTGGTGGTGCAAGCCTTTGATCCAAGCACTTGAGAGGCAAAGGCAGGCGGATCTCTGAGTTCAAAACCAGCCTGGTCTACAAGAGCTAGTTCCAGGACAGGCTTCAAAGCCACAGAAGTCTTGTCTGGAACCCTGCCACCCCCCCCAAAAAAACCCAAGAAATTTATGTTTACTCATGTCTCTACACATTAAAAAAAAAAAAAAAAAAAAAAAAAAAAAAAATCGAGCTGGGCACAGACCTAGAGGCAAGAAGCCAGGGGGATATGAATCCTTCAAGGTAAGCTACTACAGGTAACCCAAGAAAAGGAGGTAGAAACTAGAGGCCAGCCTGGATAATAGTTCGGCTACTTTAGGATTTCTGGAGCTGTCCCAAGTCCTTATCACTGTGTGTTAGTATTAGCAGATAAATTAATTTTTCCAGGGCATGGTGAATGGACAGGTGGCTACCATCCAAGAGTGGGTTAGATAAAGTCTGAACCCTGACACATTAGGAAGAGGTCAAGAGTAGAGGGCACGCTAAGCCTGGTAGTAGCTGGCCAGTCTGAGCCCGTGGGGTTCACCGCCTGTTCTTACAGAAAACATTGGAGCCAGTGACAAAGAAACCCCAGGTCTAGATCCCCTGCCAGCCCAGGAACAAGGGTAGCTGAGCAGTTCAGAAGAGAGGCAACTGAGAGGTGCCCATCCGGCCCTCACCTTCAGCTCTGCCACGAATGTGTTTGCTCTGACGATGTCAAGGGTTGTCACACCGAAGATCTTGTTGGGGTTGTACACTCCATGCTTCTTAAAAACTTCAGCTGTGATGGGGATGGTGGAGTTAACCTGAGAAAACCATGAGACGGGCGTCAACTGAGGGTGGAGACCAGCAACAGGCCCTGCCAATAAACTGTGAGCCATCTGCAAGGTAAGGTGTCCATGCCATGTGGTCAAAGACAGCCTTTACTGCAAGGACACTTGTTCCTTGATAGCCCTTCAGTCGTCAGCTTGGACACAGAAGGCTGCTTGCTCAGGGTTCCTTCTGCTGGGCTGAGCTGGCTAACAGGAGGTGAATAAGTGCCTGAATCCCTAGAACATGTATAATCTAGTGAGCCATGCTGTGGTGGTTTGAAGGGGATGGCCCTCATAAGCTTCCATGTTTGAATGGTTGGTCCCTAGTTAGCGGAACTATCTGGGAAGGATTAGGTGTGTCACCAATGGTAGACTTACACTGGCCTCAGCCTCTGACTCAGCTACTCCAGCAGCACCATGCCTGCCTGCCAACCACCACACTCCCCACCATGGTGAGCATGGACCAACCCTCTGAAACTGTAAGCAAGCCCCAGTTCAATGCTTCCGTTTATAAACTGCCTTAGTCATGCTGTTTCATTACAACACAATAGTGACTGAGACAAATGGATACGACAACTACCTCATGAGGTGTGAAGAATGAATGACTGAATCAACAGGGCAAGAGCCTAAGACACCACCCAGGGCACATAAATCAAATAGAATAAAATGGTAAGATTTGTGTTGTGCACTTAATATAAAAGAGGAGTCACAAGTCACCACAACCTTGGCTGAAAGGAGTTAACACAGGTGGGCAATTTGAGCAAAGCATGCTGGTACACCCGTAACCCTTCCACGCCAGCACCTAGGAGGCAGAAGTGGGACTGAGTTGCGGGACAACATGAACTATATAGTGAGACCCTTCTTAGCCCCGTCCCCACCACAAAGAGGGAGAGGAAGAAGAGGAGGAGTAGAGGAGAAGGTGGTAGAGTGGAGAAAGAGAAAGATGGGGATCCCAGGTGGGGGAAGCTGACCCGCCTGAAAGGAGAGTCTGTCAGTTGAAAGAATCAGGTTCAAACTCTTGATTGGCGACAGAAGACAGTTTTAGGATACATTCAAGGACCTCTCAACACCTCCAATGTGTACATCTAATACACACATGGCTAGCCCTGCCTCCCTATACTCACCGGGTTTGCAATGATGCAGATCATGGCTTCAGGGCAGTGCTGGGCACAGGCAGCCGTCAAGGTGGCCACAATGGTAGCGTTGGTGTTGAATAGGTCATCTCGTGTCATTCCTAGGATGGTCCAGGGTGAGAGAACCACAAAAACATGATGAAATTTCACCTTCCACTGTTGGGGGCACTGAGTTCCTTGTACTCACAGAGAAGCACTAAGAGAACCAGGTGCCCACATGGGTGCCTCCTCAACAGAGACAAAAATCAAGTACCTGCATTCCATCCAGAAAGCTGGGAGTGGATTTTATTAATGACCTGGTGACCTTTTTGTTGTAGGCAGACCTCACCCTCCTTTTGCTATGGAGGCAGACCTCACTCAAATCCCCGAGAGTGGTTATCCCAGACTCTCCCCTCGCTAGGTCATTACCATCCTTAGGGACATGTCACATGTACCTTATGTCCTGTTGACCTCTATGCTATTGGTCTGAAGCCACACTAGATTCTAGGTCTTCCAGCTACAGAACCCACCCTCATGGTCACATGTAAAACAGTCTGTCTATGTAGACACATCTTAAGCTTCACTGTGCACCTGGAATTAGACTGACTGTTGCCTGGAAACCTTTCCCCAAATTGTACTAGGTTTTAAATACGCTGACAATGAGGTCTGGTCCAGGTTGACAAGTTAACTTGCACTGAGTTTTCGCTCTCATTTCTTTGCTCAGTTTGCTCCCCTGTCTGACACTTGCAGGGACCCCCTTAACTGGCACCCAATGTGAGACATACAATCCTTAGAGAAGGTAGGAAAAGTTTTCTTTAAATAGAAATTAGGGGTTAGCAGGGAAACTCAGTCCTCTCGCTGAAAAGGGGTCATGACTTAAAGTGAATGAGTGAAACTAAATCTCAGTCCTCTGAGACAAAGCATTTTGAACAAATTACTGAAATATTTGTTAAGATCCAAAGAAACAAAATATTCAGAGCTACAGCTATGCCATTTTATATGCATAGGAATTAAAGTAGAGAGAGCCCATGAAAAGGGGGATAATAAAAGTCTCTGTCAAAGTGTGTCCCAGGGACTGAACTTGAGTTGTCAGGCTTGGTGGCACGAACCTCTACCCATCAGCCATCTCTAAGGCCTATGCATAGTTCTGAAATAGTCCAGGTGCCAATTATTAAACTGTGTGAACAGGGCTCCCATTTTAAGTAAATCTGTCCTAGAAAGGCAGCACTCCACTGTGGCTAATGACAGCACAGGGGGGCCTTTGGGTGTACAGATGGAGTGAGTCACAGAGAGACATCTGCAGTTAGCAGGAGTCCTGAGGTGGAGCGGGGTGGAGAACAGGGCTCTCTAAGTCCACTTCAAATTCAGAGGCAACAGATACTTGTAGGCTTAATTTTCCAGGTAGATAAGGAGGAAGTCTTTGGAGATCTTTGCAACTGAAAAGGAAGTAAATCCACATATATCAGCTTATAGCTCTTCTCAGCTGTGGAGGGACACTTCAAATGAGGCTTTAAATTTTTATAAAAAAAGATTTTATTTATGTGTGTATGTATGTGATGAGCCTACTAAATTGTAAGTGGGTGTTGGGTCCCTTGGAACTGGAGGTACAAGCAATTTGTGAGATGCCAATATGGGTGCTGGGATCTGAATCAGGTTCTCTAATATTGCCTGTAACAGCTGAGCCCTCTCTACCCCACCCCCACCCCAGGATTCTCCCCTGCACACACACCTGGCTTCCTGGGTACTCCAGCTGGGATCACCACCACATCACAACCTTTCAGGCAGTCTGGCAGCTGTTCAGGTCCGAGGTAGCCTGTGAAGAACATCCCATTAGAGCAGTGTCACCTTTATGAGCCCAGGGAAGCCATCACATCTGAGGGAGGGAACAGAGAGCTGGTGGATCCCATCTGTCAAAGGGAAAAGAGCCCCCTCTGGAATGGACTAGTTCTATAGAGACCAGCAGCAGGGATTCTCCTGCCTCACCTCCCAGTTGCAGCGTCACACCCATTACTCTTACTATCGGGGGAGATTATTTCTGAGGGTTTCAGGTTTGTGATGGGTCCAGAATTAGCCTTTTTAAAATTACTTTTTACTATGTAGCCCAGAACACAGACTTGCTGGTCTTCCCGTCACCACCTTCCAAGTAGTGGAGACTCAACTAAGGGCTTCTTGAATGTCAAGCAAACACTCTACCAACTATATCCAATACCTCTCTACAAGGGCTCGCTATACAGCCCAAGTTAACCTTGAACCCATGACCCTTCTACCTTAGCCCCAAAGGGCTGGGGTGGCAGTTGTGGATCACCATGCCCTGCTTTATACTTCTAAAATAAATTATATTATGGGATGTGTGTGTATTCACAGCACACTTGTGGAAGACAACTCTCGGAAGAACTGGTTCTCTCCTTCCACCTTTGCTGGTTCTGGGCAATGAATGCTGGTCACCAGGCTCATACAGAAAGGACCCATCCACCTATCAAATTGCCAGCCTCAGCTTTCTTTTTTGCTTTGAGACAGGGTTTCTCTGTGTAGCCCTGCCTGTCTAGGGACTCAAGAGATCCGCTGCTTCTGTCTCCCGAGTGCTGGGATTAAAGGTGTGCACCACCACTGGACACAGTGCCAGCTCAGCTTCAGCTTTCTAAAAGACACCACTGCTTCGTAAGTATTTGTACACTCAAGTCCATACCAGTGTTGTCCCCTGCAATTTCACTCTAAAATGAGCCTGCACTCCCCAACTGTGACCATCCAGGTTCATCTATGGTCCTGTTCTAGAATTCAACCCTGGCTTACTGCATGGCATATGGTGGAGTCCCCAGGGCAGCCACACCCAGTACCTTTCACATTTGCTCTGGTCTCGATGTGACTCAGATCCGCTGCCACACCGGGCGTATGAGCGATATCATAGAGGGTCAGGCGGCTCACTAGGGGGCTGTTCTTCAGGAGGAGGGACAGGGGCTGCCCAATGCCCCCAGAAGCTCCCAGCACGGCTACTTTAGCATTGTTCTAGAAGGAAATAGAGAAACAGATACTTAAGATAGATAGAACAGGGCTTCTTTAGATGATGAGATGCCAAAGAGCCAGCAGCCACATCGACCAGCTTCACTGTGGCAGAACTCTGGACCTTCATCCCAAGTCCAAGTTCAAGTGGAGAAAACACAAGCCTAGTGATGGCAAGATACGAGAGTTCACACTCCAAATATCCTGTGATAAAGAGGCAGCTCCACCCAGGTAGCCGTCGTATCTTTGATCTGTAGTTTAAAAACTATAAATATTAAGCAAGAGCAACAGCCCCTTGACGAACTAGGAATGAGGGGCAAGCTCCGGAAAGAAATAGTCCCGTTACCATCGGGGACTTGTTCCAGGAGCCATCACCCCACATGGCCAAAATATCCAGTAAGTAGCATTGTACATCACTGACATACAACATCCTCCTGTCTGTTCTTCCCTTCCTTGCTCCTGCCCACTCAATATCGCTTTTAAGGAACTGGGACTTGAACCAAGAGCTTTGTTTCTGTTAGGCAAATGTTATGCTACCATCTCCACTCCAGGCCCTCTTCACCTGTACTCTAAACCATCTCAGGATTACTTGTGGGCTGACAAGATGACTCAGCAAATAAAGGTGCTTGAAGGCAAGCCTGAGGACCTGAGTTTGATCCCCCGGACTCAGGGAGTAGAAGAGAATCAACTCCAAAAAAGCTGTTCTCTGACCTTCATGCATATGCACGTTAACAATACTCCAAGATAAAAAGATTACTTGTGTCAGGCGGTGGTGATGCACACTTTTCCTTAATCTAAGCACTCTGGAGGCAGAGGTAGGAGGATCTCTGTGAGTTCAAGGTCAGCTTGGTCTACAGATCAGAGTTCCAGGAGACTCCAAAAGCTGAGAAACCCTGCCTCAAAAAACCAAAATACAAACAAACAAAAAAGCTGGTAACCCTTAATGCAATATAGATAAGCAGATAACTGTGAAGACGGTATTGTTTAGTATGTCAGTATTGTATTTTTGAAAGATTTTTTTTATTTTTACTTAGCCTGTATGTTTTGAATATGTATCTGCATGAATGCATGTCATGTATGTGCATGTTCAAGAAGGCCAGAAGAGGGCATCAGATCCTTTGGAACTATTACAGTTAGTTGAGTTGCCCAATGTGGGTGCTGGGAACTACATTCAATTCCTCCACAAGAGCAGCAACTGCTTCTAACCTCTAAGCCATCTTTCCAGTCTGTTTTGCCCTTTTTTGAACATTTTCATTCCAAGGCTGGCTGAACCTATGGGTGGAGGCCACATAGATACGTGGCAGGAAATGTGTACTGGACAGTAATTAATGCTGTAATAAGCAATAATGGGCTTCAGTTATCAAAAACCAAAGCCCAAGGTTGGGGTGTGACTCAGTGACAAGAGTGCTTGCCAAGCTATTATTCTGAGGAACTGGGTTCCACCCCCAGTATGGGAAGAAGGAGGAAAAAAAAAAAAAAAAAAGTAGGTGGGTGGGTGGGAGGGGCACACCTGTAACCCCAGCACTTAGGCAAACTTCTTCAGGAGGCAGAGGCAGGAGAATCCTGAGATGGAGAGCAGCCAGGGCTACACAGGGAACAGGAAGAACTTGGGTCTCTCAGGCTCCGCTCGCCCCAACCTGCTCCTGTCTCATTGTCTCCCATCCTCCACTCAGGCACCACCAAATTGCCTTTCCTTAGCACACCTCCATCATTTCACCGGACAGGGCGTAGTAGTTCCATCGAGTCAAGCACAAGGTGATCCCAAATGGGAGGTTTCTGTTTATTCTATTGCTTTGAGATAGGGCCTGCTATAAAGCAAAGGCTTGACCTACAAGGCACAGAAAAACTGGCCTGGGCTCACAGTGGTTTCTTCCTACTCCATTGGCCTTTGCTAAGAGCCCAGAATCCTGATTAACAATTTAATGCCTGGCAACTGTTCTGAAGATGGATAGATTGTAATACATTCATTCAAAACTTTGCTTTCAGAAACCAAGTTTCAAAACTTCTATATTTGTGTTCCTACTACATATGTGCATATATATTAGAAATAGATATATGGGGGGATACAATGAGGACCTTGGCTACATTTTATAATTGAGCCCAAACATACTTGGTTGCAGTTGCCTCTGGACTTACTCCACTGTTTTTTCAAGAGCTAACTGGAGACCCAAAGGGCATTTTTATCTTGTTTTTGAATTTGGGTTTTCTAAATCCAACCAATTTACTACCCTAAATGTTCTCTTCTCCTAAAAGTCTTTACACTCTTACCACTGAGCCACACACACCTTAGCCCTTCACTGGAGGATTCTAAGCAGATGCTCTACCCCTGAGTGCTACCCCTAGCAAGCTCTTCCAGAACTCTTAGTCATCTCAATAAAACCAGTACCACAGCTTCAAACCTCTGCACTGCCCATGACTCCATTTCCCCCCTTTATCTGATTGATCATCAGCAAATTCAGTTATTTTCACCACATCCTCAGCTGCCACCCATATTAGTACAGTGGCTTCTTACCTGCCTCCTTCTGCCTACTAAGTAACTTCTCTGTTCAAAATTCACGTTGCTTTTGAGAAAATGTCCTAGTTGTACAGGGCTTGCTGGGTTTTCTCTATCCACCCTCTTCTCAATCACTCCAGGCCTCCCTGCCCCACATACTGAACTCAGTTACTGTCTACATGTCTGGAATCCTTTCTACCTGTCACCTGTGCTTTCTTCTGGCCTTCACTAAAATGTCACATTCTCCCGACAGTGGCCTTGGGCCTGTGAGATGGCTCAGCAAGTAAAAGCACTTGCTTCAAAAGTCCAAACACATGAATTCAATTGCTAATCTTCCCCACAGTGTGGGAAGAGAGGATGGACTCCTGCTCTTCCTATGCACACACATGCACACAGATACCCATACCACGTTTCCCCCCAATTAAAAATAAAATCTCAACTTCCTTGTCAACCCTTACTTTTTCCTCTGGGGCTCATTACTAAAACACTTTGTAACAAGGGAGAGACAACAACATATCTACTATAGAATTCTGGGGCTGATAAGATAGCTCAGTGGGTAAAGCAGACTGGCTTCCAAGCTTGATGAACTGAGTTCAATTCACAGGACCTCCATGACAGAAGGTGAAAACCAAGTTGACCTTACAGCCACATGTGAAATAAGGTACACACACAAATAAATTTTAAATCAAAATACAGAATTCTGTGCTTTGCACAGCATATATGCAACCAACAAAATTCAAATGGAAGCTGGGGATGATGGACCACACTTTTAATCCCAGTACTTGGGAAGTACAGAGGCAGGTAGATCTCTAGTTTAAGACCAACCAGGTCTACAAAAAGGTCCAGGCCAGCCAAGGTTGCACTGTGAGACTTTTTCTTAAACAAACGAAAAAGAAAAACAAGCAAACAACACAAATAGGCTAAACTTGGTATGTGGCTCAATGGTACAAAAGTTGCCTAACATGCATTAAGGTCCTGAATTCAATCCCCAGTGCTACCAACACTCAGCCATATTCTTAGCATCTCTGATGAGCTAACCCTACTCCAGGCCTCAGCAACCATCTCCACTCTACCTACCAGTTAACTTATTTCTCACCCACCCAGGCCACTCCTCATTCCCCTCGGTTATCTCTGAGCACTCAGGGCCTTGCATATGTCCCTACAACTTTGTTTTATTTTGAGACAGAAACCTACTAAATTACCCAGGCAGATCTCAAATTTATAATCTTCCTGCTTCTAACTCTTGAGTAGCTGGGATTACAAGCATTCGTGGCCATACCCAGTAAGTAACTACTTTCAAGTTTTTGTTGTTTTGGTGTGAGTTTATGTGCAGGTACCCAAAGAGGTCAGAAGAACACTTCAGCTCCTCTGGTCCTCTGCTAGATTAGGAGCCTTTTAACTGCTGAACATCTTTCCTGCCCCCTGTATCAAACAAAATGACATGACCTGAGTGAGCAGAAATTTGGAGTTCCCTCAAATTATCAGTTCCCCTTTGAGGCACGGTAATTATTTCTTAAGCCTTGGTTGTATTGATTTTGCTGGAAATTTGTAAAAATACAAACCCTACCCTGTGGATATGATCCTGGGACTCCTTTCTTTATTGATTCTGATATGCACTAGTTAAAGAACCACTGTCCAAGAAGATGACTAAAAATAACTCAGCTCTATGTGTCCAGGGCCAAGTCAACCCAAAGCAGGGATGATCCTCCAAGAATAATTCCCAAAAGAAAAAGGCTCCTGGAGGAGATGGTTCAGTGAGTAGAACCTAAGGAGCTGAGTTCAAATCCCCAAGTCAAAGGCCTTGTTTCAAAGAAATAAGGTCTAGAGCAGTGGTTCTCAACCTTCCCAATGTCACAGCCCTTCAAAAACAGTTCCTCATGTTGCAGTAACCCTCTATCATAAAATTATTTTCGCTTCTACTTCATAATTATAATTTTGCTGCTATTAATCTCAGTGTAAATATCTGGTATGTGACCTCTGTGAAAGGGTCGTTTGATTCCCAGGTCGAGAACCGACGGTTTAGTGTACCCTCTGTCCTTCTCTAGCCTCTGGGCACATACCACACACACAAAAATAATTTTTGAAAGAGGCGTGACAGAGCACGCCTTTAATCCCAGCACTGGGGAGGCAGAGGCAGATCTCTTTAGTGCGAGGGCAGCCTGGTCTAAATAAATAAATAAAGAAAGAAAGAAAGAAAGAAAGAAAGAAAGAAAGAAAGAAAGAAAGAAAGCAGTCTCTTAGCGGCGAGGCCAGAGACAGTGGTGAGGAGTGCTGAATTTCAATCATTCTGTCAAACTACTGTAACCTTGACTCAGCTCTCTATCCTCAGAGCCTCCGGATGCCTGTACTACACAGCTAATGCTACGCTTTATTTCTCCTCCTATGGACTCTACAAGGAGAAAATCAGCTATGCCGAAGCAATGCAAAGTTGCATGCAATGCAATTTGCTTCCGGACCGAGACCCTTGGCTTCTGTACCTACAGGAAGCGCAGACTCTCGGGGGAAACCTGGCCCGGCTCTGCCCCTCTCCCAGGTTTTCATGAGCCGGGAGGCCCTGAGCCTGGCGGGTTAGGAGCTCGCGCGTTCCCGGGATGCTCGTGCCGCCCCGGAGTTCCCTGCCAGTCAGGCAGCCTCTCGTACCTGGGCCGATGTGCTGAAGCTGCGGCGGAGAGCGGCGCCGGCAGGCCGGGCGAGAGCAGACAGCATGACTGCAGCGGGCGGGGTACGAACCTACGGAACAAGCTAACAACCGACAAGTGACTCCAACGACCTCCACTCTGCACAGTGTTCGCCCGGCGCAGAGCTTCCTGATCTCGCGAGAGAAGCCCCCACAATCCGGTTCCGCACCACCAAATGCCGCGAGACAGACTCAGCGTCGCGCTGTCTAGTCACACACGAAAGATCCAGCCCACTCCGAGATATCGCGAGAGGAGTATGACGTCACATCTCCCGGTCACTCAGAAGAACCTCTCTCCGGACCCCGCCCACTTACAAGGTCTCGCGAGAGAGGCTCGGCTTTGCCTTGTCTGGTCATGGGCTCCTCCCCGCCTCAGAACCGGCGTTAGGCTTTGCCCGCTCACTGGATCTCCGGAAAGGACGGTCACGTGGAGCAGACACTCCCTGAACGCCCCTGGCAACCTGGCGTTTGGAGGACTTGTGGAGCTCGCCCCAAGAGGGCCAAGAAGACAGGCGCTGGGTCCGAAGCGCCTCACAGGAACCGTTTCCCAGGTGGGGCTCCAGACAGACGTCCTGCCTATGAGCCCGACCGACGTCGCGCAGCAGGTCAGGCGGCCCCCGAGCCGCTGAGCCCAGCCTTCCTGCCCCCGGAGCCAGGCTGGAGGGGGTTCTGGGGAGCCGAGGAAAGATTGAGTCCCGGAGCGGGGTGGGCAGCCTTTCCCCCGCTGCACCCGTCGGAGCCGTCGTCCGCACAAGTTGCACGGAGCCTTGCAGAGTTTCCAGGCGTTGCACACACCCCTGCTGGTATTAGCAAATGCTAGCACTGCCTTAGCAACAGGCAGTGTGCAGGACCACGATCCTGTGGTGTGGAGGAGGAAACTTTTGGAGACTGGCTTTGGTCCTGTCTCTACTCCTCGAATTCGCCAGCAGTGCGGGGAATACGGTTCTATAGCTCTTCCCTTTCTTCATCTTCTTCCTGGCGAACGCCTTTAATGCCAGCACTCTGGAGGCAGAGGCAGGGGAATTTCTGAATCCGAGGCCAGCCTGGACTACATAATGTGTTCTAGGACAGCCAGAGCCCAACAGGGAAACCCTGTCCTGAAACCCCGCCCCCTAATGTATTAGGGCTGGAGAGATGACTCAGTGATTAAGAGCACTTGCTGCTCTTGCAGGGTTCAGATCCTAGGACCCTACCAGGTTCCTCATAACCTCCTGTAATTCTACCTCCAGGGTTAGCCATCACCTCTGGCCTCAGGCACCAACCCTCACTGCACATACCCACAGAGACACACAAAAATAAATCAATTACAAATGATAAAAATGTAAAATTCAGGATCAGTTGACAACACCTGAAGAATGACAGCTGAGGTTACCCACCGACTCATACACATACGTGCATATGCACACATGCCACACACATAAAAAGATGTCCAAGGCCATAGCCAGCTGTGAGGTTCAGGTCTGAAATCCTAGCAGTCAGGAGGCTACAGCAGGATTGGCATAAACTCTTTCAAAAAACCCAAAACAACACAAACAAAGTTCAGGAGCTGGAATTAGGGTGGGAGGGCATGGGGGTGGGTTTGATCAAAATATTTTATATGTATGTGAAATTCTCAAACAATAACAAGTTCAGTATCCTAGCTTTGCTTGAGCAGGACTGTGTTTGAGTAGTTTGCTGGCACTCTGCCCTAGTCATCACACACACACAGACACACACAGAGCAGTTGAGGTTTGAGAGGCAGACAGTTGTGCCATAGGCTGCTGTCTCAGTAGAGGACAATAAACGTATATCAGTGATTCTGTCTGGCTAGGGACTAGGACAGAAAGCAAGTGTTGGGGTAACAACCCACATAACGGTTTACAACAACAGTCTTACTGCCTTCCCTGACCTCTACCCTCTTCACTGGGTTAATGAGGTGTCCTTCCAGCCCAGTCTTGGAGTTGGGTCTGCCTCCTCTGATTCTTTCCTGCCTCCGGGGAGCTGAATCTAGTGACATCCGGGCAACAGCTAGAGAAATGATGCAGTGCCATGGGAATCTGGAGAAATGGGTTTGCAGTGGAGGTCATTTTAAAGAACCTTCTGGAATCTGAGCCACCTGAAGCTGAGACCTGGAGGAGGGAGGTGTCTCTTATCTGAAAAGTTGCCCAGAATTAGCGGGCTGGTGAGATGACTCAGTGGGCAAAGAAGCTTGCTTGTCAAGCCTGACAATCTTAGTTCAAACCAGGACCCACACGATAGAGTGAGAACCAACATGCTGTTGATTCTTCCATAGTAGGAAGTATGTAGGCAAGGGAAGGGAGGAGGCAGGAAAATATAGTCCCTTATTCAGAGACACATTCTTTGTGTTAGGGTGGAGATGCTTGGACAAGCTCTGCCCTTGAGCTTGTCTCTTGAGTATGTAAGTGCTCTGGGAATTCTTTCATTTTCTGACATCATCTACAGGTCAAGAGCTATGTATTTATGTTTATTTTGGTTTTCAAGACAGGATTTCTCTGTGTGTAGCCCTGGTGTACTGGAATTTGTTCTGTAGACCAGGCTAGCCTTGAACTCACAGAAATCCAGCTACCTCTGCCTCCTAAGTACTGGGATTAAAGGTGTGCACCACTACCACCCAGCAAGTCAGGTTTTTATGTACCCCAGGCTGTGCTGAGACTTCCTGTGTAGCCAAGAATGGCCTTGAACTCCTGATCTTCCTGCCTCCGACTTGAGAGTGTTGGGATTACAGCCTTGTCCCACTATAACCAGTTTATGCAGTGCTGGTTATGGGATCTAGGGCCTTGAGAATGGTAGGAAAACACTATATCCATAGAGCTCATGTCTTTTTCTGTTTTTCTGACTTGAGACCATTCTGAGAGTGGGCCTCAATGAATTTTGGCAGAGCTGAGTGAGTTTAGAGGAGGTTGGAAATATCAGATGATTCAGGGTGCCTGAAAACTAACTGGGCAACTTGGATCTTTTTCCTTAGGGTGTGTCCATCCAGCAAGAGCTTTTGAGACTGTCACAAGCATGTTAGGAGGAAACAAGGCTTAACTTAAACACATAGGATCCCAGAGCCCTAGGGTAGGGAGGAACAGAGTGGCTGGGCGATTTTGGGGGGAGACTACACAATGAGATGGTTAAGATGTGAAGGATGAGGAGCACAGAGGGTGGGACAGTGCAGTGCAGTGCAGAAAGGGTAAGAGTCTGTGGCTAACCAGGTCTTAGACATGAATGACAGGGATGTGGAGAGCTTGGGGATGTATATCAATTGGTAGAGAACTTGCCTAGCATGCAAGAAGTCCCAGATTGGATCCTTGGCACCTCATAAAATGGACGTGTACATGGTGGTGCCAGCATCTTTTCCCAGTGCTTAGGAGGTACAGGTAGGAGATAAGGATTTGGAATTCAAAGTCATTGACTCCATGGAGAATTTGAAGCCAGCCTGGGCTACATGTGACCCTATCTCAAAACTAATGATAATAAACAGGGAAGTGGGCGGGCTAAAATGATAGCTCAGTGGTTAAGAGTTTGTACTGGTCTCGCAGAAGACCTGAGTTCAGTTCTCAGCACCCACTTAACTACCTATAACTAGGTCTAGGGATATCCAGCACCTTCTCTTGACTTCCATTAGCACCTGCATTCACTTCCACATCAACACACACTGCACATAAATGCATGGACACATAAATAGAAGCAAAACTAAATACTTTCTTAAATGGATGTCAATCAAGCATGGTGGTGCACTCCTTTTATCCCAGAACTCAGGAGGCAGAGACAGGAAGATCTCTTGGAGTTCCAGGCCAGCCAGAGATGCATACTGACAGCCTGTCTCAAAAATCAAACGAATGTACAGTTTTTTTGCCCGCCGCCTGGTCTTGTCCCGCCGCCGCGCCAGCCCCAAATAATACACAGAGACTCTGTATTAGATATTATACTGTTGGCCAGTTACTACTTTATTATCGGCTAGCTCTGTCTTAAGTATTAACCCATTTGTGTTAATCTATGTATGTCCACGTGTTCTTCTTACCGGGAGCCGGCTGCCACATACTGCTCTCTCCAGACTCTCCATCTTCGCCCCCCTCCTTACTACTTCCTATTTCCTCCTTGTCTCCTAGTCCCTCCTATCTTCCTTTCCTATTGGCCAACAGTGCTTTATTATTAACCAGTATGAGAAACATATATACATAATGGCATCTCCCATCATCTCTTTTCTGTCTAAATAAAAAGAAGCGTTTTAACCTTCACATAGCAAAATATATCACATAACAGTTATCCAATAAGAATCACAGTTAACAATATTTAGTCCATTAACATTTAGTAAGATTTAAGAAAATATTCCATCATCTATTTTATCTTGTGAGTCTAAAGTCCTATATGTACCTTATCATTGAATCCTAACTAAGGAAAACTATAACCATAACTATCTGTCTTCAACTCCTTCAAAGACCATAGAAGGATAGTACACAAACTCTAGAAATGACAGAGACAACTCACTGCCTGGTCACCCGAAGTTCTTTTGTAATCTTCCATCTTCAGCCCATAGGCCATAGTGTGTCTGGCAGACTCTTCAGCAAAGCAGGAGACTTTAAACTGTCTTCTTGTATTGGCAGTTTGTCCGTCACTTTTTTCTGTGTCCTGCAGACTGTCTGGCAGACTCTTCCATGAAGCAGGAACTCTACAGCAATGTCCATCTTGAATCAGCAATCACTTTTCTGTGGGTCCTGCATGTCCAGTTTATATAGCACAAAGTCAAACAGTCCAGACAAGAGCAGTATCTTGTCCAAATGGCTGGCTAGTCTTGCCATATTGGAAGTAAACTTCATAACGAGTTTCTTCAATGTCCATCTTCATCCTCCTTTTTGATGCAGGTGATGTTGCCAAGAGCAATTATGTCTCACTGTCACGAAAACCCTAAACCATTTTAAATGCCATATTCTGTAGGTCTTTGAAAGGTTTGAAGAATGCCTACCTATCTCAAATACATCTCTGCATATCTAGAAAACCTAAATCTAGCTATAAGTTTTGACTATTAGAGGTTACTATGTACAATCTGTACTAAATTATACATTACATTTTTAAATGAGCTACATAAACACAATACCTAAACAAGAGGAGAAATATACAGATCACAAAATTGACCTTAAATTTGTATTAATAAATGAAAATCCATTCCAAAACAAAGTATTCATATCTATACCATAATCCCCTTTTTACCTTTAAAACAATATTGGTTGTGATCATTAACCATTTATAACCAACCCCATTTAAATGAAAACAAACATTTATAAACAGTATTTGGGAATTTGGGCGTCATTCTTTCCAAACTACTTCCTGCTGGCAAAGGGCACTGTCATGGGGGAATCCTAAGAAGATGCAGAAATCCTGGTTGTAGTCTGCAAGGCTGCTTTATCCAAGCTGTTTTGAATGTTGGATCACCAGCGACTCTGTTTCAGGGGGCCTGGCTTGATCAAACCACATTAGTCTGGAAGGAATCCACAGCTTTTTATTTCCTGTTGAAACAAAAATAGAAATCCTTTTCCCCAGTAACTTGTCCTTGAACTTAAATTTTGGAGTCAAAGCATTTTTAAAATATATAAATTGAATTAATCCAGCAGCATTTCCTTCAACAGTTGTTGTTATTTTCTCAGCAGTCAAACAATGCAGAGACAACACAATAGCATACAGTAACCAGATTCTCTCTGAGCTTTTCATCTTTATGTGGCTTTATTATTACTACATTTCTTTTACTTTTTATTTTTTATTTTTTGAGACAGGGTTTCTCTGTGTAACTCTTATCTGTCCTGGAATTCACTCTGCATACCAAGTTTACTTTGAAATCACAGAGATCTGCTTGCCTCTGTCTCCCGAGCGCTGGGATTAAAGGCTTGTGCCACCACACCCAGCTCCTCTCTGTCTTTTTAAAACCATTTTTTTTTCTCTCCCAAGCCTACGTATTTTTTTAAAACACACTGTAAACTTTTAGTACCTTTTCTTAATGTGAATCTGTCTTTACTGTAAATCTTTATCTTTTTCTGGCCACGAGTCTTTATCTGTTAAACAACAACATTGTTAAAATGAAAGTCTTTGTTTCTGCCACGGTTATCAAAGATGGTGGCGGGTACTTTTACCGCCCGCAATGAAAGCTGTGGTCACTGCCCTGGTCAATGCTGCCATCCAGAAGGCATGCTGCTGGCTTGGAGATGTGGTCACTGCCATTGCCATCTCTCATGCACACCAATAAATTGTTAGCAGTGCTTTTTTAAAGCCGTGCGGGTTTTTTTTGCCACTTATGCTGAGTCAGGAACCTTCCCTTAAAGGAGCCACGCGAATGTCTGCTTGTCTCTAGCAAAGCAGAGTTCAACCGAGAAAAATGCTGGTACCAAGAAACCTTGCTTGTCTCTGTTCTTTTGTTTTTAAAACCCCTTTTTAAGCTTTTGTTAAATTTTAAGTGGAAGTTCTTACTAGCCACGTGGGCGCCATTTGTAACGAGTATGGTTTTTCTGCCCGCCGCCTGGTCTTGTCCCGCTGCCGCGCCAGCCCCAAATAATACACAGAGACTCTGTATTAGATATTATACTGTTGGCCAGTTACTACTTTATTATCGGCTAGCTCTGTCTTAAGTATTAACCCATTTGTGTTAATCTATGTATGTCCACGTGTTCTTCTTACTGGGAGCCGGCTGCCACATACTGCTCTCTCCAGACAAATGGATGTGGAAAATCAGGCTGGGAGAAATGTATAATGGGCAGAAAGGGAGGTTGGATTATGCAGAAGGAGGGCTGACTGAGAAAAGAGATTAAGGCTGAATTGAGTTTGCAGATGAGTTCCAGGAGAGAGGGCAGGTAGTGTGATGGGGACCTGCAAAAGAGGCAATATCAGAGACAGATGAACACCAGAGCTGAAGTTATCCCTATAGAAACCCTGTCTCGATAAAAAGAAACAACAACAACAAAAAACCCAAAAACAACAAAAATGATTTATCATGTGTACAGCAGTCTGCCTGCATGTATGCCTGCACACCAGAAGAGGACATCAGATCTTGTTATAGGTGGTTGTGAGTCACCATGTGGGTGCTGGGAATTGAACTCAGGACCTCTGGAAGAGCAGCCAGTGTTCTTAACCACTGAACCATCTCTGCAGCCCCTTGAGATAATTTATAACTACTCATTTAGCTTATACCCTTGTACTCAACCTGATCAGAAACAGCTAGCCCCTAAGAAAACATTGCAATCCATCCTACTCTGCTGATGCATTTCACTCCCACAAGTTCAGCTGAAGGTGCAGCCTTGGGTGTGCCACATTTCTGTTTCTCTGTGACTTTTTCATGCCCCTGACTCTGAACAGTGTCTATGTGTATGAGATGTGATGACCAGGTCTATGATCATGCTCAAGAAGCAATGTTCCCACATCCCACATATGTCATATGTAGGAACATGTGGATATAGAGTAATCATCTCTGGCTGTGTGTTTGTGTGTGTTCGGTGTCATCAAGGCCAGAAGAAAGTTCTCTCCCTTATGAGCCCCCTGGAAAAGAAACTCCTTCCTTTTTGTTACTATATCTGTTGTGTTGTTAATTATATAAAGAGGGTGCCTCTGTTCAGGACCACTGTCTTATGCTTAGATCTGAACAGAAGAAGCTGACACTTCTGAATAGAGCAGGCCACAGCATCTGTCTTTCTCCCTTTATGCAGCATGACCCCGGGGAAGGTTGTTCTCTCCTTCCACTATGTGAATCCTGGGAATTGAACTCAGATAATCAGGGTTGGCAGCAGGCACCTTTATCCACTGAGCCATCTCATCATTCTTTAAATGTTGCAGCATTTGGATTGTTCCTGGATACCAGGTTTATTACAGCAGTCTAACATCTGTTCACTGAGTTAATGAACTCTGCACTCAATTCAATATTCAGGCTCCATCACCATGTCCCTGAGGTTTCCTGTTTTCTATAAGCACCTGCATTTGGGAACCAGGATGTTGTCTGGTTTCACTATTTCTTTATCTCTTCCTCAATTCTCTCCCCCACTCCAGGTGAACTGACCACCTGTTGTTTGTTGGTAGAGTGGGGTTAAAAGTAGAGATGGGGCAAGAAAGTTCCCATGGGAAATTTGGGCCAACTCCTTTTCCCACAGTGTTTTCATGAATATTTCCTACCTTCAGTTCCTCTGCTGAGCATGGTTACATATCAGTCTTGCTGTTTTCAAAGCCATAGCCCATGGTCTCTCAAATCTTCTATCAGTGATGATCGGTCCATTGCCCCTTTAAGTAGTTTCTTTAGGGTAAACACACACACACACACACACACACAGAGAGAGAGAGAGAGAGAGAGAGGTCAGAGGGCATCTCAGGTGTCATTCTCAGATAGTTTCCATTTTTGTTTCTTGAGACAGAGTCTTACTACGACGTAGCCCTGGAAGGCCTGGAATTCAGGTATTCAAGTGGGTAGGCCTATTATTCAAAGCACAATAACATGACGGAAAACAGGAAGCAAGAAGCCCTTCTGGGCAGCAATTAAATCAGCATTCCCTGATGATATTTTGAGTTCAGATGATGACACTAGGGAATGGATAGAGCTGACCAGCTTGAACTCCATTAGGAAGTGGAGTTTATAGATAGTATGGGAGGGAACAAGGTCTCTGGTAGGAAGGCTGCAGTGATTGGGCAGAGAATGATGCTTTTTATAGCACCTGGGATGACTAATGATGACTATTAGAGGTGTGGCATATATGTGATAAAAATTTTGGCCTGAGCAGGTTGGGAAGATGGCTCAGTTGATAAAATACTTGCCACCCAAGTCTAGAGACCTGAGTTCAATTTTTATTACTCATGAAGAAAGCCAGATGATATATGAACACACACACACACTTAAAAATCTAAGGGGGAAAAAAGCCAGGTGTCCACAATCCCAGTGCTAGAGAGGCAGAGACAGGAGGATCTCTGAGGCTAGTTGGCCAGCTAGTCTAACTGAATTGATGAACTCTAGGTTCAGTGAGAGATGCTGCCTCAGGAAATAAGGTCTAAAAACAACTGAAGGAGACATCTGCCATCAACTTCTGATCTACACACACACGACATAAACACACAAAAAAGGTTTTGGATTGTTGAGTGTGATGGCTCATATCTGTAATTCCTGTACCTGCAAGGCAGAAGCAGGAGGACTCACCAGTTTGAGACAAGTTTGAGGCCAGCCTTGGTTTTGTAGCAAAACCCTGGCTCAAAACAAAACTGTTCAGCCATGTTATATTTGAGATATCCACTAGTCATGCAGGCAGATTGTGGAGTCAAATAGAGGTCAAAGCTCGATACCGTATGGGAGGTGAGGGGATGTAAGTGACCCCACCTACATTCAAGGGCCCAGGTGGATCCCTGAGGTCCTGGGTCTTACACTGGTCAATATGAATCTCAACTCAATGTGAGGGTTTTTGTTTTGTTTTGAAGTCTCATGCAGCCCAGGTTGGTCTTGAACTTGCTTTGTAGCTAGAAGGACCTTGAACTTCTGGTTCTCCTGACCCCACCTCCTATGTGCACCACCACATCCCACTTTGGGACAGTGCTACTGCCACATAATGGAGGTGAAGACTGAGGCATGGAGAAGCTAATTATGCCCTCCCCCCCCAAGATAATCCAACCAGGAATGCGTGGCAGAGCCCAGATTCAGACCTAAGAAAGCCTGACCTCGGAGGTGAGGAAGTGAAGGTGGTGAAAAGATGCCATGCACAGACAAGGGACTAAGGAGGTGGCCCACCCAGCTTGCCTTGCAAGTGTCAGGACATGAGTTTGGATATCTTCGAACCCAAGTAAAATGGCCAGGCTCAGTGGCACAGGCCTGAAGCCCCTGTGACATGGGAGGTGGAGACAGGAAGTAGCCTGGCCTACTTTGTGACCCTCCAGGTCAGTGAGAGGACCGACCTCAAAGGTTGTCCTCTGTCCTCCACATGTGAGAAGTACATGCATATGCAGAGGACAGCATGGTGTAGGGCGGAACAAGGAAGAAGAGACGAGGCAGATATAATAATGTGGCTGTGCTCAGGAAGGGATGCATGGCAGGAGTGATACTGGGTCTGGGCACTTGGGACACTGAAGTCTTCGATGAAGATGCTGGGTTTTAAAACAACCTTCATGTATGTATGTGTACCGCACATGTGCCTGGTGCCAGTGGAGGTTGGAAGGCATGGAACTGCAGTCATGGATAGTTGTGAGCCGCTGTGTGGATGCTGGGACCTGAACATGGGTCACCTGTAAGAGCAACAAATGCTCTTAGTTGCTGAGCCACCTCAGCCAAATAGTGGGCTTTTCTTTGATCCTTTTCTTCCTTTCTTCCCTTCCCCTTCCCTTTCCTTGCCCTTTCTTCCTCCCTCCCTTCCTTCCTTTTGTTTTTTGAGACAGAGTTTTTCTATGTAGCCTTGGTTGTCCTGAACTCATTAAATAGACCAGGCTGGTCTAGAACTTGAAGATCTGCCTGCCTTTGCCTCCTGAGTGTTGGGATTAAAGGTGTGCACCACCACTGGACCTTATATTGGCTTTTCATAGAGCTTTGTATCAGTGACTTAAGTGGAGACTGTTTTGAGCAAGGTCACTCCCCTTGGCTCAGTTTCTCTTCTACCTTTTCCTCTTGATCTCCTTGATGAACCCTTCTAGAAGTAGCTTCCAGAAACAGTGTGTCAGGACTCTGTGTACCAAAAGCAGCCCTCCGCTGTTGTGGAAAAATACAGATCAGGAAGAACAGATAGGCTGAATAGGTGTTTATTCAGGGAAAAATAACTTACAACAGAAACAAATGATTGCCAGCAGGTTCCAGTCCCAAGCATACCTCCAGATGCCCTATGTCTCCATCCAGGAAGCAAGAGAGAGCTCCTGGGTCCCCGACCCCAGACCTAGTTCTCTCAAGTCCCTTATGCACCTGTCCCCACCCCAATGTGCATGATCAGTGCAACAGGTGCAGACAGTGGATATCTTACTACATTCCCCACCCAAGCTAGAGCCAGCTCTGTGTACACATCAGCTAATCCCCACTTGATGTCAGATCCTTGCCACAGCCCACAGTGCTCTTTGGCAGTCTCATGTTCCTCTCCAGCAGCACCCACATCAGATTGCTCCTAACCCTCCCATGGACCTAGCTCACTCCTGCTTTCATGGAATAGTGTTCTCTTCTCCTTCACCCTTGCTTCTCCATTTTGCCCATCCTTCTGTCTCAGTTTAGCAGCCACATCTGTAGATAGCCTCTGACCAGATCCCCAGCTGGGGGAAGGGGAGTATTTAAAATTCAAGCCTGTGGCAGACATTGCATATTCAAACCATAATATTAAAATGTTTAAGTGGCTTATTTCATTTTAATCTGTGTGTGGGCATACATATGCATGTAAGTGCAGGTGCCAGTAAAGGCTGTAAGATGGTGTTGGATCCCCTGAAACCAGAGTCACAGGCAGTTGTGAGTCACCTGATGTGGGAATTAGGATATGAACTCAAATCTTTTTTTTGTTTTTCGAAACAGGGTTTCTCTGTGGTTTTGGAAGCTGTCCTGGAACTCTCTTTGTAGATCATGCTGGCCTTGAACTCACAGAAATCTGCCTCCCAAGTGCTGGGATTAAAGGCAAGCGCTACCTATGCCCCACATGAACCCAAATCTTGTGCAAGAATACTACACACTCTTGACCACAGCGCCATCTATTCAGCCCCTAATTAAAAAATTATTAGGGCTGGAGAGATGGCTTAGTGGCTAAGAGCATTTGTTACTCTTACAGAGGCTCCCAGCACCCACATGATGGCTCACAACTGTTCGTAACTCCAGTTCCAGGGGATCTGACACCCTCTTCAGGCCTCAATGAGCACAGGTGTATACATGGTACACTTATAAATAGCAGTGCAAAGAGAGAGAGAGAGAGAGCACAAAATAAACTAGTAACTATAGCCTACTTGGCATTATATAGTTCCACATGTAGTGACATGCATTTGTATATTCATATATTTGCATATTCATGTGTTATGATTTGCACATGCTTAGCAAGCATTTTATCAATTGAGCTATATAGCCCCAAACCCTGGCTTCCACGGTTTTTTTTTTTTTTTCTTTTTTTTGAGGCAGGGTTTCTCTGTGTAACAGCTCTGGCTGTCCTGGAACTCACTTTATAGACCAGGCTAGCCTTGAACTCAGAGATCCACCTGCCTCTGCTTCCCAAGTGCTGGGATTAAAGGTGTATATCATCACCACTGCCCAGCTCCATCGCTTACAATTTTTGAAGAGTTTAATTCAGTATCTCATTTTCTGGTCATTTATCTTAGATAGAAAGATGTGTGTTAAACTTGTGCACTGTTGATTCTTCCCAGTAGGATGGCTGAGTTGCTCTTCTGTGAGCCAACAGAACTCTATAACATCTTGAATCAGGTCTCAAAGCTGTCCAGACTAGCTGAACCCAACTACCTGTGCTTACTGGGTAAGTAGAAAACAGCAACACACCAACACTAACACACAGACACACAACACATACTACCAACACACACCAACATCAGCACACAGTTAACCAATAGGTATGTTGAGAACAGCAGCCTACAGATCTTCCTTTTGAAGGTTCAAAAAGTTTCGGGAGGGGGGAAATGAATGACATAAGAATGTTATTTTGTTGCTTGGTTCAAAATGCTGCCTGTGATTAGGCAGTAGATAAAATACTTGCCATGCAATCGTGAACACCAGTTTAGTTCCTAGCATCGTATAAAAGTCATGAGGTTTGGCAGACTGCCCGCAATCCCAGAACTCAGGAGGGGAAGATGGGCTATGCTGGGCAAGCTGGCTAACTAGACTCCATGAAAAGGTGAACCGCCTGGCAACACGCCTGGATCTCTGTGACTGAGAGACCAGCCTGGGCTACAGAGCAAGTTCCAGGACAGCCAGAGCTACACAGAGAAACCCTGTCCCAAACAACAAAACCAAGGGGGGGGGAGAAGGAGGGAGGAAGGAAGGAAGAAAGGAAGGAAGGAAGGAAGGAAGGAAGGAAGGAAAGAGAAAAATGGAAGGAAGAAAAAAAGAGGAAATAAAGAGGTATAGGTGGGGTGGTGGAGTTAAAGGTTTTTGTTTTGTTTTAAGACAGAGTCTAGGGACTGGAGCGATTACTCTGTGGGTAAAGGGGTTTGTTGCCAAGGCTGATAACACGAATCTCCCTGGACCCCACCTGGTGGAAAGAGAGAACTGACTCCCACAGATTATCCTATGACCTCCACTTGGGTGTGGCATGTTCAAACCCTCCAACACACACGTAAATGCAGAAATTATTTGAAGACAACAGCCTTACTATGAAGCCCTGGTTGGCTTCAAAATCACAATCTTCCTGCCTCCATCCCCCCACCTGCCCCCTTCTAGGTGTTGAGATCACAGATCTGTTTTTAGTGAACAATTACTCACCTACCCACCTACCCACCAGCAGTGTTCTTGTGTTCCTTTACAGTTCCCATTCTGAGTTCAACTCTTTTCTTTCCCAGATGTTCGCTCAAAAAGGCAATATGACCAGAGCCATGTGATCACTGCCCGGAGAGTGAAGAAGGTATTGAGCTGAGTCAGAGGCAGGAGGGTGGGGGGGGAGAGGAGGTTTTATCCTGGGTCTAGAGAATGGCATCAACTTTGAAGGACAGGTTGGCAGGGGCGGTGCATGGATCCCTCTCACATTCCCTGAGTTCTTTCTGGTAGACACTTGCTGTTCCTGCCATTATTCAGTGGGCAGTATGTTTTACATTCATGCTGGCTGTGACCTGGGACCTGAGGTCCATACAGCCTGTGTACACACTGTTCTCTCAGTCTAGTTGCTGGCATCTGGTAGGCCAGTCAGTACAGATTGTTGGCACATATGTACCAGTGACCAGAGAGAGTCCTTCCCTCTGCCAGAACACTTCCCAATCTTTGTTTACCATTTTGTGTGTGTGTGTGTTATGTGATTGTGCAAGTGTATTATGCAATCGTGTATGTGTATTATATGATCATGTGTGCATTGTATGATCATATGATTGTGTGTCTCTCTGTTTGTGTGCCTGTGTATATATGTGTGTGTGATGTATGTGTGGTGTATGTGTAGTGTGTGTCTGCATGTGTGTGTGCACTATATAATTGTGTATTATATAATTGCATATGTATATTACATGATCTTGTGTGTTATGTGATGTGATCGTGTGTGTGTATGTGTGATATGTGTGTGTGTGTATTATGGTTGTACAGGTCTATTATGCAATCATGTGTATTGTGTGATTGTGTGTATATTATTTTTATTTTTGTTTTTTCAAGACAGGGTTTGTCTGTGTAACAGCCCTAACTGTCCTAGAACTAGCTCTGTATACCAGGCTGGCCTTGAACTCACAGAGATTTTCCTATCTCTGCCTCATGTGTGTTTGTGTAAGCCAAAGGATAGTAGTTATCTTTTTCTATCACTTTGCACCTTATGTTTCTTAAAAATATTACATTATTATTTTTGAAAGGTGTGTGTGTGTACATGTGTGTGTGTACATGAGTGCACACAAGTACAGATGCTTGCAGAGTCCAGAAGAGAACATTGGATCCATTGAATTCCCTAGAGCTTGAGTTACAGGCAGATGTGAGCCACCCAAGGTAGGTGTTGGGAACTGAACTCAAGTTTTCTTCAAGTGTAGAAAATGCTCTTAACTTCCGTGTGATCTCTCCACTCCCTTTTATTACACTTACCTGTGTGTGTGTGTGTCCATCCCACCCCGTCTCTCTCTGCGGGGGGTGACTATGTATATGGGCATGGCCAGTGCATGTCACATATGTGGAGATCAGAAGATAATCTCTACATGTGGGTCCCAGTAATTGAACTATTGAACTCAGGTCCTCAGGCTTGTCAGCAAGCACCTTTACCTGCTGAGCCATTTCACTTATTAACCAGAGTCTTGGTATTTGGCCTAGATTGTCCCAGATCTCAAGACCCTCCTGCCTCAGCTTCTTCATGCTGGGATGTCATGTGTAGACTCCACTATGCAGCAGGCACCTTCCTGAATGTTCTCTTGAGCTCCTAGGTCAATGAATTTCTCCCTTTTGAGTTTGAGAGATCCTTGTTGGTCTGGACTTCTGTGGCTCTTAACTTCCTGCCTTGACATTATTCTGTAAAGCATGGGCACTTGTCACAGCCTCTTGCGTGCCTTCTATTGGGACTTCTGCATCAGATAGGCCAGGTTGTGATAGACAGCATCAAGCTCAGAAGGCTCCTCTTAATGATGGGGGCTGGGAGGGAATGCTGAGAGCAAGTGAAGGCCACACCCTGAGCTGTCCACCTAGGAATATTTGAGTTCTGGAACATCTGTTAGGTTCCTGTGTGAGTCTACTACTGTGAAACTACATCACCTCCCCAGAACAGCTGTCGCCTCCCCAGCACTCTTCTGCCCCGGTGACCTGACCCCTTCCCAGGTGACCTGACCCCTTCCCCAGGTGAGCCCTTCTCAGGTGACCTCACCCCTTCCCCAGGTGAGCTCATCAACTCAGTAATCAAACCTTTATTAGTTACTTTTCTCATTCTTTGCTGTGCCAAAACACTTGACAAAAGCAATTACAGGAAGTAAGGGAGGGCAAGGGGGGTATTTTAGGTCAAAGTTTGAGGGATATGGTCCTGTCCTAGTGGGGAAGGCATGATGGCAGGCATGTAAGCCAGCAGGTCACATACTGTCCATAATCAGGAAGCAGTGAGTGGACCAGAAATTAGGCTGGGTTATAAAACCTCAGCCCTGTGGTGGTGCCACATACCTTTAATGCCGGCACTGAGGAGGCAGAGGCAGGCAGACCTTTATGAGTTTGAGGCCAGCCTGGTCTACAGAAGGAGTTCAGAACAGCCAGGGCTACCCAGAGAAACCCTGTCTCAAACCACCCCTACTCCCACAGAAAATTAGAGAGAGAGAGGGAAAGAGAGAGAGAGAGAGAGAGAGAGAGAGAGAGCTGAGCACCAGTATCCATCTCTCTGTTTCCTGACTGTGGATGCCATGTGACCAGCTGCCCTAAGCTCCAGCAGCTACACCTTGTCCCCCACAACTGACTGTACCCTCAAGCTATGAGCTAAAATGAACCCCTCCTCCATTACACTGGTCTTGTGACAGCAGTGGGGACAGTCAGTAATACAGTTAGAGACTAAACAGAAGACACAAGTCCCTGACATCCCATAACCTGCTTTTGATTTCATGGTTCTCCTGGTGACATTTGCTCACTTGGGACTTCTGCTTTGGGACCCAAGCCTGCTCATCATCGTCATGAGTGATTTTGGGTTTGGGTCTACTGCCAACATCTCTTGTTCATCTGGCCACAGTGACTCTGAGGGGCTGTGAGTTCAGTAATGGATCAGTCATTCTCCAGCGTGGCCCTCTCCAGTCTGGTCCCCTGCTGCTATCCTTAGTGGGGGGTAGGGGAGACCCCTCTGGGATTGAAGAGACTCTCCCATCGTGGTGTTTCTGGCTCCTGAGTCAGCAAGGGAAGAAGGACCAGCCACTCCAACCCCTGCCTCAAGCTCCTTTGGGATGTTGTACAGGGAGAGTGTACCCAATTGAGATCCCCAGCAACACTTCATGTGGTTTCTTCAGAAGGAGAACCAGTACCTCATCCCAGAGTCTGTGGATCTGGAGTGTGTGAGATACTGCATCGTGTATGACAGCAACACCAGTTCCCTGGAACTGTGCATACGGCGGCGGTATGAGGATGATGATGATGAGGAGGAGGAGGAGGGGGAAGAAGAAAGAGACGGTGATGGCGAAAACACTGGTAATGACACCCCAAGAGAGTTCTTCTTAGTCTTTTTGTCTTTTTTTTTTTTTTTTTTTTTTTTGGTGTTATTTGAAAAAGGGTCTCTCTTATTATGTAAGCCAGGCTGGCCTTGAACTTACAGATATCCACCAGCATCTTCCTTCTTAGTGGGCTTATAGACATGTACAGTCATGCCTGGATCATGCAGTGCTGGGAATGAAACCCAGAGCCTCAAGCATACTAGGCATACTAGGCAAGAACTTTACCAAGGGAGCCACATCCCAGCCTCCCCGGGTTGGGTGGGTTTTTACAGTCATAAGAAGAATAGTAGATAGTGACTATATTCCTTATTTTTATGTGGCTGGGACCACATTTCCTGAGGGAAACAATGGAGGAAGGAATGACTTCTATTTTACTTCCTCGTGTGCATGTCTGTGTATGTACACATGCCTGTAGAGACCAGAGGTCAGCCTCAAGGGCCAATCCATCAAGTGCCATCCATCTTATTTTTGAGACTGTCTCTGCCAGCCTGGAGGTTGCCAAGAAGGTTAGACTGCTGGCCAGTGAGTCTCAGGGATCCCCCAGTCCCTGCCCTCCTGGTGCTGGGATTGATTGCAAAAGTACCACTCTGCCTGGCTTTTTAACACAGGCTGTGCGGGTTGAACTCAGGTCCTCAATTTGCAAGGCTAGCACTTTACCAACTAAGCCATCTCCTGCACACATGTGCACCTCCACACATGCAAAAACACGCACACACAGGAAAGGCGAGAAAGAGGAGGATGAAGAGAAGGAAGAGGGAAAAGGTGAATTCATCTACATGCCTAGCAAGTGAGCTGTCTACCACTGCACAACAAATGATCGGAAAGGCATTGACCCTAAATGACAATATGCTAATTATCATATCTTTGGGTCCATAATTCAGAGGCCACTCAACCAAGAGATTCAGTGTTTCTCCAGAGGTTATAATCCAGGTGTCAGCAGGGGCCATGTGTGGTATATATAATCCCAGCACTGGGGAGGCTGAATCAAGAGGATTGCCCGAGTTTGAGGACAACCTGGACTGCAGTGAGACAGTGTTTCAAATGAAAATAAGACAAACATAAAACTGGTCTGGGCTGTAGCTTAGGTAGCAGAGTGCTCAAGTAGCATGCATGGGGCCCTAAGCCCACCCCAGTACCACATATTGGGTGTGGCAGTACACACTTGGATGTGGGGGCAGGAGGGACAGATGCTCAAGGCTGTTATCAGCTATATAGCAAGTTCAAGGTCAGGCTGGGGTATATAAAACCCTATTTCAAAATAATTGAATAGTCAAGGGCTGGAGAGATGGCTCAGCAGTTAAAGATTAGGCTCACAACCAAAATAAATAGTGGCAGACACCTCTAATCCCAACACTGAGGAGGCAGAGGCAGGTGGGTTTCTTTTGCGTTTAAGGCCAGCCTGGTCTACATAGTGAGTGAGTTCTAGGCTGGCCAGGGCTACATAGTGAAAATTTATCTCAGTAAATAAATAAATAAAATCCAGCCAAGTCTATAGCTCAGTGGTGGAACACTTGCCTCCCATGTATGAGACCCACTACTGTGCAAAAAATAAAAATAAAGGACCAGTAGGATGGCTCAGCAGGCAAATATACTTGCCCCTGTGCTTACCTAGCTCAGTTTGGTCCCTGGGACCCACATGGTAGAGGGAGAGAATTTACTCCTTCAAGTTGTCCTCAGACCTGCACCAGTGTTTGTGATACACATACATTTACACACAGACATGAATAAATAAGGTAATAGAAAGGCAAAAGGTTCTGCAAAAGCATATGTAGTCTGTTCCAAGATACTTAATTAACAATTTGAAACTGGTTTATCATCTGATGGGTTGAGAGTGGTCATTGACACTCCCTGCCACTGGGTGGCACTAAGACTCTGCCTTTAGCAACTCCTGCCATTGAGCCTTCCCAGGTAGGTGGTCTTTGGCTTGGAAATTTCTTCTTCCATGTGTGGGTTCCTTTGGGCTACAGTTTGTAGGTATTTGCTGGTTTTGAGTCAGAGTCTTGTGTAGCCCAGGTTAGACTCAAACTCACTTGATAGCTGAGGAGGACCTTGAACTTCTGAACTTCTCCCCACATTCTGAGTGCTGGGATTACAGGCATATGACACCATGTTCTATGTAGTGCTGGGGATGGACCCAGAGACTTGGACATGCTAGCTAGGCAAGCTCTCTACCAACTGAGCTATGCCCCGAATCCCTTTGTTTGTACACTTTGGACTGCAGAGATGGCTCAGCAGTTTAAGAGCATGTAGTGCTCTTGCAGTGGACCTGATTTGGGAGCCCCAGCATTTATGTAGGGTGACTCACAACTACCTATAGCTACAGCTTCAGGGCACCTGACCCCTCTGGTATGAGAGGGCGCTTGATTCATGGGTACTCCCCCACCCCAGATACATATAAACAAAACTTTCTGAAAATTATGTTTTATGTATGTAGTAGTGTGTGTGTGTGTGTGTGTGTGTGTGTGTGTGTGAGAGAGAGAGAGAGAGAGAGAGAGAGAGAGAGAGAGAGAGAGAGAGGTGTCACAGCATGGTGTGGATTCTGCCATGTTATTCCTAGGGATTAAAGTCAGGTGATTAGGCTTGGCAGCAAGTGCCTTTTCTTTCTGACCCATCTCTCTGACCCCACCTTTTTTGAGATAGCACCTCATGTAGCCAGGGCTGTCCTCAACATCATTGTAGCTTGAACTTCTGATACCCCTGCCTCCACCTCCCAAGTACTGGAATTGTTGGTGTATATGGCATGCTCAGCTTGTTCTTAGTTTTAGGATTACAAGCTGGACCCTGGAGCCCTAAGAACTGTGTGGGGCTGGTGAGGTGGCTTGGCAGTAAAGGTGCCTGCTGCCAACCTGCCAACCTGAGTTCAGTCCCCGGACCCACATGGAAGGGAAGAACCATTTTCCACAAGTTGTCCTCTGACCTCCATATACATGCCCCCAAAACTAGTCAGTAAGTAAGTAAATGTAATTTAAACAACAACAACACTTTTCTTTTTATCAGGGGTGGCATTTCCCACTCAGAAAGAGACCACAGCCAACTATAACATTTTCACTTTAGGCAACTTACCTCAATTGGGTTGGGGTTGGTGGTAAACAATTTTAATCCCAGCACCCAGGGAATAGAATTAGGCAGCTCTCTGTGAATTCAAGGCCAGCCTGATCTACATAGGGAATATGTGGGCCAGCCAGGGCTAAGTAGTGAAGCTCTCTCAAAAGAAGAAAAAAAGAAACAAAACGAAAAGATGCCCTTGTGAAGCAAGGCCTGATAACCTGCCTTTCGGCCAGGTGTGCCGTAGTCACACTTGCCACGCCACCACTGCTGGTAAGGTTGAGGCCATGGGATCAGTGTCATCCTCCTGCCTCCACCTTCTGAGTTCTGGGGTTGCAAGTGTGTACCAACATGCCCAGATGCTATTCTTGATGAAACAGTAAGCGTGCTAGCTCCTGAAGCTGCTCGGTGAGGTGGCCGGGTTTTATGGGAGTCCCCAGTTGAGGCTAATGCTGACCCTGTAGTTGTGGACTATAAGTCTCTAGCAGTGGAGAGGCGGGTATCTAGGCTAAAGGTAACAATCTCAATGTGGTCTGGGACTTCTGTTTCAACTCCCTTGTGGCCTATGACCCACTAGTCTCTTGCTCAAGAGAGACATGGCTAGTGCCCTGTAATCTGCTGTCTGGACTCGGGGACCTCTGAGCCAGGCCACATGGGGAAGGGAGTGACTTCTGCCAGGGTACCTGCAAGTTCTCTCCCACCATGGTTTACAGATCCAGGTTCACCCTCCAGACAGATCCCTGTCACTTCTGACCTGAGCATCCCTTCTGGAAGTGTCCTTGCCTTCAAGAACAGAAGTTCAGTTTATTTAATCAAGTCAAATTAATTTATTTTTCTTTCCCTAGTTGATTTTAGTTTGTATCCGTGGAGGCTGGAAGATAGCCTTAGGTGTTGATCCTCAGGTGCTGTTCTCTTTCTAAAATGTTTTGTAAATTATGAGTTTTTTCTGGGTGGGGGTGTCACAAAGCTTGTGTGGGGGTCAGCTCCTTCCTTCCACCATTCAGGTCCTGGGATGGAAGGAAGTCTGGTCATCTGACTTGGTGACAGGCACCTTTACACACTGAGTCAGCTTCCTGCTCCCACCTTATTTTCTGAGACTCTCATTACATATAATTCACTGGATCAGTTGGCTGGCCAGCCATTGGAGCTCCAGGGATCTGTCCATCTTCACTGATGTGGGTCTGCCATACCCTGTGCCAGGGCATCTCAGCTGAGGCAGGATCGTGCAGACATTCTGTGGAAGCTGCATGTGTCTGCGTTAGTGATTTCCGTGCTGCTGTGACAGGACAGAACCAGCATGCGAGAGCAGAGACTGATTCTGGTTCATGGTTCTGGGGGATACAGCCTCCAGTCATTGGCACCGTGGGCCTGAGCATGAGCTCACGCTGTCAGAGTGGAGTGGAGGAGGAACACAACGGGGAGAGGCCATGATGTGCATGTACAGGTCAGAGGACAGTGGGCACCTGTGGCTTCCAGAGGTGGAACTCAGGTTCTCCAGCTTAGCAGCAAATGTCTGCACGATCCTGCCTCAGCTGAGATGCCATCTCACTGGCCCTGCATTTCCTCTTTTCATTCATGAGCTATATTCATGAACAAGTTTAAGGTTTAAATTTATATCAGACCATAAAAAGAGGGTCAGTGAGATGACCCCCCAGTCCCCACATAGTGGAAAAAGAGAATAAACTCCTGCACCATGACTGATTTCTACATATGACACATTTACACACACACACACATACACCAGACACAATGATACATGCCTCTAATCTCCATACTCAGGAGGGTAATGAGTTCCAGGCCAGACTGAGCTACATAGATCTCTTGGAAACAAGACCAAAACTACAAGAAGATAGCACTTCACACCCACTAAGATGAACATAATAATAAAAAAAGATGAATAATAACAAGTGTTGGTGAGAATGTGGAGACACTGGAACCTTTGTACACCATTGAACTTAGTGTGAAAGGGCCTGGGTGTAGTGGCTCACAACTAATCCCAGCATTGGAGAAACTGAGGCTGGAGGATTGCCATAATTTCAAAGGCAAGTCTGGGCTATGTAGTGAGTTCTAGGCATGATTCTGATGGTGAGACCCTGACTCAAAAAATAAAACAAAATCAGAGCCAGTAAAATGGTATAAAGTGCCTACGAACAGACCCACAAGCTGAGTTTCATCCCTGGATCCCAAAAGGGATAGGACAGAACCAACTTCTAAGTCT
This sequence comes from Phodopus roborovskii, assembly GCF_943737965.1. NCBI lineage: Eukaryota > Metazoa > Chordata > Mammalia > Rodentia > Cricetidae > Phodopus > Phodopus roborovskii. The sequence goes on along the minus strand of NW_026126598.1, from coordinate 10,545,658 downwards.
TGGCCTCTCAACTCCATGTGTATACTGTGGCATATGTGTATACCTGCACACACATACACACACCATTAAAAAGAAAATAAATTCATAAAAATTACAAAGTTGCCAGGTGGTGGTGGCACATGCCTTTAGTCTCAGCACTCAGGAGGCAGAGGCAGACGAATCTCTGCCTCAAGGCTAGCCTGGTCTACAAGGCTACACAGAGAAACCACATCTTGGAAAACCAAAAAAATAAAAAACAAAAAAATAACAAAATTATAAACTGACCCAAAGTTGGATATTTGTGGAACACACCTTTACTTCCAGCACTTGGGAAGCAGAGGAGGCAGATGTCTGAGTTCAAGGCCAGCCTGGTCTACAGAATGAATTCTAAGCCAGCCTGGGCTACACAGAGAAACTCTGTCTTGAAAAACAAAAAAGCAAAACAATGAAAAACTAACCTGAACAAAACACAACTATAAGAGCAGGATATAGGGGCTGGAGAGATGGCTCAGAGGTTAAGAGCACTGGCTGCTCTTCCAGAGGTCCTCAGTTCAATTCCCAACAACCACATGGTGGCTCACAGCCATCTATAATAAAATATGGTGCCCTCTTCTGATCTGCAGGCAGAACACTGTATATATACATAATAAATATTTTTTAAAGAAAAGAACAATATAAAATGGTCTAGTGTAAAGAAAGCGATGGCAATTCCTCACAGGGTTAGGGTACATACTCCAAGGAAATGAAAACACATCACACAAAATTTGTACATTGGTCATAATAGCCCACAGTAGAAACAGCACAGATGTCTTAATAAGCCAGTGAAAAGCTGAAACAGAATGCAATACATCCACAGAATGGAATATTATTCAGTTGTAATGAGGTATCATTGTTTAAGCACACAAACTGCTCTTATAGAGAGGACCTGAGTTCAGTTCCCAGAACCCATGTCAGATAGCTCACAACCATCTGTAACTCCAGATCTTGGGGATCAGGTACCCTATACTGGCCTCCATGGGCACCTGCACTCATGTGCACAAATCCACAAACACATACATAATTTAAATTAATTGAGGGGGGAGGCTGGAGAAATGGCTCAATGATTAAAGAGTACCAGTTGCTCTTCCAGAGGACCTTGGTTTGAGTCTCAGAACCCAAATGGTTTCTCACACTGTCTATAACTCCAGTTCCAGGGGTTCCCTTGCCCTCTTCTGGCTTCTGCAGGGACTATACACATGTGGTACACAGACATACATGTAGGTGAAACACCCATACATTTTTTTAAGATTTTTATCTATTATGTATACAATTCTTTGTATGCATGCTTGCGCACCAGAAGAGGTCACCAGATATCATTATAGATGGTTGTGAGCTACCATATGGTTGCTGGGAATTGAACTCAGGTCCTCTGGAAGAGCAGTCAGTGCTTTTAACCTCTGAGCCATCTCTCCAGCCCACATGTATTTTGTTTTTGTTTTAAATCTTAAGCTTTCAGTTGTAACATTTTGCTCTATACTTGACTTGGACTTTGTCCTAATTTTGTTTTATGTGACCCTTGATTTGGGTTTCTGAGTAATTGTTTTCAGATGGAAGTGCCACCCATTCTAACACTAGGCAAATGCTAAACACACCTTGTACCTCTTTGGTCCCCATCCATAGAACTCTTACCTGGACCTGCCGTGGAATTTGGGCATATCCTCACCCACCTAACCCGACAGCCTGTCTATGTCCTCAGAGGGGGCTACGAGTGCTTCTCTGGCCTGTACCACTTCTTCCGGACCCAGAAGATCATCTGGATGCCCCAGGTAAGGCAGAAGGGTAAGCATACACTACTAGAAGTGAGGCTGGAGACTGACAGTGAGGTTTAGAGAGAGAAGATAGAGATAGCGGACATGAGGAAACGGGGGTGGAGAGTTTGGTCCATAATGGAAAATTCTGAGTTAACACCATAATGGGGAGGCCAAACATGGGGACCTAGAGGGGTGTGGTTTCAGGGGGCAGTATGCTTAGTCAGACAGTGCCAGAGTCAACTCTGAAATGTTTCCCATAGGCATATGCCTTGAATACTTGTTCCCCAGCCAGAGTCCCTCCTCAGGTGGTCACAGAGCCTTTAGGAGGTGGAGCCTGGCTGATGGAAGTAGGTCCTAGGGGTGGGCAGCTTTTCTCACTGCCATAAACAGGACTCCGTCTCCATGCCTTTCCTACCATAATGGGTTAAAGTCTCTCTGAAACTGAGAGCCACAGTAAACCTTTCCTTTTCTAGTATTTTGTACCAAGAATGCTGCTAGATTTCTTTTTTTCTGGTTATACTGATTTATTTTGTGCTGTGTGTGTGAATGTTGTACATGCGTGTATGCATGCACATGTGCATGTGCGTGCGTGCGTGCGTGCGTGCGTGCGTGCGTGCGTGTGTGTGTGTGTGTGTGTGTGTGTGTGTGTATGCGAGTGCCATGATGCATATATGGAAATCAGATTCCCTTCTTCAAATATGTGGGGCACAAGGATTGGATTCAAGTTGCTTGATAGCAAGCAGCAACCTCAAGTGGACAAGTTTTGAACCACAAGTTGTCCATTCCAACCTTTGTGTGTGTGGCCAGGTGCAAACTGGTGTCATGAAGGAAGGGGACATGAGTATGGAGACCTGTTCATGTACTGTGATGCTGTGGGTCAGTCCTTGTTTGCACCCAGGCCTCTGACTTCTCATGTGAGGTATTTGTTGCCAATGCATTTGAAACTCAACCTCCGCCAGTCTCCTTCACTGCCTTGGGTTATTCTTCTGAGCTCGTCTTTACAGCTACACCCCCAGAGAAGGACTTCCCTCTTATGTGCGGCAGCCTCCTTCCTTCCCCACCCCAGGAACTTGATGCCTTCCAGCCATATCCAGTTGAGATAATTCCAGGCAAGATCTTCATGGGCAAATTCAGTCAAGCCTGCAATGCTAAAATTCACAAGGATTTGAAAATTAAAGCACATGTCAATGTTTCCATGGAGGCAACACCCTAGTAAGTAAAGGTGATATTTGTGTGTGTGTGTGTGTGTGTGTGTGTGTGTGTGGTATGTGAGTGTGCACACAGATGTGGGTGCCTGTGTATATGGAGGCTATATGTTGATGTTGGGTGCCTTCCTCTGTCATTCTCCACTTTATTTATTTTTGGTATTTCAAGACAGGGTATTTCTGTGTAGCCCTGGCTGCTGGAACTTGCTGTGTAGACCAGGCTGGCCTCAAACTCACAGAGCTCTACCTGCCTCTGCCTTCTGAGTGCTGGGATTAAAGGCATCAGCTACCACTGCCCATCTCTCCACTTTTTTTTTTTTTTTTTTTTTTTTTTTGAGACAGTGTCTCTCACTGAGCCCAGTGCTCACGGATTGGATAATGTGGCTAGTCAGCAAGTTTGGGGGATCTGTCTCAGGTTCCCTAGCTTTAGCCCTAGGTTTCCAGATATGTGCCCCTATTAGTCCATCTTTTTATGCAGATGCTGGGGATTATAACACAGGTCCTTACGCTTGTGCAGGTGTTTTGCTAACAGCCATCTCCCTAGCTCATGGTTTTTATTTAAGGTTAAGAGTCACTTATTTTTTAGAGATTTATTTATTATGCATACAATGTTCTGCCTGCGTATATGCCAGAAGAGGGCACCAGATCTCATTACAGATGGTTGTGAGCCACACTCAGGATCTATGGAAGAGCAGCCAGTGCTCTTAACCACTGAGCCATCTCTCCAGCCCCCACTTATTTATACATGCTTCCTACTGCTATAGTTTGTTATATTTTTTCCTTTAGTGCTAGGGATTAAACTCAGGTCTCTCACATACTGGCCAAGTGATCTTCTGCTGAGTCAGCCCCATTCCTTCACTGGGGGATTCTAGGCAGGTGCTCTACCACTGAGCCACACCCCAGCCCCTCACTGGGGATTTCTAATTAGATGTCTTCTCTCAGGCATTCTCTGTGTGTATGTGCATGTGTATGATTGTATGTGCAGGCCAAATGACAGTCTCCAGTGTCATTCTGCAGGAACGGTCTGCATGTTTTAAAAGATAGGACCTCTCAGGCCTAGAGTTCACCAAGTAGGCTAGGCTGGCTAGAGTGAGGCCAGGGATCCCTCTGCCCCTACTTCCCCAGTGCTGGAATTACAAGTGCAGCCCACCAAGTCTGGCTTTTTTTGGGGGGGGGAAGGACTGGAGAATCAAACTCATGTCCTGATGGTTGCCTAATAAGCCCTGTAAGCCCCCAGGTAATATTTCTACTAGTTCCTATCATCCTGATGTCTGCCCCCAATCATTCCCTTGTGGTTTCTGTGCTATGGACAAAGGACACCATAGTGGGGCTGGTTGATCACCAGGTGTTGTGTGGCTTTTCCTGGGGGTGATGTGAATAAAACATCTCTTCACCCCAGATAGGACACTGATGACAGACTAAAAGTAAGGACACCCCTACCAAAGTTCAACCAGTGAATTTACTGTGGCTTCTTAACAGGTGCATGTCTGTGGGAAGATTATGTACAGGAACGTGGATGATTCACAGGCAGTTAAGTCAGCAGTCAGGATAGCTGTGACCCTGGAACTCCCTGCAGGACTCACAGATAGCCCCTCAGGCCAGAGAGCATCCTCTCACCTGCAGTTGTTACTGCCTGTATAGCCTGGGGAGGGGCCTGGTGAATCTTGTAAGTTTCAGGAAGTTGCTGGGGCTTGCAAGTTTCTCAGTTCCTGAGCCTTGGAAATTTCCTTTACTTCCTGAGTTTTAAGAAGCTTCCCTCCTGGAAGGAAACAGATACTCAACACCACGCTGCCTTCCTTCAGTTTTGTAGGTGATGGAGACAAGCTCTTGCATATCAAGATAGAGGATTCTTCAGATTCCAACCTTTTCAATTCTTTCCGCCACATCTGTCATTTCATGGGTAAGGAGAATTTCCAGATCAGGGAGCACCCTTCTTGTGCTGATAAGTCTCTCCCTGTCAGAGAACCTCCCCCCCAAGGACTTGGAGAAGTACAAAATCTAGCATGTCAGCTGCTTCAAAGCCTCAGCACTGTGTACGTGAGCAGCTTAGGAATAGCATCCAGTGACAGCACCACTCTGTATCTGATCGGCCTGTTCTCACCTTAGCTACATGGCCACACTCTTCTGAGCTAGTGCTACAGTGAAGATACTGGCCAGACATGGGTGTGCCGTGGTTTGGGTGCCTGCTCCTCTGGGGTCTGGGGCCTCAGAAGTGCTTCTCTTCCTGTTTCTGAGTTCAGTACTAGTCAGTAGAGTGGGGTAAGGGAACATTTTAGTTAGGGTTACTGTTGCTGCAAAGAGACACCATCATGACCCATGGCAACTCATAAAGAAAACATTAAATGGGGCTGGCTCGCTTACAGTTTCAGAGGTTCAGTTCATTATCATCATAACAGGGAGCATGGTGGCTCACAGGCAGACGTGCTGGAGCTGAGAGTCCTTATGCCTTGGTAGGCAGGCATCAGAAAGTCAACTGACACGCTGGGCAGTATCCCTCAAAGCCCACCCCCACAGTGACACACTTCTCCAGCCAGGCCACATTCACTCCAACAGAGCCACACCTCCTAAGAGTGCCACTCCCTATGAGAGTGTGGGGGCCAGTTACATCCAAACTACCACAGGGAAGAAAGGTACCCCCAAACCATCCATCTCTGATTCCCATCATGCTTCATGTGTCTGCTTGGCTCTGCTCAGGCTTTCCACTTGCCATAACAATGCTCATCTCTGCTTAGCATAACAAGGGAGGTCTTTCAGTCAGTCTCAGGGCTCAGAGTTGATAGGAAAAGCAAGATCCCCAACAGCTCTGTTGAGTTGGGTTAGGAGTCTTGGCCTCCAGCATGGCACCAACTCATCCCCCAACCCAAGCTTGAATGGCTGGGAGTGGGGTGGTATCCTCCAATACCCCTTATTTGCCCAGAAATTCACCACTTTCACTTTTTAACTTTTTTTTTCAACTTGAGGGATACAACCAGAATGGAACACATGCTAGGTAAGTGCTGTACCTGTGAGCCCTGCCACAGCTCAGCTCCTCACTGGGGGATTCTAGGCAGGGACTCCATCACTGAGCCACACCCCCAGCCCCTCACTGGGGGATTCTAGGACCCCCCAGTCTTCTTTTTTATCTTTTATTTTGGCAGCATCTCCCTAGGTTACCTAGGCTGGTCTTAAACTTTCTATCTTTCTTCCTCAGTCTCTGAACATCTAGGATTCCAGGCCTGGCCTGCACTGTTAGGCCTGGCAAGGCTGGCCTCCTGCTGGCCACTGAGGTCCTCCAGGAAGAGTGCCATTCATGCCCTCTTGCTTCCTTCCTTTGCAGAAATCCACCTCCGGCTCCGCTCTGTGGTCCTGGTCTTTTCCACCCGGGGCATCAGCCGCAGCAGCGCTGCTGTGGTGGCCTTCCTCATGCATTATAATGAGGAGACCCTGAAGGTACGAGTTACGGGGCTGAGTCTGGTACTTGATGGTAGAATGCTGCTCACCTGGCTCACAAAAGGCTCTAGGTCCAAGTCAGGCATGGTAGTTTATACCTTTAATCCCAGCACTCAATGTATAGCCAGGGCTGTGCATTGACACCCTGTCTCAAGCAAAGAAACAGAGGCTCTGGGTTCAGTTCCCATCGACACATAAAGCAGGTATGCCGGGGCAGGCCTAATCGTAGGGCTGTGACTGGAAAGGGAGGCAGGAGAATCAGGAGTTGAGGTCATAAGGAGCAAGTTTGAGGTCACACTGGCTACATGATACCCTGGCTTTAAGAAGTATGTGCACAAGCACCCTAGGAGGGGCCCGAGCTGGATCTGGGCATGCTTAGCACATCCACACTACCTCAGGGTCTTAGTTTCAACAGCTGTCACCCAGCCCACAGTCCTTTTGCTTCAGGCTGGCAGGGGCTCAGCCAGTCCAGGCTCTGGATGACAGTGCTAGGAATTCAGCCCCAGCCCTCGGCAAGAACAGCATAGGTTGTCCTTAGCTGCTGAGCAATTTCTCCAACCCCTGGATCCTTTTTCTGTGGCTGTGACAAAATACTCCACAAAAGCAGCTGCAGGGAGAAAAGGTCATTCTAGCCTGTAGTTCCAGGTTATAGTCCGCAGTGGTGTGGCAGCAGGGCAGCAGGAGCTGGAGGCAGCTGGTCACATGGAGTGATGCATGCATACCGCAGCTCTGCTCACTGTTGAATGCATGCTCCAGCTGAGCTTGGTGATGCATGTATACTGTAGTTCAGCTCACGTTCTCCATTTCCTGTGTCCAGGATCCCAGCCAAGGGAAGGTCCTGCCCACCATAAAGTTGGGTCTTCCTGCACTTATTGACACAATCAAGTCAGTCTTCCACAGATAGTCCTACATTGGGACTCTTCTGGGTGATTCCAGACCCTTCCAAGCTCGCAACTGAAATTAGCTACCAAGGTTTCCCAGGTAGTTTGGGTTGTTCCAAGGAGAATTTCATGGAGCTATAGAATGTCTGGGCTGGCTGGGCCTTAGCCTGTTGATCTTCCTTTACCTTGAGAGCAAAGGGACAGAAAGTAGAATCTTGTACAGCAACACCAGCGGAAGTCATGGCTGACGTCAGGCTGTAGTAGGTTAGTGTTGTGTTAGGGTTAGGGTTAGCTAGTCACAGTTTGCTTGCAGGCTCAGAGGCCATGAACACAGTCTAAACAACCCCCAGATTTTAACCTGTCCAGTGTGTGGTTCGCTGGTGGAGTGCTTGCCTATACACCCCCAGTGGGGGGGGAGGTGGCCCAGTGGAAGAGAGGTTGCCTAGAATCCCTAATGAGGATCTGCAAGAGTAGCTGTGTATGCTTTGCTAGAATCCTCCAGTGAGCAGCTGGGGCTGTGGGTGAGCAATAGTAGGCTTGCCTAGAGTCCACAAGGACCTGGGTTTGATCCCCACCTAGCACTTGGAAAACAAAACAAAACCCCAGTAGCTTTTGAGCCATCCAACCCCAATATTGTCCATCCTTTCTGGTCATATCAAAGTAGAGCTGACAGGCTTCTCGCCAGGGTGAGTAGAGATGAGGGTGGCATGAACCCTCCTCTGACTTGGCTCCTTCCCTAGACAAGCTAGGGCTTGATGGTGTGCAGGGCCTGTGCTGCCTCCTGTCCTTGTCCCCGGCAGTGGCTGTTGCTGGGTCTCTTCAGGCGCAGGTGAGTCCGGACTCAGGAGGAGCCCTGGCACTTGTCCCTGGAGCAGCCATCTTTGTCCCCTTTGTAGGAAGTCCCAACATTGGGCACTCTTCCCACAGATGACATCTAGATAACTCTTGACCAAAAAGAGCTGTTTAGCTCACATTGCTGTGGCCTGGAGTGTCTGCCTCTCACTTGCCTTGGCAGTTGGCTCATTAGCATAGCTTGACCTGGGTTTGACTCCAGGATCCTGACATAGACAGGGCATGCTGGGACAAGCTCTCTGTCAGTGCAGTGGGCGTGTTGGACCCTCTGGTACCTGTGTCCCTTAAGGATCCTTAGAAAAGGGCTGACAAGGTGACTAAACAGGTAAAACCTCTGCCTTGCAATCCTGGCCACCTGGGTTTTAACGCCTGGTAAGCTGGAAGGAGAGAACTATTCCACAACTGACCTCCAAAGTATGCCCTGGCATGCATGCCGCCATACAGAGGATGCACACACAGAGTAATCATTTTTTTGTTGTTGTTGTTTTTGTTTTTGAGACAGGGTTTCTCTGTGTACTCTTGGTTGTCCTGGAACTAGCTCTTGTAGATCAGGCTGGACTCAACTCACAGAGATCCATCTGCCTCTACCTCCCAAGTGCTGGGATTAAAGGTGTGCGCCACCACTGCCTGGCCTATTTTTGTTTTTTTTTTTTTTTAAAGAAGATTTGCTTATTTTTATTTTATGTGCACTGGTGTTTCTATTTGTGTATCAGTGCACAACATGCATGCGGTACCCACAGAGGCCAGAAGAGGGAATCAGATCCACTGCAACTGGAGTTCTACCCATTTGTGAACCACAGTATGAGTTCTGGGAATTGAACCTGGGTCCTCTGGAAGAGTAGCAGTTGCTTTTAACCTTGGAGCCATCTCTCTAGCCCCCATATAGTGATTTGTTTTGTTTTAGATACGTTTCACTAGCATAGATTTTGCTACATAGTTCACGGTGGTCTGAAACTCACGAATAACCCAGGCCCAACTGTAACTGTCTGTAGACCTTAGGCTTACATAGAACTCACAATCCTTCTTCCCACCCTGGCCTCCTGAGTGCTGGGGTTATAGCTGTGTTCCACTGACCCTGGCCCTTTTAGTTCTTTATATGTGATGGAATGTTCACAGTGACCTTGTAGCTTAAATTCCATCCTGCTCCCCAGCTTTTTTTTTTTTTTTTTTTTTTTTTGGGATGTGGTAAGTCTGGGTGCTTTCTTCAAGGCTGCACAGCTACATACACTACAGCAGGGATCCAAAGCCCATTGGCTCAGGTGCAGGGTCCCAAAGTAATGGGAAGAGTACAGACAGCCTTGCAGCCTTAAGACCAGGGCCTGCTGACCGTCAGCAAGTTTGTGCCCTGGTAAGTGCTTCACCTTCCGTCTCAGGGTAGGCAGGACAAGACCTTTCTGCCTGTGAGAGTCCTAGCAGATGTGTTATGAGCTGAGGTGTGCAGTGGGTTTAGCGGGCAGCAGCCTACCAATTAAGCCATCCTTCTTAATGACTTCTAAACATGGACTTTAGTGGTAAGTACATTCAGGTTGTAAACCAGCTTGTAAACTTTCACTTCTTGGAAAACTGAAATTCTGAGCCTAGTGATTGATAGTCAGTCTCCTTTCTTAATCCCAGCCTCTGGCAACCTCCACTGTACTTACTGTCCAGTTTGTCTACATTCAGTATCTTACATAATTTAAAATATCCTTTTGTGTGTATGTTCATGTGCACGTGTTTATGTGCATATGAGGGTGTGTGCATGTGTGTGGGTGTGTATGAGGGTGTGTGTGTATTAAGACATGTATGTGTGTATAGGAGGCTGTGTTTGTGTATGTACGTATGAACGTGTCTATATGAGGGTGTTGTGTATGTGGTGTTTGAGGGTGTGTATGTGTGTGTATGTGTGTATATGAGGGTATGTGTGTGTGTATGTATATGAGGGTGTTATGTATGTGTGTATATGTGTGTGGATGTGTGTGTATATGAGTGTGTATGTGTGTGTGTATGTATATGAGGGTGTGGATATGTGTGTATGTGTGTGTGTGTATGTATATGAGGCTGTGTGTGTGAGGGTATGTGTGGGGTCAGAGGACAGCTTCAGGTGTCATTCCTCAGACATTATCCACCTTTGAGGTGTTTTGGAGACGAGTCCTTTCAGTGGCCTGATGCTTGCTGAGTAGGCTGGCTGACCAGCAAGCCCCAGGGATCCATCTGTCTCCAGCTCCCCAGTGCTGGGGATAAACATGGCTTCTGGGGATCAAATGCAGGTCCTCATGCTTATAAGGCAATCACTTTACTGGCTGAGCCAGTGCTAGAATCCCTTCCTTCTTCCCTCCCTCCCTCTCTCCCTCCCTCCTTTCCTTCCTTTCTTCCTTAATGTGTATGTGTTGTGCCAGAGGGTATGTATCTATGTGGATCTTGGGTGCAGGAATTTTGGAGGCCAAACGCATCTGATCCAAAGCACTGTCATTACAAGTGGTTGGAAGATGCTGTCATTACATGTGGCCACGTGTGTAGATGCTGGGAACTAATCCTGAGTCCTCTGGAATGGCAGCAAGTGCTATAAATCACTGAGTCATCCCTCAAGGCCTTTCACTTGATTTCTTAATTTGTTTTCTTCCTCTTCCTCCTGTTCCTTTTCCTCCTCTTCTCTTTGAACTGTTCATTATCAATTGGCACATAGAAACAACTGAGTTATGTTTTTAATTTATTACCCTGAAATTTTCCTGTGTTTATTAGCTCGTGTGTGTGTGTTGTGTGTGTGTGTGTGTGTGTGTGTGTGTGTGTGTGTGTGTGTGTGTTGGGGGTACACATGAGTGCAGTTGCCCTCAGAAGCCAGAAGAGGTCTTTAGATCCCCAGGAGCTGGAGTTAAAGGAGATTATGAGTTTCCTGATGTGGGTGCTAGGAACCAAACTCAGGTCCTCTGAGGCATCACTCCAGCCCTTAAGGTACCATTTTGCTTTCCCGCTGCTCTCTGTCTCTAACCCAGATGACGACCAGGTGCATGCATGCCTTTTTCCTAGATCAACCCATCTGCATGCCACTGTGGATGCAGCACGTGGAGGAAGGCACCTTTGCCTTTCCGTCTTTCCAGAACTCACTCACAGTTCTTGTCATCTCTCCAGTGATTGAGCCAGTCCCAGTGCAAGCCTTGTTGTGGCTGCTGTGTGTCCCAGGTGCAGCCTGGCTTTATCCTGCCCACAGGAGGTTGCATGCATTCTGTTTCAATCTTCTCAGGAGCCACGTGAAACAGAATTAACATCTGTGCTGAGTCAGAAGTACAGGAGCTTGCCTGTGGCCTGGACTGTGCCCAGGGCTCCTTGCCTTGATGAGTTCACCCCAGGATGCTGTTCTGTGTTCTGTCTGTGCTTAAATTCTTTCTTTCCTCTCCTTTAAGTGTGTTGTTCATGTTCATTTCTCTCTCTCTCTCTCTCTCTCTCTCTCTCTCTCTCTCTCTCTCTCTCTCTCTCTCTCTCTCTGTGTGTGTGTGTGTGTTGTGTGTTCACATGGCACATGTGCAGAAGTCAGTTTTCTTCTTGTACCAAATAGGTCACTAGGGTTGAACTCAGATCATCAGGCTAGGGAGCCCACTTTTCCTTTTTCCTTTCCTTTTCTTCCCTTCCCTTTCCCTTCCCTTCCTTTTCTCCTCTCTTTCCTCTCTCCCTCCCTCCCTCTCCTTCCTTCCTTACCTCCCTCCCTCTTTCTTTCTTCCTTCTCTTGCTTTCTTCCCCCTTTCTCTTTTTCTTCTTTTCTTTCTGCACTCCACAGTTAGGCTAGACCAGCTGGCCAATGAGCCTCAAGAATCCTGTCTCCACTTCCCCAGCACTAACATTCTAGCCCCTGTGTCTGCATCTAATCTTAAGTCATCATGTGGGCTTCTGGGGAGGTATCTCCTGCCCCCCCCCCCAGCTGGCTGTGATCTAGTCTGGAAGGATCCCACTGCCTGTCCTGAAATCTTCCATATCTCTACATTCACAGAGGTCCTGGGCCCATGTGAAGAAATGCAAAAACAACATGCGACCAAATCGGGGTTTGGTGGCTCAGCTGCTGGAATGGGAGAAAATTATCCATGGGGAATATATCACAGACATCAGTGACCCTATCTACTGACCTTCACCTGTGGCCCACCTGGGCCTGAGGAACCTTGCTTGGGACTTCTGGTGGGATGGGGGTTAGGTTTGCATTTGGAGTTGTCTAGAAGACCTCTGTGACCTGAAGTGTCATGTCTACATCTTAAGACTGGTTCTGTGTGTGTGTATGTATATGTGTGTGTCCCACCCACATCAATACTGGGGATTGAACCTAGAGCAATGCTTCTCAACTTTTTTAATGCTGCGACCCTTTAGTACAGTTCCTCATCCTGTGGTGACCCCAACCATAAACTTATTTTCATTTCTACTTCATGACTGTCATTTTGCTACCATGAGGAATCATAATGTAAATATCCATTTTCCAATAGTCTTAGGCAACCCCTATGAAAGGGTCATCCAACCCACAGTTTGAGAACCACTGACCTAGAGCCTCAAGGACATTAGGCAAGCCCTCTATCATTGAGCTATATGCTTTGTTACAAGGTCTCATGTAGCCTGGGATGGTCTCAAACTTCACATAGCTGAAGAGGGCTCTAACTCATGCTCTTCCTGCCCCCATCTCCCCACTGCTGAGATCACGGTGTGCACCACTGTTTTAGTTTATGTGTTGCCAAAGGTGGACAGGGGCTTCCTGCATGCTAGCCAGGTGCTCTACCAACTAAGCCACACTCCCAGTCCTGCACTGGTTTTTTTCTAATCCAGTCCACACATACATACATATACACATACCATTAATATTTATTTGTTTTATCTTATGTATATAGATGTTTTGCCTGCATGAGTGTCTGTGCACCATGTTTATGCCTAGCTCCTACAGAAGTCAGAAAAGGGTATTGCATCCCTTGGAACTGGAGTTACAGATGTTTGTGAGTCACCATGTGGGTGCTGGGAACCAAGCCTGGATCCTCTGGAAAGGCAGCCAATGCTCTTAGCCACTGAGTCATATCTTCACCTGAAGAACTGGGGTCTAGCCAGCAGTGGTAATGCACACCTTTAATCCCAGCACGTGGGAGGCAGAGGCAAGCAGATCTCCAAGTCTGGTCTACAGAGCGAGTTCCAGGACAGCCAGGGCTACATAAAGAAACCCTGTATGAAAACAAAAACCAAAAGAACTGAGGTCTCATTACATACCCCTGGTTGCCCTTAGTCTTGCTGTTTCCCTGTCTCCAACTGATTGCTGGGGTTACATATGTGTTCCACCACTACCAGTCTTCTTAGGCTCTGCTTTATTCAACAGAGCTCCTCAGGAATCCCCACACCTGGAGGCAAGCTGTGCCCCCCCCAACTGTACTGCCTCTGGCTGGAGCAGCTGTTAAACACACTGATGACTTGGACTCTTTGGAGGTCACCTGGAGTGGGGGTGCTCAGCCGATGCTTTGTGTGGGTCCATTCAGAGAGGAACACAGTGTCCACTCCAGGGTGGAGATCCTCCAGCCCAGTCTTAGGGATACACCTGATTTCAGAGCCCCCAGAACAGGGGTCTTTGCCGAATGCCTAGAACCAGTATTCTGTCTACTGCCCTTGGATCACTGGGTACAGATTCTCTGTCTCATTATGAAGAAACAAGCTGGTTCTCTTACTGCCTAGTCCCAGGCTTCTAAACATTATGTCCATTTTTTTTCTCTTTTCATTTCAGACAGTTCTCATATAGTCTCATATAGCTCACTATGTAGCTGAGGATGACACTGAATTTCTGATCTTGTCTCTTCCTCCCAAGTGCCGGGAATACAGGCCTGCACCACCACACCAAGTTTATAGTACTGAGAATCAAACCCAGGGCTTCCTGCATGCTCCGGAGCCCCAAATTCCACAAGTCTTTACAAATTTTTTATTATATATTATTTTAAATTTTTATTGTGTTTTATGTGAATCTTTTGCAGGCACATGTGCCTGGTGCCTGTGGTGACCATAAGTGAGGGTGAGATTCCCTGGAACCGGAGTTACAGATGGTTACGAACCACTATGTGTTACTGGGTATTGACTCTAGGTCCTCTGGAAGAGCAGCCAGTGCTCTTAACCACTGAGCCTTCCTACACTTTTTTATGTGTGTATATGTAGACATGCCTTGGCACTTGTGTGGAGGTCACAGATGAAGTTGCTGAACCTGGTTCTTTCCACAGTGGGTCCTGGGATTGAACCCAGTCATCAGGCTTGACTGCAGGCAGTTTACCTGCTGAGCCATCTCACAGGTTCAAATTCCACAAGTCCTAAAGAGAGTTACTTCCCTAGATTCACAGATTACAGGAGGACTGTCAGCTATTGAAGAAAACATCTCCAGTTGTGGTGGTACATACCTTTAATCCCAGCACTTGGGAGGCAGAAGCAGGCAGATCTCTAAAAGTTCAAGACCAACCTGGTCTACAGAGCCATTTCCAGGTTAGCTAGGGCTACACAGAGAAACCCTGGTCTCAAAACAAGCGAAAGAAGAAGAAAGAAAAAAAAAAAAAAAAAAAAAAAAAAAAAAAAAACAACCAACCCTGGCTACCACCTGCCTCCTAGAATTTTCCACATAGTGCTGGGGGGGTGGGGGTGGGGTGGGGAGGAAGGGTGTCCCCTGATGACTATGACCTGGAACTTCTGATCCTTCTATCAGCATCTCCCAAGTCCGGGGATCACAGGTGTGTGCCTCCGCATCCGATTTATTACGTGATGTTGGGGATTGAAGTCAGTGTTCCTGCGTGCTAGACAAGCACTCTACCAATTTAGCTCCCAGCAGGACTTGTGGGGAGTTAAGTTTTGTATTTTAGGAGAGGCAGCCTACATGCTGTATGAAGGACACGGAAGGTGAGTACGGAAGACTCTGGGCCAAGAAAGGGGTGTCTTTAAAAAGCTGTAAGACAAGAGCTGTCCCTAGAGAGATGCAGCTTCCCAAGGACAAAAGTGTATGAAGTGCAGGGCGTGGTGGATGGTGCACGCTTCTAATCTCGGCACGCGGGAGGCAGAAGCATGGGGATCTCTCGGTTCCAGACCAGTCAGAGTTACGTAGTTAGACGCTATGTAAAGAAAATGTTGGAAGCACGTGTCGCCCTGGTTTGTGAGTGGTCCGAGGAAGACTATCAAGCTGATAAGATCTCCGGGCGCACAGGTCCGGCCACTGAGCCAGGAGACGCCCTGCGGTCACGTGGCCACGCCCAGTTCCCGTCCCAGGCTCCGATTGGCTGTTCCTAGGGGCGGGGCTCGCGCGGGGATTACGCCCGGCCTTTTCCCGTTGGCAGTCCTGGCAGCGCGAGCCCGGAAGCGGACGGGGGCGGTGGCGGAGGCGCCTCCGGCCGGCCGGGGTTGCAGCTCCGTCCTCCCCACTCGTGGCTCCCCGCGTACCGTGGCGTGGACAAAGAGATGCAGTCCCCGCCCCCAGACCCGCTGGGCGACTGCCTGCGCAACTGGGAGGATCTGCAGCAGGACTTCCAAGGTATTCAGGTGAGCGTCCCTGGGACCATCCGTGCCCCGAGCCACGTCTCTCTGTCTCGGGGACAAAGGTCCGGCAGCCCTAGGTCAGACATAGGGTAACTAGGAGGGGTCAGGGGTCGAGACCCTCCCCCACTTTCCCTTTCAAATGTCCGATGGGAGTCCCGATTGCCCGCGCGTCGCTGGCGTGCTTGGTTGGGCGGGATCCCTCCGTATCGGGCCATCTCGACTTTGTGCAAAGGCCTTGAAAACAGGTCAGGACTTCTCTGGTGGCCTTCCCTCTGCGCCGCTAACCGGTCTGGGACCTCCCTTCCTGGAGAGCGGTCACCCGAGACAGAGCCCAAGCCGGGCCCAGCCTTTTGGTTCAGTCACCCTGCAAACGTGCAGTCGGATGACGCCTTCCTCGCCCTTGGCCAACTCTTTGCTGAAAGATGCAGGGAAGCAAGTTTTGATAACACCCAGGCCTGGATGGAGATCTCAGCCGTCTGAGACAGAGGGACAGCGCCCACCTAGGAACAGGAGGAGGCTCGCCTTGGCGCTTCTTTCTTATAAGGAGAGGTGGGCGGGGCACACTATACCTGGATCTCTTGGCTTGGCAGAGTGTCTGAGACCATTGGAAAACTTCCCAGTTCCAGCTTGTGGTTGTCTGTGTCCTCTCTGTCCCCATACTAGAGAGAAGGAAGCTTCTGTTTCCAGGAAGGGCTATCACTGGGCAGAGGTGGCATATGCTAGACCCTGAGGAAGATGTGGCAGCCCTGTTTGGCATGAGAAACAGACCCAAATAGTGGAGCCTGGCCAGCTGGAGACTAGGTTAGACCTTTGCCTCTGCTGGACTGTGGCCAGACTCATGTCTCCATTGCAGCTGCCAACCCTTCCCAGCCTGCTTGTGTTAGAACTCTCTCTAGAGGCCTAGTCAACCCTAAATCTCCCAGTTTTGTCATCACTACGATGGCCTCTGCCTTGATTTCCCCACACTGCCCCTTGCCCTGTCTTTAGGTTGCAACTTGCAAGGTTCACCCACCAGGGCAAAGTGCTTGGGCCAAAGGTGCTTGCTGGAGGGGAGTGGATGGGAGGGATTGGCCTTAGGGCTGGAAGTCTTGTGCCCTTTGACCCAAGAGGAAACGTCAGGAATGCCTGGGTGGAAGGCATCGTGGGTAACCCTGTATTCCATTCCCTCAGGCGAGGCAGGTAGGAGGAACTGAGAAGGTTAGGGGTGAATTCAGGCTGCCCCTTTGGTCTAGAGCAATGGTTCTCAACCTTTGGGTCAAAACCCATTTTAGGGGGCAAAGACCCTTTCATGGGGGTCACCTACAGTCATTGGAAAACACAGATATTGACATTACAATTCATAACAGTAGTAAAATTGTAGTGTATGAAGTAGCAACAAAAATAATTTTATGGTGAGGGTCATCACAACATGAGGAACTGTATTAGAGGGTGGCAGCATTAGGAAGGTTGAGAAACCACTCCTGGACTGTTTGAAGATAATGCCAGACTCAGGTAGCACGCATGCGCGCGCGCACACCATAACCCAGGCAGAGCTAAAGACAATTGACCTGTTGTAGAGGACTGTTATCACGGAGGGTCTGATAGGAAGAAACCTAGTTCCTGGCTTGCCTGGGGCAAAGCAATCTCTGTAGCATAGAAAGTTCTACCTTCAGGGTTGGTTCCCTGCCCTGCAGTCAACCTAATGCCTTCTCCTTACCCTAGGAAACACACCGCCTGTACCGCCTGAAGCTAGAGGAACTGACCAAACTCCAGGACAACTGTACGAACTCCATCACTCGCCAGAAGAAAAAGCTCCAGGAGCTGGCCTTGGTGCTGAAAAAGTGAGGGTGGGGTGACTTCCTGCTGGGGGTGGGTGCTGCAGAACTCGGGGAGGGTGCCACTGGCTTACCCTGGCATAGTTCTACTCTTCCACACCCTGGGCTCTGTTCCTTTTTCTATCCCGAAGGGTTCCCACTGGGTTCCTGCAGGACTCGGGCTTTCCAGCCTGCACTGACTGACCCCTGCCATACTCCCAGATGCAGACCCTCTCTCCCGTCCGAGTCTGCGGAGGCCGCACAGGACCTGGAAAACCAGATGAAGGAGCGCCAAGGCCTCTTCTTTGACATGGAAGCCTATTTGCCTAAGAAGAACGGGTGAGTCCTTCCTTCTTCCAGCTGCGGAGATGTGAAGCCCTAGCCAGTCTCTCTGTCTTTCATTCAGCAAAGGAGGCCACGTTGATGGCCCAGCTGTCTGACAGCTCACCATTATGGGAGTTCCAAGGGGAGGGTTCAGGGAATTGGGGTCTCAGTGGTGGACATCTAACCCCACACATGGCCAGACACAGCTTCCTGGTGTAGGGATGCCTGAATCATCTTCAGAGGTAACGAACTAGCACATGCCTGTCGTCCTGACACTCTGGAAGCTGAGGCAGGAAGGTAGAGGGCCCAAGGTCCTCTGACTACATAGTGAATTCAGTGTTAGCCTGGTCAACATGGTGTGTTTCATCCCAGCCAGTGAGACCCTCTTTCAAAAAATAAACCAAAGGGGCTGGAGAGATGGCTCAATGGTTAAGAGTGCTGGCTACCAGGGTTTGATTCCCGGAACTTAGATGGTAGCTGACTACTGTCTGTAACTTCAGGGGATCCAACACCACTTTCTGGCCTCTATGGGCGTCAGGCACACATGGTACACATATAAACATGCTGGCAAAGCACCCATACATATAAAAAAAAGAAAATAAAAGCCAAGGGCTGGGGATGTAGCTGACTTGGAAGCATGCTTGTGAAACATGATTGATGGCCTGGGTAGTGAGACTGGATCTGCCTTGGGCAATGAGTTTGTGTCCTGGCTAGTTTTTTTTATCAGCTTGACACAGCTAGTGTCATCTGAGAGAAGGGAGCCTTAATTGAGAAAATACCTCCATAAGATCAGGCTGTAGGCAAGCCTGGGCATTTCCTTCCTTCCTTCCCTTCCTTCTTTCTTCCTCCTTCCCTTCCTTCCTTCCATCCCTCCATCCCTCCCTCCCCCTCTTGCTTCCTCCTTTTCTTTTTGATTTTTGAGTCAGACTTTCTCTGAGTAGCCCTGGCTGTCCTGGAACTCACTTTGTAGCCAGGCTGGCCTCGAACTCAGAGATCCACTTGCCTCTGCCTCCCTAATGCTGGGATCAAAGGTGGGCACCACCACACCCAGCTCTAATGTAGGGTATTTTCTTAATTAGTGATTGATGGTGAATGGCCCATCCCATTGTGGGTGGGGCCACCCCCTGGGCTGGTGGTCCTAGGTCCTATAAGAAAGCAGGCTGAGGAAGCCATGAGGAACAAGCCATTAAGCAGTACCTTCATAGCCTCTGCATCAGCTTCTGCCTCCAGGTTTCCATACGGTTTGAGTTTTTGCCTTGACTTCCCTCAATGGACTGATTCAGTGTATGTAAGTCAAATAAACCCTTTCCTCCCGAAGCTGTTTTTGCTCAAACTGTTTCATCACAGCAATAGTAACCCTGACTAAGACAGGGACGGTGGGGTATTGCTATGGCAAACCCAAGTATGTTGTTTGGGGGGGGGCTGTGGAAGGACTTTGGAACTTTGGGGCTAGAAAGCCGCTGAGTGTTGAAAGCTCAGTGGGCTGTTCTGTTGGAGCTGGGAAGATGGATGGAGGCCTGGCTTGTGAAGTTCAGGGGATAGGAGGGATGGCTCAGTGACTAAAAGCACTGGCTGCTCTTTCAGAGGACCTGGGTTCAATTCCCAGAACCCACATGGCAGTGGTGTCGAGGGGATCTGAGACCCTCTTCCAACCTTCAAGGGCAACAACCAAATAAATGATATGCCTGCAAGCAAAATACTCACACACATAAAATAAAGATTAAAAAAAAAAAGACTCTGCCATGGACATTTGCTGTTTAGAATTAAGATTTCATGGTTCTAGTGATCCGGGGCTGAAGAACTAGTGGTGATTAAGAAGAGACTAGCAGCCAGGAGGTGGTGGCACATGCCTTTAATCCCAGCACTCGGGAGGCAGAGGCAGGCAGATCTATGTGAGTTCAAGTCCAACCTGGTCTACGGAGTGAGTTCCAGGACAGGCTCCAAAGCCACAGAGAAAGCCTGTCTCAACACCCCCCTCCCCCCAAAAAAAGGCCAGCATTACTGAGGTGAAATCTCGTGGGAAGTGGTTCCTCAGAGTCAGCACACGGAAGCTGTGTTCTGGAGGCCTCCAAGGATGTCCTCACCCTGGCAGCTGAACTTGATTATGTGTAAGCATCTCCCAGGTGGTACTGGTTTTGAAGGCACGAAGAGGTCATGGAGAGCAGCTGACGCTTGGCACTTCAAGAGGCCAGGAGAGGCCATTGGTGAAGGTGCAGCCTCCGCAGTTGAAGAGGGTCAGAGGGAAGTTGAGGCTTAGCACCACATAGAGCACCTGGGAGAGGCTACTGGTGAAGGTGCAGTCTGGTTGTGTCAGGAGACCCCAGCATTCTGGAGATGATATTAAGCCCCGTTGGATGATCACTGAGGAAGCCCCAACCATGGAGTGGAGCCCGCCTGAGCCAAGGACACTGTCTGTGTGGGCTGAGGATGGTGGAGCCAGAGAAGTGACCCCGGTGGAGTTCAGAAAACTGAATCCCAGACATTGGATACTGAGTTAGCTACATACACAGCCTGAGCATGGTTTGGTTTTATTCAGATTGTGACCACCCTGGCTCTTCTCTCTTGAAGTAAGAAAGTATTTAATGTATTTTGGTTTTACAGGAGCCCACAGTTCAGAGACTTTGGGAAAGATTTTGGAGTTTTACAGAGACTTTTGATTTTTAAAAGGGACTTTGTAATTTTTTGTTTTGTCCTTTTTTATTTTTCAAGATGGTTTCTCTTTGTAGCCCCTGCTGTCCTGGATGGAACTCACTCTGTAGACCAGCCTGGCCTTGAACTCAGAGATCCATCTGCCTCTTGAGTACTGAGATTAAAGGGCACGTGTCACCAGTACCCAGCCAGACTTTATAATTTTTAAAGAGACCACACTTTTGAAGTGTTTGAGTTTGTAAAGTCTGTACTAATTTTAAATTGGTAATTATATTTTATATTGTGATGTTTATTAATATGAGATCTTGGGGATAAGCAAGAAAGGAAAGGTTAGTTTTAAGCTGGTAAGGGGTCAGTTGTCCTGGATAATTTTTATGTCAACTTGAGTCATCTGAGAGGAGGGAACCTTAACTGAGAAAATGCCTCAATAAGACAGTCTGTAAGCAAGCCTATAGGGCATTTTCTTGATTCCTAATTGCTGTGGAAAGGCCCAGCCCATTGTGGGTGGAGCCATCCCTGGGCTTGTGGTCCTGAATTCTAGAAAGTAGATTGAGAAAGCCTGTAAGCTGTTGTCCACCCATGGTCTCTGCTTGGGTTCTGTATCTGGAATCCTGCCCTGTTTGAGTTCCTGCCTTGGCTTCAGTGATTGGCGATCCAGGATATGTGAGACGAAGAAACTTTCCTCCCCAAGTCGCTTTTGATGGTGCTATTTCATCACAGCTGTAGTGATCCTAAAGCTCCGTTCAAATCCCCAGCCTCCTTTGTAGCCTCGGGCATCTCGGGCATCTCTGCCATGTGGAGGCCTGAGTGGTAACAAGCTTCCCTACTGGGTGCGGCTGCCTAGTTAGTGTCAGTGCTGCTGTCACTGCTGGAGCTCTGAGGACACCAGAGCTTCACATAGTGGGAGAGGTAGAAATACGAGGAGCCTGGCTTCGTTGGTTTTGGTGGTATGTTTTTGAGACAGGGTCTCTTGTGGCTCAGGCTAGCCTCAACTTCTGGTCTTCTGCCCCCACCTCCTAAGAGCTGGGTTTACAGGTGTGAGATTTTATGTGGTGCTGGTGATTGAACCCAGGACCTCGTGGATGTTAGGCAAGCACTCTACCAGCTGAGCCATCTCCTCCACCTGGAGTTTTGAAGGGAGGCCCTTGAGATGGGAATGAGGTCCGGTGTGTGGTCTGGGATGGAGGTGTGGTTTCTCATGGGGAAGGACATACAGCACTCTCAAGGAACCAACACGGGGAGGTCCCAGACAAAACACCACAGGCTGGAGATGCTGTTTACCCCAAGGATGGGATTCCGGAGCAGGCAGGGGTGGGGTGCCATGTGTGGTTGGTTAGTGGCGCCTCTTAAGCTTGGAGTACATCAAGTCCACGGGGAAGGCGACAGGCTCTAGACTGTAGTGTTTGTCTTTCTGTCACACAGGCCATCTTCTGTCTCTTAGGTTGTACCTGAGTCTGGTTCTGGGGAATGTCAACGTGACACTTCTGAGCAAGCAGGCCAAGTATGTGGTGGTGGTCGTCGGGGTTGGCTCTCACCCAGGCTTCCCCATCCACCTTTGACTTTGGTTGGTGTGGTCTTGGGGTTCTGGGTCAACTTCTCCAGGCTGGCCTGGGACCTCTGGGCATGGTGGAGAAGGGAGCACCCCCCACACCTGCCCGCCCATGAGTGGGAACGCCTGTCTCTGCACCCTCCCCCAGGTTTGCGTACAAAGATGAGTATGAGAAATTCAAGCTCTACCTCACCATCATTCTCATTGTCCTCTCCTTCTCCTGCCGCTTCCTGCTCAACTCCAGGTGAGCATCTTGGTCTGGGTTGCATCTTGGTCTGGGTTGGGACACAGCTGATCTTGGTCTGGATTGGGACAGGGTCGGGGATAAGGCTCTGGCATCTTTTCTTTGTACCCCACTCCCCAGGGTGACAGATGCTGCCTTCAACTTCCTGCTGGTATGGTATTACTGCACACTGACCATCCGAGAGAGCATCCTCATCAATAACGGTTCCAGGTGTGCATGCGCAGTGGGGTGGAGTAGCATGAGTTCTAAGGGGAAATGTGGAGATAGAGACCAAGTTCCCGTCTCCTCCCACCTAGATTCCTCTCTGCCCAGCCATCTCACTTCCTGTCTGTACAAACCTCCAGACCTCTAGGGTTAGCTAGTGGCTAGCGCTGCCCTCTGATCTTCAGGCAAGCTTTATTTGTATAAACAAAATACCACCACAGGGTGGGTCCTGGAGCACAGGGACTTTTTATCTGTGGGAGCTTCCCTGCTTCACAGGGGTAACTGGGACACCCTCTTTACAGGATCAAAGGCTGGTGGGTTTTCCATCATTACGTGTCCACATTCCTGTCGGGAGTCATGCTAACCTGGTGAGTGACCAAGACCTCATTTGGCAGGGGGAGGGGTGAGGCTGAAGACCAGGGCTCTCATACCTCCCTCCCTTTCTCTGCTTCCCTCTAAACTCAGGCCAGATGGTCTCATGTACCAGAAGTTCCGGAACCAGTTTCTGTCTTTCTCCATGTACCAGAGTGAGTTTCCTTGCTAGGGAGGGGACGGGAACATAAAGTTTGTGGCTGAGAGCTGGGTTCTGACACCCCCACCTGCCTGGCCGCCCAGGCTTTGTGCAGTTTCTGCAGTATTACTATCAGAGCGGGTGTCTGTACCGCCTGCGCGCCCTGGGTGAACGACACACTATGGATCTCACCGTAGGTGAGTCAGGTGACCCTGCCCTGCAGCCCCAAGGCCCCTGGGGAAGGGGGCTCTCCTGAGTGAAGGTTTCCTATCCCTTCCAGCCTGCTCACCACCTCAGCTTTTTCCCACCCCCTACAGAGGGCTTCCAGTCCTGGATGTGGAGAGGCCTTACCTTCCTGCTTCCTTTTCTCTTCTTTGGACATGTAAGTCACCCCTGGGTGTCCCCCTGTGACTGAGCCCCAGTGGGCACTACACTTACTGAACAGAGTCCCTCCTTTACAGTTCTGGCAGCTCTTTAATGCACTGACATTGTTCAACTTGGCCAGGGACCCTGAGTGCAAGGAGTGGCAGGTGAGCCTGGGGTCTGGAAGGATGTACAGAAGATTCCCTCTAGACCTCACCTGTCCTGACCCTGCCTTTCCCCTGCAGGTGCTCATGTGCGGCTTCCCCTTTCTTCTCCTCTTCCTTGGCAACTTTTTCACGACCCTCCGGGTGGTACACCAGAAGTTCCACAGCCAGCAGCAAGGGAGCAAGAAGGATTAAGCTAGATGTGATGGCCAGCCCCAAAGGGGCTTCGCCCTGTGTGCCAGGTGGGGTGGCAGGTTGGTGCACCCCGGTGTGTATGGGGGTTCCCTTCTGTGCCCCCTGGGCTTCGTGGGCTCTGTGGGCCCTGAGGAAGGCTTGGGCTCAGAGCCCAGCTTGTAGGATGTGGGCTCTGGGCCTCAATAAAGGAAGAGAGGCATGGAGGTGTCTGATGAATTTGCAGGTGTATCCTCCCAAGGGAGGCAGGGCTTGGAGCCCCCAACACAACACTGATTCTTGACTCCTAGTCTGGGGAGGAGGGTTGTCTAACTAACTGAAGCAGATCCCAAGATAGACCCCATACCGGCTCCAGCAACACCAGGCAAATACAGAAAACAACTTTATTCCAAGGGCCAGGTTATTTAAAATTATTTACACTCATTCAAAATCATGTGGTGGGGCTGCACCCCAGCTCAGTGGAGAGAAGAGCCCCTCTGTACAGCTGCCGAGGGCCTAAGGCACCCATCACCCAAAGGTGGGCCCAGTCCCTCTTGCCATGTGCCCTGGGGCTGTGCTGCCTGGTACAGTAGACCAGGCTCAGCCTAGGGGCCCAGGAGGGCATCAGTCAGGCCAGGAGTTCGGTCCCTTGGCCTCCCTGTGTTGAGGCCTAGCAGGAACCACCAGAGGTGGAGGTCGGCAGGAGGGAGTTAGGGAAGTGATTACAGGGAGCAAGGTGGGCAAGCGGGCTGTAGCTCCTAGCTCCACACATCCAGGGAGTAGCGGCCCTTGGTCATCAGCTTCTTCACATAGTCCACAGCCTGGGTGTGCTCCATGGGCCCAAACTCAGCCACAATGTCATAGAAGGTGTTCTGCACATCTTTGGCCATATTTCGAGCATCCCTGGGTGGAGACAGGACAAGAAGGTGTGAGGGGACTCGCTGGAGCCACCTGTAGGTGGGTAGTCAGCACCCTGTGCCTCCCCAGACCTCTTTACTCACCCACAGACATAGATGTGGGCACCACCTTCGTGGATGAGCTTCCACAGGTGTTCTTTGTCTCTCTTCAGCAGGTGTTGGACATAGACCTAGGGGAGGGTGGGCTGTAAGCAGTGTCTAAACCCCACAGCTCTGCCTCTTTGTGGGACAGCCCAGCCTAGCCCATCAGCACAGCTGCCTGCCTCACCTTGTGGGCCTGCTCCCGGGAAAAGGCCACATTAAGCTGCGTGAGGGCACCGTCCTTGTGAAAGCGGGCCAGCTCTTCGCGGTATAGATAGTCCTCATCCGAGCGCCGGCAGCCATAGTATAGCAGTGTCTCTCCAACCTCCTTGCCTGGGCAGGGGTGAGGCTGTGGTGAAGGGGAGCTCTGTGGCAATGCCCTGACTGATCACAAAACCAGAGTCCCATGGCTTACCTTGTTCCCGAAGCCAGGCTCGCTCCTGGATGAAGCCCATGAAGGGGGCAATCCCTGTGCCAGGGCCTACCATGATGACAGGTGTGGTGGACTTGAAAGGAAGGCGGAACTGAGATTTGCGCACGAACATGGGTACCAGGGCCCGGCGGCCATTCTCTCCTGCTGGTTCCTTAGCCCGAAGCCAGCTGGTGGCCACCCCCTTGTTTACTCGTCCAGACTTAGCTTCATACTCCACAGCCACAGCACAGATGTGTACAGAGTTGGGGTGGACCTAGAGGAAGGACTGGTGTGAGCTTGGGGGTACCTTTCTCAGTGGCTCTCCTTGCTGGGTGGCCAGAGTCCACTGGCCCAGGTGGTGCCTCCCTGGCAGAGCTGGTGCCCTTCACCTTAGAGGATGAGGCGATGGAGTAGTAGCGGGCCTGCAGCCGTGGTAGTAGCTCACACAGGTGGTCAATGGGTGGCCGCAGTGATGGGTAGTCTTGGAGAATGGCTAAGATGTGTCTCCGGGCCTCCACCACCCAGCTCAGGTACAGCTCCTGGGGAGTTGTGGGAGGAAGGTATGGGTATCCTGGGGTGTGTGTTGGAGGGTGTAGAGGCAGAGGGTGTGCAGGCTCACCTTGCCCTCTCCTGAGGATGACGCCATCTTGTGCAGGTGCTCTTGCTCCGAGGGCTCTGAGGCATACTGTGCTAGCTCGTAGAGTACATTGGTGCGTGGTGGATTGGTGATGTCCAGGTAGTAGGTGAGAGCCGTGCGGTAGGTAGTGGGGCAGGGGAATGGATGCTTCTTGTTGGACTCCTCTGCAGCAGAGAAGGATTGAGTGGTCACCCTTGGAGCAGGGTGCGGTTCATGGAGGATGGAGGTGCTGTGGGCCTTTGTAGCAGAGAGCTGGCACTCCAACCTGTTCTCTATTGTCTCCTCAACTCTGCCAAGGCTCAAGCTTTCTGCCAGGCTTGAACTTCAGGGTAGGCAGCCAGGCCTTAGAGGAAGCTCTCTCTCCTCTCCTCTCTCTCTCTCTCTCTCTCTGTGTGTGTGTGTGTGTGTGTGTGTGTAAGGGGGAGTGGCTAGCTTGAACGAAACCAGCTCCTCTACTGCAGGTTACTAAGGGCAGAGCCAGGACATGGGTAGGTACTAGATACCTGTGTCTACAGAGGGAGGCCCTGGGATACAGCAGCGTCCAGCACCTGCTCACTGTGAAGGAACCTAGTGGGCTCTGAGGGCTGCTAACCCAGTCCCTACATTTACCAGTGAGGATGGAGGCCCGGAAGCAGGGAGGCAACAACCTGTAGCCACAGAGGTAGCTGTGGAGCCCAGGCCTAAGACACAAGGCTTGGTTTAGCAGCCCCCGTCCAGGAGGATGTGTGGCGGGGTGCAGCTGGGCTGGTTCTGCCTCTTGGCCTCAGATGTCCTTTATAAGTATGACAGGGATGGAGGGCAAAACCTCATTACACAATCTTAGGGCATGGGGCCAGAGCCAGAAGCTCAACCTTCAGACCTAGACAAGGCCCCTGATTCCAGAACTCACCATCAAGATTGTTTAGAGACATGACGACATCTAGGTCAGCCCCTAGGATCTCCCCGATCTGGTTGACCAGGGTGGAGTCGTTCGCTGGGTACACAGCCACATGATCTCCAGATTCATACCTAGGATGGAAGTGCAAGGTTCAGGAGGAAGTGAGCAGATGACAGATGACTCAGTGCCAGGTTTGCCCCGGGGGTAGACAGAGGCGCCAGTTACCTGATCTTTGAGTCGGAGATGTCCAATTCCAAGTGCATCAGATGCCGCTCAGTACCCTGGTTCAGCTTCCGGTTAGTGGTGACAGCAGCCAGGAATGGATTCTTGGCATCGAAGGGGCTGATGGGAAGAAAGGAGGTCAGTGATTGGCTTAGGTCCTGCTTATACTAAACACTGGGAGCAATAGCTGGTGGGGGGGGGTGGGGACTTTGAGCCTTCAAGAGACATGAGGGAGCCAATTTAATATGGCAAGGGCTGTCCCAGCCCCATAAATAAATGAAGTGGGCAGAGCAAAGGGACATAGGAAAAGGAGCTGGCCCCTAAGAAACTTGTGAGACCCTCTGCATTCTGCCTAAGGGGGCCTGGGCCAGGGGGTGCAGCCACCATGGAAGCTACCTAGATCCTGAGATATTTGCATAGAACTTGACTTTCACACTCACATTCAGAGACCATGTGTCTATGACGACAGATGGAAGAATCTGCCCCAGCAGGGTGGCTAGCTTGACTCAGTGACGCATGACTGGGGAGGCTCTAGCATGAATAATCTGGGCAGCACCAAGGGGTATGTAGGGCCAAAGTGAGGACAGGATTTGGACTTTCTTTTTGGAGGGGGGGGGACGACAAGGTTACATGTATCCCAGGCTTGCCTTGGAACCCACTATGCAGTCGAGGATAACTAGACTTTTGATCTTCCCTCCTCCACTCCTATGTGCTGAACTTGTACATGTGTGCTGGGGACGGGACCCAGGGCCCCACGCCTGTTAGGTAAGCACTCTACCAGTTGAGTTACATGCCCAATAGCGATGGATTCTACGAAAGGAAGAGAGTTTCTTGTCCGGGTTTGACCTGCCAGGCTGGGCTCTGAGGTCTCAGTGGGGAGTAGCTCCTGTGCCTTGGTCAACTTGTTCCAGTTAGTGGACATGAAAGTGTGGTATCCCCGCTGTGCTCACTCATATGACTCTGGAGGGACACTCATCTGCCTGGGATGTGGGTACACGAGGGGCTTTCCGTCCCACTTTCCTTCCTCTACTTACGGTTTCTGGTTCTCATAGCTCTTCAGACGGCCCATCTCGCCCGTATAAACCTTGGCAGTATCAATGTCTTCGTGGACCACGAGCTCATACTGGCGAATGCTGGGAGGGGAAAACCAAGGCTGGGGTCAGGGCTGGGAAGAGGGAGGCTGCAGGGCCAGCCACAGCAAGAAAGGGCTTAAACTACACGGGGACACGAGTGGAAGACATAGGGCAGTAGGACACAGGGGACCCGACAGTGATGTAGTAGACGTAACAGAGAAGCAAAAGCAAGAGAAGGGCTGAGGCTGACCCCTGAGAGGACGAGCAGGCCATGAAGCACAGTGGAAAGGAAGCCGGTGTCCTGGCAATGCCACAGGACAGGAAGGGAGAACCCGACCTCACCCCCGCACCTAGAACAAGGACCTCCCAGACCCCATGCCTGAGCTCGACACCCTTCCCTACTCTGTCCCCAGGGCCACCCAGCCCAGGCCCCAGCCTCAGCCTTCCACTTACCTCGACTCTTCCCCAGTGGCTTCCACCCCGAAGAACTCGCACACGGCTGGCCAGAACTGCTCTCTCCATGTGATGAAATCCTCTTCCAAGCTGGAGAGAGGAGAGGCTTAGCCAGGCTGGACACCAGCCAGCTCTCAACCCTGCTAGGGGAAGGAAGGTGGCCAATACTCAAGGCTGGGACCCTGGACCAAGCAACTACGGTGACACTTACTTCCCATCATCATCACCAAGGCCCAATTCAAAGATGCGCTGGGCACCAAGCTGCTCCAGCCGCTGGTCCACATACTTGCCCATGGCATTGAAATGCTCATAGGTCTTGTTCCCAAGGCCGAACACCTGTGGGGACAGAAGGGGAGGTTCTGAGTGGGATCGATGTCCTCGGGGTGGACAGAAGCCTGCACTGGGAGCCTCTGGCACTATGGGCACTGAGAACATTGATGGCTCCTTTTATGACCAGCCTTTTTACACCTCAAATCCAAGTGACCAGCTTAGCTGGAGACTGAGATGTGCGGAACCCTCTCAAAGGTAAGGGAAGTGTTCTGTTCTTGTCCTTACAGGAAAACAGAACCAGTCCTCCTTGCTTGGCCAAATTATACTTTTTTGGCCTTTTGTCCATTAACCAATGTCCTGAGTGAGGGGTCAGCCGGCAACATGGGAGGAGATGCTCTGGAAGGGCAAAGCCTCATGTAGTTAAGGATAAGGCCTCTGCTGGAAGCTCTCTGCCCCGTAAGATGAAGGAACAGGAGGATCCTGGGGTTCTGGGGAGCTACCAGAGGCCAGTGTATGCCTAAAGGATTCTGGGAAACTCACAGCAAACTTGACCCCAGTGAGGTCCACATCAGTCTCCTGCAGCCAGTCATAGAAGTCCTGGGCGTTGTCAGTGGGATCACCCTCACCATACGTGGCCATGCAGAAGACTACCAGGGACTTGTCGATCTCAGGCAAGCTGCTCAGGTCGGACTAGAGAGACAGGGGTGTCACCACTGTGGTCTGAGCCCACAGCTGATGAACAGAGTGGCAGGTGGGAAGGCCTTGGTCCAGGCAGTCCCTCATGCATTTCTAATAAATTTAAAATGAAGTCTGGAGATGAAAGACCCCCCCACAGCAGAAGAGGAAAGTGGGGGGAGGGTCTGAGAGAAGGTGCACCTCACAGGGACGTCTCTTCAGTTGGGAGCAGTGCCACTGATGAACATGGCAACTGCTGGGCCACCTGCTCCCTCCCTTCCACCAGTGGCTAATACAGTTCTGTGCACTATATAGAGCCACCCATGTAAGGGAATGGAGGCAGGAGAATAAACCTGGTGAGTTGGCAGACAGTGAGGGGCAATAATGCTCCTGTCCCTAGCTGTTAAGAACATGGCTGGGACCTGTCATATCCTATACAGGCTTATGGACATAAAGAGGGATTCCACTGCCTCTGCCTGAATTCTCAACCTCTCTTGACCCCTCCCTGGCTCTAGGCCACTCTTCTCTCAGCTTTAATACACAAATTACTAAGAGCCTCAACATAAGGCGGCTTAGAGCTCTTTGAGATGACCCACCCAACACCTTCCATAGACAGGAAAGAGGCATCCTGGGGTCCTTCACAGAAGCAGCAGGGTGGAGCACACAGGGCAGCATATGATGGGGGCTCACTCACCAAGTCATACTCTTCGGGGTCTGCAGACATGCCCCGCATCCCATAGCGGTGGGCATCCTTGGACAGCCGGTTGGCAAACTCCTCAGCAGTTCCCGTCTGGGAGCCATAGAATACAATAATGTTCCTTCCCTAAGGGAGGAGGCAGACACATGGGTGAGTAAGGGGCCCAGGACAGAGCAGCCCCTTAGTTCCAGGAGACACAGGGCGTGCCTGGTAAGTGGAAAGCTCTTAAGTCCTCTCTCTCCTGGCCTCAGTTCTTATCTGAGTCACTTGGGCTGACATCTGGCTGTCATAGATGCTGTGACGGAAGAGGACAGACATCATCCAAAGGAGTCAAGCTGGAGTGAAGACAGTAATCTCACACATGTCACTCAAGATCATACTCTGACACTGGAAAAATCACAACCTACTACTGAGTATAGAAAGGGAAGCTAATTGGGGAAATACGGATAGCAGATCTCCATTTTGCCTCACGTATGTATCAATAAATATAACAGTAGATGTGATCCTTTGGCATTTGTGGGGGGCCACGATCTCCAACCACACACAGGACACCCAAATCTGCAGTTGGTAAAGTCTCTTGTATAACACAGTGAGGCAGAAGCTAGAGTGTGTGTGTCAGCAGGGACCTGTGGAGGTCTGAGGACTACACTGGGTGTCATTCCTCAGGTGTCATCACTGTTTGTTTTGAAACAAGGCTTCTCACTGGTGTGGAGCTCAGCAGTTAGGCTATGCTTGTTGACAAGAAAGCTTTGGGAATTAGAAGCATGTGCTACCCAGGTCTGGCTTTTCATGCAGGTTCTGGGGAATGGACTCAAATTATAAATTTTGATAACAGGGGTCTGTTTTTACATTTTAGTTTATCCAAGAAATCAAAGCAGAGCCCCTTGTGCTGTGTAAGATGAGGACATCCTTAGCACTCTGCCCCGCTCAGTTCCAACAGCCCTCAGCCCTCCTGTCAGGCCCCTCAGTGCCCACTAAGGCCAAGCTCACTCTGCTAAGAGCAGAAGCAGGGATCTCACCGTTTTCTTCATCTTTTCCACGAAGCTGCTCTCTTTGACGGATGAGGTCCTGCAAAACAAAACAGTTCGATGGGGCAGAGGTAGCTGTTAGAGGATGGGTGTGACAGGCTGTGGTGCTTGTGGCAGTTTGTCGGGGGACATTCCACCTGGGACATCCCCTAGTGATGAAACCAACAGTGGGACGAGTCCAATCATCCCTGTGTGCCTCAATCCATCAACGGGTTTATAGGCATCCGTCACATTCAGGGTTGCTCGGAGTTCGACCTGGCCATCTGCCCATGCTCCCTTCCCAGTGTCTGGTCCCTCCCCATTTTCTGTCCCTTTTCTTCCTTTGCCATCACTTCAGGCAAACAGGACACAAACTCCAGCCCTAGGCTGAGACAGTGAGCCAATGGGAAACGCTATGTCAGGATGTGTGTGTGTGTGTGTGTGTGTGTGTGTGTGTGTGTGTCACATGCTGAGACAGTTCAGCAATAAAGAGGGCTTGACCCACAGTCATGAGGACAAGAGCTTAGACCCAGCACCACATGAGACCTGTGTATCAAATGCACGCTCATGAACTCCCATCCTCATATAGACACACATATAAATGCATAAGAAAATAAGGACAGCCAGGCAGTGGTTGCTCATGCCTTTAATCCCAGTACAAGGGAGGCAGAGGCAGGTGTCAGATGAGTTAGAGGCCAGCCTGGTCTACAGAGCAAGTTCCAGGACAGCCAGGGCTACACAGAGAAACCATTTTAAAAAGCAAACAAACAAAAAGGAAGCCCTGAATAGAGACTGGTGTGGGACGTTCTAGAAAGAAATCCCAGCTCTTGCTTTTTTGGTTAAGTCACTGACTCACCACACCCTTGTGAGTGGACACAAGGACTTGATGTCCCTGGATTTAGCTTGGCCTCCCCTGATCCCTTCCCACAAACCCCTATTGTCTCTCAACACAGAATCTGAGCTTCCTCAGAACAAGCTTTTTCCCTGCATCAAGGTCACCATCCTTAACATACATCCATGGAGCATTTCCCACCACATATTCAAATTGCTTCCCCACACGACTGGCTTGAATAACCAGGAGGTGTCTGTGTGTCTGTCTGGCACTCAGCACACAATTCATGGATTTCCCGCATGGCTGGTCCAGGTCTCCTATCCAGCATCTGTCAGGCAGAGGTAGACAGAGGCCTCTGGGGATATTGCCCACTCCCTATCCCTTCTGTGCTGAGAAGTCAGCTCATGGCTTTTCTCAAAAGACAGATGTTTCCATAGAAGTCCCATCTCCAGTTGGGGCAGGCAGGGCGGGAATGGGCACCATGCCAGGAGCTGAGGGTGGGGACTAGAATGTGCCATCTCTGTCTTCCAAGGGCCTGTCTTGTCCCTGAGCTGAGCCTAGGAAAATCACAGCGGAAGAGAAGCCACGTCAGGGGCACAGCTGGCTGCAAGTCTATGTCCTGTCACCACATAGGCATGTGACATCCTAGCCCTACTGCCTGAAGGGCTCAGCTACTAACCAAACTTGACTTCCACAGTGTTCCTGAGACCTGCCAGACATCTGGAACTTTAGTGACACTCAAGGGGACAAAGGTCTTCTTGGAAAGTGAACAGCTGTCTGGGCCCGTCTGTGATTTTAGACACCCAGCAGCCTAAGGTGGCATGGAGCCACAAAGGCTGGTGCCCAGTGCCAGACAGAGAGGCTGGGCTCCATTCTCTGACAGCAAGTGGCTATTAAGAGGCAGAGTAATAGGCTCCCACGGGCACAAACAAAGAACCTCTAGCTGGGAGTGAGCCGGACAGGGCCTCCTGCTGTAGGCGAAAGGGGCTAAACTTCAGGTCAGCTTGCTCTGGCCATAGTGAGGTTAGAACGCTGGGCAGGTTTGCCTGGAGACACTCTCCTTGACTTTGGGGGCAAAGACCATGGCACCAAGCACTTCTTGGGGTAGGGGTGGGGGCAAGAGGTCACCCTCAGGTGCTTTGTTCAGACAAGGTCTCTCACTTGCCTGGAGCTCACCAAGCAGGTTTGGCTCACTGGGCACCAAGCCCCAAGGAGCTGCCTGCCCACTGCTAGGATTACAAGCCTGCCTCCATGCCCAGATTTTTCACACAGGCTCTGGGGATGAAACTCACACCCTCACACTTGTGTGGCAGGCAATTTTGCAAACCATCTCCACACCGGCACCTGAACACTTTCGAGGCCCAACACCTGCCCCTTAATTGGCTTCACTTTGGCCCTGGGGACAGGAAGAACTCTGTCGCCCTCACTCTTCCTGATCCAGCAGGGGCAGTGGCCTCTGAGGAAACAAGGAGTCAGAGAGCCCTCTGCTGAAGTGCACGGCCCCTCCTGGGCAGCCCTTCTTGCTTGGGAGCAGCTCCCAGCCAGCTCAAGGAAGCAGACCTGGGCACCCACCTGGGGCCGACTCATAACGGACTACTGGACCCCGGCCCAGGGAGGTGCCTCTCCTTTTGGTGGATGGCAGCCATGTGGCCCCTGCCATGGGCTACCCGCACATCTGCACTGGGGCTGAACTGACCTCGGGGTGGGTTCGTCCAGCGGAGATGAGTATGCACATCCCATGGTGCCCGTGTCCTCAACGAGGATTAAGGGAAAAGGAGGGTCCCACACTGAGCTCTGTTGCAGCTGGCTGGGAGCCAACAGAAAGGAAGTTCAGCTCCGTCCATTCTCAGTGTGGTGGAGTAGTCTGCAAGGGCCCAGAGACTCTGAAAGTACTACCAGACACCCCAGAAGTCCTCCTCAGAATCCTTCGGCACCTCTGCCTGCCTCTGTCCCATCAGCCTGTGAACTCTGCAACATCTGGCAGCTCCAGCAGGACTGAGACTGCAGTCTCCCATGATCCCCTGCGGCTGGGGTAACACCCCCCACCACCACTCAGTCTCCTTGGTAACTGTTTATATCAGAGCCCCACTCTCCACGCCCTCCCCATTTCCCATTAGGGGAAAAAAAAGGATGGAGAACAAAGCTGTCCCAGCCCTGACACAGACGTGTGCAGGTTGCAGCAGTAAGAACCAAGCCAGTCGCTGCTGCCAGAACCCCTAAAGACAACTGGGGACCTGTCACTTGGGGACATCCTGGGCACTACAGGGAGCTACAGGGAGATACATACTTTCCCTTCCTGCCCCATGCAGCGGGGACAGCCAGCCTAAGATCTTAAGGAATCCCTTTCTTGGTACCCAAGCACAGACCCCAGAGCCCTGTGCAGGTGGCAGCTGGTCCAAGTTGTGGGAACACAGATACCACAGCAGAGTCTGAAAGGTTCCAATTGGCACCCCCCACCCCCAAGCCCTCCACTGGGAGCAGGCGCCTCTGAAGCCAGCTGCAGGCCCCCAGAGTGGGCAAAAGGAAGGGAGGGGAGAGAGAAGCCCGGAAAGCACTGAGTCACTGGGCAAACCCAGATGCCTCAAGGGGGTGCATTCTTTGTTGCTGTCCCAGGCAACGAGGAGAAGCACTTCTGAAAGCTGAGGCAACTCAAATTTAATTTTCTGTCTGGTGGAACTGATTCCTCCTGGGATATCCCACTGCCTGGGAGGGAGCTGGGAGGCTGCTTTTGAACTTGCAGAGCCTGGCTGTCTGGAGACTAATGTCTCCAGGCCACAGGGTTAACAGGCAGAAAGGGGGACGAGAATGAGGCTTAGATATGGTGGCAGCGGGAGAGGGACAGCAGGTCCCAGCAGGATGCATTGTCAGCCAGGTGGTCTATGCAGAGCTTAGAGAAAAGCGGGAAGCTCTCTACAGGGTCCCACCCCCGGGAGGGCTGCTTCTAAGGGAGTCTAGAGCTAGCCAAGGGCAGTGGAGGGTGACAGAGGCCTTTGGCCAAGATGAAGGAAAAGGCTGAGCCTGGTGGTGGCGCATATCCCTGCATTTCTCTGATGGCGGTATTTTGGAGGCTGAGGCATGGGGACAGCATTTAAGGCTAGCATAGACTACAGAGTAAGTTTGTCTCAAAAGAACAAAGCTAGGGATTAGCTCAGTGGACAGGGTAGTTGTCTACCATGCACACACGCACGCATAAAGCCCAGGGTTGCACACCAGGCACCACATAAACTGAATAGGATGAATGGAATGTGTACTCTCGTAATTCCAGCACTCAAAGGTGAAGAAAGGAAGAATGGGGGTTCAGTGTTATCCTCTACACAGGTATATATAGCAAAGGACAGGTAAGCTTGAGCTAATGAGACAACATAAGGAAAGGAAAAACAAAAGACCAAGGCCAATGTGCTGGCTAATTTTACTAATTAACACAAGCTAGAGTCATCTGAGAGGAGAGAACCCTGAATGAGAAAATGCCTCCATAAGATCTGGCTGTAAGCAAACTTGTTCTTAAACAGGCAAACATTTTCTTAATTAGTGATTAATGTAACGGGGCTCAGTCCACTGTGGGTGGGACCATCCCTAGGCTGGTGGCTCTCCGTCCTATAAGAGTGAAGGCTAAGCAAGCCATGGGAAGCAAGTCAGTAAATAGTACTCCTCTGTACAACTCATGATGCATAGCCATCCAGAAGGCGAACTTTTGTGCTATCTATGTGACAAAGACCATACTGTCCCCCAGACACTTTTAGTGAACTTGTCAAATCTATAGAACCCATCTTTATGGAAAATGTCACATGTACTTTACAAAGAGCTTTGATGTAGTCATGTCTTAAGCTTAATTGTGCATATAGCATTAAGTTAGTACCAGGAGAGTTTTCACCAAATTGTGCTGTGTTTAAGAATCTGCCTAAAATAGACTATTCAGGGTCAGACTCCCTAAGGTTGAACCAACCTGGCTACTCCAGGATTCAGGCTATGAGCCGAATAAACTAAAGTGAAACAAACCCTTTTCCCACCAAGTTCCTTTTGAAAGACAGCCAATGAAATGACTTAGTGGGTCAAAGAGCTCTTGTTGCATAGTTATCCTGCAACAAGCCACATTTGTAGGGTCAATAGGAAGGGCAGAATCCACTTGATCAGAGAGCAGAAAAATGCAGGTAACCTCAACAGGTGACAGCAGACGTCCCAGACCTGTGCTTGCAAAAGGATCTCTTTTAGCCACTTCTGGATCAGGCACGGTGTTCTGCCCACCCTTCACATGACAGCCCCCTAAATGTCTTTCTCTCTCTCTTAAAAGAATTTTTCTTAGATTTATTTTAGTATTTTATATGTATGACTGTTTTACCTGCATATGTCTGTGGACCATGTGTGTGGCAGGTGCCCTCCAAGGTCAGAATATGACATCAAGTCCCCCTGGAACTGTGCTAGGAATCAAACCCAAGTCCTCTGCAAGAGTAGACAGTACTTGAACTGTTGAGCCATCTCTGCAGCCACGCCCTTTTCTCTTTGAGAAACACATCTGTGTTTCTAGTTTTGTGATCACTGGTGCAAGGACATCTGAATAGAAAGGGTGGCCCTGAACCTCCTTACGCTTCTCCATCTGCTGACGGGCCAAGATAAAGACGGACGTAAGACCTGCCTGCAGCCTTGACTCTGGGCAGTGCCGTGATTTCAAAGGCAAGCCATTCCCAAACAAAGTTCACTTGAGGAAATGAGAGTCTTTGCGGCTTTTCTAAACAAGCCCCAAGGGGGCACAGTCGGCCAAATTCAGATTGTAGGAAACTATGCAATAACAGGCTGGAGCTTCCTTCACACAAGTATTTCAAGGGAGAGACAGGAATGGATGGAAGCCAAGAAGTGACGGAATGGATGCTGTGTTTAGGGAGAGTTGCCGTTCTCAGACAAGCAGCACTAGAACTCTATCTACTACTGGGAGTCGGGCACTCTGGGGTGATGGGACATGGATAACTGTGATACTCATTGCATAACTGTACATGTGTTAAGAGTCAACTATGGGGCTGGAGAGATGACTCAGTAGGTATAGGCACTTGCTGCCAAACCTGATGGACGACCTGAGTTCAATTTCTGGGATCCATGTGTATAGTTAAAAAGAGGGGGTTTTAGAACACGGTGTGACTCAGTGGTAGAGCATCTGCTGAGCATGCACAAGAATCTGGATTCCATCTCCAGCACTAAAAGAAAAAGAATTTTATCATATGCAAACTAGAACAGAATATACCTGAAAGGCATATGGTTTATTAATCAAGTGCAATAAATGGGTCTTTAGTTTTAAAAAAAAAATCCAACTTAAAAATCTAAAGACAAAGCTCTGATCAACCAATGAAGGATAAGAACAAATGTGCCTGGAGAAGGTAGGGTAGAATTAATTGTGTGATGTCTAAAAGAAGAGTTCAGTGAGACAACTCAGTGGGTAAAGGTGCTTGCCACTAAGCCTGATGACGGAGTTCAATCCCTGGAATGCCCGTGGTGAGAGGAGCGAGCTGGTTGCTGGGAGCTGTCCTCTGAGGTCTAGGCAATCAGTGCTAGGTTTAGAGCGATGCGAAGCCATGCCTGGCCTTCGTTATATAGGTGCTGGGGACTCTATCTTGGGGTCCCATGATTGCACATCAGACACTTTAGCCCTCAAACTCTTTGGTCTCAGTCTGGGATTATGAGTATGTGCCACCACCACAGGCTTAATCTTTCTTTTAATCGGCTTTATCCTTTCCCCTGGAAAACCCCTATTTTCCTCTCTCCAGCCATGCTCCATCACCACCCCACCCCCATTGCTTCTGAAGGTATCAGAGTCTCTGAACTTCAGCTTTCCCTCAATCCATAGCCCTAACAAGCCCTACCCAATGTTCTAGAGATCCCCAAACAACCTCTTAGACTCTCTTTCTCAAACCTGCTCCAGCCACCCCCCACCAATCAAAACAAACAAACAAAAGCTAACACTGTTCCAGCCTACATGTCACAGCCAATACCATTCCACCTATTCCAGGCATCCAACGCCCAACTTTGATTATGTTCCCTTCAGGGGCCTCTTGGAGCAGCTTCACTTCTCAGGGAACCATATCCTGAAATGGCTTTCCAGCCTCCTCCTCCCTGTCCTTGCCCTCCCTCGGCCTTCCCTATTGTGAAATCAGGGTTGGTCATTTTGCCGCTCCCATAGCCCTCTGGTATCCAGCCCCAACCTGCCTTTCTAACTGCACTTCCCACACTCCCCAAACCACCCCAGTACCTTCCCACACTCCCCAAACCACCCCAGTACCTTCCCACACTCCCCAAACCACCCCAGTACCTCCACCTACGGGCACCACCACTGCTGCACAAATCCTGCTCTGCATCTGGAGCTGGAGCCATGCTGTAACCTTTTCCCCATCCCAAATCAGAATCAATCCCCACCTTTTAGACTCCCTAACTTTGTATGCCTTTGACCCCAAAGATAGTGTACCCTAGAAGATCTGTGTACAGGCCTGGAACTGTTCTGTTCTGAGGTTTTTTGGGTACAGATGTTTGTGACTATGAGTCAAGATTTTCAAAAGCATCCACCACCTCCATCCACTCTCTGTCCCAGTAAGGCCTGGGATAGCCTACAAGCTCTAATCTGTTGTAGGACAGCGCTTTCAGGAGGAATTCTGCCCCAAAGAGGCATTCAAGGCAAACTTTGGGGTAGTACACCCTCTCTCAGCCCCAGGAGTGGCAAACTGGCCCAAGTGGCTTCATGTCACACCCAGTGATGCTGACCTGGCCCAGGAAAGTAGGTATTTCTGGGCTCTGGTGTCTATTGGCCACATGTGGTCAGTGGCAGCAGGGACAGTGTTCAGAGGTTAAGAAAGCTACATTTGGATCTGTGGGAGGGCCATAGAGGTTTACACTCCCAGAGAGAGTCACCTGGGTACCCAGGGGCATCTCTTGACTTGTTTTGTATACCTTTCAATGCTCTGGAGTGCTTGCTGGCCAGACTGCAGCTGGTTTGTTATTTTGGCTTGTAAAAACATCCATATCCTTGGGGCTAGGGATGTAATGTAGTTTGAGAGAGCATTTGCCTAATGAGCCCAAAGCTGCTCTTCCCTCCTGCCGGCTTTTTGGTGCTGAGCATCACATAGACCAGGTGAGGTGGTACACAACTGTAGTACCAGCGCCAGGTAGGTGGAGGCAGGAGGATCACAGTGAGTCAGAGGTTGGCCTGGCTACGTGAGTCTTGCCCTCAAAAGATATATGAGAACAGAGATGACTCAGTGAGTAAAAGTGTCTGCCAATGAGCCTGATGGTCTGAGCTGGACCCCTAGGACCCTGTGTGGGAGAAATGACTCCTGCAAATTGTCCTCTGACTTCAACGTATAAACACATGCAACATGACACACATCTATGTACACACATGCACATAAAAATGGTTTCATGCCCCATAGAATGCAACCCCCTATAAGGCCTTCAAAGACTTTATGACATCATTTCTAGAAGGCATCATAAGCCATGATATGAATATATGATATGATGGGGGAGTGGGGAGCCTTTAATTCCAGCACTTGGGAGACAGAGGCAGGTGGAGCTCTATAAGGTTCCAGGGCAGCCTGGTCTATGGAGTTCCA
The DNA here is from genome assembly GCF_943737965.1 of Phodopus roborovskii. NCBI lineage: Eukaryota > Metazoa > Chordata > Mammalia > Rodentia > Cricetidae > Phodopus > Phodopus roborovskii. The sequence goes on along the minus strand of NW_026126598.1, from coordinate 10,506,329 downwards.
GGGCAGCCATCCTTGTATCAAAAAAACAAAAATAAACTGGGTGTTGATGACGCACACCTTTGGTCCCAGCACTGGGGGGGGGGGGGGGAGAGATGCAGAGGCAGGTGGATTCTGTGAGTTCAAGGCCAGCCTGGTCTACAGCATGCATTTCAGGATAGCTAGAGCTGTTACACAGAGATCCTGTGTCTTGAGAAACAAAAACAAAAGACTATATCCAAAAATAACTAAAGCCAAATAGATCATGTGACACTTGCCTTTGATCCCAGAAATGAATTTGAGGCCAGTGTGGGTTACACTGTGAGACCTGTCTCAAAGAAAAAACAAAAACCAAATACAAAAGCCCAAACCGAAAACCAGCCAAATATGCTTCTGCTTCCCAAGTGTTGGGACTGAAGGAGATGCCTCACCCCCGACCCCCGCCAGTCGATCTTGAGTTCTTGCTCTTCCTTCTTCTTACCTCCATCTCTCAAGGGCTGGAGTTACAGGTATGTGCCATCAAGGCTGGCAACTTCTGTTTTTGAGTCAGGGTCTTACTAATGTTGCCTAGGTTGGCCTTGACCTTGTTCTGTATCTGAGGCTATCCCCTGAAAAAGGTTGGGCGGTTCTGCACCTCATAATCTTTCTTGGGAAGCAACAGGACCTCCACTTTATAAATGGTAGAACAAGTGTTCTTGTTCTTGGAGGGTGGGAGCAGACTACTGGTCCCTTTATCTCCAGGTCCCCCCACCCACCCCAGGGATGCCCCCACGCACAGCCCAGGCTGGAGAGGTCGCACTCCAGCTCACCAGCTCCTCCCTTAGTCCCAGTGTGTGGGTGTGGCTCCACCTTCAGGACAGGGTCCTGGATTCTTCTGAGGGAAACCCTTTCTTGTCCTCCAGCCTAGATCAGGACTGCAGCACAGGCTTAGACCAGGCATCCTGGAGTATTTTATAACCTGTTGCTACAAAGTACCTCTCATCACCCTCGTTTCTCAACTGCTTTTTGCTTTTGTTTTTGAGACATAATCTCATGAGCCCTGGCCTCAAATCTGCTATATAGCTGAGAATGACCCAACTCCTGATCCTTCTGTGCCCAAGTGCTAGGATTACAGATGTGCTCCAGGCTTTTGACTTTTTATTTTGAAATTACATTTATTTAGTGTGTGTGTGTGTGTGTATGAGAGAGAGACAGAGACAGAGCATGGTGCACTTGTAGAAGTCAGAGGACGATCTGCAAGAGCCGGTTCTGTCCTTTTACCTTGTGAGTCCTAGGAATGGAACTCAGGTTGCCAGCCTTGGTGGCAAGTGCCTTTACCCAACAAGCTGTTTTCCTGACCCTGACCCTATTTTTTTTTTTTTTTTTTTTTTTTGAGACAAGCTCTCTGTTAAACTGTGCAGGCAAGCCTTCAGCCTGCTCTGTAGATGAGGTGCCTGTCTTGCCTCAGTCTCCCGAGTGGTTGGTACAGGCCTGGGTTTTGAGGCTTGGCCATCATGTTCAGGTACTTGCAAGGTCAGGCAGGGCCAGCGATGATGAGATTAAGCAGGGTGATGGAGCAGGGAGGCAGCTCCTGGTCCCACGCTTGTTCAGAGCAGACGGTGGGACATGGGGCAGCTTGGAAACTGGGACCAGGTCACTTCACTTTCTCTTCAGCAGGACAGGCTTTCACCATAAGCACTGCCTTCCCTCTACCCACAGTGCATTCTGACCAGCTGGATTCCAACTCACTCGCCCTTCCTATGTCCCCAGCCTCCAGTGTGACCCAACCTGCAGGACAGGGTCCAAGCTCCTGAGCAGAGGCAAGTCCTGGAATGTGTCCCTTAGTCTAGCGCTGCTAGGTTTTAGCCATCGGGCCCTGGGCCTGTCACTGCCTAGGGTGAGGAGAGAAGAGGCAGAAGGTGAACGCCCAGCCAGACAACACATTTAAAGTAAACTCTTTTCTACAAAGTACTTCCCACTCTCTCACAGCCTACTTTTTTAAGGTAGACACTCAGACAGCTCAGGCTGGCACATAGCTTAGCATGACCTTGAACCCCCCAACCCTCCTGCCTCCACGTAATTGCTTGGATTGCAGGCCTCAGCTTCTCTTATGTAATGCCATCCCAGTGGTCCTTAGGATGCTTGGTTCAAACTATATACAATGAACTAACACATGCAGCAGCAAGGATAACTCAAGCCCTGTGGGCAAGTTCATGCTATGACTTCATCTCGTGCTCATGGAGCCCAGGAGAGTGGCCCTCTGGGCCACTAAGTAGACCAACTAGGTTGGCTCAGCAAGAGACTATATATGAAGCCAGGGTTCTACTTCAGTCACAGTCACAGATCCTGGAAAGGTTTGGGAAACAGAGGGCAAAGACCTCAGGAGACACTGGCTCAGGAAAATCACTGATAGAGAAGATGAGACCAAACCCAGTTTTGCTTTGTCTTTCCATCTGTATGTGTGTGGTGTATATCTTACTATTAAGGAGGACTTAAGGCATCATCTACCCATTGGGTCACACCCCAAAGTCAAGCCTCAAATGCCAGGGATCTCGCTTCTTATAACCTACAGGAAACAGCATGGAAGGACGAGGTCCCAAGGATGCCCAGCAAAAGGGGCAGCCAAGGGGACTCTGAGGGTCACCACTCACGTTGTTTGGATCTTGCTGAACTCTGGTACCTCTTCTTTCTTCTTTCTAAAGATGAACCAGTAGGTCAGGACCCCCACAATGAGAGAAAACAGAACCACATCCGTCGTACTGAAAAGAGACACTTCTTCGGCCACTGCCTCGGTCATGGTGGCACCAGAGTCTTTGAGAGAGTCCCCCATTGTCAGTAACAGAACTGTCAGGAAAGAGAAGTGGCAAATGTCAGTGAGGAGGGCTGGCAGACATGCCCATCTCAACACTTCACCGTGGGGGCTGCATGCACTGAGTAAGGGGAGCTGACTCAGCAAGGGTTCAGTCCAGGCAGCTACAGCCTAGGAGAGAGCCAACACAGCAAACTACCTCAAAGGTGTCGGCTCTGCCAAGGGTGCGATGAACCCCTTAGCCAACAATGAGAATAGATGCCATGGGGCCCCAGTGTCCCTGAGCATCTCCAACCCTGTAAGAAACATGGAGGTCCTTGTGCTCACAGTTAAGCACCTGGAAAACCAGGAAGGTTAAACATAAGTAGTTGTCTCTTCAAAGGGAAAGATATATAGCCTGTGTTCTACCCAGAAGGCTGTGAATGGATGGAGTGGCCTGGTGACCTCTGTGCTATGTGTATGGCCAGGCCACATCAGCTCCCCCAGACTGTTAATTTTATCTCAGTCAATCTATAGTGCTATCCTTCTGGAGACGCTTATCATGAGCATTGTTTACCTTGAGCCTGCTCCCTTAGTTAATCTGAGGAACCTATCTTTATGGAAGACTACAAGTTTTCAATGTAATCATGTCTTAAGCTTTGTTGTACACACAGGATTGAGTTAATTATCACCACAATTTTTCCAAATTGTACTCTGCTTAAATATGCCTAAAATAACTGCCTGAAGTTTGAACCAACACTGGCTACTGAGAGGTGTTGAACTGAATTTCCCTCTTGCCTCCCCTGGATCTACACTCTGAGGCCATCGTGTTTGCAGAGACCCCTACACAACCCCACAAAAACAAGACATGGGCTAAGACCCCAGGATAGAGATAGCTATTTTACCCCAAAGGCTGGGCTGTTGAGTTGTCTGAATGTAACATGGTCCTAAGTCTTTGGAACTGGCCCTTGAAGGGTCCCTGGAGATCCTAGCTGATTACAGTGCATCTATAAGAGACCCTGGGTCTCAAGAATGGGTGAAACCAAAAACAAGGCTTATGGTGAACACACAGCTCTGCACCCTAGTACTTGACATCCATAGGTCCTAGTGACACAGTCCAGGCTTTCATATCTGCAAGACTCATTCTCATAATACCCTGGATGCCAAGGCTCTAGGAACATCTATGGTTCTTAATTGATGCTGGGGTCAGTTTCTGAGAACTACGTCATACATTGAAAACATCACTGATTCTAAAGTATATTTAAGGGGTGTGAGGGGACTAAGTGCTTGCCTTGTGAGTCTGAGGAACTGAGTTCAACCCCCAGAGCCCATATTTAAAACAAAACAAAACCTGGATAATGGTGAGATGGCTCAGCAGGTAAGAACACTTGCTATGCAAGCCTAATGATCTGAGAGAATTTCATCACTGAGACCCACAGTGGAAAAAGAGAACATACTAGAAGTTGTCCTCTGGCTTCCACATGGGTGCTTTAGCATACACACACTCATACACAAATAAAAATTAAAACTCCCCCCCCCACCCCGAGACAGGGTTTCTCTGAATAGCTTTGGAGCCTGTCCCAGAACTCGCTCTGTAGACCAGGCTGGCCTCGAATTCACAGAGATCTGCCTGCCTCTGCCTCCCAAGTGCTGGGATTAAAGGTGTGCCACCAATGCCCAGCAGTAAAAATAAAAACTTCTAAATCCAGGTAATACCAGTTCTGGGGAGGTAAAAGGCAAGAGGACCCCTGGGGCTTGCTGACCAGGCAGCCTGATCTAACTGTGAGCTCCGGGGCAATGAGAGGCCACGTTTCAAAATCAGATAGTTGGTTTTTCTGAGGACCAATTCTTGAGGTTGTTCTCTCATGTATGTATACACACACACACACACACACACACACACACTACAGTCAACCCAGCAAATACCATGGCATCTTGACTTAATGAGATGTGCTCAAAACACTTTCATGGTCTGTTGAACAAAATTACCTCCCTAAAAGCCTATACTAAAATGCTGAATTTTCCTATCATTGTAGAGAGCTACCTCTGCTTCACACAGGAAGTCATCTATCATTGCCAAGAGAAGGAAATGCTGTTCATGTGACCTCAGAAGGCAAGGTCAACTGGAAAGGCAGCCTTAGCTTCTCCCACACCCCACCCACCATGCTTCAGTCTCCATCCGCAATAAGCTGAAATCCTAAGGAAAAGGCTCTCCTCAGTTCTCAGTCCCAGGGAGACACCAAACCTGAGTTGGTCCTGGGTGCTCAGCTCGTTTTTCCAGCATGGAAACCTGGCAGGTAGGTAGAGCTGATCTGAGGCACAGCTGAATAGCATGAAGACTTGAATCACAAGCAGGCCACCCCTACTATTTCCCCATAGTCCTGTGACTGAGCGTGCTGCTCTAGACACAGCTTAACCAGAAATGCCTGAGTCACAACTCAGGCCAATCAGCTTCCTGTCAGCTTCTATTTGTTGCCACAGCCTCAAGAAACAACACTGGGCCAGCCTCAATCTGAAGTTATCTGTTTTCTGTTATGTAGCCCATGGGAATCGCCTTCTGCTCAGATTTTAGACATGCTTTTCCAGCAGCAGGACTTCTATCCTTACATGTCCTTAAAGGGTAGCGTTGGGAAATATTACCCAGGGACTTCCTACATGGTAGACAGGTGCTCGCCACTGAGCCACTCCTCCAGTCCAGAGAGTTCTAGGCTCTCTGAGGTTGAGCACTGCTCCCAGCCTCAGTAGGCGGTTCTACTGTACTGCTGTTGGACGGTACTTCTGAGCCACACCCCCCGGCCTTTATCCTCTTTGGTATCTGAACAGTACGGGACAGATTAAACTTTGCTGTCCTCAAGAACAAGGTGTTAAATATTTCAACAACACTATGTATTCAGGACTGGTTGTGTCTGTCCAACCTTGACTTCATCTTTGACAAGCCCACGCACCTTCTGTCAGATGCTCACAAAATCAGACCAAGAGGCGTTTAGGACCTGCTTTGACGTAGGATTCTAGGAAAATCTGTCTCATAGAACTGGGAGGAAACATTCAGAGCCAGCTGCCGCCAATGGGGGTCTACTCAGGGATGACATGCTAACACAGAGAAACCTGCACTTGTATCCCTCTGAAAGGCAGCAAGCAGTATGGATTCCTTTTCTCATCAAGTAGCCCAGACCCCTGCTTTCCAGAAAGGCAGACACAATGCCAGGTCACAAGGTTCACCACACAACTCAAGAGAAATGCCTTCCTTGTGGGAAGTTCCTAAGATGGGAGAGTTTTGGGGCACAGGGTACTAGTATAACCATTACCCCTCAAACCACATTCAGGCCAATCAAAGGGGCTTTTATTGCTCCAAAGGTGAGATCCTCCCACCTCAGGCTCCTGAGTGCTGGAGTTAAAGATGTGTACTACCACACATGGAGTGACTGAATACCAATGGCCAACTTGACAGTATTCAGAATCACCATGAAAATAAACCTCTGGGCATGTCAGTGAGGAAGCTTCAAGATAAGGTGAGATGAGGTGGGAAGTCACTCTAAATATGGGCAGAGAACGAAGCAGAGTCCCTGCCAGGTGACAAACCTAGCTTGGAGGATTATGGCTCCTCAGGTAGCCTCTTCTGACATCTTCTAGCATCCTGGTACTGCCAGGTAGGAGGAGTGAGGTGCTGCAGCCAAGGCTTCCTGTGATGTCTCTCCTAAACAGAGTAGGTTTCATGGCTTCCTTGGGGAAGCTGAGATTTCTTTGGCATTTGACAAGCTTAAAGATTACTAATACTGCTTGGCTAAAGAATTAACATGAATCAGTCCTAAAGGGAGGTGAGAAAACACTGGCCTAGTGCGAGAGAAACAGCTCAGTCAGTAAAGCATTTGCCTCTCAAGTGTCAGAACCTGAGTTCACTTCCCAGAACCTAAAAAAAAGCAAGCATGGGCCCAGGAGATGGGTTAAGGAACTTGCCACCAAGCCTGAGAAGTAAATTAGAACCCAGGGACCCACATGGTTGTAGGAGAGAACTGACTCCTGAAAGTTGTCCTCTGGCCTCCACAAACATGCCATGGGAGTAAACACACAGACACACAGTAAACAAATGCCATGGAAAAAAGGAGCTAGATACAGTGGCACATACTTATAATCCCAACAATGGCAAGACCAAAACCAGAGAAATGAGGATCACTGGAGCTCACCCATCAGCGAGCCTAACCTATTTGTCGAACTCCAGGCCAATGAGTCTTCCAGTACCAAACAAAAATGACAAATGAGCCTGAAGAACAATACTCAAGGGTACTGAACTGACCGTGTGCTGTTGATAATGCTGTCCTGCTCACGAGATTAGCTGTGCCTACTTTCTAACAGTCAGACCTGTGGAGGCAGGGAGGATCCCTAGGTAAAGACTTCTCAGGGTTCCTGCTTTGGGGCCACCCACACTCCTGTCAGCAACCCTACTCCCATGCTCTGTAAGTTAAGTCCAATAATCTCATTGGTTCCCCAGGGTAAACTCTGATGGAATTGTTCTTTGGCTTGTCACTGGAAACTCAGGGTTCTCCCCCAGGGAAAGAATTTTAGTAACACTTGCAACTGTACACACACACACACACACACACACACACACACACACACACACACACTGTATTAGTTTGCTTCCTGTTGCTGTGATAAACACCATGACCAAAATCAACTGGGGGAGAAAAGGGTCTATTTGGCTTGCACATCCCCATCACACTCCATCACTGAGGGAAGTCAGGGCAGGACCAGAGGTAGAAACCACAGAGGGATGCTGCTAACTGGCTTGCTCAGCCTGATTTCTTAGAGTATCCATCACCACCTGCCTAAGGGTAGCACTGCCAACAGCGGACTGGGCACTAGAACCCCCCACATTAATCATTAGTCAAGAAAATACTCCACAGGCTTGCCCACAGACAATATGATGGAGGCAATTTCTCAATTGGGGTTCCTTCCCTCTTCCAAGGTGACTCTAATTTGTGTTCAGTTGACAAAACAACAAAAACAAAACCTGACCAGCACAGCTACCTACAAAAGAAAACACTAGCTTAATACAACCTGAAGTGTGCTCTGCTAAAAGCTACTATAACATGGTAAAAAAAAAAAAAAAAAAAAACCAACAACAGTGGAGCAGGAAGTTGGAGCAAGAAAGCCTTCCAGGGCTTCTCAATCTTCTTAACACTGTGACCCTTTAACACAGCTCCTCATGTTGTGGTGACTCCAAACCATAAAATTATTTTTGTTGCTACTGTAATTTTGCTACTGTTATGAACTATAACATACATATCTGTGTTTTCCAAGGGTTAGTCAACCCTGAGACCACAGGTTGAGAGCCACTGCCTTAGATGAATTTTCAGAGTTTGTGAGAACAGGCTGTGATTGTCACCATCTTACTGTCTGCAAGCATCACACTCAGTATTTAAACTACCATGTCACTCTCAACTTCACCACCATAGATTTTTGGAACCAGGAACTGAATATCCAGCTTGTCCCTCTCTGCAGCAGCTAAAGAACATGGCACAAGTAAAGTTCAGCATAGCCCAGGATGGCTTTGAACTTCAGATCTTCCTGCTTCTGCCTTTTGGGTGCTTCTGCCTTTATGTGGTGCTGGGGACTCAGCCCGGCACTTCCTGAATGCTTGGCAAGCCCTCTGCCATATGAGCTGTGTGTTTCCAGCACTGTGTTCAGATGGAGAGTTCTCTGAATGACTAACAACTTTATTAAACACTGAATGACTCTGGAAGGTAGTTTTTGCTGTGCACTTTATTGTTTTTTCAAGACAGGGTTTCCTTGTGTAGCCCTGGCTGTCCTGGAACCCAGTTTGTAGACCAGGATGATGTCAAACTCACAGATTCACCTGCCTCTGCCTCCCAAGTGCTGGAATTAAAGGCATGAGCCACCATGCCTGGCCTTGATTTTTTTTTTAACAATATTAATCAAAAATTACCTGTGAAGATTATACTGCAATAAAGTCAAAATTAAACAGAACACAGATGGTATAAATTGTAAGTAATATCAAACTGTTTCTGGATAGTGAAGAGTAAATTGTGAAATGAGATCTCCATTCCATTCAAAAAATGGGGTTGGAGAGATGGTTCAGTGGCTGGGAGCACTGACTGCTCTTCCCAGGACCCATGTTCAATTCCCAGGACCCACATAACAGCTCACAACTGTCTGTAACTCCAGTTCCAGGAGATCTGGCACCCTCACACAGACATACATGCAGGCAAAGCACCAATGCACATAAAATAGAAATAAATAATTTTAAAATTGTAAAAACAAACAAACAAAACCCAACAATAAAAATCCTAAATTTTTCTGAGCTCAAAACACAGTTCCAACAGAGTTCCTCAGACCAAGACATGAGCACAAAGTAAATTCCTTTTTTTTTTTTTTTTTTTTTTTGTTATGACTGTGACAGGCACTGTATCACTAAGCCACCCCTCCAGTTGCTCACTGGGGAATTCTAGGCAAATGTGTACTGAGCCACCAACCCTAGTCAAAGAAGGTCCCACATTGAAAAATCCACTTGACTATACAATCGATGACTTCCTTACAATGCCTCATTGGAAGTGACTGATCACCTGAAATCCATAATAGGCAAGTAACAAGATGACAATTTAGATCGGGTCTGGTGGGGCATACCATAAAAGTAGGAAGAGGCCAACCTGGACTGCATTGTAAGTTCCAGGCCAGCCAGGGCTATCCGGATTATTTACTGACAGAAAAGGAAGCACACACTCATTAGACTGGCTGAAATATGGTAAGAGGGTAAGAGTTCATCCAGTGCAAGATCAAGAGTCAGCATTTGTGGGAAGGAAGGAAGGTGGTACATGAAGAATTGAGCGTTGACAATGGCCCAAGGTCTGAGAGCCCCAAGGAAACAGAACTGGGGAGAGCAGTTGCCAGATGAGAGGTACCCCCCAGGAAGGTCAGTGTCCACAGTTCCTGTGCCAATCCAGCCTGGCCTGGAACTCAACATCCTAGAGAACGGTTTCCTAACAGAGTGGCCAATGTCCCCAGGGTGGTGGCCTTTCCCCCATATAACAGGGCTTAATTTGGAAACATATGACTGACACATGGATGAGGCAACACTGCTAAGGAGGAAGGTGACTGCCACCAGAGGCACCATCGAAAGCATGACTTAGCGGAAGCAGTCTGCGCACAGATGCGGTTAACCAAGTTCAGAGGCTGGGGTGGGCTTGGGCTAGGGCTGATGGTGTGACTCAGTAAGTAGAGCACTTTCCCAGCATATAGGAAGCCCCTGGTTCCATCCCTGGTACTGCCCAGAAGGTGGTGCACACTTGTAATAATAAAACTCAGGGGGTGGAGGCAGGAGGATATCTGGGAGTTTGAGGCCAGCCTGGTCTACATAGTGAATCCCAGGCCAGCCAGAGTTACAAAGAAAGACCTTGTCTTACAAAACAAACAACTGACCCCCCCCAAAAAAAAACCCCAAAACAAAACAAAGCCGGGCAGTGGTGTCACAAGCCTTTAATCCCAACACTTGGGAGATATAGGCAGGCAGATCTCTGAGTTCAAGACCAGTCTGGTCTACAGAGTGAGTTCCATGTCAACCAGAGAAACCCTGAGTCAGAGAGAGAGAGAAAGAGAGAGAGGGAGGGAGGGAAGTGGTAAACATGGTCCATGCACTTGTAATTTCAGCACTGGGGTGCTCCCTGGCCATCCAACCTACTCAGCAAGTTCCAGGCCTGTGAAAGATCCTGTATCAAAAAACAAAGTGGCTGGAGAGATGACTCAGTAGTTAGAAACACTCCCTGCTCTTCCAGAGGACCCAGGTAGGCTTCACAGCATACATGTCAAGCATCTCTCAAATGCCTATAACTCCTCCAGGAAATCTTTTGGCCTTCTTGGGCCTCTGTGTGTTTGTGTGTGTGTGTGTGTGTGTGTGTGTGTGTGTGTGTGTGTGTTTGTGTGTTATGTGTTTGTGTACAGAAGCATGTATGCTCTCACACATAAGCACACACAAAATACATCTCAAGAAACCAACAAGGTGGATGGTGCCTGAGAAACACCATCTAGCACACATGCACACACATATACACACAAACAAAAGGGAACACCCTGACAACAATCCAAACCTTCCTGCCACTCACTACATATTCATCCCCTAATCTCTTCTATATGCACAGTCAAGCAAGAGCAAACTAGACATAATGATGTATGCCTGTAATCCAGTACTTGAGAGGCTGAGGAAGATCACTATGAGTTAAGGGTGATCTGGGCTCCAGAGTGGTCAGCTGGGCTACAGTACGACATTGGGCAGGAAACAAACAAAAAGAGCTAAAGAGACATAGCAAGCAATGAGCACAGTGACACACATAAGCCCATGGCAGACCCTAAGGGTTCAGGAAAGGTAGAAGTAAAGGAGGTTAGAGAAACGGCTCAGTGGTTAAGAGCATGCACACTGCCCCTGCAGAGGACGTGAGCTTGTTTCCCAGCACCCACACTTGGCAGCTCACAACTACCTGTAACTCCAGCTTCAGGATTCAATGGCTTCTTCTAGTGTCTACAGGCACACCACCACTACCACCACCACTACCACCACCATCACCACCACCACACACACACCAGAACAGCAACAAAATAACTAAAACAAAAATAAAACACCAGTACAAGGACAGCCTGTGCCATAATCAGAGCCAGGCTTCCTGCTCTAATAAATAGTACTGTAGAGGGGTAAATAAACAGCATGCCTTGCCTCCTGCCTCCAAAGTGTTTGAAAGCATTATGACTTCTCATGCCCTGCTGAGTCTCCATGTACAAATGACCTGCTCCTTCCAGCAAAGAGGAAGGAATTCCAGGCTGTAGTCCATCACCCACCCTTTTTGCTGAATGACATTCCAGCCTCCACACATGGTTGTCCCTTGAAGCCAAGTCCCCCTCCCCCTGGTCAGGAGTTACAGAGTCCAGCCTGCAGGACTCAACAAAAAAAAAAAAAAAAAAAAAAAAAAGAAAAAAGAAAAAGAAAAGGCACAAGCTAAAAATCAATCCTGGGGACACACATGGGAACAACCCACTTCCACAAGCTGTCCTCTGACCTCACGTAAAACATTTTCATGCATACACATACAGACACACAGAGACACATACATATAGACACACTGGTACACATAGCTATGCATCCATATACAGAGGCACATACACAAACTTGCACATTAACAGAGACACATACCCAGACACACACAAATACACATAAACAGTACCACACAGACACACACATACATATACAGTTAGACATACACACATACTTGTACACACATACACAGAAACACACAGTGAGACACACAAACACAGTTAGACAAACACACCCAAATCTCATCAAAGGGAGTATTTTTAAGGCTTCTGACTTGTTATCAAATTAGTTTTGAAAAAGTAATTGCTTCCCAACAGCCCTTCATGGTCAAGGTACACTGCTCCTGTGGTGAGACAGGCACCTGGGAGGGCAAGTAAATTAGCTATGAACTGCAGAGAGCAATCCAAGGAGTCCAGGAACCCATGCCCAAGAAGAAAGCAGGAACCAACCGGAGTGTGACTTTTGCCTTTCTTGGGGATCTAGAATCAGCCCCAGATGCTATGGTGGGTTTCTTGACCAAAGGAATACAAGATGACAGGTGACAAAGAGGTAGGATGGCAAACACAATGGCCAGATAGAAAACTGGGTAAACTAGCTCAGTGTGGTGACTCAGGCCTCAAATACTCAGGAGGTGGAGGCAGGAGGATCGGCATGGGTTCAAGGCTAGCCTGAGCTACACGGTGAAGCAGCTGATCACAAATATGCCTATAATCGGACAACAGCAATGAATGCAGGTGTTTGGCTCTCTTTCTCCTTTTTAAAGTAGCATTTAAAAACATATATTTATCTTATTTTTAATTATATGTATGTGTGGCTATGTGCACATGAGTTCAGGTGTTCAAGGTCACAGGGGGTTGTGAGATCACTTGGAGCTTAAGTTACACACTGCTGTGAGCTGCCTGATCTGGTTGCTGGGCACTGAAGCCACATGTTCTGCAAGAGCAGTAAACACCCTTAACTCTGAGCCATCTCTCCAGCCTCCTTTCTCCATTTTATATAGTTCATGATGGACAGGCTCACACACAGTCAAGATAGAGCTTCCCACATCAATGACGTAATTAAGATAATCCCCACAGGCATAACCAGAAGCCCATCTCCCAGGTATTCTAGAGTCTATCGAGTTGACAGTTAAGATTAGCCATCAAAAGCAGAAGTCTAGAGCTGAGACAGGGTGCCATTCTAATGGGGTATCTACAGGTATTAGCTGGGTCTGGCCTGGATACAAAGCCTACTGCCTACTTGTTCAAATACTTGTATGAAGAGCACAGCCATACCCATTCACTCACATGCCGCCTACAGCTGCCTTCTTGCTAAATGAAACAACAGTTGCTCAGCTGTCAGACATTACAGCTCACAAAATTTGAGAATGTACTTACTAGCTGGCCCTTCACAAAGGCGTCTGCCAGTGTCTGATTTAATTAATCATTCTGTACCAACACTGCTTCCAGTTCTGGATCATTTTAGTATGATTATGTAAGATGTGAATATCAGGAAAGCTTGGTGAGAAATGAAAATAAACTCTGACATTATGCAAGTTCCTGTAAGGGTAACACTAAAAAAGATTAAAGAGTTGGAGCTGGGGAGATGACTCAGTCAGTGTACTGCTTGCCTTGAAACATGAGGACCTGAGGCCCATCCCCAGGACCATGTAAGGAGTGTTCAGCTCACATTCTCCATTTAAAAATAGTATTTTTAAAAAAATATTCATTTTATGTTTGATTACGTGTATGTGTGGTGTGGGTTCAGGTGTTCAGGGAGGCCAGAAGAGGCTGTGAGGTCCCTTGGAGCAGGACTTAACAGGCTGGAGGATCCCTAAAAGTTCACTGGTCAGCCAGTCAACCCCAGTGGTAAGCCCCAGGCCAATTCAAGACCATGTGTCAAAAAACCAAGATGGGAAGCCAGAAATATAGCTCAGTGGTTAAGAGCACTTGCTCTTGCAGAGGCCCAGGTTTGATTCCCAGAACCTACACAGCAGCTTACAATTGTCTGTAACTCCAGTTCTAGGGTTCTGATGCCCTCCTTCTAGCCCCATCAGGCACTGCACAAATGTGGTAAACAGACATGTAACATACATGCAGACAAAATACCCATATACATAAAATAAACAAAACACAAGGTGGACAACTCCTGAGTAACAACTACTAAGGTTCCCTCTGACCTCTACACACACACACACTCTCTCTCTCTCTCTCTCTCTCTCTCTCTCTCTCTCTGTCTCACACAGGTATACATACAAACATACATACATACATGCACACCCCCACACACGTAGACATAAGGGGCAGGTATGTTGATGTACACACTTCAAATCATAGCACTCAGGTGACAGATGCAAGAGAATGGTTGTGAGTTCAAGGCCAGCTTGCTGTACACACACAGTTCAAGTCCAGACTGGACAACTTACTAACACCTGTTTCAGAAGAGAAAAGCAAAAAGAGGGCAGAGCACTGGGTGGTGGCAGCAAATGTCTTTAACTCCAGCACTCAGGAGGCAGAGGCAGGCAGATCTCTGAGTTCAAGGCCAGCCTGATCTACAGAGTGAGTTCCACATCAGCCAAGACTATAAAGAGAAACCCTGTCTCAAAAACCAAGAGAGAGATCCTGGACTAGAGTCCCAGATTCAAATCACTCGTGCAGGGGCAAGCTACTTGTCCAGCAGAAGGGCAAGAGGCTGCATGTGGGAGGGACTAAGCACCTAACACCTCCCCAGGGTACTGGCCACCTCCAACTGGAACAAAGCATCTCTTCCCACTTGCTGCCCTAGATCCCCAAGCTGAAACCCTGCTGCAAGGGTCACCATTCTGACTCTGTCCTTTCTCCTTTTCCCAGAGCTCTACCCTGAGTTTTGACTGAGCCTGGGGCTTCATGCCTTTAGCTACCCAGGTCTAGGAAGGTACCCTGTGGGTAACACTCCTCCATTCTTTAAAAAGTTTTTACTTCTGTTTTAAACCCTGTGTTTATGTGTGTTTGCTTGTAGAGGGGTATGTACATGCGAGTACACTGTCCACAGAGACCAGCAGAGAACATCGGATCCACTAGGGCTAGAGTTACAGGCAGTTGTAAGCCAAAGGATGGGGGTGCTGAGAACTGAACCAGGGCACTCTTAACTGCTGGGCCATCTCTCCAGCTCTCTACCCCTCTGGTTCTGTGGAATGTTCTATCCACTACTCCGGCCTCCACTATTATCACCATTCATCCCACCGGTCTTGTTCTCACAGAAGCACAATCCCAGCATCTCAAGAGTCAGCCTGGCAGGCACTAAGTGCTCTGCAAACACTGAGCTCAGGGCTGTTGCCTCTGCCAATGATCCTTACATACAGGAAGGACCAGAAAAGGCACACCTGGTGATAGACCTGGTTGCCTTGTGCCTTCCGTACTGTCAGGTGTACACCCCAGGCTCCTCTGCCTTGACTCCTAGGAAGCTCCACACTGAGCTCCATGCTCAACCACAATAGCATCTTTTTCAATCATTTATTTTTATTTTATGTGCATTAGTGTTTTGCCTGCTGATATGTCTGTGTGAGAGTGTTGCCTCCCCTGGAACTGGAGTTACAGACAGGTATGAGCTGCCATGTGGGTGCTAGAAAACTGAGCCATCTCTCTAGCTCCAAGAGTTTTTCTTGATTCTCATCTGGTTCAACTACTTGCCACCCAGGTCTTGGTTTTGCTGGAAAGAGTGTGTGGGATTCAATAAACTTATAAACCAGTTGAGCCACAGAAGAACATGGCTTAGTGTGAATTTGTTGATTTCTTTTTGTTGCTGTTTTCTGTTTTTGTTTGCTTGCTTGTTTTTTTTTTTTTTTTTTTTTTTTTTTTTTTTTTTTTTTTTTTTTTTTGAGACAGGGTTTCTCTGAGTAGCTTTGGAGCCTGTCCTGGTACTTACTCTGTAGACCGAACAGGTCTCACAAAGATCACCTGCCTCTGCCACCACCGCCCAGCATATTTGTTACTTTCTAATTGTTGTGATAAAATGCTCTGACAAAAAGAACTAAGAGGCTGGAGAGATGGCTCAGTGGTTATAAGTGCCTTTCCAGAGTACCTGACTTCAGTTCCCAGCACCCACATCCGGTAGCTCACAACCACCTGTAGGGGATCTAACACCCTCACATGCACACACACACACAATATACACAATTTTAATATAAAAAAATTAAAAATAGCTAGGCAGTGGTGGCAGTCTTTAATCCCAACACTCTAGAGGCAGAGGCAGGCCGATCTCTAAGTTCAAGGTCAGCTGGGTCTACAAAATGAAGCTCCAGGACAGCCAGGGCTACAAAGAGAAACCCTGTCTCAAAATAAATAAATAAATAAAAATAAAACAAAAAACAAAAATAAGTAAATAAAAATAAAATTGTACCTTACAATAACAATCTTCGAAACAAAATAGGTAGGACTTAATTGGCCATCTGGGTTCAGTCAACACACAGGACAAAGATCAACAATATTCTTGGGAGAATGAAGTCATATTCATTCATTCATTTACTCATCTATTCACCTAGTTACTATCAATTGAGTATTTACCATCTTATGCCTGGTTCTGCTTCAGGCACTAGCTTATCCTCACAAAAATAACTGAAAGTTTTCTGCTCTGAACTCACCTACCATTCCAACTATATTGCCACTGTGGTAAAAGTTTTCATTTCATTTTATGAGACACCGGCTCACTATGTAGTCCAGGCTAGCTAGCCTCAGACTTGTAGTTCTCCCACCTCAACCCAGGGCTAGGATTACAGAAATGAGCTACATGCCTGGCTAGATTCCTTTTGTTCCTGGCTACTTTATAAAAGGTAAACACAGAAGAAAAACACACTCAACAGATGAGGAGAATGGTTTTAAACTCTTAAGCAAGGCTGGGGTACAGTTTAAAGGTAGAGAATGTACTGGCACACATGAATCCCTGAGTTTTATGCCCCCCAGTACCTCCCTGAAAACAAAAATTCTTTGTTTTTGTTTTTGGAGACAGGGTTTCTCTGTGTAACAGCTGTGGCAATCCTGGAACTCACTTTGTAGACCAAGCTGGCCTCGAACTCACAGAGATCTACCTGCCTCTGCCTACACAAAAATTCTTTATATTTATATGTATGTATGTATTTAACTTTATTTTATGTGCATTGTTGTAAAGGTATCAGGTCTCCTAGAACTGGAGTTACAGGCAGTTGTGAGCTACCATGTGGGTGCTGGGAACTGAACCTGGGTCCTTTGGAAGAACAACTAGTACTCTTAATAACCACTGAGCCATCTTTCCAGTCCCCTACACAAAAATTCTTAAGCAGTGTGGGGAAGGGGTGGAAAAGAGCAGCGTTCAAGTGAGGCGTGGCAGAGTAAGTGCCTGTTATCTTAGCACCCACAAGGTGGAGGCAGGAGGATCGGGAGTTCAAAGACAGCTTTGGGTACAGAGCATGTTTAGTAAGACTAGCCTAAGTGGCTGGGCAGTGGTGGCACACATCTTTAATCCCAGCACTCAGGAGGCAGAGGCAATTGGATCTCTGTGAATTCAATGCCAGTCTGGTCTACAGAGCTAGTTACAGGGCAGGCTCCAAAGCAATACAGAGAAACCCTCAAAAAAACAAAAACAAAAAACAAACAAAACAATGAAAACCAAAACAAGCAAAAAGACTAGCCTTGCCTACATGAGACCCTATCTCAATAAATAAATAAATAACAAAGAAACAAAGAAAAAATAGAAAGAAAGAAAGAAAGAAAAAAAAAAAAACTGGCCTTCAAGATCAATCTAACAGGGGCTGGAGAGATGACTCAGTGGTTAAGCGTGTGTACTGTTCTCGAAGAGGATCCAGGTTCAATTCCCAGCACCCGTGTGGTAGCTCACAACTATCTACAACTCCAGTTCCAAGGGATCTGTCACCCTTTTCTGACTCCACCAGACACACATATACACATGCAGGCAAAATACTAATACACATAAAAATAGTCTTTAAAACTATTAGGGTGGGGAAAAAAATCAATCTAGCAATGGTACCATTGGGAAGTGGGTGGGAGAAGCAGAGAATTATGAATTCCAGGCCAGTCTGGAACATGGCAAAATCCTGTCTCAAAGAAAGAAAAGTAAGTATCAAAGTGACTCAAGTGAGTAAAGGACTTGCTTGCAAGTCTGGCAACCTGAGTTTGGTCCCTGGGATCCATGAAAAGATTGAAGGAGAGACCTGATTCTACAAAGTCATCCTCTCACCTCCTCACCTCTGCTATGACACACACTCACACACATACAGCATAAACACACGTATGCATCCACAGTAATAGCAACACATAAAAGTACTCTAGAGAGACAGAGAGGTTAATAGCACAACAGCTATTGTAAAACCATACAATTACAGAAAAAGGTTTGAAGACCAAAACCAGACAAGATGTAATGGCAGCTGCAGACCCAGAATAAAAGGGAAAATGGAAGGTAGCATTTGTCCTGGAGAGCTCTAAAGCCAGGAACAGAAGGGTGGCAGGGCCACTGTCAGGAACAGAGACCATGTAGGTGGCAGTTTATGGCTGTTGAAGTACCATGTGACCTCCAAATCACACTGCAAGAACTTCATTTATCTTTACGGTAATGGGGATGGAACCCCAGGAACTTCTGCACAGTAATCAAGTGCTCCAGTGCTGAAGGACATCCCCAGGCTTCAAGAATACTGTTTTAGAGGCCAGTGAGATGGGTCAGTGGGAAAAGGCACTTTCTGCCAAGTCTGAAGACCTGAGTTCAATTCCCAGGATCTATATAATGGAGAACTTCACAAAGTTGTCCTTTGGCTTCCATACATATACCATGGCAAATGTACACACACACACACACACACACACACACACACACACACACACACACACTGAAATAACAGTGAACAAACCCATGACAAACACATTCTCTTCCATTAAACCACACTCCCAGTTCTCAAATAGCATTATATAAGGAACCTCAACTGACCTGTCCAAGTGATAATGTGGTTTTATAAACAATCAGAAAGGTGCTGAACCTTAAGCAAAGCCAACACACAGTCTTCTTTGCCAGACCACAAACTCAGGTCAGGAAACTGTGATGCTTGGAATGTGCACCTCCCTCAGCCCTACCCGAGAGGAGCCTGGCACAATTGGCTGACACAATCTGTGTATCTGAGGGCCTTCATCACTGTTTGCTGTCCTGAAAACCAACCCTAGGTGACCCTCAATCATTGCATCTGTGTACTGGGAAGGTTACTGAGAGTTCCTGTGTTATCTATCCAGTCCTGTGAACCTTTATACAGACCTAGTATGCAATACAATACACACTGTGAAGATCAAAGTCTTACAAGTTCATCCTGTTGTGCACATGAACCATCATCCCAGGAAGAGAAGATGTGGAGACTGAACTCTGGGAAGGTCAGACAGGGAAGGGTCACCACACTGAAGATATGGCCTGGGTACATAAAGTCAAATGACTCAATACCACCTCTAAGCTTCACTTACAAGCAAAATGACGTGAGTTCCACCTTAGAAGGCACACCTTGTCTATTATTCTTCCTGTTATACAATCCAGGCAGAAAAGGCCAAACACTTGGATTATTGCCCTACCACAGGCTATCTCCTGTCCACTATCAGAACAAATCACTGCCAAGGTACCATAGATTGGAGTGCCATCTAATTATCCTTCAAATGCCTTCCTTTCTTCCTTTTCCTTCCTTCTTTCTCTCCTTTTGTAAGATAGGGTCTTATGTAGTACATAAGCAACTTACAATGTTGCTGAGGATAATCTTGAACTCCTGATCTGCCTACCTCCACCTCCTAGATTACAGACATGCTGGGAATGGAACCCAGGGCTTCATGAAAGCTAGGTGAGCAGTCTACTCACTGAGCCACAATCCCAGTCAGAAACTACTAAGTTTCTGGAAATCACATATAGAATTCTCTTAACTGTGTTAAACAAAGATCAGATCTCAGAAACCCAGCATGTTAACCAAAAGATAATTCTGAAATTGGCCTCCACCTAAGACAGATCTTAAAACTGAAATAAGAGCTGGGGAAGTGGTGGTGCAAGCCACTAATCCCAGCACTTGAGATCTCTGTGAGTTCAAGGCCAGCCTGGTCTACAGAGCAAGTTCCAGGACAGCAAGAGCTACACAGAGAAGCCCTGTCCTGAAAAGCCAAAGAAAACAAAAAGCTGAAATTAGTAGGCAAGCGAGGTGACTCAGTGAGCAAAGGAAGTTGCTGTCACCTGACAATAATAGACAGAAAATAAAACATCAGTATAATTTTTGTTTTCATGCTCAGAGAATGAATTAAGTTTGAAAAGGAGAGGATGAGGGAGTTGGAGAGATGGCTCAACAATTAAAGTCACTTGTGCTCTTTCTTCTAGAGGCCCAAGCTTGGTTCCCAGATGCCATGCCAGGTAGCCCACAACCTGAATTCTAGTTTCAGGAGATCTGATGCCCTCTTCTGGCCACCTAGCATTTGATAGGCTAAAATAGAATTATGTTGAGTTCAAAGCCAGCCTGGGCTGCATAGTGGATTCCAGGCCAGCCCAGTTACAGCGTAAGACTCCATAACAAATCAGAGGGAAGTGAGAAGGCTCAGTGGGTAAAGGCACGTGCCACTACAACTGATGACCTGAGTTTGTTCCCTCAGTCCCACAGAGGACTCCTCCAAGCTGTCCTCTGACATGGTACGCAGGCCATGAGCCATGGCATATGCCCTCACACCATAAATAAAAGTAATTTTTCAAAAGTGAACTAAAGAAACAAGGAGTAGGAAGATAGCTCAATTGGTAAAATGCTTCAATTTCTAAAACCTAGCCAAAAAAAAAAAGCTGGCATATTAGAATGCACTTATAAATCCCAGTGCTGAAAAGGCACAGACAGGTGGATTCCTGGGACTTGTAGTCCAGCCATTCCAGCCAAAGCAGCCAGTTTCAGGTCAATGAGAAACTGACTCCAAAAGACTCAATGGTACTAGCTGCCTAGAGCATGGCACAATGTCCTGCCTCTCAAAGCAGCTCTTCTTGCATGCTCAATTGCGAACACTCAATACTACAAAGCACCTCACATTTGTCACCTCAGGGATAAACTTGGCTTATTCTGCCATATGTATTTAGTTTCTTGTTTGTTTCTGTCCATAGCAAGGTTCTCAAGGAGCTGAACCAGAGTCTACACAGACACACCCTGAGGGCCTTTGAAATGTTATTCCATGGGGACCTAAGCCTGCCAAGAACATCAAGAATCAACAAGCAACCTTCTACCTGGGCATGGTCGGGCACACCTGGAAACCCATTACTCTTAAGGCTGAGACAGGAGGATTGGTACTTAAAGGCAAGGCCTTATTAAAAAAACAAAAGAAACCCCTAACCTGTGGGAGATGAAGGCAGAAGGACCAGGACTTCAAGGCCATCCGTTGCATGAGAAAAAAAACCAAATGACAAAAATAAAACTAATGAAAATAAAAATCAAGCAAGCTTCTGTGCTAATCTGGGAGACTGATGGAACAGGGATTCTTTCTCCAACTTTACTGATGAGGAAATCAAAGCTTGGCATGTACCTGTGGCTTGTCCCAGAAGATAAGATACCTTTGACCCAGTGCTTTTGCATCAATTGCAGTGAGTCTAGATTTCTGTCAAATGCCAAACAGCAAAACTGTGTGGAAAGATGAGTTTTGCTCTAAGTCCATGTCAAATAAATAATAATCAGGATTTTGCACAAGGGAGCTAATAATACATACCCTGTAAACACAACACTTGGAATGATAAGGCAGGAGGATTGCTACAAGTTTAAGGCTAGCCTGGGTTATGTAAGTAGTTCTGGGCCAGCCAGGACCACTTAGCAAGACCTTGTCACAAAACAGACAACAGAGGGGAGAGGGAATGAACCTATGAACTGGTGTTTTCTGTCTCTAGAAGAGACACACTATTTGTTTCTCTTACTGTAATAACATAGGTAGAAAGGCATACAAGAGGGTATTACTCAGCCCTTTGTGATATTGGTTCTATTATTTTTCCTTTTTTTGAGATGAGATCTTACCATGCCCTCAAACCTTGAGTGGGTTGGTAGAGTGCCTGTCTAGTACATGGTAAATGGAAAAGAGAGAGTAAAAATGTATGGGTACATGTGTGAAGGATTATGCTCAACATACAATAGATATCTATATGAAAATCTAATAAACAAAATAAATAAGTAAATAAACAAACAAACTGAGGAAAGTTATGTCTCACTCAGCTGAGGCCTAGAGGCCTGGCTTGGTATGTGAAGTGGTTACACACCAGCTAATGATGCTGCTGGAGCCTCTTGGGATGACAAAAGATATGACAACTGTGTAAGCTTTCACAAAGGTGGATAAATCCCTAAGAACTAGATGCTAAAGCCAGGAATGGTGGTACATGTCTATAATACCAGTATTTAGGAGGCAGAGATAGGAGGATCAGGGATTCTAGGTCAGCCTGGGCTATCTGAGACCCTTTCTAAAAACAACTAGATTCAAATTTGCCATGTTGAAATGTTCTATGGATTTAGTAAGTAAATGTTTTGCTCTTGGCAGGTAGTAATTTTAAAATTGTCTATCTTCTAAGTACACAGAGACTTACCTAATGCATGCAGATCCTGATTTTCAAGGAGTTAAGAAAACCTCAACCCAGAGTGGAATGGTCCTACAATTTCAGGTTTATCAGGCCACAGACATCATCTCCTATGGGTGCTTATAAACTCCTACTGACAGGATGTCTTCACCTGAGGTATCCAGGCTGCCATCAAGCCTGTGATTTCCAGGTACCAAAGTTCAATTCTGGAATCTTCCGAAGCCTAATCCTACCTCTTATTTTCTCAAGTGCCAGATGTGAGGGTAATACTATAATATTCCATTCTATCCATAGCAGGCCTGTTTTCTGGCCACTTTTTGACAATGATTGAGCAATGTGCTCAATGAAACTAATTCCCATATCAGAGGGTAAATAAGTTAAGATCCACTCACTCTCAAAAGAAAGTGAAAACTTTTTCGGGGTGGGGGTGAGTCCAGATAGGGTTTCTCTGTGTAGCCTTGGCTGTCCTGGAATTCAGATCTGTAGACTAGGCTGGTCTTGAACTTACAGAGATCCATCTGCCTCTGCTTCCTGAGTGCTGAGATTAATGGAATGCTCCATTTAAAGAGCTGTGAAAACTCTTTAAAGGGGTCACTGTAACAACAATAAAACCAAGGTGGACCATTTTGGTTTCCAGATTTTACTATCTGGGCTTTCTGAGTCATTTTTCCCTCTAGCAGCCAATACAGAGATCACCATTCAAGGGGGATCTATTAGGGTAGACTTTGTGTACGGTTAATGAACCAAAGCCACCAACAGTTCCAAGAATTACTGCCCTGTATAGTAAGAATAAGTCTCCACAGTTTTACTGAGACCGAGTCTCAATATGAAGCCCTTGTTGACTTGGAACTTTCTGACCTTGAATTCAAATAATGCTCCTGCTTCAACCTCCTGAATATTGGAACAACTCCAGGACTATCTCTTGTCCTCAAAAATGTCACAACCCTGGTCAGGCTAGGTGGCACACACCTATACTTTCTGTCCTCAGGAGGCTGAGACAGGAGAATCAATCAGTTCAAGGGCAGGTGCAGGCCAGCCTAGGCTGCATAATGAAACCTTGTCACAAAAAATAAATAAATAAATAAATAAATAAAACAAAAAACAAAAAGTCAACCCTAGGGGACGGCAGCTAGATCACTAAGAACAAAATAGAAGCTCCAAAAAGTTATGTATCCTGCCAAAGTGGCAAAACTCAAACCCAGGACCACCCCCACCAGTTAAGTCTTCCTTTGTGCTTCCATTATTCTCCTGCACCGCTAGGCTCGGAGCTAACTGCTCAAGTTTTATGGGTCTTTTTCAAACACACAACCGCTTTCACTGAAATGTCCCTGAAATCTTCGGTCCTGGTCGCTGACTTACACAATGCTGAATCGTCTTGGGAAAGAAAATAAGGGAGTGGGGAAAAAAAAAAAAACCCCAAACAATCCAAAAGCCCCGTTCCTGCCGTCCGACAGATCTCGACCTCTCACCTGGTTACTCCCAAGAGCTCAACGAGTCACTGCTGCAAGCCCAACAGAGGTGTGTCTCAGACACTGTCCCGAGAGGGGGACTGGCCCAGGGATGCACGCTGGGGAATTGATTCCCAGGCTACCTTAACTGAGCCCACCTGATTGTTGCCGGGTCCTATTCTCCCTCGTAGAGCTCATTCTAATATCAGTGGTTTTCATAATCTGCTGCTCCAAAAGTCCTGTCGCACAGGTGGGGAAACTGAGGCTTGGAGAGGGAATGTTGCTTTGCCTGAGAGGAGTCGAGAAGACCGGATCCCCACCCGCAGATGCAAAGACCCGACCCTCAGGTGAAGGCAGTTATAGGTAGGCGTCTGGAAACGAAGACCCTCAATACGGCCCGCGACAGGTTAGGTCGTGGTGGGAAGCACCACCCCAGGAGAAGGGCCGAGGTGGGAAGTCTCGCCTTCCGCACCGGGTGAGACCTGCGGAGATCCGGCCTAAAAACCCTCCCCGGAGTCACAAGCCGGATGGTCGCAACGACAGGCGGTGACCCGGGATCGCGGAGCCTCCCCCAAGGTCCCCCAGTCCTCACTCACCCTGCGCCCCTCGGGACCGACCGACTCACACACCGCGCTCACCGAGTAGAGCTCTCTGAGACACCGGGACCGGACGCAAGCCCGCACCACTGAGGCGCTACCACGACCGCGTAGGTGGCGGGGGTGGGGCGTGGTCAGCACAGCCGAGACTCCGCCCACAAGAGCCGCACGCGCGTGCTCTAGAGGCAGCCTCCTTTCCCTTGCTCCCCTCCCAAACCTGCGCTCTTGGTACGGCCCTTGTGGGCCACGCCCCTTAACTCTCCTCGGAAAGCTCCGCCCCCGAGCCGAGCTCTCAGCTCCTCGGCTTCTCATCTCTCCTCGGAAAAGGCACGCCCCGGAGCCCGGCGGCGCCCAGTTCGGTTGTTCAGCTTCTAGGCCACGCCCCTGTTCTTTCCTCAGAGAAGCCCCGCCCCCGGGCCATGCTCTGGCGTCGGGGCCCCGCCCCTCCCAAAAAGTCCCGCCCAGCCCTGGGCTGACTTCGAAGGTTTGGCAGCTTGTGCTTGCGTGACCCTGCCTCTCCCCCTTGGCAGCCCCACTCGGTCTCCTCTGGGGTCAGTGCGGGGTCGAGGCTGTGCGCCACCTCGTGTGGCCTCCAGCTGCTGGCCACCGCTCACCTGTGATCTCAAGTCTTTGTCAGCTGAAAATGGCGAGGCTGACGGAGGCACGGCTGGTCCGGAGGTCCCGACTGAGATTTGAAAGCTAGCCTGCTTGAGGGAGGGAAGTGACCAGGGAAGAGGCGGAGGCAGCACGGTTTGGAAATCTGGCTACTAGCAAAATGCCTGTCATCCCAACAGGCAGGAGGATTGCGAGGCTGGGACCAGCCTAAGCTACAGATCGAGGTCTAGGAAAGCACAGGCTACAAAGTGAGACCTGCCTCAAAAATAAAAAAAGAGGGACAGGAGATGTGGCTCAGCTGGTAGAGTGCTCACCCAGCTTAAGTGAAGCCTTGGGTTCCGTCCCCAGCACTGCATAAACTGAGCAAAGTGGAACAAGTCCCAGCACTCAGAAGAAGGCAACAGGAGACTCAGCCTTAGCTACCTGAGTTTGGGGTCAGCCTGAGCAACTTGAAACTGTTTAAAAAAAAGAAGAACAGAAAATTAAGAATCTCACCTCTGCCCCCAACAGGTTTGGGATAACAGGAACCAGTAAGAATTGGGTGACTGAACAACCTTTGTTCCTAAGGGCAAGAATGAGTGCTCTAGGAAGGAAAGACTATCTTTACGACTGCTAATATTAGAAAAGGTCCTTGAGTCACCAAGATGGCTGTCTGGGTGAAGGTGCTTGCTGTTCAATCTGAATCACTCCATGCTCGGGAGAAAACAGTGGGAGGGGGGAACTGACTATCTCTGACTGGTTTCTAGCACATGCACACCGCTTGCACACACAAATAAAGAAGTAAATACATCTAAAAAAAAAATGCGAAGGCTCTGCTGTGGCCCAGCACTGGGGAGGCAGAGGCAGGTGGACCTAGGTGGATCTCTATATGGCTGCTTTCTTTCTTCTTTCCTTTTTTGTTTTGTTTTGTTTTGAAGCCAGGGTTTTTCTGTGTAGTCCTGGCTGTCCTGGAACTACCTTTCTAGACCAGGCTGGCCTCACACTCTGAGATCCCCCTGCCTCTGCCTCCTGAGTGCTGGGATTAAAAGTGTGCACCACCACTGCCTGGCATTATTGTTTTTTCAAGCCATAGCCTTGTATAACTCAAACTGGACTCCGACTGGTCAGATAGCCAAGACTGGCCTTGACTCCTTTCAGGCAGGCACCACTACGTGTGTGTGTGTGTGTGTGTGTGTGTGTGTGTGTGTGTGTGTGTGTGTCCCGTGTTTAACAGGGATGGGCCTGTGGGGTGCTCAGCAAGTAAAGGCACTTGCTGCCAAGCCTGACAGCTTGAGTTGGAACCTGATGACTCATAAGGTGAAAGGAATAAAATGACCCCAGAAAGTTGTCCTCTGACTTATACACACGCACGCACGCGCGCACACACACAGTAGTTCAATTTTGTTTTGTTTTGTTTTTTGAGACAGGGTTTCTCTATGTAGCCCTGCCTGTCCTAGAACTCTCTCTATAGACCAGGCTGGCCTCTAACTCAGAGAGCCACTTGCCTCTGCATCTGGACCCCCCAGTGCTGGGATTAAAGGTATGAGCCACCACCACCTGGCTTAAGTTTTTTTCTTAAAACAGGCAACCAACAATAAAATAGTATAATAGTAGTAAAATCCTACAAAAAGAGATTATTACAACATCCAAGGTTATGATTCCTATGGCTAGGAAGGAACCAGTCTGACACAGAAATTGAATCTACCCCAGCAGCAGGTTTGGGAAATGCTACAGACCTCAGGGTAGCGCTGGCCCTGCCCAACTAGGGGAATGAGCAACAGGGGACTCTTACAGCAACCCAGGGATTGCTGCAGGAGAAACTCACACCTGATATCCTGTACTAGTCCTTAGGTTCCTACTTCCTGCTTCTGTTTTTAGAGTAGAAATAAATGTCTGATAGAGATGAGCTTTTGTGGCTGGCCTATCTTGCTTCCTTCCTCCCTCCCTCCCTTCCCTTTTTCCATGTTGACCTCTGAACCCAGGGCAAATACTCTATCTTCAAGTCATGCCCCCAGCCTCTCACTGAGGAATTCCAGGCAAATGATCTACGACCGAGTCACACACACTGTTGGTTGCTTTCCACCTGGTTCTGGTGCATCTACATTCACACTTCACCTGGGTCATTCCAGAAGCTTCCTTACTATATGTTATCTCCAGTTTCTCCTGTGGTCCCCAGACAATGTTCTGGTCCCCACCCTGCCTTCTGAAAATGCACTATCAAGAGGTGGCTGGGGGGAAACCTGTAAGTTGGATACATACCTCACACCAGACACACTCATATTCTATAAATAGTATTTTAAAGGTGTGTGCCACCACCACCCAGCCAAATACTTTTAAAGACACAAAAGCGAGGCATGGTGGTGAATAGTGATATATGCCAGCACTCCTGAGACAGAGGCAGTCTATGTAGTGAGTTCCAAGCTAGCCAAGGCTGTATAACAAGACCTTGTCTCAGAAAAAGAAAGAGGAAGAAGAGAAAAGAAATGAAAAGCAAGTGAGAACTGAGTGTGATGGTAAAAACCTGTAATCTCAGTACTTGGGAGTTAGAGGCAGGATGGTCAGGAGTTCCTGAACAGTCTGAGCTACATAAAGAGTTCGAGGCCACTGTGGCCTATCAGAACTGGAAGGAAGGGAGGGAGGAAGGGTGGAAGAAAGGAAGGAAGGAAGAGATGAAGAAAAGAAGGAAGAAAGAGAGAAAGAAGAAAAAAGAAAGGAAGGAAGAGATAAAGGAAGAAAGGGAGGGAGGAAGGAAGGAAGGAAGGATCTGGGGCCATGGTGGTTTGGGGCCAGCCTAGACTACATAGTGAGACCTTTTCTATAAATGAGTAAATGGGGCCAGTGAGACAGCTCAGCAGATAAAGGCACTTGTTGCTCAGCCTGACAACCTGAGTCTGATCACCAGGACTCAAATGGTGGAAGGAGACAACGGCCATCCGTATCCGAAACAAATAAAGTAAATGTAAAGGAAACAAACAAACACACTTCCAAAGAAAACTAATTAGGAGAAAACATTTGCAAACACAACAAGTATGTCTGCTGGGCGGTGGTGGCACATGACTATAATCCCAGCACTCAGGAGGCAGAGGCAGGCGGATCTCTGTGAGTTCGAGACCAGCCTGGTCTACAGAGTAAGTTCCAGGACAGGCTCCAAAGCCAAAGAGAAACCCTGTCTCGAAAAACAAAAACAAAAAGTATGTCCATAATAAAGAGCTCCTACTAATTAATTAAATAGGCAAGATTAATTAACATGAGTGTGCAAAAGACAGAACCCAGATGCTCCCTACAAAGGAAGTACAAACTACTCTAACTACATGAAGTTTCCCAACAGCACATGGAGAGGATAAATGAACTAGAACTTGGCTAGTGCTTCCACTGTGTGATAACAGAATGCAGAAGTTTAATGATACTTGGTCAGTGAAGGTTTTCGGAAATGGATCTGTGGACAGGGAAGGGCTCTGGTTAGCATTGCTCATTGCAGACTGATATGCAGCAGTCTGCCATAATTGCCCTGCTTTAATAGGTTAGGAGGCTGGTGAAGGGTCGGCCAGTAAAGGCACTTGCAGCCAAGCCCATTGATCTGCGTTCGATCCCCAGGACCCACATGGTAGAGGGACCAAACTGACTCCTACAGGTTGCCTTCTGACTTCCACAGCATACACTGTGGTGTGCATGTGGTGTGCATGTCCTGGCATGTGTCTCCCTGCACAAAGAAATAACTAAATATAATTTTAAAATTAAATCTTATTTCATATTTCTCAGTTTAAAACAAAAAGATGATAAGCCTGCAGGGGTGGTCACAGACACTAATTGCCTGTCAACTCCCTACCATTTCCTTATCCTTACTGCCTAGATGGGATCAATTCTTCCTCCGTTTCCTGCTTTCTTCCGGTTCATATTCCAAGCTAATCAATCAGTGTTTTTTGTGATACTTGATGACCCCTATGAAAACTACTTTAAATTGGTGTTTTGTGACCACTTGTGTCCTAAGCTTGAGTTTTGTTTTGTAGTGCTGGAATTGAACCTAGAACCTTCTACCTGTTGGGCAGGCAGGTAGTCTGACACTGAGTTATTTCCCTTGCTCTCTTTTTGAAATTTTTTTCTTCTGGGACAGGGTCTCACTGAGTTACTCATGCTGGTCTTGAACTCACTGTAACCCAGACAGGCTTTGAAACCTCCTACCTTAGTTTCCTGAGTAGCTAGAATGTCAAGTCTGTGTCACCAGAGATGGCTCTATACCTGGTTTTTGTTGTTATTGGTGTGTCTGTGTGTGTGTATTTTTACCTATTTTATTTTGTGTGTGTGGGTGAATTGGTATTCATGTGTCACAACAGGACTGTGGAGATCAGAAGACAACTTGGAGGAGTTAGCTCTCAACTTCCACCATGCAGATCCCAGGAGTTGAACTCAGGTTGTTAGGCTTGGTAGCAATCACCCTTATCCACTGAGCCATCTCACTACCCCCAATGCCTGATATTTTGGATGTTGTCTTTTATGTCAGCAAAGTTATATGACTTTTTGTTTGTTTGTTTCTAAGTTTGAGACAGGGTCTTGTTATGTAGCCCTAGCTGGCCTAGAACTCACTGTGTAGACCAGAACTATTTAAATCTTGTTCATGATTAAGGTTAGTGAGACCACAGCTCGCCCTCACTTCCATATCTTGCTATTTAGTCATTTAGATATCTAATTTAGTTCTTCTTAGGCAACATGATGATTGATGCAGCAGCCTTAGACCTTTAGTTTTGAGCCATGAGCAGTCAGTCACATTATCTCTTAACCTTATGCAATGTAGCCCTTGCCCCTGGTTCTGTCCCCATCTCTGCCTCTAGTTTCTACTATCAGGACCTCTGTGTTTACATTCTTGGGCTTCACAGGGTTTGTGCTCTAAATATGTCTTTTCTTTGTCGTCTTGTAGCTGGAACCTGAAGGCCAAGTCAATAAGCAATGTTGACATTACTGTCACACCACACCATTGTATGCAACATCTCCAACCATCCCGGAAATCAGAATCACAAAGTGCTTTCTGTACAACCCTTCTCTGAATAGAGGATACCTGGCACTGTTTAAAGCATCCAATGGAATAAACTGCAGCTGGTACAGTACCTGCCTAGAAACCCCCAGTGAGGGGCTGGGGGTGTAGCTCGGTGGTAGAGCCCCTGCCTAGAATTCCTCAGTGAGGGACAAGGTTGTGGCTCAGTGGCAAAGCCTTTCTGTTTGTGAGGTTCTGAATTCAATCCCCAGCATTGAAAATGAAGTTAAATTATAAAACAAAGACATGGATTTTCCTTGGATCTGGTGATGAGAAACCTTTCCAAGGACAGACCTCCTCCGGTGCTGACAATTCTGTGTGCCATCCTGATTGGCTAATGCCATTCTTATCACACATCCATAATCTTATTTGGTGAATAAATGGCTTTGCTAAGCCTGGAATGCAAAAGCATTAGAGATCTGTTTTCCATTTGGATCTCTATAACTTTCCTCTATAAAGTAGTAAGAGTCCAAAAGGCAAGCCAGACCTGGTGGCACATGTATCATGATAGAAGTCTTAGAAGGGAGGATCAAAGTCTACCTGGGCCACATAGTGAGTTCCAAGCCAGTATATACAGAGCCCTTGTCTAAACACACGGTGGGATAGGGATGGGAAAAGAGCTACAGGAAAAAAACAAAAACAAGGATGAAAGTTGTCCGAAGAGTAGTGACCCTCCTACCCTGGAGGTCCACAGCCTAGGCTTGGGTGACAGCCTAGTTAAGGGACTGGACTGTTGTCATCCCAGAACATCTCACTGGTCTCTGAGACAAGGACTGTGTCTGTTACCCAAGACTCTGTGGATTCTTGTGAGTTTGGGTAGTTTTTGTTTGGTTGGTTTTGGTTTTCCAAGACAAGGTTTCTCTGTATAACAGCTCTTGATCTCCTGGAACTCACTTTGTAGACCAGGCTGTCCTCGAACTCAGATCTACCTGCCTCTGTCTCCTGAGTGCTGGGATTAAAGGTGTGCACCACTAGCCCGGCGTTGGTGGTGCATGGCTTTAACCCCAGCACTCAGGAGGCAGAGGCAGGTGGATCTCTATGAGTCCAAGGCTAGCCTGCTCTACAGAGCGAGTTCCAGGACAACCTCCAAAGCTACACAGAAAAACCTTGTCTCAAAAACACCAAAAAACACTGCCTGGCTTGACTCTTGAGTCTTTTGGACCTTCAGCACCAAACATAAGGGGAGAAGAGGTTGTAGGTACAGGCATGGCAGCCAGAAAGACTGCTCAGGAAGTGGCTTGAGGAGCCACAGGGATAGTAGACCTGTTACTTTGCAGTTGGTACAGCCCCAAACCCCACCCACCCCACTCCAGTTCCCAGGGCACCTACAGTGGAGCTAGATGCTCCTTCTAGCAAACTATAGCAAAACACTTACCTTTTCAGTACTGGAGGTAGAACCCAGGCTTTCTTTCATTCAGGCTAAGCAGGTGCTCTACCACTGAGCCACATCCCAGCTCCTTACTGGGGGATTCTAGGCAGGTGCTCTATTGCTGAGATTTGACATGTTCTACATATCATAGCAATCTTTCTGAAATGTACACTTAACAGAAGAGTACAGAGCTTCAGAGAGTTGAAGGGATTTACCCCAAGGTTCCTAGCCTAGTGAGTACTTACTTCAAGGTCCCAGTCTGATAGTTGTTTCAAGTTTCCCAGCTAGAAGGTGTCTTAAAGTCCCCAGGTGACAGTGTCTCATCTAGTAGATGCCTCAAGGTCCCCCAACTAATAGGTTGTCATGATCTATGCTACTTGTCAATTTGAAGGAATTTAGAATGAACTGGGAGATGGGTGTGCCTGGGAGGGATTATCTTGATTTGGTTTCTTGAGGTAAGAAGACCTCTGCCCATTGTGGGCAGTACCATTCCCTGGCTGGGATCCTGGGTGTCTAAGTTGGGGAAGAGAGCTGAACAGCAGCATGCATTTATCTCTGCTTCCTGACTGTGGGGTGTGGTGGACTGTAGCTGTGAACTCTGGACCAGAACAACCCCTTCTCTCCTTAAGTTGCTTTTATTAGAGTTGTTTTGTTTTGCTTTGTTGTTTTTTAATCACAGCAAAAGGAAAAGGAGAAACGGAGACAGGCATAGGTATTTCAAGATTATCAGCTAGATAAAGCATGACCTGACCTCGTTACTAACAATGGGCTGGCGAAGCATATCCAAGCCATCCTGCTTCGCTGTCCCTGCAGAGCCTGCCTTCCCCAATCTGGGACCTGCTCTTTAGAATGCCCACCTCAGCCCCCAGGGAGTGTCTATCGGTTTCCACTCTTGCTTTGGAGTCACAATGTTTCTCACAGCAACACCGCTTCTACCCTCTCAACCAGGGGACTCTCTCCAGCTCTGGTCCTCATGAGCCCAGCTTCTGGCTGCAAATTTTTCTGTACCTCTCACATTTGGGCCTCTTTTCTTTTGTGGACACATAGAAGCTTCAAGTATTCCAAAGCTGTGGTGCCTCTCTAAGTTATGTTACACAGTCCTCTTCCCAAGCAGGAAAATACCCCATACTCGGCTGAGGGGGTGACTGGTCCTTACATGAGAAGAAAAAAGAGGGTCCCAGATTAGCATGATTGTGTTAACATTCCTCATAGATGCCAAAGGGGACATGTGCACACGCACACACGCGCGTACACACACACAAAGCTAGGCATGGTGGCTAATGTCTGTAATCCCAGAATTTGGGAGGTTGAATTATCAGGATGGCTGCAAATTTGAGAGTAGCCTAGCCTACAGGAGTTCCAGGCTAACCTGGGCTGTAGAATCACACACACACACACACACACACAGAGAGAGAGAGAGAGAGAGAGAGAGAGAGAGAGAGAGAGAGAGCATTTAGAGATCCTGGCTCACTCCCCTGCACTGCATAAAAGCCAAAATGTCACTCTAACATTAGAGTTTTTAAGACGCTACCAGTGGGGCCAGCTAGATGGCTCAGTGAATAAGACCACTTGCTGCCAAGGCTGGAGACCTGTGTTCAATCCCCACAAACAATCAATGAGAGGAAATAACTGATCCCCATAAGTTGTTACCTGACTACCATGTGCAATACCACACAGGAGCACCCTGGGAAATAAAACTAAAGAGATAAAATACAGTTTCAAAGGCTATCACCAAAATGAGGTAAATGAGTATGTGGAGTTATTAGATCCACAAGGCCAGCATGACCCCACAAAGCCAGGCAACTTGAGTTAGCAAAGTTCAGAGATCCAGGGCCAAAACCCACTCAGAAACTTAATCACTGGTCTGGCCTTGGCCAAAGCTCTGCTCTGTTCTCCTCCTTGGATAAGAAGCCAACTTTCTTATCAGCCAAAGAGATTGGGAAGAGAATCCTGCCCTCACCCACTTCTTTTAAAATATTTTTCTTTTTTTATGTCTAGTGTTTTGCCTGCCTATATGGCTGTGCACCATGTGCACGCCATTTCTAAAGCAACCAGGAGAGGGTGTGAGATTTCCCTGGAACTTGAATACAGATGGTGATGAGCTGCTATGTGGATGCTGAATTGGGGGATTGCTTGCATCAGATTGATCTGCAGTTGTGTCTATGGGGCCATTTTCTTAATTAATTGATATATGAGGGCCCAGATCACTGTGGGTACTACCATCCCCTAGGCAGGGGAGCCTGGTCCTGGGCTGTATAAGAAAGCTAGCTGGGAAACTGGAGAGATAGCCTAGTGGTTAAGAGCACTGGTTGCTCTCCCAGAGGACCTGGGTTTGATTCCCAGCAACCACATGGCAGCTTGCAACCATCTGTAACTCCAATCTTAGGGGATCTGACACCTTCTTCTGGCCTCTGTGGGGACCAGGCATGCTTGTGGTACACAGACAAACATGCAGGCAAAAATCCATACACATAATTTAGGAAGGAAAGGAGGAAGGGAGGGAGGAAGAGAGGGAGGGAGCTAGCTGACAGTAAGCAGCATTCCTCCATGGTTTCTGCTTCCTGATGAATTGTGACCCTAAAGTGTACAATGAAATAAAACCCTTCCCTTCCCAAGGTGCCTTTGGTTATGTTGTTTTTCCTTTGTTTCTTTCGTTTTTCAAAAATAGGGTTTCTATGTGTTGCCCTGGCTGTCCTGCAACCAGCTCCATAGACCAGGCTGCCCTTGAACTCACAGAAATATGCCTGCTTCTGTCTCCCAAGTGCTGTTACTAAAGGTGTGTGCCACCACCGCCTGGTTTAGTCATGGTATTTTTATCACAGTGACAGAAAAGCGAACAAGAACATACAGCAAACTACCAACTGAGCCACCTCCTTGACAACCATTTCTATTGTTTCCTTAAAGCATCCAATTCACAAAGTCTGTTGTGGTCCTTCCAGAGTCTCCTGGGAAGTGAGTCCCCCCCCCCACACACACACACACTCCTCTCTCCTCTCGTCCTACTCCATTCTTCTCCAGGCAGTCATTCCTACTGTGCTAAAAGTAATTGGTCAGTGCACCCTACCTAGTTTGTTTATCTTTGTTCACCTGCAAGGTTAGGTGGTAGATTTACAAGAAATGGATAGCACAGGTAGGCTTACTTGTATCACACTTTAAAAATAATCCCATAATCTCTGTTTTGGGGGGGAGGATTAGATGCTTGTGTCTAAAGGCGGCTATTGCCCAGATGTAATTCGGTACACTCACAGGTAAGCTTAAACCATGTCAAAGATTTTGTAGATGGATGGCCCATCTGAAAAGTTGGTGAGTGCCCCACTTTACATGCAAATTAGGAATAAGAAAGTCTCGACCTTGGAGTTGGGGGAGATATAGTGATTTGGAAACATGGGATGATTTTGGAAGGAATTATAAACTCACTCTGCAGCCTCTGCTGACCTTCAGTTAGTTTTCCTCTTTCTCTCTCTCTGTGTGCATATGTGCATGTGTGTGCACTCACACATGCTATGATGCATCTGTGGAGGTCAGAAAACATGTAGGAATCCATTCTCTCCTCCCATCTTATGGGGATCCATGGATCAAACTCACACCTTCAGGCTTAGAGCAAGCACTTTTACCCACTGGCCATTTTGATGACCCCAGTGGCCTTCAGGTTTTGATCCTCCTGCCTCAGACTCCAGAATGCTGGGGTTAATGCCACCATACCTTAGTATTCCTAGCAAAGTCCCGGGTGTGGAGGATGCTCGTGGTTTACAGGGCACACTTTGTTTAACTACATCTGTGAGTTCTGAAATATGAATCTATTGGAGACAGCAGCTCCTGGGGCCAGCAACCAACTTTGCATCTCCTCTCTTTTCTGCCGAGTGCCTGCCCTGAGGCATATAACTGAGGCTAAGCACCATAGGAGCCGCTAACAGCAGAAGCACAATTTGAGACTCCTTAGCCGTCTTTTCACAGCGGGTTACAGTTGCCATAGCAACACTCAGCTGTAGCCCGAAAGATCTGGGGACAGAGAATCAGAGGATTGTTTGCTATGCTGAGGAGTGAGGGCAGTGGGGTGGCTTGGCTTAGCAGCACGTGGACCACACACGTGAAGAGTGAGGCTGGAGTGAAGGCGTGGCTTTCAAAGTCCCTCTCCCCTCACGGCCCTGGACACCCTCCCATTTCCCTGTGAAGCCTCCCTCGGCCTCCTACAAACTCAGGGTTGAAACTCGGGTTGCATAACGGATTCAGGAATAGAGTGGGGGTAGGTGAGGGGAAGAATTCTGTGCTCCAAGAACCACTACTCAGAGGGGTCATCTGGCGCACATTAAAACTTTCCAATCCTTTTCTCACCCACCTGGGGCTGGTTTCCGACGCCCCGCCCCCAGGATCTATGCGATCTCACCCAGTCAGGCTGGTCCTGGAAATACGATCAATCATAGCAAAAGGCTGTTTGTTCTTGCCTCTGAGTACTGTCTCTTCGATTGATGAACTTTGGACACGGTTCTAAAGAATTGGATTTGTGGGGGTAAGGAAGGAGGCAGGGACTGAAGGTCTGGATGGGGGGTAGGGAACAATTTCAACACTTCAGCAAGGTCAGCCTGGTTCAAGCGCGGAGCTTTGCACTGGTCGGTCACAGCTACCTCCTCTTCAACTGTGCTCGGGTTTGGGAGCAGCAGCACTAAACTTTGTCACCTCACACAGCAGCACTTAAATCGAACGTGAGCAAGATGGACATTTCTTTAAGATGTCCACATCTGAGGTGGCTCTGCGGGTAAAGCGCTGCAGAAATGTGAGGACCTGAGTTTTGATCCCCAGAGCCCACGGAAACCTGTATGTACTTGCACATGTGTGATTCCAGCTTTCCTACGGTGAAACGGGAGGGGGAAACAGGAGCACCAAAGGGCCAGCTGGCTGGCCTGACCTTGGACGAGGAGAATGAGAGACCCTGCTTCAAACAAGGCAGAAAGCAGCGACTGACACCAAGGTTGTCCACATGTGTGTCTATATCCACACAAACAATGCATGCACACATATCCACACATGGAATGCATGTACATGGATCCACAAGTACAGTGCAAACACATGTACAATGCAAGCACACACTTCCACACGTGAAATGCATGCACCCAATCCACATGTACAATGCATGCATACCATGCCACAGTTATCCAAAGACTAATTTCAGTGGCTGCTAGGAAACCCCAAGGACTGGCAGGTGTACTTCTGTTTATTTCTTTAATTTTCTTTATCCATATTGGAGACTGAACCTAAGGTCTCATAAATGTTAGGCAAACTCTACCACTGAACGATTTCCACTCTTTTTACTTCTTAGTTTTAGACAGGGTCTCATCAAGTCATCTAGACTGGCCTTGAGCTCATAAAAGTAGCTCAGGCAGACAGAACTTAGACTGGTGGCCATGCTTGTATGTTTGTGGGCCTGTGAAAGCCCGAGGTCTTCCTTAAGTGTCATCCCTCAGGAGCTGTTGACCTTGTTTCTTGATGTAGTGTTTCTGACTGGGATCCAGGACTCACTGATTAAGTTAGGCTAGGCTAGCTGGTCAGTAAGCCATGGAGCTGCCTGTCTCAGCCCCAACACTGAGACTACAAGTAACACAACCATGCCTGGCTTTATTACATGGGTTCTGGGGATCAAACTCAGGCTGTCAAGCTTGCAAGGCGAGCACTTACTCACTGAGCCATCTCCCTATCCCAAGAGTAGCATATTTATTTATTTATTTACATGGGGAGGGAGGGGTTCAAAACAGGGTTTCTCTGTATAGCCCTGGCTGTCTTGGAACTAGCTCTGTAGACCAGGCTGGTTTCAAACTTACGCCTACCTCTAACTCCCAAGAGCTGGAATTAAAGGTGTGTGTCATCATGCCTGCTGAGGAGTGGCATTTTAAAGGAGACATAATTCAGATGCAGGGGACCTGCTGATGGTTCTATAGGGACTTCTGGATCTATTTTTCTCCTTGCCTTTCCTTCTAGTTCCTGTTCCATTCTCTTGGCTGTCCCCTAGGAACTCCAGCACTGTCTGCAGTCAGTACATCTCCAGCTGTCGCCAGCTGGCCCACTCATCCAGCAGCCAGCAGGGCCACACTCTGGCATATTGAGCCTGTCGTCCAGGAAGGCATTCTCTAGGGGTTCTCTGCAGAAAACAGCAATGCGGAGGAGCATCCCACAGTTGGAGTGTGACAGCCATACTACTCTTCTCCATTTCCTCACCTGCCTATAAAAACTAGAGGCCAATCACTCAACAAGTGGCCTTCAGGGAGTTAGGCCTGGTGGCAAAGTCTGTCATCCCATACACCTAGGAGGCTGAGGCAGGAGGATGGAAATGTTTAGGGCCTGCTCAGGCTATAGGATGATTTCAAGGCCAGTATGGGGGACTTAGTGAGATCCTATCTCAAAATAGACAATAAGAACAGACTGGGGAATATAGCTTAATGGTAGAATGCTTTCCTAGAAACCCCCAATGGGGAGCTAGAGGCATAGAAAGCTTGCCTACTGTCTGCCAGGGAGGAGCTGGGGTGTGGCTCACTGGTAGAGCACCTGCCTAGAATCCCCCAGTGAGGGGCTGGGGGCGTGGCTCAGTAATGCACTTAACTTTGAATGCCCAAGGTTCAATCCTCAGTAACACACACACCAAAATCACATACAATGACACTGAGGTCCCCCCCCCCATTTTTTGATATAGGGTCTCATTCTGATGATCCTACTCTCAGAGTGTTGTCCAGCTTGGCCCAGAACTCACATGTAGCCTAGGCTGGCCTTCAACTTGTAGTAATCCTCCTATCTCAGCTTCCTGAAGGCTAGAATTATAATCATGGGTCAGGATGCCATTGTGTGTGCTTGTCTGGCACACACAAAGCACTGGATTTAGTTACGAGCATTATAAAACCAGGTGATGGTGAATGCCACCACAGTAGTTCAAGATTACCCTTGACTATTTAGTTTGCGGCCGGCCTGGACTACATAGAACCCTGACTCAGAGGGATGGATGGATGGATGGACATATGGATAGATAAATGGATATATAGATAGAAGATAGAGGACAAAAAACAAATAGATATGAAATAAATGCATGAACAAACAGTAGATAATTGATGGATAGACATAATTGATATTATGATAGATAATTGATTGACAGATAATTGACATAATAGGCAATGAAACACCCCTTATCACAGTCACTACTTTTGATTTTCAGAATTCTCTGTGTGTGTGTGTGTGTGTGTGTGTGTGTGTGTGTGTGTGTGTGTGTGTGTGCTGAGAGGTTATACCCAAGGCCTCCTGCATGCCACTATCATTGACCTACAGCTCCAGCCCTTGAAAAATTCTTTTACATTCATTTATTATGTGTGTGCAGCAGGTGGGTATATGAGTGACATCACATACATGTAGATGTCAGAGGACCATCCACAGGAGTCAATTTTCACCATCATGTGGGTTCCAGGGGTCAAATGAGGTCATCAGCCTTGGCTGCAAGTACCAGTGTACCAGTACCTGTTGGACCATCTTGTTGGACCTCCACTTTTTTTTTTTTTTTTTTTTTTTTTTGAGACAGGGTTTCTTTGTGTAGCCCTGCAGACCAAGCTGGCCTTGAACTCATAGATCTGCCTGCCTTTGCCTCCTGAGTGCTGGGATTAAACGTGTGTCCCACAACTGTTACCCCCCCCACACACACACACCTTTTTTTTCTCCCTCCACTTTTTGAGACAACACCTTGCTATGTAGCATGGCTGTCCCTGAATTCCCAATCTTCCTGCCTCAGCATCTTGAATTATGCCTAGCTGTTTTTAGATTTCCCCTAAAACAACCCTGCATCTCAGTGTTGGGGATCAATATTCACATTTGGTCCCAGGGAGACTTTTCACCCCAGAGCCAGCACTTGGGGCCTCCAAGAAACTCTCTGCTTCTAGAATGAGGGTGGTGGTAGGGTCATTGTTCCACACGGAAAGAAATCTGACCAGTTCCTCCCATCCAATCCGGGAACAATTGCAGGATTATTTTAATTGTTTTGACAAGGTAGACTCAACCAAACAGGCAGACAGAAAGAAAAGATGACGTTGTAGCTCAAGGAAGAAAAGCAGGCCTGGTCTCTTTTCCTAATTGTGTTTTGCTAAACAATCAACACAGAGAAAGAGAGTCCTATAAATCCCCTCCTTGAGCCTGACCGCAGTGTACACGTGCTGAGCACATCCTAGGTTTGAAGACAGGGTCATGTTCGCTGAGCCCCAGCTCCCTGTACTAGGGATGGAACCCAGGACCTTGCATCTGCTAGGCTAAGTACTCTGAGGCTGAGTCAGTCATCAGCCCCCCACTGGGGGGATTCTAGGCAGGTGCTCTACCACTGAGCCCCAGCCTCAGCCCCTCACTGGGGGATTCTAGGCAGGTGCTCTACCACTGAGCCCCAGCCCCAGCCCCTCACTGGGGGATTCTAGGCAGGTGCTCTACCACTGAGCCCCAGCCCCTCACTGGGGGATTCTAGGCAGGTGCTCTACCACTGAGCCCCAGCCCCAGTCCCTCACTGGGGGATTCTAGGCAGGGGCTCTAACACTGAGTCTCAGCATGTATATTATATACATTTACCATGAGTGTGTGTGGTCCTGGGGGTATAGAGCTAAAGAAATAGGAGTGACTTTCCCAAGCCCAAATTCGCCCTGCAGCCAGACATTACTCTTGGGCTTCCTCTATCTACTAGGCTCCTGGGGACTGGCTAGCAAGCACAGGTCTGCACAGGCCAGCTATGTCTCTCACTCACAGCCATTTCCTTCATGGGTCACACTTATTTGGCTGCCCCCAGGAAGAAGCCAATATCCTCTGGAGGTTCTGTGACCCACAAAGCCCTGACTCAAAGTTGCCGGCCCTCACTTTTGGGGTTTGTGCTTGGGAATCAGAACAACTGTATGGAGAGCTGAAGATAGAGTCAGTGAGATGAAAAGTAGAAGACACTGGAAAACCCACAGCCACCATAAACTTAATGCAGAGATTATCCACATGCAAGAAAAAGATCAACCCACAGCCCAGAGAGGTGGCAGCATCTGCCTGGGATCACACAGCTACAGTTTTTCCATTCCAAACCCAGACCTGGGTACATGTAAGGACCTCCCTCAGTTTCTGCCCTCTTCCACTATGGCAAGAGCTGGTGTGTGTGTGTGTGTGTGTGTGTGTGTGTGTGTGTGTGTGTGTGTGTGCTGGTCACACAACTATTGTTACCCCAGCTTAGCTTTGGTCCCCGGCACCAGGCTTCCTTCAGAGGGACAGGGACAGAACTGCAAGAGCTCAGGGGGCTCCGGCTCTTCACCATTCCACAGTGCCCTTTTCCCGAGCTGAGGGGGTACCCACCTGAGGATTTAGGGGTGTGAGCACTCCAGGCAGAGTCAAGCAGCACAGGCAGGTCCTATACCAATGACTGTCTCCACTTCCCTGAATAAAAAAGCCCCTCCACAGCCCTTTATGAACCAGAAAGGTGTGGCATGAGGGAGGAAGTCGAGGGTGTGGCTTAAGAGATCTGTACCTGAGACACGCCCTCTCCAGGCTAAGGGCTGAGTCTGGACTTGGTCCTGGAGCTGCCACCAGAATGACCATGGCCCTCCCTGAAAACCACAGAGATCCCACCTTGTGAAGTTCATGGTTCTCACCCGATCCAGAGCAACTTAGGGGGACAGGCTTCACAGGGGACCAGAGACCTCTCCAGCTCCCCACCATCCTTCCCCACCCAACCCTGCATCGGCAACAGGGTTGCCTCCCACCATCTCTTTCCCTCTCCCTCCTTCATTCCTTTCTTCTCTTTCTTTCCTTCTCTCCCTTCCCTCTCTTTCTTTTCTTCCCTTCCTTCCTTCCCAGATTTCTTTTCTCTCTCTCTTTTCTTTAGATGGGGTCTCATTATGTAGCCTTGTCTGTCCGGGAACTCATTTTGTAGACCAGGCTTGGCCTTGAACTCACAGAGATCATCCTGCCTCTGCCTCCCACATGCTGACATTAAAGATGGGCACCACCTTCAGCTTGCTCCTCCTTTTTACTTTCTTTCTTTCTTTCTTTCTTTCTTTCTTTCTTTCTTTCTTTTGACTAATGCTAATTTTGTTTTCAAATAGGTCATTTTTCTACTGTGTCAGTATTTTCTTCTCACACTACACAAAAGTTACAGAACTGGATCACCCATCCCTTTCTTTCTGTCTGTTCCCGTATCCAAACGCTTGCATCTCTTAAGGACCGCATCCTCTTGGCTCTGTGTTAGGCTCAGCCCACCCATCCCTGTGCACAGGCTTCATGGAGGGTGTGGCCTTCTTTCAGGAAGTTTTGTCTGCCCATCAGACTCACCTTGCATCTCATCACTGTCCACTCCCCCCTTTTTTAAAGATATATTTTTACTGCTTTTACTTATGTGTATGTGTGTGTGTTGTAGAGCTCAGAAAAAGGTGTTGGTTTCCCTGGAGCCAAAGTTACAAACAATTGTGAGCCTCCCAACACAGGTGCTGAGAACTGAACTCAGGTCCTCTGTAAGAGCAGTGTGTTCTTTTCTTTTCTTCTTTTTGGAGGAGGGGGTGTTTCTCTGTGTAGCCTTGGCTGTCCTGGAACTGACTCTGTAGTCCAGGCTGACCTCAAACTCACAGAGATCTGCCTGCTTCTGCCTCCTGAGCGCTGGGATTAAAGGTGTGCGCTATAACCGCCCAGCACATAATATACTTTGATCATACCCCATTATCTTCTAATCCTCCTCCCCCTCCAACTGAACCCTTTCTTGATGCTGTTCTATTCTGAAAAATCTCTTCTCAATAAACCCCAAGTCTGCTTTATGCTGGATCAAGCCTGTAATCCTAGCACTCAACAGGTAGAGGCAGAAGGACCAAAGGTTCAGTTCTCCTAGGCTGCTTAAGGAGATTGGGGGCAGCCTGGGCCATGTGAGAGCCAGAAAGACACACACGCACGCACACGCACACACCCGCGCACTCACGCCAAAGAGAAAGGAGGGGGGGCATAGAGTCAAGGGTACAACAGCTCTTCCATCAACTGTGATGAAACCACACCCTGTCCCATGATGTGTAGATTCCTGGCCTCCCAAAATGTGAGCCAAATGTGAGCTCTATGAAGTCACCGGACTCAAACTTTCCCTTTTGAAAGTTTACTTTTCTTATGTATTTGTTTGTTGGTTATTTTGTGTGTGTGTTGAGAGAGTTTCTCCACGTATCCCCTTGGCTGTCCTGAAACTCTCTCTGTAGATCAGACTGGCCTCCAACTCATAGAGAAAGAGGGGATGGGGCAAGCCAGGTTGACATATTTTATCAAATTACTGATGACTATTCCTTTTTAAATAAATTGGTTGGCCAAGTTCTCTTTCAGAGTTCCCAGAATTCCAGGTTAGAGTGTGCTTTTGCCTACTGTCCACCCCTCCGGGCTGATGGCTCCCTTTCTTACCACAAACCCTGCCCAGCCTTCACCATGGTGGCCAAATTCACAATCAGTGCTCCCATTCTGCCAAAAGCTGCCCTAGGGAATACACCCCTGCATGGTCCATCTCAGGAGGATGGCCTGGGAACACATTTCCAGTCCTCGAAGGCATGTTCAGAGTCTTTTGGACCAATGTTTCCAGAGTGTGGTCTAGATGATGAGGACTTGGGTTCTGGACACAAATTTCCCCTTGGCTCTGGGATGCTCTGGAAACAGGGCAAGGAACTCCTTGTTCCTCTCCAGGGACCAATTACACAAAGCCACAGACACGCATATTTGCCTAGAATCCCCCAAGGAGTGACTGGAGGGTGTTGCTCAGTAGTACTTGGCTAGGATCCTCTCATATAATGTGTGTGGGTGAGCACACACACACCTACCTTGTATCCAGATTGGTCTGACACAGCGGCTTCTCACATCCAACTCCTTGGCTTGAACAGCTCTCAGTCTTGAACAGCTACTTGGGAGCCTCTGCATCTCCCTCTCAGAACTTCTATCTAACCCCTGTCCTCTGAAGGAGTAAATATTGTTGGTCACTGCAGAGGAGGATCAGGCTTGGAAGGCCGGGAGGGGACTCAGAAAGCTCAGGTTCAGGCACTCTGGCTCTGCCTGGGCCCCAGGAATTATTTCTAGTAATGATGGCATCCTTCTTATACCCCAGCAGCCTGACAGAGTGCTCTGAAGCCAGGACTAGCACTCTGCTATCTGGATTTCATCCTTATGGCAGTTTGTATCTTTTGTTTTGCTTATGAGACAAGACAGCTTCTCTTGTCATGCCCTTGAATTTGTGATCTTGTTACCTCAGCCTCTCAAGTGCTGATATTATAAGTTTGTGCCACCACACTCTAATTTATCCTATCTCCACTTACTTCCAATGTTAAGGATTGTATCTAGTCTCCTTTACCACTGATCCACACCCTCAGCCCCTCACTGGGGGATTCTAGGCAGGTGCTCTACCACTGAGCCACACCCCAGCTCCTCATTGAGGGATTCTAGGCAGGTGATCTACTGTTGAACATATCATAGAATTTTTTTCACTTTTTATTTTG
The DNA here is from genome assembly GCF_943737965.1 of Phodopus roborovskii. Classification (NCBI taxonomy): domain Eukaryota; kingdom Metazoa; phylum Chordata; class Mammalia; order Rodentia; family Cricetidae; genus Phodopus; species Phodopus roborovskii. The sequence continues at coordinate 10,462,444 of NW_026126598.1, read as the reverse complement.
AGACAGGGTCTCATTAAGTATCCAAGATGGCTTTAAATTTGTGATCCTGCCTGCCTCAGCCTCCCCAGTGCTGAGATCACAAGGGCAAGCCACTATACTCAGCTTAATCCTCACTTCATGTATGCATGTATTTTGTGTGTTTGCATGGTATATGTTTGTGTGTGTGTGTGTGTGTGTATGTGCAGGTGCTCACCTATGCGCATGTGTGGAGGCCAGAGGAGGACATCGGGTATTGGGTGTACTACTCTACTGTTTTCTATCTTTTTCCTTTGAGACAGGACCTCTCACTGAACCTGGAGCTAGGTTGGTTGTCAGCAAGCCCCAGAGATCTACCTGTCTTTACCCCTCGGTTCTAATTCCGGGTTTGTCCCTGTGCCTAGCTTTTTCTGTGGATTTGAACTCAGGTCCACCTGATTGCACAGCAGAAGCTCTTATCCCTGAGCCATCACCCTAGCCCATATCCCCACTTCTCAATTCTGGGATCTTAGATAATTTGCTTTTCTGTGCCTCAGTTTTGCTCTATGAAAATGGGTTCAATGGCAATACTAACTGATAGGACTGGTGTAACAGCTCAATGAGTTACTGTATTTAATCCAGCCAGTCTTTGTCAAATACTTGCTTTGGGTCAAATATGAAAGAGCCAGAGCCATGCTAGACACGGGGATTACATTATGAATGAATCGAAGGCTCTGGCCACAGATAGTCCCTTCCTGTGTGGGAAGAATTAATGAAGGTGTTAAGAGGTGGCAGGGGCTATGAGAAATAAAAGAAAGCTGGGTGTGACAGCTCACACCTGTAATCATGGCACTTGGAAGGTGGAGGCAGGAGGGTCTCAAGTTTGAGGCAACAGAGGAAGACCTTGTCTTACAAATACATGAATGTCGGGGCTGGAGAGATGGCTCCAACTATTTTCCAAGGAGATCTGGGTTCAATTCCCAACCTCCACATGGCAGCTCATAATTGTCTGTAACTTAAGTTCCAGTGTATCCGACTCCCCTCATACAGATATACTTGCAGGCTAAACACCAATGCACATAAAAAAATAAAAAAAAAAAAAGAGGGACGTGAACACCACTGAGGCACCTGGCAGATAAAGGCACTTGCTGGCAACTCTAAAAACCTGAGTTCAATACCTGGGATCCACATGGTAGAGGGAGAATCAATACCCACAAATGTCATACATATGCACACAGCACAGACGCATATACATAGCACATAAACACACATACACACTGTATACACACAGACACCACAACACACAAATATACATATATACCACACAGACACACTGCATACACACCACACACACACAATGCAATTTTTAAATAAATAATAATAGACAGTACTGTTTGGGACAAGGCATCCCAGAACAGTGTAAAAGTTCCTTGTCTTGCTGCTGTGACTAAACACCTGGTAAACCTGACTTAAGAAAAGATTTCTTTTGGCTTACCATCCATCATGGTGGGAAGTCATGGTGGAGGGGCATGAGGTGGATGGTCCCATGGCGTTTTCAGTCATGAAACAGAGAGAGATGGATGTTGCCGCTCAACTAGCTTTCTCCTTTGCATTCTTTGAGAGAGCCCCCCCCCAGAATGGTATCACCCACACTTAGGAACATCTTTTACCTTTTAACTTCATCTAGTTAGACCCTCCCAGATGTGCCTAGATGTTTTTTCCATGGTGAGTTTCAAGCCCATAGATTGACAGTCAAGATGAGTTAGCAAAGACAGTATCTCTGATGGAGACACAATTAAGCTAACAGCAGTAGGAACTCATACAAGGCTGTGATCTCTGCAGACACTGGAGAAACCTCTGGGCAGGGGGAACAGCAGGCGCCAAGGCCCTGAGGGTAGATCCTCGTCCACTGGGGCTCTCCTGGATTCAGGGGCCTACCAGGAAAGATACAGGTTTCTCTTTAGCCAAGGTCCTGGTCCCTGTCACTACTTTCTCATCAGAAAGTACCATGCTTCACCTTGATTCTTCATTTGTCTGGATGTGATGGCTCACCTTTCCCCTTGGCTTCTTGTGAGGGACATTGGCTAGATGTTTCCAGATGTCTGGAACTTAACGAGGGATTGGAAGGTCAGGACTCAACGTTCCATCAGTGACAAAGCTGGAAAGCAAGGAAGCTGGAGGAAGTCCCATCATAAGCCACTAGGGTACCTTCCCGTATCCTGACACCAGGAGCCAACAATGTGATGTCCTTATACACTGCAGAGAAGTCACTGTGTCTTTCTTTCTCTCTCCCAGGCTGGAATCCAGATGGCTCCTCCTGAGAACCCAGAAGACTGCCTGTTGGCAAGCTGCTTCCACTCCATGCAGCCATTTAAAATTGAGACTTCACCTCAAAGAGATCATTTATTCATTTATTCCAGAGCCTGGGAACTTAGATTCTGATTACCTCAAATTCCATGTTCCAATGTAGAAGTGGTTACATGTGGCTTTTATTAGTTGCATAATAAAGATATAAGTCAATGAGCTAGGTGGTAGTGGTGCACACCTTTAATCCCAGCACTGGGGAGGCAGAGGCAAGTAGACCTCTGAGTTTGAGGCCAGACTGGACTAGAGAGTGAGTTCCAGGACAGTCAAAGCTATACAGAGAAACCCTGTCTTGAAAAACCAAAAGAAAGAAAGGAAGGAAGGAAGGAAGGAAGGAAGGAGGGAAGGAAGGAAAAGGAAGAAAGAAAGGAAAAATAAAAGAAAGGAAGGAAGGAAGAAGTTAAGTCAGTGTATCAACCAAATACAATTATAAATGGGTGGCTTATAGTAGCAGGTAAGGGAAACTCTGCTATAGGCTTCAGACGCAATCTGATGGCATCCTTAGCTTTTGGATTGGTGAAAGGTAAGTCTACTAAGGATATATTATGAAATCCTGATAGTCACAAGGATGTTAGGTCAGACACAAGTGTGGGCAGAGATGGCTTTCTGAAAACAGTCTAGGATTGATGGGAGATGTCTTTCTGTAAATATGTTTCTCATACTGGTTAATGAATAAAGCACTGTTGGCCGATAGGAAAGCAAGATAGGTGGGACTAGGAGACAAGGAGGATTTGAGAAAGTAGTAGAGAGGAGCCAGCATGTAGAGACTGGAGAGAACAAAGGTCCAGGCCCCCTGGTAAGATGAGACCATGTGGAAAACTCATAACATAGGATTTATTTGGCTCTGTTTTGTAACATGCTTATTTTAGATTTGCTTTTATTTACGTGTGTGTGTGTGTGTGTGTGTGTGTGTGTGTGTGTGTGTGTGTGTGTGTGTGTGTGTGTGTGTAGTGCCTGAAGAGGCCAGAGGAGGCCAGAAAAGGGCCTCAGATCCCCTGGAACTGGAGTTATAGGCACCTGTGAGTCATCCAACAGGTGTACTGAGAACTGAACTCTGGTCCTTTGCAAGAGCAGCAAGTGAGTGTCCTTAATCACTGAGCCAGCTCTCCAACCCTGGCCTGTAACATTTTGACTATCCACAGTCTTGATGTTTTGTCACCCTACCCTGTGGACTCTAGCACTCCCTCTCCCCTATCTTTATCTCTCTCCTTCCTTCCTTCCTTCCTTCCTCCTCACCCCATCTCCCTCTTCCTTTTTCTGTTATCTTCAGTACACTCAGACCCAGGGTGGTAAGGGCAAAGTTGAGAAGCACAGAGAGTCAAGGTAAGCTTCCAAGTCAGTGCAGGATTTATAATTGTGTGTGTGTGTGTGTGTGTGTGTGTGTGTGTGTGTTTGTGTGTGTACATGTTCCCTTACTGAGAGTTCCCTAGCCAGCCTGAATCACCTAGGGAGATAGTGTTCCAAACCCTGCCTTGATGAACCAAGTTCCTTCCCTGAACCTCATTAGGGTCATCTGTAGAGACATGTGCCTCTGCCTCTCAGGTCTGGAACACAGGCACAGGACCTCCACAGAGCCTCCTCCGATAGAATGGAGCCAAATTTTCTGAGCCCGTCTGAACTTTTTTTTCTTCATGGGCTGAAGAGATGGCTTAGAGTTGCTTGCTGTCAAGCCTGGTAACCCGGAGTTTGATTCCTAGGACCCATATGGTAGAAGGAGATAACCAACTCTCAGGAGGTGTCCTCTGACCTCCACACGCAACTGTGACATGCACCCCATAAATGATTACAATTGAAAAATTTAAGATTAACAAACAAACAAAACCCTCCCCTTCTCTTTTACTAGGACTGGACATTGAATGTCGGTTCTCACAAGGCTGGCCAAGCATGCTACTACTGGGTTGCACCCAGCCTTAGATTCTCTTTTCTGAAGCTCAGGAGGGGGGGCGGCAATGTCTGGTTCTGGAATGGTTAATCTGTTATCCAAGTCCAAAGCTCAGAACTTCTCAGGGTGAAGTGCCACTTGAGCTCCAGGCCCCAGTCTCTCTTTGGGGGACATTGCAATCTGACTCCTAAGTCCTTGGTTCTCAGGAAACCTGAGCCTGCCCCAGGTGCAGAGCTCTTGGGAAGGGTGGGGCCCATGGTTTGGCTTGCAGAGAAGTCTGGGCTTTTATCCTGACTGAGGCTTCGAGGCTGGACTGCACACAGGCAACTTTGTCTCCCCCAACATTCAGGACCCCAGTGTGCTGAGCAACACTAGGAGGAGGTCAGGCAGGATCAGGGTTAAAGCCATGCTGGTTTTAATGGTTGGAAGAATGCTGGTAACAAGCTTTCCTCTCTTTGGAAGCCCACCAGAGGGCTCCAGTGACATTTGCTGAGCATATATGTCCCTGACCAAAGTCTGGAAGAACACTTTCCTGCAGAAATGACTTCTCTCTTTTTAAAACAAATTTTAAGATTACAGTGTGTGTGTGTGTGTGTGTGTGTGTGTGTGTGTGTGTGTGTGTGTGTGTAGGTTAGAGAACAGCTTCTACCCTGGGCCCCTGGAATGGAAGCAATCAGACTTGGCAGTCTGCAGAGGGCCAGTCTGTGCCAACCTGAGACTTGACACTGTGAACTGATATTTCCAGGAGAGTGGAAGGAAGAAAAGGAAAGCCAGCCATCTCATTGGCTCCAGATACGCTTTCTAACCTAGCTTTTTGGTACAAGCCTGTCATCTCAGCTAATTGGGACTCTGAGTTAATAGGACCACAAGTTCAAGGCCAGCCTGGGTTACAAAGAGTGAGGTCAAGGACAGCTGGGCAACTTAGTGAGACTCTTTCTTAAAATGAAAATTGAAGCTGGGCACTGGTGGAGCTTGCCTTTAATCCCAGCACTCGGAGCAGAGGCAGGCAGATCTGAGTTCAAGACCAGTTTGGTCTACAGAGTGAGTTCCAAGACAGCCTGGGTTGTTATACAGAATGCCTGTCTGGGGGTGGGGGAGAAAAGAAAAAAAAATGTGAAAAGAGTGGCAGAGGTATGACCCAGTGGTAGAACATTTACATAGCATGTATGAGGCTCTAGGTTTCAACCTCAGAACAGGAGCACCGGAGGGAGGGAGGGACCGAAGGAGGGAGGGATGGCACTTGGGAAACTGGGTCTGATGACAAACCTTGTTCCTTAAGAGAGAAGGGAGTGCCACTTGAAGTCTGTCCTTCCGGGACCCTGATGGAAGGCTATCTTTATATGCACCCGAAGCTTTGGGAGGTAACTAATGGCCACACCTGGGTGTGGGGGACAGGCAAGAACAAACAGGAAGTTCAAGAGGCTTGCCAACCACAGGAATGTCCCTGGTCACTCACCAGGACAGAAGAGCAGCTTGTCACATGGCAGGCCCACCTCACCCCTTTGCAGACATTTCTGTGTGTGAAGATCTAGGTCTACCAGCAGTGTGTGGCCCAAAGGTTTAGGCAGCCATGGGAGATGCTGGGTTCAGACTCCCTGCCTCCTGTACACTACTCAAGAGGACAAGATCTCTGACACAAAAGGGATCCAGCCTAAATCCCTGGGGTGGACTGCAAGGCCTCCCACCCACCTTCACTCCTTGCTGGCCCTTTGTCTCCTATAACCCTTTCAGGGCAGGCCAGGCTGAGGGTATCTGCTCTAGCATGCATCTTCCATTCTGCCTTCTCCGAATTCCATTCCAGAGAGGCCCAGAGGGACTCCAGGCCAGGGCTAGGGAGCACCACCCTGGGAGTCTAGCCGGCAGCTGTCTCTGCAGTGTTCCACCTGGGGTAGGCAGTGACTTCTCCCAGAGCTACAGCTCCTGCTGCTTTTGCCAGGCTGTACTGGAACCAGACCTTGGCGAGCTGGGGTTTCACAGGCCCTGTGACAGGGGCGCTATATCTACTAGATGAGGGGATGGACGGGAGAAAAGGGGAGGGTGGGGTGATGGAGTGTGTAAAGGGTGAGGGAGGGATGAACGGAAAGGTAAATGTGGGGTATTGTATGTCAAAGGTGTGGGAATGAATCAATGAAGTATTTGGGGGGGGGGGGTGAACAAGAGTGCCAGGGCGTGAGGAAGAATGAATGAGATGGTGTGGGCTGGGAGGGTGGGGGCTGGGGAGAAAGACTGTGAGTTTGAAAGACCAAGTGCTGTGTGGACAGGGCTCAGGCTTCTGGAAACTGTGAACCTTGATATCTATGTGAGTTGAAGAAACCTAGCTCTAACCAAGTGTGTGACTTCCCAAGCTCAGGCTGTCCCAATAAATTGCCAGGACAACAAACATAATGGTGGCACATGCCTTCGATCCCAGCCCTGGGGATGCAGAGGCAGTCAGATCTCTGTGAGTTCGAGGTCAGCCTGATCTACAAAGCAAGTCCAGGCCAGCCAGAGCTAGCACTCAAGAGGCAGAAGCAGGTGAATCGCTGAGTTTGAAGCCAGTCTGGTTCACAGACTGAGTTCCAAGACAGCCAGGTCTACATCACAAGATCCTGACCCCAAAGTGACAGTTTTTGAATTATCTCAAATTCTGCTTCATACTGGCTCCATCTGATATCCTTTTTTTGTGGTCAAGGATGTGGGTTTTTTTTGGTGGGGATTTTCTTCGAGACAGGGTTTCTCTGTGTATCGGTCCTGGATGTCCTGGAACTCACTATGTACACCAGGCTAGGCTCAAATTCACTGAGATCTGCCTGTCTCAGCCTCCTAAATCCTGGGATTAAAGGTGTGTGTCACTGCTGCCTGACAAGGATTTGGTTTTTGCATGACTGAAAATCCCTCACCGACTAAAGGAACATTCTTGGGCTGCTCCACTCTGGCTAGACTGACAATGCCTCTCACCCAAGTGTGCCACAGGTACTATACACAGGAAGGAGGCCTTGACCCCAAGAGAGATAAACCAGACCTTTAGCTCTGTCACCATCCTGTGTCGACCACAACCGTGTGTTCTAGGCTTCTAGAACTGCCTAATTTCACTGCCTGAGCCTGGAGCTAGCTCACTTCCCTTCTACCCACCTTCTTGCCTGCCTGTCCCCAACTCCATGCTTGTATTACAGTTTCTGTCTACTGGCTCAGCTCCTGTTTCCCTTTGCCAGCCCTTACCTTGCTTTCTCCATTGGGAGATCAGTTTCCCTCTGACTGAAGCTGGAGCAGGGACTGGGATCTTTTCCTTAAGCAGCCTCAGAGCACTGCCTGCCCTGGGAAAGAGAGGCCACTTTCGGGGCATGATTCTGACTCTCTGCAGCCCCCAGCTGGCAAACTGGGCAAAGTGATGTCTGCAAGCCATTCTGGCTGGTTGGTTCTGTCTTGGCTGGGGATGGGATGTGAGTTGAGGGACTCAGAGGTTTGAGTGCAGGGAAGGATAGCTTTCGCTTACGCTGAATGAACAGAGGCCAGAGTTTTTCCTTTCCCAGAAGAGTTAGAAGGCCGCTGAATCTCTGGTTCTTGAAATACTCCCATTTCGTTAGATGGTGGAGGCACATGCCTTTAATAGCAGCACTTGGGAGGCAGAGACAGTCAGATCTTTACAAGTTCCAGACCAGCCTGGTGTACTGAGCGAGTTCTAGGACAGCCTGCCAAGATACAAAGGAACTTGAAGAAAACAAACAACAAAACAAACCCTCAAAACTCCTGTTTCATCCTCCCATATATTGGGATTAAAGGCACCCCCCACTGTACCAGGTGAACACTATTTTACTCTTCAGTGCTGGGATAAGCCTGAGCTTTTAATGTGCATTGGTGTTTCACCTGCATGCATGTCTGTGTGAGGGACTCAGATCCCCTGGAACTGGAGTTGCAGACAGTTGTGAGCTGTCATGTGGTTGCTGGAAATTGAATCTGGGTCCTCTGGAATTGCAGCTACTGCTCTTAACCGCTAAGCCATCTCTCCAGTCCCGAAACTGAACTTTCTAGCTATGTCTTCTACCACTGAGCTACACCACCAGCCCCATGACAATTCTTTTGTACCTGGGGTATATAGGTTTGTACATGCATTTGTGGGTGTGTTCACCAATGTGGGCACTTGAGGCCAGATGTTGATGTGGGGTTATCTTCAATTGGTCTTCACCCTTCAGAGCCTCTCACTGAACTGAAGCTCACAGTTCTGGCCATCACTAGATGGCCAGCCATCTAGTTTCAGGAATCTAGGGGCTGGGTTACAGGTCATGCTTTTTTTAATAAAGTGTGGGGGATCCAAAGTCAGGTCCTTGGGCTTGGCCAGCAAGCACTTTATCCACTGAGCCACCTCTCCTCAGTTCTCAGCATTTTTTTTTTTTTTTGAGACAAGGTTTCTGTGTGTAGCCCTGGCTATCCTGGAACTATGTACACCAGGCTGGCCTCAAACTCAGAGATCTTCCAGCTTCTGCCTCCCAAGTGCTGGGGTTAAAGGCACGTGCTACCACTACCCAGCTCACAGATTTTTATTTATCCATTTCCTCACTGTTCTGAACAGCCTGGGCAGGGTCATGTAGACTTTTGCTTGACAAACATTGAGTGGCAGGCCTGCACACATTTTCATGGCATGTCTTTGACCCCAGCCTGGGGCTGGGTACAGACTCAGCCACAGGACACATGATTTGGCAAGTAGGGAAGGGTTGGGATCCCATAGGACCTAGGGGGTCTTGTGGAATACATGTGGCTGGAGGCTGCCCACAGAGACAAATTACAGTTCAGGCTAGACTGCAAGCCTTGTGTCCCCCTCTCCCCCCCTCCACCGTTCAGGTCACGCTTTTGAACCTAAAGAGGGAAAGATTTCAGTTTCTGAGATTCCAGCCCAGAGCCCAAGGGTGGTAGATTTACAATGACTAACTGCAAAGCAAGTCAAAGGGAAGCCTACAGGCAGGATCTAAGAAACACAGATTGTTACACTGTGGCTTAGCTCCAGGATGCCTGTGTATTGGTTCCAGATCATGGAAAAGTCCAGAGAACAGACATCTAGGGGCAGCAAGTCAGTGCATGGCAGTTAGTGTGGGAAGCTGAGTCTGGTTCTGTTGATGTCTGCTGTTGAGTCCTCTGAATACCGGAGTCCATTAGTAAAGCCAGTGGCTGAGGGAATACAAGATGATCCGACAATTCTTACAGCCTCGCTGCCAGGGAAGCAGGATGCTTGGCATTTGCAGCTCTAGCCAGTGAGCCACCCTATACAGGAAGGCCAGAAAAACCAGGGACACACAAAAGTACTAAAGTACCCATCACACCCATTTCTGGGTCTGGAGTGGAGGAACCATACCTAAGAGCACACATCTGTCTGTATTTAGGAGGTTCTGCTACAGGTAAAAGGTCAGGTATGGCTGGAACCTGAAGTTCCAGGCTCCATCAGATTCTAGCTGTATCTTCACTGAAGCCGAGATGTCACCTGGGCATCTGGTTCCTTAGCCGTGAATTCAATTTCCTAGTCCAGATTAGGTAGTTTCATCTTCAGTCATGCCATACTGGCTTCTGTTTGCTTGAGTTTCAAAAGGACACTTGGATGTGCCCATCTTCACACTACCACCCTGTCCCGAGGAGCTTGGGGTCAGGAAATCATCTGTATTGGAATATCTAGACTCCCCGCCCCCCACCAGATGCAGCTCCTGGAAGCAAACATGTGCTACATCTAATACAAGTAGTATGCTTTCCACCCCCCCCCCCCCCCCCAGTGCTGGAGATGGAACCCAGTGCCACTTGTAGGCTAGGCATGCACTCTACCACCAAGCCATACCCCCAGTTCTGGAATTGGTTATGTAGACCAGGCTGACCTAAGATCTACCCAAGTGCTCTACCTCCCGAGTGTTGTGGGTAAAGGCAGGTACTACTCTACTCAAGTCCTTTATTTTTAGAGACAAGGTCTCACTGTGTAGACTTGGATATTCTGGAACTCTGTCTGTAGATCTGGCAGGCTTCAAATTTAGAGATACATTGTCTCCACCTCCCAAGTACTAAGATTAAAGGCATATGCTACCATGCCCAGCTTGTTTTTATTAAACAAAACAAAACCCAAGCTTTTTGAGACAGAGTGTCACTGACTTGCCCAGGCTAGCCCCTTGTACCCAGTTCTGGGTTGATCAAATTTCTACACCATCTTTTCTACCCACTTCCCAAGTCAGGCTCTCCTCATTGATCCCTGAGCACAGGGATCCTTTTTGTCACCGCACCCATTCCTGTTGATCAAATCACTACCCACCCTGGACTGAACACAAATAAGCCACACACTATTGGCAGGCTGGAGGCTGGTTTTTATACAAAGGTAGTTAACTCACAGGGTGGACCACCAGCATGAAGCTGCAGGTCATCACCGTCTGGCAGAAGTCAGGACAGGGAGGGCTGGAGGGGGAAGAGGATGCCACACAGACACTGAGCAGGATGAGATGGTAGGACTGGCAAGAGTCCCTGGCAGCCGATGACAACCACACTTTCTAGCAGTGGCTGTAGAGCCTCAAGATTCCATGGGACCCCAGGATGTCTTACTTCTCATGTAGCCAGTGGCTGGGTTCAGACCCACTGTGTAGCTGGGGATGACCTTCAACGTCTGATCCTTGTCTTGATCACAGAGGATTACAGGCATGGCTAGCCACACCCACTTTTATTTCCTGTGTCTGAAAGCTGGGGCAGTAAACTTTACTTTCTAGAGCTGCCTTGAGGGGAAACGACACAGCTATATAGGGACATTTATCAAAGTACTCAACAGAGCTGGCACATAGAAGTATTTAATAAATAATTCTTTTTTTTTTTGTGGAATTGAGGACTATGCCCCAGGCCCAGCTATTTTTTATTAATTTTAATATAGAGTCTTGTGATACATACATAGCCTAGGCTGACCTCGAAATTGCTCTGGAGCCCAGACCTTGACCTTTGCATTTATAGGCCTCAACCTCCCAAGCAGCTGGGATGACAGGCCAGCATGCTTTGGCTTCAATAAATAATTCTTAAATTCCTCACTTGGGTAGGACCTTTCTCTGCCCAACACGTAGAGGAGCCTTTTCTGCAGACTGGCTAGGGCATGGCAACCTTGGAAGATTCCTTAGAGCCTGGAGCCCCTTGGGTGCCCAGGGCCCCAGAATACACAGTGCCAGGACAGCTGATGGGGGAGGGAGGCTTCACTCCCTGGGAGGTCCCTGCAGAAGCTGGGTACACACTGGAGGCATTGGGGTTAGGACCAAAATGGTTCTGCACATAACACAGGCCAGAAGCAGGCTGGTATGGAGGCAGGCTGGGCATGTGTCCGGGAGGCCAGGAGGCCAGTTTCTGGCCATTAGCATGCTGTATCTGGGTGACAGGGTGACTTGGGGTTAGATGAGGGTAGCAACTCTGTGTGGGATAGGAGCCGGGTGCAGGGTTCAGTCTGGAAAAGAAGAGAAGAGACAGTCATTCCGCTGGCAGGGACAAAGCACACCATGTCATTCCCTGAGATGAGAGCATGGATGGGGCCGTAGGCAGCCAGGTTTCAAAGGAGGAGAAAGATGGATTTGGGGGTGGGGTAAGGGGAATGGGAGGTGGGTGGTGGTGGGGTGGGGTGGTGGCGATACATCATGTAGCCCAGGTTTCTCCGAATCTTCAATGTAGTTAAGAATGACCTTGAACCTCACATCCAACCTGTACCTCCAGAACATTTGGGTTACAGGCATGAGTCACCACACCCCGCCTGTGTAGTACTCAGGATCAAATCTAGGGACTCACGAGTACTAGGTAAGAGTGTACACATGTCGGAAACACAGTCCAAGAATGGAGTCGCATGAGAATTCTGAGTGCTGTGAGAAAACAACAGTCTTGTGCCCTCAGTTTCTTCAATACCCAGAATGATCCTTGGAATGTGTCTGCATGCTCCTCCCAGGTGTAGCGGACAGGAGTGAGTTTACTTCAGCTATTGTTACTCATGCCTCTATGGAAAAACATGTTTTGCCACGTGTGGCTTGTCCTTGTGACTGAAACCTTACTTAGGATTCTTTTTAACCCTCAGGTATAAATTGTCTGCTGTTCTGAAAAAAAGTTGGCTATTGTATGAGACTTTAGTCCACCTCATTTTTAGGACCCATGCTACTCGCGTGTGTGTATGCACCCGCGTGCACGCACGCACGCACACACACACACACACACACACACACACACACACAAATAAGGCTGGGGCATGGCTCAGTGAGGCCACCTGCTGAGTATGTGTCCAGCCCTGATCTCCAGCACAGCTCACTAGCCCATTCTGCTTCTGGGACAGCTTCCTTCCTTTTCTTTTCTTTGGGAGACAGGGTCTCACTGAAGTCTTGGGCAGCCTAGAAATCTCTTTGTAGACCAGCCTGGCCTCAAACTCACAAGGATCTACTTACTTCTGCCTCCCTGGTGCTGGGAATTAAAGATGTACATTACCTTCTTATTAAAATGAGTTTCCATTTATGTGTGTGTAGCTTGTGTGTGTGTGTTGGAGTATGTATGTGTGGTTGGTGTGTGTGTGGTTGGGGCGTGTGGTGTGTGTGTCTGAGAACATTCAGGAGTCAGTCCTTTCCTTCTACCATGTGGGTCCCAGGGACAAACCTCAGATCCTCAGCCTTGGTGACAGATGTCCTTATCTGCTAAGCCCGCTGGCCTCTTTTCTTAGTTTAATAAACTGTCTATTTTTATTGTAATAAACCACCCAAACTCTATACCAAACCAACTTTTCAAACAAAACAACCCACATGGCAGCTCACGTGTCCTGTCGTAATACTCTTGGTGACTCTGTGAGGACACCTGAAACATCATGTTCTGTTCTGATGCCTGCAGTCAGTCTTGGCAACCAGCAACCAGCAACCAGCAGTCATGTGAGGAACAGAGAAGGAACACAAAGGGCTACCCACCCCACACCTGTCAGGGTCAGATCTGGTACCAGGTGACAGAGCTTCCTGTTGGCAAGTGCAACTCACAGTAGAACCCTTCTGGTTCCCTGAGGCAGCTGCATTCACCAGAAGTGTGTGAGTTGGGACTTGTGACCCCACTCCATTGCTGTCCCACAGGGTACTCCTTGAGGGCAAAGTCTGAACCTCTCAAGCCTGACAAGTTGCTAGGAGACTCTTGTATTCTAGGCACGCACTCTACCACTGACCCATATCCACAGCCCTTGTTTTCTTCAGATGTGGCTAGCTGAGGTTTCACTTTGTAGCTCATACTGGCCTCCAACTCCAAATCCTCCTGCCTCAGAGCCTCCCAAGTGCTGAGATTACAGGTGGGACCATGCCTTGCTTCTTCTTTGGCTTTAAAAATTGCTCAAAAGGAACAAGCCCAGGGTTCCACCCCCAGCACTAATGAACTGGGCATGTTGGTGCATGCCTGTAATCCCCAGCACTGAGATGGAGGCAGCAGCATCAGAAGGCCAGGGTCATTTTGGCTAAATAGCTATTGAGGAAGGACTGAGCTATGGAGGCTCTGCCCACAAACAAACACACCACACCACACACACACACACACACACACACACACACACACACACACACACACACACCAAATAGCACAGAACCCAATCCCAAATCAAGTTATTCCAGTTCAACAAAGCTTGCTTCGGACATTGGGAGTGGAGGGCAAACACACCCCACAGCCAGCACTGGGTCCCCGTTTCTCAGCAAGACCCTCCTCTGGGAGGCACCACAGACGGGATTGTGGAGTCTCGGGGAACAAAGGCTGGAAAGAACACAACTGGCAGAGGCAGTATGGGAAAGGACTTGCAGGTAGGAGACCCTAGGTCACAGCAGCCTCTTCCCTGGACTGTCACCTGGGAACACAAGTCCTCTTTAGCCACCTCGGTAAAGGTGTGAGGACCCATAAGAGCAGCTTAGAGACAATTGTCCCCATGATGGAGCTTTTTTGTTGCTGTCTTGTGTTTGTTTGTTTTTCGAGACAGGGTTTCACTGTGGTTTTGGAGGCTGTCCTGGAACTTGATCTGTAGACCAGGCTGGTCTTGAATTTACAGAGATCCACCTGCCTCTGCTTCCTCAGTGCTGGGATTAAAGGCGTGCTCCACCACAGCCTGGCGCCTAGCAGTTTTTAAGAGCAAACAAGCCCAGACTGGAAAAAAAGTCAGCCTCACCTGCTCTTATTAGGGAGCCAAGAAACTCCTTTCATGTTCTTCTACCCTGACACCTACTGAGCAGACTGTCCACGCATGGCTAACTGCCATACCTAGAGCTACCTGCAGAGTATTCGCTGACTAAGCAGTGTTAAGACTATTATCTCTCTATACATCACTCAGAATTACATGCAAATGTCTGTCTTTAGCCACTCATGCTTGTTCCTTTACACACAAGGCAGTGTTCAGAAGATATGTGTACACATATTTTCTTTCCTTATTTGCAGTGCCGGAACCCAAGGCCTCCCATGAATTAGGTTAAGTGTTCTACCCCAGCCCCTCACTGGGGGATTCTAGGCAGATGCTCTACACCTGAGCCCTACCCCAGCCCCTCACTGGGGGATTCTAGGCAGATGCTGATCCAGAACCACAAACCTTCACTGCAGAGAACTGAGAAACTGCACTCCCCTTCCTTTACCCTCCAAGATGAACCACACCCTTTACCATGTTCTGCAGTTGCTCTTGGAATGAGACTGAGAGCCAGCTGTGGGATGAAATCTACAGCCTGCTATCTGAGAAGAACAGACAAGAGCCTCCCAAGCTCAAAGCCGACCCTGGGTTTCTGACCCACAAAACCAAAGGCAGGGGTGGATGACAGCACAGCAACAGTGCACCTGACTAGCATGGGAAAGGCCGTGGGTCGGGCTTCCAGCACTGACACCAACCACACAACCAAACAGGTGAGGGAGTCGCCACTTACTTCCGGCTCTGTGCTGCTCTTCTTTCGGCAGAAGAACCTGAGACGTACTTGAACAGGGGAACCCTCCTCATGGCGCTGAAGGGGAACTTCTGGTCAAGCTTCAGGGCTACTCGCTCAGAGAGGTCGAGGGAGTAACAGTAGGTGAGGCCATCTGAGGTTGATATTAAGTAAAACTGAAGGCAGCTGACATGCCCCAAGGACCCAGCTCCTGGGAGGCACAGTGTGTGCATCTCGTCAGTCTCTGCAGAGAGCTGAACATCCATCCCCAGCTGCATGCCTCACAGGGAACAGTGTGTGCTGTGTGTTAGAATTCACAACGTACCTCCTGGGTCTTCCAACCACTGCCATCCGCCACTAGTAATTCTCTTTTGGCTTTTTGAAACAGGATTTCTGTGTAGTTCTGTAGACCAGGCTGGTTTCAAACTCAGAAATCCATCTGCCTCTACCTCCTGAGTGCTGGGATTCAAGGCATGTGTCTGCCTGCACCACTGCGGGTTTACAAACCAGTCTTAATAGAACACTGGGATGGGCACACTTCTAGACTTTTGCTCCAAATCAAAGGTACTCTGCCCCAGTGTGACCAACTGAACTTCACATGGCCTTTTGTTTAGGGAGGAGGGAGATATATGCAGCCTAGCCTGGCCTTAAACTTACAATGCCTCCTACCTCAAACTCCTTCGTGCTGGGATTATGAAGCATGGCCCACCATGGCAAATTTCAATATGGCGTTTTCTCTGGAAGCATTTTCTCCATGTAGTCACCATCTTTGTTTTGGTCCATCACTGCCTGCATCGCTACAAAGGTTATAGCCTGTTCCATATATCCTTCAACAAATATTTACTCTGTATGTGAGCACACGCACATGGGTGCGAGTGTACCACAGTGTGTGTGGGGGGGGGGGTTGGAGAACAGCTTTATGGAGTTGGAATCAACACCCCTTCCACCATGACGGTCCCTGGGATGGAACTCAGCTTGTCAGGCTTAGAAGCAATGGTTTTTACCCACTGGGCTACCTTACTAGCCACCCTTCAGTAAATATTAAGCATCTAGTTTATGCCTGCACTAAGGGTTAAGTACAGGTTGAGTATTCCTTACCAAATTAGTTTGGGTGAAATACTTCAGGTCTTACAGGTTATTTGAACACTTGCATATGCATGACAAAACCCACTTATGTTTCACCTGTACCTCACACAGCCTGAGGTGATTTTACACAGTATTTTGGGTGCATCCATGTTCTCACTTCGATCATAGTCAGGTCAGGTGCAGAAGGTTCCATCTGTGTTGTGTTAATGTTCAGAACATTTCAGATTTTGAAGTATTCTGGATCTCAGAATTCCTAATTAAAAAGGCTCAATTCCTTATCCCTAGATAAGGGTAATGCTGGCCATGTAGCTCAGTGGGGATTTGACCAGGCTGATGTATCATAGGGCCTACATTGGATCCCCAGCCCTGCCTAAAATGGATGGATACGGTAATAATCAGGCTATAATCCCAGCTACTCTAGAAGCTGGAGAATTGACTTCAATCTTCTGCCTCAGTCAGCTCCTGAGTGTGGTGTATACACCCACACCTTTGATCCTAGCACCCAGGAGGCAGAGGCAGGCAGATCTCTGAGTTTGAGGCCAACCTGGTCTACACAGTGGAGTTCCAGGACAGCTAGGGCTACATAGTGAGACCCTGTCTCAAAAAGAAATTACCTTTAGAGGGCAGGGGAATCTAAAGATGGCTTTATAGTTAGGTGTGCAAATTGCTCTTCTAGAGAACCCAAATTCAGTTCCCAACACCCACATGGCAACTCACCACTACCTGTAACTCCAGTTCTAGGGGACTTGCCAACCTCTTCTGGCTTCCTCAAGTGCCAACATGCAGGTGCACATATCCACAGACTTATCCATAAATAAAAATAAATCTAAAAAAGGGCACACTGAGAAATTTATAATTGGGGTGTGGAGCCAGATATGGTGGTGAATGACAGTAGTAATCCTAGCACTCGGGAAACAGGTGGGTTTTGAGTTTGAGGCTAGGCTGGGCCATATAGCAAGACCCTGTTACAACCCCTTTCCCTCTGAGAAAAAAGAAAATTAAGGACTGGGGTGTAGCTCAGTGGTAGAGTGCTTGTTAACCATGCACAATGCCCTGGGTTTGATACTCTAAACCCAGCAAAAATAGAACAAAATCTCAACAAGCCCAGGTCTGTTTCTCAACCCTTCCATGAACATCTCCTGGTGATGGGCATCTCGACTCTTCCAATAAACACTATGTGAGTGCCTATGTGTGGAGGCCAGAGGCCAGCCTCGGGTGTGGATCCTCGGAAGTAGGGTCTCTCACTTGATCTTGAAATTAACAAATTAGGTGAGGCTGATGGGCCAATGAGCCTTAGGGATTTACCTGTGTTCACCTCTGCTACACAGGGATCCGAGTTCCAGAGCTATGACTTTTGTCCTCAAGCTTACACAAATGCTTTACTCACAAAGCCATCTCTCTGGTCCCCTCTTCCCATAAAACTTCACACTAAAGTTAGCTGAGTAGATTATACCTCAGTTTACAAGGAAAAAAAAAAAAGTCAAGCCAGTATAATTAAGCTTAAACTGCTAACAGGCTGTGCTGAGCTGGCCTGGGCAGGCAACTATATTTGTATTTTCCTGATGAGTTCTAGTCCAGGGAGGGGAGGAGCGCTGCCCAGGGCTCCGAGGTTTTCCAAGCTGGAGCCAAATCCAGACTGCCTGTGTAGGAGCCTAAGGCGATGTACCTGACAGCCCACAACCCTCAAGTGGGTTTGGCTTCTGGTGTAGCTTCACCCTGTAGTTCCGTTCCAGAAAGGATACATGATAGGCCGATCAAAAGGCCGGAGACGTTACTCAGGAAGGAGGTCTGAGGAATGAGCCAGGAGGCACACAGCAGAAGCCACGGCACGAGGACTGAAGGCACCACCACACCAAACACCAGGGCCCGCCTCATCCGAGAGCGGACAGAGGTGACTCCCAGCATGGCAAAAGCCACAGGGGTAAACCCTCTGGCATCCTCCACCTCACCCAGCTTGGACAGCGATGACACGGACTCGAATGACAGGTAGATGATGGCAGAGAAGATGGTGAAGATCGCGGTGAAGAAGCAATGGCGGACAGTGCCCACGGTCCTCTCAAAGTTGCCAGCAAAGCGCCAGATGGCGATGGCGCCGCAGAGCAGGGAGACTGGATTCTCATAGACGAAGATGTAGGTCACCAGCCTGTAAACTAAAGATGGGTTTTGGTTAACGGTCCAGCGCAGCGCTGTTCCAACTAGGGTCAACTAAGTGTCCAGCCAGCTTGGGAAAGGAGTCTTAAAGCTGGAGCTGCCTACACAGGGCCCTGTCTCAATAATAAAATAATAAAAACAGAACAGGAAAGTGAGGAGTGTGAGGGAAAATTAATAACTAAAAGATATGGGACTCATGGCAAGAAGGGAAAACCAGAAAGAACAAGTGCTTCTGCCAATAGCTATAGATAACTTCCTGACTAGAGAGTACATTCTCTCAGCCCCCATTATCTTAAGGACAAGGCCACTGAGCCCGCCAGTCCTAGAGAAAGAAAACCCCCTAACCTTGCAGGTGAGCTAAACAATCCCACCTTGTAAACTTTGTGCTCTGTGAAACTCTGTAACCTTGGAAACATTATGGGCTGAGACTAGCAGTCTCAATCCTCCCTTTCCCTTTAAAAACGCTTCACAATTGTAAACCGGTGCCTTACTCTTCTAGAGTGAGGTCCCAGTCGGTTCGGTTCTTAGCAATAAAAACTTTTTGCTTTTGCAGTTGGGAGTCACTTTCTTGGAGGTTGAGGAAACACGGCAGGCTCAACAGGAGTAGTGTCCACCATTCAAGGCATGAGGATAAAATATAATCTCCATTTCTTCCTGGCCCTAGAGCCAGGGTTATCAAGAGCAATTCCCATGATTCAAAGCATGTATGTGCATATAATGTAGTCTCCATTCTTTCAAGGCCCTGGATCAAAGACTATCAAGAACAGTTTCTATGTGTAAAAAAAGATAACTTTTTCTGAACTTGTCAAATGCTTTATAACATTATTTTAGGTTTTCTTTTAAAGATCTGTATTTTTTGTGTATCTATCTGCACATGGCACTGTGTGCAGTGCCTGCGGAGGCCAGTAGAGGGTGTTGGATCCCCTGGAGCTGGCATTAGAGGCAGTTGTCAGCTGCCCCATGTGGATGCTGGGAACCAAACTTGTGTCCTCTGTAAGAGCAGCCGGCTCTCTTAACTGCTAAGCCATCTCTCCAGCCCTCGTGTTTTGGATTTTAACCCTCACTGGGCAGTCTGAGGGTTAACTAATTGTAACAGCTTTGGGGTAGACTGGGTGTCTTAACAGAGTGTGCCCTTCTCCTCAGCTGTAATCCTGGCCTCTCCTTCCAGAGGCTGTTCAGGGGAAGAAAACAGAAATAATGAATAGTTTTGTGGTTTATAAGGACTATGCCCTTATCATTAATAATATACAGAAATTACAAGTCCTCTCTAAGAGCGTTTTCCACTTTTACAGGTGGACACAAGATTTATATGCCATGAGATAGCAAAGTCCTTTTCTGTCTCTCTGTTATGAGACAAGACTGCACTATGCAGCCCTGTCTGGGCTATAAATTGCTATATAGACCAGGCTGGCTCCCATTTCCTGAGGGCTGGGATTATAGTTGAGTCACCTCACTTGACCTTTTTCTTTCTTTCTTTTCTTTTCTTTTTTTTTTTTTTTTTTTTTTTTGAGATAAGGTTTTGATACGTAGTTCAGGCTGGCTTGGGATTACAAGTGTCTGCCATATTTGATTTAAACCTTTACTTTTCTGAATGCAAGTTATCACTAACATACATAATTTTAAAAAACTAATCTCTATTTTATTTGTGGGTATATGGGAGTGCATGAGTGCCATGCCACCCTTGTGGGGTTCAGAGGAAAACCTGCAGGAGTCCATTCCACCACGTAGGTTCCAGGGACCAAACTGCAGTTGTATTGATTGGTGGCAAGTGCCTTTACCTGCTGAGCCACCTTACAGGGCTCTAATGTATTTTTTTGCTTATTTGAGACAGGGACCTACTGTGTAACACTGGCTGGCCTCAAACTGACTGTGTAGACCAGGCTGGCCTCTAACTCAGAGATCCACCTGCCTCTGTTTGCCTAGGGCTGGGATTAAAGACACATACCACCACACCTGGCTCTCTAATGTATGTATCTCTGTGGGCTGAAACCTTCACATGAGAGAGATTGATGAAGCCACGTTGTTCTTAGGAGTGTAAGACTTGGAGGACGTCTTCATTTATCATATCCAGGCTGCCTGGGCTCAGTTAAATCCAACATCCACACCCTCACAGCTGTAATCTCCTCATTGTGAAGTAACAGGTCAAACCCCAGGCCTTCAAGGGCCCTACATCTCTACCCATTCATGAATCCCACACTTGCATAAATAGGGTTAAGTACGCATGTGATTTGATGCATGTCTGTGTCCTGGTACTCAGAAGGCTGAGGCAGGAGGATCATGTGCTTGAGGCCAGCCTGGGCTACACAGTGAGTCCAGCCATTCTGGTTTAAATAAATAGCAAAACCATTTCAAAGGGTGTGTGTGTGTGTGTGTGTGTGTGTGTGTGTGTGTGTGTGTGTGCATCTAGATTAGCATTTGGTTGACTGTAAAAAGCTTCATCAGCTTTAAGCAGGAAACCATAATACCCCAGCCACACTATCTCTTGAAGCCTCCATTATTTGCTGGATACTTCCCAAACTGAAATTTTGTTGTTTTTCAAGACAGGGTTTCTCTGTGTAGTCCTGGCTGGCCTTGAACTCACAGAGGTTCAACTGTCTGTGCCTCTCAAGTGCTGGAGCTAGAGGCTTACAACATTACAGCATGGGTCCCAAATTCAATGGCTCACATATGTATGTATGTATGTATGTATCTACATAAGAACGTGGGAATTATATATGAAAACCTTAGTTCAAACAGCATACTAAAAACATGAAGCTGGGTGACTATCTCAATATTAGGATGTGTTAGCTCTGTGACTGTCTGTATTCAGCCTCAATTTCCGGTAAATAGGCAATTTAATATGGCCTGTCATGAAATCGCTGTGGGGATCACATGAAATGAAAGCACAGGCCTCTCTTACATTGGGAGCAACAGGGATTTCCCAGGAAAGAATGACAAAGAAATAAAGACTAGGAATCCTGTCTTTTACAAAAGGATGATTACAGACTTAATTGGCCTGAGAAATTTCTCTCCCCTGAGAAAACAAACACTTTACTAGGGGCAGAGGACGGCCCCCTTCCTCCTTCCGCGAGCTGGAATTAAGAGTCAGGATTAAAGTGAAGACGCAGCAGAAAATTCTAGACTCGTGAGGAAAAACCATTCATTGGAGTGACGAGATATGAAGTTCCACTGTCAGAATGAATGTGAGAGGCGTTCGTTTTGTTCCTGAGGGGCTCGGGACTTCAGAAGGTGGGGGGGTCTGTATTTATAAACTGGAAGGGGCGAAGGAAGGGTATTCACCCTTGAGATCAAAGAATGAATGAATGATCTATGGTGACAAGCAACAGGGCAATTCTGGGTAGGGAAGGAACTGGCGAAAATGATGAGGCTTTGGACAAGGCATGCTTGAGTACCAAGTGGGGAGAACAGTGATGGGCACGGAGGCTGGGGCTTGGCTGGCAGTGAGGGATAGATGGGGTCCCCGGGCTGAGGAAGCGCGCCATCCCCGCCCAGGCGCTGCTCACCTTGCCAGTTGCGCAGGGCCTCGGAGCGCAGCGACAGCCCCGAAGGCGCCAGAGGCGACTGCAGTAGGAACAGGCGGGGTCCCGACACCAGCAGCGAGAGCAGGGCGGTGAAGAATGTGGCAGAAGGCACCTCGGGGCACGAGCACCAGAAGCGACTCGCGGAACCCCGGGCCGCCATGGCGGCCAGGCCTTCCCGCGAACCGCCTAGGCACTCGCCGCCTGCCTCGGCAATTTCCGCCTACCTGCGCTGGTCTCCACTAGCAACTGAGGAAGGCTGGCCTCTCCTCAAGCCCCGCCCCACGAAGGAAAGACCAATCCCGGGGGGCCATCCGCCTTTACTCACTCAAAGGAGGCTGGGAGTTGTAGTTTCAGCGCGCCCTCTGAGGCTGCTCAGGCTGCATCCTCAGAAGTATTCTTGCCCAAGGCTTCAGTTTCCATCTACGCTCTCTCTCTCTTTATGTATTTATTTTTTAATTTAATTACATCTGTGTATTTGTTTGAGTGTGGAAGAGGGGCACGTGCGTGCAACGTATGTACAGTGCAGTCGACAACTTCAGGGAGTTGGTTTTCTTCTGAAACCTATGGGTCCTGAGCATTTGGGTTATTAAACTTAGCAGCAAGAGCCTTTATCCTCTGAGCCATCTCGCTACCCCTTTTAATTTTCACTTGTTTTTTAGACTCTATTTTCTATTAACTTGTGAGATGTGTAGGTATATATGCACATGCACCTTTACTGTCAGTCATCTTGAAGATACCACCCTCCTTTTTTTTTTTTTTTTTTTTTTTTTTCCAGACAGGGTTTTTCTGTGTAACCACCTGGCTGTCTTGGAACTCACCCTGTAGAGCAGGCTGGCCTTGAACTCACAAAGGCCTGCCTTTGCCTTCCAACTACTGGGAGAAAAGGTGTGCGCCGCCAGCCCCGGCTCATAATGGCAATTCATACAAGTATATAAATGTATTTTGATCATATATGATCACAGCTTCATTATCCTCTCTGATCTTCCCACCTAATCTTCCTTCTGGTCCCTCCCTCTTCCTTTCTTCCTTCCTTTCTTCTTCTGTGACCCAGTGAGCGTCATTAAAGTCACTTACAGGAGCAGGGTGAAGATTATTTACATAGCATGGGCACCTAACCAGTAGCTACACCACTGAAGAAAATGTCTCTTCCTCTCCCAGCAATCATTAACTGCCAGTAGATCCTCAGAGAGGGGGTGGGGCCTCGAGAGTCACACTCTCCTGCTTTTGTTTTTGTTGTTGTTGCTGATTTATTTTTATTGAGCTATACATTTTCCCCCACTCTCCTTCTCTCCTAACCTCTCCCCTTCTACCCTCTCCCCGTTCCCTCATGCTTTCAGTTTACTCAGGAGATCTTGTCTTTTACCCCTTCCTGTTATGTTTACAGCAGCATTATTTGTAATAGCCAGAACCTGGAAACAACTTATCTGTCCCTCAACTGAAGAATGGATAAAGAAAATGTGACACATCCATATAACAGATTACTACTCAGCGGTTAAAAACAAAAAATAAAAAACAAAAAGCAAACAAACAAACAAACAAAAAAACTCACAATAGCATCTTGAAACTTGAAGGCAAATGGACAGAACTAGAAAAACAGCCCTCCTGAATGAGGTAACCCAGACCCTGCTTTTCTTTAAAAAAAAAAAAAAAAAGACTGTCTCATGTAGCCAGGCTGACCTGGACTCACTGTGTAGTCAAAGTCAACTTTGAACTTCTGATTCTCCACCTCCAGAGTATAGGGATTTTAGGTGGGCACCACCTCCCTCAGTTTGTAGAGTACTGGGGCTCGAACCCAGGGGCTTGAGACTGCTACCAGCTAAACTGCATTCTCAGCCCGGACAACTCTAAAGATTATAACGTCTTGTGGTCCACAGAGCCGTATTCTCACACACATACACCACTTGTGTTTGACTCTGTTGTGCCAAAGGGGAAACTGAGTCTTGGAGGGTCCCTGAGTGATACAGTTAAGTAGCAAAGAGAGGATTAGAACTTGGATCTTCCCACCAGAATTGGCCAAGACAGGCCAGATACCTTCTGGATTGGAGGTAGGAAAGGCAGAGGACCAGACTCAAGAGTTACACATGCGCTTTGATGCTTTACTGAGATCTGCTTTAGCCTTTTACAGTCAGAACAGTGCTTCCTGCAAAGAAAACCTATTGCAGGTGGTCAAATGGAGTATTCTGTCTAAGCTAAATGTGCTTTAACAAGTAAGGTCACTTCCCGATGAAGTCACCGGTGGTAACAGAGAGAGTGTGTAGAATTGAATCCCAGTTTTTTGGGTCCCAGGGACAACATCAGATATTCCTTCCCAGTATGTTTTGTTTTGGCAGTACTGGGCATTGAGCCTACAGACTTAATGCTCGAGAGAGAAGTGCTCTACCACTGAGCTACAGCCCCAGTCTTTCTTCCCAATATTTGCATATGCATTCATAGATTTCTGAAGCCGGGGACACATGCCAGCAGATCTCTGTGAGTTCAAGGTCAGCCTGGTTGACAGAGTGAGTTCCTAGGACAGCCATGGCTATACAGAGAAACCCTGTCTCGAAAAACAAACAAACAAACGAACAAGGCTCCTGAAAAATAATCAGATGTAATCAAGAAAACTTGATAAGCCATTCATTCAATGAATGCAGCCCCCAAAGAAACAATAGCGTTGCTCACATAATATTTACCACTAGGGGACAGCAAGCTTTACAGAGGGAATATAGGAATGAGATTGGTTAAAAAAAAAAAAGGACTATTACCCAGCCTGGGAAACTGAGTTCCCTGGTCCCACATGGTAGAAGGAGAAGCCGACTTATGCAAGCTGTCCTCTGACCTTCACGCAAGCGCCTACACACATAGCCACAAGTAAATAAATGAACACAATAGAACGGAAAACCAAAAGGGGGCAGGGAATAAACATGGTCTTTCCACACAAACCACAGCCCTCATTTCAAAGAGCTAAACATAGAAATGGCTTAATCAAGATTTAATAGCTATGGAACAACAAAAAATGTCATAAATCAAAAAAAATTTTTTTAGATACATTGTTGTGACCATCAGGGTCAGAGATGTTAAGTGGGCACTATTCACACAGAGGACCTGAGTTCTGTTCCAGAACTTGCATAGGCTGACTCACAACTGCCTGCAATTTTCAGTTCTAGGCTTTCACATGCTCTCTCTCCCCCTCCCTTCCTCTCTCTCTCTCCCTTTCTTCCTCTCTCTCTCTCTCTAGCACACACACTCACATGTACATATACATGCACATGATTAAATAAAGTAAAAATAAATATATTCTTAAAAAATAGAAAGAAGAATAGTGAGATGCCTCTGTGGGTTAAGGTGCTTGCTGTCAAGCCTGACAACTAGAGTTTGATCCCTGAGACCCTTCTGATGGAAGAGCACCAACTCCCACAAATTGTCCCTGGACATGTACATGAGTTTGCAAACAAGTAAAAATGATTAGAAATAAGAAGAACTCTCAAGAGTGGACATGGGCTAGTAAGCACAGACAAGATGGGCTCTGAAAGTAGATGACCTCCCTCTCCCAATCATGCGTCACACGTGTTTCTGCGGCTGCCCCGTTAGCAAGATGAAGCCCTGGTGAGCACGTCGTTCTCTTTCATACGTTTTATAAAATTGCTTTTATTTATTTATCTATTTGCTTATTTATTTTTCATTTACTAGGTGGGACAGTGGTGAGGACTCATGCTAGGACACACGTGTAGGAGTAGGTAGACAGCTTGAGGTGATCAGTTCTCTCTCTCCACCTTGTGTGTCTTGGGGATTGAACGGAAGTCAGCAGGCTTGGCAGCAAGCTCCATCCTCCCTGATCCCTACTCTCTCTAGATGCATGTTCTCACTCTGCTATTTCCAATCAAAGACAGATAGGCCAAGCATCTCACCCCAATTTGGTCTCCAATGAGACATCTGTAGAACCAAAGTGTTGGGTCCCTGCAAAGTAACCCAAACATCTGTATTGTGACCACACAAAAAAGGTGTCACCTACTGCAAAGCTGGTGGGCACTACATTTCTTACCTTTATTTATTTATTGGCTTCCGAGGCAGAATCTCTCTATGTACTCAATCTGTAGACCAGGCTGGCCTCCAACTAGGAGATCTGCCTGCCTCTGCCTCCCGAGTGCTGGGATTATAAGTGTGAGCCACCACTGCTTGGCTGTTCCTTACTTTTCTTGACACTGTGACAGTAACAATATAAGGGAGGGAGGGAGGGAGAGAAGGAGATGGAACTCAGGGCTTCAGGATAAGAGCATTCTATCAGCTGAGCCACATCCCCAGCCCCACAACTAAAAGTACTTTTTAAAAATGCATTAGTTTTTTACTGTATGTGCAGTGTTTTGCCTGCATGTATGTCTGTGTGCCTGCATGCTTGCAGCAGATACTCTGGGAATGGAGTAACAGGCATGTGTGAACTTCCATGTGGTTGCTGGGAATTGACTCTAGGTCCTCTGGAAGAGCAGTTGGTGCTTGTGACCACTGAGCCATTTCGGTAGCCACTACACAATTTTTGAGTGGTATATTAATAAGTATTTTTGGGTCCCTGTTTTCTCCACCAATGCCAATAAGCCAAATCCAGCCGAATCAATAAAACCAGGTTTAACAAACAGAGCAAAGCAACTCCCGAGCGGGAGGCAGGAGAGAAATCTTGAGGCAGATCTAGGGGTCCCGGGCCTTAAATACTCTGTAGACATGGTCCAGAGCATCTCAGGGGGAGGAGCTGTGGCTTGATTATCTTTCTAAAGGCGGGGTCTTGAGAGAGAGAGTGTGGGGCTGAGGTGAGGTTCTGAGTGCGTGTATGGAGTGCGTGCGTGCGTGTGTGATATTGGAGTTCACTGCTGTTCAAGTTGATTTGTCTCTACCTTGGCTTTCACAAGGCTAGGACTGCAGGCATGTACCTATGTTCCCCAAATTAGATTCCCCCCATTTTTTTAGGTAGCATATGATAGAACATATGGTAGACAATACTCTACCACTGACACACATCCCTCATCCTCAGCTTAAATTTGAGTTTAAATGTTTATTTTAGCTATTTATTTGGCTTTTTGAGGCAGGGTTTCTCTGTGCAGCCTTGGCTGTTCTGGAACTTTCTCTGTAGACTAGGCTGGCCTCAAACTCACAGAGATCCACCTGCCTTTGCCTCCCGAGTGCTGGGATTAAAGGCATGTGATACTACTGTCTTGCTTAAATTTGATATTTTTCTTAGTAAAAAAAATTCCTGGGCTGGTGAGATGGCTTAGCATTAAGAGCATTGGCTGTTTTTCTGGAAGACCTGGGTTTAATCCCCAGCACCCACATGGCAGCTCACAACTGTCTGTAATTCCTGTTCCAAGGAATGTGACACCTTTATGCAAATGCACATAAAATAAAATTAGATACATTGTTTAAAGTTTCTTTTCTTTGGGGCACTTCTCACTTAACCAAGGCTGACCCTGTACCCATGATCCTTCTGTCCCCATGTCCAACCTGAGTGCTGGGATTTCAAGCACGTGCCATCATGTCCGGCTTGAGGTCGTGTCTTGACAAGACAGTTTTCCAATGTTTCCGCCTCACACTCCACTTCCTTCATAGTCCTCACATTCTCTCTCTCTCTCTCTCTCTCTCTCTCTCTCTCTCTCTCACACACACACACACACACACACACACACACACACACACACACAGACACACACACACACACACACTCCCAACTCCATTAGTCATTGCTTTGGGCAGGGCTCAGTTGGCCTTTTCTTATGCTGGTTTGCCTAGGGCCATTCTCGTATCTCCTGTCGGCTAGTGGGTTGATGGAGTCTGTGGCAAAGGGATATCTATTTCTCCTCTCCACAGTGTCATCCTGAAACGGATGGCATCAGAAGGGGGTCTCTGGGAAGTAAAAGGGGAAAAGACCAAGGGGAGAGGCCTTTCCATACTTCCAGCTGCCACTGTAGCAATGACAGCTCATATTCACATGGCCCAGGCTATGTAGTCATCCCTCAGAATCGATGGGGATTATTCTAGGAGCCTCTGACTATACTAACCCCAAGGCCATGCAAGTTCTTCATAGAAGATAATGCAGCATTATCCTGGAACCTGTGCACATCCTAGCATACTTTAAATATTGTGTAGAATACTTGTGATGACTAATGCGGTGTAAATTCGGGACAGCAGCTGTTCCATAGTATTATTAAGGGAAGACTGATCTGATCAGAAAAGAATCCAAAAAGCTGGAGAGATGACTCAGAGGTAAGAGTGCTTGCTGCTCTTGCAGAGGACCCTGGTTCAGTTCCTCAGCACCCATGTCACAGGGCTCACAACCACATGTGATTTGGATCTGATACCTTCTTCTGGACACTGTGGGCACTACACTTATGTCCTCTGACCCTGCTCCCTCATACCTCACCAGTCCAATAAAAAAAAGTCTCCAGGCAGTAATGGCACACACCTTTAATCCCAGCACTCGGGAGGCAGAGGCAGGCAGATCTCTGTGAGTTTGAGGGCTGCCTGGTCTACACAGCTAGTTCCAGGACAGCCTCCAAAGCTACAACACAGAGAAAACTGTCTGGGAAAAAACAAAAGCAAAAAGTCTCTACATGGTCAGTGAAGACACCCGTCCCCCAATATCTCTTTGCCTTTTTTGAAGTGAGGAAGAAGAGGAATTTGAGACCTCTCAGGCTGTCATCAAATTCTGTGAATAGTAGAGGGTGGGGTGACCTTGAATTCCTGACCTTCCTGTCTCTATCTCCCTAGTGCTGAGATCACAGGTCTGCACCACTCACTAGGTCTGGATGCTGAATAGTGTCTGTGTACTGTTGGCTGAGTCTTTGGGTGTAAAACCCCACAGAAATGGAAATGGAAGTTCAACTGTGTGTGTGTGTGTGTGTGTGTGTGTGTGTGTGTGTGTGTGTGTGTTTCCTGGAGCCCAGGAGACCAGAATGACTTCAAATCCACTACATAGCCAAGGATGGCCATGAAGTCCTGATCCTTGCACCTCCCAGTGGATTGGCTGGGTACCACCATCCTCAGTGATCACAGATGATGGCTAAGCTAACACTAATGATGATTAAGGTTTTACTTAACAGGAAGCAAAATATGAGTCAGGAGACCGGCACAGAGGCTGGAGATAGAAAGGGGAACTTGAGCTGCTGTTATCCAGGTTTAGGAGTGGGAAGGAGGAACCAGGTCTTGGCCTTCCTTTCTCTGTGCTGGTCCACCCACTCTATTCCCAGGCTACTTCTAGATGCCCATTTTGTTTTGTTTGTTTGTTTCATGACAGGGTTTGTCTGTGTAGCCCTGGTTGTTCTGGAACTTACTCTGAAGACCAGGCTGGTCTTGAACTCAGAGATCTGCCTGCCTCTGCCTCCCATGTGCTGGGATTAAAGGATTTAAGAAAAAAGGAAACTAAAGCAGGAGGACCCTGAGTTTGGCTGTGGCCTGACAAGTCTCAAAAAATAACATACACGGTCAGTGAGTGGTGGCCCATGACTTTAATCTCAGGATTTGTGAGGCCAACACAGGGAAGTTCACATCTCTGAGATAATACAATGTGACATTTTATCTTTATTTTCTGTGTTTGTGCCCAGAAACAAGCACTGAGACTAGAGATTAACTGCCGTACTTCCTCAGTGACTTTTTACCTTGGTTTTTTGAGAAAAGGTCTCTTACTGGCTTGGAGCTTGCCAATTTGACTAGACTAGCTTGCCAGTGAGTCCTAGGGATTCACCCGTCTCCATCTTTCCATCAAAAGAACTGGAGGTGGACTGGAGAGATGGCTCAGCAGTTAAGAGCACTGGCTGCTTTTCCAGAGGAACCAGGTTCAATTCCCAGCACCCACAAGGCAGCTCATAACTGCTTGTAACTCCAGTTCCAGGAGACCTGATACCCTCACATGGACATTATGCAGGCAAAATACCAATGCACATTAAAAAAAGAAGAACTGCAGGGACACCCACGGTACTAGGGCACATGCTACCACATGCCTTTTACATGGGTGCTGAGGCTTAACATCAGGCCTTCTTCCTTCCCTTCCAGAAAACACTTTATCAACTGAGGTGTCTCTCTAGCACATTTGGATACAAAATCTTCCTATGTATCTCTGGCTGACCTCAAATTTGTAGCAATCTTGCCTCTTCCTGTAGAGGTTAGGGGACAACTTGTAGGAGTCAGTTCTGTCCTTCTGCTGTGGGTTGGAGAAAGCCCCTTTACTTGATGAGCCATCTCAGCAGCCCATCCACTCCATTAGACATTATTTTATTCTGTATGTGTATGGGCATTTTGATGCATATTTACCTGTGTACCATGTGTGTCTTGTGCCTTTGGAGACCAAAACTTTATGTGAGATCCCTCAGAACTGGAGTTAAATACAGTGTGAGACCGTCATGAGGGTGCTGGGAATTGAACATAGGCTCTCTGGGAGAGCAGCCAGTGTTTATTCATTATTGATGAGCCATCACTCCAGCACACACCCCCAACTCCATTTTAAAGAGAATCTTAAAGTTCAGAGAGCACAAAGCCATTTAACAGAAAAATCAGAACCCAAGCCATTTCACTTAACTGTGATAGGTCCATAGTCCTCCCTACAATACTAGAAGCCCTTAAGTTAGACCATAGCTTATAGGACCCCATGGACTCCTGCTCTTCATGATTCTACTTCCCTAATTTTGGCAGGGAGCACTTAGCTTTAATGAAGAAATGTGTGTGATTTAGTAATCAGAATATGGGCAATTCATATATATATATATATATATATATGTGTGTGTGTGTGTGTGTGTGTGTGTGTGTGTGTATCTATACATATGTGTATGTATAGATATGTATTTTAAACCTAATATGTTTTTAGATTTTATTTTTTAAATGTGCTGGCCTGAATGCATATTTGTGTACCATGTGTGCACAGGGTCCCCAGAAGCCAGAAGAGGGTGTTGAATTTCCAGGGGCTGGAGTTACAGAAAGTGTGAGCCACCATGTTGGTGCTGGGAATTGAAGTTCTGTCCTCTGGAAGAGCAGCCAATGTTCTTAACTACTGAGCCATCTCTCTAGCTCGACAGTTCATATTTGTATCGTAATGGCTTTAAGTTTAACCCCTAGAAAGTTGAATGTAATAGGTTGGTTTTTGTTCTTTATTCTTTGGGAGGCCCACCATCCAGCTCCTAGATAAATAGATGGAGGCTTATGAACGCCCAGCCTTAGCTTGGCTTGTTTCTAGTCAGCTTTTCTATCTTAATTTATCCCATCTACCTTTCACCTCTGGGTTTTTACCTTTCTCTGTTTCTGTATACATTTCTTTACATCTTACTCCATGGGTGGCTGAGTGGTTGGCTCCTTCTTTTCTCGATCCTTGATCCCTCCTCCCAGATTTCTCCTCCTATTTATTCTCTCTGCCTGCCAGCCACACCTATCCTTTCTCCTGCCTTTCTATTGGCTTTTCAGATCTTTATTAGACCAATCAAGTGTTTTAGACAGCCAAAGTAACACAGCTTCACAGTGTTAAACAAATGTAACATAAAAGAATGCAACACATCTTTGCATTATTAAACTAATGTTCCACAGCATAAACAAATGTAACACATCTTGATCTCAAAACCACTTTTATTCTTATTATTCTTCCTTTATGTGCCCTAGCCTAAGCTTAAATTTACTATGTTGCCAAAGATGGCTTTGAACTCCTGATCCTCCTGCCTCAAACTCCCAAGTTCTGGGATTATAGGTGTGCACCACTGTGCCTAGCTTCCAAAACAACTTGAAAACTTTTTTTTTTTTTTTTTTTTTTTTTGGATACAGTGTCTCATGATGTAGCTCTTGTTGACCTGTAAATCACTATGTAGACCAGATTGGCCTCTAACTTACAGAGATCCACCTGCCTCAGCTTCTCAAGCTCTGGGATTCAATGTGCATACCAGGACATTTGAAATTTTTTGTGCAATTATAATTTTAAAGAATTTCATGAGCAGGGTGGTGATGGTGCATATCTTTAATCCTAGCACTCAGGAGGCATAGGCAGGTGGATGTCTGTGAGTTCAAGGCCAGCATGGTCTATAAAGTGAGTTCCAGGAATAACCTGTCTTGAAAACCCAAATATAAATAAATAAATAAACAAATAAATAAATAAATTGATTGTGTGTGTGTGTGTGTGTGAAGGAGGATGTACCACAGCATGTGTGTGGCAATGAAAACACAACATGAAGGAATCTGTTCTCTTCTTCCACCCTAGGGGGGCCCAGAGGTCCAACTCTGGGTATTCAGGCTTAGAAGCAGGTGCCTTCATTCATGAAATCACCTCACTGTCTCTCAAACCACTTTTGAAGTGAGGAGGTCACAGTATGAATCGTTACAATTGGAGAGAGTGGAATAAGTTCTCTGCTCCCAATTAAATCATAATGCAGGCAAATGAACGATAATCTGTAATTAAAAAAAAAAAAACAACACTAGCTGCGTGGAGTGGTGGTGCAGATCCGTAATCCCAGCTTCGGAGGCCGAGGATCTAGAGTTCAAGGCCAGCCCAGTAGTGAGAGCCTTTCTAAAAAGAAGCAGCAAAACAAACAAACAAACAAATAAATAAATAAATAAATAAATAAATAACAGCAGTAATGAAACTCATTCAAACATATGGGGTGGGGGAGCTGAGAATGTGGCTCGGTTAGCAAAGTGTTTGCCTAGCATGCAGGTTCCATCCCCAACACCATATAAACTGGGCATAGTGGCATACACATTTAAGCTCAACATTCGGGTGGCAGAGGCAGGCAGATCTCTAAGTTCAAAGCCAGCCTGATCTACTTAGTAAAACCCTGTTTCAATAAATGAACAAACAAACAAACAATTTTTGGTGAATACTTCCTCTACAGAGCCGTGTATGGGATGAGGATGCTGTGCCGTACGCCAGAGCGCCTCTGGTTTTAATTAATAATCTCCAGATGTCACATTTCACATAGCTGACCCACAGCACCGCACTTGTCCCAACCTGGGGCGGTTCCTGAGTTGACCCCACCCCCCTTAAGCCCCACTTTTTATCTCTGGATCCTCAGGGGAGTCTTAGAATAACTACCTGGCCTGGGAAGGACTGGAGGACTTAGTGGGACTTGGACTTCACTCTCACAGTCTCTCCAGCCCTAGTTCCTGGAGACAAACCTTGGACCGCTGGTGGGTCTTTACTGCCACCTAGCGACCAGCTCCATGAGACTTTTCTGGGCTTGATGGAGAAATGGTCCAGGGATCTGTGGCGACTTTGCCACCGCCCCATACTGGGCTCCAGGGAAGCATCAGAAAGCAGACAAGTGGGAGAGCCAGGAGCGCAAGGGACCCCTTGCAGGCCAAATGGAGCAAAGTGTGTGTTATTTCTAAGAGCCCCGGGAAACTTTGGGAGCTAAGCTGAGGGTGTCAGGGTCTACTGATAGTTTAGAAAGCGTGGGCGAAACAAGCCCATTCAGATGTTAATGGCGGGGCTGAAATGCGTTCTTGTCTGTCTTTTCCCCTAAGGTCTCATTTTTCTTCCCTTCTCTTCCCTCTCTCGCTTCTTCCTTTCCTCCCTCGGTTGCCTGAAACTTGCCACGGCAAATAAGCTGAGGGTGACTTTGAATTCCTGATCCTCTTGCTTCTGTCCTCTGAATTGTTGAGACTGTATTTGTGCACTGCCATGTCTGGCTCGTGTGTGTGTGTGTGTGTGTGTGTGTGTGTGTGTGTGTGTGTGTGTGCGTGCATGTAACTTTGCATGCATGAGTAGAGGTCAGAGGCCAATGTCAGGTATCATCCCCCATTGCACTCCACTTCATTTTATTTCACTTATTTATCTATTTGTTCAACACATCTATGCATCATTAAACAAATATTTCATAGCATAAAAGAATGTAACACGTCTTAAGCTAATATTCCACAACACAGGTAAAGGCTAAACTTACGGGAGTCAGGTCCCTTGTTTTACCACATGGTTTTAAGGATTGAACTCAGGTCATCAGGTTTGGTGGCAAGTACCTTTACCTACTGAGACATTCAGTCAGCCCTTTTGTTTTAAATTTTTTTTATCACTATTTCCTTCTGAGGCAAGGTCTCACTATGTGGACCTGACTGGCCTGGAACTTCATAGGTAGACCAGGCTGGCTTTGAACTCATAGAGATGTGCCTGCTTTGATTCTTGAGAGCTGGGATTAAGTGTGCATCATCCAGGCCAGCCAGTTGACTTTTAAAGATGGGATCATTCAATAACGCCAGAGTTTACTGATTGCCTAGATTGGCTTGACAAGAACCTCTCAGGATCTGCCTCTGTGAAGCTAGGATTAAAGATGTGTGTCTGGATGTTTATGTGGGTTCTGGGATTCAAACTCAGGTTCTTTTGCTTGAGTAGCAAGCACTCCAACAACTAAGCCATCTCCTCAGTCCCTTGTGTGTGTGTTTGAAAACTCTCTGTTGTTGTTGTTTTGTTTTGAGACAGGGTTTCTCTGTGTAGCCCTGGCTATCCTGGAACTCACCTCAAACTCATTGAGATCCACCTGCCTCTGCCTCCTGAGTGCTGGAATCAAAGGTGTACACCACCACTTCCCGGTTAAAGTCTAGTTTTATAGTTGGGGTTACACTGTTTGCTAGGTGATGGGTTCAGGGATCTGAATTCTGGTCCTTGTGGTTATTTGCTCTTAACCACTGAGCCATCTTCCTAGTCCCCATGAAGGCATCTCTTAAGTGCAGTTAAATATATTATTCTGAGGTGTAACTGGTGAGGTGTGTGTGTGCAGGCCTGTGTGTGTGTGTGTGTGCGTGCACGCATGTGCACACCCATGCACATATGTGGGGATTGTAGGGAGGCCAGAGGACAACTTCACAAAACCATCCACCTTGACTTTTTCTTTCTTTTTTAATATTGTCTCACTATGTATTCCTGGCTAGGCTAGAACTTGAAGACCAGGCTGGCCTTGAATTCGTAGAGAAAGCCACCCAGTGGCTGGGATTAAAGGTGTGTGCCCACCTCCTTTTTGAGAGGAAGTCTCTCGCTTTCACCTGGAGCTCTGCAGTCTGGTGAGGGTGCCTGGCTGATGAGACCCAGGGATTTTCTGTCTCTGCTCCCCGGTGCTGACATTACAAATGTGTGCCATTAGGGCCAGAGCCGTTGTATGTGAGCTCTGGAGGCAGACACAGGTCCCATGTGGTCTGGCAAGTGCTTGCGCCCCCCCCCCCATAGCTTTCTCCCTAGCTGATGCTTGTTTTGTGAGTCACAGGAGACACACCTCCCTTCCTGTCCCAAGTGAGAGTGGTTGTGGGGTAACGAAGGTTCATCTGGGGTTCACCAAATCATACCCAGAATGGAGTCTTCTAAACAGAAAATATCAATGGCACTGTGGACCAAGCTGTAAGTTGCATGCAGGATACCCCAGCCAACAAGAAAAGACCATGTGAGTTCCCCAAGAGCCCAAGGATACTCTTCAGGATAGGCAGGACACATGTCAACCACTGGGAAAGGATGAAAAATCAAGGTATGTGCTCTGACCACAGTGGATTAGAAATTATGAACAGGAGGAAGTATGGGGAATTCTTAGGTACATGGAAAGCAAAGAATATCATTGTTGCCATTTGAATTCAGGGTCTAATGATTGAGCAAGCAAGCTCTTACCCCTGAATTCAATCCCTAGCTCTGCAGCACACTTCTAACGACCAGTAGGTCAGTGGAGAACCGACTCTGCAATGTAAAAACCATTTCAAAAGATGCTTGAAAACAAAACATCAGGATGTATGGGATGCAGTCAAAGCAGCACTCAGAGGGAGATGTATATCTGGGAAGGCCAATGTTAGTGAAGCAGCCAGACACAGCAGTGCACACTTGGGATCCCAGCACTCAGGATGCTCAAGCTGGAAGATTTCTGGTTTGAGGCTTCTTACACTATACAGTGAGACCCTGAAAAAACAAACAAGCAAACCAAACTCAAAGAAATAAAATAAGGAAATGAGCAGGGACTGGAAGCACCGCTCAGCAGTTAAGAGCAATTTTGGGTCTTCCAGAAGACCCAGGTGTAGTTTCCTGCACTCACATTAATCTGCTCACAAACAACTGAACTCTGGAATGAGGAAATTCGATTTCTTCTGCACTCACTCAAGAGCATTTGCATGCTCTTGAATACACACACACACACACACACACACACACACACACACACACACGGAGAGAGAGAGAGAGAGAGAGAGAGAAAGCAGAGACACAGAGAGAGATATACACACATACACTTAATTCTAAAAGCCACTAGCATAATCCCAGCACTCAGGAGCCAGAGGCAGGTGGATCTCTGTGGGTTCAAGGCCAGCCTGGTCTACAAAGCTACACAGAGAAACCCTGCCTAAAAAAAAAGAGGAGTAAGTGCCTACTGGATTATTACAGCACATGTCTGAGTGTACTTTTGCATAACTAATTAAATCATGGGGGTTCGACCCAGTGAATGGATTACTCAGAATTAAAAGCATTTATTCTAAACAAAAGATGCGCAGAATAATGCATATCAGTTTTGTCAGCCTTAGTCCATTATTTTTATCGCTCTTACAGAACACGAGAGATGAGGGGATTGATGGCTAAGAAGGTTTGCTCAGGGTTTGGAAGCTGGCAATCATCGGGGAACGGCTGCCTGTGTGCACTTAGCTCCTGATGACGTCCAGTGTGGGTAAGTGTTAGCACCTCTGGGAGTGGCTTCTTCATTCCCACAGCTGGGTTCTGACAAGGTTCCTATTTCCCAGTAGTCATCGTCTAATTGTTGCAAGAACACTGTGCTCTAGATAGTCATGTTCTGAAATGTCACCTGCTGCTATTTTAGGTCATTGTCCTCTATGCTTTCCAGAGAAACCGATGTCAGGCAGAGCAGCCTCCACCCACAATGTCTAGGCAGCCTTCAGCCTGATCTAACTTCCTCTGTCCTCTGCAAGAGTTTGTTTCCACAGTCATGGCTCCCCCCCCCCTTTGGTGTGTGTGTGTGTGGGGGGGGTCTCACTGT
This sequence comes from Phodopus roborovskii, assembly GCF_943737965.1. Taxonomy (NCBI): domain Eukaryota; kingdom Metazoa; phylum Chordata; class Mammalia; order Rodentia; family Cricetidae; genus Phodopus; species Phodopus roborovskii. The sequence continues at coordinate 10,425,696 of NW_026126598.1, read as the reverse complement.
GTTACCCTGGCTGGCCTGGAACTCTCTATGTAGATCAGGCTGGCCTAGAACTCACAGGGTCTATCTGCCTCTGTCTCCAGAGTGCCAGGATTAAAAGGTGCGCGCCACCAGGCTCTGCAGATGACGGCTGTAGGTAACTATTGACTTCACAGAATCTAGAATCATCCGGGAGCTGGGTTTCTGGGTGTGCCCATGGGGAATTGTTTTGATTATGTTAACCCAAGTGGGAAGACCATCTTTCATCTTAACATGTTTTTTGTATTATTTGCTTATGTGGCTGTGGCATGGGGGAGTATATGTGCCGAGGTGCACATGTATGGAGGTCAGAGGTCAGCTTTTGGGAGTCAGTTCTCTCCTTCCACCACATGGGCCCTAGGGATGGAGCTCAGGCCTCAGTGATGGATTATGGCCTGAGAGCTGTAAGATGCAATAAACCCGTTAATGCCCATTGTTGCCTTTGATCACAGTGTTTATCCCAGCAATGGAAACCTAAGACAGCCAGCGTATGTGTGGTGTATGTGCTATCCACTCTTTCACACTAATGGTTGTCAGCTGTGCCCTTCCACCATGTGGGGAGCCCAGGGATAGAACTCAGTTAATCACGCTTGCCAGCAGCCGCCCTGGCCCACTGTGCCACTTTGCAGCCTCACCAGTACTTCCAGATGGTGGGATGATGCCATCCGACATTCCTCTCTGGGGTCCCTCACAGACACACCACAGGGGCGCCTCACCCGTCGCCTAGATGATTCTAAATGGTCACCATCATGATTCTGCAGTGCTTGTGTTCAAGCAGCGACCCCTAAGGCACCTACCCTCCCCAAAGTGCTGCTGCTGGCAGCTTTATGACAGGCGTTGTGATAACTTTTCTATTTTTTGCTAACAATGTTATTGGTCTCTTTCTGTGCTGATGAGAACAGTAACTGGGCTGGTCAACGTGACAGCCTTGACAAGTGTTAAAAACTGGGGAGTTGGGGCTGGGCTCCGTGGTTAAGAGAACTGGCTGCCCTCTCAGAGGACCCAGGTTTAGTTCCCAGTTCCCGTATGGTGGCTCACAAACCACCTGCAACTCTGCTTCCAGGCAGCCTGATGGCCTAATGCCTTATTTTGGTCTCCACAGGCACTACATGTGTGTGATGTTTACACGTGCAGGCAAAACATATGTGGAAAATTTTAGTTTTAATAAAAAGGATTCTTGGTCTGGAGATGTAGCTCATTGGTTGAGTGTTTGTTCCCCAGGACTGAGTAAACTTGGTGCAGTGGCACACCTCCCTGGAGTGCCAGCACTCAGGTGGTGGGTGTGGGAGGGTCAGAAGTTCAAGGTCCTCCTTGGCTAAGTACCGAGTTCAAGGCTAGCTTGGGTTAAAAAAAAATAAAAAGAGACTCAAGATAATTAAATTTTTGAGCTTGTGAAGGTATTCCACATCTTTGACCCCCAGCACTTTAGGGGCAGAGGCAGGAGGATTTGTGTGAGTTTAAGGCCAGCCTGGTCTACACAGCATTTCAGGATGACACAGAGAGACCTCATCACAGAATTTTTTAAAGTCATGTTCTTTGCTGACAAGACGCTCCTGTTTCCTCTGTGACTGACGACAATGAATAACCATGGGCTTGGAGAATCACATTCTGACAGTGCAGAACCAAGTGTAGGTCAGTGCACCTCCTGACTTCCAGAGAACTAGACCTCAAATCTCCTTCCAACCACAACTTCTATACTTTCACTGCCTCTTCGAATACTGGGGACTCGGGAGCTACTACTTAGAGTTTACATTCTTCACTTGGATCTTCAGATGCCTGGTGGCAGCCAGAGCACAGGGCGGAACCTTCCTATCTCTGCCTCCATGTTTACAGCTGCTCCTCTTTGATGACTTGAAACTTTGGACCGGATTTCAATTCGACTTTGCACAGAGACATGCCAAGTGTTTAAACAGCATTCCCCTAAAGCTAGTCATTCACCGGGGCCAGGGCTGGGGTCAGTGTGTGCAGTGCTCACCTACATACACAAGGCCCTGGGTTCCACCCCCAGCGTGGCATGAACCTGGTAGCATGCCTGTGACCCTGCACTTGGGAGCTAAAGGTAGGAGTTCAAGGTCATCCTGGGCTATCTAGGGAATTTGGGGTTAGTCTGGATGGGTTACAAGAGACTCTTTCAGCCTCCCTGTTCCTCTAAAAAACAAGAACCAAAACCCTAGTGAGATAAGGCTGATTAGCCAAAAGTTTGTGTAGTCACTGTCCTCTCCTTTTTAGGTGGAAGGAACCAAAGAGGAGAGCAATTGAGAAACTTATCCGACTTACAGAGACAATGGAGACATCATAGTCAAGACTGCCAGCCACCAGCTTTTGCAACGTCTGTTCACGACCATCCGCATGGTGTCTGGAAGACTCCCATCATTGCCCCCAAGCAAATGTAGAGCCAGGCATTGCTCCCAAACCACCCCATTTTATTCCTGTAACATGTCCCCTTCCTTGGTCATCTTCTCCTCTCCAACCAGATGGTTGTTCATGTTCTAGGAACCTGAGCCCCACAGAAGTTATGGCTACACTTGAAAAGGTTATCAGCCAGGGCTAGGAAAATGGCTCAGTCAGTAAAGAGCCTGCCTTGCAAGCATGATGACCCGAGTTTGAATCCCCAGAACTGATATTTAAAAGCTGGTTATGAGCTGGGCATTGAGGTGCACACCTCTAATCCCAGCACTCAGGAGGCAGAGGCAGGTGGATCTTTGTGAGTTCAAGGCCAGCCAGGACTATGCAGAGAAACCCTGTCTCAAAAAATCAAAGCGAAAAATTAATAATAATAAAATAAATCTAGTTGTGTGCGTGTGCATGAGTGTGTATGTGGGGGGGATGGGTATCCACAGAGACAGAAGAGGGCATCAGAAGCCCTGGAGCTGGAGTTCCAGGTGGGTGTGAGTTGCTTGACACGGGTGCTGGGAGCTGAACTTGGCTCCTCTGAGGAGCGGTATGTGCTCTTACCAGCTGAGCCATCTACCCTCCTATCCTCCCAGGCCCACTTCTCCCCTTTCTACTCTTCATGAGTCTGGCGTTTTCTTTAGGCACCAATGCTTTGCACACACATCTGTGTGGAGTCTTTCTAACTAAGTTTTAGGGACTATCTTCTTATATTTGCATTTATTGATTTACTTTGTATGTACATGTGTTGGCTGTGGGCCGTGGCACATGAGGTCAGACAACAACCTTC